>NC_139346.1:68642392-69842392 GCF_055883805.1 Amblyomma maculatum
GGTTAGCGTCGGAAAGCAGAACTATCATTTTGAAACTTTTTCGCAAAGCACAAGAAACGCGCCCCAGCTTAGCACCAAGAAATTGTTTCTTTATTTGAAAACCTTGTAAATCCTTTATTTCGCAGCGTTGTAAATCTCTGAAAGCGTCCACATTTTGTAGGAAACTATCGCCTCTGTTTGCATCGAGTTTCCGATAAGGTAACCGACCTGATGCCCACAGAAAAAAAAAATCCTGTGCGGTTCTATTAAGGCAAGAATGGAAAGAGTTATTTAGCGCGCACAAAATTGAAATATATTTCATATCACTCATTCAGGCTATATATAAATGAAGGGGAAATGAGGATGCTCGTTAGAATACATAAAGGAAAGCCAACAGTCGGCGAGGCCAAGCAAATCATTGGGGACTGTAGTTTTTTTTAATTTTTACTACGATAATCACACAAATTAGTAATGCAATCTGTTTAGGGGGAAGATGAATAAACACAAAGTAGAAGAAAAAACAACGTGCCGATGGTGGGAACTGAACCCACGACCTCCGAATATCGCGTCCGGTGCTCTTCCAACTGTGATACATCGGCCGCTGTCCCCCCTGCTACTTTCTTGGGTATTAATGTTGTCTATACGAACTTTGAGACTGATCACGTTCTACGTGGCGCTGACGGTAATACAGGACGTTCCACGTCCGCCACTATGGTTGAGGGTGGCGCTGGTGGTAACGAGTGGTAATCAATGTGGTAACCAGTGCATATGACATTCCAGTGGTTGCAAGGATTAGACTTGGGAAAGGGT
Organism: Amblyomma maculatum; assembly: GCF_055883805.1. Taxonomy (NCBI): domain Eukaryota; kingdom Metazoa; phylum Arthropoda; class Arachnida; order Ixodida; family Ixodidae; genus Amblyomma; species Amblyomma maculatum. Next base: position 68,643,182 of record NC_139346.1, read on the forward strand.
CCCAAGAGGTCTACCCCGACCTTCTCAAAAGGGGATCTTGAAGTCGTTACAGAATGAAGGAGATCAGTAAGAGTGCCAGTGGGGCGTTTGTAACTCGCACACTGAGCACAGCTAGCCGTATACTGCTCAGTGGTTGCACGCATCAGTGGCCAGTAGAAACGTTCTTGGAGGCGATAGAACGTCCGCGCATATCCCAGGTGTCCCGAAGTGGGGTCGACGTGCATAACGCGCAAAACAGAGGAACTTAGGCTGACGGGCACTACCAGAAGGTATCGGAGACCAGTGGCAGAAAAGTCCTTTTTGGACAAAAGATCACTCTGTATACAACAGGGACTGAAAGCTGTAGGGTCCCCTGCAGAGGTAAAAAATGGTTGGAGATTGTCGCCCTTCCTCTGCTCAGTTCGAAGCGGGTTAACGATGTCAGCAAAACAGGGAAGGAAGCGGCGAATATATGCAAACTTCTAGGAAACTTCGAAGTTCCTTCACGTTCTGAGGTGTTGGAAACGATGCAACGGCCGCGGTCATTAGAGAGTCAGGTTTGACGCCTTCACGATCGACGAGGTGTCCTAGTACCGAAGTCTGACGCTCACCGAAGCGATACTTCTTCGAATTAAGTAATAGACGGGTGTTTTTGAAGCAGTCCTGCACAAGAGTGAGGCATTCATTGTGCTCATTAAATGTTCAGCCAAAAATGACATCATCGAGCTAGCACAAGGAGGAGGAGGAAGATGAGGAAGAAAGGCAGGGAGGTTAACCAGTAATAGCAACCGGTTTGCTACCCTGCACTGGGGGAAGGGGATGAGTGGATATAAAAGTTGTTAGAGAGGGATAGTTGAATTTAACACAGTCACATAACAGACACGCCACATCACATCACGTTGCAGTCATGTCATAGCAAACTCATAGTCTTTCGATTAGGCCTGTGCTTCTCATAAAGTGGAGCAGTGCCTGGGAGGCCTTCGCCGCAGATGACCGCCGTGGCCAGGAACCTAAATGCTTAGTTTCACTCAATGGGCGTCCATCTAAATGCTCCAGCGAACGGCACAGACACTACTTTCCTCACTGTATATCGGGCACTCACAAAGAATGTGACCTATAGACTCATCGCATCCGCAGTTTGTACATGTAGGGCTGTTTGCCTTGCCTATAATAAAAGAATATGAGTTTGTGAATGCTACACCAACTCACAGGCGGCACAGCAACGTTTCTTCGCGTCGGGGTAGGCCAGGTGGAAGGCGGAGCTTCAGGTCAGGGTCCAGGAATTTTAAGCGGCAGTTCGCAAACTGGCCAGAATTCCACAAGGAGAGTGCGCTTTCCCGCGCAAGTGCGCAAAGCCGGCCCGCTGTGTATGCCCTGGAAAAGGGAATCAACACACAATCGCCGTCTTGGTGGGTGGTATTTGCCATTTTAGCCCACGTAGGATCGCGTCCATAAATCTCTCGAAAGTTGCAGGAGCATTGCAGAGCCCGAAATGTATTACATTAAATTCGAACAGGCCATCGGGTGTGACAAAGGCCGTTTTTATCTTTGTCGTCAGGGTGCATGGGGATCTGCCAATATCCCGATCGCAGATCGACGGATGAAAAGCATGATGCGGAGAACAATCTATGGCGTCATCGATCCGGGGAAGGGGATACACGTCTTTCTGTTGCAGCATACAGACGGCGATGGTCGACGCAAAAGCGCCATGTACCATTTTTCTTCTTGACCAGAATTACCGCGGGGCGGCCCAGGGACCGCATGACTCTTGAATAAAACCCTTTTCTAACGTCAGAACCTGCTCACTCATGACCTGACGTTCTGTTGGCGACGCTCGGTACGGCTTCTGTCGAATTGGGTGGGAGTAGCCTGTGACAGTGCGATGCCGGGTGCGTGTCACAGGAATGCACCGTGAACCGCTGGGCTCCGAAAAATCAAATATGGAGGAATACTTGACCAGTAAGACCTCCAAAGCGTCACGCTGTTCACTGGTTAAAGAGCGGCTGATATCCGATGCAGTTGTGAGTGAGGGGCCGGAGTGGAAGCAACTTCGCCAGGTGCATCAGTAACCAAAGCCACCGATGAAGTGTCGTCTTGGCTACACGTAAAAATCTTCCTATTCACAGGCAAAACTACAGGTTGCGAAGGACAAGTGATGGCCCACAGCCATGAGCAGCCCTTGATCACCGACAGTAGGCTAAGAGGAACCAGAATGTATTTTGTTGCACAGTTAGAATGAAGCGATGCCACCGTTGCGTCGAAGGTGTCGGAGGCACGGCTGGGGCACAAAGCTGGGATGCACACCATAGACAAGGCTGGCGCGTTGGTATCCTCTGTTACGCAGAACACTTCCACACGCACATGTGGCTCCTATAAAAGTCCAGAAGAAAGGGAACCATCAACGAAGAGTTCTCCAGAGCAGCACTCGACCGTAGCGCCACACATTCTCAAAATGTCAATACCTAGAATTATGTAATATGTGCATCGCGGAAGCACTGCAAACTCTGCTGCGAATACCGTTCCACCCAGTGACACTGAAGCACAACACATCCCAAGAGGACACACCACTTCACCACCGGCACACTGAAAATTCTCATGTCAGTCCCAAACGTAAATTTGCGTCCCAACCGCTTCTTAAACGATAAACGCATTATTGAAATGGTTGCCCCGGTATCCACTAAAGCCATTGTCGCCACACCATCCACAAGCACATAGACCGTGTTCTTTAACATAACAACAAATGGAGGAATTTCTACAGGCAGCGCACAGTCTCCAGCGGCCTGACATCCAGTGGCCGCGCTGACCAATTTTCCGGCAAAGGCGATGAAGACCGCCGCCGTGGCCGTGGTGACCGAGAGCGGCGCGCAGAAGAGACAGGTCGTGGTGAGAAAATTCGGTCGGAAGCAGGAGAGCGGCGGTGCGGTCCATCGATCTGGGGATATTCATATGAAGATGGGGGGCCATTGCCAAGGAGAGTCGTAAAAAAGGTTTCGTGGCGGTTATGTTGGACAAGCCGATCGTAACGGGTGAATGGGCGGCTGCGGTAGTATCGAGCTATGTGCCCCTGAATGCCAGAGTGGTGGCACACTGGGGTTGCGCGACGAAAACCTTGTTCCCTGGAGGGTTCCAAGGAGGCAGGGCGTATTGGGTTGTGAAACGCATCTTTGGACCTTCTGGCTGGACGTCGGAAGTAGGGAGCAGGGGGCGGTTAAGGACGATACTCATAGTGCGGATCGTAGTGCGACGAGAAGTTAGCTGGGGGTCAGTCGTAGCGAGGCGGATGACTAGTGTTATCGAACCTTGACGTCCAGCTGTAGGGGCAAGCGTCGGCGTGTGCCATATTGATAGAATTCAGCACGGGCATCGAGGGGAGCAAGGAGGGAGCCCCTCGAGAGCCGACAACGGCTGAGGGCAAGGATGGTAGACACCGTGCAGGGGGCTCGAACCACTGCAGTTTCTCGCGCACTATTTGCCGGATCGAGGACGTCAAGTCCATGAAGCTGTCTTCAATGCTCGCCCCAGATGGAACGTTGGTGAGCCGCCCAAATATTGGCGTTATGCGACGATTCTTCATTGTCTCGAATGTGCGAACATGCCGAATCACATCACAGAAGGCTTTCAGGTCATTTTTGGCATTTAGAAAATTATAGACACCACCTGCGATGCCCTTCGGAAGATGTCCTACTTTATCTTCCTCGGTCATATTAGCGCTTGCTGTTTTGCGTAGCTTCAGGACCTCCTCCATATAAGTTGTGCATGTTTCTCCCGGTAGCTGAGCTCTGTGAGCGAGCGCGTGTTCAGCCCGCTTCCCTTGTGCAAGGCAGTCACCAAATCACTGGCGCGATTCGGTAACGAAACGGCCCCAGGTAGTAAGAGAGTCCTCGTGGTTTTCGAACCAGACAAGGGCGGTGTGTGTGAGGAAGAAAACCACGTTTAGAAGCTGAGCGGCGGCATACCAATGGTGGTAGCGGCTCACCCGTTAGTAGTGGGTCCACCACTAGTCGATGTCCTCGCCTGCCGCTCCCACGAAAGTCCTAGGCTCCCGATAGTGATGCGAGGAACCGTTAGCTGCACCCGCTGGCTGGTATTCAGCCTGTATCACCGCGTCACCTCGTACTGCTTGCGGGTCATTAGCCGATTGCATGGCGCTGGTTTGCGGTTAGAAGCCCGCAAGGCGATTACTCCGCCGAGGCTCCAGTTACATCGGTGCTTAGTGTGGCGCCAGGGCGCCAGGACCCAGCACTTTCACCACAATGTTACGCCCTTAGCGTCGCGACCGAGACGTTCTAGCCGCTAAGTACGCCTGGTGCATACCGTCAGCGGGAAGCAATACTGGTGCCACAAGACAAAGTTTGAACGGGTCCGCACACTTCTTCCTCTTCCTTCTTCCCTCCTCCGTGCTCTTTTTGAGACCAAGCCCGTAACAACAATATATATATATATATAAATATATATACAGTCCCGTCTGCGTTACGGCAGACGGGACTGTTCATTCTCAAACCTTATTTTGTCGACAGTTTCGGGATTGGTATTCTCGTCTTCACGAAAGTCTACAATATCCTCACGAAGGGAATATCATTTCCGAAACTGACAACAAAATAAACGGTGAAAACGGAGAGTCGCGTCTATTATATATATATATATATATATATAAATATATATATATATATATATATATATATATATATATATATATATATATATATATATATATATATATATATATATATATATAGTATCCTGAGGAAGGGAATAGTATTCCCTTCGTCAGGACAAGTTTGCACTATCCAGCCTTGTGATCATCCGCTTGGCGAAACACATGAAGAGGTGTGGCCCCACCCCCGCAGCTCACTCGAGTGAGGGCAAGACCTCATAGTATGCCACATTCAAAAGGCACCGCTGCGCTACACAATAGAAATAAAACATCAACAGCGGACATTGCAGTGGTGCAAGAAGGAGACAGAGACTAGTTAACAAAAAAAAAAAAAAAAAAACATCAGGAGCGGAGGGTAGCCAAAAAAAGGGGGGGGGGGAGAGAAACGTTAAGCGCAGATCTCGATGCGGCGACCACCACCCCGAAGCCGGGCAGGGCGTCAGCGGGCGGCCCGTATCAAGTGTCCGGACGCGCGCACTCGTAGAGGTGCCGAAGCAACAACCGGATGCCACCTCTTAGACACCGCCGAACCAGCAACGGCCGCTGGCAACACCGCCACCTGTGAGCTTTCGCTAGATTCCTTCTCTTGGTTTTACGTAAACTTGACTCCAGACCGTGCGGCGCCCTTCCTCCCATAAACGTCACAGCAGCGTTTCAAACTGTCGTGGCGCCGCTGTTTCCACAGAAAACGACGCCTCAAAAAAAAAAAGGCGGGGGGGGGGGGGGGGGGGGCTACAAGTGCTGCGCATACAATACAAATGAGAAGGGAAGAGGATAGAGAAGGATGGAGGCATGTGTCTGAAGAAAACGTGGCGCTACACGAATTACAAGTCACAGTATTTGAAAACGCTTGTCTTAGGAAGAATGCTTTGAGACAGCCCATGGTGTCATTATTTTCTTCTTTCGCACATGTTAATAAAGGTGAAATAAACTAGTGAGATGATCAAATACCTATGAGTAAAAAAAAAGAAGAAAAAAGGAAAAGTAAAGGACAGGAAGACAAAAATCTTAAATAAATCAAAGTACTGAATGTTACATAGTGTTACGAGGCGGCAAGCCTATGAAGAAAGACGGCAGAACATGACCGATGGCGATGGTAGACGACGTTTAATGAATATGTTAGCGGGCATAGCGTGAGCGCTCCTGCCTGTGCCACTGCCCGCTTCTTCTTCATAGCTCGTCCGTTACATGACCCGGGGCCACCGAGCGATCGTCCCGATCGTGGACGAGGACGTTTATCGATGATGGTGATTCCATGGTATGATGATGGGCGTGTTTGGATGCTTGAAGAAGAAGAGGAAGAAGGAAGAATAGAACGGCTTGCCGGCACAATGATTTCCGATGAACCTTGGCCCAGGACACTCTCAGGCCACACGTTGCCACTACTCAATAGCGGAGGCCAAGGCACGCACCACATGGCATAGGCAGGGGAGGATGTCTTGAAGTGTAGCGGTGTCTTGTGTCGTGGGGTCTTTAGCCGGCAAATCTGGTCAGTGGTGTCACATATGGTCGTTCGGGTCTCTTCTTGTGTCTTGTGGTCATGTGTGGCGTCTCGGGTCAGTCTCTCCGTCGGCAAGGTCTTGCTGGGTCCGGCAGACTGGGGAACAGCCATGAGATGCGTACTAACCTTCAGCCGACGGCGCAAGAAGTCGCAGGGCACCGAAGCGCTGAACCAGGATGAAGGGGTGATGATGAATCACCCAGCACCTCCACCAAACGTTACGATGCGGCAAGCCGATGAAGAAAGCCGACAGAACATGACCGATGGCGATGGTAGACGACGTTTAATGAATATGTTAGCGGGCATAGCACGAGCGCTCCTGCCCGCGCCACTGCCCGCTTCTTCTTCCTTGCTCGTCCGTTACAATATAAATCAAACACAGAAGTTTGATACTCAGAAGGTTTGTGGCCCGCGGAGCCGTAGCGTGGTCTCTGTGTGTTCTTAGATGATTGTATAATGAATAGTATTTTACTGAAAATAACGTGGATGTTGATCTGGTGATGGCCGGAAAAGGTTACCAAAAATAATAATAATAGCAAAATAATAAATAAAGACCCGGCTGGCCCCCATGCAGTGCGAACACAGGGCTGAATTTGTTATGAACAACGCTTAGCGTACGCGTGTTCTGATGGTCTGTAAGACTCCCTAAGTTGCTTCTTTTAAGCAGGAAAGTCTGCCAGGAGTAGCGTTGATGGCATGAATGAAAGTGTCGAACTTATGAATGAAATATGATTCTCTCTGTTGCAAGTATTCTGTGCTAGGGATCCGTACTCTAGTAGAATGACACGAATAAGTTCGAAACTGTGCAGTGCAGAGGCAAGTGTTTGGAAAGGGGCAAATCGGGTAAGGATGATGCATGGGCTTTGTGATTGTTAAAGCGGAAGCGAAATGATGTCTTTGTCTGACCAATGTACTCCTGCCCACAAACCTCAAAGTGCAATTTATAAATAACATTGCTTGAGTCGCAGTCGAAGTCCTCATTTATGTGAAACATGAACGTCTCGGACTTTGACTTTGCTATTTTGGTATCCGATATGTATGGACAGACTTTGCAGCGAGGTTTGCCACATGGATGACACCCAATCCGACCGACAGTCCTTTTGGTTTTGGCATTAACAAGTATGTCTCTCAAGTTCCTGTCCCGGCAATAGACAACCCGTGGTGGCTTCAGAAACATTCTTGACAGCCGAGCGCTCTGTCGTATTATGTTAAAATGACGGCTTAGTATGTTGTTAACTCCGGGAGCTGTCGAGGAATAGGTAAGAATCGGGTTTGTTTTTGCACTACCGTCGTCTTTCATTGATTTCTCTTCTAGGGTAGAGGCCCGGTCAAGGTTGCGGACACGCTCAATCGCGTCATTGACTATCTCTTCCGGGTATTTTTCTCGTGACAGTGCGGTTTTGAGGGTTTCAGTATTTTAATCAAATTCCTCTGTGTTGGAGCATATCCTTCGGTACCTGTGCGCCTGGGAGTACGGGATACTTGTTTTGCAATGTTTCGGGTGACTGCTGTGAAAATGAAGATACTGCTGTCTATCCGTGGGCTTTTTGTATAGGGTACTCGCGAGGGAGTTACCGGCTACTGATATCTACACGTCTAGAAAGTTAATCCTTGAATCAGAAATACTGTGGGTAAATTTTATTGAAGGATGCAGGGAATTAAAGTCCGCAAAAAATCCAAGAGTCTTACTTTGTCATGTGGCCGCACAAGAAAAATGTCGTCAAGGAATCCCTTGTAGAAAGGTAGTCTGTTTGTCCGCCTTTGCAGGAAGGGGATATCAAGTGACGCTATGAAAATGCTCGCATAATAGGGAGCCATTATGCCGCTTATCTGTAGATAATGCTGTTCGTTAAATTCAAGGTTGTTAGAGCTCAGCACTTTTTCGAGGAGGATGGAGAGTGTGGAAATGTCTAAATCTATTGAATATTTGTACTTATCGAAGGCGGCTAGAGTTGCCGTTATGCCATCTGCATGCGGGATATTTGTGTACAAAGAGCAAACATCCATGGTCACCAAAAGGCTTCCACTGGCACTGTCAAGTTGGTAATTTCCCTAAGGAAACGGCTCTTGACTCACTCTTGAAAATTTTTTGTTTTTCAAAACAGCCAGACTGAGGTGCTGATAGACGCGGCTTGATCACTTGATAGCGACGTGGCGATTTATGACTCCGTCGAAGACCCCAGCTAGCAGTGCATGTACACCACTCAGCCGGTGTACCTCCCAAAAGAGCAGTTCGCCGTCTATGTTCTCCGATACCTGTACGGAAACGGGTGGGTTAGCGCCGTGCTAAATCGACGTTCTGCTCCTAAGCAATCTTCTGGAGCGTGTATGGAACAATGAAAGCACTTCCTTAACACTTCTATACAAAATTATTACATTGAGAAGCACAATTAGGACTATTAGAACCGCATTTAAATTTGACAGACTTTTCCTATATATAGCAGTCTTGAAATGCAAAAGTGGAAGGTTTTTTCAAGCAGAAACATAGTTCAGAAGTAAGAAAGCATATCTTGAATCATTTCTTTCATAAGATCTTTAAAAAAAGTATTTTCCCTTCTGTATTTTCGCACTAGATTTTCAGATACTTAGCATATAAGTATTTAGTTTGGGTGACGGGCCCGCAGTGTTCAGAGCCAGGCTCATTTACCATGAGTCTCGCGTGTATTTTCGTCTATGCGATAAACCCCCGTAGCCTTCTGCGTGCCTGCCTACTTAGAACTGTAAATACATCATATGTCTTCGCATTTAGGCTAACTCCTCGGGCACTCCATTAATTGCGCACTGATTTCTCGAACAACACTAGTAAGCTGTACTCACTGACTGCGGTTCTAGCATTAAACCTTACAAGGTTCACGTTCCACTAATGGCATGTATGTAGCCAGAGGTTCTTCGTATTGTCCACGGCGTTAGAGGTCAGACAATATTTGTGCACAATGGCTCCGCAGTAGCCAAGAATTCACGGTCATAGGGTCGCTTCTGAGTTCATTTAGAAGGTATTGAGTTATAAGACCAGGAAGGGCAAATTCCGTTCGGGTGAGATAATGCGTTGTCGGCTGTGGTCGCTGTGTTTCAGGTCGCGCCCCATGCCAGGTTATATTTTTCCGATTGGGAACAGCATGATGTTGCCATTCAACCTATGGCTCTTTAGAATGCCAACATCATGCAGCTCACAATCGGAAAAATTTACCCTGCCTTGGGGCGTGGCCTGAATGATATTGGCGTTCAACCTGGGGCTCTTTTGAACGCGAAGGAGGCGCTCTATCCACCTCCGTGCTATCACTGCTCACATAATATTTTCTTTAATTCGAAACCACTAATTCGAAGGTTGCAATTATGACAAAGTGGTATAAAACTTCTGTGTCATCTTTTACTGCTTTTAGAATAAAAAAGAATATCAAAACGCCGCTGATTTCAGCCTAAGACTTTATATTTGGAAGCTTGTTTACCTAGTGTCCTATAGTTATCGTTGCCACCTATAACTCTGTGTGCATAATGCGACCCACTCTTGAACTAGTACGTCGTCTTCACCATCGAATTCCATCTGTGCGCAAAAGGTTTCGCTCCTCTTACCTCGTTTAACTACGATCGAAGCCTGTCGTTTTTAACTGTTGCTCTCTGGAATCATTGCAGTTATATCCTGTCTTAGGGATAAGTTTGCATACGTAGTGCCTGCTTCTCATATGCACGTGCAAAGTTCGGAGAATGCTATGTGATCATGTGTGTGCATATTTGATAGTTTTCAAGTTGCCGCTTAAAGAGCACCTACAGGCGATGCAAGTAATATATATTGGTGTGCGTGGTATGCGTTTAAATGGTGCGGTTCTAATTCCATAAAGCTGCACGTGGGCGACGGAATGTTGGTATTTCGCTTTCACCATGGGGCGGTCGCCACGGCTGAAATTTCATCTGGCATGTTTGCTCTGCATATTGTATACTACAGCCGTTTTGTCACCTTGGTGAAGCGGTGGCTGCAGCAAAATATTTCGAAGTCATAAAACACTGCGCAATTCTGTGACATGCATTTTATGTCTACGGTTGGCAAGGTCCTTGAACATTGCGGGATGAAAACAGTGCTATGCTTAGAACTTTCCAAAGAGCTCTTCACTTCCCTTTCAATGTAAAGTTACCTCAGTCTGCGAGTAGCCTTCATACTGCAAACCTCTTCTATATATTAAGGTTTGCGCCAAGGATTTTATAGCAACTTGTGTCAGTTTTACGGCCAATAACATGCTGCGAATGATTTGTTGTCAGCGTCTGAGATGCGCTTTTTGGCACCGCCTTGACTGGCCTTCGTGGCGCGTTCATGCATGTTATGTAGCCTACTGGCGACCATTTGTCGATAGCTAAACAAGCAGGCTAAAATTTCTGCAGCGGAGAAGATAGTATGTATGCAAGCTACATATTTTGTCTGTTTACCTGTGCCTGGCGGATACCTGCTACATGTAAACTTATGAAAGAACCCTTCGCTTACAAGAGGTTTTCTTGATCTTCTGTAACGACGCATGTTGGGCGAAAAAATAGACGGAAAATAAATGTTACCCTCACAAGCACAATAGGCTAGCTTCCGTAACCGACCTCTTTCACCTACTTGCTACCATCGGTGTCATTGCTTCCTAAAATTGATTCCCACATTACAGTGTCTGCGCCAACCGCACCGATTGCCTCATGTAGCCTCTGAGCTGCTTCATGCGTCCACGTGCGACATAGTAAGGATTTTTTCTCTTCGCGGTGGACCACCAACTAGCCCTCTTTTCTGTTTAAACTGTAAGTAAAGTGCAAATCAGTTATCCAGTAGCATATAATTATAGCCTTGTTCTTTTTGCTCTGATAACATTTAAATAGAGAGTTGAAAAGGGAGAAAACAGTCGTACGATTGCTGGATATAAATTCAGGATAACGAGGAGGCAATGGAGTTTAACCGCGTTTTGCTAAAGGCAGTGATGCAAGCCTTCTTATTTTTTTTTTTTCAGAGGAGAGACGAAGCGTCCGTACTGCGTTGGACTGACCGCCACTGACGCAGGCTGCTAACGAGTTTTTCCCTGCCAAGACAAGTCTCGTACTTTTGGTCAGTTTTTGTATACACGTTGTACAGTGTCAGTCACACATAGCGGGAACAAGGCTCCGCGTAGGTGCACACGGGCTGAGAACTATTGCGCCCAAGTATGTAGCAATTAGACGTAAAATGGCGGACGAAAAAGAGCACAATTACGAGACCCTGGAATTAGTGCTCCACTCTGCATTAATTCTTGGCTGAGTTATATGTAATGGTACAAACCACGGGCGAGGCCACGCGAAGCCGTGTTGCAATAAGTGTGACTGACACTGTACAGCCTTCTGTTAAGATCAGGCGAGGGTCAGCTGCTTGGGCTGTGGAACTGTCGCAGGAATCAGAGGAGAAATCATGCCTAAGGCAAGGGCATTATCCTGAATCCTGCAGCTGAACGCAGCGTCTTCTGACCGGCTATTCCGTTTAAGGCGATGCAACGTCTGCAACTTATCGACATTTTCCCCTAGAGCTCGAAAAAGATTTCACAATTTTTTTATAGGCTGCACACAATGCGGATTGCACTCGATGCGTGCACACGTTTGCGATACACGGCCTAGCGTGGCCAAACAAGTCTCTTCCACTCGTTACTTTCAGGAAATTGTTCCATAGTATCCTTGACATCTTCTCAGGAATTTAGTTTTAAGGACATTTCCGTGCATCAGTATCCACCGAAGCTCAGACCTATGAATAAAACAAGGCTAGACTGCTTTCATAGAAACTTCGAATAGGAAAAAAAATTCAGCCTGATGCGTGCTCCGAAGCCGTGGTCGTGGCTATCTGGTCCGTTCACCCTGACAATTATGCTATGCCGGATGGCTATAGCACACCAAATATTACTGTGACAGGGAGTTCCCCAAAATTGGAGGGATAGTGGTTTGTCTCAGTGTCCAGAAAAATTCACCAAGCTTGAGTAGATTTGTAATGAAGGAGAAATTGACGCTCTGATGTAGCTAAACACAATCAAGATGTTCAGGGCTATCTACGACGTTACACTTTTGGACGCTTTGTAGCAGCAGCTATATTTGTCATCATTAATGACGCCGCAAGTTCAAACGGCTCGATTTACCCACAAAGACGGAATTAGCGAATCCATATCCGTACACTTGCTTTCCATATGGACAGGCCCATTTGAATGGGCGGCACGTGTACAGACTGTCTACTAAACTCGTCTAGTGTTGCCGGCGATACCCGTTTCTGCCGCTGCGCAATCCAACAATACCACGACGATTTCAGAGGCAGACGCCCAACATCGCTCGACTCACACTGGAGTCAATGAGTATGGGACGCCGTTCTGGACTGTGATAATCATGAGAAGATCGCAAATAATGAAATAGTCAATCTGGTGTCACAGGCCTAACTAGGGCAAGAAATGGTGGTGCATGTCGATTACTGAGTGCAATCGTGACGCTTCTCTAGGATGCCGCCTAAATAGGTTGATATCTACCTACCCAACTACATCGAGAAGGATGCTGTACAGAGTGGATAATTTTAGTAATCTCCCTCCAAGACCAAAAGAGTAGCCACAGGCGAAAACATTTACAGGTTTGAAACGGGCTCAGCAGCTATATTTCTAATAGTGGTCTGGGCGCTCCTCTAAGCAACTTTTCTAGCACCGAAAGGCAGATGCCACTTGCTTCGTGGCTGAAAAGCAAACACAAGAATGGCATTGATTATTAAACGAACGTAGCCATGCGAAACGAGGTATAAAGCACGGAAAGCTTGACGAGTTTACGTTAGGTTTCAAAAATATTGGCCAGAGGAAATTTGGAGTCTGACGTCCTCATTTTTCGCACATGTACAACCAAATCATGCATTTCTAATTAAAAACAGGGAGTTAGCGCCGATTTATGGCTAATAGAAAGTCTGCTCCTGCACCAACAGATTTTGTTTCATGCTTATACGTGCGAACAAGGCAGCTGCTGCGAGCGTCTGTAAGCTACATCATCCTTTGCAAAACAGGAACAAGCTACATTTCTTTCTATCTTTTTCTGAAAGGAACGATAGTTGGTCAGTCTATAACAACATTACGCACGTATTTTGTCCCAATTTTTACGTCCCCATAGGAGACAAAAAGCACTTTGATTATTCTTAAAAAGCAAACTTTTAAAGGAAACCGAATTATTCCGTTTTCGGAAACGGTACTCTACTATCGATCATATCCATACCATCAACCAGGTGATAGAAAAATGCTCGGAGTATAACCAGTCCTTATACATAGCATTCATTGATTAGGAAAAAGCATTTGACTCAGTTAAAACCTCTGCGGTGATGCAGGCATTGCTAACTGAGGGGGTAGACGAGCCGTACATGAAAGTGCTGGAAGATATACAACAAACAAGCTTCCTATAACACCAGGGACCTGGTGCGGGTGTGGACTCCTGTTCGACGCCGTGGCCTATCCGAAAAGCTGATTTGCCGTTACTTCGGACCATATAAAGTCTTCGGCGCCTCAGCGACGTTAACTATGAGGTGCTCCCAAATGGCCCAGAGCAGAGAGGCCGTCGACTACCTCGTCCAGAGACAGTTCATGTCCTACGCATGAAGCCGTATTTTGCGCGGTAACTGAAAAACGGCATCTACAAGCTTTTTTTTTTTTCGTTTGCTTTTGTCTACCCGTGTGCACGTGTGCCGTGTGCATCACGCTTTAGAAGGCAGGAAGGCCAGGGGGTGCTCGGAGCGAAATACGTTGTAGTGGCGCTCGGAGCACAAGACGAAGTGAATCGGCTCCGGACTCGCAGGACGTACCTAAACCTTGGACCGTGTAATTTCACCTGTACCGGCTCTGTTAACCTAGCCCTAGTCGCCAATACCGTGACAATACAGCAGCTGCGCAGCAACCGTAGTTCTGCATAAAGAAAGTAAAAAAATTCCCATTAAGAAAGGTGTTAAGCAAGGAGACACAATCTCCTCAGTACTATTCACAGCTTGCTTAGAGGAAGTATTCAGAGACGTGGAATAGGAGCAGTTAAATATAAGGGCAGATGGAGAATACCTCAGTAATTTGTGATTTGCTGATGACATTGCCTTGCTAAGTAACTCGGGAGACGAACCGCAAATAATAATTGATGACCTAGACAGAAAAAGCAGAAAGGTAGGCTTGGAAATCAATATGCAGAAGACTAAGGTAATGTTCAACAGCCTCGGGAAGGAACAGCAGTTTACGTTAGGTAGCGAAGCACTGGAAGTAGTAAGCGAATATGTCTACTTAGGACAGGTAGTACCCGCAGATCCGGACCATAAAAAGGAAATAACACGAAGAATAAGACTGGGATGGAGCACATTTGGCAAGCACTCGCAGATTATGACTAGCAGCTTACCGGTATCGCTCAAGAGGAAAGTATACAACAGTTTCATCGTACCTGTACTCACCTATGGGGCTGAAACGTGGAGGCGAACAAAGAGGGTTCTATTTAAGTTGAGCACAACGCAGAGGGCTATGGAACGAAGAATGGTAGGGGTAACATTAAGAGATAGGAAACGTGCATAGTGGATCAGAGAAATAACTGAAGTTACTGACATTCTAGTGGACATTAAGAAGAATAAATGGGCATGGGCAGATCATGTAGTGCGAAGAGAGGACAACCGATAGTTGCTTTGGGTAACAAACTGGATTCCAAGGGAAGGAAAGCGTAGCAGGGGGCGGCAAAAAGTTAGGTGGGCGGATGAGGTTAAGAAGTTCGCAGAGGCCAAGTGGATGCAGCTAGCACAGAACTGGGTTATTTGGCGAAATATGGGAGAGGCCTTCGCCCTGCAGTTAGTATAGGCAGACTGCCGCTGATGAATTATTTCGCAGCATAGAGATTTTCGGAACAGGGCCTCAATCATATCTTACGTTGATGCGCCCACCCCAATTTCGAGTCATACCAATAAGCTGGCATTGTGGCTTCATGCCACTCTATGTCCACCTTTTTTCCTAGATGGCCATCGACAGAGCTGGCCCAGCAACTGCACTTCGATGGCAGTATTTGCTATATCACGAGCATTCTACTTAATGGCGTATACTGTAAGCTAAAACGGGGCTCTCTTCTTTTGCATACGATGCTGCCTAAAGCTGTTAGGTTCTTTTTCGGATCGGTTTATGGTGTTTACCCTCCCAAAGACAAGGCTTTAGAAATTTAGACAATCTGGAGTTCTTTTTCCTGCACTGATATCGCACAGCGCGCGGGCGCCTTGCTTTTAGCCTCCATTGAAAAGTGGACCGCGTTCGGGCACATTAGTCCGACCCACTATCCACTGCGCCACCGCAGTGGGGCCCCTAAACACATTATTTTGCTCACACTGCACCGTAGTCCCTTAGAGTGCAAGTTTTAATAGTGCAAGTTTTAATATAGATGAATGCTACGATGTGATATTGATAAGTGGCAGCGTAACCGAACAAACTATAGAGCATCTTGGCTGGAAATATAGCGTCGTTAAGGCTAGGGCGGATCGCTCAGTAGGAAAGAGCCGGGCAAAAGGGAAGCCAAGCCGCTTCGCTTAGTGAAAACAGTCGCTGCAGCTGCTGCTTCGCAGAGCTTACATATCATTCGACGCAGAAATAGTTTGCTCCTAAATTTTCAAAACAGTTCTTCCCATACCTTTTCTTTAAAATTGCGAGAGTGGCATTATTACTTCTTGAATGCGCAGTGAAGTCCGGCAGCGATTTAGATTGGGTAGGCTTGTCTTTCGCTAACTCAGCAGATCTGCGCCTGTTATCTGTAATAATCCGACTGCTGACCGCAAAACAACACTGCAGCGCGTTTACCCTTTTGTTACCGCAAGTACCAAAGCCGGTAAATCCTTTGATGGATACTAATTATGTAATTCGTTATTGTTAATAATGTTTACGTATCAGGCGCCTTTTAATTTATTGATAATGCTGTACCAAGTAGCGCTGACAGTCTTGTGGATGTTTGTTTTGCGAGAGTGCTGATGAATCCCCCTGCGGTTGTCAGGCATTTATTAGTAACCGGCGGCTCCCTAAGCGTTATTAAAACTTAGAGCTAAGAAAACATTTCCTGAAAAGATAATCTGTTAGCTAATGTATAACAAGACCTAAATGAAGCCCGGAGATAGTGGGCCGAAAGAAAATACAAGTGCAAAAAGTGTGACGCAAAGTTTAGCTATGCCCGCTTTCTTATCCGCTGCTGATTCAAAGCCCCTAGATTTCAGTTCCATACCCAGGAAGGGAGGACCGTTGGATGTAAGCACCACGCCCATGGAAACAGAATCGTAAGAAAGGGAATAGGAATATTCAAAAGGTTTAGCGTACAACACTTGCTAGGAAAATAAAAGCCTATATGTCATATAAGAGGAGCCTGACAAACGATTAGAACGGTGAAGAGATTTGGTCTGCACTAGAATAGTGAACGCAGTCTAAGACAGCGGGTACTCATACAGTTGAATGGGAGGTAATGCTGCCAATTGGCATTAGATGCATAGTGAAAAGTTTCCGTGCATAGCACACTGCCGCAGTGGTTCGGAGGTTATGGTTCTGGAATGCCCTAAGCACGAACGCGAGCTCAAATCCAGGCCGCAGCGGCCTCTTTTTGAGGGAGGTGAAGAGCAATTCGCGTGTGTAGTTTGCGATATAGTGCATGCTAATTAACCCCAGGAAGTAGAAATTTTTGGAGCCCTCCACGACGTTGTTCCTCATAGCCTGAGTCGTTTTGGCACATTAAACCTTAAAGAATTGGCACATTAAGCCATACAATATTCTATATCTAACACTGATCCGCAAATGCATTCTTGTCTTCATACCTGCCTTCTGCACCTCTTCTGTTCTATCAGCACTTCACCAGTTTGGTACTTCAGAGCAATACCGGCAATGTTTGGACTCTAATACGTAGTGATGACGTAGGATCAAACTGTGTAACTTCAATTTCACATCGTAATATGTGAAATTCATATGCAGAGCAATTTTCTGGCCTCACTATCTGCTTGGAAATATTGCTTCCGAAGAGTAAAGAAAGATAAATTCTTTACATATGGAAAAGTATGCCACCTGACACAATGAGCACTAACAATGAGCTACCAGTGATGCAAAGAAATGGACATTTATTATTTGTGACACCCTCACCAAACTTTGTAGGAGTTGGCGAATATTTCACAATTCCCACGCCTTATCCGTGTAAGGCGAGTAACAGCAACCGTGGACAAGGCCTTATAGTAGCTTGAGTCATGTCTCTTAAGAAGGCTAAGCCACAGGCAACTGCACACTGTACTACTGCATCTTCAAAGCCTCTAAATAAATCAAAATGTAAGGCTACGTCCACGACATACCACTCAAAATGTCTCCCAAAGATAGATGTCGATGGAACTCTAGGGGAACTGCAGCTGCTTTAAATTTGTTCTACAAGCTGGCCAGCGTGAGTGAGCTAAAAAATATGAAATGTATTGGCTTGTGTTTTTGTGTTCTAGCCTGACTCTCAGAAAATACCACACTATTATATCAGAAACCACACTATTATATTGTATGTCTTTCTAGAGACGAATGCTTCAAGACGGAGAGGCGAGCATAAGATCCTGAGATAAAATATTGGTGATCTTTTTTCTCTTTGCAGACTGTATACTCTTTGTTAAAACTGAGGGCAGAGATTCGGTGCTGGAAGAGTGCGCGACGCAGTTTGACAACAAGTGCGGTCCGCACAAGTATACTTTGGGCAGCAAAAAGATGTGCCAATAAAAATAGCACTTTGAAAGCGTTTTTTAGTTTATGCTGTCTGCATAACGCAACAATATTATTTTATTTCCATAAATTTAATGCTGAAAATGGTATGAATATCCCAGCTGTTGATAATATTGAGGTTACATTGCAGACAAAGTATACGTGCCAAGAGACAAACTTCAGTGTTTAATAAAGATTGACTGCGCGTGTCATTGAAGTCCGTCGAATATTTGCAATGTTATGGTTTGTTAGGCATCATAATGAATATTTTCTTTGTTCCCATTTTCATCAGTTTCTTTCAGTAATTTTGTAAGGTGTACTGTGTTGCTAAAGTAAGCGCTCAGAACTGATACTAGATTACATTGGGTATACTGGCTGCTTACATGACGTAGACGCTGCTATCTGATGCCAAACCAACTAAGCAGGAAGGAATTTCATTAGAAAAAGAGTACATTCTCATCGCTGAATGCCGCAAAGAAGTATGGCCCGAGTAGACCCGAAATGCATAGAAAATACGTCATTCGTTGAATGCGATGAACGTCGCTATCGATGCCCTCCTTTGACCAGCGCCAAAAAATGTAGGACACTCGTTAAAGGCTTTCTTCCCGAATCAAAAATATCCTGTGGGCTTCGAAGGTACGACTGGTACTTTTATCCGCTATTTAATACGGCCAACATTTGAAGAAAAGCCCTTTGCATCAACAAAGAACCCTTACCCTAAATCATCCCAATCAGTTCGTAGTCGCCGTAGAACACGTTGATGTACTTCTTGGAGCGCTGGGTGAGAGCTGCATTTGTACTGCATGCCTAGGAAACATTTCTGTAATAAGAAGCGAAGATGGCAAAAATCATTTCGCCATACCGTTCACCATATCGTTTCCGCGCGAAGGTTTTCTCGGCCGAGCAACATCGGACAGTTCTGTTTTATCGCCTCCTGCTCTGCAGATTCTCTCCCGTCAACGATCCGAGAAATACTGAATCAGTGAGTTCGTAGAACGTGCGAAAGGAGGAACACGAAATACTTATGAGAGTAAATATTGCACGCTTGAGACTTTACTGATAGCAGGTGAGGTGCCGAGTTTAGCTTCTAGGAAGCAATTCGCCGCGTCCTTGAACACTTTGCGGGCATCACTGCGTGCAATGTACTTTCTGTAGATATTGCTGGGCAGGAGTTTACGGATAAGCACCTCTTGCACTAGCTGGTGAACTCGTCACAGCCGACGACCTGGCACAGAATTCCTGTGAAGAAAAATACTGATGTTCGCTTTCAGCGGACGCGTGGGGGGAGGGGGCAAATGTGTTTTTATATATTCTTTCAGTAACATAGAATTGTAGGAAGGATATCGCTGACTCCGTAGCGTTCTGTAAAGAGGTGGCGCTGTGCGCGCCAACAGACACAATTAACCATCTTATACTCGAATGTGCTGGTTTCCATCCGGAAGTCGATGCAGGCACAGTCCCTCTTCCTGATGCCCTGGGGTTTAGAGATACCATTGGCCGGGTGAATGAAACTGCGATGGAAGCTAGCAAAAACAATTGGGAGATCGGTGGATTAAAAGCAGGAATGTGACATAATGTTAGTATTGTAGAAACAAAAATTGAACAAATGGAATGATGGTATGGTTAACAGATTTAAAACAATATTTAAGGCAGACGAAAAAAAAAAAACGAGCATATTAGCAACTGCTACCACCCTATATCAAATGGAAGACTAATATATTCCATCCATCCATCCATCCATCCATCCATCCATCCATCCATCCATCCATCCATCCATCCATCCATCCATCCATCCATCCATCCATCCATCCATCCATCCATCCATCCATCCATCCATCCATCCATCCATCCATCCATCCATCCATCCATCCATCCATCCATCCATCCATCCATCCATCCATCCATCCATCCATCCATCCATCCATCCATCCATCCATCCATCCATCCATCCATCCATCCATCCATCCATCCATCCATCCATCCATCCATCCATCCATCCATCCATCCATCCATCCATCCATCCATCCATCCATCCATCCATCCATCCATCCATCCATCCATCCATCCATCCATCCATCCATCCATCCATCCATCCATCCATCCATCCATCCATCCATCCATCCATCCATCCATCCATCCATCCATCCATCCATCCATCCATCCATCCATCCATCCATCCATCCATCCATCCATCCATCCATCCGTCCGTCCGTCCGTCCGTCCGTCCGTCCGTCCGTCCGTCCGTCCGTCCGTCCGTCCGTCCGTCCATCCATCCATCCATCCATCCATCCATCCACAGGTAAAATCGTGATCACATATGAAAGTAAAATCTACGAAAAATACCTGTCTTTTATAAGAAGTCCACATGGACGCTGAAAAACGCACACTGCTCCATCCCACTGCTACTTGTCCCGGAGGTCAGGTCGTATCGTTTTTACTTGTCTGCACAGACCACGCCAACAGGGAGTCTCCAGATATGACCGAATAAAGCAACAAGAGGACTGCATATACTTGACAGAACACTAGTAAGAACGGCAGCAAGAAAGTGCTCTTGAATAATAAAGAAAGGAAAGGTCCAATGCACAAGCAAAAGAAACATATGAGGAGCATTTCATATGGTTGCTGAGTAACAGCATAAAAAGAAAAGCCCAGAATTTGAAATGAAATGTTCCACTGAGGAAAAATACAGTAATATGCTTGTACACAAAATTCTCTTCCATAGTTCAAGATTCCGTGATTTTTCTAAGCGGTTAAATTTATCTGTTATGCACGCGTACGGTACTAAAGGAATACATTACTGTCTGGGAAGTCCACCTCCGCACCACCAGGTATCAAACTATTTCAGTAGTTTCTGAAAGATTTGTACGCAACGACAGGAAGATTTTTCTCTATCAAACACAGTAGCTAACAACACCATAATCTAATTGGCCCATATTTGTTTCTTGAAGAAATGTGTGAACAAACGAAATGTAGTTGCTGCTCCTTTTATTAATTGAATTGTAACTAACACTGCATCTTTACCAGCTATAGCAAGCGTGGTGAACACAATGCAAACACACACTATAAAGGTAAGCAAGCTTATCTAAAACTTTAAAATGACTTTTATGTAATAAAATGAACAGTAACTAATTATATAGTAATATACAGGAGACAATGCAAGTAATAAAGCAGAGCTGCACAGACTTAAGAGCCTTGAAAGCCCTAGCAAAACACCTTTTTTGTCATTGTTGCCTTTTTCACAACACTACAGACTGACCGAGAGCTTGTTTACATACAGTACCTCTAATTATAAAACGTTCAACCTGATCACTTTTTCAAATAAATTGATAAGCTCATGTAAACATCACAAAATTTCAAAACATCATCTGTTAGACAGAACCCTGAATATACTCTTGGATAGGTCTGATATAAAGATCAGAGCATGGCGAACAGCCATTTGGCGATTCCACGCGCTATGCAGCATTACCATATCTTACAGAACACTGTCGTAATTTTCTACAGCTAAGATTCAATTTCCATTGGGGTTTAAAGGGACATATTTCAGCAAATCGCACAGTAGGGCATCCCCTAAAAAACCTTATCACAACAATCTATAAACACATCTTCGACAGCCTCTGGCTTGCTGCCCAAATACAGTTAACACCCCATCGCAGAGATTTCTTTTTTCGCCATCCATGTTTACCCAGGCAGTACCCCAACATGCAATTCGAAAAAAAAAAACATTTTCAGGCTGTATAGGCATTCGTTTTACATGTTACAAATACTACCGCGAAACCTTCAAAACTGTATTTTGTTTTTTTAACAGCCGCCGGCATGCGGCCTTATCACTGTGATTCTGGCACGCGTATCAATTCTGTATCCCGTGTTTGTTCATACTCGTTGTGGCGATACGACGCGTTATGATTTTCTTTGTCGCGAACGAAGCGCTGAGATCTGTCTCGAAGATTGCGATTACTTGCGTATGTTTCTACAATGTTCCAGGTTGTGCTAGTAGCAGTTTGCGACGTTATCTAGATTGTTCTGAGCAGTCTTTAAATTGAGCGTTGACGAGTGTGACGGGCATTCTTAGTTCGACGATCGACGAGCACGTTTGTTGTTATCGCCGCCGCCGGGTTTCTTAGTCCTTTTGCGGGCGCAAGTCAGCCCAATAAAGAGTTCCTTCAGTGCAATCACCGACTCTTCATTTGTGTCATGGACCCTGGTCACCACCACGTGACAATACATAATTATTTGATACCCATAGGAGGGCAGCCGCACTGACACTTCCCTTCGTCTTGCAGCCCACCCCTTCTGCAAAAAGCCCACTCATGTTTGCAGAACTCAAAAACACACCCAAACATTTCAACAAAAAATGTTCTCGAAAAAATATAAATACCGAAAGATTACTTAATGATGTTACCCTTAGTAACTGTTTGACTCTAGGGTTAACGATACATTTATTTAGGTTGTGAATAAAATGAGTTGGGAAGTTAATTGCAAATGTTGATGGCTAGCAAAAAAATAAATATTTACGTATATGCTGCTTAGAGCAAAGTAAATATTCTGGCTTTGTCACAGAAATATTATGTTTTAGTGAACTACGAGCGGATGTCACGAAGACGAGCGGATGTCACGAAGCAACTCCGAAGCTTCCTATTTCTGAGCTCGTATTTTCAGCGCTTCGTGCGGTACTTTGCTTTTATTATTGCACCCCTGACAAAGCTACTCGGGGGAAACAGTAACTTAACTGCGCGTTCGGCCGAATGCGGCGAAGCGTTCACCGCATTACGCCATATCTTTTGACATCGCCACCAATACTTCGCCGCTACGACCTGACCGCACCCACCGAGGTTGATACTGATGCGAGTGGCGTTGACCTCGGAGCTGTCTCGGCTTAATGAAAAACCTGCTTTAACGAATACGTCGTCGGGTACGCGAGTCGTGTCCTCTCCAATGCTGAATGCAACTACTCAGGTACGGACAAGGAGTGTCTGGCCATTGTATAGGCACTAACTAAATTCCCACCCAACCTGTGCGGTCGCCAGGTTAACGTCGTCACGGACCACCACGCATTATGTTGGCTGTCTTCTCTGAAAGACCCTTTCCGGCCGCCTACCGAGATGGGCCCTATGCCTTGAAGAATTTGACATCGGCGTTATATATCGCTCTGGCCGTAAACACATGGATGCCGACGCTCTGTCTCGTTCTCCTCTACCCAGCGACCCTGCTTGCTCCTCGGCACCTAATCCCGTCCTCTGATCTCTAACCATCGCTAATATGCCTGTGGAGCAGCGCGAAGACCCGCTGCTCGCATCTCGTATCGACATTGTGTCTACCTCTCCCCACGCTGCGCCTTCTCGGACTTTACGCCGTCAAGCACCAAACTTTGTCCTACGAGATGGTCTTCTCTACAGCCACAACTATATGCCTGATGGCCGAAGGTGGATTCTCGTTATTCCCGGCATTTACGACATGAAGTTTCCGCCTCTTTTCATGCCGACCCACAGTGTGCCCATCCTGGTGTATAATCAAGATGTTTCAAAGAATGTGTAAGCGGTATTATTGGCGCGGATTGTAAAGTTATATTCGCAGTGCTGCAAGTCAGTCATCCATACCTCGTGCTTCCAGCTCCTTGCAACCACTTCCATACCCGGCCCGTCCTTTTGATCGCTTTGGCGTTGATCTTTACGAGCGGCTGCCCTGCACGGTCTCTTGGAACCGCTGTATTATCGTCGGAATCGACCACCTCGCCCGGTATGCGGAGACCACTGCCTTACCTGCCGCTACTTCTCGTGATGTTGCCCTGTTTTTCCTACATCATTTTGTTTTCCGCCACGGCGCGCCGCGTGAACGACTGAGTGACAGAGGCCGAGTCTTCCTTTCCAACGTCGTTCGAGCTGTACTGGCCGAATGTCGCATCTTACATCGGACCAGCCTATCCCCCTCAAACTAATGGGCTGACTGAGCGCTTCAATCGTACTTTCAGACATAGGCTCAGGATGTAAGTTGCCGCTGATCAGACCAACTGTGACGCTGTTGTTCTCTTCGTGACGTACGCTTAAAACACCGTCACGCAGTCAACCACCGGATTTAGCCCTTTCCATCTCCTTTATGGGAATGATGCGTCGTCCGCGATGGACACTGTATTACTATATCGTCAATACTCCTTCGAGTAGACTCTCCATTCTGACGCTGCAGAGCATGCAGAGGAATGTCGCCAGCTGGTCCGCAGTATAACATTGGAATCTCAGGGCCGCTAAACGTATCGCCACGACAACAATCAAGACGCCACACGTGTTCCCTAAAGGATCCCTCGTTTGGCTCTGGGTTCCTTGCACCACACCAGGATTGTCGTCAAAATTTCTGCGTACCACGGCTCCCACCGCATCGTTCATCAAATCTCCTGTGTAAATCATATCGTGGAGCCTCTCACTCCCTCTTCGAACATGCGTCATCGCGGCCGCGAAACTGTGCACGTGAGCCGTCTCACAACGTACTACGACCCGCTCGTCTTGCCCTCGCCATGGTCGCCAGGGTAGCTCCGCTTCGCTCCCTGGGAAATTGTAGTGAACTACGATCGGATATCACGAAGACGAGGAAGAGAACAACGAAGTACCGCTGCGGTGCTCGAGCTCGCTGGTGTGTGCCTAGACGGATTGCGTTCTTATGCTGTTCGCTGTGCAGCTTACAGAGGGCTATATTCCCTGTTAAACCCTCAGTAAAACCCCTTTCAGTGTGTACATATGCTGAGGCAGTCTAAATAACCAGTAACTGAATGTCAGCATCAACACAGATATGCACAGTTCAGTCAGCTATATTATGAAGAAAGAGTGGAAGGCAAATAGACAGAACAGTACTCCTTAAATATGAAATGAATGGCTTTCTTTCTTAATTTTTCAGTGCATGCTTTCTAATTATTATAATTCAAGCATAATCAATAACATTAAAAATAAATAAAGCCCTAATTTCCTACACATCTCAGATTGAGGGTTCTATGCTAATTACTATGTGTCATTTTAATCAGACATGTCTCTCATTGAGCTATTTTATCACAGGGTCACTCAATTGTGCCTCAACTAAATATAGTAGGTACTGTTTCAATAAAACAGCAAAGTATATCTCCTGTTTTAAAGGACTGAAGAAACCACAAAAAATTTCTTTAGTGCAGGCTCAGAGCAAGATGACAGAGCAACAGGTCAGTCTTGAGCTAAAAAGCCAGCAAGAATAATGTAACACCACCGAGCTAGTTTCAAGCTTCGCTTTCATAAAACCTGTTATACTTCCGCCCTTTATACTCACAAACAAAACAATAAATGCAAGAGAGAGCATGAACCAGTAAAGGTTTCACAGTCTTAAAGCAAATACAAGAATGCAAAAAATATCAGCATGTGATACCTACCAATCTAATGTCTTCTTTACAGGAAGAATGCTTTTCCACAATGTTCCAGCCCGTGCTGGTAGCTGTTCGCGATGGTTCTGTGCAGCCTTTAAATTGAGCGTTGACGAGTGTGACGAGTAATCTTTGTTCGACGATCGCCGAGCACGTTTGCTGCTATCGCCACCGCCGAGTTACTTAGTTCTTTTGCGGGCCCAACTCAGCCCAATAAAGAGTTAATTTCCGTACCATAAAGCCTGTGTCTTCATTTGTGTCATCGAGTCTGGTCACCACCACGTGGCAATATGGCCAATTGTTTCACTGCCGCCCGCAGCGCCACCCTGTGATGCTTGGGTCCCCTATACCGTTCAACTTGCGCAACAATTGTCCTTATCTCAAAATTTTAAGATGTCAGGGGAATTGCGCCGGCTACAGGCACTTATTTGATTTACAGATTAAAGTCGCTGCAGGGCCAAAGACAGAGGGAAATCTGGCTAAAGTGAGCTTAAATTAGAAGCACATCTAGGTGATCGTTCACAAAATTGCATGAGTGCGATGCGAAGGCCGCGAGTGAATGTGCATGTTTAGACAGAGGCATGTCTTGTTGATCGCCTAGCTCTCCCCGTCACTCGCGTGCAACCTGTGACAGTGACGCTTGATGCAGGCGGTCATGAATTTATGAAGACAGCTGAATGCGTCGTTGTGGGACATTTTGTAGAGTTTAGGACATGTTTTAACTCGAAAGTCGTAATTGCGCGCGTATGTTTCATGTGCGTAGCAAGAAGGCGGGTATACGTACGTCGTGAGTTGAACCTGTAAAGTCAGGTTCGCGCAGCGTACGTTTGTGACCGGAAGCCAAAAGGTACGCACCTTTATGCATTATACTTATTGAAAGAGTACCCGTACTTATATATGAATATAAATTTTATGACTCACCTACATGGATGCTTTAATCGTTGGATGCACATTATTATGTATCTGTACATAGGGATTAAACACCCATGCATGCGTTCCACTTCATTCACCTTTATTTACTGCGCGTGTCTATGAAATTCATTTTGATGGCCGGCCCTCGACTTATATAGCTTCTGAACCAATAAGAGGTAAAGTCGTGAGCTAAAGTCACTCTGACAAAGCTGTACAGCTTTCCGTTGTAGCCGTATGGCTGCGCTTGGATAAAAGTCAATGAGTAATTACTTCCTTATTAGAAATGTACTCCTGAGGTTTCCCCTAAATATTTGATCAACACCATTCCCACTTCGAGTTATAGACCAATTCGCTCTTGCCCTATCACCTGATCTCAGTCGGTAGAGCGACTGCGCCGGAAAGGCGGTGGTGCCGAGTTTGATCTCCGGACAAGGAAGAATTTTTTTTAACTACGAACTTTTAATAAAACTGTATAGCTTTCCTTTGTAGCCGTATGGCTGCGCTTGGATGAACGTCAATGAGTAATTACTTCCTTATTAGAAAGCTACTCCACCTTGAGGTTTCCCCTAAATATTTGACCAACACCTTTCCCGCTTAGAGTTATATATCGATTCGCTCTCGCCCTGCCATCTTATCTACTGGCCGTCCTGGTTAGCTCAGTCGGTAGAGCGAATGCCCTGGAAATGCACTATGGAAGTGCCTGTTAAAGTGTTCAGCGATGTTAGTTTTGTCAACCAGAATTGCACCCTCATGTATAATACGGTTAATGGGCTTTTTCTTTTCTTCTAGATAATTCCAAAACATTTGAGGGAGTCATGAATAAATCCTGGTAATGTGTGCTCAAAATAGTACCGTTTAGCTTTCTGAATTTCTTCAGTGAGGTTCAATTTGAGAGTTTGAATTATAGGTAAGCAGGCTCCTCTCCGTTTCAGCCGTTTAATTTTCCTCTTAAGATGCACTATGTTTCGATTAATCCAAGGATTTGTTTTACGCATTTTCAACATTTTTGTCGGAACAAAATTGTCTATGCAGTGGAAACATACTTTTTAAACTTTTCCCATAATACAACAACGTCAGATTCATCAAAAAAGGCAAGACAATATTCAAAATAATCTAGTACACTTTCATGATTTGCATGGGAAAACTCCTTGAAAGGAATTGTTATAGCGATAGGACATTTGTTCATATCACGCACAGGAAATGAAATGTGGACCATACTGTGATCAGACAAGCCGCACTCAACTGATACTGATAAATTCTGGGTGGAATGACTCAAGAATACAAGATCAAGCACAGACGCGGAATCGCCTTGCACACGTGTTGGTTCCCTGATAACTTGTTGCAGGTCATGACAAAGCATTATGTCACATAACTTATCAGCATGTGCGCCAAAGCCTGAAACAAGAAATGGGCAATCCCAGTCGATTCCTGGCAGGTTGAAGTCTCCCGCGAATATAATCCTGTCACCCTTAAATCTAGACATATGATCAGCAAGTTCGTTTAAGAATGTTACTGGTGAATCTGGAGGTCGATAAACTGCAAAAACTAGGAAAGACTGACCGCAACAGGATGCTTTTAAAGAAATACTTTCATGGCCAGCGATTTGCTTTAGATTAATAGCACTACAGCCGTTTTTTACAAGAACCGCTACCCCACCCCCAGGAAAAGGCCTGTCACAACGAAATACTTGATAGCCGGGTGGAAAAACGTCTTTGTCATCAATCTCATCTCGTAGCCAAGTTTCCGTAATTACGGCTATGTGCGGATCATATTCAAGTAATATAGCCTCAAGTTTTTCTGTTTTGTTTAGAACACTGCGTGCATTAAGGTTGATTAGTCTGAATATGTGATCACTCGGAGCCTCAAGTCAAGGTGTTTGAGAGCCGCTCTGATGATCTGACCTGCCAGATTCTCGCCTGGAAGTCTGGCCTGGCAGCTTCACTCGTGCATTCTTGGCGTCATCCTATGCGTACAGCGTTCCATGCATAAGAAGCTTATCATTCAGTAGAATTACTTTTTGCCGTCTTTCTTTTCTTGTTTGGCACTTTACCACAAGAGCTTGCGTTTTCTGAGTGTTGTACGAGAATAATCACATTGCAGCGATATGTATTCGCCTTTAAGTTTAGGCGCATTCTTCAAGACTTTCTGTTTTTCGTTATAATCCTGGAAAAAGACAATGACAGGTCTTGTTTTCCCCGGCCCACCAATCCTGTAGATCCTTCCTACAGAAGAACATGAGACTCCAAGTTTCTCACAAAAAATATCCTGAAGTACTTTTTGCTTAAGATCGTCGTCGTTTTCATCGGGTTCTTTGTTTACTCCGAAAACTAGCAGATTTGATCGTCTACTTCGATCTTCTAAATCGTCAATCTTGTTCTGAAGAGAACGCACAGTGTTTTGAAGGGTGTCTATACGTGTTATTTGTTTTTCAAATTCCAAAAATTTAGAGCACAGATCATTGACTGTTTTTTGAACATTAGCCTGCTGTTCCCTAAGGGCTGTTATCTCAGATGTTATTTTATCCTGACCTTCCACCAATTTCTCCAAACGTTCACGAGTGCCTTGTTTATCGGGGCCAGGATTCAACTCGACATCGCCACAGAGCAATAATTCGCACACACAATATGCATCACACGCAATTTCTGGGCACTTTTGTGGGCACGGCAAAACCAAAAGGAATAGGTGGTCGCTCTTAATGTTAGAATAGTAGCCACAAACCTGCACAAGGCAGAAGAAGGGCCTGTTAGGCAACATGCCCATTGTCGATGCGCCGTACCCACTGAGTGTTTCAGAAGGCACTTATGCGTTCGAGAGTGAATTATGCGTTTTAGTCAAATTGGACAATTGTTTTCTGACATCTGAAGTGCTTGCAGATATTCTAGGTGCTGTATATTCAAGGGAGTACATACAAAGTATATCCAACTGTCAACCGTATGTACTGTCTTTTATTCACTAAAGTACGTAAAAAGCAGTAAGCTTCTATTACCTTCGTATTTAATCACGTTAACTGAGACTAAAAGTACGTACAGAGTTAATAAAGTCAAAAAGAGCATCATACAGATTCTAAAGACATTTCACTACGATTTTTATAAAGGCTGAAAACAACTCTTTATTGGGCTGAATTGCCACTCTAAAGAACGAAGCCAATCAGTGATGTCAACAGCAGCAAAAGAGCTCTCTGGATGTGCAAATATGGGTGCTTGCCGTGGTGGCGCTCTGTTGTTTTTCGGCAACATCTTGATAAACCAGCGCGGTGAAACAAGAATAGCATCAATAGTGTGAAAACAGCCTACTTCTGAAGACTGGCACTCGTGAATAAACCTCGCCCACAAAAAGCTGTATAATTGCGTGAATTTTTCAGCCTCACTAATGGCTTTAGCAACCCGTTACAACAAACAGGATCTAAATAACAGATGTGTCGTTTACTAACAGCGTTATTGACATTTTTCAGCATACTGAACAACGGGCCAGGGATGAGAATTCATGCCCTGAAGCTATTGCAGTCCGCACATCCTAAGAACGCAACAAGGATAGGAGGAAGATTTTCTATTATTTTCAACACCTCTAGTTCCTACTAATGTCAGAAGCATTATTAACATATAACTCGTTATCCGCAACTGATATATATCACACCAAAATAATTGCTTTTTAGGCTTTATCTGCTAACTGCTTTATTTCGCTATTCTTGCGCAGGACACACTGCGTGCTGAATCAATAGTCGACTTCAGGACTGAAAAGGAAATGCCATAGTGAAAGAAGAAAACAAGAAAAAATCAGCCAGTATTAAATTTACAACACATTTAGAGAAACAACAAACAAATTTAGATTCATAACGGGGCACCTTCTACGATAAGAAGCTAATTCCTGTACTTCCTCAGTCTCCACGGAAAGTGTTCTAAGTTTTCCCGATGAGGATTTCTAATCACAGCAACGCTCGAGAAGACCTCTGTTCCTAGCAAATTAGTATTATCATACAACATTTCTTCTTCGAATTCACTGTATCTCAAAAAGGAAATCAGAAAACCGCGAGGTATCTAGAAATCTTCGCACTTCAACCTGTAAGAAAAACAAAGCCGACATAAGCGGCTCGACCCAGGAGCCTTCACAGAAAGCTTGTATATAACCTCATGTCTGTGGCTGTAACCGTTCATCCCGCGTGTATAGCTACCGCTATATTGAACTCTGTACCACATCAAATTCCCTGCGCGATGGATCCAAACACCACTGGCGCATTGCGCGCCTACTGTGCTTTAAAGAGTACAAAGATTGTGTAGATGGGTGCAACTAATTAAGGCTCATGTCACTTATTTTGCTGATATTTGCTCGAAGCCTGACCTTGAAACCGAAGCTTTGAAATAAAAGTGAAATGAAACGCGAAGGGATGTCGAGCATAATATCACGAGTTAGTGACGAGGCCAGAGGCGCAATTGAGGGGACTTAAGTTTCACTAGAATATACTGTTTATTTGGCTGACGTGTACCCTCTAAAAAACTAAGCAGTTCGGCGCCGGCGAAAACACCAAGAGTGCTCAGCGGACGTCAACCTGCGAATGCCCGTTGCATTCGGCAGTGCTCCATTTAAAGTCGGCAAAGCAGCATCTACATAATAAGGAAGGAAAAATATGGCCAGAACAACCTGGAACATTCTGAAAACGGACGAGAGCGGCTGAAGTCGTTAGAGATAGGTCTCGCGAATCTTACGCAGCCCCGAAAATGATAAAGCCGCGTCGCGGCAGCACTGAGCATGAACATAATCCTTCCGTGCGGTGTAATCACAGTCATAAGGCCGCGTGCTGACGCCGTTGGAAATAACAAATAAATAATTCAATGGTTCGCTAATATATTTATATAATCATGACAACGCAGCTAAATCGGGTGAACTTTTTAGCTCTTTAGCAAAAATTGCATCAAGCGCAATTACTGCATAGAATATATATAAAAAAATTTAGTATTAATATCGAAACTACTTTGGGTCCCCTACTTTCATAACAGCGCCAATGCAAACAAAACCATCCGGCTGCAGGGTGGCCATTTTTCTGCTAAAATAAAATTCAGAAAACCAAACAAATATTCGCGCACTAAAAAAAATCTCAATATTTGCTGAGCAAATTTCAAACATTGCGCGCAAAGGTATCCTAGACCTCAAAGTAGCAAAGTCATGTGCGTGCAAGCGCAAAACTCAAAGATCCAGAATTTGGATGCTACATGTTTGTTATATGCATATATCTGAACTACACTTCTTTTACTCACATTCTGCAGATAAATATAATTCCTACACTGTAAACGCAAGTAAGAACACAGAGAAGTCGGCCACGCCTTGGCTGTGCACCTGCTTTATCTGCGTTACAGTCCCCATAACTCCTTTGGTATCCTAAACCAGCAGTATCGGCCAGACTCTCCGAGGCAGTCTTGGCTGAAAGCAGCCTAAACCATTTCGCCTGTGAAGAATGGCGTCCATCAGGGGCGGAGGATTGTTTTTGAGCAATTTGCGCACAGCGTAGCTTTTGAAAGCGGTAGAGGAAGTTTTGATACAGCCTGGCATCAGCTCCAGGCAGGTGTGGGCTTCTTGCCGGTGTTCGTAACTCAGCGATTGAAACTACGCTGCGCCAATTACTCCTGGTTTCTGCCGAGAGCCGAGCCAGGTACAGCATGCAAAAGGGGAGCATGCTTATCTGGAGCGCTCCAGCTGTGGTCGGCGAAAACGAATATGCGAAAGTTAAAACGGAATATTTATTTTCAGTTGTAAAGCTGTACTAGAACGCTGACGAATAGCAACGCGAACTGTAAAAACACAATCGTAGTGCGCTGCAATAAAGACTCTTCGCTCGCTGCGCAATTTCCTAGCGCATAACCTTCTCCCTTGTGTACGACCTTGTGCAAGTTCCTTTCACAGTGAGTACTTATATTTGCTATGCTCTTTTAATCGATTGTATTGGTTATTCTGCACACACTCAGAGTAGAAGTGAAACCGCAGTGTATTATCTCAAGTAATACATGTTCATCTGAGGGCTATGTAGAGCTGTTCTATACATAGATAATTGTGAAATAGCACCTTATATCTCTTGATTTACAAGTCGCTGTAAGGGCTATTCAGATATGTTGTACAGATAGCGAATGCTTCTTGACTTAGCTTCACCTGTGTGTAATCTGAGTACAAAATGGCTGGATGCGAAATTGCCTGAGATTAAATTTATCAACACAGTAAAGCTCTCCTCTATTATACCCTGTCTAGTGACACTGCCGGTCACCAGAGCATCCACGTGAGCAATAGAGTGAATCCTACGATATGAATAAACCAACCATTAGCTAATAGCTACACGAAACACACCACGTTAGATGGACAAAATACGGGATCCAAGCTTTATGTGACTTGATGTACAGAACAAAAGAGGAGAGTGGAGAAAAGCAGGAATGCAGGACGTGTGTGGACCGATTGCCACCTTCTCAACGCACTGTCAATTCAAACGCTAACACACGTCCTGTGAGCTGCAGAAATGTTGGGGCACTCGCAGCCTTTCTTTCTCATGTGGTCGCCTTCTAATTTAACTGACGCTTGCGAATGGGCGGTGCGCTCAATTAAGTACGTGCTCTATTTTAGCTTTTAACACACCAGCTGCTCTTCAGGAGCTTAAGTGACGACGCAGGGTAAAATTCCTAGTTTATTCACAAACGCGAAACTGTTGTTTCTGATTCTGCAAGCTCCTGAAACTATTATTGAGCATTTCTGTCATATTGCGTGGCAGTTCGAGGTCCAGGAATGCAAGAAAATGAAAATTCTTCCCCGCCGCTTAGTGCTCGAGGTTGCACCGACGTTACCCAAAAACCTTGCTTCAAGTGGGGAAAACAATGTATGCTAATATCCTTCAAAGTTTGTTTGGGACGTTTATCAACAGCGATGCACAAATTATTTCAAAATTTACGCTAACAATGGTATTCTAATTTGGTGCTCAGTAATCATTATTGATAAAAATAAAGCGATCAGCTACACTTGTGATGGCAAATTTGTAAACAAATTGGGAACATTGTTCTTCGTGAAAAATTTTTTTACTCCTGCCAAAAAACGCAAAGTTTAGAATAAGGCTCATTAAGAGACATTCCAGGTACTAACAAAATAGCCAGAGTGCGGAAACAAAATTAAAAGAGCAGAAACTTGAAGTATAGTTGCTAATCAGAATACCCGCATAGAAGAAGAATAAATTGTCAGATTCGCAAACGTTTTTATTTCGAGAAAGAAAAAAAGCTGCAAATAATTTTTGTGCTGCTCTAATGAATACAATTCATCGTTTTTTTTTCTTTTCTATTTGTATTAGAGGGCAAAATTTATGTCTCGGAGAAGTCAATTTTCTATATTTTGCTGCAATGATATGTGTGAAACATATTTTCTGGGTAGAGATTAAAATGAACCGAAAAAAATAATGTAATTTCATGCAGGAAAGGCCCAGTACTTGCCGCTCAATGGTAAGAGTGCATAAATGCTAAAATCCACTGCGCGCGATTGAACCCGCCTGCACCAGCAGCTTTAAGATACTGACGAAAAGAATAGTTGCGTGTACTGTGGGATGTCAGTGTACGTTAGAGAATCCCACGTGGACTAATGTCTGGAGAACTTCACTACGGGTTCGCTCATAGATGGAGCCTCTTTGCGATTCTAACCCTGTAAATTAAGCTTGTCATGCAAAACGATTCATAGTTATACATGAAAAAGAGACTTGTTTACCTATAGTAATGCTCTTACTAAACTGATGGTTGCTTTCACGTGTGTGGTTTTAAATAAAGAGGGAGTAAGACAAGGAAGTAATACCACGGGTAAAGAAATGCTGAATGTAT
Source organism: Amblyomma maculatum (assembly GCF_055883805.1). Classification (NCBI taxonomy): domain Eukaryota; kingdom Metazoa; phylum Arthropoda; class Arachnida; order Ixodida; family Ixodidae; genus Amblyomma; species Amblyomma maculatum. The sequence goes on from NC_139346.1 coordinate 68,677,116, forward strand.
TATAAAATAATGGTTTGCCCTGGCGACCTGATTCGTTACGTAATTTTTGCGTGAATATATTTTTCACCGCAGCATAAGCGATCAAAATATCGGTTTAACGGCTTTATTACATAACATTAATTAAATTTAGTGTCTTTAATGTAGGTGGAGTAGTTTAACAAGTGGCTCCCACCTATTTTAAAACATATTTGAGCTTGGCAGGCTTTTGCGCATGTCCACAGCACTTTATTTGCGACCTTCGCTGAGAACTTTGCACAAAATGTGGCCGTCAGTTCGCGAGCAAAGAATGATGTGGAATTAGAATCCAGTGTAAGAGATGCACTTGCGCCTGCTGTAAATAATATGACAAGGTGTTTTTTGAACCAGTTATTATTTATTGTTTAGATGAAATTTATGTGCAAGCACAGATTAGGCGAGTATACACAAGACAGAAAAGAAACGATCGTTCCAAAGTGAATTGCGACACTTTAAAATTGAACATTCGCTAATTGATGTTCTATAGTGATGTTCTTTTTGCCTTGTGGAACATTAAGCATACACACTAGTCTGAACCGTCACCCAGTTAAGTTACACGCAAACGATATCTGGCTGCAGTGAAAAACATTTTTTAGCAGATTGTAAAATGCGCCATGGAAACAAATATATCTAAAGATTTTGTGCTCGAGACACTTGCAAATTTCTACACTGTACAGTCAAATTCGTGCTCCTTTAATTTTCTACGCCAGAGTAGGTCGTGCTTCAAAGGTAAGGTTTTGCGGCGCTTGGAAACGATAGACTACTTTCACCAATCCGAAAAGCCTGTCCAAATCAAATGCAGCCCTCAAATACTTCACGAATTTAAATAAAGATATTTGTTTTTGTAATATGTATATATCATAACATGAAAATATCCCGGGGCTCATTCAGAAATATGATGTCTAGACCCATTGGTTTCCTGCGCTTTCCTACGCTTTCATTCTATATTCTTTTATTTCCAAGTAAGTTCTTGGAGCTTTTGGAACAAAACTACATGTCGTACTCTTTCAATACGCGATATCGCATCCAGTGTACCAAACCAAACAAAGGGATTCACATGTATCACAATTAGGCAAAAAAACAGAACACCTAAAGATAAGAATTGGAGAATAATACATTAAGGGATGTATACATTTTTTATTATATTTTTGCAGCAAAGGCCGCAGCTGGTTACTCGGAACAAAAACCATGATGAATACATGAAAACTAACATTTTAACGTAATTCAGAATAAGGAATGTGAAGCATAAAGAAGTAGGATGAACAAAGGTAGTTGGTTGGTTGGGGTTTAGAGCCCAACGTTCCAAAGCGAATAAGGCTATGAAAGACGCTTACTGTAGGGCTTCGGAAATTTTGACCTGCTGCAGTTCTTTCATATGCACTGACATCATACCCCACACGGATGCCACTCTGTTTTGTCGCCACCAAACGACCGAAACGCTGCCTTCGGCGGCTGGAATCAAACCGGCAACTCCGGCACACTGTAGTGGGACACCATAACCACTGTGCCACGGCGCGACGGCGAGCAAAGGCAGTAATATTTTTTGCGAAGGCGGTAACATTGAAGACATTTTGTGGCATCAGCCTAAATTATATGTGCTGATAGTAATGAATACGCCCGAACAGTACAATATTTCTGAACTATGACAAGAAAGCGAGTGAAGGCACTACTAGGCCTCTAAAGAACGTACAGCTCTTAAATAGGTCGCTTTTAAAAGCAATAGCACATTAGTATTTCAAAAACCCAGCTTGAAGCTACATATTGCAGCGGAAAAGAAAAATGTTTGTAAAATTACTGATTGACAGCGAAAGATACGGTAGTTGAAATGTGCAAAATGAATAAAAAAAGAAAAAAATAATCAGATTACTGCTTTAACATGCAAAAATAAGAACAAGTTTAACATTAACACGAAACAACACTGAGATACGTTGAAAGCAAACAAGAATCTCAAAAGGTACTTAAAGCTAATGTATACCGCAGGTCTCAAAATGTATTCTGCGTATACTGCAATAAGTTCCATATACTACACGATACCCTTCTGAATTCCTTTACCGACGTTTGCCGCTGGTTTTAACTTTGATTCTTATTGGCCTCTACGACACCTGCTCGATATGAATTGCACGTAGGGTACAATGAACGTTTTCTTCTAGTCTGGCCAGGAAATGATTTCGACTGCCAACTTTGATTCCTCTGAATACATACTGCTTTAAAAGATTATAATTATATGCTTTGATGACAGTCTTTAGCTGCTTGTTATAGTTTTTCATATGGCTTAAATAGGGCGTTTTACAAATTAACTGCGACGCTGCGTGAGCCCAATTGTTGTCGAAAGATGTTGACCCCTGCAAAAAGAATTAAGTAAAAATGAGAACAAACGATTGGAAACTCTGCAGAACCCCTATTATTTTATGTCATTTTACAATTTCTTACACTCATAAACGGTTTTTTCGCAGTGTAAAGGCCAGCAAGGAGAACGTTTTGCTGGGCCAGTTGGGCCAACATTTTTCAAAACGAGCAAAGCGCTAACAAGACATTCACACGAAAGAGAACACGTACAAGTGCTTACTGACAACTGATCTTTTATTGAAGAGAAACGCGCAACATATATTAGGAATTTGCTAGGTGTACCATCCCCGAGCACCAAAGGCGCTTTTATCTTACGAGTCGGCCCACTCCAAGATAGTGTAAAGAGCCATAGCCCCAGAAGTACCGGAATCCTCTTTAAATAAATCTTTTGAGCATTGCATGAAAAGTAGTTTTGAACTTCAGATACGGCTACATAAAGCCGCCTTCCCACATATCGTTATATCTGTAGTAGCTTAGTCCTTGAATACAAAAATAAAAGGTACAAGACGAAGAGGCACTCAAGAGGATTCTGGGAGGGTTAAACCTGTAGTTGTGCCGTATTGTCATCGCACTGCTCAAAACTTGAAGAAGGTGGGAAACACGCTCCCGTTTTTTGTGCCCCTTCCAAGCTGGCTTGATTGCTTCTTCCGATTAATAACCAGGAACCAGGAAAGGAAACGTGTGGAACACGCCATGCCCAATATTATGTGGTGTGCACAGAAGGCGTTGTCGGTCCTGCTCACATGCGGTAAAGAATATGTCGGCCCGACTGCAAGATGTTTGAGGGAGCGTTTGAGAGACCACGAGTGATCGCTTGAGAAAGGCACTGATTCCAATCTGCCGATTTACTGTAAGAAGTGTGAATGCATGCCTCGCCTAAAATGAACTACTGTACTGGATAGAAGTAGAAACAGTTTATCTTGTGAGTTAAAAGAAGCCTTCTTCATGAAAGGAAAGTTCTAGATTGCGTTAGCGACTGATCCAAAGTGCTATATCAGAGTGGGTTCCCTTGTTAGAAGGGTGTAGTTGAATTTCGTGCATGAATTTTGGAACCGCAAAAACGCGCATGCCGGATGAGTTGAAAACCACTATCTCTTGTTTTGATAAGTTGATTCGAAAAGTTTTTTACTCATTTTGTTAGAGCGGCTGATCGGTGTCTTGCAATTGTCTTCGCGTTCTCAAATGCCATAGATCAATTTGTTTGTCGAAGCATCGTTTTTTGCCTATTCACCCGATTGTAACTATTTTGTTATCAGTTTAATGCTTGTTTTTCTGTTATCGGTTTTATGGCCTTTTCATCTTGTGCCGTTTGTTGCCTCTGATTAGTGCCACCACGGTGTGCGTTGTGTGTTTCCCATCACTAAAAGATCAGTTGTCAGCAAGCGCTTGCCTTTGTTCTCTTTCTTGTCAATGTCTTCTTAGCGCTTCGTTATTTTTTGAAAATATAGGGCAACAACCTGAAGATTTTTGTATATTAATTTCATTCCCTAGTTTCGAGCCCGCGTTGGTTATAGTTGAGATGTACAATTTGTTTTAGAAGAGAAATATGCAGCACAGACTCGTGATAATATTGAAAGTCAGTTTTAAACGAAGCTCCACCTATGCCGAGCTGGAACTTTAGCGGGCTGAACGCAGTAACGTAGGCTTCGTCGTTTGTTGGTATTCAATATGCAAGATTTGAAGATTACATTGCAAGGTTGTAATTGGTAATTAGTGTGGAAACGAGATATGAACATTGTTTCAGCAAAGCGTGGAAACGATAATATTGAGTTTTAGAGAGACTGAAATACCTAAGAATGATCTGAAAGACTCTGGTGGTAAGTAAAATACTGCTCAAAGCAGTACTCGTAAGTTCGCTTTATACTGAATAAAAAGCAAGAATAAGAGCATTCATTTACGAGAAAAAGCCAGTGCTGTTTATCTGAATTAGCAATGCTTTTCTGGTTTATATATCTTTACTGTGATGGCATTCAGTGTCGGAATTGCAGGACTTTTAAGCAACTACACAAGACACTACGCAAAAGTTGTACTTGTATCTTATATGCGGTAGGCTGGGGAAAACAGTGATTATAATTATCAGTCTAATAACAGTAAAAACTAAACGCGATTATTACCTTGTTAACATCACAAGCCATTGATGCTTTTACTGAAACCTAAGCAATAGTGTCATTTGATCGCTATTCTAATTTGTCGGAGTTATTAGCGCGCTGCTGCGGGGTGTAGAAAGCAAAGCGAGATCACGATACGCGGCACTAAATTCCTCCCTGGTGATACGGGCGTATGGTGCTTTGCCTAACAACAATGTGAATTTACAGCCCACAGTGACAACGCTTCGGCTTTGGCCAGATACCCAATCGTTTGATAAAACGGTCATATTATCCCGCCGCCTGCGCACAGTGATTCATTGATTTCGCCTGCCAAGAACGAAACGTAATCACTTTGGAGTGTTACTCTACTTTCATGTAAGACCGAGCCCCACATGCAACAGCTGCGTGATGCCAGGTACAACATTCCAGACGAGTGAGTGCTGCGTTTCCAAATGCATGGAAGGATTTGAGTGAAATTTAGGACATGCATAGGTACGTTACGACAAGTCTACAAAATAGTTTTAAAATGGGTACTGTTTCTAAATTTTCAATAAGGCCATTCATGCTAACTGCCGGAAAAACATTCCTTGTTGCATTTAGTTATCTGCTGACGGCATAACTCCAAATATCACAGTTGGCGTCCACGTGGCGGCTAATCCCATGAAAAAAATTTACTCTTTAGTAGGCCTTTTCGCGTTTGTTCTACAAATCCTGGAAGTCTAACGTTGAACACCGTACATAAACGTCCGGTCGGTATATGGTGCAAAAACGTAAACACCGTGCATTTCCGGCGGTGTATGAGAATCATGCTTCCTTAGGCCCGGTCAAGGCCCTTTTCGCGGCAGGGGAACATGTGTGCTTGCCGCACGTGTCAGGCCAGTGCTCGCACAAAGTTCGAGCTTCTATTTAAACGTGGCTGTATAACCAGCGCGCGCTTTTTTACAGTTCCGTCATGACTGTTCTTCCGAGCTATGTGTTCCTGCTCGCTGTGGTCGCTTCAGTGGCTTCTGGCAGTACACCGTCCGTAAGTATAGATCGCAAATACAAGCTCACAAGGTTTCAATGCCTTGTCTGCCAAATTAAATCTCGGAGGCTCTTGTAATTAAGTTTCTAAAAGCAGGATAGCCTTTCTGACATGTTACAGCAGAATAGTCGGAATATTCTCTTCATAGAAACAAGAACTTATCATTTGTTTTTTGGCAGTGTTGGACACGCACAATTTTATCATTTGAACGGGATAGCGTCTAAGGCCCGATCATTTAAAAAAGTATGAGCAATGGAGTTTGGCGTTACTAGATTTTTGATCCAACCATCAAGACCATGCTTCTGCACATAGTAGTTATGTAGTGGGCAGCGAGGTTTAGATTTTCTGGGGAGGGCTATACGTATACGAACCTCATTTGGCACTTGTTTACCAATGCATTTTGCTCCGCGTTGAATTCTCACCTTCTCCCTTATTAGCTCTGTACTTAACGATTGATTTAGGTTTTTATTACAGTGACGGAGGCATAAAGCTTACGAAACGGAATAGAGGAAGCCGAGCGGATGATTTCACAAAATGGACTGCATGGTTCTACGACGTTCAGAAAGAAACTGTTGTTACTGCCTCTGAGCGGTCGGAGCGTTTTTCTTCTACGTCTATAAGCGTTTGTCAGGAGACACCAGCAAGCGTTACCTCTTACGATAATTTTGAATGCATTACAAGAGTATTTTTGCCGGATAATAATGATTTTTCCTGTTTGTTCTAAATAGAGGATAATTGAGATATCAATCGAAAAAAAAATTCATTCATGCATGAAATAATTAAGTTAACAAAAGCTTGAAGATTGCTGCGTTACTCAAGTTTTTTGTATAGTAATTAACAATTACCGTTCATTTATGTTAGAATCGTGAAGTGCGATACTCTACTGCAACATTCGCCGTTTTTTATTGAAACCAGGGTTCTTGTTGGCACTAAACTGATTAGGATCTTGCATGCATCAGGCAATAGCACATTTTAATTTTCATTATTGATAGCAAAGCGAAAGGCTGTATCTTTCCTGAAAGAAATCGTGCCAGTGTCCCCAACCATGCCCCACTTCGTATGCCATATAACACAAGATTGCTGCGAACAGCAGTCTAGGAAGCGGTTATTTCTCTGCGAAAATGTAAATTTTTTATAATTCCAAAGTGGACAAAGTGGAAAGAATATAATGCCCGAGTAATTGGTGATCATTCTCAGTGAAAATTCCTGCGTTTGTGTTGCAATTTATACGCTCCAACACGTTCATATATTACCTATATAATGTATATGTGGGTTATTCGATGAATACACACACTATATGTTTCAAAACCTCCTTTTCAGAACAACCAGACTCAGGTGCTGATAGATGCGGCAGCAACGCTCGATAGCGACGTGGCAATTTACGACTCTGTCGAGGACCCCAGCCAGCGGTGCATGTACACTACTCGGCCGGTGTTCCTCCCCGAGGAGCAGTTCGCAGTCTATGTTCTCCACTACCCGGACGGAAACGGGTGGGTCAGCGTTGTGCCTTCTGTCAATCTACGCTTCTCTCGCGAAAGGCTATTCGAATGTATTTCGTACGATAAATTTCTTTGTTAATTATTTTAGAGCTATAAGGATCACACTCAAAACAACCGAGTAATAAATAATAAGGCCAGAATTCTTCTTAAGCAGTGAAATTGCTGCTTTTAAGGTGCTGTTATGAAATTCGGAAGGAGAAGCAATTTTTTCACAAGTAAAGAAAAGTGTTGTTGGCATTCAAATATTAAAACGTTAGTGAAGCACGGATGTTCGGCATTGTACACAAGAAAGGCTACCCAAAATCCTTGTTTTTTCTAGCATTAGGCTCTTTCAAATACCTGGAATAGTTCGTATATGCCCAATTGTAAGTTAAAATGTCTGCAGTCGGCGCGCAGTTCTGTCGGTCGTTCCCTTTTCAAGGCTTTCATCTTTATCTCCACATTGAAAGCTGAGAATGTATGCGTAGACATAAGCAGAAATCTCACGTGAGATTACAAATATTTGGGTCAAAAAAATATTTTTGAGTGCTCCAAGTTTTAGTTTTATTCCTCGCCAATTGAAGTAATGTTGCATACTAAGTTCTCTGCCTAGAAAACGTTGTATTTCTTCCATGCAAACGTAGTGTTGCTTCACTTAATCTACTACAAACATATATTTAAGGCTCTACCGAACACGAATTGAATAGCCAGATCCCATCGAATATGAATGCAATAATTTCCATGTTTTCTTCCCAGTGTTCGTACACTAGGTGTGGAACGTTGAAACGTGTCTCGGAAATTTATATCAAACTACATTTTTTTAACAGTTTACAAAAAACAGTTTACTGCGTATATCAATTGTGCATACAAAAACGAATCTTAAAAAATAAAGTGGCTTTACACAGCTGCTATTAGAAAAAAGCACTGCTCAGTGAAAAAGAGTACGCAGAAGTGGAGGAAATTAGTAGATTCACTATGACTATTTGTACAGCTTGGAAACACGAGAGCGCCCCACTGGAAAGAGCATCTCCCTCATGCATGCCGAAGATTCCATCAGATATATGTCAAGGCTTTATACTCCATCATGTAAAATAAACAAGTGATTAAATATATTCAAGCACTCGCACTGCAATATATAGCAAAGGAAACTAATGGTACAATATCAGAATAATTTGAAGCCTTTACCTCAACACTACATTGGTAAGAATCGAATTTCACCAAGCAGTATTCATAAATATTTTATGAAAAATAATATTTGACATCACAATAGCTGGAAGTTTAGAAGTATTGCAAAAGACGTGAAACAAATCATGTTCTGACAAGTAATAAACACACAATTTCTAAGGACAACTCGGAGTAACAGTCGCACGCCAATATTTCCTTTATAACGGGAAGAGAGCAAGACACTCATGAGGATCTAAGTCTTAAATCGTGAATGGTCACCAACACAAATATTGGTTAACAGTACTGCAGAGCCCTGAGTGTAGTGAAAATAACATGGAATCTTTAACAGTGTAAAGTCGTCATACACTGCGGGTAAACGGATTTCTTCTGAGATAAGTTACCGTTTTAGAGCAAGTTGAAGAATGTGTTTCGATTTTTCCAAGTAGGCGTAATGATAAGGTACTTCATAGCCACGACTGAAGAGCTACATACCTGTTTGAAACACTGCAGTGAAATACTGCACTCTTCGTTTGCTGACGCTCAAATACACTGACACACGGCGTTATCGCATTTGCTGCGCTCTGGGATCTGCATCGAAATAAATTATTTCATCCGCAGACAAGTTGCTTTTGGTGCCTTATCTGTTAAGTTCCCAAGCCAGTATGAAACGGAAAGTAGCTGGAGTGTCAAATATTCAGTTATCGATGTTCACACAACCCAATTGTCAGTATCGCCACAAAGAACAATTACTCTCTTTGTGAGCGTCTATGATGCTCAAAGAAACGTTTTTTAGAATGTCTTTCTCGGTCTTCTCCTGATTCCTGGACCGTGGACTCCACTATGTGATATCTCGAGGACGTTCTGAATGTGACAGGGGAAGTTTCTGACCATAATAACGGACAAATTGAAACCTAAGATCAAACCAGCCACCGTATTCCAGGTTTGCTTCCTGAGCAAGGGCGCCTGGAGGTTGACACGAGAACCAGAGAACATGACCGGAGCTTTAAAGCCTTCCGCAGTAGCTCACTAATACCTCGTACATTGGATGGTCCGCACGAATAGACGTTTCGTCCGTGTGGTGATTTCAACAAGAGGCACGTCCACTTGAAGAAGGAGGAACCAGCAAGTGTCTCCTATATAAACCTGGAGACCTGTCTAAATACCTGGCAGTCATTCAAGCAGGAGCTGCTAAACACGTTAATGAATTCAATCTAGAAGCTTCCATTAATAAACAACCCTCAATGCCCGAGCCCGCAAATGCTACCGCTGAGCCGAAGTTTGCGCTAATCACCCGAATGTAATGTTTCCAAGTCATGAGAGCTAGCCGATTCATTATATCGCCAAGAAAGCTGCGTCAATTTTTGCTATCACCAACAACAGCTCACGGGTATCTGCGACCAACGACCAGGCCAAAGGTAGCGACCACAGGAGTTCGACGATCCCCGTGCAGTTGAGAGCACTTGTCCCCAAGTCGTCTGCCCCGTTCCCCACCGCAGTTATTCGCGAGTTTTGCATTGTTTGGCTGTAGCCTCGCTACGGCTATTCCAGGAACGGGTTCTTCCTACCGACGAGGATTATGAAAAAAATCACCTTAGAGGGGGGTTGGTTGGCATGCGCAAGAAAAAGAAAGACGAGGCGGAACGTTTGGAGTTTCAGTGCCAACTGATTTCCATTGTTATGAGCTGGCCACTTTTCCGGTAGCCGGTAGACTTCGGTCGGCTACGGGTGGTTACGTTTCGCTAAGAGCTGCGTTGCTTAGCTGTAGCGTCCCTCGGGTTCTCCACAACACCCCCCCCCCCCCCCCCCCCTCGTAAGAGCAGAAAGTAAACCAACGAAATATCTCACAAACGTACAGGTCTAGTCGGCTTGGTGCGTTGAAAGTCTGGCACTGCGCGTGTGGTGGCTGCTGGTCTCTCTCACGGTAGAATCCGCTGCCATGGGACTAGGCGCTTCGTCACCGTCACGGATGCTAGGCGGTGGGGTGAGAATGGCTGTTGTGGACTGAGCTTCCATCAACGCAGGTTTCACTCGGTCAAATAAAACAACTTCTGGACGGCCCCATATTTCAATAGTGAGCATTTTTCTCCCACGACGGTTAACCTTAAATGGTCCATCATACTGTGCTGGTAGAGTCGTCGCACTGTGCTGTTACGCAGCAAAATGACAACATGAATCAAGTTAGTTGCTATGTACTCCTGCCAGTGGGCAGTCGCGGAGGTGTAGCTCAAAATTGTTAATGAATTCCCGTAGGTAAGATGCGTCGTTGCCGGTGGAAATGCGGGCTTTTTGTAGGCCAGACGCAAAAAACGCACGAGGCAGACGAAGGGTCGTACCGTAGACAAGTTCCGCAGCTTTGCAGCCGATGTCTGCCTTGAACGCCGTGCGTAGACCCACGAGCACGATGGGCATTGCCTTCATCCAAGAGTGTTCTTACTTGCCATGAATACTGCTTTCAGTTGCCGGTGAAACTTTTCAACCATGCCATTGCTAATTTGGTGGTAGGCCATAGTCCTGATGCGCGAGCTGCCAATGAGTTTGTCAGACTGGTGAACAACGCGAGCTGAGAAAGAGAGAGAGAGAAAGAACTTTATTTGCCCCAGATGTGGTGGATTAGGGCAGGTGAGTCCTGTGTGGCCCCCATGTGGGGGCGACTTCCTGGGCCCACAAAATACGTGCAAGTTGTGTGTTCTTGTCTGGCTTGGTAAGGAGTTGGTAAGGGCCCTCCTGCCAGCTCTCCGCATAAGGAGCTGGCAGGAGGGCCCTTGGGGCGGGTTATTTTCGCATCCCCATAGGATGTGTGCCTGAGTGGCTGGTTCTCTGTTGTTGCAATTTGGACATGCGGGGGTTGTGTTCCCCTTTAGTAATTAGTGATAGCCTCGAGTGACTAAGAATTGCGTGTGTCTGTAATCTGCCGAGCAGGGTAGCTTGTGCTCGATCGAGGTCGGGTGGGGAGGCGGGAAAAGGCATCGCGTCTCTTGGTGAAAATTGGTAATTTCGTTGAAAGTCTGGGGGCTTCAGCGAGTGCGTCTGGGTGCATGAGACCGACCCGACGGATTGTTTATCCTCGGGCAAGTTGGTCGGCCCCATCGTTTCCAGAGTTACCCGCGTGGGCTGGTGCCCAGACTAGGTAAACTTTGTGGTCCGGACTGCAGCCGCGCATGATTTGTGTAGCAGGAAGGCAGATGTAACCTGTCGAGAAATTTAGAATTGCTCTTTTTGAGTCACTGAGGACTGTACGTGTGCGCGGGTCAGCGAATGCCAGCGCTATCGCTGTTTCTTCCGCTGCGATTGGGGAGGGGGGGGGGGGGGGGGAGGCGCGCACAGTGGCGCGGAGATAAGGGCAGATTCCGGCGTGGTAGCACAGGTCACGTAGGTTGCTGCAGCTTGCCTTGCCGCATCCACATATGTTGCGTGTTCGTCGGTATGGTAAGTGTCATCACGTACTCTGGCTTTGTGCTGACGGCGTGCGTCATGTCGGCCAGGGAGCATGATTTTAGTAATGATTTGACAACGAGGCGGTTGTGCACACATGTCGGAAGGGGAGCTGTGGGATGGGGATCGCCTATTGGGTTCATGCTTAACCGGTCAAGGATGAGACGGCCGTGATTTGTCCTGGAGAGTCGCTGAATTTGGGCTGTCTTGTGTGTCTCTCTAAGTTCGAAAAGAGTGTTGTAAGTACCCAGTTGGAGGAGATGTCGTGTGCTGGCGTATTGTGGCAACCCTAGGGCAGCTTTGTACACAGAGCGGATGATGCTGTTAACTGCCTATTCATCTTTTTGGAGAAGGTGATAGTAGGGATAGGAGTATACAATCCTGCTAACGAGGAATGCCCTGTGTTAGTCGGCAGAGGTCGTCCTCCATCATACCTCTACGACGTGTGGCGATGCGGCGGATAAGGACAATTATTTGATTAGCTGTGGTGCGGAGCTGTTGTATTGCTTCTGAATTCTGTGTATTGTTTTGTACTAGCATGCCCAGGACAGGAATGGTCTGGACGGAAGCTATAGGATGTGTGTCGATGTGGAGCGTGATGAGCTCACGCGCTGCGGGAGCGGGTCAGTGCACTCTCCAGTCGCGGATGACAAGCTGGTCCGACTTTGTTGGGGAGCATGTGAGGCCGTTCGCCTGTACATAGGTGTGGACAATGTCAATGGCTGTCTGAAGGGAGCTCTGGATGTCCCCGTCTGAACCAAAGTTGGTCCAGAGGGGGATATCGTCGGTGTATAGGGAGTGTTTTATCTAGGGTATGGCGTTTAGCAGTGGGGGAGCGCCCCTCGTGGTGGCGTCACAGAGGAAAGGGGAGATGACTGTGCCGTGTGGGGTTACTCTGGAGCCCAGGGTAGTCTTGTGACTGATGAGTTCGCCAATGTGGAGTTCTGCGGTGTGGTTTGTAGGAAGTTTGCGATGTAATTGTAGGTACGGGTACCTACATTCATCTGAGCGAGATTTGTCAAAATGAAGGCAGGTGATGCGTTGTCAAACGCCTCGCTAATATCGAGGCCGAGAACTGTCCGTGTGGCCCGGATGGGACGTGGGTCGCGTATGTCATGTTGTATTTGCCACATGATGTCTTGATTGGAGAGTCCGACTCTGAACCCGATTATTGTGGGCGGAAGGAGATCTTCTTTGATGTGCGATTTTTAAGTCTGTTAAGGATAACTTGTTCCATTACCTTACCGAGACAAAATGTAAAGGAAATAGGTCGGAGATTGTCCAGCTTAAGTGTTCTGCCCGGTTTAGGTGTAAAGAGCACTTTGGCATACGCCCAGGTATCCGGAAGGCGAGCATCATGCCAATGGGTGTTGACAAGTTGTGTGAGTGCTTCGATTGACTGGTCATCGAGGTTACAGAGCATTGTGTTAGTAATAAGATCGTTACCTGCGGCGGCGTAGGTCTTGATGGAATTGAGGTCTGCATGAACTTCGGCTGTTGTGATGTCCCTGTCCATGACGGTGTTTGGACGTCCCGTGTATGTCGCGGGGATGGGGATTTTGGTCGAGTTGCTATTGTAATTGTCTGTCAGAGTGTCGGGCAGTTCCTCGTTTGTGCCCTGAAAAGCGTGTATTACTCGGGTGAGGCTCTTGTGGTGTTTAAGCAGATACCATGAGTTTTAACAGCCTAGCTATCCATTTAGATAGTCGCATTTTTGATGCCGTTGTTCTCGGCTAAGCTTGGCGGCGTAAGTATCGATTTCTCGCTCAAGGCATGGGACGAGAAGTTTGAGAGGGTGGTTATGTTTGCGTCGGAGCCGGCGAGCGTGAAGGCTACGTTGTGCTTCCCACATGTGGATGAGTTTGGCATCAGGATTGGGGCCATTCTCCTCCTGTGTGGTCGTGGAGGCAGCATTTTCGGCATCCTAGAGTAGTGAGGCCGTCCAGACGTTTAGGTACTCGATGAAAATGGGTGCACGCTTACTACGAACGTATCTGAACGCGTCCCATTTGGTGTGCTGTGAATATTGTGCTGAGAACATAATGGTCTTTGCCTATGTTCATGCCAAGATTTTCCCATCGCGCTTCTGTGATGTTTCAAGCAAAATTGGGGTCCGCACAGCTGTCCCGTGTGATGTTACCTAAGCGGGTGGGTCTGTCAGGGTCTGTGAGTAGTTTAAGTCCCACTGGCTGGGCGACCTCCCACACTTTAGCTCCCTTACGCCAGCATGATTTCTGGGGATAGCCCCATTCCTTGTGCGGCGCGTTAAAGTCACCAAGTATGAGGAGCATTCCTGTGATTGCGACCATGCAGGCCTTGCGAACAAGGGTGGCTACTCGTGTGGTCTTGTTGCTGGGGGGGGGGGGGCTGTAGACATTTAAGATATGAATAGGGGTGTGTGATTGGGTATTCAGAGGACCTGTATCAAGGTGTGCGGGACTTCAGCATAATTCAAATCCAGTTGATTAGCGGTTATATTTCTATGAACCAGTATGGCGGTGTTGGGTATTTAGCTTTTGGTTTTTTTGCTGGTTGTATGCGGCGTAACTGACAAGTTTAGTGTCTGTGTAGTTTCTTGAAGGGCTATTATGTGCGGGGTATGCGGGTGAGCCGGCAGGGTGTGCTCCAAGGCACGTCGCTTTGCCTTGAAGCCCCTGCAGTTCCATTCTCAGACTATGAGAGGGGAATTAGCCACCGCGTTTGGCGTACGGTTCGGGGCACTGCGAGAACGCCAGAGGTGATTTTAAAATACCTCCTGCATGAGTGCACAAGGCTATACTTACCGACGTGGCGACAATGGCGGTTGGCGGATAGGTAGCGGGATATGTAGGGGTTTCAGGTTACGGAGGGGTGGTGGGCTGTAGTCGGCTCGTGATGGCATCGAGGCAGGCTGTAAGGGCTTGAATATTTGCTGCCATTGTAGCGTAGCTCTCTGCGAGCCGGTCGATCATGGGAGCCAATTGAAGTAGAGTGCACTCAAATTTGCACATACGCGCAGCGGAGGCCTCCAATTTGGCATCGATGTCTGCTAATAAAGAGGAGGAAGATGCTTTACGTTTTGTGCGCTTAGGTTCGTCGGTGCCCATGTTTGGATCACTGACTGCGTCAGAGGTAGGAGCGCGAGCCACCTGCAGTGGTTGCAACTTAAGGTTTATTTGCACACGTTATAAGGCGTGAATTTTCACATTCGCGTGAGCTAGTTGGAGTTGTAGTTTCTTTAGCATGTCTGCCGGCTCCGTTACCTGCGAGTCGGGAGACGAGGTGGTGAGTTGTGTGGGCGGTTTCCAGGTGACCTGCTTCGGTGTCTTGGCCTGTTCAGTTTGAGGTCTGGCCTGGGGCTCCGTGAGGCGGAAACAGAACGGCTCTGGTTGTAGCGGCTCTCACTGGTGAATGGGGGGATGGATTGATCCCGAAGAAGCTGGTGGCGACTATGGGTACGGTCGCGGGGCCGAGACTGTTGTCCAGGATTTGTCTCGTCCGCGTCGTTGTCAGTGTCGGTGGTTGAAGAGGACATGGCTGAAGTAGAGTGCATGAAGCGGTATTTACATCTTCTGCTGCCTGTAGGGTGGTCTCTCTTACAGACAATACGCGACACCTGGCATGTCGGTGGTTGGCCGTACGGAGGAGAACCGTGCGCAGTTGGCTTTCTTGGATGGGGGCATACACCGCTCTGTGGCCAAGCTTTTGGCAGTTAAAGCATGCCTCCGGGCGGCCTTTGTACGGAGAAACTTTGAACGTGAAGCCACGATACCTCATGTAGCGGGGTAACTTGTCACTGGCAATAGTGATCACGGAGTGGTGTGTGCGGCCCATGCTGCGCGCGGCTACCACAGTGAGGTCCGGGTTCCTGGCTTTGAGTTCAGCCTGAATCTCTGCGTCCGTGTCGTGGCTGTGGGCTCTGTAGATTATCCCCTTCACCGAGTTGTCGGGGGCGACCAGGATGGCTACCTTGTCTAGGGTGATTGTTTGGACATTGGCGTAGAGGAGAGCGCGATTCTTGTCCGGAGTACTAGCCGTGACGGTATCGTTGCTCGGGTGGATTCTAGTTTGGTCGGTGGTGGTGGCTACGCGGCCGTCAATCTAAGCAGCATCATAAATAGATGTGGCCAGTTTGGCAGTGCCAACGGCGTTCAGGTCGACTGTTCCTTGAAGATGAAGGACGATTTTGTAGTCATCTGTCGGCAGACGAGGGAGTGGTCGTTTCTTGGCAGACAGCGAAGGGTAGCTGCGTAGACGCTGGCTCGAGTGAGTTGCGGCATGAGACGCCGGAGCGTTGGCCGGCGGCGTGTCCGCTGGTGTCGGTCGGCGGTATCGGCGTTGCACTTCAAGCGCGGTCCATGTGCCATCGGCTAGGTACACAGGCGAAATGTCCGTGCCAGTGACGGAATACGACATCTATGAGCTTGAGGGTGTGGAGGCGTGTCGCAGTGAGGCGGCCGCAGCCGCCACAACTGGGAGCGGGTACGCCCTAAGCGTGCATAGCCATTAGGCCATTAGGCCTAGGTTTGGCCGCAGGAAATTGATTGTAGAGACAACAAATCTCGACTGAAATAATTGAAATTTGCACAGTCCACGCCGGATAGGTAGCGAAGGGCCTGGCGCAAATTCGGGGTAGTCGGTGGCAAGAAACGGCGAAATTGTTTGAAAAACGCTGAACGCATGCAGAATGCACCCGATAGCATCAGTGTCTCTAAGAAAACTCACGCGGACTGAAGTTGGCTTCCTCTGTCCTTTGTAAGGAAGGAGGGAACACCAAAACTGCATAGGCCAGCGGCCTACAAAAGCATGATCAACAGTTTCAGCTGTAATATCCGGAATCGGAATAGCCTCCGCCCAGCGCGTGGAACGGACGACACAAGTCATTAAGTATGTTTTGGCCCTTACAAGGTGTCAACGGCGTGACTATGTACACATGAATGTGGTCGAATTGACCTTCTGTTCCTGAAATCCTGAAAACTCCTTCCACGGTGTCAAGTGGGATGTTGAACCTTGGAACGTTGACTGTCGGGAATCGCTGTTGATGTCGGGCCATACGAAACGTGCCTTAAGAGGCTTTGGGTTGCCCAAATTCAAATCAAATCAACTTTATTCAGCAATTTTGTCCTGAGGAACAGAAAAGAAAAGCTAGGGTAGGAGCAAAATGCTGCAAACGCAGTAGCTTGACGATTGTCCCACCCCTGATTGACAAGGCCAACCGACTGTTACAATTCATTGCAAATCACAATTTCAAATCCCAGATAACAAAAGAAACATATCTAACAGAAAAACAGAATAATCGCGCCAGCAGCTCCAAAGGGCAAGATACAATCGGGTGTACAGAAGTTCATTTAATAGAAGCAGGAAAATAGACGATGGCAAAAGGTTACAATACATCCGCGGTACAAAAGCAATTTGTGTCAGAGAAATGAACATAATTAAACACATATGTCTTCATGAATAAGGTATTTCTGCCACTTGTATTTGCTAAGGTTATTTATATCTATATTTTTATTTTATACGAAATTCAATTATGTAGGCATGTGGTATTGCAGCATGTGTCGATACTGATTAGTGCGGGTAGAGGGTATAGACCAGTATTCTCTGTTTCTGAATATTTAGGGCACTTTTAAAGGTCGATGTAAATTACATAAGTTGAGGAAAGCTTCATTGTTAGTTTGAACACTGTGTTTGTACTTCATAACAAGATTAAGTTTGTGTAACTGGTGTATGGGGAGTACATAGAACGAAGCAAAACGTTCTCTTGTATGGGCGTCATATGAGGCATTTGCTACATGACGAATTGCTTTCTTTTGTAATAGCATTAATTTGATAAGGTTGGATTGGGTTGTGTCGGTCCATACAAGACTGCAGTAGTTAATATGGGGAGCAAACACTGAGTTATAAAGAATTAACTTAATTTTAGTCGGAAGCATCATTCTAAACTTACACAGCATGCCACAAGCTCTTGCCAGGTTTCCCGCCACGCGTTCCACGTGGGCATTTCAATTTAGATGTTGACTGAACGTCACACCCAATGTTTTAATTTCTTTAACTGCTTGCATTTGTTCGGAACCGAGTTTTATGTCAGTATCCCACTAATAACCTTTGCACGGGAGAAAATAATATGGCTTTTGTTTTAGCAACGGTAATTTGTGGTCTATTTATCTGAGTCCATTGAGAGAATTTTGCAAGTGTAACATTTGCGAAATAAGTGAGCTCTTCAATACTAGCTGACTGAAAAAAAATGCTTGTGTCATCCGCACCAATGATGTAAGATGCAAGTGTGCTGGTGTTTACTATATCACTTATGTAGATAATAAATACAACCGGCCCGAGTATGCTGCCTTGCAGCACACCTGAAGTGACATTTAATAGAGAAGAGTGAGCTTCGGTAATCACGACGCATTGCTTACGGTGGTTTAAATATGACTTAGGAAGGTTACCAGAAACTCCACGAAACCCATAATGCTCTAATTTTGTAGACAACATTTTGTGGTCAATTCTGTCGAATGCTTTCGAGAAATCTACCAGAATACCTTAGGTCAATTTGTTATTTTTAAACCCTCTAAGTATTAATTCCTTCTGCGTTAACAAAGGTAATTAAGTGAACATGCCTCGACGGAACCCAAATTGCTGTGGAGATAAAAGCTTGTGCTTATCACAGAAACTGGTGATTCGCTTGCATATTATTTTTTCTAGACCTTTGGAAAAAACGGGTAATATTGAGATCGGTCGATGATTTGAAATAGTATTTTTATCGCCTGATTTATATATAAATCCTACTCTTGCACACTGCATAATATCTGAAAAGGTACCAGTATGAAACACGTATTGTAAATGTGACAAAGAGCTGGAGTCAGCAGATCTAAGACGTATTTAATGGGTTTAATTTCAAGATCATCCATGTCCCGGGCTTTACTATTCTGTAAGGACATAAAAATAGAGTAAATTTCTTCATCAGTTGTCGGGTCAAAAAAGGCAGATTTAGGATTAGGTGCACGTAAATATTTTTTTAATTTCCGCGCTGTCTTGTATAGGGGTTCCTGAGGAAAGATTTGTAAAGTATTAGTTAAATTCGTCCCCGAGGTCTTTTCCCTTTTAGTGTTTTAGCATTTACTATTAGTTGAAGTACTTGATTGTTGCGTGTGCCAGTATTTAATAATTTGTTAAGTTTGCGCCACAGAACATCAGTCTGACTAGTTGAGTTCTTAAATAAGTTTTCAAAATACTCATTTTTTGTTTTACGCAAAGTGGTTGTGACAGAATTTCTGTATTTATTGAAAGCTGAGAGGTCATCCATACTCCTTGTCTTCACGAAGTTTGCGTATAGTTGTTCCTTTCTTTTAATCATTTTAAAATACTGATCTGTCATCCAAGGCTTGTGTAACTTTTTAGATTATTTTATAATTTTTAGCCTAAAGCATGTTTGATAGCATGTCTTAAATAATGAGAGAAATATTTCATATGCTTGCTGACCAGTTTTGCATGCAAAAACCGGGCTCCAGTTTAAACTGCTTATTTCATTCCTAAACACCTCTACGGTCCTGGAACTTATGTCTCTGACAGTGTACGAATCGGAGTAGCCAACCTTTCTTTTAAGAAATCTATTACATTTGTAGATCATGTATATAGGAAAGTGATCACTTAGTCTCGTAATTATTCGGCCCGACTTAACACAGTCACTCACATTATCTAAAAGGCTCTCTGAATGATGGGTGATTCGTGTTGGCTCTGTTATGACATTCCCACAAGATAAAGAAGTAAGCAAAATTTGGAATTCACGCGAGGCATGTGTGTTACCCAACAGATTAATGTTACAGTCGCCACCTATAATGATTTGCAGTTTATTCGTAATTGTGAAATTTAAGAGCGTTTCTAAGAACTTAAAAAACCGGTTTACGTTCCCATTAGGTGGGCGGTAAATGACGGCAAACAACTTATTTTCACTTTGAGTCGTTTTAACCTCGTAATCAGCATTTTTGTTTCTCAGAAAAGTCTGGCTGTACAGCACATGAAAACTATTTTGATACCAGCTGTAGTACACCACCACCACGTCGGTAGGACATGTTTAGAAAGAAACTCTCGTATCCTGGGAGACTCAAAACATCAGCTGTAGAAGAATACACGTTTCGGTAATCATAATAACATGAATCGGAAACTTAATTCGGCAAGAAACATAACCAGTTCGTCGTTTTTCTTTCGCGCACTTTGGGTGTTGCAACGCAGTACACAATTCTTCATCATTGCTTTTAGCCGCCGCCACTTTTTTGTGTCTATTCCTGTGGGACAAGTGCATCAGCAACCCAATTGTCGACTTCCTTGAAGTGGTGAATGTCCGTGGTGAATTCTGATATGTAAGACAACAGCCGCAGTTCGCGAGTCGTGTGAGCGCCAATATCAGTATTTATGGACGATAAGGCGCACATGAGGGACTTGTGGTCGGTCATGACATCAGTTCGGCTCCTTCTAGATATTACGAAAGTTCCGGAGTGCTGCGTAGAGGGTCAATAATTCTCACCCGAAAGTACTGTAACGCGGTTCGGTCGGTGTCAGTTTCCGAGAAAAAGAGAACGATAGGCCGCCATACTCCTTTGCTGTGTTGTTAAGGATGACGCCCTGTGGAACGCAAAGTAGCGGGTAGGTGAGAAGTGTGGCATTGGCAAGGCGTTCCTTGATCCCTTGAAAAGCTGATTCGGTGGCGTTCGTCCACAGTAGCTCCTTAGTAGTACCTTCATGGGTAGAAAGTATGAGGTAGAGAGGATGTACAATGGCCGCGCACTGAGGAAGGAAACGCTGGTATAGTTTACGAGATCCAGAAACTCGCTGAGCAGACGCTTGGTAGTGGGTCATGAAAACCTTTCGACAGCACTAACCTTGTCTGGTTAAGATTGAATGCCGGAACTTGAAAATACATAACCAACAAAGGCCAACTTCTGGATACCCAGCTTGAACTTGGCCGTGTTCGCTAAGATGCCATGCTCTGTCAGTCGCCGAAATGCAGATCGCAAGTGCGCCTCATGCTTATCCGGTAAACTGCTTGCGATGAGTAGGTCGTCGAGGTATGCATGATAGAAATCGACGCCGCGTAAAGACACCGTTGATAAAGCGCTGGAATGTCTGTCCGGCATTTCTGAGGCCTAATGGCATACGGATGAACTCGAACAGGCCGAAAGGCGTTCCTATTGCCGTCTTGGAGACGTCTCTGCAGCCATTGGTGCGATTGTAGGCCTGCACAAGGTCGAATTTAAGGAAAATCATGGCACACTGTATGCTCGCTGCGACATCATGAATGTGACGTATCGGATAGCGATAATGCACTGTTGTTCGATTGAGTGCTCGATAATCCCGCAAGATAGCCAGTTCCCTGGTGTAGACACTTAGGTATCAGTGCTGTTGTGACGCCCAAGCGCTGGTGAACGGGCGGATTATGCCGAGCTCGAGTATGTGGTCCGACTCCTGTCGTGCTACTTAGAGCTTTTGTGGAGACAAATATTGTGGCCGTGCTTGAGCTGGTAGGCCTGTGGTGACGATGTGGTGACATAGTTCGGGTCTGATGGCCGTGCTTGCCTATGGTGGCCGCGTCAGCCTAGGGAAATCACTGAGGATGCTGGCCAACCTGGCTGCGGCTGGCGGCGCCCCGAGCGTGGCACTGAGGGGCGGAATCTTGGAGGGCTTCCCGCGTAATTCTATTTGTTACAAGGGATACTGTAAAAGCCTGTTGCGGACGTCGAAAAAGTAACGCAGAAAGTCCGGTCCCGAGATGACATATTTTACATCTTATGTCCCAGGTCCAGTGAGAGAGAGCGTTGGTCGTACGTCGATATCGTAGTGTGCTTCACTGCTTGCAGCGGTGAGGCCGCGTATCGTTTACGATCGGCTGGCGACGCCGGCATACACTGACTTCTGCCACCTTTGTCCACCAGGATGCGGGAGTCGTTCTCACGATCGGTAAACAAGAAAACCGAGGGGCGCGACTGTACGGCGAGGCAGGTGGCCTCAGTGCTGACCCTGAGAGTTTCCCGACTTCTTGAATGGATACAAACAGTTCCGTGCAGCACTGCAAAACAAGTTGGTACCAACCCACTCTGCGTTGTGGTTCAGTACGCTGCCCTGCGTGTTGGTTATCACTCGACTGCAGCACCGCGATGGTGTCGGCGAGGCGAGAAATCTCATCTCACATCTTTTGCAGGGATTTGGAAGGCACGGGTGGTGCTTCTGTGTGCAGCGCCGCGACTGTCGGCGTGGGGACGGTCATGGTTATTTCAGCGAGTTGCGTCATCTTGGTGATGTCCGTCTCGCTAGATCCCAGGAGACCTATCCGCGCGTTTCCTTTAGAAACAGCTGCCGCACTAGGTGGCTGTCGACGCTTGCCATGCTGCCGGCCAGTTGTTGCATGTAGCGCAACAGTTGGCTAGACCTGCGGTCAACTAGCACGGCGTCCCGCAGTAGCTGCAGGAAACGCTCCAGGTCCAAAGGCGTAAGAAGAAGAATTAGCGTCTCTAAGGGCTCGGTAGGCGTTCTCCGCGGGTTGCGCAAGAAGTATATCCCGTACCTCGCTGGGCGCCGTAGGCGGGAGGCTGCTCACCACGTGATGATATTTCGTGCTGTCGGCAGTGATTTGGCGCGAAGCGAAGGGAGACTGGGACAAATCGAAAATCTGGGTCGCAAGTCCAAAGTGGAGGCAGTTTTACGTCTAGCACGGCTACTGTGAAATTGACGATGTTGCCTTGCTGATCCATGGTTGATCACGTCCAGGTCCCCACTTGCTAGCATGCGCGAGGAACACACAGACGAGGCGGAAGGCTTGGAGTCTAACTGTTAACTGATTTATTTTATTTTCTGAGCCCGCCGCTATAGTGCTCTAGAAATATTCTAGAGCACTATACCGCCGCTGTACCGCTAGCTGGTCGACTTCGGTCGGCTACGGTTGGCTATTTTTTGCTCAATGCGCCATGGTCTAGCTCTGGCGTCTTTCAGATGCACCACAAATTTGCTCACCAGTAAAAGGAGGAAAATCATCCACCAACCGCGCCCCATGCAGATGCTATGATAATTACATTCTGCTTCACTTCAGGACAATGTCGACGACAACGCTACCAGATTTCAAACTGGCCCAGCCACCTAGTGACAGGACAACGACATGCCCTTGCCGCGACCAGGGTGCAGGACGAAGCAGAGGTCGGATTCGAGGCCAGCGTATAATGCGAGGCCAAGAAGAACGGACGCTGATGTGGCTATTCACTGCCAAACGCTTATTGCATTTGTTTAAACGCGTTTTAGAGCGGTGAGGTTTTTCGAAAATACTTCGAGGCATTTCGAGCAGCTTCATGGTTTCAGTAAAACGTCGCGCCCATTAGCGGTGGCAGTCTGAAATTGGCTTCTTACATGCGTCCTCACTAACTAGCGGGTACAGCATTTTTGCTACCTTTTGAAATAGAATGCGCTATTTTACGGCCTCAGAGCAAAAACAGCAATTCTCAACTTTTAAGCTGATCTTGGTCGACAGCAGTAACATGCATTTCACGGCTCTTTCAATACAATTCTTGTGCGTAATAACATTCCACCTGTGGAGAACATCTATATGTTTTTTATTGCCTCCGTATTGTTTTGCACATTTATTAGAAAACTTCACGTTCTTGAGCACACCTTCACAGACAGATTACGATATTTTTCCATCAAAATGACCTGTTCCATTCACCCCACCGGGATGGCGCGTGGTTACAGCGCTTTACTACTGTTCCCAAGGATGCGGGATCGATTCCCGGCCTCGGCGGACGCTTTCCGATGGAGGCGAAAAGAAAGGCGCCCGTGTGCTGTACGATGTCATTGCAAGTTAAAGAACCCTAGGTGGTCGAAATTTCCGGCGTCCTCCGCTACGGCGTCTCTCATAGCCTGAGCCACTTTGGGACGTTAAACCTCACAAACCAAACCAAACCTAACCTCTTCCTTTCAACTGTTACAACAAATTACAGCGAACATGTGTTGGTTTTTCCCAGAATATCATTTTGGAACAGTCATAGTGCCCAAATAATTGTTTCCACATGCATATCAAGCTCGAAAAGAAACCTTAAAAAAATATTCTGATAATTCATTAGTAATGGCTGCAAATTTGCGATGCCATTTTTGATATGTATTTAAACGTTTATTTTTATTGAAAATATTTCATTTAGGTGATTTGTCGCTTAAGCGCTTGAGGGAACCAATTGTTTTAGTTCTCTTCTTTGAGCTCCTGGTTCTCTTTGTATTCTATTCGTAGGATAAATAAAGTTCAAATTTTTATATATTGAGTGATTGTCCGCACAATATACGGTGCTTTGTAACTAGTACAGGGATTCCTTGTATAGGAACTAAGTTGCTTAGGAATTCCTCGCCGTAGTTATTTGAAATCTTCTGTTGATTATTGCTTTACCTGCCTTTTGTTTCAAATAATAGTAATTTTATTGATATATGGAAGACTGCCTACTACAATTGCTGGCGCACCTTAGGTGTGCCCCAATTATTAACCCTCTTATTAGGATTACTGGGATCTGCTAATATTCCTTGAAAGGAACACGCCTGGGCCCAGCGCGTCATGTGCTCCAGCATGCTCGTCTTATTTTGTTTGTCCGTGTGTGAATTAGCAATTTCATAGATGGAGAGATCCAGCCAGCCCGAAATTCTGTTTTGACTGCAAGGAAGCGCAAAAGGGGTTCTCCTGATTCATGCTTCTGGCGCCACCTTTCTCTCTCAAAAAAGCTTATCGGAGGGAGTAATCACAGGAAATACTGACGATGAGTTGAGCGACGGCAGAACAGATAATTTTATGGACACGAAACAATTAAGGCCAGGCAGCTGCTTTCCTCACAATCATGTTAAAAGCCGTATTTTTATTTTCAGAACGGAGACGCAACGCCCTTACTGCGTTGGACTGAACGTCACTGACTCAGGTTACTACCCGTTCTTCCCCTGCCTAAGTAAGTCCCAAACTCTTTGGAAGTTGCCGCAAAAGTCTACAGAGTACTCTGCAATTTTTTTATGATAAATGAAAGAAATCGTAAGGACGGAGCTGTATAAACATTTTGCGTGAGCACATTTCGATACTTCGGCATATCATGACTTCGTAGCCGTGTGTCCGACATAGAAAACCGTTTTAGTACAAAAGGCCTCGTAGCCAGAGCCGAGTAACGAACGTATTGGTGCCTAACAGATGATCGATCCGGCCAATCGTGGCATCACAGCTCACGTGTCTTATGCCGGGTAAGTCAAACAAGGATTAACACGTTAATAATAATGTACCCTGATTAAACTTGTAATATTTTTGTGCGAGAAAACCATATACCTCGGACGGTCAAACCCAAACAAGAATGCTGTCGCTTGAGTATGTCGAGCTCAGATAGCCTGAGTCGCTTTGAGACGTTACACCCTATACCCCTATCTGGATTAGAAGTTGAAAAGGTGTTACCCGCAGCTAAGAAATGAGTTTTTACGAAACCAATTTGAAATGAAGTAACGCATGACGTAAAAGATGACCACGAATCAGGCGGCAACCGAACCGAAAGCTACCGTTGGCAGGTCGGCGTATGTTTCTTATATACCTATGTCTTTACTTCATTCGCAACAGCCTGGCTATGGATCCCGCTCACTATCAAGAAAAACTTTTTGTTATCCAAAATAGCTGCGGCCTGCTCATCAGCGAGCTCAGTCGCATACAACATTCGACAGTTTCAATGCTGTGGAAGCTCGCACAAATGCAGAGCATCGGTCAGTCTTCGGTTCCCCTTTGGAAGCACCTGTCACCGCGCGTCAACGACAGGACGGATGAGCTCGGGCTGCTATACTGACGGGCGCTTGCCAATAACCAACAAAGCTGAACGTGGGTGCAGATTTGGGCAAGGTATTCCGTATGCGTCGCTGAGTATATAAACTTGTAAAAGGGTTATCTTGAAGATTATAATCAGCGTCACTTTCTGCAGGCCTGAAGTGATGAAAAATGACGCGTCAGGTAGCTCTGTTTATAGTACGAATTGCGTGCATTTTCATAACGCAATGCATAACCGCCAGTATTGCGATTTGAAGAGATGTTCAGAGATGTTGCTATAAATAAAAGCACTTAATAAATATTAGGGTAATTAAGACCATTTCCTCATATCTAAGGAGGCTCAGAATGTATAAAAGACACTCGGCTAGCTGCGACGAAATTTATTACACTTGTGAACAATGTACATAATGTGGGAAAAGCTGCTACACACAGATGAGTATAAAGTGCGTAATGTGGGAACAGCGCTTATGCATAGATGAGTAAAAGTTTCGCAGTTAGATTGAGCGGTTTATGAAAAGAAAAACTGCGCTAAAGGGCAAGTACGAACGAAGAGCGAACGCCGCACCACACGTGCTACCTGAAAGCCACTTTTGTAGCCAAAGGTACATTAGACTAGCAGAAGCGTATTTCGCGGTGCCCAGCCGGTGCCACAACTGCATTTTTGTCGTTGCTATTGCACCCAGTTGCACCGATCCGCGCCCGTCTCCACGTGGATGTGATGTCATATCTTTATTTTACCACCAGGAAAGGAGGCCCCAATCCCCGCCCCTGGCACGCAGGCCCGAGGGACGGGAGCCCCTCCCGTCCCTCGGGCCTGCGTGGATAGCGAGACCTCCGCCATCAGAAGCAGGCAAAGAGATCATGGCACTTCGCGGCTTCTTCCGCCAGGCGGATGACTTGTTGCTGTGGAGCAGGGACCTTCCTCCGCAGCAGGGCTTCCCAGGCTTCTCTACAACTTATATTTGTTTTAGGCCCACGGGATTTAGCACATTCCCAGATTATATGGTCGAGGGTCCCTCTCTCCCCACAGTGCTTGCATTTATCGTTTTTTCTATCGTCCATCTGGACATAATATGCCCAGACCGTGTTTACATAGTTTCCAGCTTGCAGGCGCCGCCATGAGACTGCCTCTTTATTGTTTAGACTTTTATCCGGTGGTAGCACCAGTCTCCTGCTTAGCCTGTAATTTTGAAGAATCTCCGTATAATTTTGCAGACGCTCGTCCATGTTCAGGCAGTCGGCGACTCCACACTTACCCGGAAGTAGAGAGCTCGGGCTAGCTTGTGCGGCGCTTCGTTACCAGGAACGGACGTGTGTGCAGGGGTCCAAATTAGGCGAATTTTCCTGTTTAGTCGTTTACTGGTCAGAACCCTTGCCGCTTCCGGCGAGACCTTACCCTTTCCAAAATTTCAAATAGCCGTTTTGCTATCGCTGATTATGAAATTGGCTTGCGTTCTGACGCAAGCGAGCGCTATTGAAACTTCTTCACCCGTTTCGGCGTTGCGGCTCATAATGGTGGCGGCTGATACCGGGGCACCTCAGCCGTCGACCACCGAGGCGACCGCCGCTTCCGTTTTGCCACTTACTGCATCCACGTATGCAACCGATTTGCTATCCATCGAATCGAAGCGTATGATTAGTGCTTCTTCTCTCTTCTCCCTCCTCTCTGTGTTGAATATGAGATACATGTTACGAGGGACGGGGGGAATGTTTATATTTGCTCGGCGGTCCTGTGGGATACTTAATTTTTTCGTAGTCCGCTATCTGTCCGCTATCGAAATGGTAGTCCGCTATCGGCCTACCATTTCGAGTATAGCTCTGCCCGTAGTCGTTCGACTTAATCTTTCCAGCTGCGAAACTCTGACAGTTACCGCTATTCCGTCCCAGTTATTGCGCACTCCCATAGAAAGGCGTTTCTCTGTGAATGTGGCAATTGGTAAGTCCGGCGCCCGTGCGTGATGTCATACTCTACTGTGCTCATCATCGCCTTGGCGGCGGAGCGGAGATCCCACCGTTCAGCAGCACGCGACTTGCCGGCCGGCTGAGGCCGCGAAGAGTGCTTGTAATCTCACCTGGCCTCAGCCTGCGGGACCCTCCTGATCATGGACATCGATATCGCGCGACGACGTGCAAATTCGGCAGGGATGTCAGACTAGAGCGGAGGTCGTCATGGTTGTGGCAAAAGAAGCATAAGCAAGACGAATAGTGGGTTGGAATGGATTATGAAGCGATTAATTAGCATGGGTGAACTAAAAAAAGATATTTAAGACAATTTGAATTTGCCGAAAATCTTGTCTAAACGGGGGGCACTCGTAATGACGTCATGCTATCGCTGCTGCCGTAGAGAATACCGCCGCAGGCGTCATGGCACATCCTAGCAACAACGTGATGTTTGTTTTTTAGGCATTCCTTGAGCCGAATAAGGAAGCGAAAGCTGTGTGTTGCAGCGCTAGCCTCTTTAACATCTGTTCTTAAATCTGTGATTTTTAAAGCGAAATCCTTTATAGACTCATGAAAATATCGTGCACGATAGTTTGTGTGAGATCTATTACATTCCACGAGACATTTTCTTGTCTAGCGTTCCTGCCATCTGCAATTCCACACTGAACGTGCGCCAAGGAATGCCACTCGAAAGGAGCTATGGTGTACCATCCAAATAATCCAAATACACTTGCTGAAAGTTTGACAGATACTGCGCATTTCCTTTCCTGTAAACCAATTATACTTATATGCAGCGCTGCTATTGTTTTGGCTGCAGGAAAAAGGAAAAGAATAAATACAATGCAGGTGCAATATTATGTTTATTAAATGATGGAAAGTAGTTGTGGCCGCAGGAAGAAGGAAAAGAAAATTTGGAGGACGCTTAAGCTTCGCCTTCAAGAGTGGAACGCGATAGCTTTATTGCACCTCGTCGAGAAAACTTATTAAACGCAAGGGTATTGGGGCATCCTCGCACCCTTACCCGCGCGGTCCGAAGGGGAGAAGCGGGTGAGCGAAGATAGTGATCTAAAGAAAGGAAAGACGCTTGATTCTACAACCTGTGAGGGTGCACGGCGAGTGAGTGAGTGAAAAACTTTATTAAGTATATTTAAGGAAGGAGGATGTGTAGGTGGGGTCCCTTGTCCGGGACTCCAGCGGCTGCCGCTGCTACCCGCGCACGTTTCACGAGGGCCCGTTGGGCCTCTAGTCCAGAGCTGGATAGGGCAGCCTCTCACCCCTCAATTGTTGGCACTGCATTCGGATCATCTGGAGGATTGTGTGGGCAGGTCCACACCATGTGGTGCAGGCCTGCCTTTTCCCCGCAATATTTGCATTTGGGGTCGCAGAACCCGGGGTATATTGTGTTTAAACGGGTTGGTGTGTTATATGTACCTGTCTGTAGGCGTCGCCATCTGACTTCCTCCGCTTTGGAGAGCCCCTTGGCTGGGGGTGGATATTTTCTGCGAGAGAGTCTGCAGCGCTGTAACCTCTCCGCATACGTCGCCAGAGGGCCGGGATAGGGCGGTGTGGAGGATGGAGGGGTCGAGTCCCGGGGGAGGAGAGCTCGGGCAGCGGCATGGGCGCACTCGTTCCCTTCCACGCTTTGATGTCCCGGTGTCCAGACGAGGCATTTGTCTTGTTCGGGGTGTCCATAATTTTTCAATATTCTGGCAGCCTGGGGACATATTTGCCCTTTGATGTAGTTGCGGTAGGCAGCCATAGAGTCTTATTATATAGGCGCAGGTGGCATGCGTGGCGGCTAAAGCAATGGCCACCTCCTCCGCCATTTCTATAATGTCATCGCAGATGGTGAGGGCATCAACCAGTTGTTGTTGGTGAATCACAACCGCTACCGTGTACACCGCTTCTGACTTTGCTGCGTCTTCGTAGTAGGATTCAGTGTCCGTCCCGTACTTTTTCTGGATGTATTTGGCCCGCGCCTTCCGGCGCCCTTGGTGGAACAGAGGATGCATATTGCGGGGTAGGGGATTGGCTATTAACGAGTCTGACCACCCGGGCGGTATAGTCTGTTTTTGTACGAGACCTTGCGGGCTAGTCAGGTTAAGGTCCATAAGAACGGTCTGGCCCGTGCGGGTTGCTGCTAGGCGATTTATCTGGGTGGCGCGTTGGGCGGCAAGAAGTTCTTCGGCTGTATTGTGCACCCCTAATTTCAAAAGACGTTCTGTGGAAGTGCTTTGGGGCAGGCCCAGCGCCTTTTTAACTGCGTTTCGTATAATGAAGTCGATTTGCTTATAGTCTCCCGTTTTGAGGTGCAGATACGGTGTCGAATACACAATTCTATTAATGATGAATGCTTGAACCAGGCGCAGGGTGTCTTGTTCGAGCATACCCCTGTCGTTGGTAGTGACCCTGGCTATCATACGCGCAGCCTGCAGACTGGTGTTTTTGAGCCGAGTGAGGGCGTACACATTTCTGCCCTTGTCGTTGATGTAAAGCCCTAGAACCCTGATGGTGTCCTTCTGTGGTATTGGGTTTCCATTGAGGTTGACTTCAACAGTGGGTCTGCGTTGGCTGGAGCTGTGTAGTACCAGCAACTCCGAGTTTTCGGGGGAGCAAGTAAGGCCGCAGTTAGCGGCGTAGGCTTGCACGATGGTTACGGCCTCTTGAAGGCGGTCTTCGATTTCCGCGGTAGAATAGGCAGTGGTGCAGATAGTGATGTCATCCGCGTAGAAGGCGTGCCGTAGATGCGATACCTGATTTAGCTGGGCTGGGAGTTTGATTAAAGCAATACTGAAAAGTAAGGGTGACAGAACAGCTCCCTGTGGCGTGCCGCGTGTGCCTAGCTGTATTTGGCTGGGTTCTGCCAGACCGAGGTCGGCGTAGACGGTACGACCGTGAAGGAAATCTTTAACATATGCATAGGTCCTTGCACCACAATTGATGTGGCTCATATTTTCCAAAATAGAGTGGTGCTTTACGTTATCAAACGCCCCCTTGAGGTCAAGAGCGAGAATTGTCTTGAAGAAAGGCTTGTTAGGGGGGTTTATGACTTCTTCCTTAAGCTGGAGGAGTATATCTTGGGTGGATAGGCCAGGCC
Organism: Amblyomma maculatum; assembly: GCF_055883805.1. Classification (NCBI taxonomy): domain Eukaryota; kingdom Metazoa; phylum Arthropoda; class Arachnida; order Ixodida; family Ixodidae; genus Amblyomma; species Amblyomma maculatum. The sequence continues at coordinate 68,707,477 of NC_139346.1, forward strand.
GGAATCCAAACATGGTGTGTGGGTACAAGTCGTTTTCTTCAAGATATCGGGTGAGCCTGATGTGCACCGCCTTCTCCATAACTTTCCCTACGCAGGAGGTGAGAGAGATGGGCCGTAGATTGTTAATATTTATGGGTTTGCCCGGTTTGGGGATGAAGTGCACCTCCGCAGTCTTCCACTCGTTTGGCAGGCGGCCCATGCGCCAACAGTTGTTAATGTAATTCGCGAGCTGCGTGAGGGCTGCGTCGTGGAGATTGGCGAGGAGTCCCACCGTGATCTTGTCTTTTCCAGGAGATGTGCCTCTGCGCATGGCTAGGATGGCGGCCTGTATTTCTTTGACGGTGAATTCCGCATCTAGTTTCTCGTTTGGCTGCCCATTATAGGGAGGGAGGGGGTCCGTGTCGACTGTGGTGCAGAAGTGTGGTGCGGGGAGTCTACTCCAATTAGACTCAACTACACTCTGTGGTGCAGAAGTACTTTTGTTTGATGGTTTGTACGAGATCTCTATTGGAGCCGCGGTAACCATGTAGAGCCCTAGCAAGGTTCTTGCGTTGGTCGCTTTTGGAGTTGTTGGGGTCAATGAGGCATCTGAGTAAGGTCCAAGTTTGTTTCGAGCTACGGTTACCACTCAGGGAATCACATCTTGTCAGCCAATTTGATTGAGCAAGGTTCCATGCATAGTCCTCTGCAGCTTGCGTTAGGGTTGCGATGCGGCGTTTGAGCGTTCTGTTGTGGCGCTGGTGGCGCCAACGTTTCACCAGGCCTCTGCGGGCGTCCCACAGGTGCAGGAGATGGGAGTCAATAGCAGGGCGGTCTAAAGATATTTTCAGGGCTCGGGTTTACTTAGAGGACAGGTGCCTAAGGTCCAAAGCCCAGGAAGCGTAATCAGTGATATCTGGGTGATCAAGGTCAGCTTGCTCTTTTCGAAACGCCGTCCAATCAGTGAGTTTGGCAGTACCGCGCATATGTCGATGCGTTTTGCTTGCAAGATGAATGATCAGAATGAAATGGTCACTGCCTAAAGTTTCCAGTGTGTTTTCCCATAGGCAAGCTTTACCGCCGTGGGTTAGTGTGAGATCGGGGCTGGTGTCACGCGTGACACTGTTGCCAAGTCGAGTAGGTTGGGTCGGGTCGTTCAGCATGGTAAGCATGAGGTTTGATATGGTGTCTGCTAGGATGCGGCCTTTCTTGTTTGCTTTCGGGTAGCCCCAGGATGGGTGTTGCGCATTGAAATCGCCCAAAATAAGGAGCGGAGCTCCTTGGGTGACAGTGAGTGCCTTTGTTAACACCCTGGCGCAAGGGAAGGCAATTTGGGTGGGTTTACTGTAAATGTTGAGAATGTAGGTGCCCGTACCGTTGCGGTGTCTAGGTAGGATTTGTACAAAGTCGTACACTACATCATCTTCTTCTTCTAGATCTAAAGCAAGTGCAGTATAATCCTTGTGAACCATAATGCAAGTTGCTGGAGTGCGTTGCTGTGTGGAGTAATTAATGAGTTTTGCGGAGTTGTTAACCTCCTGTAAAGCGATGACATCTAGTTGGTTTGGGAGAGAGTCAATGTATTGTTGGAGTGAGGCTCTCTTACGGCGGAAGCTGCGGCAGTTCCACTGTAGGACGCTTAAGTTGTGGGTGGTTGCTGTCCGGGCGGTAGGCATGGTACAGGTGAAGATTCTTCGGAAATGGAACGCATAGGTTCGAGGGTGGGTTCGAGGCAGGATTCCAAGTCTTCGTCCGCAACAGCGTGTCGGCGACGGAAGCTTTTCAATCGTGGGGAGGCAGACCGCATGAGTTCCGCCACCTGTTTTTGTAGGCACGCTATCTTAGCGTCGTGAACTCGTTGGTTTTGAAACAGGTTCTAGTAAGAGCTTAATTTCTTCCCTCATCTGTTGCACGACTGGTTGCATAGCCTCCTGAATCATCTGCCGCATACTTTGAAAAAGTTCTGTCCTTAGGTTATCTATAGCCTGGGTTACCCACGTTTTAATTTCGGTATACTGCTCGGGTTCCCCTGTGGCTTCAGATCGGATGGTAGGGGGGTTGGGTGCGAGTGGAGAGGCGCTAGTGTCAGTGGAGGGTAGGGGGTTGGTTTGCGTGGGTGATGTGTTGTTTTGGGGTTGAGATAGGAGCTGTTTTAACCGGCGGTTTTCGGCTTCGAGCGTGTTGAGCTTATCTTGCATTTTGGTTTGTGCCAACAACTGAGGGGAAGTAATGGCTACCCTAGCCCAGCTCACCTTTTGTGCGGAGCCGTCTCGCTTGTCTTCTCTTTGACTGCCGCCTCGCCGCCCGGGTGAAGTGCTGGAACGCCGGGAGTTTGCAGAGCCTCCGCTGGACGACCGCAGGCGCTGATGTTTATGTGGCTCATGGTGCTGCACGCGTTGTCTGTCCCTGGATGAGCGGGTGCTGGTTTGATCGGTGCCAGATCGCTGACCTCGGGGGGTTGGTGTCCGATACTTAAGTTTGCATCTGTTTGAGTTGGTGAGGTGATCGCATCCGCAGGTGAAACAGGTAACTGTGCACTCATGGCCAGAAGATGGGTTCTGAACACCACAGGAGGGGCAGCATGACGCGTCCGGATGAGGACAGACGTCTTGGCGATGGCCTACCTGGCCGCATTTCAGGCACATCGGTGTGGTTTTCTTGTATAGCCGGACCGGGGTCGCTTGCTGGTAGAAGAAGATGTGTCGGGGTAATTTGTGCCCGTCAAATGTGAGGGCTACCATGACTGTTTTCCCAAGACGGCGAACGCCGATGACCGCAGCTTGTGGAGAGTAAATGGCTTGCATGATTTCGTCTTCCGTGGTTTCCAAGTCGACAGGAATGACTCCTCTGCATGTCGCATCTTGAGGCTTGAGGTATGCAGTCACTGCGTACAGATTACCCCCGACTCTAATGTGCTTGATGTTCAAGAGCTTGCGGACAGCTTCCTCGTTGCGTGCTCCTATGACGATGAGATTCTGGTTCCATTCGGGCCAGATGCTCAGTAAGCGCGCCTGCGGCTGCAATTCCAGTAGCTTCATGAAGCGCGTGGCTGATTTTTCCACTGTTCTTGAATTGGCTTAGATCGAGGGTATCCTTGGGTTTTATAATTACGACTGCTTCGTCCTTGCTGATCTCTGCCTGTGTTGAAGGACGCCAGCGTGGCGGCCGCGTCCGTGGTGAACTGTCTGTCGTTGCAGAGCCGGACGCTTCCTGACCTTTTGGCACTGCGACGTGGCGTTGGCTGGAACGCACTTGGGTCCATATCTCTTTCTGCGTTTCGAGTAGCGTCTCCGTGTAGGCGTTAAATTTTGGAGAATCGCTCACCTGGATTGCGGAAGTTTGCATTGCGTCGGGGTCGTATCCCGTGACGGTAGCCATCTTAATGTAGGTGGTAGCATACGCCTGGATCTGGGGCCGAAGCCCGCGCTCAGGTGCAATATTATGTTTATTAAATGATGGAAAGTAGTTGTGGCCGCAGGAAGAAGGAAAAGAAAATTTGGAGGACTCTTAAGCTTCGCCTTCAAGAGTGGAACGCGATAGCTTTATTGCACCTCGTCGAGAAAACTTACTAAACGCAAGGGTATTGGGGCATCCTCGCACCGGTACCCGCGCGGCCCGAAGGGGAGAAGCGGGTGAGCGAAGATAGTGATCTAAAGAAAGGAAAGACGCTTGATTCTACAACCTGTGAGGGTGCACGGCGAAACGTCAGGGGCGAGTGGCGCGCCACGTGTCGGGGCAGCGCCGCACATTGCGAGGAGGGGTTCTTCTGTGTTTGCCGCAAGATGGCTCTGCATGTGCGCAGAGCGCAGAAGAAATGTGGCGGAAACGCACTTCGCTACTCGTGTAACTGCGACTTCTGTAAGTAACATGCTCATAATTACCGATATATACTGCAGTATAACGTTCTACGGCATGTTTCTAAGGCAACACCGCATTCACTAGAAGCGCTTTTGTACCGCTTTCAAGCATCGAACTCGTGGCTGAGTGGTAGCGTCTCCGTCTCACACTCCGGAGACCCTGGTTCGATTCCCACCCAGCCCATCTTGGAACTTGCTTTTGATTTATAAGGTGCATGTTTATTTATGAAGTGCATGCCGGGATTTATCGCTCACTGGACGCCGACGACACCGGCTTTTCTGCGACACGAGCTCCTTAACGCTACCGCGTTAAAATGCACGGGCCTGAGCTCTGTAGCTGAGCCACCTCCGCTGTCTCGCGCGGAGAGAAGAGAAAAAATAAAATAAAGGAAAGAGAGAGAGAGTGAAAGACGCGCCGCAACAGCCGTTCCCAAACCGAGCGCTGGTGGGTGCAATGACGGCCTACAACAGATAAAAATTCGGTGGGTGGCTAGCCCCCGCCGCAAGCGGCATTGACCTACCGTCTTCACAGCACTCCGACAAACGCCAATAAGAGGCAAACGATTGGTTTGTTGGTTCACAGAAAGGGAAAGGCGCAGTATCTGTCACATTTGCTCTGTGGACACCTAAGCCGCTGGCAAACGATGAGAGGTAAATAGTAGGGGAGAAAGGGTAGGCTTTAGCCATTCTATTTCTAAATGACACTCTAATTTTTCTTTTTGCATGCTCAGTACCTTAATAAACATGCAGGCACGCTATGTGCAACCGATATCGAGCCATTTTGCGTGTATATGATACGCAGCGGTCCGAAAGCAATATTCGAATCGTTGCCCGACTCTAATTATGACGGAGATATCCTAATGTTGACCTTCTTCAATAGATGCAGCAGCTAGACGGCATCGACGTGCTATTTTTGTTGGACTGTGTGGTTTCTTCCGTATGATTACCTTCAGCAAAATGTTTTTTTTTTTTTTCATGCGCGTAGCTCGTCCACAGAATGGTTTCTACCCAATGAGCGCTTACATGGCGAAAATAATAAAGCAATAAAAATAGCTCGTACGTGTGGTTGGTTGGTTGGTTGGTTCATAGGAAGGGAAAGGCGCAGTATCTGTCACACTTGCTCTGTGGACACCTGAACCGCGCCGTAAGGGAAGGGATGAAGGTGGGAGAGAAAGTGGATAGAGAGAAAGGGGAGCCGTAGTGGAGGGCTACGGAGTAATTTCGACCACCTGGGGATCTTTAACGTGCGCTGACATCGCACAGCACACGGACGCCACTTCGTTTCGCCTCCATCGAAACGCAGCCGCCGAGGCCGGGATTCGATCCCGGGAACTCCGGCACAGTAGTCGGGCGTCTTACCACTGCACCACCCCGGCGGGGCTCGTACGTGTGGCGAAACGCATTATTTAATGGCAAGTGGCAGAACAGGTGCGGCGGTAGCTTCGGTAGTTGATGGCCGAGGGGCGCCGGTATCCGCGGCAGCCATCAGAGGCCGCATCATAGACACTGCGGAAGAAGCTGCGATAGCGGTATCTTGCGTAGGAACGGAAGCCAAGTTCATAATTAGCGACAGCAAAACTGGCATGCAAAATTTTGGGAAGGGGAGGATCTCGCTAGAGGCGGCCAAAGTTCTCACCCAAAAAACGCTGAATAGGAAAATTCAGTTAATTTGGAAACCCGCTCACGCTGCCGTCCCTGGTAACGAGGCGGCTCACGAGCTAGCCCGAGCTCTCTACTTCCGGGTAGCCGTTGAGCCCCCCGAGCACTGGGCATACGACGAGCGTCTGCAAAATTACGGGGAAATCATCGACCATTATAAATTGTGACGTAGACTGGTACCCCCCCCCCCCCCAAGTGTTAGACTAAATAATAGAGAAGTTGTCGCGTGGAGGCGGCTACAAACTAATACGTTCATGAACCCAGTCTGGGTGTCTCACGCGCACCAGACCTTAGGGACAATGATCTGTGCAAACACTGTGAGGCGAGAGGGACCCTCGACCACATAATTTCGGAGTGCCCACAATCTCCAGGGATAGGACAATATATTTCAAGTAGAGTAGCCTGGGATACCCTTCTGCGAAGCGCGGATCCTGCGATCCAGCACCGCACCGCCCATGTGGCGGAAGAGGCCGCAATATGCCAACGGCTACTTGCCAGCCTCTAATCGGCGGGCGCACGACTCCCCGTCTTTCCCGGCACACGTGCCGGGGGCGGGGAAGAGGACGTCCATTTCCGATGGAATTAAAAGTTGTACAACCAACCAATCAACATGGCTGATTAAGCACAGGAAAAACGTGGCGTCTGTCGAGTCTTACAACGCAGCTGTATAAGTGGCCCTGATTGGTTTTGCGAAGTAAGGCGTTAGTGCGGTTGCACAAACACTTGAGCCTTACCACCTCTGTCCTTTACCGAACAGCTATAGAAGCGAGCTGACAATCAAGCCTGTCCTATTGCTCCCGCGGCCTCTAATCTACGGGCACCATAGCACCTATCCCATCCCTTTCAGACGTACTACAAAGCGAACTCGCAGACTTCTTTTAGAATGAGCTTCACGTCGCAAATATTTTTTTTCAGGGCCATTCAGCATTCTTGCCATTGCCAATAGTGTCAGAGGAAGCGGCAGGCTGAGGAGGATGCTCCGCCCGGTAGCTGAGTTCTCGGGCTGGAGGATGCGCCTGTGCGTTCCCGCTGAGCGCCTTATGAGCTGAGGTTCATATGAGAAGACGAGGTGTAGACGGTAAGGGGAGAGATCAGAGGATAGTGTGTGCCTGTCGGGATATACGACCTGCATCATAACTACGAATTGCCTTTTGGGAATCGCTGACTACTTTGGTGGAGGGGTCGGTCAGAGCTAACGCGATGGCAACCTCTTCCGCAGTGGTAACAGTTGCGGCGTTGAGGACGCTGCAGGCGTTGTGCCAATTTTGGTGCGGTGCCAATGCAACCGCACCCATAGTGGGGCGACGGGGGTGGTGGGAGGCGTCTGTGTATGTAACGTCGGGGCGACCGGTAAAGCGTTTGTGGAGTTGCCGTGCTCGGTCGGCTCTGCGCTCTGTATGATACTCTGGATGCATACGTTTGGGAAGCAGAGGTATACGTTGACTGAGTTTCTGCTCAGGCGTGAGGTCCATATACATAGACGTCGCCCTCAGAGGAGTGATTCCTACCTGGCACAGCACTGCGCGGCGCTCATATTGGGAAGTTAGAGTCGATTAAATCAGCTCGTCGACTGTGTTGGAGATTTTCCGAGGAAGGGGGAGCAGACAAAACAACAGCGATTGGAGGTTAATGTCATCGCAGCAACTATTGTAAATGCCTGCTCGCTGTGCCGAGTGCTTCAGTGAACTAATCTGGGGGCGGGCCTCGAGCATTCTACTGCTCCCCTCTAACAAAGTGTAAACATGCCTTTGATTTTTAACCTATGCCCTCCTTCCTGTCGGTCACCTTTTTGATTGCCTCTCCCATTTTCTTATTATTGCTTTACTTCCGCCGCCCCAGTGCAGGTACTTCACATTATTAGATAACAGATACCGGTGCTGGCAAACTGCTTTTTAGGGCGAAAGCCTTTAATGCCTCATACGTCCGGCGACTGCTGTCAGTTATCCTGACGGCAACACCTAGCATCTGGGAGAGGTATCTTAGTTCTCCTTCTCTAGCGTCAAGCCAGTGCGGTTGCCGTGAAGACCGCTACCGGTAGTTAGTGATAGGTATTGTGACCTTAGTGAGAGTGACAGTGATGACAATAATGACAGAGATGACTAAGTATAAAATCATCGCCTGGTGACGTCATGACAAGTCGTGACGACATGATTGGTCATGACGTCACCAGGCGATTCACTCGCTGAGCAACATCGTGGGGCTCAAATTAACATGTACGCGGGTGACATCAATCTCTGGATAAACCAGGGGAGTGATTCGCGCACAGAGAGACGACTGCAGGCAGCGGCAGACACAGCAATGGACTACGCGGCTCATAGGGGGCTTTAGTGTTCACCGCAGAAATCAGTGCTACTAGTATACAACCCAAAACCATTGAGGTGCAAGCAAATTGGAGAATTTGATATTAAAGTGGAAGGAATTTTCGTAGGAAAGGTTTACTAAATACGAATCCTATGATTATACCTGCAAGAGAGCAGATACGACGATGGGATACTAAAGAAACTGGAAGGCTGCGCCACACACGTCCTAACCATACTGAGGAGAATAACGTTGAGGGGCCGTGTCTTAAAAGAAAGCAGCTTGATCAGACTTATGCAGGCGTATGGCATAAGCCTTATAAGCTACTCTACGCCATATGTAAACCTTATAGCAGAGGAAGAAAGAAAATTAGAGGTACTCATTAGATGATGCATAAATAGGGCCTTGGGCCTCCCAATCAGTAAATCCACAGAGAGGCTGCTCGTTATGGGGTACACTATACGTGGGAAAAAATAGCAATGGCAGTCAGAGCGTCGCAACTCGAAAGGCTAAACCAGACAACTACAGGAAAAGCTATTTTAAATATGGTAGGCTTGCAGACGGAGAGAGGGATGCAACAAAAGTCGAGCATCCCACAGATATTCCGAGGTAAGCTAACCATATGGATAGCTTATGGCCATGAACCAACATTTTGGTTCATGGCCCCTTTTCCCAAGCATTTCACCCCCAAAGAGCCGAGCACCAAGCCGGGGGAAATCTTGTACCCATTGGAAACCGGTGGGTACCCGGCGGCACTGGGGATCGAACCCCGTACCTCCCGAATGCGAGGCGGATATGGTTAGCTTACCTCGGTATATCTGTGGGATGCTCGACTTTTGTTGCATCCCTCTCTCTGTCTGCTAGCCTACCATATTTAAAATAGCTTTTCCAGGACGAGGGGAGATATCTCCCCTCGTCCTGGAAACATGTACCCCATATACATCGAGAAAAGGAGGCAAAAGACAGCAGAAGCACTCAAACAGCGCTTCGAACCACTGGACAGCAAGACAGTTGCATACGTTGATGCGGCGAGTGTGAAATCGGGTGCGCCCCCCCCCCCCCCCCTCGGGGTAGTGCAGTGAAGAAATCCGCTCCGTCAAGCAGAAATTGGAGGCAATAGATAAGGAGAGATATCAAGGTTCGATGGTGAGGGCGAGGGCACAGCGTCTGTCAGCGGGCAAAATGCCCACAAAATGTGCTCTTGGACTAGAAAAGAAGCACGCCAGCAAGAATCGCATATCAAAAATAGAATGGAAAGGCGTAGTCTATTCAGATAAATCGAATATAGAGAGGGCCTTTTATGAATACTACAGCGGACTTTTAGTCACACAGAAGGTAAAATCGAACAATTCAAGTGCAGTTTCCTTTCTCTTATGCCAAGACTGGATGACGAAACAAAAAAGAAAAACGTTTGGTTTGGTTTGGTTTGTGGGGTTTAACGTCCCAAAGCAGCTCAGGCTATGAGAGACGCCGTAGTGGAGGACTCCGGAAATTTCGACCACCTGGGGTTCTTTAACGTGCACTGACATCGCACAGCACACGGGACATCGCACAGCACACGGGGGACGAAAAAACGTTTAGAGCTGCCAATCTTAGAAGGAGAAGTAAATAAAGCCATAGAAGACCTCAACCCCTGAAAATCTCCAGGACCAGACGGGCTTGCAGCCGCCCTTTATAAAGAATTCAAAGACGATTTCGCCCCAGTTTTGACTACATTATTTATTGAGGTTTATGACAAAGATATGCTTCCCCCGTCTTTTCTAACAGCCCATACAGTTATAATACCAAAAAATGTTGACGAAGCCAAGTTTCAACAAGTTACCGCATACAGACCAATATCCCTGACGAACACAGATTGCAAAATCTTTATAAACATTCTTGCTAAAAGGCTTCAAACTGTAATGGAAGATTTAGTAGGACCGCATCAGACCTGCGGAATGAAAGGCCGAACCATATATACTAATATCCACAAGGCACGGTCTCTGCTGGAGTGTTGCGACGCCTTGCATGAGAGTGTTGCCATGCTCCAGCTTGACCTAGAGAAAGCCTTCGACAAGGTGCCGCATGATGTCTTGTTATCAATTCTAGAGCATGCAAATGTGTGCTCAGATATTTGAAAAGGAGTGGCAATGGCGTACAGAGGCTGCACGACGCGCCTGATAGTAAATAAGAAGGTGGGTGAGCGCATCCAAGTGCAACGCTCTGTGCGTCAAGGCTGCCCCCTGTCACCATTGCTTTTCAGCTTTTATATTGAACCATTTTGTCTGAGAATTATCGATAGCAGCAGTATCCGAGGTTTCGTTTGCATGCAGCAGAGATCGGCATACTTGCGTACGCCGATGACATTGCCGTCTTCTGTACCGACTACGAAAACATTAACAGTATTGTCAAATTGGTGAAGGACTTTTATTCTGTTAGCGGTAGTGCAGTGAACTGGAATAAGTGTTTGGGTTTCTGGCATGGCGAGCGGCACGCAACCCCTGCGAATTTCGTGAACATGCCTTGGGTAACAACCCCAGAGAAGTATTAGGAGTGCCATTGGAAAACTACCGATACAGTGAGTCATATTCGAACCAGCAGGTTTTAGAAGTACGTGAGAAGCCGACAGACTGAAAGGATTCGGTTGGTCTATGTTTGCACGTGCTACGATTTGTAATTTATTTCTTGTTACCAAGATATGGTACGTGTTACAAGTACTGCATTGTTCTCGTGTGATTGTGCAGAGATATCATCGTGTGCTCGCCATGTTTGTGTGGGGAAGTACTTGGGAGCGCACCCGCCGAACCAGCTTGTTTCATCGCGTCCGCTCGGGAGGAATTGGTTTGGCGCATTTGTATTTGCGCCAAGTGGTTAACCGTTTTATGTTCTTACGTGATACAAATGACCCATTTTTTGAACAGTGTATCAGGTTAGATTGAACACAGCGCTACCAAATTTTGTTGTAAGTTGGGCGAGCATGCAAGGGAGGATTTTCGGAATCCTTAAAGAAGTGTACATATCATGTCGTGTATTGCAAGCCTGATTTTTGTTTGAATATTTATCAACCGTGACGCGAAAGAAACTTTACAAGGACTTGTGCGATGTCTCTCCCCATCTCATTGTACAGATCGTTGTACTGTGCAGGACCATGGAAGTCAGTCCTTAAGCGAGTTAAAAATATGGCTGTACCAAGGAGAACAAAAACTTTCTTTTTCAAACTGCATAGCAATACATTAGAAGCTAAGACTTATTTAAAAATGAAAGGTTTTTTTTTGTATCTTGGGGAAATCACTGCTTCATATGCTGCAAACCGGAAACTATCGAACACGTTTTCTTAGACTGTTGGGAAGTATTTTTCTTCTCGAATATTTTACAACGAACAATTAAAAAAGACCTACCCGTGGATGCATTCGGAATTCGGTTTTTACCTATTGAAGATAGCCCCGCCGGGGTGGTGCAGTGGTAAGACGCCCGACTACTGTGCCGGAGTTCCCGGGATCGAATCCCGGCCTCGGCGGCTGCGTTTCGATGGAGGCGAAACGAAGTGGCGTCCGTGTGCTGTGCGATGTCAGCGCACGTTAAAGATCCCCAGGTGGTCGAAATTACTCCGTAGCCCTCCACTACGGCTCCTCTTTCTCTCTTTCCACTTTCATTCCCACCTCCCTCCCTTCCCTTACGGCGCGGTTCGGGTGTCCACAGAGCAAGTGTGACAGTTACTGCGCCTTTCCCTTCCTGTGAACCAATTTATTTAACTTTTACCTATTGAAGATGATGATGGGGGGGGAGGGGGGGGGCTACCGCTGGACATGATCATGTTATTGGGCTGGCACAGTATCTGGCGATCCAGAATGGCTTTCAGGCATGCAGACGTTGATGCGAGGAAAATACGGCAGTATTTTCTCGAAGCCGTTGCGAGTGTTATTGAAGTTTTCAAGACAAAAGACGAAGTACCTGAGTGGCTTCCCAGAATGGAAGTGTTGCAAATGATTGATTTGTGATGGATCACGCAGCCCAAATCGCGTGGTAGTGCCCATGTAGTGTATTTGTCGCGTAATATTCGCTCTCTCTGTGTGTGTATGTGTGGGATGTTTTATATTGTAAACTCTGAGAATAAATTAGGCAATAAAAAAAAAGCACGGGGTGGTGCAGTGGTAAGACGCCCTAGTGTGCCGGAGTACCCGGGTTCGATTCCGACCTTGGCGGCTGTATTTCGATGGGGGTGAAACGAAGAGGCGTTCATGTGCTGTGCGATGTCAGCGCACGTTAACCCCACGTGGTCGAAATTACTCCGTAACCCTCCACTACGGCTCCTCTCTCTCTCTCTCTCTCTCTCTCTCCCTTTCCACTTTCTCTCCCACCTTCCTCCCTTCCCTTACGGTGCGGTTAAGGTGTCCGCAGAAAACAAGTGAGACAGTTACCGCGCCTTTCCCCTCCTATAAATCAATCAGCCCACAGCAATAAGTGTGACAGATACTGACAGATTGCCGGTCCTAAACCTAAGGAAAGTATGAGCCCCTATAATTATGTGTTCATGATACACTGGTTTTACGAAGCGATTGCACTGGTATCAAACGTTGATGCCTACATTCTCAGTTCAATAAACACGAACCATCGAATATTAGTGGCGTTCCTGCATTTTTTGTCAAACTCACAGTACCTTTTCTTTTCCAGCTGGTCCAACAGATGAATTGGCCCAGCAACTGTACTTCGACGGAAGCACCTGCTACGTCACCCGCATCCCACTCAACGGAACTTACCGTAAGCTAAACCAGCGCGCGTTTCTTGTTCTTGCATTCCCCGCCGGCGTGATGCAGTTGTAAGATGCCTGACTACTGTGCCGGAGTACCCGGGTTCGAACCCGACCTCGGCGGCTGCGTTCCGATGGAGGCGAAACGAAGAGGCGTCGGTGTGCTGTGCGATGTCAGCGCACGTTAAAGATTCAATTTCCCTCCACTATGGCTCCGCTTCCTCTCTTTTCACTTTAACTCCCACCTTCCTACCTTCCCTTACGGCGCGGTTCAGGTGTCCACAAAAACACGTGTGACAGATACCGCGCCTTTCTTTCCTGTGAACCAATTAAAGATAAGCAGCTGGCCATCACTATTAAGTTATTCGTGGTGCGCAAAAGGGTGGGCCGCTATGCTACTGATAATATTAATATCAATAATAACGGCTTTTCATTCAGACGAATATTTTCTTAATATTTCAACCTGACCAAAGGAATACTTGCGGCGCATCGCAGGATATATGGAGATTTTTCAGGGGGAGATCATCCTGTAGCTAGGAAAATTGTCAAATGGAGGTGAAGCCATTTTCACTCCTGCGAAACAATATTTGCAACTGCTGCTACAGTAGTGCTTACCCCCTGCTCGCACGCTGGGCTGTTTTGCACGCATATTCTTCGCCCACATCATTTAGCTCTTTCCTCTTTCTAAAGCGATGCACTGAATATGGCGTACAAGGTTGCCTAAGCTATATACGCCCTTCGGGTATAAGATGGCGCAACCAATTCAAGCCACTCAGTGAGACAATAAAAAATGGCTGATGTTTACCCTGCTGGACGCTGTTAAGCGAAGAGAAAACGTCGTTTTATTTAGTTTTGATTTGATTAGGCCTAGGTTTAGACATGGGCAGACAAGGCTTGCAGTGATTAAATTGCTGACAATATGGAGTCGAGGACGCCATAAACAACAAGAGGGAACACGCTATGCTGACCCGACGTCAAAGATGCAAGGTCAAAGGACAAGGTAGAAGATTAAAAGTCAAATGGTGGTACAACCATAGTTGGTATTATGGTTAATCAGTATAGCCATACAGTGACCTCTTGCTCGTTGAAGGTCAAGCGGAATTCCAGGTTTAGCTTGGCTGATGCATAGCGTAGAGAAGCCTCCACTTCAAAATTAGCGATGTTTAACTTCTGCTATACGTAATAATACTAGCGAAAGCACTAGTTTAACATGTAAACACTTGGTTAGTGAGACAGCGCTTGCGCGGAAATCGTGCACAGCGTAAATGTTGGCGGAGTGATCAGATGTAGCCTGGCGTCTGTGTCCCGCTCTTGCACTAGGCCCATGCGTCTCCATGGTTCCGGTAAACTGATTGATTGATGTATAGGAAGGGAAAGGCGCGGTAACTGCCTCACTTGTTTTCTGTGGAAACCTTAAAAAATGATTTTTTTTAAACTGATTTATTTGTAGGAGGGGAGAGGCGCAGTAACTGTCTCACTTGTTTTCTGTGGACACCGCAGCTGCGCTGTAAGGGAAGGGGGAAGGTGGGAGTGAAAGTGGAAAGAGGAGATTTATTTGATTTATTTGTAGGAAGGGAAAGGCGCGGTAACTGTCTCACTTGTTTTTCTGTGGACACCGCAACCGCGCCGTAAGGGAAGGGAGGAAGATGGGAGTGAAAGTGGTAAGAGAGAAAGAGAAGCCGTAGTGGAGGGCTACGGAGTAATTTCGACCACCTGGGGATTGATTTAACCGCGTCGTAAGGGAAGGGAAGAAGGTGAGAGTGAAAGTGGAAAGACAGAAAGAGGAGCCGTAGTGGAGGTGCTACTGAGTAATTTCGGCCACCTGCCGGTAAGAGCAGCAGAATAACATGAGAGAAAGAGGTAAAGAGCAGTTGTCGCGCTCCATATACGGTTAGTGGATAGTCACGTGATCTGGCCTTGGTATATAGCTTCGGGGAGGTAAGATAAGCCAGCGTAGCAGAACGTGCGGCGCGGCAAGAAACGGCTACTGATATGGTTGACGATCACATGACTGTAGCGCGTGCGGCGTCGGCAGCATGACAGTAGTCGCGGTGAGGCGCACCAAGTCACGTGGTGTGACATAACGCATGCGCAGCTGCTCTTCCTGGTTTGAATGTCATTGCGCGGCTTTGCTGACATTGAAATTCGTAGTTCGGAGAGTAAACCTTTCGCTCAAATGTGCGCTGCTGGGGTGCGAGCGCAAAAGAATATCAGCCCATCAGTGTATACGTCACTCGGCGGCGTACGACTCACGCCCCTCTATGAAAGGATGAAATGCGCAAGTCAGCGTGGATCTGCGCGAACTCTCATGAGCTGAGCTGAGAAAGAGAAAAACGATGCTCTGATCGCTGGACAACGGCTCAACATTTATCAGCCTTTAAGTAGTGAGAGTGTCAGTGGGCAGACAACTCCTTCGGAACAACGATATGATGCCACTGACGACTGTTCGCAGCGCCTTAGTGTCTTCTACGTGTGCATTCAGTGAAGCTACAGTAGGCATGCTTCTCAAGTGAATACCTTTCTTGCCAGAGCGTAGTACAGCCGTATGCAGGGGTGCAGCTTTTATTGCTTTACCAAGTGGTCCATAGGCGTCAGCACTGTGACCATGTCTGTAGTCTGTAACATAGAGGCTGACATAGAGACTTTCTGCAGATTACAATTTTTAGTAGCTCTTACTTTTGGGGCAATCTATCTCATGATTACAGATAGCGAGCAACCTGCGCTAAAGATTCTCTTCAGGGCCGCTGCAGAGTAACACATAATTTACAGAGCACTCACTTTTGATGTACCCAGGTATTTACTACACCTGCTTGTGCTTATCGGCTTAACTTTGCAGATACGGGAAATTCAGAAGACCAGAATAGTATCAGTGTCGTCTCTTTTTAGAAGGTGTTACATGTTTCAGCGTAGTGTTCAACCAATGAGAGCTGTAGCTTCTTACCTATGCAGGTATGCTCTGAACTTCTGATCAAGCGTGACAGCTTCGGCGTCGCTTAATTTGAGAGCGCTGTTAAAGTGACAACTCCGGCTGCATGTTCTTAGAAGGCTACGCGTATACAACGCTGGGCTTTGTCTGTATAATAATTCGTATTTATTCTGCGATGTGTTCATTTTACAGGCCATCAGCTTTTCTGCGTACTATGCCTTCTGCAATAAAAGGGCTTTACACGATTCTGCTGTCATGACTTCGAAAAGATGGCAGTAAATGATTTTGAGAAGTAACAAAGTAGTTAGGCTATATGTTTTACGTATCCAGAAATGTATGGCAGATTATATACAAGGATATTTATTACAAAGGATATTTTCCCATTATTCACCTCCATCGAAGCAATCCATGTTCCGCCAGGTCCTTTCTCGCCAGGCTTCAAGCTTTTGGCTATATATTTGCAAAAAATGCACCTTCTTGGCTTTTTGTGGCAGCCTTAGTTGTCCGACGTGAGAGGAGGACAAATGGCACTAACAAAATGTTTGCTGCGCATCGGAAGCTGATATTGTTTCAGTCAGTGACTTCAGAAAAGTAGCTTAAAATATTTCACTGATGCCTTGCAGTCACCCTCAAAAATACAGCTCTTTTAACTTCAGAGGAAGATTTAAAGGTCCACAGAAATGGTCACCAAGAAGAGTAAACAGCGCCATACCACTGATAGATATTGCCACTAATCATTCTCCCGCAAAACGTTTTGATTTAGCTTCTGCAACACCAAATACATCGCCGATTAAAAATAACCTTCCGATTTTCCCTTTTAAGTCGTACGCCGAAGGGAGTCATAAAAAAATGAAGAATACAAGCAAGTTCAAAGCTGCACCCAGAAATACGTCACTTCGACAAACTTTCGGCTGCCGCGTGCTCGCTCGCTCGCTGGCGTATTCGCGTCAACCCGTCCTCGAGGAGTTCGCCAGTCCGTTGACGGAGGCTACTCGGCGGCGCCCGAGTGCGCGAAACGTACGAGCTAGTCTGCTTTGTAAAGTTATTCATTTGCCCATCTGTATCACGTTTAAAGATCGATGTATAGAAAAGGCGGTATCTACTGTGGCGCCCGACGTCTTCGATTACAACCGACACCGCAGGGGCTGCGTACTGAAACCTTGTCCTGTCTGCAGTATCGCTTGAAGGGCTTGTTGCTGAGCAGAGCGTCAAAAATGAGCGGCCTTAGTTGTAATGAAAGTACACGAGTTTGCAACGCCTGCAGCACGGGATGCCGCAAGCAGGCTCTGGTACATGACACTTTATCGCGGGGGTGGGGCGCGCGAACGAGGCGAACGAGGGCGCCGTGTGTGGCCGTCCGTAGTCGTCACTAGGCCTAAATTGTTTCGCTTCGAAGCTGCTGCGGTAGGCGCTTTGGAACTGATCAACGCTGTCGTAAATCGTCTACTTATGAAACTGCCTTATTGTGAATCCTATCCTGCCATAGTAAAAGATGCATAGGATTAACTCTGCCGACACATTAATCGCAGAGCTAGTACGAGTAGATCGGATGAGCCGAAATGCACCAGCGGCAGCTAGCTTGAGCAGAAACTTGCTTGTATCATGGCTAACGCTTTTACCAGCAATTAGAAGGCTCTGAATACACTGTTTATGTAGACGCGGCGGAATACAAAGGAGGCAACTCTTTTGCTACCGTGGGCGTGAACTACTCGGGTAAAACATTAATGGCAGGTTCAATAAAACAACATACTCAGGGACAGCGGAGGAGGCAGCCATCGCCATGGCGATGATCAGCGCCAAATCGGTTACCATAATTAGCGACTCCAACTCTGCTATAAACAATTTTGCGAGGGGCATGATCTCTAAAGGGACAGAGCGAATTTTAAGGTATAGAGACTGGAACCAAAAAGAGGTGGAATTAATTTAGGTGCCGGAACACTCGAGGAACAAAGGAAACGAATTGGCTCACAGTATAGCTCGAGGTTATGTCAGCCGAGCAGTGAGCCAGGTTGATTGCCCCAATTTCTCGAGAGATGCACTAATTTCATTTCATGACTACACTAATCACTTTAAACTAGAAAGGCGGATATATCCTCCACCAGACAAGAAACTAGACAATAGGCAGGAATTAATCTGGCGTCGGCTCCAGACGCGTGCCTTCTGCAGCCCTTCTAAATTTGCGCCCATGTACCCAGCACAATACAATCCAAATTGTAAACACTGCGGCGAAATAGCAGGACACGATCACATATTATGGAGCCGAAAAAACGCTGCAACAAGCGGGCCTACTACCAGTCCCTTCTTTTGAGCGGTGGGAGGCTATACTGGCCAACTCAGACCCGTTAACGCAAGTTCGGGCTACTGAGTGAGCTCAAAAGGTCGCTGAGAGCGGCGGACTTGAGGCCATATAAGTGTAGCGCCCACAAATCGCTCATTGCTGACAATAAATGTTTTCCAATCCAAAATACCAGCAATTAGCTGCTGACCAGAGACCATCACGATGGTTTATTACTTGATATTCGGCTGAGTATTCCAGAGTCGAACAAATTTTCGCGCTTTATTTCGGACATCAGTGCTGACGATGCGTCATGTCGTTCGCGTACGGTATATGCGGGAGGTGGGGCCACAGCGGCGGTGTTTACGGCGGTCGAGGAGGCGCTGCCATCGTGCGGTGCTTGGCCGTGCTGTTGACGCCTCGTAGGACGACACGCCGGTTCTCCTGACCCGCAGTACTCCCCTGATGGGGCTAGGACAGGTGAGCCGCCGCCGCTTGCCACGGGGGCTGGCCTGCCACAGAATTTTTTTCTGTTCTGGGCCGTCATTGCGCCCGCCACCGTTTCGGTGGTGGACGACGGCTGTTCGGCTGTTGTTGCGGCGCACATCTTTCTCTACTTCTTCCTTTTCTTTCTTCTCTATTTTGTCTTCTGTCTGCTCGAGGCAGCGGAGGTGGCTCAGCTGCAGAGCTAGTAGCAGGCCCTTGCATTTTCTTTTCCTTCTTCCTACAGTGACAAAAAATCCGGTTCTCCTCAAATCACGTAATATAAATAAGATATTTGTAAATGCTGCTTCGTTCCGCCGATCACTGCGTCGTTTCAGTTCAGAGTTGCTGATCCAAACGCTCTGGCTTCGGTTGTTGTACTTGATGGGCAATGGCCGCCTAACCGAGACGGGCGGCAAGCTGTATAACAACAGCGAACCTCGATTGGCGGTTAATCATGGTTACGTTTGGTAAACTCGGTTACGCGTAACCGTGGTTAAGCTGGCCGTGTAATAAGGATATCGACACCATGTGTATCATGTGAGTGAAGGCACTGACCTCATTCGCACACGCTTGAGGCGCCTGA
Organism: Amblyomma maculatum; assembly: GCF_055883805.1. Lineage (NCBI taxonomy): Eukaryota > Metazoa > Arthropoda > Arachnida > Ixodida > Ixodidae > Amblyomma > Amblyomma maculatum. Next base: position 68,726,266 of record NC_139346.1, read on the forward strand.
TGAGTTCGCGCAGCGCACGAGCAGACGACTTTCGCAGCTACTGGAAGTGTGCCCGTGACGTCATGGCTGCAGTCGCCGCAGTGAATGGCAGCTTCTAGCAAGCCTTGCCAGTCAACTCACCCATGACGTCACTGATTAGAAAATAGTTCCATGCGACATGGCCAAGCGACAACCGCTGTGCCCGTGAATTTCAAAAAACACTTTTTTTAAAAATTAATAATAAATCGCTGGCTTTGCTCCAAGAAGTTATACTTAGGGTTAATGCTTAAAAGGATTCGTTCTACACACCGAACACGTTTATTAGTGGCTTATTGGTGACTGTTTTTGTGGAATTTTAAAAATTTGGTGCCAGAGTAGGAAAAATATTGAAGCCGAATTTTCCCTATCATACCAAGCGGAGGCTGCATCCGTCGACGTGTGTTACAATTCCAACTTATAGTAATTACTGATGACTCACAATTAAACATTTTCCGGGAAGGTCGACACAGGTTGAAATAATATGCTACCTCCAACTCTATATGCCTATTATGCGGACCCCAAGCTTAGGGACACGGCGCTTTGGGAGAGCGAAATCCGCGCCTGCCGTGAGGAGAGCATGCATTCTTTGAACTAGGTGGATGAACTGTTTCGCTGCAAATTGGTGCTCCAATAAAATAAACGTTTTTTTTTCTCTTCTTGAAAACCAGCGTAGTCACGTTCGATCCACTGTTTATTGGGCCAGTTTAAGGGCGAGCTGTGTTTTACTGCGTCGTCCCCAGCAGTAGCAACGCGAACTTAAGTCAGAAAAAAAAGTTCACTGCGCAGTACAAACTTTTATTCAGTGCTACAGAAATAGCGCACCGCTGAGCGCCGCGGGTGATTACCGACCACTAGGAATGCAATTGGCAAAGTGCCTCCAAGCTGCTAACTCCTGTCTAGAATAAAAATACCATAAATAATGAGTAGGTGCAAAGATGTTTAAAACCTGGGTGCTACGGCATCTAAAAATGTTCGCATCGTGTCCAGCAGCTCCACTGAAAGAAAACGGCATACGTTTGGTGGTTTACATCATGTTATTACAAACTTGTCTTCAGAAAGCGGCCGTTCGTGCATAAGTGCTCATGATTAAGGTGGAGCAGCATTGGGTAGCGCACCCTAGCTGCTAGCGATGTAATACGAAGAATTTCTACCAGTGCTATAAATCATGTCGCACTAACTCCGACCTTAAGAACACTTGCCATCCAGTCATGTTAAGTACAATTTCAATTCGGCAACACGGGGAAAAGAAGGAGGAATAAGAACAAAAAAATAGTCAGAAAGGCCAGGAAGCGTGCTGCTTCGTGGTGCTTCGACTTTGGCGCTGCGAACTTTAAGCGAAACAAGTAGCCTAAACTGCTTATTCTTTATTTTCTGTGATACGGTCATGCTCACTTAAACCTATATGAATGCTAGGGAAGGTAAAACTAGATAAATTCTGCACCTTCCAGTGATCAGTCTTGAGCGAAACCAACATTTCTTTTAGGCGATCCCCAGAAGCATGCCGAATAGTACTGCTGCTACAACGCAAGACTGCGTTATGCCGAGAAGAGTGTCTGCGCTTCGCTCAATCCACGTTTTGCACAACTGCTTTACTGCTTTTCACACTCTTCGCTTTGCATGCAGTGAATCTCCAGGGGCAGTTCCTTGTTTTATACGAAGTATTGTGAAATTCCTCTGAAATATTCCTCTGAAATGAACTGTGAAATATTTAGGTCCTCAATTCCAAAACGTAGGCATTGTTGTTTTGTTTTTTTTAGCGATGGATATTTTAAGTCAGATTGACGCGAATATTTATCCATGCTCCCGATTTGAATGTTCTTTACCCTTTGCAGACTGCATCCTCTTTGTGAAGACCGACGACAGGGATTCAGTGCCCGAGAACTGCGCGACGCAGTTTGACGAACAGTGCGGTGCACAGAGGTACACTCTGTACAGCAAAGAGCTGTGCCCTTATTAGGGCTTCAGAAAGAAGTGTTTCAGTATTCTTTCGCAGATAGGAACAACACAATGTACTGTGTTATTTCATTATCTCAAATAAAATAGCTAACCATAACAGCAACGTGTCATAGATGTTTATTTGTTCGTGGCTCTATTTGCAAAATAAAATGTCTAAAGCGGGGCCCCGCAGACCAGCATGCCTCCCTGCTCTCTTCCTCACCGACCCTAGCACCGACGGTGCGCACCAATCTTGGCAGAAAATCGCTTCCACGTAGCTCGACAGTGCCTTTCACGGAGCAAGCAGGCCAAGCATCATCGAGAACCATCTTCCTGACTTTCCGCTGCGTACATGGCAGAAATGCAGGGTTAAGTGCTTATACGCATTGTATTTATTGCATCGTGAACGTTGTATGGCTATGTTTGCGGTTTTGTGTCATCACGAGCTTGCCCGCGTAATTAGGTTCGAACGAATGAGTTTGTAAAAAAGAATGATTGCATCAAATAAAGCATCAGAAAATCTCGTGTGGGAAACCAGGAGGTACATCGGGCGTCGAAAGTCGGCATAGGCAGTCTCGACAACCAAGGGGTGTCACATGGTACTTGAGTTCCGGTGACGTTGTTCTAACCTGCGGTGGCAGGAAGTTTGAACTATTTCAAAGTGAACGAGCGAGAAAGGGTGTCATTTGCGTGCACAAATGGGTGGGAAGACCTATAAAGTATGGAAGAAGAGGTAAGTAGCCAACTCCAGTCTGAAAAATATCGGAACCACTGCAGATGGCGAAAGCGAGATACGAAAGCCTCAGCGTTGCTGCTGCATACGGTGCATCTCGCGCCTCTGATTGATTTATATTTATAGGAAGGGAAACGCAGCAGCCGAGGTCGGGTTCGAACCCGGGTACTCCGGCACGCTAGTCGGGCGTCTTACCACTGCACCACCCCGGCGGGGCTGTGGAAACCTTAATAATTAATTGGTTCACTGGAAGGGATAGGCGCTGTAACTGTCTCACTTGTTTTCTGTGGACACCGCAACCGCGCCGTAAGGAAAATAATGATGGGAGTTAAAGTGGAAAGAGAGAAAGAGGAGCCGTAGTGGAGGGCTTCGGAGTAATTTCGACCACCTGGGGATCTTTAACATGCGCTGACATCACACAGCGCACGGACGCCTCTTCGTTGTCCGTGTGCTGTGCGATGTCAGCGCACGTTACCCGAAGAGGCGTTCGTCGCAAGATGTTTCCATATAGGTAAAAAGCGTGTGAGGAAGAGGTCTAATTTATGCCCATGGATTGCTTTACCTCATGCAAACCGAACTGAAGCCTTGGTGCAGGTGAACTACTCTGCAATATGAACGTTTCTTTGCTCATCTCTGCTCCATCTCTAGCCAGGGAACTGCTGTCAAGATTCATGTACGTATGAAAAAGAATGCGAGTGATAAAAAAGCTGATTATGGCATGAGTCTGCTTATCTACTGCAAAAAAAGGCATGCTGCTGCAATTGCCCAATATGTGTTTCAGCCTGAAATGCATGACTTGTGTATACATTGACTCTACTGCATTGCAGCACATCCTTGTCGGGCACCTATATTAAAAACTGATTTATTTATAGGTAGGGAACGGCGCGGTAACTGTCTCACTTGTCTTCTGTGGACACTGCAACCGCGCCGTAAGGGAAGCGAAGAAGGTGGGAGTGAAAGTGGAAAGAGAGAAAGAGGAGCCGTAGTGGAGGGCTACGGAGTAATTTCGACCACCTGGGGATCTTTAACGTGCGCTGACATCGCACAGCACACGGACGCCTCTTCGTTTCTCCTCCATCGAAACGCAGCCGCTGAGGTCGGGTATCGAGCCCGGGTAGCCCCGCCGGGGTGGTGCAGTGGTAAGACGCCCGACTACTGTGCCGGAGTTCCCGGGATCGAATCCCGGCCTCGGCGGCTGCGTTTCGATGGAGGCGAAACGAAGTGGCGTCCGTGTGCTGTGCGATGTCAGCGCACGTTAAAGATCCCCAGGTGGTCGAAATTACTCCGTAGCCCTCCACTACGGCCCCCCTTTCTCTCTATCCACTTTCACTCCCACCTTTATCCCTTCCCTTACGGCGCGGTTCAGGTGTCCACAGAGCAAGTGTGACAGATACTGCGCCTTTCCCTTCCCATGAACCAACCATCGAGCCCGGGTATTCCGGACAGTAGTCGGACGTCTTACCATTGCACCACCCCGGCGGGGAAAGCCACGTTTAAACGGTTTATATAGTAAGCATGCCTGATGACGCGGAATATCACGCGGAACATAAAATTTTAATGTTTGATCGAGGCTTCTTAGACGAATGTGTCGGGCGTCTGGCTGGGCCCAGTAAGCTGCTGTATAATTATTCATACAACTCGTAAGAAGGCATGTCGTGCCACCTCTTGAAAAAGGCACAGCTGTTTGGAGGCCATTAGTGAGTGCGCTTTTCGCTTCAATATCGGCCTGTTCATTCCCATGGAGCCCGCAGTGGGCAGGGATCCATTGAAACAATAACCATGTGGCCTTGTAGGGTTCAAGCCACTGTAAGGTTCGGAGTCAGAAGTAACAAACAAAACAAACTTTATACACAGCAAGAGACAATACAAAAGAATACACAAGAACACTTAAAAATGTACTGACGAGAGGTTCACAAAAACAAACGTTAACCATGCAACTACAGAGGTATTCAATAACGCAGAGGCTTTACAACACAGATCAAACACGAGAAAGTCACATAAACAAACACCAAATTGTTCACCGGGCACTGTTGCAGTCCGACGCCTCGACAGTCACTATGTGGCCGCCATACAAGACGAGCGCCGCTCCCTCGCAGGTCCGTGGGCTTGCTAGCAGCAGGTGATCCCCGGGAGTCCAGTTGGCGCACTTGCGAATACGCCGCAACCACTGACTGACTGACTCCACAAGCGGCGCGGCCTCAATAAATAGGGCGCGCCGCGTCTGTCTGTTAAGGCGCACTAAGGCTAGCGCGCACTAGCTTCGCTGGTTAGAGCACTCCCTTTTCCCCCCGTCGAGCCGCGCGTCGTCATTGGCTAGGACCCGTAGAAAATGCTGGAGAGCTCTGGTGTATTCCCGATTGATGATTTATTTATTTATAGGAAAGGAAAGGCGCGGTAACTGTCTCACTTGTTTTCTGTGGACACCGCAACCGCGCCGTAAGGGAAGGGAGGAAGGTGGGAGTGAAAGTGGAAAGAGAGAAAGAGGAGCCGTAGTGGAGGGCTACGGAGTAATTTCGAACACCTGGGGATCTTCGTGCGCTGACATCGCACAGCGCACGGACGCCTCTTCCCGATTGATGAATCACCGTCATCGCCGGGTGATGAGGAAGAGGGCGAAGGTGACGTACGCGTACAAAGCTACGTGCTCTCTCGCGCGGGGGAGGAGGTTTTTCTCTTTACATGCGGCGCCGCGTGGCCTCGAGCAGCGTCGACTTAATAAAAATGTGCGCCGTTTTCGTGACACCGGTTAAAAAAAAAGTCGCGTGTTGATGGATTTGCATAAACAGGTTCGGGTTACGATCCGATGCCGCCGAACACCTCCGGCAAAGAACTCCCGCACTCGAGCAGGAGTTGTCCATCCTGGTACAGTATTTAGCCATAACCTCCCATTATTAGTCCTATAAAACCACGGCCCTCAGTTACCAGCGGCTGCGGACTGACCACAGCGGCGGTGACACCTGTGACCTAGCGGGGTATGCTAAGAATTTCTAGCTCAGGGGAGGCCACGATTGGGAGCTGACTCCGGCAACGTGTAAACCCAAGTACCCAGCTAGTGAGGCTAGTTTAGCAGTGCTGTTAGAGGAAATAGAGGGTATAACATGGGATGTCATAGGGCGTATAGTGGGGTTAGGAGGCCGGATAAGACATATACTGTACCTAAGGACGGGCATGTATTGCGTTATCGAAGTTTATCGCAGAAGCGAGGACTAGGAGTAGTGTCCTTGTCAATAAATATATAGCTGGTAATATAGATGAGTTATATAGCATTAATTAGAAGGGGGCAAGTATCGTAATTTAGCTCAATAGGCGGTAGAAGCCGATGGTTGTAGAGGCCTAGGGACGTAGTCAGGATGACGTACATGTACTCAGTTGAAAAGCTTCTACGAATGTGTAGAATCGGCGATGTGGAAAGGAAAGGCCCGCTATACTGCTCTATTGGTGGACTTCATTTCCAATGTAGGGGAAAGCAAGCAGGAAACGAGGCAGTGAATGCCTATGGCATTGGTTCTACGAACAACAGGTGGGATCGTTACTAGTTGAGTTTGCAGAGCGCAATATTTTAGGAATCATGAATACCTTCTTCAGCAAATGGAAAAATCGCAAGTGGACATGGAAAGGTCCTAACGGAGAGACTAAATAATAAATTGACCTTATACTGTGTTCTAACCCCGCCATTATACAGGATGTAGAGGTAATCGGGGAAGTGTGATGCAGTGACCACAGGATGGTAAAGCCTCGAATTATCTAAAGAGGGAATGAAACAGATTAGTAACGAAGAATTCCATCAAAGAATTAGCGGTGAGCGGAGGGCAGAAATAAGAGTTCAGGAGCTCGCTATATAAGATATTCAGCTCTAACCGAGGATGACGACTTTACCCTAGAAGCAATAAAGAATAATTTCAGAGATATTACCAACTGCGCTGTAGAAGTAGGCGGTAGGATAGTAGACAGAATATCGGCAAGCTGTCTAAGCAGGCGAAATAATTTTTGCGAAATGCCAAATTTTAAAAGCTTCCAACCTAACCGACCGGATAGAACAGGCAGAGATATTGTTACGTGGCGGCATGACAAGCGATGGAACACGGAGACACAACAGAGACAGAACGTCATGACGACATGACTATGAAATATGCTTGTATGGCCAGCGGGCCTAGCTCGAGCGCTCCGCCCCGCGCCACTGCCCGCTTCGTCATCTTCGTAGCATTACCCGGGGCCACCGAGCGATCGTCCCGATCGATTGCTAGAAATACAATGCATGACGTGACGATGAACACAGACACAGGATTGGGACATGAAACGCTGGACACTACGATGAATACGAAGATGGGAAGAATGCTTGCACCGGAGCATCAAGTCCAATCTTCACAGTTTGCCGCAGGCCAAGGCTCACGGACACTCCGAACGGCTTGGGCGGGGGTGCTGTCTTCGCTCGAGTGGTCGCGAGGTCGCTTCGTCGTGGGATCGGTCAGGGTCGGTAGAGTCGGTTTTGGGCTGTTCCTGGTCATCGTGTGCTGTAGTCAAGGCTGGGGACGAGGCTGGGGACAGCGGCTTGTCGGGTCTGAGTAAAAAGGGCTGGGGCAGAGCTGGGCGGCGATCTCCACGTGATCTCCAGATAAACCTGGCGTACTGTTGGCTTCGACGGTGCAAGGCGAGGATGGGGATGACCCGCACCTCCAACCAAATGTTACGTGGTGGCATGACAAGCGATTGAACAGAGCGACACAACAGAAACAGAACGACATGATGACATGACGATGAAATATTCTTTTATGGCCAGCGGGCCTGGCGCGAGCGCTCCGCCTCGCGCCACTGCCCGCTTCGTCATCTGCGTAGCAATATCAAAGCTAATCATCAAGCGTAAAGTGGCCGATATAGAAAGTATACCATATATTGTGGGACAGCACTTGCACAAAACGTCTGTTCTATTTCAGAACCAGCTGGCACACAGCGCGCGATGCTCCGAGCAGCAGTCAGCGATGATGATGATGATGATGATGATTATGATGATGGTGGTGGATCTATACAGATGAAAGAGGTGAAAGTTCACGCGTTGCGCTCACAATATGAAGAATATATCGAAAAAAAATGAAGCCATTCTTCCTAAAACTTATTCCAACCTCTGCATCTTTTTGATCAGTTACAAGTAATGGCAGTTAGAAAACTTATTTCTCATATGAAACATAAGAAGATATCGCTTCAGTCTTTGTACTTATATTGAATGTATGGTTTACTGCCAAGATGTTTACCACACAAACGTGCGCGATTTGCATAACTAGTGCCCACTACGACAACCTTCTAATATTCAAAGACCAAAATAATGAAAGCTGGTTTTAAGTGGGCAAGAATAAAGTTTTTACAACGGAGTCGTGTACATAATGAGAACGGAAAGCTACAGCTCGGGTAATCTCTTTGCTTGATGCTAATTAGCGACTCCTTGCAATCTCTTTCCTAAGCTGATGTAATCTATTAGACTCTTACGCAGCCCAGATAATAGGTTACCACAGGTAACAAATCCCCTCGGAAGATACTACTTTCTTGGCAACTCCATTGTCTCGCTTCATTGCTGTGGTATGCATGTTACCTCACGGTGAAGGTGTGCCGAGCTTACTTCGGGACAAAAGATGCGCCTGTTGTAGGCATACTTTCAGCTAATAAGCCTACTTTTACTGTAGCAAAACTAACTTATTCTACTCCCTAATTGTATAAACTATTCTTTCCGCGGGGTCTGTGAGGGGTGCGACGCCACAACGTCTTTCAGCCGGTGAGCGCTATCGTGCCAAATACTGAAGGTTTCTTTTCGAAGGGAAACGCTGAAGCTACCGCATTAATAGGTCAGCTAGTATCAGTAATACAAGCTTGTCTATGTACTCTAATGATGGCAAGAATAATAGTATATGACCAGGACGTATATTTAGAACCAAAAATAGATGTCGGCATTGTTCATGGGTTTCTTAATGCGTTATAATGAGAATAAAGTAGCCAATAATTAACGAATGGATCCTTGGTAAAAATGAGTAGTCGACACGAAACGGGTTTGCACGTTCTGTGCCGAAAAAAGAAAGTATAGAAAGTATTCTGTTTTAAAGGAATGAAGGTTAATATTAGCTATCTTGTGACTGCGTTCATAATGTGCGGTTTAGATGTAGAAACGCCTGATCGCTACGGGTTCCATGAATATATGTCATGCGCATTTCCGGCCGTTGTAGTTGTTGGTGCTTGCTCATAACCGTTCAAAGCCCTTTATTTTGTCCGGAACATGCGCACGTGCTGCACGTGTCAGATTAGCGCACGCGTGATAGTTTGAGCCGGTATTCAAGCATGACTGTAACCAGTAATATCTGTTTTCCGATTAGTGTGGGGTCTTCTTCCCATCCCTGCACTGCTACTCCTCCTGTTCCCTTCCGTACCTTGTGGAAGCACGCCACCTGTAAGTACAGTTCTGACTGTCTGATCTAAGAATAAGTGTAAGTATAAGAAACTCAGAATCCGGCGTACCCAGGATTACCATTGTTAGATATTTCCGCATGGCGCTCGTAGCGCATACTACCCTAACATTAATCAATTATGCTTCTTTATTTTGCATCGGTGTAAATATTAGAAACTTAGCAATTTTCATTTCAAAATATCGCCAGCGTTTGGCTCCAGCTTCCGATTATATAAGGACCAAATTCTCAAATCTAAACTGCATCATGTTATTTCCGCATGCATAACAGGGAGCACCGAAACAAGTTGCAGTAGAGTCACCTTAGCGCAAGAAAGGAAAGGAAGTATTAACCAGCATGTATGTTTAATGTGAAACGTGAAAATTAAGATTGATCAGATCAATTAAACGAAAATGAAGAAATATTACCATTTCGGATACGAAAATCTCTGCCAGTTCAATATGACACACTTCTTGAAGTATAATAACTTTTCTCCTGCAGTTTTGGCTAGAAACCTAATTGCCTAATTAGCTATCCAGTAATAGTTTCCTCCGGGAGCTCTGCACGGTGCATTCATATGATGTGTTCAGAAAGCGCGCACTAGTCATGTATCCAACATACTCGGTCGAAAATGACTCCTGGGGACTGGTTTACTACCGGTTCCTTCTATACGTGTGTAGGCAGCTCCATGCATTAGTATCTACCACTCATAATGCGAATGAAGGAAGTAGTACAAAATGAAACATCCACTCCTTTTCCTTTCCCGCTTCCAGTGTGTTGAATGCAATTGAATAGTTTCGATTTGCTAGCATGTTTATATAGTTCAGACTTTCTGAAACAGATGGAAACAAAGCTGCCTATTCAAGTGCGAAATGTTGATTCTATATGTTACAAATTTCTTCTCTCATTTTCGGATATTGTAAAATCAATGACACCCTACTGAAAAATCCTGTATAGAATTCGTACAGGAAATCGTATACAGATTTACCGTACAGGACCTGCGATACAGGATTGTGGGCTATTTCAGGAAATTCCTGTACTGCCCTGGAAAGTCCGGAATGAAATCGCGCGGAGCTCTGATACCGGAATGGCTTGTATGGTTGATGGCCCTCGTTCCGGAAAGAAACGCTCGCCATGGTGGAAAAAGCATGCAACAATATAAAATAACACGACTACATTTAAAATAAGAAATAAAATAAAAACGCTTTTACTACCAAATGGGTAATTGAACCTCGATTCTCATGGTCTTCAGACGGGCACCTTAACCACAACTCTACGGCGGGTTATGGTTTTAGTGATTATTATTCAGTATATGTAGCACTTTTGCTTTTTCGTACTTTGCATATTTTTCTTGGCTGTAGAATGTGTGGCCGTAATTCACCGATACATGCTGAATATTTTTTCAGGCTATCACGAGGGTTCACAAATGTGCCGTATCTTTAAAATGGGTCGCTTTATTGAAGGCAAACTCAAGATATAATTTTCTAGTGCTGATGTGTTTTTCATCGTCTATATACAAACGCTGGTAAGTTTTCCTACATACAGAGATATCCAATCGATGTTGGTTTATTTTTTCTCGAACAGTTTTTGTCATCGCTAGCGAAACGATACGTTCGTGCTTCTACTTTCGCGTTGAAGGTGGCAGATCTTCAGTCGCAGATATGAAGACGCACCGCAAGATCGCACGAGCTGTAGCGACTGTTGTACATGCAAAAGCGACGCGACGCGCGTACATGCTTGCTAGCGAACACTTCGAAGGCTTCGTATTTTCGAGGTATTTGGGAAACGAAGCGTGCTCTTTATACACAGAATAGTTGTATAATATGTTTGGTATCATGCTTATTTAGTGCGCTGGCGTGTCCGGCATGGTCATTCTGGTTGAGCTTCGTCGATCGGCCCGGCTTCTGTGCAGAAGCGGAAATACTCTGTCCGGTATTAGTTCCAGAAATGACGCGTTCCTCCGGTTTGTGGTTAATTGATACAGGCTGAACCGAAATTAAACCGCGCGGAGCTCTTATTCCGGAAATTCCTGTATGGTCCGTGGCCCTTGTTTGAGCAAAAGAACTGGACGCCAGGCTCGAAAAAGCATGCAGAGCTATAAAATAACACCACTACATTTTAAAAAGAAAAAGAAAAAAAGAAAACAAAAATAGAAAGGAAACAACTTTTACTTGTGACCGAACTTCGGTTTTTTCAGACCGCAAGCACGCACTTTAACCACTACACCACGGCAGAATACGATGGTAGGGGTTATATTTCTGCTTATGCAGTCGATATTGCTCTTTTGTAGTTTGTGTATTCTTGTAGGGTGTAGAATTTGCGGTCGTAATTGAACGATCGCCCTTTAAACATGCTGAATCTTTTTCCTGGCTATCACGAAGGGTTATTCGTGTTCCGCATTTTTACATTGTATCGCTTTCTTCCAGACAAACCTCACAATGTCCCAATTTACTAGTGCTGATGTGTTTCGTCATCATCTTCAAAAGAATACAATTTTTGCTACATATAGATATATTCGGGGCACCAGCACTTGTAATACTGCTTGCTTTAGCTTCACCTGCTGCCAGCGGAGCCGCGACGTCAATGAATTTACTTCTGACCAAGTGTTTTGCATACGTAAATACTCGAGGAAGTAACTCCCGATGTCCGGCTCGCCTATGCATATTTCGATGTTCAGCGATGTATTTCATTTATTCTCGAGCGTATTTTATCCTCGCTAACGAAACGGTACGGTCTTGCTTGCACTTTTGCGTTGAAGTTGGCAGATCTTCAGTCACAGATATGAAGATGCACCACAAGATCGTACAAGCTGCAGCGACCGTTGCACAAAAAAGCATAACGCGATGCGTGTATGTACTTGATAGCGCACACATCCATGGCTTCATATCTTCTAGGGTATTTGCGAAACAACGCGTACTCCACATATGCGGAAAAGTTTAAGGTTTAATATGTATGGTTTCATGCTTATTTAGCGCGAAGGCATGTTCCGACGTGGTCATCCTGGTTGAGCTTCACGATCCGCCCGAATTGTGTTGAGAAGTAGAATACTCTGTCCCGTATCAGTTTCACGTTGGGTTTGTCCGATTTCTGTTTAACCGAACATGACCTCCCCTGTATATGAGCTCAATACAGGACTGGTCCGCCCTGTTTCATATCCATACCGGACTGGGATGTCATGTATAAAATGCATACTTGAAATGGTCTGCCCTGTATTAACTCTATACCGGACTGGACCGTGCGGATTGAGATTCATACCGGACATGACATGTCCGATTTGAACCCGTTTAATTACATACAGTCTGGTCACACCGGTATAAAATATATACGGGATAATACAGGACCGGTTCAAACCCGTTTGTTGCGATACGGGACTTTTCACTAGGGCATTCTCGGTTGGCTTCGTTGCTGAAGTAAATATGCAAGAAAAAGTGTGTTATCTGTTTTGTTATTAACAATATTCATTGCCTAGGGCATCAGATGAGTATGATATGAGGGATGAAGAAATGATTAAAAATGGAAGAATGTTCGCTGATTATATGAGTTCCAGAGTGAGGGATAATGTCCCTACGTCCATTCAATATATGAAGCAAGATTTGTCGGTGACCGTCCCGCTACCATCAGGTGGCGGATTATTCTCAGAATTACTGATGCCAGGCAGTCGCAAACCAAGTGGTAAATGTCGGCTTCCATATTGTGGCCTTTGGTTACCAGAGACACTGAATCGGAATATAAATGCCGGTAATGAGGCCTTGAGTGACGGCAGGAGTGAGGGTCACGAAACCCGTATCCTTCGAAGCGCGACCTCCTACGCACCGCTGGAACCGCGAGGGAGGGTTACTGCACACGGATGGATAAGAGCACTTGTGTGGTGCCGGAGGTGTTCTTTTCTTGATGAAAGGAGAGTAATGTCGTCCAAATTAAAAAGTCGAAGCAATGATCACCCTGGGGCACGAGGCCGGTAGATAAATCATCAAGCTTTGAGAAAGGCAGTAGAATCCGTAGAACTTGCTGAATACGTATAGACTGCGTGATGCGTGTGGCGTGATGGTGGATGTTCTGACATATTCCTGGGAAGCAGCTGACACACCACAGCTAACGTACTGCTGCTATAAGGGCGTCACTGGTGGTTTGAACATGGGCCGTCAGAAGCATAGTTTTGGCTGCCATAGAGCAGGATGCATCTTGAACTGCAACCAGCTCAGCACAAAATGGAGTACTTGGTTCTGTAAGCCGAAACGTGAGACCTGATTAAGGCCAGGTCTGCACCAGACAATAGATTTCCCATCTCGTGTTCTATCTCTTACTCCATACTTTTCCTAAGCTCCGCAATTCCTACAGGGTTCTTTTTCCTTCAGGACTACCTATCACCCTGCAGATATCATATAGTAAATACTTTTGGATCTAAGGAATAATAGCAAATATAAAGTCTGTAAATTTGAAAGGAGAAATGTGCGAGGTGATATGCTGCATCTAGCCTTCTTCTTTGTCAAATAAGAAATCATGGCTCAAAGCAGTGCTTTTGATTAACACTAGTATAGTGAATTTTTTTTTCTTTTTTGAAAGATAGTTCAAGTGCCTTGCAATGCTGAAGGAAACACAATAGATTTCCCGCCTATACGTTATTGATTTCCAGCGAAATATTTAGTGTGTTCGATGCAATTTGTATGCCCTAATCGGTTGAAAGACAAGATATATAAAGATCATCTTAGGCTCTTGACTAACCCTTATGGCTCGCATCAAAAATTTCTTTTCAGATTAAACAAACTCAGCTGCTGATAGACGCGGCTGCCGCGCTCGAAGAGCGGTGTGGCAATTTACGACTCCGTCGAGGACCGCAGCCAACGGTGCACGTACACCACTCGGCCGGTGTTCCTCCCCAAGGAGCAGTTCGCTGTCTAGGTTCTCCATTACCCGGAGGGAAACGGGTGGGTAAGCGCCATGCTTGAATCGACAATTTTGTTCCTAAACAATTGTCTGAAATGTGTATGGAGCAATTAAAAGCACTTCCTTAACACTTCCAAAGAAACATATTGCATCTAGTAGAATTAGTAAAATTATTATCATCGAATTTCAATTCGATTAAGAGAGCGTCCTTTTTTAAATGGTAGTCCCGAAATGCAAAAAGGGGAGAATTTTTTTTTTCATGTAGATTTGCAAGCAGCAGGTCAGATACTGAAGCTTGACATAGGCAAAATATGTTTTGGACCATTTCTTTTATAATATGTAACAAAATTTTATTTGCACTGGTGCATTTTCCTCTCAAATTTCGAATACTTTCCCCTAGATAATGTCTTGGGCGATTGGCCCGCTATGCTCAATGCTAGGTCATCATTGAACAGGAGTATCGCGTGTAAATTTTCGTCCATCCGGTAAACCGCAATAGCCTTTTGCATGCCAGCCCTTTAGAACAGCATATTCGTAATTTGTCCTCATGATTCGGCTAACGCCCATGATACCCCATTTATAGCGCACTGGTATCTCGAACACTACTAAACTAAGCTCTAGCCTTAGAGGATGCGGTTGTAGCGTTACACCTTACAAGGTTCACGTTTCTCTGATGATGTGTGCGTAGTCAGAGGCTCTTCGTATTCTCCGCTGCATTAGTGGCCAAAAAACCGTCGTGCACAGTGGCTCCGAATTTTCCAAAGAATGAGGGTAAGAATGAGGGTCCTTCAGCGTTGAGGGTTAACGTGTGTGTTCACATATAAGGTAAAGGTGAGGTATCACAGTAGGGTGGACAAATCCAGTTCGTTTGAGATAATGGGCGGTCGGCGGTGGTCACTGTGCCTCACGCCACACCTCGTGGCAGGTTTATATTTCTGCGATTAAGAATTGCACGATGTTAGGTATCAACCCACGGCCCTTTTGGACGCGAAGCAGGCGCTCTCTACACGTTCGCGCTATCACTGCTTACGTGTTACTCTATTTCGAAAGATCTAATTCTGTTGTTCAGATCCTGGTAAAGTCGTATAATGCTTCTCTGTCATCAGTTACAGTTTTAGAATAAAAAAAAATAAATTCGGACCGCAGCTGATTTCAAGCTAAGAATTTCTTTTGGGAATACCGCCCTAGTTATCGTTGCAACCGATCACCCTGCGTGCACACTGAAACAAACTCTCGCACTTGCACGTCGCCTTCTCAAATTAAATCTTTGCTCAAAAGGTTTCGCACGACCTATCTAGTGTAATGACGGCCTAAGCCTATCGTTTTTAGCAGATTCTCAATCCAAACATTGCAGTTATTTCTAATTTAAGGATAGTTTTGCACACGTAATGCCTACTCCTCAAATATGCACGTGAAACATCTGTGCAACTATGGGCTGTGTCCATATTTGCAGGTTGTAACCTTGTTAGCTTAAAGAGCGCCTGTAGGCGGTCTCTGTCTCTCTCTCTATATATATAAAGGGGTTTCTTTGGGCTTGGTTCAGAACACGTTCCAAAAAAAAGTGAGACGTGGTGACGAAATAATTTATTGATGTTGCGCTGCGGGACCGGCCTTCGCCGGAAGAAATCGACAAAGACCGGTCCAGCGGCCGAAACATCAGTACATTCTTTTCTTCACCATGTCTGACTTCTTTTTTTTGTACGTGTATGTCCGTCCATATATCTGTCCATCTATCCTGCCTGCCTGCCTGCCTGCCTGCCTGCCTGCCTGCCTGCCTGCCTGCCTGCCTGCCTGCCTGCCTGCCTGCCTGCCTGCCTGCCTGCCTGCCTGCCTGCCTGCCTGCCTGCCTGCCTGCCTGCCTGCCTGCCTGCCTGCCTGCCTGCCTGCCTGCCTGCCTGCCTGCCTGCCTGCCTGCCTGCCTGCCTGCCTGCCCGCCCGCCCGCCCGCCCGCCCGCCCGCCCGCCCGCCCGCCCGCCCGCCCGCCCGCCCGCCCGCCCGCCCGCCCGCCCGCCCGCCCGCCCGCCTGCCTGCCTGCCTGCCTGCCTGCCTGCCTGCCTGCCTGCCTGCCTGCCTGCCTGCCTGCCTGCCTGCCTGCCTGCCTGCCTGCCTGCCTGCCTGCCTGCCTGCCTGCCTGCCTGCCTGCCTGCCTGCCTGCCTGCCTGCCTGCCTGCCTGCCTGCCTGCCTGCCTGCCTGCCCGCCTGCCTGCCTGCCTGCCTGCCTGCCTGCCTGCCCGCCTGCCCGCCTGCCTGCCTGCCCGCCCGCCTGCCTGCCTGCCTGCCTGCCTGCCTGCCTGCCTGCCTGCCTGCCTGGAACATTTTCTTTCAGGAATATTTTTACAAAGACTATACCTTTATGTACCATATACTGTGTTACTTTCAGTTAAATTTTTTCCAAGTTCACTAGCAAAAATTAAAGGTGTTGGATTGTTTTTGAGTATTTTTGGAATGGTTACACCTCAAGAAGCATCAACTGAAGAATATACAGGAGAAATGCTCTGCTATTTTCTGCAGAAGAAATGATCTCTACAACTGCGTGGTACCGAGAATATGCACATCACATTTGGTTGAAAGCCTACAGAAAAGAGCGCAGACAGGAATTCGCAGTAATTACAGGATGACACAGAAGTGTGCGGTTATAATTGCTTGTTTATTAATTTATCAATTGAGAGTAAGCAATTTCTGAAGGTCCTGCTTCCCAAATCATGAAATGAAAAAGCATCCATTTCGTGGCTCGATAGATCACTCAGTATATTTCAGGAACTTTCCTGATCACATACCCATGAAAATGTTGATCAAAGTCAATCGTCTCAAGCTTCTGTACATGGAGCAAAAAAAAATGACTCCATGACAAAATGCCTAAAATCATCGCAAAAGTTGGCTGGTCTAAAGACATCTGTCAGTTTAATGCTGCCAACTAAATATGCAGTGCCATCCAGATTAGTAGAAGACAAAGAAAAATTATGATCAGTGCTCATAGCATTTCCAGATATGTAATTTTTCACATGTTAAGGAATATGCTCATACAACACGGGTTTGCATCCCGTTGTAGTAACATTCATGCAGGTGTTTTCAGAAGAGTGCCGGTACATTTCATGTACCTGGTGGCAATTTGTCAGAGTGGCAAGATCATTTAAATACCGATGTTCAGCTTCAAAGCGCATCGACCAAATCCGTAAACGTGGTCCGTGCATCAGAGTGTACTTTCAGTAATAGAGCAAAAAGGGAAATTTGTAAGGTGGCTAGGTGGGCGTACTGTTGGAAATATCTCCCCGAAGTCTGCAAAAAAACATGTGATGAGGTGTTCCAAGGTAGGTGGACGAGTTGAGAGTTCTTGGCCTAGAAATTCACAAATCCGGCAAAGGAACACAATGGCTTCATAAAGTGAAAAAAGTAGCTGCGACTTCCTTAAACTTGATAAAACGCATTTCGTCTAGGGGAGGAGGAGCTCGAGCGGACATGGCAAGACGTCTTGTACAATCAGTGTTACAGCCGAGGATACTATACCAGGCCCAATTCCAAAGACTCACGAGGCGGCAATGGGCAAAATTGGAAACAATAAATAGAAACGCAATGCGCACTATCACGGCCTTACCAAAACTTACCCCTATCCCTATTCTCCAAGAGTTTGCACAGATAAATACGTTGACAGAATTAATTGAGCAACGAGAGGCAACAAGGGATATGAAGCGAAAGTACGTTACGCCCATAGCATCCTTGTACAACGAAGTGGCAGTTCGAACACCACCAATGGCTGACCCCCCTCCTTGGGAATTCACTACTATCACGACAAACAAGACCACTCGGCTTCGTCGCAAAGAAAAGCTGGCATCTCGACCTCTGGTTGATGCACTTCCAGGTACCTTAATTGCATATACGGACGCATCAATTATAGAAAATGGCGGTAGAACAGCAGCTACTAGTCCAACACACAGCGAACTAAAGGTACATAAAGAATATCTTTTAGACTACCCGGACCCGCTTGTGATGGAACTCTATGCAATCCGCGATGCTATGGAGGCCATAAATAAAATAGATTCGGTTACAAAAGCCCACATCTATACAGACTCCTTAGCCGCCATAAAACAACTAAAGAAAGTGACGAAGACGCTATTTGTTACCCAGGAAATCCACGCACTCAATAAAAAACAAAGATAAGCATCCAGATACATTGGACACAAGACAATGCTGAGAACGCTGAGCAGAGAAAAGTTGACCACCTCACACACGAAGTTCCACACACTAATGCGCCCCCCACCAGGCTCCCTTTCGATGCCCGCTCCGCTGTTTCCATTTTAGCATCCTCTTTAAGGAAAAGTACACGTGCCCTCATTCCCCCGTGTACATTCCCACTCCCTCGTAACTTAACGAGATTGGAGGAGGTTTCCCTTAGAAGGATAAGAGCTGGGGCGGCCCTTACCCCGTCGGTAAAATGCCGATGGGAATCGCAAGCTGAAATCGGACCAACAACATGCCCAAAGTGTTCCACACCAGCTGCAGAAGTGGATGTTCGCCACCTGCTATGGACTTGTGCAGGGACAAGGGAATCAAGGACAAAGATTCTGCGCGAAGTGGGTCTAACCACAACAAGGGAAGATGACTTTTCTAAATGGCTCACCGACAACGCTAAGAGCGGGAGCCTGCTCCGGTTCCTCACGGAAAACCATTTACATGAGTTTATATAATATGTCTTATGGCAAGTTTGCGTACAAAAAAAAAAAAAAAAAAAAAAAAAAAAAGGTAACGAATTACACTGTAACTCGTTTGCTCATGATTATGTCAACAGTCTTTCTGAATAAGAGGTACTCCCTCCAAAATTTAAGCTGTCGAGGTGTACACTCACCTACATACCAGGGCAAATGCCGAAATAAACAGTATAGTTATGAGGCACCTACCTTGATTGTTCAATTTTTTCTGAACAAGTTTGATGCCAGTGGTTCTGGTTGGTTTGCCTTTTCATTATTACTGTATGCATATTATGCCATAGCACTGTTTTAAACTGCTAAGTGAAAGTGCCATCATTGATAAAAGAGGGGATAACTTCTTTCAACAAAAAGTACAACTCCTTCATGCAGATTATACATTAAGTCTGGCGGGAGGTGCTGCGTTGGTTCAAAGCAGCAAAATGAAGCGGCACATTCATCGCGCACATTATAGTGTGGCAAACAGCTGACGCCACGATAGAGCAAGTTTACGTGATAATTATGTAAAGCTGGTGCTCGTTCTTGAAAGTCAGGTGCTCTATGTTTAATAATAATCTCATGGTGCAATGCCATGCAGTGACGGCATATTCTTCCGTTACTGAAACCCCGCCTGAAACCACCCAATCGGTGCAGTGACAGATTATCTCCTGTAACGATGAACACAAACACTTAATGATTTTCTTCATTTAAAGTAATACATCTGTCTCTAGTTGTTTTAGATATTTTGCAAGGGACTCAAGTATTTTCTTCATGCCATGCTTTGTAACAAGCTTTTTCTTAGCCAGTACTGCCAAATGAATAAACGAAAGTTTTGGTGTGTGCATGGAAGTGGTTACCACTTTGTAATAGATTGCCATCAATTTTTGCTTGCTCCTTCTGCACCAAGAGGGTCGCTTACCTCAAACTCATCAGTGTATAGCTGTTTACACAGCTTCCTAGGATATCCATGAAAGTACATGTGATTTTTAAAAGCTGCTCCATCGAAGGCGCTAACAAGGGACTTTCCTGCATTTGGCACATTCGGAGAACTGATCTCATTAGAAAAGTCGTGCAGCATATTCTCCAAGACTTTTATCAAGGAAACGTAGCTATACGTTTCTTTTTTTCCTCGACTGTCAGTGTCCACACAAATACATTCTGGCTCTACAAATTACACGCAGCATTTCCAATGGCAGGCAAGCATTTCCAATTTGCTGAGCAGCTTTCCAAGCTAATTCTCAAAGAATGGTAGAACACCGACTCTGACCTCCTCTGAAGATGATTCAAAATGCTCAACTAATGCCTGCATGTACAAAACATCACACGATACTTCTTGCACAGCTGAGGTTGGCAGCCGCATCGCTTCTTTCAACTTCAGTTCAAGAAGCGCGAATTGCTGATCAAGTCCCTCTCGCTACTAAGTAATCTGTGCATGCTGCTGTCGATGCCCTCCGAGGTGTTAGCATCTTCACGCAATGATGTTCCTGGAAAGCAGTTCAGTGGCTCTCGATCAGTGACTGCCATATCCTGCAATGACTCTTAGTTAGCTTCAACAGTGTGCACAAGTTCTTCACCATAAAAGCATTCGCCATGAAACCTTGAGGCATGTTTTCTGTAGGCTCCGTACAAAGCATGCGTCTTCAAGCATCCTTGAAGACCCCACAGCCAGTTTTTTTCATGTCCGTGTTCTGCGTAAAAGTGCTTGAACAGCGACTTCAGTGTGATCGTTCGCTTTCTTTATTTGTGGCACCGAAAAAAGCGGATACCTGGCATCTGAAAAATAAAACGCATAACACACAACTGCCTTAGAAATACATAGCATGAAGCAATACAACTAAATCATAAAGATTTTAAAGCCCCCCACCCCTCATCTCTGCTTATCATCACCGGATCGCAGCTTCTCTTGTACTTCTTCTGTAGTGACCAGATTTTTCATTCCACTGAGCAAAAGGCATTCCATGCATTTTGGTGCATTGAAAGTGTGAGGTGGATCTTTGATTGGGTCGAGGAGCGAGAATGGCAGGAGATAAACAAGACAAGACTGCCGGAGAGAGATACTGCCAGTGGTCCCCGCTTGGGAAAGGAGAGTAAACTACACATACGCAAACAGAGGCGATGCGGAGGTGCAGCTGCAAACGGATGTCGTCTAATAGGCTCCCGCCAAGGGGTTTCCGATAGGTATCAGGTTAATGCAGGTGTTTTCAGAGTACACGCACGTACTATCATGAGCAATATAAGCAGGAACACGCGAGCGCATGACCCTCGAAACCCATCTGGGGCGTTACGCTGTTGCCGCTGTCGGAAACAAAGTAGCGCGGTTCCGCTAACTGTTGGAACTCCCGCCTTGCTAGTGTTGCTGCAAAGTGGCAGCTGATTGCAAGGCGCCAGCCCCTAGCTATGATAAGGTGATAATGGAGCACAGATCGTAGACCATGCTGTCTAGTTCTGCTTCAAATACCGCTGTTAACCCTTTATATTCTAGGTGGGAAAATTCGAAACGTTGACCAGAAAATATTCGTTTACATATAGAAACGAAAAATGATCTCGATTCCCTCGAGCCCCGCTAGAACCTCTGGATCTGTTAGAATTATGGTCAGTAAACTCTTCAGCCATTTTGCGAATGCGCTAGTGCTTCCTCGCGTGTCAGCTTCACATCTGTTAGCGAACCCTGTGATCCACCACTTCGCAGCTATAACTGTCGTGTTTCTTCCCGCTCAATGAACAGCGTGGTCTTCCCAAGCTCCTGCTCCATTTACAGCGTCCCATAGCTGAATCGGGGTTTCCCCATCGCCTTTAGCTGCCCCTGCTGATCCTTTTGTTCCCATAATTTCGCCTGCCACCGTCGCCTCCTCTGCTCTCGAATCTCCCCTATCTCTTCCGCTCTCCTCTGCACTCATTTTCAGGACCATTGCATAGCTACGCTGTATCATGCACAACTCTCGTTACTCGCTCCAAAACACCACGGCACCAGTGGGTTCCAGTCAGCAGCATAAGGGCCACTGACCTTGCCCCGCTGGCATAGCCACCCAGTTTTCCCCGACCACTGCGGCGTCTGGCGTTCCTGTGCTCGGGCTTTGCTCCTCTCCGCTGCCAGTGCGCGATGTAACGGTTGGAAAACACACGAAAGTCCACCGCTAGTCCATCAGCGGCTTGCCTGATCTCTTGCCTGATCTCTTGGCTGATGCGCTTGAAGTCTGTTCTGATGCGCTGGAAGTCAGTTCTGATGCGCTGAGTACCGCTGAGTCGGCCCGTTGGCCGCGCTGCGAGCGTCTGTCGCTGCTGCGCGGCTCGCACCTTACGCTCAGTGATGGATCATTTTGTTTTCCACAATGCTGGGCGTCTTTTGCTGCCGCGCTGCTCGCTTTTAGCGCCAGTGTGCCGGTCCGCCGATCCGCAGTGATGGCTCGGTTCGTCGGCCAAAATGCTGCTGTCTTCTCGTGCTGCCTTCTTTCTACGAAGACCTCCTCAGGCGCTCTCCATCGGCCTGGAAGCCTTCTTGTTGAACAATTGTTGCAATCGCTGACGGCTGACGGGAGATGGGAGCATATCGTCGGCTGCGCCCGTAAACTTCTTTTTGATGGTTCTTGAAGTTTCTTCTTTTTTTCTTCTTCCGGCAGCCGGCAAATTAGGCACGTTTTTGAGTGAGGCTCCTTGAGACTGGCTCGTCGCGGGATTGTGTTCCGGAGCAATACGATTCCGACTGCTGGGTCTTCTTGACGATGAAATAACATGGGACCGAGCGTGTAGTGTGGCCATATCCATGGAAGCCGCCAGCCAGGACACTAAAGACATACTGCAATCGTCGTTAGCAACCAAGCAGCCGCGTCGGACAGCACCGAAGACTACTGAAAGCAGGCGACAGTGAAACAACGGAAAGCGTATACTAGAGAAATGCTATCAAGCAAGGAGCCAGAGCTAGCTCTCGTAAGAATGCGCCGCAAGGGACCAACGCACCCTGTCACCGATGCAGAGGTCAACATTCACCTGTGAGTCGCCCTTTTGTAAACAAACGCTGCTACCAATGTAAAAAAAAAGAGGTCACGTTGCTAAACTGTGCAGATCTAAAGTAGTGCACTCTTTAGAGTCCGATGATAACAGTGATGAGCTGCTGAATCTGTGTCACACTAAGCAGAAGGCTGGCGCGTCTGCCATTGTTATTGTAGTTAGGATAAAGGACAGAGTGATTCAAATGGAAATAGATGCAGTTTCAGCTGTATCATGTATGTCTGAAAAATAGTGGGCGTTTAATACAAACTAATGCGTAATTGGTCACATACAACGGAACGCCTGCGCCTATTGCTGGAGTCGTGGACGTTAAAGTGCTGTATTAAGATAAATGTTTTGATCTGAAGCTAGTTATTGCCAGAGAAACGAGGGTGCGAGAATGCCCACGTCGTTGGATCGAGACTGGCTTTCGAAAATTGAGCTGAACTGGCACGAGATAATGACTGCGCAGACAGTGGAGAGTGACGCGTCTCTCACTAAAAAAAAATATCGCCATATGTTTGACTCGGATTTTGGTGTCAGCAAAGGTTTCAAAGCCAGCAGTGTCTTCAAAGAAAATTCGCTCCTTGCGTTTGCTAAGACGAGATTAGTTCCGTACGCTTTACGCGAGCAAGTCAAGCATGAACTGGCAAATTTTGAGAAAGATGGTGTACTACTGAGTCAGGCATAGTAGTAGGGCAAAGCCCCTGGCCATAGTTCTTAAAAAGAACAGCAAAGAGCTGCGTCTTTGTGGTGATTACCACTCACCGTTAACCCGGTCATTGAGGCTGACTTGCCGCTGCCCGAAGACATGTTTACAACCTTGCACGGCCGAACAGTGTTTGCGTTCTTGATCTGTCAAAGGTGCACCTGCAGCTCGAGCTAGATGAGCAATCTCAAGAACTCTTACTATTAACACGCGCGTCGGCCTTTTTTAGGTTTCGTCGCTTGCCGTATGGCATATCTTGGGCACAGGCTGTGTTCCAAGCTGTCATGGACCAAATACTTCTTGGTATGCCAGGTACGGAAATGCTACATTGGTTTGGTTTTGTTTTGATGTTTAACGTTCCAAAGCAACTAAGGCTATGAGAGACGCCGTAGTGGAGGACACCGGAAATTTTTGACCGCCTGGGGTTCTCTAGCGTGCGCTGACATCGCACATTATGCTACTTGGATGATGTAATCATCACAGGCGAGAACTACAGGCACGCTTACGAAGGAGTGGAAGGGGTCCTACAGCGTCTGAGCAAACACGGTGTACGTGTGAATGAGAAAAAGTGTGCTTTGTTCAGCAACGCATAACATACCTGGGACATGAAATTTTAAGGATGGCCTGCATCCGACGCCGAAAAAGGTGGTGGCCATAAAAAAAAGCACCCCTGCCGTGCAACGTGGCCCACGTGGAGGCTTGTTTGGGCATCATAAACTTCTGTGCCAAAGTTGTGCCAAATTTGGCAACGGTGCTTGAACCACTTCACGACTTGCGTCGCAAAGAAAGCAAATGACACTAGTCGCGTCAGTGTGACGAGGCTTTCACATTAGCCAAAAATATGTCGTCTAATGGAAGTTTCTTGACGCTTTGTAATGTAAAAAAGAAATTCAGACCACATGTGAGGCCTCCGAGCACGGCCTCGGCGCAGTATTGTCGCACGTCGAAAAAGGCAATGAAAAACCCATAGCTTTTGTGTCTCGGTGATTGTCGTCATTTGAAAGGTACTACGGACAAATAGAAAAAGGAGCTCTAAGCATTGTGTTTACTGTGAAAAAAAAATTTCACAAGTACTTGTACGGACGGGTGTTTAACGTTTTGACTGGCCGTCAGCCACTCACTATTCTGTTTGATTCGAAAAGGCAGGGCAGCGCGGTAGCCACTGCAAGAGTGCATCGGTGGCTCGCA
Organism: Amblyomma maculatum; assembly: GCF_055883805.1. Classification (NCBI taxonomy): domain Eukaryota; kingdom Metazoa; phylum Arthropoda; class Arachnida; order Ixodida; family Ixodidae; genus Amblyomma; species Amblyomma maculatum. The sequence continues at coordinate 68,750,818 of NC_139346.1, forward strand.
TATTTGGCTATCGCTACCAGATAAAGCATAAGCCGGGATCTGCTATCAGTCATGCGGATGCATTGTCTCGCTTGCCACTACCCGACTCTGTGACGGCAAAGGATGTGGAACGCGAAACCGGGCTAGATAAACTGCTGAGAGCGGTTCGGGACATGATATGGCATGGCTGGTAGAGAACTGTGTCCGATCAGTTAAAACCAGTTTTCATTTGGCGAATTGAGCTCAGTATAGAGACAATGGATGTCTGGTACGGACACACAGAGTGGTCATTTTTGAGTAGCACCGGAATAAGATGCTGAATGTATTGCATGAACCACATCTGGGCATAACCGGAATGAAAACTGAAGTAAGGTACATGGTGTGGTCGCCTGGCATTGATCATGCTCTCGAGCAATGTGTGCGGAATTGTCAGATATCCAGTCAGTTCACCGCTCCGCACAGCCCGTACCTTTGCCACCCTGACAACTGCGTCAAAACCCATGGGAGTGTGTACATTTGGATTTCGCTGAAGAAAAAGAGAAATTGCTCTTTGTCGCCATTGATGCATACTCCAAATTGTTAGAAATCAAAGCTATGACAGTGACAACCGCTGCCAAAATGGTTTATTGAGTTCGCTCCTGGTTTGCTTCACATGGGTTGCCCGTAGAAGTGGTAACCGATAACGGTCCGCAATTTCCTGGAGCTGAATGTCAAGAATTTCTTAAAGCAAACGGAGTTAAGCATACGCTCACGCCATCCTACCACCCACAATCTAATGGAGCGGCAGAGAGTGCAGTGCGAACAGTGAAGAAGGCTTTGCTAACCAGCTGCTGGAAGATGAAGAAAGAGGCATTTCTAGGTCGCTGCAGATCAGAATTCACAGCTTCGTTTTCTGTTACAGAACTACACCGCATACTTTCACGGAAAAGAACACCCGCCGAATTATTTCAGCGAAGGAAACTGCGGACTCTCTTGTCGTTACTAAAACCGAGAACTATGTATACAGTGAGTACGAAGGCTGACAAAGTAAAAACGTCCGCTGATAAACGCAGAGGTGTACAGAGGTTGTCTGCTGTTCGTGATCGTTTGTGGGTTTGCTCGTTGCATGATGACGTGGTGAAATGGTGGCCTGGACAAATCACTCGAGTGAAATCGCCGACAATATATTTGGTGTGTGCGAGAAACAAGGTGCGGTTTGTGCACGCTGACCACCTGCGAGGATCCTGTATCACGTCGAGTGCAAGATCAGTTCGTGAGGTGGAACTGCCTCATGCGTCAGACGTAGGGCTTCATTCACCGGCCATAGGAAAATTCGCTTAATCAACCCCGTCACCGTTGCCAGCAGAGCAAATAAGCGGCGACCAACCGATGTTGCTGCGAAGGAGCACCAGACAGCGACGGCCGCCGGATCGTTTAGAACTGTAAAAGAAAGGGAGTGTTATAGCATCGTGTTCTATCGCGAGAAGGACGCCGCTATGTATTGTCATGGCTTATCGCGTTCGTGATGTATGTTCGCGCATGCGCCGGCAGCTAACGCCGGTATTATACAGCGCGCATTCTCCACGTACGTTGGTTGTTCGTTTGAGGCTACGAGCATGCACCACGTAATAAAGCGTCCTGTTCCTTGACCTGGCGTCTTGATACAACAATAGTCGAAAACCAGTGCTTGTCCGGTCCTCGTTCCGCCATTGTTGCGCTGTTCCCCATCCTCAGTTTGAATGCATACATATATTGTTATGGAGGCAACGAAAAGCTTACTGTTCTGAATTAGGTACTATCTGTCTACATATGCCACAAAACACGCTTGGTACTTCTAATTTAGAGCGTGACGGGAGTGCTTATTATTTTGATGTTATCTTGTTTTTATTTACGCATCCTTCTTTCTCGTCACAGCAAGGAAGGATTGCTACCTAAGTGTTCAAGGGCCCCATAAACTGTCCGAGCCCCCTATAAAAAAACACAGGCAACGTGGGTGAAAATATCAGCAAAAAAACTTCCATGGCCAGCACAGAAATTCAGTAACCAAAATGGTTAGGTGATCCCATACATTACACCTGTGTGTATTACATATTACGCAACAAGATTGCAGACATCAAGCCGCTGCTCATTAGTATATATTCTGAAGGAATAGAAATAAAAAAGAGATGAAAAACAAACATCACTGGCTATTGATCGTGCTCTAAACTCTTTTCGTAATTACAGTTACGAAGCACTAAAATCTAACAGTCCACCGAGCGTGCTTATGTTCCTGTTGTCATGTGTGACCATTTGTCTCCTATAATTTGCTTTTGCTTTCGGCACGTGCGTGATATTCCGCCGTAGAGAAGGGGCAACGAGATGCCTTATAGTTGAATGTTTTTGTGAATATTTTTCGTTTGTGTAACGTAGTAGGAACCTACTTATAGTACATTTTTTTCTGTGCGAAGAAGACAATGACGCTGGAATGTTGCAGCTGTTTAAATATCTTCGTTACAGCAATGGTAACTGCAGTACATACCAAGGATTCGTTTCTGTAAACGATTTACCTTTTTTCAGTTCACTGTTGATGTTTCTCCCCATACGAAGACTTCGTAGCAGAGTATTCAGTTAAAAAGGTGAAATAAACTTTTGTGTCAGCCAAAGAGGAGTCAGCTGGGCTATCTTTTCAGTGATAAGGACAGGTTTAGAAAGATTATTGCCTGAATGTCTTATTTGGGCAATCAACAATAGATGTTCTTCAAATTATACAGACAAGAAATTTTCCCCGGAGATTAATTTTCGTATCATTGAAATATACGTTGAAATTGATCTTTCTACCCGCAACGGAACACAAGAGTGCACAGGCGGTGCCCTCCTCAGCGAAACCTTTCCCTTCTTTTCTAAATATCCAAGGATAACTGATATAATTATTAACATGAGTAATAGTCTTTATTCACATGCGGACACGAACAGAAGTCGGCAACCTTGAAAGCTTCCGCATTGAAATTGGGACCTTCGTATATCGGACAAAAGAAGCTCCTCCCCCCCCCCCTCCCTCCGCTACATTGATTTCGCCTCCGAAAGCATAAGATATCGCGATGTACTATCGCGCTCAGTATGAGCTACACCGCGCGAACTAGTGTCCGAGTGCTCTGCAAGGTTGTACAGTGGCGTCGATTTCGCCGCGTTTTCGGGTTATCTGGAGAGGGTGTAGCTGTTCCGGCATGCGCCCTAGAACCTCTCGGTACGCCACTGTACAACCTTGCAGAGCACTCGGACACGCGCTCGCGCGGTGTAACTCATATTGAGCGCGACAGTACAGTCCCAGCGAGTTTTTTCCTAGACGAAAATCTCATTCCACTGGCTGCGCAATGAGCAACAAGGCGACTAATTTATTCAAAGCGTTTAGTGGTAGACCTCATGTACCGACAGTAGAAGGACCGTCCTCTGCGTTCCCAAGTTCTGCATGACTGGTAGCAGGTTCGTTAGACATGACAAAAGAGGGGGAGTACCTGCTACCGGATTATTGTAATCTGCTCTGTTGCAGTGTGCGACCAGTTACTGAGGTTTGTTCAAATGTGGCGACTCGCTCAGCTTCCAGCGACTGCCGCCTTAGCATGATAATGTTACAGAAAGTGCATTTCTTCCCTGAACCTTCATGGACTTTGTATATGTAGACTGCACATACTTGAGAACTAAGGCCCTTTTATAACCTGAAGCGAACACTATCACTTAAGACGTGATATGAATGAGATTGCTTCGTGCGAGCCGTAAAGACTGCGAAATAAGGGGCGACCAGGTATGTAAAAATTGTTTCAGCGTTTTAAGGTTGCATAAACATCACACATAAACATAAACACGTAAACAGAATTATACCGTTAAAAGCTGCCGGATACTGGCAACCAGCATTCCTTTGAACCTAGTACTATATAATACTTCGGGAATTTATTCTCTAACAAGGAAAATATTTCGAATTTGAAGGGGAGAGTCTTCATAGTTGAACCATACCTTTATGTAGGTAGCTGAGTGTGCTAGCGGCGCTATACAAGTCCTGTATTTTTGAATTAATTGTATGACAATAAAGGTTCAGCATATTCGATTTTTGAAATAATCCTGGCTGACGTTTATTCCAAAGAAAGGCTCGACGAACAAAGGAGGAACGAGCAGAAGGTGAAAGGGCAGGTAGGGATCGGCAAAAAAACGGGTTTGCTGCCCTGAACATGAGGAAGAGATATGAACTGTTGTAAAGGAACAGAAAAAAAAGGAGCAAAGCACAAAGTGAGTCAATAGGGGAAGTACACGTTGTAAATTGACAGCCTGTGCATGCATGCCCTGTGATCTTTGGAAAAGGAGGAGTGCCTGTGGGGCCTTCACGGCAGATTATCGCCGCTGTCACTGTCCCGACAATATTTTTCTCCGCCACGGGGCCTGGTCCTAGAAAAATAACAAGTGAATGATCTCAATCCAAGCGTGTTGTACAATGCTTGTAATCGAAGTGTTGATAATCATTGATGGTTGAAGAGTTTTTGATGATTGGGAAGTACCATACGCCATGACAATGGTTCTGATCCTCACAGCCTCTGGAAGACGAAAATGCAGGTTCGTCCCGCCTATGAAAAAATACTCGCTCTTCGCGTGAAACTTTCAATGACACTGTTACATACTTGTAGGGTATTTCCGGAACATAGCCCAAACCGACGGAACAGTAGAGGCTTATTACTAATTGGCAGCTTTGAAGGAGCTTTGGCAGTATACGAAAAAAGGACGTTTGGCACCTTCCTGTCTTCTTTGTTTTCGGTACGTCATTTTATTAAAACAGACTATAGATAAAAAAAACCTTAGGAGCAATAAATTGAAAAATCTGTCTTGAAGTAGTGCTTACATTGTCCAACTCGGCTGAAGAACAGTGGTGGTTTGAATCTTGGTTTGTGCAGAAGGTTTTTTTTTTTGTTTTCTATGTCTTTAGTTTCACCTGTGTTTCTGTAGCTTTGAGCTTTATTTTAAGCCCGAGGCCACTTTTTTTTTCCTAAAACCGGAATCGCCCACCTTTACAGGATATTCCGAGATTGCCATGCCGCTCATTTTCATGACTGTTCAGCCTTTACAACAACCTTAAACCGAATCCGGTATGACACTGATGCAGCATTTTTCAATAAGGTTGTGTGCAAATAACGTGTAGGCTATAAAGATGCGGGGAAGTTGTGATATTTCGTGACTGCTAGGAAAATGTTCAGGCTATCTATGAACTAAGGTACTGATATCTGCACCTGTGAAAAAGATATCTCTAAAAACAAAATTACGCTAGACAAGTAGAAATATGTTCAATTTGCCGAAGTCAGCGGCAGCAGTGGGTCCCGCACCCGACTAGGCTGCCGAAGAATGGTAGCTAGAATTGTTGTGTTGATGCAATGTTTTTATTTTGTCGTTTTTTCCTTTCCCGAAATGTAACCCTGCTGTTTTACAGCTCTGTGTATTCATTCCAGCCCGGGACGGCTTTTCGCCTGAAACGAGGGTCATCGACAAATACAGGAAATTCCGGAATGAACGCTGCATCCAGTTTCATGCCGGCTCAGCCTTTGGAATAAATGGGACATTCCGGCGGGTTGGTGGGTAAAAAAGGATATAGAAATGTAAATAGAAAGAAAAGATCCGTGGATGAGTAGAAATAGCCTTGAGGATGTATCCACCTCAAGTATAAGACACGGGCCTGGCAAGCGGTTTTTGTTGACTGCGTAGAGGTAGTGAGCAACTTTTCACATAGCGATTTTGGATGTTTCGCATTGCTCACACCGCTAGGTCTAAAAAAAAGATGTGCGCGCAGTGCGCGCTATTATTGACACGCCTTGCTCTGTCTAGGTACTCTGCCCTCTACGGTGTTCGTATTTTCTGTGGTGCCTACATTAGCCGACTGCAGTTGCACACGTGAGTAGACGTCGGGCATCCTCAGGCACCCTTGCTTGTATTACGTTTTGAAGTGGCTACGGTATTTTTATGCAGGCGACATGCAAAACCCCGCCTTTGGCTGTGAGAAGTGGTTCACGTAAAACCTGGCCATACGATCTATATTAACAAGAAGGCTTTCAATAAGGAGCAGCCTATATCATGTGCATCACATCAAAAAATTACGCTTAACATTATTATTTGCTTTATAGAAGGCATAACCATAAAAAGCGTACAAGTATGAATAAGGAATAAAATAACCTCACCAAAATCTTATTGCTTCTCGTTTTGTTTAACAAAGAAATACACGTACATTACAAAGTTTTGAAGTACAAAAATACCCGCGTAAACACTTTTGTACAGATTAGAACAAACCATGGCGGCGGCTAAGCTCAGCTAAGCGCGAATATGCAAGCAATAATTTGGTTATGCGGTTACTAAGCCATGTTACTCATATAAGCCTGTACCTAAATTTCAGAGCAGAAGCTCGATTAAGCATGGCGAGACAGCGTTTGGTTTGATTTAACTTCTACATGGCCATCTGAATACCTCACGTGCACGACAGCCCGCTGTAGACTACACGAAGATGGCGACAACATTTTGAACCTGGAGGACCCAGGAGGTAAGCCAGATGGGCCGCCGAGGCGGTGGCGAGAAAGGGTATACGCCGAGGACTTGTAATTTGTGGGCTATTGGGGCGGGCAGTTTTGTATATTTGTGGATATGTGTACCGGTAATAGCTAGGTTGTTAGTTGTGTGATGAAGGAGAATAGGGGAGCGAAGTGGAAGAAGGAGCGATGCAGCAGAAAATAAAGCGTGCGCTGCCGGCTCCGCGGGCCGCAGGTGCGAAGAACAAGATGAAGCGGGGGGTCAGACTCCTCGCCTGTTATATTTTTGACTGTGGCTATACTACAGTAAAGCACTATAGAAAAACTACTGAACTATGACAAAATCTCTCATCCTAAAAACTGCAAAACGATGTTTCCAATTTCTGGCACTGTTCTTTCGTTCTTTAACTGCTTTTTGTTTAGTTGTGCATCTTAAGAAGCCGACGATCTTGGTTCGCGAGGCTAGTAAAACTTCAACTTTGAAACGTTTTGCTATACATAAAAAAACATTTTTGAAATTTCGCCGGTTTTAGGTGACTTTCAAAGTAAAAAAACATCTACCCATCAACCATTATATAAATGCTTAATTTATTCTTTCGCAGTCTACTAAGCATTTGAAACTTATGCACGTGATTCTGTAGATAAGGTTTGTAAGTTTTTCCGTTTCTTAGGAGAACGATTACGCGATAACTTTGGTATGATTTGTCACAAGTATATCAGTGTCATGACTAAATAAATCGACTGAAACACCTAAAAGAGATTATTAACTTATGACAATTTCTTCTTCAGCTACCAGAGGATGAGATGAAAAACATTTCTGTGTGCAGCGGCATGAGATGATTACATAAAGCGTTTTGTGCCAAATGAATCATACGATATTTGTCCATCAATACTGCAGTTATGCAAACCATACCAAGAGCAACAGGATTGTGTATTGGGTGATAGTGCAGTCGGTTTGTAATTAAGGCATTCTGACATCAACTTTCGAACAACGTTATGCGCACTAAAAATGAAGTCTGGTCTAATCGCGTTATCAGGTCTGCTTGTGGCACCACCCTTGAAACAAATGGGTATCCATTTTATCGAATCAACGTGAAAGGACAAAGCAGTGTGGCTGTCGACAACTATGAGTTCCCGGCTTGCCTTTGATAACAGCGATGAGTTGGTCCCTTGATTACTGCAGCCCTATTCAACGTTCCCGATATGTGCTTGGGTCAATTTTCAGTGGCTGTCGTATATAGCAGCCACATATCGCGAGGGAGACCACAGTGTGAAAGTAGACAGCAACAACACCCCGACAAAATACATGGCAGAGTACGGACGTAAGTTTCACTTATGCCGCTCTTCATGTAAGGTTATTCACACCACGTCTGCATGGCTTATAGGATAGCGCAGCTGTTCGAGCCATCAACTCTCCAATAATACGTACCGAACGATTACTTTAATTGTAGGCTACTGCGATCGCCCATTACTTTTAACGAGAGCAGCTAAGATGAACAAACGTTGTGCTTGCGAAGGGTAACATACTAATATTCACCTCCACCTAAATGTAGCACATTTCTAATTCTGCTTTCTGAAACTGTTTTGCAGCGGTTAGCTACAGGTCGCCTGGGGTGTGGGTGTCGTGCCAAGCATCGAATATACCGCTAAATGCGGTTGCGGGTGGGGATGGCAGGGAAGGCGAGATCACCTACGTTGGACGGGCGGTGCAAAGCGGCGACGTCATACCGGGCAAGATCGTCCTCTCCCGTGCCTGCTGTTTTGTTGGCTACAACAACGTCGAGTACAAACTCAGGGATTATCAGGTGAGCACAAACCCATTCACATATTCCCTTTCACTGTTTTGTGCGCATAGGTACCCTGTTCAGTGTCGCTATGAATGTGATGAACATGAGTGAATACAAATAACCACCTCACCACCTCTTCGGCGTAAAGTGTTTTCCAGCGCATGATATGTTTCGTTACAGCGGTACTGTAAGATGAGCATTTCTCGCATGCTAGAAAGAGAACCCCGCTGTTAAAATGGCAGCAATTTCATAGGTTACAGGTTATTTCCCCATGTCGCTCTATTCGCCCATCACTATTGTTGAAATCATTGACACTGAAGGAATTCCTTGCTTGTACCGGGAAAACCATAATCGGTAGTCGGGGGGAGGGGAGGGGGTAAGACCTAAAGTCGAAACACGATCCCTTTCCCCCAGTGTGATGTAGTTGCAGCCCCAGGTTCAAGAAACCTACACTAGGTAGTCAAAGCACGCGCGGAGAACATATTTCAACATCTTTCACCGCTGCTTGCGTCAAGCTGCGGCCATTGGATGCACGAGAATAGCATATCAGGCTTCCAGTATTAGAAATAGTGGAAACTGCTAAGCACTATGACCAATAGATTGGCCCTAAACACTTTCCGGCCGTGTCCAACAAAATAATAAGCCCTTCTTTCTCTGTTACGCAAACAATTGCAATTCGTTAAACTTATCAGTAATGCCCTAGAACGTCAAAATAATTTAATTATAGGTTAAAATGAAGCAATGAGCACATATATCTTTATTCTATTCTTCAATGAAATCGCACGTGTCTTTCTCTACGTGAAAAATCAAGGTTCCTGATGATGTATACGCAAAACTAGTAAAGTATGGCTTTATGATGAAGGAAATATTCCTACAAAACTTGAGAAAGAGCATTCTCTGAGGCAATCAACAACAACTGAAAATGTATTACTGCACAACTATCAGAGAACGATGAAAATGTACCATGTGGAAGTCAAACTTGCAGATGGTACATTTTTATTGTACGAAAGCATTTTAGTCGTATACTTGGGCATGCCTGTGGGCCGAGCAGTGGAGAGGAGCCGTCGCATTCTACGCGTTGTCAAATCCCTTCAAAACATGTGTGAGGGCCCTGAAAAAGACAAAAACACTGGGAGACGATTGAGTGTATCCTAACGTTCACGCCATTGCATTGCCTTTTAGATAGTTCCTAAGTAAATTTAATAATCATTTGCTAACTGGAAGTTCAACTTATTAGCGTTATTTGTTAGTAGAAGTAGGTAGAGTTCGACTCTGTAGTGCTAAGTAGGAGCGCTAAATGTTAGCGCTGTTAAGAGTGTTACTTAGTAGTGTAAATTAGTAGTTATTTGTAAGAAGTGATGTTATAATGCAACCTGTATAGCCTTTCGCAAATATTTGCAGCCGAGAAGAATTGCATCTCAGCCTGGAAAGGGAGCTATTTGAAACATCTGAAAGTCCTGCCCTGCGGGAAGGGAGGGAAAAAGGGGGCTATCTTTAGAAGATTTGCAAGGACGAGCATTCTGCCTAATTACCACGGTAGTAGAAAACCTCCTAGACGGTAAAAGTATGACAAACTCACCGTCTATATCCTACACGTCGGTATGAGGATGTCGCGAAGGAGTCTGAACAGGCATTCAACGTACGCTACTCTGTTTTGCTGGGTATGTGTGCCCACCTTGCGATACAAAATGCAATGGCAGAATTCCTCCTCCACTAATTGACGTTTTCAGTTCCGGTGCTTCAGATATAAGATAGCAGATACCGGGGCTGGCAACATCTTTTTTTTTCTTTTGTACATACAATAAATAACCACTACAACAACAACCACAGAAATAGGTCTTTATTTCATCAGAAATGCATTTTAAAGCTGTTTGGTAGATGTTGTGACCCCATGAATGACTTCTTAACTGTGCACAACCAGCTTTCAAGTACGTACCGACCTGGCGTAGTCGATTCACCTGAGTTCCATGGTTAGTGGTCCTGGGGGCAACTTTCGTGGCGTGCGTTGAGTCGTTCTTTGTAGGGTCCGGGAGGTTTGTACGAGACAACAATAGAGGTATAGCCCAGCATATAATAGGTATAATGTCTAAAACATAAGTGACCAACGCCAGTAACCTGTGCCATTTTTTTTATGAAGCCAGAAGAAAATTCAGAAGCACAGACGAAGAAGCCCCTTTGTCGAAACGTTGGCTCGACTTGCGAACTGAGGCACCCCTTCAGCCCTTGCTCAGTGCTTTTTCATACTGTGTAGCCATCTTTCTGCTCTCAGTCTACCTTGAAACTTCAAAAGAACGTTGTTTATATTCTTTATATTCCCGTTTATACGTTGAGACAAGCAGTTGGTTAAAGTTGAGGATTGTAGCGTCGATAGCTCATTGTGCACTGACGCAGAAAAACCTCTCTAACAGAAATGAATTGACTGCTTATGTTATTTGTTATAAGGCGCCAAATAGCATCTCGTACAACAACAATATCTTGTAGAGCCTCTAGCAATAGCATTAAGACTAAGAAATGAATCATTTAGCTTTTTAATAATTTACACTATGCTTCCCAAAAATATAAAATTCACCACACTTTCTTTTGCTAATGCGTATCGCAGGCGTTCGTCGCCGATCCAGCTTCTCTGGAATGGCTTCCGAGCAGCGATGGTGCTGTCCCAAGCGGTGCGATCCAAGGTGGTGTGACCTCTAGTGGAGAGCCTCTGTATGTCGGGCGCGCTCTCCACAAGGGTATGAAGGTTCTTGGAAAGGTCCAACCATCCCAGCGTTGTGCTATCGTTCCTTTAGGTGGTGTTGAGCACCGCTACACGGAGTATGAGGTGCTAGTCTGCAAAGCAAACAAATTATAAGAAGCAAGAGAATTTGTCGACGCACATCAAACCACGGTGATGACGAAATGTATACAAATATTACATAGTGAAAGCCACATTGATTTCAATCCCTCTGGCATATAGATTAAAAGGAAAGCTGATTTTAGAAATGAGCATTTTCATTGCATATTTCTTTTTCTGAAACTTTTAGAGGTTACAGACTGTGCCATCAACAAGCGCCATTTGAAGTTTGTGACCCACGCCCCTTGATCAGTTAAGAATAAATTGAACTTCATATCAGAAATAAAAAGTCACGGAGTAATGGAAGCTAATATTTCTTAAATGTTTTCATATCCACAATACACGCTACGTGGGAGATGCTATGCGACAAAGAACAAGTCAGTGTGGGCGCCTGAGAAAACCCCAGCATCAGCGCAATCGCTGTGGATATGAGTATCTTGATTTTGTTTTTTTCGAACGAGTGGTTGCAGAGTATCGAAGATGGCGAATTTCTCGAACACAATCAGTGCTCTACATCTTCTTCTGTCACACTTAGCAGTTAGCGGCATGAAAGCACAGAGATTGAAAGTTTTTACCATCCACACAAGTAAGTATATATTCAAGTTGCATGCGCGTAGGGCTTGCATTGAAACGTTGAACCCGAATTTTTAAAATCTTTTAGATGAATACACGGGTGTTAAAAACACGTGGCATTGTCATGCCCGTAACGTGACCAAGACGAATGTTTGGCAGGTTGGACAGGCCAGGCTCATACAGCCAGCGGTACTGTAGAACAGGTATCACCTGAAAAGGTACAACGAAACGTCTACCCCTAGAACTGCTCTTTCTTCATTTTCCTGGTTTTTCTGAACAGTTCTCCTTCTTTATAACACTTCCCCCGTCGCAGACGAACCCTTCCGGATGAGTCTCTCTTCAGGACGACGATGGCAATGTTTGAACCTAGTGACGTGAGTAACCTCAGTGAGTGCCGAACATCAGCCACTTTTGGTGAGGCGCGTAATCCGATAGGTAAGGTCACTAACTTTGCCGAAGATCATGTAGGTGCCGGTATAGTGCACGTATATTTTCTCGCTGAATCCACGCTTTCATGTTGGGCGCCAAAGCCAGACCAACTGGGCAGGAAGATAGCCTGCTCAGCGATGATGGGCGTCGTAGCGGAATTTCCAGCCTTATTGCGAGGCGAGCCTCCTCAGGCGGGCTATTTAGCGGGCTTCCTCAGCCCGGCAGAGGATCTCGGCAACCCCAGAATCAGCATGTGTGAAGAATGGAAGGATGCTGTCGAGGGTGTGTCGAGTAGAGCGGGCATAAAAAAGTAAAAACGGACTGTAAAGCGTTGTTTCCTGTTGAGCGGTACTGTATGCGTATGTTATCAATGGTAGTACAAAGTCCTAATTCTTGTGGTCGGCGGCGATAAACATTGAAAGCATGTTGGTGATTGTACGGTTGGTTCGCTCGGTCAGTCCATTTGTTTGACGATGATAAGGTGTGGAGTGTCGAAAATGCTTTGTGCACAAGCGAAAGAGTTCTTCAACAACATGCGCGGGGAACTAGAGACCTTGGTCGCTAATCGACAGTCGTGGTGAACCATGGCGAAGTATTACAAAGTGTAAAAAAAAGAGGGAGACCCGGTGCGCTGTAACCGACGTAAGAGCTGCGATTTCACCATGACAAGTGTGATAATCAGTGCAGATAACAATCCAGCGGCTACAGTCAAGAGATTTGCGAAAGGGTGCCAGTAGGTCTGTGCCGACCTGCTCAAAAGGAGATCTTGGTGGCTTCATAGGGAGTACTAGTGGGACGTGTGTGACTGGCACGTTGAGTGCAGCTCGCCTTACACCTCTTAGTGGTTTCCCGCATCCGTGGCCAATAGAAATGTTATTGGGTGAGACGGAGTGTCCTCGCTGATCCCTGGTGTCCCGAAGGGGGAGCATCATGCACGGAGCGCGAAATAGAGAATTGTAGGCTGTGAGGGACCACCAGAAGGTAGCGGAAGCCTGTGTCACAATATTCCTTCTTGTACAAAAGGCCGCACGTACACAAAAAGGACGGGAAGCGGCGGAGTCTTGTGGAGCGGTAAAGAATGGCTTCAATTTCTCGTCTGCTCACTGCGGAACGTGCAGACGGCAGGGAACGGAGATAATACAGTGTAAATGTAATCGTCAAAATTGTCGGCGTCACATTCTGTCGTCGCAACCGGCAAACGTGAGAGACAGTCTGCGTTAGCGTGCGCCGCCCACTCTTGTATAACACCGTGTAATCAAATTCTTGGAACCGGATTGCCGACCACGCAAGACGCCCAGACGGGTCGCGGAGGTTGATGAGCGAACACACGGAATGATGGTCTGTAACCATTTTGAATGGGCATCCGTGCAAATAGCTCTGAAAAGGCTGAACTGCGATAACTACGGCGAGGCACTCTTGCTCAGTAATTGTGTAAAGGCACTCAAGTTTACTTAAGGAGCGACTTGCATAAGCTATAAATTGTTCCTTGTCGCAATAACGCTAAATCAACATAGCACGGATGCCTACACGTAGAAAGTTTAGTTTACGAAAACAGTCGTAATTGGGTGTCCACTCGTAGAGGGCCTCCTTGAGGCGAAGGCATGTGATGTGATGAGCAATGACAGCGAAACGGGGAATGAAACGGCGAAAATGTCCGCAACGTCTGAGAAAACTTCGGAGTTCTTTTACATTAGGAGGTGTTGTAAATTACGCAACTGCAGCGGTATTCTGTGGGTGAGGTCTGACGCCCTCGCGATCAACAAGGTGGCCAAGAACCAGTCTACCATTCACCGGAGTGACACTTCTTCGCATTCAATGCGAGACCAGCGTTTTTCAAGCCGTCCAGTACAAGCGCAAGGCCTTTATTGTGCTCATGAAATGGCCGCCCAAACATAACGACGTCATCGAGGTAACGCATGTATACATGCCATATTAAGCCAAATAGGATGGCATCCATAAATCGCTCGAAAGATGCAGGAGCATTGCACTGCCAGAACAGCATTACATTAAATTCAAATAAGCCATCGGGCTTGATAAAAGCGGTCGTCTTCTTATACTGAGGGTGCATAAATATGTTTCAATGTCCTGGCCGCAGATCAACAGATGAAACGTATGACGCGGAGTGCAGTCAATCTATGGCGTCATCGATCCGGAGAAGAGAATAAACATCTTTCTTTTTAGAGGAATCAGGCGGTGATAGTCCACGCAAAATAGCCATTCCTATTGAAAAATCTCATATGAAGACTTATGTCTCATATGAATTTATACGTGCTTGACATATGCTCATAAGAGATGATATGTGTAGGTATGTGTTTCGTATTTGCTTATATGTGCCCTTTGTATCACTCGTATGGCCCGATATGCGTCTCTCATATCACTCGTACGGGCTGATACGGGCCTCTTGTGTCACTCGTATGGCCCCATATGCGTCTCTCATATTGTTCGTATGAGCTGATAAGGGCCGCTTGTGTCACTTGTATGGCCCGATATGTGCCTCTTATATCACTCATATGGCCTGATATGGGCCTTTTTCGTCGCTCGTATGGGTCGACTTGAGATCTGACTTAATGAGGCAGCGCCATACTATTAACTCATTTGCGTCCGATTCCAGGTTACTGTGCAGTTTACACAACTTGTAAAGGCTTCAGCATTACATTTCAGCTTGCGTCTTTTATGCCGTTCATATGATCGCACAGTTGAAGACCCCATGTACACGTTAAAATTGATCCCTTCTCTATGGTATCTCTGCAATATGCAGTTTAGTGAAGTGATTTTGTGCATAATATAATCATGTATCAGCCTGGAAGAGCATGTGTGCATGAGAACACGACATTCTGAAGCTCTGATATACATTTTGGATCAAGCATATTCATTCTAAAAACAGTTTATTATGTATGCATCAGTAAATAAAAACTAATTATTCCAAGGAGTACAACACCTAAAACACGACCAAAGCTAGAAAATGAGTCCACTAAAATCAAGGACTAAATCATTCATGTAGCCGCCGCAAGCAAATGACTGGAGAGACAAATATTTGTGGCACATATAAACCTAAGATACAAACCGAATTCAATACTGATGTCCTGTGTTCCCCTAAGTTGAAGACTGCATAATACACTACCACAGTACACAACATATGGCACAAATGGTTTTTGTACACAGCATGGAATAACACAGAATGTGCTATACAATGTGCACATTTCTCTGGATTTGCAAGTTATATGGAAAAGATAAAACAATATCAAATGGACGCTGAGGAGAAGGCCATGTAATTTCTCTTAGTAAAAGTGCGTGCTACAGCACTTTCTAACTACACTGACATGTATTCAGCATAAAATGTTTATATATCACTGAGAAGTGCCAAAATTTTACGTCTTGCCATTCAAAATCTTAACAAGCAAGCCTGGGACAGACACTATTATGAGCACTGCTGTAATGCGATTAGTGATGTTTAACCTCAGTGATCTATGCCAGAAACTGTCTTCTCATCAAGGCTTTCAAGATCGCTATAGGCCTAGCACTCAAGCTGTCATGAACAGCTTTGGCCATGAGGGCCCAAACACCCTTTGGGAGCATATCCAGACCTCCCCTATCCTAGCCAGCCAGTACAAACCTAAAACCCCAAGTTGTCGCACTGTTCTATGAGCCTGCGCCCCCGATTATCAACAACACTGCTGGAAAATTATTCAACAGTTCATTCGAGATTTGCGACCAACTAGTATCTATACGATAAAACATTGCATCCTTTTACTGCCATGCTTCCAAAGAAAGGTTGATTCAGATAACTTTGGGCGAAAACAATTAGGTTAGATGCACAGATATTTCCATTTACTCTTACTCAGAGCACCCGTTGACCCTTGTTAGTGTTGTCAAACATGAACTCATGACAGTGGCTCCCATGTCACTGGCCAGTACCAACCTGACAGATGCTGATTGAGTTCAAATCCTGGCAATCACTGGAGACAAAGAATACGTAATCGTCCTTTCTAATTCACAAGCCACCTTACACTGCTACCATGATGGCAAGCTTACTCCGATCGCGATCCGAGGATCGCCAGCTTCAGCCTACTACCGCGACCTAAGTTTGAAACCAGTGTCCCCAGACCCAAGCACATCCCCAATCAATACTAACAAATCCCCAGTCATCATTGATGACAGCTAGAGGTTCCGTTTGCCCCAGCCACACAAGACCATAACATGGAAGGTTGTAATGGCCTGGTGCCAACTCCAGTCCTGCATAATACATACATACATACATACATACATACATACATACATACATACATACATACATACATACATACATACATACATACATACATACATACATACATACATACATACATACATACATACATACATACATACATACATACATACATACATACATACATAATAAACCCCATTACTACACAGTTTCGTACCTTACACAACCTGAGCACATCTAAACACTGGTCTAAGCTCACCTCCCTATACTACATAACATGGACCTGCCAGCAACACCTAAACATTCAACCTATCTATCTGCTTCTTCTCAAGTCAAACCTGAAAACTTACACTTCTAGGCTTGCAACTAGGTGAGCAGAGTCATCAAGTGGAATGAGCCAAAAACGTGGCACTCAGCACCAGAGCCTTGGACTAAGGACCTCACCCATTTTCGGCAACTTTTCTTACCGTGTCAATAAAAGTTTACAAAACACAGGCGCCTCTACAAACTGGTTCAGGAAATAGCCATTGGCTGTGATTAGTTCCAACTTTAAAAAAGCACCTGCAGAAGGTGCTTTGTCAATGCGAATAACCACTTTGTCACTAGAATGCGATAATCTGTAGATGCAAAGCGGCATCTACTTATCCTCAGTGTCTGTTTCAACACGCTACCTAACGCAACACCTTTGCTTGTCCCAATCTGACAAAAAATTCTGGTGATGAGCTGACTAGCTAAACCATATAAATTGCTTGGTCATGTATACATAGGTTGCAATATTGTACAGGGAAAATGAAAATTCTTGGGCTAGATGTATGATGCTTGAAGTTGCATTCTCGCTCTGCATATGCGGAGGCGCATGCTTTGTGAAGGTAGATTTGCAGTGGGTGGCAACAGATGCCAATGTTTAAAGTGCCTAAGCATGCTAACTCAGGGTATCGTAAGTATAGTCTGTTACGATCAGCCATTGGCAATTGTCTACATAGAACAAGGCCATTGGAACTCACTGTCAAGGCCTCCATGAAAACACGTTTTGCAAAAGAGGCATTTTCAAATTTATTTTGTGCCAGAGACAAGGTTACGGCAGGTATTCACGAGGTGAACTATGTCGGGATCAGTATAGTCGGCCACTACACTGTCTCTTGATCTTCCAGGGGATATGTCGACTGTCTTTTGGTCTTCCAAGGCACTTGTCAGTGCCGACATTTCTTTTTCGATGCAGGCAGCGCAAAAATGAGTGCAGATTTGCTGGGATGACGAAGCGTGAACTGCATACCAATCTTGATTCATTTGCGTTTCCAATGCCGCACTTGTGTGAACAGCATTCTTTCAGCGTAAAAAATGTGCCATGCCAGCCAACCAGTACTGCAGCTTCATGCTGACCTCATCGGTATCCTGCTCTTTCTTAAGCTATTCCAATGCTAAGTTTGAGATAGGCAATGTCGAGATGAATTCACAAAGCCAGCATTCGACCTCGTAAGCAAGTTCGTATCCTCTTGCATTTTTCAGAGGTGCCCTCGAGAGAGTGTCTGCAGCTGTCAGCTTCTTGCCTGGTAAAAAGGTGACCTAAATGGTATATTGCATGAAGAGCAAACACATTCTTTGAAGTCAGTAAGATTTCTGGTTGGTTTTGTTGCAAAGAAGACAATCATCTATTTTGGGAAAGACTTGCAGAGCAGATAGCCACAAAACCTCTCGTATCCCCAGATGAGTTATGTGCTCTCTTTATATCTGGGCACATCATCTCCCGGTGCCCATTAGTACTCTTGAAGCGCAGGCAAAAATTGAGAAGGGCTCAATATCTTGCTTTTGCTATAGCACTGCTCCACAAGTGCACAATGAAACAATGAACATCAGATGAGTTTGAGTATAAGGACGACAAAGTCTTCTACAAGATTTTCTTCCGTCAAAGAAAGCACTTTCTTGCAGCGTGCCTGATAGATTCCTGC
This sequence comes from Amblyomma maculatum, assembly GCF_055883805.1. Lineage (NCBI taxonomy): Eukaryota > Metazoa > Arthropoda > Arachnida > Ixodida > Ixodidae > Amblyomma > Amblyomma maculatum. Next base: position 68,769,075 of record NC_139346.1, read on the forward strand.
TTGATCGGCAGCACAATGTAGAGTAGGTTGTAGGATGGATTGCATTTGCTTAATAAAATCCAACTTGCTCGCATCAGGCTAGATTGAGCCACCTTCCAGTATATGGCCCAAAAATAATATATTGAAGACTAAATTGAGATCTGTAAATCCTCAGCGTTACTATAACCTTCCTCACTTGGTCAAGACTTGCCCAAAGCCACTGGTCATGCCATTCCTTAGTAGGCACTCGGACAAGAATTGACAGACAAAAGGACCAACTATTTGTCTCTGGAAATGCTCTGGCACTGAGTTGATACCAAACCGCAGGCAGAACCAAGCGAACAATGTGATGTCAACGTAATGTTGTTTTTACTGAGGCAGATTTTCCAGAATCGAGAGGTGGTGCCGATCTTGAAAACCAGACTGCATCTCCGGACATCTCCAACAAAGGAGGCTATGCTCTAACCTACTCTCAACTGTTGCTATTGCGTTCCACTTCCGAAGCATGTACTTGATGACCTCTCTGGAGTCTATGCAAATTTGCTGTACACCAGAAGCTTTCAGTACTACGGCATTTCAAGTGCACCATGCTGTTGGTTCTGTGAATGGAATGATAGCACTAAGTTCCTTCATATGTTTCAGCTCTTGCCATACTTTATCGAAGAGCGGTAGAGGAACACGACGGGGCAACAACAAGACGAATGGTGTATGTGGCTGTAGCTTGATGTTGTAATTTCCCCAATCCTCTAAAGACACCTGCAGTTTCTTTCAACATCAAGTGCTAACAAGGACCCAACCATAGAAGGCAGGTTGGGGTGATTGATTGCAATTTGTCGAGAAGACATATGGAAACTGCACTCAGAACAGTTTCTCAAGGTTCTGTCTACCATTAAACAAGAAATTGATGTAAGCAACTCAAAATATCTTGAGTTGTTTTCTGTCAGGGCCATATGTGGCACTGCGTCAGCACAAGCGCAACGTTCTGGAAGAGCCGCTGGAATATGTGTTTGTAGAAAACTCTCATTCCGTATAGTGTCTACTTTCAACGTCATGTACTGGGTCTTGATGCACAATAAAACTTGACATGCAGTTGTTGGTGGATTGGGTATGGCACAGAGGAAGCCTGACCGCCGGATGACGCTTTGAACCTTGGGCATAGATCTGCACACCAAAGTGAAGTGTTCTTTCTTCTCCCGCAGGCGCGGCAGGAGCATCTTTCATACAGCAGGCATTTCGCGAGTGGAATTTTTGCTGCACCGCCACAATTTTCCCCTTCTCTTAGCAGCATTGGCTGTGGAAGCACTGCATGAGCTGGTGCATGTATAAACAAGATATCCGTTGGCCTTTTAACTCTGGTAACGGAGTAGATTCTGAGAGAGAGCAAGCAATGCAGAGATTGTCAGAATGAGGTGGGCAGATGAGATTTGACATAAGGAAGTTTGCAGGGATAAGGTGACAGTTTGCACAAGACAAGATTACTTGGCTATATGAAAGAAGACATTGCCGTGTAGTGGGCATGCATAGTTAGGCTGATATTATGACCCTACAGTTATGTATTTCTGCAGTATAAAAAACTTACTGCCTCATTGCAATGCCTCAGTGGTTTAGAGATATGTCTGATGATCCTGAAGATGCGCGTCTGATTTGGTCGCAGTGGCTGTGTTTCGATATATGCGGAACCCAAGGTGGTCATGTATTGTACTACGTCAGTGCCTGTTAGAGAGTCCTACACTGTAAAAACAAAAACACCTTATTAGGTGTTTTCGCATGTCTATAACTAACACCCATGCACCCTTGAAAAAAAGTGGCTTCAGAGTGCCAGTACACCCTCAAAGATGGTGCTTCGGTTGGTCATAACACCCTTCTATGGGGCCAATGCACTGGGGTGTTTTCATCACCTCTACACCCTATTGCAGGGTGGAAGCAGTGGCATTGCACCCTTACACCCCTTGATAAAAATCAGTGCGGATAACGTCCATATATTGCATTCCCTAATTAGGACATACTTTTGCCTCTACACGTTCCTTAATGCTTTTCCTATGTGCACATTTCCTATCAAGCTTAATGGTATTCCTTTTAACCACCTGTAATGCCAAATGAGCATGTAAAGAGATGCTGCATGGCATTATTTTGACATCTAGAATGGCCCATGCCAGTATGATTGTTTTTTCAAATTCACAGAGCATGGTACAAAAAAATGTCACACAGAAGGAAACTGGAAGTCTTTTATTCGGCATAGAAGGGTCAGGGTTCGGGCTAGTGGGTGCTCGGGTGCTGGTGGAGGGGGGGGGGGGGGGGGCAAGGGGCACTTGTGTTCTGTTTCTTCATTGATGCGCGCTATGGAGCCTCATTTATTTAACAAAACTGCTACTTTCCACCGAGAGCCTAGCAGACGGGCAAAAACATACATGGTATGTACGTAAATACCTAAAAAAATGAAAGCAGCAAAACAGTTCCAACAAATGCAGACAACAAAGTATACAATTTTTTTCAAAAACAGAACCGAACAATGAACACAACAGCATGGTGACATTTCTTAAAAAATAACAACAAAGCTTTTAGTCGTATGCAACAATAATCGCATTACACAATATTAATCCTGTGCTTTGTCAGCGTCAACGCGTGCGCTTGCTTAAATTCGGCCTTAAGCGATGAAATAAAGCGTCGTGCAGCGCATCTTGGCTTCGACACGCAGACGCCCAAAAAGAGGTGCTCTATAAAGCAGCACAAATTGTCGGACCCCTTGTGATATGTCAGATTGAACAGCCAAAATCGACCCATTATTGGAACAATACCCTAAGTAGAGTCGATGACTCGAAGTAGCTTCCGCTGCTGAATGAAGGGGAAATGCTCTTCAGCTTCTTTGATTCTGCTCCCAGTATATCCGACACACGGCGTGGCAGGCTTTTCTTCCTGTTCCTTCAAAAAATTGTGAAAACTGCATAACAGAGCAGCTGTATAAATATGCACTGCACCTGGCAAAAAGCAAATTCAACATATTTTCTACTCTATATTTAGAATACGCCAATGCCCCTTTAGTGTACCGCAGTGTGCTGGAAAAGGGCCCTATCAGAAACCACTGGTGGTTATCTCAAAATTAACAATGCAGAGTATACTGTTATGGTTGGTTCAGGAGGCACAAAGCCAGCAGTCTGATCAAGTCATAAATGAGAGCACATAAGGTCAACCCATTTTAATCCATGCAGCATGCTGTTGCATGGTAATTTTAGATTATGCAAGCTATTTTATCAAACAAAAATGGCTACACTCATCAAAAGCACCTGGGTTAGAGAACTTCTATGCTGCCCCACGAACTTTTCATTTCACATGAACTGGAATGCTTATTATGATAGTTAAAAATATAAATAAACAATAAACAGCACTGGAGCACGGTGTTTACTACTGAAATAATAACAGCTGGCTCAATTGAAGGCTTCACACAAGGCCTACAGCATACCCTGCACTAGCCAAGTAGATACTGCAGAACCAAACAAAAGAAACGTGGAAAGAGCATACTTAGTGATGGGGCACTACAAAAAAAAAAAACAAAGTGCATGTAATACATAACACATAATGCATTTCTGAACTTTTGCACGTCTTCTTGTGCTAAGTATGAACCAGCCAAGCCCTAGGTCATCGCAATGCTTCCTGAAGTGTTTACATTTAAGGTTTAGTAACAAGGAAAAAGTGTTCTCGCTGCTCTATGTGGCAGTTCTGAAACTTCATCACACATTATTCATTGAAAGTGTACACTGGAGCTTTGAGTTGAGCGACAATTACATGTGCAACAGCAGAGCATTACCAAACAACCAAACAGCAGAAGCTCTAAAAAATGTCGACACCGAAGCATTTCATGTTAAAACATTTTCCACGCATAGCACATTGTATGCATAGACATCCAGAACAACAGTGGTGAGCCTCAAGAGGCGGCAGGAAGCTCAAGTGTTCAAGAAGTTGTAATCGTTATAGCGGCAGGCAGTCTGAGCACTTTGAAATACTAAAGTTTCGAATACTAAAAATATGTTGACTAACTTGAAATGCAAAAATAACAATTTGGATTTATTCAGAATGTTTACTACAAATGAAAATGTCTATGACAGTGCCACATGGTTAATGCATGAAATTTTAGCATCTGTAGTTGAAGGCATTATATTTATACAGCATGAACCTTGAAACACAGCAGTATTTTCTCCCAACCAATGTGGTAAACCTAATCTCAGAAGAATTAAAATTATTACATCATTTCAAACTTGGCTAGCAAATTACAGCATTTTTTTTTAAAACAACTATTAAACTGCAATACCCACCTTCAAAAGCCTGTACGATAAGACAATGTGGCAAATATTTCTTTTGAAGCGGTCGCAGATTATATATTCCAGACATTAGGAACATGTTAGGTACTAGCATGCATGAGCAGGTTGAGAGACCCCTTTCCAGCAAATGCTAAACCCCACCAAGCTGCCTGCAAGAGCCATCTGATAAAGCACTGCTGGTCCACTGCAGCAGAGTGCTTAGACAAATGGCACACTGCACCAATCTTGACATTACCAGTGCTTCATCAGGTGACTCTTGTATGCAATACGACGGGGTAAGCATGTGATGGCGGGAGTCCCTTAAAAGTGCTTTTCATTGTACTTACAGTGCAAATAATCCTTTCACAGCAAAGAATTCACAGTTGTGATGAAAACTTGTGTAGTATTTCTATTTGAATTATGAAACACTAATACATATTACAAGTTAGACTGTAAACCATTTTAGAAACAAAGAAAATTCGCTAATAAAGTCGGTTTCAAGTAGGCTTCCTGAATATTCAAATGACAAAGAGAAAACTTACAAATGATACAAACATAACATCCAGAGCTCCCGGCTGGTTCCCAATGTTTGCCAAGAGTTGCAGAATGCATACTGTCTGTACATCTACAACAGAAATAAGCAACACAACAATGGTGTACCTCCTTGCAGGTAAAAAGAGACAGCCGAGTTTTGAGGCGATAATTTATTGTCTAATTTAGGAAGGCAAATAAACAAAATTGAGAACATGTAGAGGAACGCAAACTGAAAGCCAAACATCTGACAGCAAAAATTAGCAAAGCTTGTGAAGATTTGAATCAGGTATCACCTAATTCTCTGCTACTAGTTGAACAGATTCGAAAAGGCTGCACCATTACAATGGAGAAGAACAATAGGTAATTTAAATTTAGCTAATGCGAAAATTGTTACATATGAAGAAATGCACAGGCTAGTTATGGTTTTATTATTCTTTCTGATGCTAAGCCATGTTTTTAGTATATCTATAAGGCACTGCAAAATGGCAAAAATTTAGGCATTTAGCGAAAAACTGCCAATTAGATATCACATGCAGCAAACAGAAGGAAACAGCTTAATACTTACGCTTCTTTCTCCTTTCACGCATTCCCTCAGAACATACTTTGAGCACCCGGGCAATGTCCTTTTTTCTTGCACGAATGGTGTCCTTCAAAACCAAGACAAGTGTCTTGTTAAGGCCAATTTCAACTGCCTCTTTGCCGTCCTTCTTGATCAGCATGTTGAAGTCATGTAAGAACTGCAAGTTTGTGTGAATGGTAGACATAAAGAATTCATTTTACTCAATGTTTCAAGTAACTGAATATTAAAAACCATTGTACGAAAGCTAAGGCAATTGATGCCTTTGTACATATCTGAAAAAAAAAAAACTGACATTAGCAAACAGCAAATACAAATATTTACTAAGGTTAGAAAACTGCAAAAACCATCAGTATTTTGCCACTCATCGCCAAACTGCAAGCAATATTAAGGAAAGTCTAATAAAAAAAATAACAAAGCAAAAATTATGATCCTCCTTGCCTCAACTTGGCACACGGCTGAATGGCAATAAAATATGTAATATATCTCTAAACTAAGGGTCCCCGCTCAGCTTTAAAAAGTAGGCTTCAATTCTTAGAGACAATCTACAGACATGCATCGTTAGCATATGAAAGTCAAATTGTTTTCTGGGCCCTTTAAATCAGTAAACTGCTTTCAACACATACATTACAAATTTTTTAATAACAGTAAGTCACAAATTTGCCTGCAATATGCGCACTGTGATGAGCAAAGAAGGTAAACATATGCGAATAAGGCTATGATAACCGCTTCATATGTACATTTAAGAAAAAATAAAATTAAACATCTGGTCAGAATCAAACTCTGTAATAGCAACATCCGGTACAATATTTGGCCACAGAATTTAAGCTGTCGACCTCTACTTGAATGCTGAGGCATCAGTATCGAAATCCATTTATTCTAGTCTAAAGACACAAAAATCAAGTAATGCGGTCAAACAGTTATGTTGAAATGTGACCACAAAAATAATGAAAACTGGATGGTTTGAACCACATCAGCTGACTTAGCACGTGTACAAGTGCCTTAATTGAAGTCTTGCTGAAAATAAAATACGTACCTAAATGATTCTTCGAGAGCGAAAGTAAACGCCATAACAAAAGCAGCATAATAAAAATGCAACTTCACATTCCATGCAACCGCAAAATATGGTCCCCGTAAAATGAAAAATGCTCCCATTGTGATTAAGAAAGGCAAATCCAGACGCGGGGAAGTTAACATAGGCTGACGATAGCGGCATACAGTTTACGCAGTTTATAATAAACTATTATGCAACCAGGCCGGCCGACCAGCGCACTTCGATGCCGAGAGCACGAGCGTAGAGGCGTGCCGCGCTAAACGGCCGCCGAGAACGAACATAGCCTCCTCGAACAAAAAGTTTAAACAGAAGGGCTGCGGGAGGACGCTCCCCGAGCAGCAGGACGGTGCGCGCCTATGCTCCGAGTAAATAAAAAAGAAAGGGAGGGGGGGGGGGTCGCAGCGCTCCGAGTGAAAGAAGATGACGAAGCATGAAAGAGGTTTCAGGAGAGCGAGCGCGAAGTGCAAGAGATGAGGGAGGAGGGGGGAGTCGAGAGTGCTAGGAGAATTAAGGTAGTACGCCAACATGGCCTTGCCGCACGAACGGAAACGGTAGAACAAAACCGAGTCGTTGCGAACTGAGCGCAAGTATCAAACTGTCAAGAAACGAAAATCGTTTCGTGAACCTCCTGCGCGTACAAAATGCAAGGAAACGTAGCACATACATTATTTCTGTTCAAGAAAGTTGAGACTGATGTTCTTGCGCGAAGTCTGCGTAACTCGCCGCGACATCTACCACATGTGCGATGTCATTTTGGCAGCCAGGTGAAAACAAGCGCGTGTCTCACGTTTTCACAACACATTCTGGAGCGTTCCGGCACAAAAAGACACAGAATGCCGCAATCCGGTAGGAAACTGTTCCCACAAAGCGCAATATGCGTGAGAATAGGCTTACCTTTACAGACGATTGCGTCAGCCGCGAAGTACGCTGTCCGCCTTCGTATCACCGGCACCGAACCAACCAGTGCGATTTCTGCGCGAGTGCAATGTAGTCGGCGCATATACCTCTTAATCACGCAGAAAAAAAAATCGTCCATGCCTTCTTCTTTCGAACATCTCAAACATAAAGCGGTGCAGCAGTCCTTCGGCCTGAGCAAAGCAAAAAGAAGCCCGGACGCCCGGACACTTGCCGACACGATAAATGCCCGTTTGCGTTAAACACCACATGTAGAAGGCACTTCACAAGCGTACACACTTCTGTAACACATATGCATGGGAAATGCAACACATTTCACGAGGGTACACAATCGAAGAAGCACATTCAGCATTCGCCGAAACGTGGTCGAAACGCACCCCACAATGCTAACGGCCATATTGTGAAATTTGAAAAGAGCGTTCGTAGCTACCGGCGGCCTCCTGGCGGTGAAATTTTGTTTCAGTTTCTGTTTCATTTTTAGAAAGCATTCGTGTGTAATTTTAATTTTAGCGTTACTTTTGGTGCTTTATTTAGGTGTTGGGTTATATTAGCAGCGCCGCTTGTGTATAAAAGGCTACGAAGTTACGCAGCCATATACCCCCAGCATGTTAGGTGATATTGCTTGCCCGTAACACCCTAAGGCATATTCTCCAACCAAAGCACCCTTTTGGCATGCAAGAGGTGATTTTCAATGGCACGAACACCCTAGACTCAGGGTGTAAGGGTGTTTTGAATCAGACAAATGCCCAAAGAGGTGTATTTGTTTTTACAGTGTAGGTTGATAAAATTACCGAGAGCCTTTCACAATGATGTCTTTCATAGGCTTAGTCACTCTGGTATTTTAAACCCCATAAAAGCTCAAAGGAAATTTCTTAATAAACGCTTGCTAAAAAAAACATGCTCTAGTAAAATGAAAAAGGTTTAAAGGGACACTAAAGAGAAAACTGAAGTGGGCTTGCATCGATAGAATGCCAATTCCTGATTACAAAAAATCCACTCTTACTGAAAACAGAGCTGTTATGAGGTAGTAAAGAGGAAGAACAGAACGACAGGTATCGCCGCCAAAGCCGAAACTCGCAACTACAAATCACGTGACGCGCTAGGGATCACGGAGGCTGACAAATGCGAATTACGTTGCCCGTTTGAATGCGGTCGTAGGTTTTGTCTCGAATATAATAACACGCTTTTATCATACGTAAACGACGGCGAAAAGACAACGTAAACATTGCAAGGCAAATACAAAAATTTACTTGGAGGCGCCAAAGGCGCCCACTTCAGTTTTTGTTATGTGTCGGCCCAGGCATTTCGTGCGCACTCGGATAGTTTGCTTCGATCTGCAGCGCCTGAATTACGAGCTTGGAGCAGCAGATGCGCATTGGAGGTTCCCATTTGAGCATTCGGAGGCGCGAGCGAGCGAAATCCGCTGCCGCCGACACACTCCTTCGTTCACACTTCTGCGCCAACATATCGCCGCCGTCGCCGCTTGGACTGCGAGCTCCCGTTAACCCTGACCGGACCGCTCGACTGCAGCTACGTACGCCGCGAAAAGCATACATATGCTATATACCGAAGGAAAAACGCATTATCATTCAATTGTTCACTAAATCATGGCACATCTGACCAACATACTGCGCCAACAAGACCTTCAACGTGCTATTTGCAGGCATCGTAAACAAAAGGGGCACACTTGCCGCTCACACCAAGGAGAGTGTCGATATATTGCGCTCGTCGCCCGGCTAAAAAAAGGGCCTCGGGTAAACAGTAAAAAAACTAAATATAACGAAGCACCAGAAATATATTACGAAAGGTAAAAAAAATCGATTTGTAGAAAAAAAAAGACATTATTAGCGGTAAGATTCGAACTCGCCACTGTGTGCTCCGTAAGGCTCGGCGCTATCCGCTCGGCTATGCTGTGCTTTTTTTTCTTTATTGCATGAATTGGTACAAATACATCAGTAAAAGAGCGTGGTTGCCATGCCCCTTGGCTGACAAGCGTGTCTAATGGACTTTCATTACAGCAAGTTCGCCCATCAGACTCGAGACCTCCTCCGCAGCGCCTTGCTGCTTGAAAATTTCTTTTAGTTTATACACTTGTTCAACAAAATAATCACATACAGATCGTGCATATTTCCGGAGTCATTGTGGCGCAGCGTAGCCGAGCTTATAGACACTGTGATGTCGATGCTCGGCTACGCTGCGCCACAATGACTGCGGAAATATTTCTGCACTTTATGTCATGGCCCCATTTAAAATTTCTGCTGCCGATCTAAAAATTATAACTTCTTGACCATCGGAGCATGCTGCCTCCTCTCACGACTTGCAACTAATGTTCTGCATGCCTATGCGCACTATATTCTGCACTGGATCCATTTTAACACGTCGAATTTCACAGCGCTGGCGAATTTAGTGGCGCCGGCTCTTCGGTCATGCTCTGCTGCCGCGGACGTAATTTTCGTCGAACACGGAGCTGTAGCACAAACCATGAAGGAAAAAAGTGCGACGACACTTCAAAACTAACAAGCGCAGCAGCTAGGACACTATTTTGCTGGTAACTAAATCTTATTTGTATGTAAAGATGTCGGGAAGCATTGAGATGACCGAGGGCTCGGACAGTGCAAGAAGGAGCGCAAAAGCTTGAGAAACATGTAAAGTATTGTGCATTACAAGCGCTCTAGGTTTTTTTTTTCCTTTATGGGCCCATCGCTTGGTAAATTACTCTCTTCATCGTTTTATTTATTTCGGCTGTGGACATCATTGCGAGTACGCTGTTGCCATGTTGCCCTTCAGGGATGCAGCAACGCCGCGGGCCGCGCCGGCTCGCTAGCTATCACGGAGTCTCCGCTTACGTCATAGTGTGCGTCACTCAACTCCGTCTACGTAGCCGGAGGGAACAGTCTGAATTCGACCGGCGGGAACAAGAAATAACCTCGACTTCTTATCGCAATATCTCAGCAATTATTCGATTTTTTGCTGCTGGATATGCGGCGACAATGTCACCAAATGTAGTTTATTAGATTTTCATAGCATCTTTGGATGTCTTAAGTGTCCCTTTAAGGTGCTGTGAGCCCCTATGTCATATAATATTCTATAGCAGTGGTACAATGAAAGCTATGTTAATAACAGTTTGCAGAAATAATGCACTGAAAAAAAAATGCCAAAAAGTTTTTTTATTTTGTGGGTCTTGGAACAGATGTCTTTGGTACATTATTGCCGAAAATTTTGTTAACTGAGTTTGCATTGCACTAATGATACAGATTATTTTAACACTATGTCAAATGTAGTACCCTGCCTTAATACTGCCCTACTAGTCAAGCTCAATGAGGTTTCGAATTCTGCAAATATAATTTTCTTCATTGCCAAAAGTGAGAAGAAAGCAAGGCTTAGCTGTGCTACTCAGTTTCGTAGCAACCAGTAGACATTCTATAGAAAGTAGCACTGTATAATGTGGCTCGGCAAATCCCTCTCGCATTCTTCACAACAGTTTTGCCATAAAGCAATATGACTTCTCCATTGCTTGGACACCCTGCACTAACCACTTCAAAAATTTTCTTAGTAACAAAAAAATCATCTTGCGACTCAATAACAGTGTTGTCACTCCTGACTCCTCTACTGTACCTCTGGCTTTGCACCATAGTTCCCCTGTACAAAAATCGAAGTAACTCTCGTAATTGAGGCACACTATTCATCAACAACTCATAAGCGGCTCTTTCTAAGGCAAGAGCGCAGGCACTTCTTTAGGCGCATCAAACATGCACGCACCTTGAATATATTGAGCTTGCTGCACATTAGGGTAGCATAAAAAATTGCGGCACAGCTGCTTGCTTCTTGGCGGAATTTCATTCCATGACAGCAGAAGGTGCAAATCCTAGGTCATAACCACACGCGCCAAGATTTGGTCTGGTACACCACTTGCTGCGGTTACCAGTTTGACGATGCGGCCGTTGCCACCTTCAAATCCAAATGCAGAATGCGCCCACAGGAGTCCGCAGTTGCGGGCAACTTGGGTCAAGTGCCTGACCTGATGGACATTAAAACTCATGCAGCGCTCCCTATAAAGTGCTCAAGCTCGGATTACAAAACACCGCAGGAGGCAATCTCAAATTAAAAAAAAAGACGTAAGAATGATATTTTGCATGCGGCATGGTGCAGAAATATTTTAAAGTTGAAGGCCGTGTGGCAAACAGCCCACTACTTTAAATTGAGATCATTTTTAGAGCACCCTTAGTTGACCGATTTCATACCGACTTGTGCCGCACTAATGCAGCAGGGACGCGCATTGGGTGTTGTGATACCCCGGGTGACAGCCACATCGGCATGGGAAGCAGCCATTTGTGTCGTATAAATGGTTCCCTGCATACAAGCTGATTTTGAAAGGCAGTTGGCTTCGCTAAATTAGGAACTCCAGACCTTGCAACAACGTGTCTCGAAAGCATTATATTTTTACTAAGGGAACTCTTAGCATACTTTGTCTATCAGTGTTAAAATAACTTCTTGGAAAACACAAAGTAGAAGTCATGCATCTTGCTAAATATGTGTGGGTACCATGCTTCTTGTTGCATATTTTTTTTTCTTTGTGATGATATGCAAGGCATTAGTAAACATTGACCACCACTGGGTATAAGCGGCTTGCAAAGGGGTTACCGTGCAGTTGGCAGCACGTTTGTTAAGTAAGCCCAAGAGTGGGCGCTGCTTGCTGAGTGTTCCTATGCGCTCTTCACAATGAGAATTTCCTTTTCAATAGCATATGCGTCATGATATAAGCAGCACCAGTTACGAATGTACTGTAGCACAAACTCCAAGGTAGCTTGAAAATAATTTATCTTTGGGTAAATAAAACATGCCAGACACAAAATTTACATGTCAGCAGCTGAGCAAGCAACACTATCGAGAGTGCATCATTTGATCTTGGTTTGTATTAAAAGCTTACCTATTATTCTTATTTTCATAGAGTATTTATTGTGACAAATGCGTCATTATGGATTTTTGGACATTCGCTACTATTCACTTTGAGGTATAGGCAAGGTTGGTTCTTGCATATTAGTATTAATGGTTTACTTCTGCAATACACTGCTTATGTTCTGTAGAAAACTTGTCGTTGGTGTGCGTCAGCATGTGGAAAAAACCCTGAGCATGCCTCTGGCGGTTGGTAGTTCCTAGGTGATGGGTTGGACACTAAATGTTCAGTGGATTGCGCGAGACCATGGCCGAGCTGGCAACTTCTGCAAACTTGTGTAGCTCCTGTGAGATGGGGAACAAATCGAGGGTTCCAAATCAGGCACACTACCCATAGGCCACAATGACACATTCATGTGGGTTGGTTAAAGCTGCGTATTATATCCATGTTGAATAGTACTGCACATACCATAGTAGCTGACAAACGTATGCTAATGAGCACAGTCAGGTAATAGAAGCTCAAATAAATAAGCAAATAGGGAAGTGCGTGTATGCAAAACAATGTCTGCTTGGACAGTCGCAGATGAGAACTACTAATGCTGTCACGTCATATGATTAAGGGGAGCTTAAGTGTGCAAATTTGTTTGTAGCAATTAGGTTTTCAAGTCGTTTTCATGGGTTTTGAATAAGTAATGATAGGCATGGAATTGCATGACTAAATGAATTGCACAAGGTGCTCCAAGTGCAGCCCTGTCAAAAGTTAGTCCAATATGTTTGCTTCCATATTTTAAAGCCTGCCACCTTTCATGACAACCTAAGCGACCACAATCTCTCAACAGCGGAAGGACCTCATGTTTTTAATACTCCTAAGAACTGGGCGGCGCGATGTGTAAGGTAGCCCCACTGAAAACCATAGCAGCAAACCTTTCGGGTCATATACTTTGATGTGGGCTCAACGTGCATTCAACGTACCATTCGGTGCTTGTTCAAAGCCGTTTCACTAAATACTGTTATATATATTCCAAAGTGCTTTGCTTTATGCAGTGTAGCATTTACTGAAGGCAAAGCACTTGCTTTAATGCAATTCATCTATTTATGACTGTACAGTCGCGGACAAAACTGATATACTCCACGCGAATCGCAACGATTGCATTTATTCCGTACGAAAAAATGTGCCGCACAAAACTGCTTGGACTAGATGGAGAGTATATCAAGGAGGGTACGTTATGCATATCTCAGAAATAACTACTTCTCTGTCGGCAAAACCTGGTGGGCAGTTTTCTCGCAGCGCGTGGAATATACCACTTTTGTCCGGGGGGGTACATGCCATGTCAGCCCAGTGTGTTAACCGGTATGCATGCCCGGGTAACATTTATCTGCATGCCCACACTAAGATTTGTACATGCTGCGAAGTATGTCTTGACACAAGCGAATCTTGCATGCCAAAGCGCCTAATGTCTAGGTCTTACTAGTGAATTCGACTGATGAAGCAATACACAAGAGAGGGGTCCTCGCAAGTCGGACTGAGACACCACAGTATGCATGCACACATGAAATACGCTTGCAATGGAGAGGCGTGGTTGAATAAAAATAAATTGGCAAAAACAGCAACTTCTCTTTTATGTAATTAACCACTTGTTGAAGCAAAGTCCCAGTGATGCTGTGCACTACATTGCAGGTGGCTAGTCAGCACGAATTTGTAGAAGGTGCTCGGCAAATATACGCATTCATTTCTTCAGATAGCTGCCCAGTCATTGAAATTCTGACTTCCAGGCCAGGGGGTGGTGCCTTTTCTGCAGCATGCCACAATGAAAAATATCATCAAAATCCTAGAGAAACAAAAAATCACAGCTGCAAACATTGCCTATTCTCGTAGCAATGAATGCACAGCGCAAGCTTCTCCCCTGGACGCACTTTAGTGGCACTATAGGCAGTGCACAGGGCCTATACAAAGCCGCTAAATACTTTAAGGCTGAACTCCTCTCATGCTGTTGCTGTTCCTACAACCGAATGATGGTTGTGAGGTCGAAGTCAGTATAGGTCATGTAAATATAAACTGCAATACAATCACTGCATTACTGTTTTATTCCATTGTAATACTATAGCAAGCCTTTTCCAAGAGCTGTCATTGCAATGAATGAAGCATCAGCAATTATTAGTAGTGACACTTTTTTTAAGCCTCATATGACCTATATCGAACGTGACAGCCACTGTTTGGATCTTTAAACAAAAACAGCATGAGAACACAAATGATAATTTACACTAATTAGTAGTAATATACAAGCGCCACACAACAATCTATGCAGTGACCTATATATATCATTAAAATAAAAAATTCAACACTTTGGTGTATATTGTTACGTGGCGGCAAGCGATGAAAACAGGAGAACAGAGGACAGAGAGATCGTCGGTGGCCCCGGGTCATGTTACGGACGATCAAGGCAAAAGCAGCCGGCAGTGGCGCGGGCAGAAGCGCTCGCGCTAGGCCCGGCAACATTTCATTAGACGTGATCTACCATCGCCATCGGTCATCTTCTGTCGTCTTTCTTCATCGGCTTGCCGCATCGTAACATTTGGTGGGGGTGCGGGGTACTTCATCATCACCCCTCATCCTGGTCCGGAGCGTTGGTGCCCTTCGACTTTTTTAGCCGGCGGCTGAAGGTCAGGAGGCATCGCATGGTTGTTCCCCACCCTGCTGGACCAGCAAGTAGGAAGAAGCGGGCAGGGGCGCGGGCAGGAGCGCTCGCGCTAGGCCCACTAGCAATTCATTAAACATTATCTACCATCGCCATCGGTCATGTTCTGTCGTCTTTCTTCATCGGCTTGCCGCATCGTAACAATATACTCATTCCATGCGGTTTTCATATATAATCATGCGAGTGGCATGTAGAAAGAAATTACCATGTTCGAGCAAAATGCTTGGCCTCACCTGCACAACTGATGACCGCAGATGAAGGTTGCTCGTGCAGAAGCATGAAGATAGCCTCAGAGAGAAGGGAAAAGTGCTTCAAGTACTGCGCAGGCAGGGTGTTCAGCCAACAAGGCAAACAGTAAAAAAGAGCCACTTATGCCACTCGTGTGCTTTCCAGAAGTGCCTCTCGAATTGCACGAGGCAGACGTGTGATGTGGTGCGGGGCTCTAATACTGGTGAGCCGCTTGTTCAGGGCATTCACGGAACCTGGCCGTCCTCTAGCGTTATATATATACATGGTCAGGAAATATAAGAAACACGAACCATGAACACGGGTGAAATGAGGGAATGGGCGCCCAGTGTACTGCCGACAACGTTTGTTAGACATATCTGCCACCTTACCTTCACGCATGGAGACGGATGCAAATATCGCTGTGCTCATTGACAACATCTAAGATCTTTTCTTAACGCCAATTTATTCTTTTTTTTGCTTTCGATCTGATTGTATGCTTTCGCTTTTCTGTTTTCTTTATGTTTACAACCAACCCCCTGCGATAATGCCCAATGAGAGCTGTAGGTATTTGTAATAAATAAATCAACAAATGAAAAACCATACTCTCCCACGTAGCAGCACTGACACGTCATTCATGATGACTGCATCAGTACAGAGCTCATCCCATCCCCTCACGTCATCTGTGTTTTTGCTTTCCTAAGCATACATCTATAAGCCCAGTTAGGCGCTGCTTAACATACATATGTTGAGCTATGTGCTCTTCCTGAAGAAGCAGTAGAGCAGAATTCGCAGCAGAACTCTCTAGTATTGGGGGAAAAGAAATTTGGGGGGCACATAATCTCTGCCTTTAAGGGTATGACGCAACAACAGCAATGACTCCCATTTGTAGCTCTCTTTGTTGATGTGCACATGTACTATGCCCACAAAATAAACTGGTTCACTGATTTGAGGAAAAGGCGGTCTCCTTCATCTGGGCTGTTTATGAGGTGAACACTAAAGGTGTGTAGCTGAATATCTGGATGACCCACACGCATCCAAGCTATAGACATACATACCTGCTTGCAGGGTGCGCCGCGAAGCAAATTTCCGTTCGGTCGTGCGTGTGCCCCATTTTATTTTGGGGGCACTGGTACCTTGCTACTGCCTTAATCACTAATCCATCAATATGCGCCTCTACTATCTAACACTTCTTCATTAGCATATGATCGTAAGCTACATTATGTGAAACACCACAAAGCATGATACAAAGCTCTCCTTTAAGCCGTACAACGACACCTAGGGGTAGCATATCTGATTCGTGGTCCAAGGGTCTCAGGTTTGATTCCCATCTCAAAGCAGATAGCTGAGTAGTCAGCCCCTGCCAACACTGCCATCATACTATCTCACGACGTCACATGTCCTACCTACCAATCAATGCCACCCACGTCACCTGCGAAGGACTACCTACCAGAGGTATGCCTATGATTTTTCGCTCATAACGGAGGCAACACTGACAACGCCAATGCCGGATTTTCTGGAGAATAGGACCTTTCACGCTGTCATGTTAATACCCTAATTAATGTATAAATACTCACCTATGTTGTACATCTCACGGCAGCTTGACGAATCGACCAGTAGTCGGTGAATTGCCTGTCACACTAAGCAGTACACAGTGCATATACTCGACCTTGTAGCACGACACAAGATCGAGGTACTTGAGACGCCTCAGAGGTGATAGACCTTTCAGGTCATTGATTGGTGTGTCCAGCTCCATGGCACGTCCCGTGTCCTTGCGGATACTGTTGGATGTCCTCTCGTCTGTTGGTGGGTCAGTGATGGTATACAGGCGCCGTCCTGGAAACCACAGCCGCATGTCTCAGTTAAACTAAAACTGCAAGAAAAACAAGAAAACCTTTCAGAACACGTAACATATTATTTTTCACCAAAGGTTCCCAAAAAGATTCTGTCAAAAAATAATTCAATCTCTGTTGCAATATGAAACTTTCCACGGATAAGTATGAAAATGCACCTGCTGCTACTAAGTAAAATAGTGTTGCTGGCACGGTCTGAGCTCTGTATCTAGTTGACAAAACAAGTAAATACTGCAATATTTACTCAAATAATTCAGCCTCTGCTGTAGAGCCAGAAAAAGGCACCCGCAAGTATTGTCTTCAATTCTGAGTCTTGTTAAGTAATTGCTAAGCGGCCAGCAACAAGATGGTGCAAAGAAGCTAATAACAAATATCAGTAAAGTTTGGACGTTCCTACTTTCTTCCAGTTTCCCACACACCAGGCACCAGGGGAAAACGAAGAGGCCAATAAGTTGCGAGTGGTCTCTAGCAGATGTTCTTGCTGAGGCATCTACACAAACAACACACACACGCACACACGCACACACACACACACACACACACACACACACACACACACACACACACACACACACACACACACACACACACACACACACACACACACACACACACACACACACACACACACACACACACACACACACACACACACACACACACACACACACACACACACACACACACACACACACACACACACACACATGATACGCACACTTTTGAAACCACAGCTGTAGCACCATGTTGCCCAATAACCTAACCAACATTTGCAAAGTGTTCACAAATTCTCCCAAAAACAGAGCCATGTCAGGATGTTTAGATCCAAACCACAACCCACCGAGGAAGGAATTCTCATTTCGATGAGGCTGTACCAGCTCATTAACACAATTGAATTGGCCAGATGGAGGAATTGTTAGATTTGAATAGCGGGCTGCCATCGGTATTCAAAGTCAATGTTAAGTCACTCTAGTATAGAAGTCTTCGTTAGCGCATTTCCTGGCACACTGCAGCATTACTGATGTCATTTAAAACACTTGCAGCCGCCACACACTTAGCCAATTTGTACAGATATGTGAAAAGGAGATCCCCAGCTTTCTTGGTGATTGAATAAGGAGCTCGTTGAGATCAATTATCCCAAAAAACGGTTTTAACACTTCCAACACTAGTGCTTCGGTTTTACATAACTTGCAAAAACGTTTTTGGTTATCTTTTGAGAGGTCAAGGAGGGAGATGGATGCTTCACAAAAATAATGATGATTAACCAGGCGTGTACATTTTGGTGCCCACAGGTTTCTGAAGAGGTACTTTGAGCGCGGAAGGCCCGATTGCTGGTAACCGAACAACACATCGAACAACTTTAGTAGGTCACCAAGCGCTGACGAAGTCAGCCCGTGCGCCACAACAAAGGCCATTATCAAAATAATTGCCGCAGGCAAAGTTGTGGTGAGCCCGGCAGTTTTTTGAATCCGAAGTCATTGACACATTGGGCTAGGAGGTCCGTGCTGTCAAATTGCTGCACAGCACCACCGTGCGGTTCACCGGTACCGTCGTCTTCGTCGTCGTCCAGATCATTATTCTAACCACTGCTACAATCACCCTCACTTGCGGCATCCATTTGTGGCTCCATGCCTTCTGCGTGCTACAAACCACAATCTTCGGTCTCGCTGCAGTCTTCACCACTGATGCCCAATCGAGAGCACTCCTCGCTGCAGCTTGTTTTGCTTGCGGCACCGCTTACGGCACAGGCCTGTAGAGAGATTCCCTGCTATGTCAAGCGACTGGAGTCATCGGAGTCATCAGGTGCGGTAGCACCATTCTGGCTCTGGTCACCAGAAGCCCACACGCTCGACCCGACCTTCCGTTGCTTGTTGAACCACGCTGTGGAGCATGGCACAACAAACGGGCTGTTTTCATTGCTCAAATAGAGCTTACGACGCTTCGGAGTCGCAGTTTGGGTACTGCATTATGGCGACGTGATGGTAAAAAGGTAAAAGGATTTCTTGGCAAAAAACAGTTTCAGGAAAAAACGCGAAACCATGCATGAAAAATATAGAGTTGCTCTATGGCTAAACGACAGAACCTAGCTGCGAATAACGCAGCGCGCTACCCACAGAGAGGAGTGCCCCCCCCCCCCCCCCCCCATTTTGCCCATGAATGCCGCTAGAGCAAAACAGAGCGCAGCGATCGGGAGCACCGTCAGCGTTTCAGAGGAAATTGTGCAAACAAGCTAGGTTTGGCGTTGTTTGTAGCTGTGTGTTTTTGTGTACAATAACTGTAATAATTCTTTGGTACGTCCTGACAATAGTGCCTGTGACGTTCAATTTGAAGAAGAAACAGATGCGTGCATGCAATTGCCTAATAAACGCATCCTGCCTCAGAAAAGACCCACTTGAAATCACTGGCTTTAACATTCATGAAATGCGTGCATGTGTGCTTCTGCCAGCAGGAAACTAATCAAGATTCTCGCAGATGCCCAAAACTGCATGCCTTTATATTTCCCCATTCTCAGGAACCACGTGGCAGCAGTAGCGCAATACAAGCTTTTGTATGTCCAAAGGACTGTGGCACCTGCTAAAACTTCCAACATTCGTAAAGCGACATTGCACAACAAGCATGTCCCAGCGCGATCACGTGGACGGGCCATGTGCGCTCATGCCACTTATGACATCAGCGCCGCTGCACGGCATTCACAAGAAAGGGGAAGTTTCTCCTGGACGGTTTTGGCACCTTCCCTTCTAGCCATCTCGCTAGACTGTAGCACTCTTTGGCGCGGCTTGCGCGACTAGCACAGCGCCCTGAAGCAAAACGGCGATTTCACGTCTTGTGCGATAAAAAGTGTCCGCAAGCCTACTTATTTTCTCGTTAAAGCTCTATTTGTAGTATTGTGTACATGTTTCAAACTGCATGGTTAGGAGAAAAATTGAAAACATTAGCTATTTTGCGTCGTCTGCTACTGCATTCAGTCAACAGGCTGGCCGGATGCGCTACTGATGGGGCTGTAACACGAAACGAAACAGAGTTCATGCTCGGATACATAGATTCACCGCGAAAGTTAAACAGACAACAAAAGATTAAAACGTATATATTATTTTGGTTTGCAGGAAAGGAATAAGGAGTTCGTATCCAGCGCTCGTCAAATTGTGTTGAGCTTGGTTTGCGGCTTGTGCAGTCTTCACGGCAGCAAGCCAATTCGTGTTATTTGTTTATTTATGGCGCTGAGTTTGCCACACGGCAATGCCACACGGAGGACGACGATGAAGATGAAATTGGGCCGTCGCCCTGTCTCTACCGATTGGCAATTTTTGTTCTTTTTGAGCTGTGTTCACTTCGCCGCCTATAATGTCAGCTGTTAACGCTGCCTAAAGATCCCAGGAGCTTCAGAAAGCCTCAAGACGACCCCTCCAGTGCACCCATCACAATGCCAGCGTTCACTTCGTGAGGCGCCCAGGCCTATCTCAACTTGGCCAACGGACATGAACAATAACTATGACATGGAAAGATCGCATGCAGTTGTCACCACCTCTACTGCTTCGCCTAACCTTCCACCTCAAGGATGTTTCTTAAGCAACTCAGCACCTACTTCATCGCTACTAAAGTCGCCGCGTCCAGCTTCAGGGGATCAACCGACTTCAGCTTCCAACAGCTTGCCTACTCCTGTGACCATTCCTATGCGGTCTCTTTCCGATTCAACAGAACCAGCTGCAAAGAAGGTAAAACCCTCTTCAGACGATCATAATTCGTCAAGAACCCCATCGAAATACGGGCTCCCTGACGCAGACTGCTCCTTCCGAGTACATATTAAGCCTACATTTCAATATGACATAACGTCAATTTCTTCAAGATCAGTGCAACAGCTTATTGACCGCGCACTGGGTACAACAGGCTACCGAGGATTTATTTACCACCGTCCCTCTAATTCAATCACAGTGCAAGTAGCCTCCCTTGGCGATGCTGAGAAAATCTGTCATATTGATAAAATACATATCAGTGACTCTCAATATGTACCTGTGCACGCACACCTAGCATCTGGACTTGGCTTGCAAAGATGTGTCATTTATAACTTGGATCCTAAGGCACCTCCAAATGAGGTTATGGCGGATCTTTTATCAGACACGCACTCTGTGCTTAATTCCCGCCAACTAGGTAAGCGAGGCACATTTCTTCTACTTTTGAAGGGTCCTTTAGAACTCCCTACTCATGTGTTCTACAACGGGCTGGTCGTTCATCCGAAGCCTTTCCGGCCGGCCCCAGTGTTTTGCTACCGATGCCTACGTCAAGGCCACATAAAAAAGTATGCCCTGCATCCGAGGACACTTTACCAAAACAATCAACGGATGGCCTCCCTTCCTTCACGTGTCCGTTCTGTAAAACAAACGATCACGACATTACGTATCCCAAGTGCCCTCGCAAGAAACGTCGTGTAGTACATAAGCCTACTTTTGATGCAGTCAAGATTTTAAACCGTTTTGCTGCTCTATCAACCCACACAGAGGAGGATGGTACCGACTTGATGCCAACATATTTACCTCCGCCCTCTCAAATCCGCTCATCTTATGCATCTGTTTCGAAGCACAGTTCCTGTACTCTTCGTCAAACAGAAGATGAATTTCCACCAATTAGTTCCCTTATGCCTAACAATATATCTGTCATAGATGAAGAGATTGCCAAAGTTCGCCAACAGCTTGATCACCTTTGCAAACGTCGGTTAATCTTACTGCAACGTTCGCACCAATCGCCTGTTGAGCCTACACGCCAAATACATCATAGCTCTAATGAGTACAGTCATTTTGAGTCAAATTATGCCCAACCTCAAAAATCTGCAGCTACAACTTCAATGACATCACTGATTACACTGCTGCAGAAACTGCCTGAAATGATAGCATCTTTTCTGCAAACTAATAGCCACTAACCATAAATCCCTTATAATGCAATGGAACTGTAGGGGTCTCACTAACAAACTACCTGAATTGAAGCTCCGTATTCAAGAAGGAAAACTTAATGCATGGGCTTTCCTTTTACAAGAGCATAACGCTATTCCACCTCCATCTGGTTACTGCATATATCACTGCCCCTCGATACCCGACCGCCGCAGTGGTCTTGCTCCCGGTAAAGCGGCAATATATGTTCATTCATCCGCTCCTCATTCTCCAATAGACCTATCCCGTTGGTGCAATACCCGTCAAGAAGTGACCGCCATTATTACTAAGCCCCAACGTACTCCAGTTATATTAGTGTCATTTTACGCACGACCGATTTCTACTGTACTCAACTTTGGATGGCTCACACATCTACGCACCTTATACCCAGGTGTACCCATACTTGTTGGAGGAGATTTCAATGGACCGCACACAGCCTGGGGTTATATACAAGACTCTAAGCGTGGACGTCAAATTTACGACACATTTTTTGACCAGTCGTTTACACTTATCAACAGTTTGACAAAATGCACCCGCCCGCGTGCACCGGCGTCGACTCCGGACCTTACGTGGTGGCTAGGCCCTGGGAATCCTCGCTGGAATTGCGAACCAGACACCTGGAGCAGTGACCACTCCCCCATTCTAATCGATTTTGCCTCAAGCACACTACGTAAAATTCGCCGCAAAATTCACATTACTTCTTGGGATACTCTACGTACAGATGCTCGCCTCATCTCAATAACTCCTGATTCGGCACTTTCTACTTTCATGCAAGTTCTAAATCAGCACACCGTGTTTTCAACCATCAATGAAGACCAACCAAACCCTGACCTTCACCTCCTTAACCTCTGGGCACGGCGCAAGCAAATGGACTTATACGTCAGTCAGCATCCGTCCAATAATATTGCCATAGCAGAACTTCATAAACTAACCGCTAAAGCCCGTCGGTATTCTAAGCACCTTCCACACAAACGTTGGACAGACTGGTGTTCTCACATAAGTACTCCGATCGGAAACCGCCACCTATGGCGTGTGTTTCATTCAATGGAACGAAAACCCTCAGTTAAAGACTACGCCGAGAGTATTCGAATAGCCTTGCGTCTTTCACCGCAAGAATTTGCCAAGCAAGCAGCTCTTCAGTTCTTCCTCATTTATGACTGCCAACCTGTACCGGTTCCACTCAGTCTCGACAACCATCTCCCAGAAGATAAGATAACGAACCCTTTCACCATGGCGGAGCTGATCGCTGCGATTGAAGACATCCGCCCAAACACCACACCCGGTCATGATGGTGTGCCTTATACACTATTTCGCAATCTAGAAGGTGAATCATTGACCTCACTTCTGAGAATTTTCAATGAAATCTGGATTTCCAGTGAAATGCCACCAGATTGGAAACATTCTGTA
This sequence comes from Amblyomma maculatum, assembly GCF_055883805.1. Classification (NCBI taxonomy): domain Eukaryota; kingdom Metazoa; phylum Arthropoda; class Arachnida; order Ixodida; family Ixodidae; genus Amblyomma; species Amblyomma maculatum. The sequence goes on from NC_139346.1 coordinate 68,792,419, forward strand.
GTAGTTCTCATACCAAAGCCCGGAAAATCACCTACAACCCTTGGTGCTCTACGCCCGATTTCTCTTACCCCAACTATCTGTAAATTGTACGAAAAGCTACTTGCCATTCGAATATCCTGGTGGCTTGACCATCATCACAAATATTCGTCTTCACAGATTGGCTTTCGGCCTGGTTACGGATCTGAAGATGGTCTTCAACTTTTTGCCAATGAAGTAATATATTGTTCATGTCACAGTCGTCTCGTCCGCACAGTCTTGGCAACAGATATCACGAAAGCCTACGACAACATCCTCCACACAGCGATCCTCAATATTATGTCATCACTTGGAATGCCCTTACAGCTTTGTCGTGCAATTCACGCGTTCCTCTCTCACCGAACGTTTGCTATCCGTGTAAATGGAAAACCAACAGGACATTTCATTTCTATTCGTGGAGTACCGCAGGGCTCAATTTTAGCCCCAACTTTGTTTAATATTGCATTTATTCCTCTCATACATGAACTTGCCTCAATTCCTAATATTAAAGTGCTAGTCTACGCAGATGACATTACTATGTGGTCTACAAACCGCTCAGTGCAGGTGCAGCAAGACTCCCTGCAAAATGCCATAAATATCCTTCAAAACTTTCTCAACAACACAGGCCTAACCCTCAACCTCACTAAAACATGCTATGTCCATGTGGGCAATAAGGCCAGCCGCAGAAGTTTCAAAGCTAATCCATTCGCGTTGACAATTGACAATACACCCCTCCTTGAAGTGGAACATACCAAGGTGTTGGGTCTCCATGTACATTCTTCAGGAAAAGGCACAGTTTGGCTATCCGATGTACGCAAAAGTGTCATGAACACATTGGGACTAATTCGAAGAATAGCAAATCGTTCTTGTGGTTCCCGATCAGATACCGCTCGCCGACTTGTTCGTGCTGTCTTTCAACCACGGCTTCTATACCAGGCACAGTTTCAGAAACTGACAAAACGGCAATGGTCTACACTCGAGGCACTCAACCACGAGGCCATGCGAGTCATTACGGGACTGCCTCGATCAACTCCTATCCGTCTGCTCCAGGAGTACGCCCACCTTAACTCGCTGGCAGAATTAACTGCCCAAAGACAGACAAACAGAGCAAGAAAAGCTTCCCTTCGTCTTGAATTAGAGAACCAACCACCTCAATGGGACTACTACCACCTTACTTCTAATAAGCCTCTAGTCACCAAGAAGTCGCAGCTCTCATCATCATTCCCAATAACGTCTTGCGCAACACATGATGACTGTATTATTTACACAGATGCAGCCGTAACCCCAACAGGTGGTTAAGTTGCTTTTATAAGCCCAACCCACCCTCACCTGAACACCAATAGAAGTTACCTTACCGACGCCAAATCAACTCTTGCATTCGAACTGCAAGCTATCTTAAACGCCATAGAAGCGTTACCAGCCGACCCTACGTTTAAACAAGTACTCATAATGACTCACTCTAAAGAAGCCTTAAAAAATTTAAAGAAAGTCCATGGCACTCTTAGGGTCGCACAGACTATACATGCTGCTTGTCACCGTTACCCAGTGACTATAACCATTGACTGGGTTCAAGACAACAAAAATTTGAATACCATAACAGCAGACGTGCTTCCTCATGCAGAAGATGTGTCACAACCTATTCATGATTCCTTGCCACCGGATCCACTCCTGACCCATTTGACATCATCAGCATCCCTCAGGCAGCGTACACGTGCTCTAATTCCCCCGTGTACGTATCCCCTTCCCCCCAATCTAACATGGGTGGAGGAGGTATCTCTGAGACGGCTGAGGGTCGGAGTGGCTCTTACGCCCGCCGTTCGACACCAGTGGCAAAGTACTACTATTCCAGGTCCCGACAAATGCCCACACTGCGAAGAACCGGCTTGCGACACCACTGTACGGCATCTAATATGGACATGCCCAGGAACTTCGCATATGCGCAACACCATTCTACAAAAAGCTGAACTTTCACCAAGTAATGACTCTCATTTCCACTTATGGACAACAAACAACATTCATGCACGCAGTCTGTGTGACTTCTTGCACATGGCTACACTCCACACATTCCTGTGACGCTATACCACCACCTTGTAAGCCAATTCGAGCTCCTAGTCGCCTTTATTATTTGGTTATATAGACCGTTATAGTAGACAAGCCCGTTACTGCTCTTGTGCTTTACAGGTCTGTAGCTGCTCAACTCAGCTGTTCACCTTTTCCCGCCGGGGTGGCGCAGTAGTTATGGCGCTCGACTACTATTCCACAGGACGCGGGGCCGAATCCCGGCCCCGGCGGCCACTTATCGATGGAGGCGAAAAGCAAGGTGCCCGCGTGCTGTGCGATGTCAGTGCACGTTAAAAAACCCCAGATGGTCGAAATTTCCGGAGTCCTCCCCTATAGCGTCTCATAGCCTGAATGGCTTTGGGACGTTAAACCCCGCAAACCACAAACCAAACTAGTTACAGTTGTTTACTTGCTCCATCGTTGGAATTGTTTTTGGGTACACGTAAGACAGTGTCGCATTTTGTGACAGCTGTGTTTCCGAAACGAGGACCCGCCATGACGTCGACTTCAAACTTCGCCTACTTGAAGTATTTCAATGGCGCGAAAGCCGTGTGTGTGTGCAAGTGTGTTAGAGGAGCATATAGTGAACACATTGCTGTGCGTATGATTTCTTAGCGCATGTTTGGGATGTGTACTGATATTACGTACAGTAGTACAACTACACTTTTTAGTCATTTAGCAACAGAAATAAAAATCTCATGTAATGATAAGGTGAAAACAGGTAGTGAATAGCAAGCGTAGATCCTCCTAATCGTTTACCATACCCCTACCCTGTAATGTCTCACTATCAATCGGTCCCTTACTTATTTCCTTTTACTGTCTACTTTGTTACCGCTCTGCAGCTCTGGTGCCTCCGAGTGTGGTGGCAGATGCCCCGGCTGGCACAAATCTTTTCCTTCGTTTTAGAAACTATGTCCAAAAAAAGGCAAATCAATACAATAAATATGCCACCATTGAGTCTTGAACTGATGCCATCTGCGTGCCAAGCAGGAGCACAATGCATAGGCCTCAATGGTTTCTTTCCTTTACTGCATGGGAAAAGTTATGTAAAAAAAGAAAAACATAGGTCAGACCATGCTGTTAGTATTATTTATGCGCGTGACTAATTGCTAACGTGTGTTTGGGATGTGTGATGTTACAGTTAATTTATTACTTTAGCCAAAAAATAATATACATCTAAAAATGAAAATGTGGTGTTAAAGGTACTCCCTTAAAGTGTCGCTTAAACGTTTTCCATTGTTAATTTTTAATAAACCATCTGATGATGGTTATGAGTCCCCTACCACGGCATTCCTCGTAGCCTGAATCACTTTGGGATGTTAAACCCTATGAAACCATAAACCAAACACTGACTACACACATTTTATTAGCAGTTAGGCTATCACTTTTATTGCTTCATCTTCAATATATTGTGCTCAGTAACAAAAGCAGACCTCATTCAAAGGCTTGCCAAAAGAAAAAAATTCCGGTGCCGCAGTTTATTTTCAGTGAAGGTGCCCCAGCAGCAACAGCTACAAAGGCAAAAGTACAGAGAAGTTTGCTGCAGACACCTCTAATGTTTCTCGTACACACTTGGTTACCAATAATGATGTATAGTATGTGTACATGTATACATTGTGTTACACTCAGAACCAGAGACGTCTGTTGCTCTGCGTTTCAATATGCTTTCACACAACAAGGCAGCTGTCCTTGTGTGTAGCTCTCGATCACGACGACGATTCTGAAGTTATGTCGCGTGTTGCCTGAATTTAGTGTGCTCTCAGTTTGGGAGTGCTGCCTGTGCCGCTTAATAACCTCTTGTAATATCTCGGTATGAATATGGGGTACTGGTACCTGTCGCTTATAGTATTTAGGTATAATAAACCAGCCAAAGGACAAGGACGAAGAAAGACGAGGCACACAAGGCAGCTGGACTAATAACTGTGCTTTATTGAAAAGCAAGGCATGCGCAGCTCGACGACCGACACAGAGCACAAAAGCACAAAAGCAGTGATGCCTCAGCGGTAGCGAAGAACTAGAACCGGTGTGTGCCTTGTCTTTCTTTGTTTTCGTCCTTTGGCTGGTTTATTATTCTTAAAGACAATGTCCCAACTGAACCAGGTTTAAATTCTCCCTCTATGTTGGCCAACACAGTCCCTATGTTGGCCAAGTACTCGAGGAAGACCAGAGAGCTAGGAGGGCAGTGAGTGTCGTGCTGGTGAAGGTTGAATGGCATTTTTGAGTGGTCTCAGAAGTGTTGATATAGACCTAAGCAACAAAGTAGGCATCAGCACCGGCAGTATCATCAAAAACGTAGTACTTGTCCTCGCATGGCAGTAACCTACCAAAGAGCAGCGAAGGGTTCGACCCAAAGATAAGAGAGTACCTGTTGGCATCATGGCGGGAGGAGTTGTAGGCGAATGTGACGAAAGGTACACCTATGTCCCAGTCTCGATGGTGTTCGAAAACAAACACTGACAGCATATCCACCAGCATGCAGTTAAGGCGCTCAGTAAGGCCGTTAGTTTGGTCATGGTAGATCGTAGTGAACTTGTCATGGGTGGAGCATGAGTGGTAATTGTAATGAATCGTTTTAGAAAGCAGCTGCTACAAAACAGGATGACACCATAGAGAAGAAAGCCAGCAATTTCAGAGGCTCAACTGGCAGGGATAGGTCATGTTATGGGCTTAACGCGCTGCAGCTTCTGCCGTATGTACATGTGGCACTGTCTGGGAGGCACCGCAGAAAGCGGCGGCTGTTTGGATCCGCCGCCGTACGTAGCGCCAACGCTGTGCTCCAGTTTCTTCTTGGTTCCTCTTAAGAATAAAAAATAAACGCCAACTGAAGCAAGAACCCCTGCTCACAGTTGCCTTTATGGTCATTTCCAACCTTATATTGCATCCAGTGCTTTTGATTTTGGCTGCGCATTTAGCACTGCACGCTAGGTCTCTGTCCAGCACGACCGATCGCCTGTTTGTATCGAGCACAGGGCACGCGAAAAAAAATCGAGGTACGGATTTTTTTTTTTCACTTCTGGACCTAGCTGTAGCTCTAAGAGCTTTACTATGCATAATGCTTGGAACCAGCGCCTTGCAGGTGTTCGGACACGTCCTGTGCTGTAGAGAGCTCAGAGCCTTCCTGCCCAGAAGCAGTTTTTTGTTCCTTTGACGACTTCCCAATGATAGTTTTCAGCTGTTCTCCGCGCTCGGTTTTGGGAAGCCTAGCCTGACGGGGAAGCACGACGTTGAGAACGAAGCACATTGCAGGAGTGCATTCTTTATGGATTTCTACGCGTTCATGGCTCCTTGCAAGGAGCATGAGAAAACTCCCTTTAGGACTAACAGCTCGGTTTACTGCTGTATTTATGGGTACCGTAACAGTTATAAGAATACCGCTCAGAAGTAACCAAATATCAAGTTTTTTCTTTGGAAATCATACGAGAGCGACACTACTCATCGTTAACAGTGGCACCCGCCTTGCAGGTTCAGCTGGCATCCGTGATATTGCTTCGGGTCGCCAACAACAGCGTACAGCAAAACCTAAGTACATATCTAGTGAAGCGATGCCGAAAGAGAATAGAACTCACCTACAAGCTGACGTTATAGAATGTGCTTTTCATTTGGACAAAACATTTTCCGAAGATATCTGAGGGCCCCTCTACACTGTGAAGTTCCTCGCGTACTCCATACACATGCTTGGTTTCGTACAGTTTCTGAACGTGCACCAAGCACTTATTCCAAATATTGAGAAAGAAGGCCAGGTCCAGACGGCAAGGTCGTGAAGGCAAGGCAAAGTATCCCGTGTCAGCGTTTAATCTGCTGGCGAAAACCCAAGCGCGCGCCGGAGCCGGCGCCGCGGGACGATGATGATGGTATGTACAAGAGGAAGAAGATCATGGTATGTAAAAATGAAAGAAGATCCGAGGAGGGCTCACAAAAGGAGGAGGGGATGCAGCGGCGTGAACGTAAGTCGGTGCTGGGCGAGGTGCAGGAGGATCAGGTGTGACAGGGTGGTTGATAGTGACCAACTCTTCTTTAATGATGTGGCGCAGGCCGGCGTCGTTAGAAGGAGGAGACGAATGATCGCACCCGTGCCGGCACAAAGGGCTGAGGGCTTGGCGCTCCTCGCGGATTATCGCTCGAATCATGGCTCGTAGATCGAGATCAATAGAGGTCGGGTCAGTGGTGAAGCCGGGCTGCAATCGGGAGGACTGTAGCTGGTCGAGGCGTTGGCAGGTCGTTACAATGGAACCAACACTTGATGGATTCTGGGCAACTAGGGTGTTGTAAGCCATTGAATTGATTCCCTTCAAGACATGGTGCACATGTTCAGATTGCGGCATGGTGGGACTGATACGCCGACAGAGTGCAAGCACGGCCTCTATGTATGACGCATATGACTTATCGGGACCTTGACGGCGGGTAGCGAGCTTGTTCCTTGCAATTTCCGTCCGAACAGCCGGATCAGTGAAGTACTGTCGGAACTGCTGCTTGAAGGTGGCCCAGTTTGTGGTGTGAGGCTCGCGGTTAATAAACCAATTTCTGGCGACCTCAATAACGTAAGAAGATACGTTCAGGAATTTTAAGGCATCATCCCACCGGCTGTAGGCACTGCAGCGTTCATAAGTGTCAAGCCAGTCATCGACGTCTTCGTCGCGACGACCAGCGAACAGCGGCGGGTCGCGTGGTCGTGCGGGCACCATCGGAGGCGGCGGTGTAGCTGAGGTAGAGGGTTCGGCCGGGTCGGGACTGCTGTCGGTTGACATGACGCTGGTAGTTGTTAAATGGCGACCGAAACGTAGCTCCAGCGAGAGGCAGGGCACAAGCCAGCAAGGGGATCGAATTTCACCTCCACCACTTGTGAAAGACGGCCAGGTCCAGACAGCGAGGTCGTGAAGGCAAGGCAAGGTATGCCGTGTCAGCGTTTAATCTGCTCGCGAAACCCAAGCGCGCGCCGGAGCCGGCGCCGCGGGACGATGATGATGGTATGCACACGAGGAAGAAGAAGATCATGGTATGTACAAATGAAACAAGATCCGAGGAGGGCTCACAATATAAGTCTCAACATTCTCGATCGCCTGATATCCCCAGAACAACACGCGCTGGGGAGCTTACTCAGCCATGCTTGTTTTTCCTTGCACTGCAACTGTCACAAGTCATCACTCGTTTCGACGCACCGAGTAGAAAATAAAATCTACGGCAGAACTGCCGAGCGCCAATAAAATCACGCACGGCCTGACGCCTTAGAGCACATCTCCATATACAACCTGTGCTCATCCCGTCCTGCGGAAGAGCTTTTGTCTTTTAAGAGCTTTTCGAATAACCTACGGTGCCCAGCTGTACTATGCTGTCGTTTCTCTGGGCTCTGGCATGCAGTCTACACATACATTGACACCGAGGGCAAAAACCAGTGCTGCACATTGCACACTGGCTTAGTATTTATTTTATTCATTGCCTTACTTTCCAAGTGCCGATTTGCTCGGGTCCGAACTCCTACTTCAAAGAAAAAAAAAGCCGCCAGAGCGCTCGCTCGTCGACGATGTGCTGCACCCTGAGCACTGGCGGCCTTCTACCAGACTGTATGAATGGGTCGCGGCTTCATTTGGCTTTTGGTTTATTTTGTAACACACAACGTGTTGGATGCATCTCTTAGTGGCGCGTGTGGCACGAGGCCGGAAATGACAGGAAAAAACGTTTCGTTCTAAACAGTTGGCTGCCGAGAAGCGTAGAGTTCGCGTTCATTCCTCCGCATCTCTCCGAAGAGCGAACATGCACGTTACGACTGCGCCGCGCAGTAGTACATAGGGCACACGGTGGCGTAATCAGTTGCAGCTGCAATATTTTTTGCATGCCGTCATTAACTGTGGTTACTGCAGTAGTGAGCCGATAGCTTCTGTGCACTCGACGGAAAACATGAAAATATGTGCCGGCATAGCTATTACTTGTGTAGCAAATTACATTATCTGTGCACTTGCTTTGTGCCTGAAAGCATATTGCTGCGAAACCTTCAAAACTGTATTTGTTGTATTTTAATAGCCGCCGGTATACGGTCTTATTACTCCAATTCTGGATCGCGTATCAGCTCTCTATTCTTTGTTTGTTAATGCTCGATGTTGCGAATCGCACGTTTATCAGTTTCGTTGTAGCGCAAGATGCACCGAGATCTGTCTCGAAGATTCCGGTCATTAGTGTGTCTTTCTACAATGTTCCAGCTTGTGCTGGTAGCTGTTTGCGACGTCATCTAGATTGTTCTGAGCAGCCTTTAAATTGAGCGTTGAGGAGTGCGACGGACATTCTTTGTTCGACGATCGACGAACAAGTTTGTTGCTATCGCCGCCACCGAGTTGCTTAGTTCTTTTGCGGGCGCAAGTCAGCCCAATATAGAGTTAATTTCAATACCATCAAGCCTGTGTGTTCTTTTGGTGTCTTCTTTGCGGGCGCAAGTCAGCCCAATATAGAGTTAATTTCAGTACCATCAAGCCTGTGTCTTCCTTTGGTGTCTTCTTTTACGTGACATCTGGTGGAGGTGCTGCCTTTGATCCTTCAAGCGAAGACTCCAGCCCTGTTCCGTTTACTCTGGAGGACAAGCCAACAGGCCACTGAACCAGTCGCCGGCTTCAAGGGCTCCAACCTGAACACAATCTGCTGCCGGACCCCATTCGATCTCGGAAGGCATCGATGCTAGCAATGGCCCAGCTTACAGCATCGGCTGTTTTCGTCCAACCCCGTGAGCCCACCTGCTTCCATGGACGACCGGACGAAGATGCGGAAGACTGGATGGACCTTTTCGACCGTGTGGCAGAATTCAACGGTTGGAACGATGCTGCGAAACTCAGGCAAGACTACTTTGTTCTTCATGGACATGCCCGAGTTTGGTTATAAAACCACGCGACTTTTCTAAAGGATTGGGAGATATTCAAAGCGGAGTTTTTGATGTCCTTTGCAAGTTCTGCCCGAAAGGAAAGAGCTGAAACTCTCCTCCAATCAAGACTTCAACTCCCAAACGAGCCCGTCCTGGTATTCGTAGAGGAGAAAAAAACGCCTGTTTCGCCGCGCGGACCATAACATGACCGAAGGTGAGAGAGTGAAATTATTAATACGAGGCGTTAAAGAGCCGCTTTTTGCTGAACTTGTCCGACGAAAACTGTGGACGAATTCGAAAGGAAAGCATCGACCATCGAGAAGACGTTGGACACCCGGATGCTCCACTACGAGCGACCACTTCAGCCGGTCTAATTAAGCCACTACCCCAGCGCATCCTCAAGCGGAGAGAACCTTCGGGACCTCATCCGGGAGATCGTGCGAGAGGAGCTCCGCCGATTGCTGCCATTATCCTAACAACCTCAGGTGGCGACGCTTGCGGACGTCGTCCTCTGGGCGCTGGGCGTTCCTCAAGCGACGGCTGCGACTGTTCCAGCACAAGAGGCAACAGCGATAAACTACGTTGCTGCATTACGTCACCCTGCGCCCCGACCCGATGACTTTCCGAGCCCTCACCGCCACCGTCATGTTCCGGAAAGCCGCCGCTTGGCCAGCCCGCCAAGCCTACCAATGACCCCCAAGCCCCAGGAGGACAGCAAACAATCGGCCATCGAAACCGCTGAAGGCGTTGTCGAAGGAGATATCCAATTAGTCTTGGAACGAGGTGTCGGCTTCGCAAGCGGCATCGCGATATTCCGGATGGGTCACGCTCAGGAGCTGGTAACAAACTTCACCGAAGAATACAGGAATCTCGACAAGGGCACAACGATCGCTTTTCTCGACGAATTAGCGGACCTCAAAGATGTATTTGCCCTCCACGACCAACGTCTGGAAGACGCACCGGACCAACACCGTCAGCCCACATTTGACATCAACCCCGCATTGACCCACAGCAGAAAAGACCAAATTCTCAGTCTTCTTCGAAGCTACAGGGAGTGCTTCTCGTCATCTTCAAAGGTACGACAAACACTACTGGCCAAGCACCGCATAACGGACGAACACGTCCGACCTCTGAGCCAAAGCCTGTATCGTGTATCGCCGCAAGAACGCCAGGCCATACGCGATCAAGTTGAGCAAATGCTGCGTAATGACGTAATCCAGCCATCGAAGAGCCCCTGGGCGGCACCAGTCGTTTTGGTGAAGAAGAAAGACGGCACACTTCGCTTCTGCGTTGATTAGCGCCGCTTGAATAGAATAACTAAGAAGGAAGTCTACCCGCTTCCCCGCATCGACGACACTCTCGACCAGCTCTGCAATCCAAGGTTCTCATCGATGAACATGAAGAGCGGATATTGGCAAATTGATGTCGACGAAAGAGTTCGCGAGAAGACCGCATTCATCACACCGGACGGCCTTTATGAGTTCAAGGTGATGCCATTTGGCCTCTGCTCTGCACCAGCCACATTTCAACGAGTAATGGACACAGTCCTGGCAGGCTTGCAGTGAAAGTTTGTTTGGTATATTTGGATGACGTAGGTGTCTTCTCGTCAAACATTGAAGACCACCTAAAACGACTGCAGACAGTGCTGGAAGCCATCAAGTCATTGGCACTAACGCTAAAAGCAGAGAAGTGCCACTTTGCCTACGACGAACTGCGGTTCCTATGTCACATCATTTGCAAGGATGATATTCGCCCAGACCCCGAGAAAACAGCTGCAATCGCACAATTCCCACCGCCTGCCGACAAGAAAGCTCTGCGCCGATTCCTTGGGCTGCGCGCTTGTTATCAACGATTTGTCAGAAACTTTACGCGCATCGCCGAACCGTTCACGCAGCTTACAAAGGCTGGCGTACCTTTTAAATGGGAAGTGCCGCAAGGAGAAGCCTTCGACGAACTTAAGCTTCGCCTGTAGTGACCTCCTGTACTTAGCGGCTTTGTCGAAAACGCTGAGACCGAAATTCACACCGACGCGAGCAGTGTGGGCCTAGGAGCCATTCTCGTCCAGAAGAGTGCCGGACAGGAGAAAGTAATCGCCTATGCTAGCAGGTCCCTCACAGAAGCCGAAGTCAATTACTCGACGACCGAGAAGGAGTGCCTTGCAATCATCTGGGCCACTTCTAAGTTTCGTCCATACCTATACGGCCGACCATTCAAGGTGGTAAGCGACCATCACGCGCTCTGCTGGCTGGCGAATTCTAAAGATCCTTCTGGCCGCCTTGCCAGATGGAGACTACGACTTCAAGAATTTGACATGACTACAGTCTATAAGTCGGGCCGGAAGCATTCCGACGCAGACTACTTATCCCGTGCTCCCGTCGATGCTCCCCCGAAGGACGATGACGACGACGCCTTTTTGGCACTGGTAAGCGCCAGCAGTTTCGCAGAACAACAGCGATCAGATCCTGAGCTGAAAGCGCTAGCCGATTACTTGGAAGGAAAGACCGCTTCTCCTCCTGGTGTGTTCAGGCGACATTTATCATCCTTCACCTTAAGCAATGGCCTCCTCGTGAAGAACTTCGCACCCAACAAGTCCGCGCAGCTTCTCGTAGTGCCTAAAACCCTTCGGCAAGAAACTCTGCAGGCGTTGCACGATGAGCCCACAGCAGGCCACCTCGGATTTGCACGCACGTTGCGTCGAATCCAGGAGAAGTATTACTGGCCGCGACTGCCTGTCGAAGTTTCCCACTACGTGAAGACGTGTCGTGAGTGCCAACGACGCAAGACGCCGCCGATCAGACCAACTGGACTACTAATCCCGATTCCGCCCCCAATCCTGCCCTTTCAACAAATTGGGATGGATCTCCTCGGCCCTTTTTTATCTTCTTCTATGGGTAACAAGTGGATCATCGTGGCCAGTGACTACCTTACCCGTTACGCCGAAGCAAGAGCACTACCAAATGGTACCGCGGCAGAAGTCGCCAAATTTTTTGTCGAACAAATTCTCTTGCGACACGGCAACCCCAGAAGTGCTCATCATGGACAGGGGAACGGCGTTTACGGCATAGTTGACGCATGCCATCCTGGAATACAGTCACACAAGCCATCAACGAACAACTGCGTACCATCCCCAGACCAATGGCCTTACGGACCGCCTGAACAAAACGATCGCGGACATGATCGCTATGTACGTCGACGCTGAACACAAGACCTGGGACGCCATCTTGCCGTACGTAATCTTCGCGTATAACACGGCAGTCCAGGAGACGACCAGAGCGACCCCGTTTAAGCTTGTGTACGGCAGCGAGCCCACGACGACGCTCGTCGCAATGCTGCCGCACGTAACGAGCGAAGACAACCTTAACGTCGTCGCCTACCTGCAGCATGCAGAGGAAGCCCGACGACTCCACGACTGCGTATTAAAGACCAACAGCGCACCGACAGCGGACGATACAATTTACGACCACGCCATGCAGAGTACAATCCAGGAGACCAAGTGTGGGTTTGGACACCAATTCGCCGCCGCGGATTAGGTGAAAAGTTGTTGCGTCGATACTTTGGGCCATACAAAATCCTTCGCCGCGTCGGACCACTGGACTATGAAGTCATTCCCGACGGAACGTCAGCATCACAACGGCGACGCACACGCCCAGAAATTGTACATGTTGTACGACTGAAGCCATATTATGCGCGTTAAAGAATCTGTGGCGCTAAACTTTCCAGCGTTTATGTTTAAGTTTCTTTATTTTGGAACATCGAGGCGATGTTTTTTAAGGCGGGAGTAATGCGGCGAAACCTTCAAAACAGTATTTGTTGTTTTTTTAACAGCCGCCGGCATACAGGCTTATCACTCTGATTCTGGACCACGTATCAGTTCCGTAATCTTTGTTTGTTAATGCTCGATGTCGCGAGTCACACCTTTATCAGTTTTGTTGTAGCGTAAGATGCACCGAGATCTGTCTCGAAGGTTCCGGCCGCTCGGGTGTCTTTCCACAATGTTCCAGCCCGTGCTGGTAGCTGTTTGCACGTTATCTAGATTGTTCTGTGCAGCCTTTAAATTGAGCGTTGCCGAGTGCGACGGGCATTCTTTGTTCGACGATCGACGAGCACGTTTGTTTCTATCGCCGCCGCCGAGTTGCTTAGTTCTTTTGCGGGCGCAAGTCAGCCCAAATAAAGATTTTCTTTAGTGCAATCTTCGACCCCTTCATTTGTGTCGTCGACCTCGTCACCACTACGTGACAATATTCAATATAGCTCAAAAATTCTGCTTTCATCGACGTTGTGCCTTAATAAGCTATTTGTTTTAAACACTGTAGCAATATCAATTTCTTTGAGAGGGTTGCCTCGCCTCTTCATTAAAACTGACACATGTCAGGAATGACATTGGCAGCTTTCCCGAGAGCAGTGAAAGTGTAAATGACTCTATTTGAAAATGCCTTTCTTAATGAACAAATATCTAAGCTTGTGCAGCTGTGCTGAAAATGATCTGGACATACTGAAGGCATTGAAGCAAATTCAAGACAAATGATATATTTAGTGTCCTTTTACGGCTGTGTTTGGTTGTTTTAGTTAGCTTAGAAAATGTTTGGTACCAATTCAGCTTGTTCTGTATTCAGTTTTGCATGTGTGGCTTTGTTTTCAACATGTAAGCACATTATGTTGGGTATGTTACTGCAGACGGTACCAGCAAAAAATGCAGTACGGCACGCAAGGACAGCCAAACGGCAGAAATCGCAGCAGCTATTTTCCGACAGCGACTCTAGCTCAGATGACGTTGTGCCCAAAAAGCTCTTGCTTGAAGAGGGCAAAAAATGCCACTCTTTTCCGGAGGTTGAGGGAACTGAAGAAACAAATGGCTGAACGGGATGCCCGCCATGATCGAATTGATGAAGCTTTTGTCAACAAATGGGGAGAGTGATATGCCATGACGTGCAATTTTAAGAAGGAATAACTCGCTGTGATTACAGCATGCAACCAATTATAATCAGGTTAGTGTCTTCATGAATTGATTTGATATATGCTGTTCCAGTGCTGATCTTGATCTTGTGATGCAGATTTAAGAAAATGTAATCTAGGCAATGAAGCTAAATTCTTGGCAGGATCATCCCTCGGCCCGCATGCTTGAGTATTTGTGGGCACAACCTTTTTTCTTCACCTTGATAGGTGTAAAGATTTCTGCCATACTACTTAATGATAGTGCTTCAACACTAAAATGACAGCAAGGCATCAATTTTTTGAATCTTATGATTATAAAGGATTCGGAATTTCGTAGCTGTAAGCTACTGAGCATGCGTTGGAGAATTTAAATAAACAAACACATGAGCTCGAATCAGGTATCAAAGGTAGTCTGAAAAATGTTAGAGCTGTGTGCGCCCCAAAAACAGTTACAGTTGAAATTGAAGCATACTTGCATTGGAAAAGTCAACCTCCTTATCCTCTACACTGGCGTCCAAGCCATAGTCCGAGTGCTTGCCAAGTCTCAGTGAAAGGAATTTCATATGGCACCATTCTTCTGACTGATGTTGCAGGACGGGTACAGCCAGTGTGTTGACAGCATAAAATTATGTATACTCTTTGTCAAATGTTCAGAGCCCAGAGGGTCTGCTTCTAATTCGTGGTGTCAGGCCCCGGCAGCATTCATGAATGTCCTGCCCGTTGGAGAAGGTATACAAAATTTTCACTTTCTGATTTGTAACACTAAAAATGTGTTACGATCCACACGGTGTGGCTCACTAGGAAACCCCTTGGGCTCTAAACCTATGGCAAAGACTGTATTTGTTGCGGCATCTCCTTGTGCATGCACTTTTCCATCGCACGTTATGTGTCTCCATACAGACACGCAAAAAAAAAAAACAAGGCTTCGTGCTCTTTTTCCCAGTCCATGTATACTTCAGCATGTTCTGAAGGAAAGAAGCCAACAGTCGGCGAGGCCAAGGAAAGCATTGGGGATGGTACTTTGTCTTTTTTATTTTTTTTAATGTTTACTTGGATAAGCACAGAAATTAGCAATGTAATCTGTTTAGGGGAACGATAATTAAACACAAAGTAAAAGAAAAAACAACGTGCCGATGGTGGGAACCGAACCCACGACCTCCGAATATCGCGTCCGGTGCTCTTCCAACTGAGCTACATCAGCCGCTGTATTGAATTATCCTCTTCAGTGCGACAAAGCATTTGTGCCATGCCCTCTAATTTGTACAGGAAATCACTAGTACCACGGTGCCAGCAGGAGCCTCACTGCTGCAACAAGCAGGGGGCCACCTTGCAACCAGTCCATTAATGAGTTGGCAGCAGCAGCCGTGTCGCAGCCTTCTGAAGAAAAACCAGTAGCTAGCATTTGGCAGCCAGCTGCTTCGCTAAGGGCTTGTCCAAACATTGAGGTATAAAACTACTACACATCCAGTTTATCAAGTTTATTGCATGTCTTCAAAAACGAGGTCAAGAATGGTGAGTGTTGGTAGTTTCTTAACCCGTGCAAGTATTTTTTTTATCCCAATATGTCGTGTCCTCTTAATATGACCCCCGAATATGGACAATTTTTGGGGGGACGAAATTTTTTCAACGTATTTATGCCTCGTTAATATGGAAACCTGCTCTCCGGACAATGCCCAGGGCAAGAATGCACTCGCCCTGCTTGGGCCCATGTATTTTTGTCTCGGTAATATGGACAGTGCTTGACAAAAAAGCAGAGTCCGAACGCAAGTTAAAGAAGGGCGCGCCGCCCGCGAACCTACGCGACAGCCGATACGGCGGGATGCCTGAACGAGTCCTGTGAGGTTGCAAAGAACCAAAGCGGGCGTTTTGCCGTTCTAAGGGAGGGGGAGCGCAAGAGCGGAGAAGAACGTACACAACAAACCGAGGGTCAGGGTAAGAAAGACCCCGAAAAGGTGGGAACCAGAAGATTTCTGGGTGCAGCGGAAGTGCCGCCGCAGTCGGGAAAACAGCAACATGTGGTTGCAATAAATTCTGCTGAACGTGAACAGAGAGGCCGGTAAAAGCGTAAGAAAGACAAGTGCCTACAGTGGCGGTGCGAACTGAAGGTTTCTTTCCCAAAGCGCAATGCGGGTTCCATGAAGCCGTTAACGCTTTTCGGTGAGAGTTGAGACACACTCACAAAGTAGAGCGACAAAAGAGAGGCGACGTACGAACATGCAACCGGGACCGGGCGTAACGTCCTGGACGCGCTTCCCTCTCATGCTCCTGGTTTTCATCCCTGTTGCGCTGCCGAACTGCCAAACTATGCACACTAGGCGGTCCGTATGTCGGCTTCGCTTTGAGTCAACGATGCGGCCTTGACAAGGTCTGAGCTCTTCGTAGTCGGCTAGCCATCGTTCTAAACTATACTTCAGCTTGCAGTGTTTGTTTTATGAGAACACATAAAAACGGCGCCAAGAAGATGGGATGTTCGATAACACTCTGCATAGCAGCTTGGCAACTTGCCTCCCTTGCTTCCTTACAGAAACAGTACAAGGCAAAAAAAGAAAGAATCAGAAGAACGAAAAGGCAGAAAGGTTAACTAGGCAAAACCGCGCACAGCATCAGGAGCCTGAACCCTCAACTTGAGTCTGGCTTTTGGCATGGCGGGAGTTAAACGCAAAAGAATAGAGCTGAACGCAGGCGCGAAGTAATATGTGAATATAAGCGGCGAAAGCCATCTCAGTCAATCCAAGCTGCGAGGGACTAAAGTATCGACAGCTCAGCTGTTTCCTCGCCTCAGGAGTATCTCAAGTAGCCACTTGCGGCTACTTTGCTCAGTGAAGAGGCCATTTTGGAATTGGCGGTGAGTAGAGAATCAGACGCTGATTCATCGGCCAGTGAGGAGCTCGTGCTCGAAAGTTCGACCAACACAAAGCCCAACATCACGGGTGTCATGGTAAGCGAGTCGCTTCAGACTGCACTACAATTTTTCGAAGACAGCAATGGCTAGGATAATGCACTCAAAATTGCCGGTGTTCTGTGAAATTTTGCGTCCAGTGCGCACCGTTATGTACAAAAGCAGTCGTTAATTACAATTCTCTTTTCTCAATAAAATCCTTTTTGTTTTTATTCATGACTCGTTATTGTGGATGACTCGATTTATGGACAGTTTTGGTCGGAAACCAAAGTGTACATATTAACGAGGCACGACTGTATACAACATATTGCCACGTGCCTAGCGCCGCGCGACAGCCGTGTTTGGCGCCGACGACGACGAAGCGGTTGTTGTTGGCACGAGCGGCGCGCTGGTGCTGGACTCTGTGTTCGGAACGACAAGCGACCTTATTCTCTGGTCCTCGGCTACGTGTACCTTCACGGCTCCTTGTGACTTCTGTCGTGACACTGGTGGAGGTGCCATCGATGATCCCTTCTCCTGCGGACGATGTTACGCGGTCGCCTCTCGTGACCACTTCTGTTCATCGTACCAGCCGACGGCTCCGAGGCTTGCCCCCCGAGGCCTTCGCTCTTGACGAAGAGACCCTAGCTGTGGCAACGACACAGCCCGCCCGTACCATGACTGTCCCTTCCACCCCTTCGTCCTGTCTCATCCTTCAGACCCCACGTACCCCTAAACCATTTCACGGTGAGCAGTTTGAAGACGCCGAGGACTGGCTAGCTTACTACGAAAGGGTCGCGACGTTTAACGGCTGGGACGACGCTGCGAAAATGCGGAACGTCTACTTCAGCCTTGAAGACGCTGCTCGGACATGGTTTGAGAACCGCGAGGCCACATTCTCTACGTGGCCGGCCTTCCGAAGCCAGCTCCTCGGTACGTACGCCAACAGTGACCGCCGAGAGAATGCCGGGCGTGCCCTGACCTCTCGAGTTTAGCGTCAGAACGAAGGGGTCGCAATATACATTGAAGATGTCATGCGCCTTTGCCATCGCGCCGACCTGTCCATGAGTGAGGAGAAGAAGGTGCGGCACCTGATGCACGGCGTCAAAGAACAGGTTTTTTCCGGCCTCGTGCGGAACCCGCCCACCACCATCGCGGCGTTTCTGGCTGAAGCTGAGAAACTGCTACTGCAGCGATGCAGCCAGTACGCTCAGCCGCTGAATTCCATCTCCACACTACCGCCGTCTGACCGAACCGACTACAATCCCGGGGCAGATATGACCTCCCTTCGCGATCTCATTCGCACCATGGTTCGCGAGGAGCTCCAGCAACTTCATGGATCATTTACTCCTGGTGCGGCTTCCCTGGCCAGCATCATCCGTGAGGAGGTCCAGAACGCACTCACGCCACCGACAAGTACACCGACAGTCGTTCCACCACCACCCCCGGGCCTCACCCAGCGGATGACTTATGCTGATGTCACACGCCGCCCAGCCCTGCTACCTACCCCTCCGCCTTACACGTCGCCACAGGTTTCTATGCACGCTGCGGAACCGCTGCGCCTTTGGGCAGATCGGCGCCAGGCGCCCCGGAAGACTGTTCTCTGGCGCGCTCCAGATAACCGTCCTCTCTGCTACCACTGTGGCGAGGCAGGTCACCTCTACGGGCTGTGCCCTTATCGTCAGATGGGCCTTAGAGGATTTTTCCCCGACAGCCCTCGTCCACGGCCTGGTCAGCGGCCTCACGACATCGCCGAGTACGCCACCCGCCTGCATAGTCTGCCACATTCTCCTCGTCGCTCTTCGCCCTCTGGGTCACGGTATACCGCTGAACGCCATGGTTCCTCGAGCCCTCATCGGGAAAACTCGTTCCGGCGACCTTTGGGGGCAAGGCCGCCGCACACCGAATCGCCGTAAAGCTTCCACCGCCGCACCGCTCGATTCGCCCCGACGTCGAACGCCGAATTCCTATCCAGTTTTCGCCGCACAGACCAGATCGCCCCGACGTCGTTCTCATCGCCGACCAGTTATCACCGCCGTGTCGCTTAAATCGCCCCGACGTAGACCACACAACTGCCGCCCAGCTTCTGCCGCCGCACCGCTTGCTTCACGCCGACCTGCCGTCGACATCGAATTGTCCCGACGCCGACCACCTAACTGCTGTCCAGCTTCCGCCGCCATACCACTCATTTCACTCCGAACCGACGTCGACAGGCCCTGGTCTTGGCCGGGTCTCCCTTGACATCCCTCTTATCGTCGACACGAAGGAGGTCAGCGCTTTAGTTGATACGGGAGTCGATTATTCTATCTTTAGCGGGCGGCTTACAAGGACACTGAAAAAGGGGACGACGCCATGGAACGGACCAGACATAGGGACAGCAGACGGACATGTGTTTGCACCACTGGGTATGTGTACAGCCCGGGTTACAGTGTGAGGCTGCACATTTGTTGCGACTTTTCTTGTTCTACGCGAATGCTCTCGTGATGTTATTCTTGGCATCGACTTCCTTCGTGAGCACGGTGCCACTATAGATCTACCGAACCGCTTGGTGACGCTTTCCGCCAAACTGGCCACTGAAAAGCATGAGTACCACGGGTCCCACTCCACGCTGCGAGTCGTCGATGATAGCCTCACAGTGCCACCACGCGCCAGCATCCTCGCCAAAGTTACTTGTGACAAGCCACATCACGGCCTCCGGGTTGTTGAGCCTAATGTCTCCCTCTCACTGGCCTTGGGATTTTCTTTGGCAAGAGGTTTTTGTTTCCTTCGTGGAAGGGAGACGGAGGTGCTTGTCACCAATTTCTCCAATGAACATCGACATCTGTTCCGTGGCACTGTCATTGCTTACGTCGACCATCTGCACGAAGTCGCCGAATGTTTTACTTCAGAGGAAGCTACGCCTAGCACTGAACCGGATGACGCCGTACACGCTGTCGACATCAATTCTAGCCTTTCCTCCGTTGAAAAGAGGCAACTCCAAGATCTATTGCTGGAGTTTCGTGTGTGCTTCACGTCTTCATCTTTAGATCGTCGGTCATTAAACGTCGGTCATTAAACACCGGATCATCACGCATGAGGGCACTCGACCCATCCATCAGCAGCCCTATCGTGTGTCTCCTCGGGAGAGAGACGCTATCCAACAGCAAGTCAAGGAGATGCTCGCCGATGGCGTCATTCAACCTTCAAGCAGCCCATGGTCGTCGCCTGTAGTCCTCGTTAAAAAGAAAGACGGAACACTTCGTTTCTGCGTTGACTATCGGAAACTTAACAGTATGACAAAGAAGGACGTCTATCCGCTGCCACGGATTGACGACTCTCTCGACCGACTTCGCCGAGTCAAGTACTTCTCCTCCATTGACCTCAGGAGTGGTTATTGGCAAATTGAAGTCGATGAGAGGGACCGTGAAAAAACTGCCTTCGTAACACCAGATGGGCTGTATGAATTCCGCGTCCTCTCATTCGGGCTCTGCTGTGCTCCTGCCACCTTCCAGCGGATGATGGACACTGTGCTCACAGGTCTTAAGTGGCAGACATGCCTTGTTTATCATGACGACGTGATAATTTTTTCACCGACGTTCACGGAACACCTGCGCTGCCTGAGAACTGTTCTCGAAACCCTCCGATCTGCCAACCTTTCTCTCAAGCCTCAAAAGTGCCACTCCAGGTTCACCGAATTGAAGTTTCTTGGGCACATCGTGACTGCTGATGGCATCCGAGCTGACCCTGAGAAACTTGCTGCCGTTGCTGCCTTTACCGTAATTGCCCACAAAAAAGCAGTCCGACGGTTTTTGGGGCTGTGCTGCTATTATCGTTGCTTTATCAAAAACTTTGCACAGATGGCCAGCCCTCTCACTCTCCTGACTTGAGATGACGCATCATTTTCCTGGGGCGCCGAGCAGGAGATGGTTTTCGATTTCGACGAGTTACGACGCCGGCTCCAGTCACCACCGATCCTGGCACATTTCGACGATGATGCCGACACAGAGTTACACACGGATGCGAGCAACGTCGGCCTTCGTGCCGTTCTAGTTCAGCACCAAAACGGGGTCGAGAAAGTAATTGCCTACGCCAACCGTGCACTTTCCCGTGCTGAGTGTAACTATTCCACCACTGAAAAAGAATGTTTGCCGGTAGTATGCGCCGCTGCCAAGTTCCGCCCGTACCTTTATGGCCGACCGTTTCGTGTCATCACTGACCATCACTCTTTGCGTTGGCTGAAAAACTTAAAGGATCCTTGTGGCCGCTTAGCACGTTGGGCATTGCGCCTGCAGGAGTTCGATTTCGATCTTATTTATAAGTCTGGCCGGAAGCACACCGATGCTGATAGCCTGTCTCGCTGGCCCGTCGGCCCTCCTTCGTCAGAAGCCACCGACGACGATAGCTTCCTCAGAGCAGTCCCTACGTCCAATCTCGCCTCCAAACAGCGTGCCGACGACGACCTGCGACTGATTATTGACCATCTTGAAGGTGGGCATCCTACAATACCCCGGTATCTTGATCGGGGGTTGTCGTCGTATTGCCTCCGCAATGGGGTGCTTTATAAGAAGAATTCTACATCGAGTGCGAAAACATACCTGCTAGTCATACCGGCTGATCTAAGGCACAAAATCCTCCTGGCCTGCCACGACGAACCAACTTAAGGACATCTTGGCTTTACACGCACCCTAAACCGAGTCCGGCAGAACTATTACTGGCCACATCTTTCTCCGAGCGTTAGATGTTACGTACAGACTTGTCGACAATGCCAGCGGCGAAAAAAACCACGCTCAAGCCATCCGGTATGTTACAATCTATTGAACCACCCCTCACACCCTTCGAGCAAGTGGGCATGGACCTTTGAGGCCTATTTCCTTTATCCTCGAACGGACACAAGTGGATCGTAGTCGCCACAGACTACTTGACACGCTACGCTGAAACGAAGGCCCTTGCCCGAGGTACTGCCGGCGAAGTTGCTCGATTCTTTATGAACGACATTGTGCTCAGACAGGGTACACCGTCGACCATCATTACTGACCGGGGAAAGGCGTTTATAGCTCGGCTACTGCGGAACACCTTAACTCTCAGCCATACCGAGCATCGCACAGCAACAGCGTATCACCCTCAGACAAATGGATTAACGGAATGACTAAACAAAACTTTGGCGGACATGATCTCAGTGTACATCGACGTCGAACATAAAATGTGGGACGAGATCCTGCCGTATATCACCTTCGCCTACAATACGGCGCCGCAGAAAACCACGAAGTTTAAGCCGTTCCGTCTCGTATATGGCAGAGAGGCCCGCACGATGTTGGACGCGATGCTCCCGTGCGGGGAAGAAGCGGTCGAACCCGATGCCGCCCATTTCGCAGAACAGGCCGAGCAAGCCCGTCAGCTGGCCCGTTTGCACATCAAGGAGCAGCATGCTTCCGACGCTCGACACTATAACCTCCGGCACAGGGAATCCCACTACGAACCAGGGGACCAAGTGTGGGTGTGGACCCCCGTGCGCCACAAAGGCTTGAGCGAGAAACTACTCCACCGCTATTTCGGACCCATAAAGTCCTGCGCCGCTTAAACAGCGTAAATTACGAAGTCATTCCAGATGGAACTGTTACCGTCAGTGTTCGACGCCAGCGGCCTGAAATTGTGCATGTGGTGCGCTTAAAGCCGTACTTTTCGCGTGACTGAGCGCTTCCTGCAAGTCAAACCTTGCGTTATTGTACAGTTCACCTCACGCCTAATTTTTTTTTACTTTCTCCTCTCACTTTGTGATCGGGACGATGTTTTCTTTCACGGGGGGGGGGGGGGGGGATAATGCCACGTGCCTAGCGCCGCGCGACAGCCGTGTTTGGCGCCGACGACGACGAAGCGGTTGTTGTTGGCACGAGCGGCGCGCTGGTGCTGGACTCTGTGTTCGGAACGACAAGCGACCTTATTCTCTGGTCCTCGGCTACGTGTACCTTCACGGCTCCCTGTGACTTCAGTCGTGACTGTGTAGTGACTGTGGCTCCCTAAAGTACCGTGATGACGTGAAAACTTATTTCAGTAGTACCATGCCAATAAATCACGTTTGCTACTACCCTTGCTATAAAATTGTGGCCATCGTGGTGGAGCTTATTCCTTAAGCTATCTGAACTACTGCATGCTGTGGGTGTTGATTACCTGCACTTTGGTTTGGTCAGTTTTGTATTAACAGCTCTATATTTAGGTCTAGGCGGGGACACGAAGAAAGTTTGGATTCGTTGAATTATTTCTGGAGTTTTTCACATGGCATGCACTTCCAGGCAGTAATGGGAGACACTCAGTTTGCATTTTTGCCATCGTCTTGTTATACTCGAAGAATTTAAAATGTTGATGTGCATTATTTCTTGTGGCAAATGATGACATTTTCACATTTTGCAGGCTTCCACCAGTGGGAATGTACCAGCATCACAGTGTCGAGGTGTCGTCATGGAGACCATCGGCCAGCTAGTGACTTGCCCTCATTTTTAGAAGCAGTTAAATTTATAATCCTGAAATGCTTATTGCTCCGATTCTTGCAAGTGCAGGCAATTGAGACCTAGAAACAGGAGGAGTTAGGACGACTTTGTACTTGGGGCTCAAATAAAACGTCTGTGAAACGTACTCGAACCAGTGGCAGCTCATGCAGAGCAGCTTTACTTTTAATGCCTTAGATAGAATGATAGATGGATTTATTGAAAGGAAAGGCAGACATGTTGGCCGGAATAATTAAAATCTGGCCTGCTACTCTGCACTGGGGAAGGGGAAATGAAAGAAGATCATGATGGGTGACGGTGTGGGAAAAGGCATGTGAAATATAGATACAAGCATGGCAGTTTGCTTTACAAGCGCGAATAAATTCCGGTGGCGCACAAAAAGCGGCAAAGAGCCCGCACTACCTGGACATCCTTCCAGTTGTCCTGCCAGCGCCCAGCAGCAGTTCCTGCGACAGAGGCCTCTTGTCCAAACGCTTCACGGAAGCGGCTAGCCCATTTCTTTCACACGCATACACTGGGCACACCAATAATATATGGTCCACAGTCTCGGGGAGGCCACAATTTGATCATTTCAGGGAGTCCACCTGTCCAACTAAATATAAATACCTGCGCGTGAAAGCCCCGTTTAAGGAAGATTATGTGCCAAACATGCATGAAGACACGAATATCACGCGGAACATAAAATTTCAATGTTCCATCGAGCCTTTTTAGACGAACGTGTTTGGGGTCTGGCTGGGCCCAGTAAGCTGCCGTAGTATTCTTTATACAGTTCCTAAGAAGGCACGTCATATCCACTCTTGAAAAAGGCACAGCTGCTTGGAGGCCATTGCTGAGTGCGCATTTTGCTTCAACATCGACCTCTTCATTTCCATGGAGCCCGCAGGGGGCAGGCATCCATTGAACCATTATCATGCGGCTTTGCAGTTAGGCAGATGTGAGGAGCTCCATAATGTTTAGTGCCAGGGACTGGTAGGCAGTCTGGCGTAAGAAATTTTCTAAAATTTGCAAAGCAATCTTTGAGTCCGTGAATATACACCCTTTTTGAGATGGTTTCTCACTTATGTAGGAATTAGATTCCCGAATGGCTACAAGTTCAGCAGCGGTTGATGTAGAAGTATGTCCCAAAAGGAAATGTAAAGTCGTTTTCTGAGCTGGTATGACTGCAGCTCCAACGGAAGCCTGTGTTTACACAGATCCGTCGGTGTATAAGTGAGTATAATTAGGATATTCTGACCAGATGTGCGCCAGAGTAAGTTGTTTGAGACCAGAGTAAGTTGTTTGAGACCACTGACACAATTTGTTTATTTCGTATTCCGGGAACACGAAAGTGCACCAAAGGTTTATCCATCCCCGTTTGGGCGGGACGATATAGGAGAGCATATCCTCTTGGTACTTGCGACTGATGGCAGCGAAGTGCGCTTGTAAAACTGCAGTCCAGCCGCTCATCCAGAATCTTGCTCATTGGGTGAAAACGGTATCGTGTAAGGACTCGTAAATATACACGACGTGGTTCGAGTGACAAGTATATGGATATTGAGCAAGCAAGCGCCTCCTCAACTGTGCCTTTGTTAGAGGTGAATCTGGGCAGTCCAAGACGTGTTTTCAGTGCCCGCGCTGCACGCTCTCGAAAGTCCGCAAGCAGGAAATGCTCATATTAGCGAGTACTTCGAGACTATACCGGATGTAGCCAACAAACAGAGCGTAAAGCCGTAATACGAAGCGCTCAGTTGGGCCCCATTTGATGCCAGCTATGAAACGAAGTACATGGCAAAAATTGATTAGCCTTGTGTTCACCATATTAGTATGGTTGGTGGTCAATAAGTACTCCCAAGAATCTGTGCCTGGAGACGTACGGTAATACGACTCCGTGAAGAGTAATCGGATAGCGACTGACACATTAAATACGATCGCTACACACTTTTTGGCCGCTAAAAGCAAACCTTGACACCGTAAATAGGGAACCCAAGCTCAAGTTTCGCCGCGCGATGGCAGCGCCGCATTCCTGGCATGGTGGCGAAATGTGAAACGATGGGACGTCGCCGGAGCAGACGCTCCGCTAGCTTCCTGTGCATTTGCGGCGAAGGAGTTGCGCCTGGCGGTTATTTGGCGATACAAAAACGGTTCCGCTGATGCGAAACGGAGGTACTAAGTAGCATTGTGTCATGGGTAGCCACAATAGTAAGCGAAGCGCCAAAAGACGAGGCTCACGTGTGGAACTTTACAGATTTCATTGGAAGCGTTTCCACAAGACCTGTTTTCCAACCGCATGACAGCATTCTGAGAAGTCTCGCGTTCTTTGTGGAAACGAAAAGGGCCAATTTTCCCCTGCCCCGCCGGGGTGGTGCAGTGGTAAGACGCCCGACTACTGTGCCGGAGTTCCCGGGTTCGAACCCGACCGCGGCGGCTGCGTTTCGATGGAGGCGAAACGAAGTGGCGTCCGTGTGCTGTGCGATGTCAGCGCACGTTAAAGATCCCCAGGTGGTCGAAATTACTCCGTAGCCCTTCACTACGGCTCCTCTTTCTCTCTTTCGACTTTCATTCCCACCTTCCTCCCTTCCCTTACGGCGCGGTTCGGGTGTCCACAGAGCAAGTGTGACAGTTACTGCGCCTTTCCCTTCCTGTGAACCAATTTATTATTTATTATTAATTTTCCCCTTCTCCATAAACTCAGAAATGTTCGACAGTTGACAAAGACGTCTTAGAGAGGCATCAAAAGAGTACAATGGTTTAACACCATCTATACGAAGTGAAGGGAGTAGAGGATTATCCTGCTCTTCGCTCCGCGCGTGTCTTGCTTTGCCGATTTTCTGTGCTCTCTCCTTGCTTTGCGAGTGCTCTGAAAGTAACCAAATCAACAGATATCCAGCGTGCGACGTCCGCGATCGATAATAATGTGTGAATGTGCCCTACGACCAAGAAAATATCTAGGAACGAGGCCTTTTTTTTGGGGGGGGGGGGGACATGCTTGGCTGAGCCGCTTTTACAGATTTCCGCAAATTGGCCAATAAATGAACCAACATTATTATTATTCATAACCAAAATATGTTGGAAGTGCAATACAAAAGCGATCCTAGTTATGGCTCGATTGACACTACTCGCACGGAGCACCCTATTCGCGTCACAGGTTTCGTAAATGCAAACCAAATATAAATGAAGCACAACAATTTAGTAAGAACCGAAATAAAGCACGATTGTAGTACAAGCTTGGATTTCACCTTCCTTCCGAGCCAGCGAGCCGGTTATGTCGCGTGCAGCGCGCGGAGCACGCATGT
The DNA here is from genome assembly GCF_055883805.1 of Amblyomma maculatum. Classification (NCBI taxonomy): domain Eukaryota; kingdom Metazoa; phylum Arthropoda; class Arachnida; order Ixodida; family Ixodidae; genus Amblyomma; species Amblyomma maculatum. The sequence goes on from NC_139346.1 coordinate 68,818,897, forward strand.
GCTTTTGAGACTGCTAGCGTTCGTGCCTTTGAAGAAACATCTCCTTCGGACTAGAGCTTATTCTTCTACTGCAAGATTTGCTTTAGTAACATTGTAATAATAAAAACAAAACCGTATATAGATCTCATGCTACAGGCCAAAACAATAATCAACAAGCGAGCAACTTTATCTCAGAGTACTGATAATACTTCCGCAGTTTTTAAACATATTATATACGACAATATAGTTGCATAGCTGACTTACCTCGAGATAAACTTCCTACGTTTTCGCTAACGTGGGAAACGCATTCACAATCAATATTTACTCATCGCCGTCTGTCGTCTGCTCTAGAGTGCTGACGTGAATAAAACTTTTCTCGCCTATAATTACGCTTCCTCCATGGAAATACGCGGCAGGTTGTCCAATAATCAAGACGGAATGCAGGCGGCATGTTGCGATGCGCCTGTGGGGGCGCGTCAGGGCGCGTGCTCGTTCGAGAGAAAGCGCGCGGCGCACGTCGCGAAGGCAGCGAGCCGAGCCGGCGGCGTCCCAGTGTGTGTTTTTCTGCCACAGATGGCGTTGCCCATCAGGAGCCGCAGCGCCGCCCAGCGATGCTTTGGGAGCCTATACATCGATGTCGATGACACAGCTTGTTGCAATCTCGCACGTAGTTGCGCACGTGTCGAACCAGAAGCCCAGATGCAGATGTCAGCATATGCACTGATGTGGATGTTAGTTGGCCGTTCACTCACCAGGCCAATTAGCGAAACGGTAAATGAAGTTAGGCTGAGGACTCCTCCCTGTGGAACGCCACGGCCGACCTGATAGCGGGTAGTATCTCCATCAGCCGTAGTCATGTAAAAAGAGCGGCCATTAAGATAGCTCACAATCCACAAGTACAGGCGGCCACCAACTCCCATGTCGTCAAGTCCATCAAGAACAGCATCATCGAGGACGTTGTCCTAAACCCCCTTCATATCTAAAAAGGCAGCAGCCACTAGACGATGGTGACGCTTTTGATGTACTACTGTCGCCACAAGGTCAATGACGCTGTCGATAGAACAGCGTCATAGAGAAACATACTTACGTAAAGAGCGGACACTCGAGCCTTTTCGCGGCCGAGCAAGTAAGGGTCTGACCACCCGCGAGGCGGCGTAGCGATGTTCGCTTCCACTCCGCATCAAAGGTAGATAGCTTATCATACGTACACCGGCTTGCATCAGAGCGTATGCTTTCTTTGCTCTTTCCATATAAACGTTGATGCTGAGCCGGTCATGTGCCGCCGGTTACGCCCACCTCACCGTGCTTTTCAATGCGTCGCTTTGTTTGGCCGGTAACTAATTTCCTTTTGCCTGCAGAAATAATTTTGCTGTTTTTGAGCTAAGAACGCTAAGAAGTCGTTTGTGGCGCAACGTGAACGTATTTTGCACGTGTAACATAGAATAGGAGATGTGACGCACTTTTAGTGTGCAGTTAGTGTATGTTTTTGGGTCGTGTTTTTCTGATGAACTTATGCATTCCTTCGACTGCGTAATTTTCTAAGGCAGCTTTAATGCAAAGAATTTTTCGGTGGCTCAGATGTATCTTAACACAAACTTTTATTCGGCAGTACAAGAAGTGTGTGTTGTGCATTTGGGATTGTTTTGTGAATGGTGTTTACTTCGCTGTGTTTGCAAAATGAATGGGCTTTTGCCGTTTCGTAAGCACCATGTTTACATGCCAAATTTCTTGGTATGGCTAAAGCATTCTCGTTGGGGTCTAAAAAGCGCTGCTGCCTGTTCGTGGCTTACAATTTGACGACACCTACTGCTATTAGTCGCTAACAGTGGATTCCCTGTAATACCTGTGCCATACGGGCAGAGGGCAATTTTGTCCGCGATCATGAGTATAATCATAGTATTGGATTACTATTATGTATTCGATGTGATGTGTTTAAATTTCTGAACAGACTACTGATCTAGGCTGATTTATAGAAATTCCGCGCGGGCTGTGCCTGCAATTTTCCCTCCTTACTTGTGTCTACCAGTTCACAAATCCTTTCCTGTTGTTTTCACGGGTGATGTTTTAGAGGAAAGACACACAGCCGGTATGCGAAATTTCTTCATCGGGACACTTTTCCGCGTGCTTCACCATACCTTCAATATTGTTGCTCTTTGTAATATGATGTATTTTATAAAGTGTGTGATTCAGTATTCTTGCTGTGCCATTCAATATGTAAACAAGAAAATAAACGTTTTTGTATGGAACCATTGCCTCCTTGTGTGCCACTGAAAAAAGCGGCTCAATAACGGCAAAAAATTACAATAAGAACAGCTCTGATCGCATTATTCTAACCTGCATGAACTAAGTCAGCCAGGCTTATGTTCTCCGAGAACCTTGCCGGTATTTGCAGTAAAAATATTGCGATCCACAACTTTAATACGTCCGTATGCATGGCATCGTTAAAGCAGTTGCGCGCAACTCTAGACGATGTAGTTGAATATTTTAATGCTGAAGGTAAGTCAGAATTGAAAGCATTCTTTCGAAAGCGGAACCGAAACAGAGCAAATCACGTGCCAAAAGCTCGGAGGACGAAATTAGCGGTCTGACCAGCCGCTCGGGGCGCTGGCGCTGCTCGGCCGCAGGGCCCTATGGAAGTGTCCGCTCTTTACGTATATGTTTCTCTATGACAGCGTCCCCGGCAAATTCCAGTCATCATATTCGGTTAAAGATCATTACTCTTTAGAAACCGCTCAATTCTTGCCGTTACCATTCGCTCCATAACGTTTCCAACACTGCTTAATAGGGCAACTGGCCGGTTTGAGGTAGGTTCGAGAGGGGGCTTTCCAGGCTTCAAAAATCAACCAGGCGGCTAACTTCCAGTGTTCAGGAACAGCACTAGAAGTCCATATATCATTGAAATAATTAAGTAGCGCAGTTCTACTAGTCTTGACTAGGTTGAATAAGGTTGAATAGGCTATCCCGTTAGGATCAGGTGCAGATGAATGCCGACAAGAAGCAAGAGCAGCGTCTAATTCAGCTATTGAAAAGGGCAAGTCGTATTGCTCATTCGGCGAAGGAGGCGCGAAAGCCTCTGAAATTGGTGACTGTGCCTGGTTTGTACCCACTAGCATTTACAAAAATCTTCAGCTACGTCAACTTCATTGCGGCTTTCTAAACTTCATTGCGGCCAGGGCACGAAAAGGGTGCCTTTCTTGCGGAGGCGTGCTCAAGCTTCTCGCAATATGTCAGATACACGACAAGAGCTTGCGGGGATCCAGTGATGAGCAGAACTGTCTCCAACGTTGTCGTCCTAACTTCTCCATACGGCGCAAAACTTGTCTTTGAGCTCGGCAAGAAAGCTCGAGATTGTACGCCGATTTCGTTCTTGTGTACTTCCTTTCAGCCCGCCGACGGATCGCGCGAAGCCGCTCGAATTCCACGTCTAATGCTGGAAACTGATGCCGGCACACAAACGTAGCGAGTGGTCTCGCTGAGAGAGGAAGTAACGAGGCCCTCTTTTTCAGATGGGGACCGGAGATCCATGCTGGAAGTCTCCACAGACGCTCTAAATGCGAGCCACTCTGTATACTGCTACTAGGCGAAGTGGCAGGTGCGAACCACGTGATGCATACATACGTTAATATGTGATCACTCCCATGTGTTCCCACATCACTGCACCAAGAAACAGAGGGATGGAGGCTTCAGGAAACAAACGCCACATCCAAGCAGCTGCTGTAGGTTGTTCCACGTAGACGCGTTGGTGAGCCATTGTTTATATTGACAAGATCTTGCGTATGTGTATTGTCTGCCAGGTCTCTTCCTAGATTGCTAATTATGGCACTACCCCACTGAGGGTGGTGAGCATTAAAGTCACCCACAATAATACGAGCAGCTGCACAACACTGGATTGCTGAAAATAGGTATTTGTCCAAACCATCTCTTGGTGGAATATAAGCGCCAAATACCGAAAATACTCATCAATCAGGGTTAATATCAAACAAATGTAGTGATTCGTGTTGTGGGCTATAGAGCATGGTGGACGTGCGCAATGTGTTGGCGTACACACACCAGCAATTTGCTGTTTCGTCTGCTGCTCGAGATCATAGCAGAAAATATCCAGAAAGGCGGTAAGCAGCCGGCATGTTGGGCTCGCAGATCACAATCACAGGAAAACGGTGCTTCTGTGCCCGCTGTCGGAAGTCACTCAGAAGACCACGCAGGCCTCGAGTATTCCAGTGCATCACTACACTGCGGCCTAAGTGTATCTTAACAGAGATGGCATTAGTTTGTTGCGCCATTGCGAATTATTGTAATGCCGCCAATAGCGGCTCAAATGCGTCAAAAAATGAACAGCAAACTTTGCTGTTTGCGGGTTGATGCTAGAAAGCAGCACCCGCATTGTACAAACAAGCTGTTTCAGCATTTCTTTCGCCTGCTGGCTGTCGGGATTGTCGGTATTTTCAGCACGTGTGCCAACCAAACAGGGATGAACCATGGCGATGGCCTGTGATGATAGAGCAGGCCACTCAACCTCAGAGGTGGCAGACTGACTTATTCTTTGCCTTTGACATTGCCTGTGACATTACAGTTAGAGTATTCTTAGTGGGATTAGGCTCAAGCTGCTATGGCACCCGATCTGACGTTAGCTGTAAAGTTGACATATCCAAGCTAGGCTGGCCGGTGTTGGGAACGGTGCTTGCGGCGACGAATAGACGCAGCCGCTTCTTGGTGAGTCGAATTATCTCTCACCATCTTCTTTAGTATAAGTCTTTCGTTTCGAATTTTCGGCACAGTCCTTAGCCGTCACTTCATGAGCACCCGAGTTGTTAGCATACTTGACAGTCTCCGTCTGGCATGCCATGATGGTGTGTATCGCTGCATCGACGGCAGGATACCTCGTTTCGACAAACGGCACTCACATGTCCGATCTTGTTGCATTTGTGGCACTGAACAGGCCTTCGAACATATATCGGAACTGAATGTCTCACATAACCTACTTTAACGTGGGATGTGAGAAATTCAGTTTTAAAGACTAATTTAACACACTTCGAGCGGCCGAAACGATGAACATCCACGATGCGCGCCATAGATTTGATCAGCGTGTAGAGATCGTTTTCACTTATCTCAGTGTCAAGATCCGTGAATACAACTGCAGTAGTCGTTTTCCCATGTGCAAGAAAGAAACGAACCGGCATGCTGCCAAGCGCACAAATTCCTGTCAGCTTGTCCACTGTAACCTGGTATTTTACATCCACGGAGACGACATTCTTCCAGTGATTACTTCTGATTTTGTCAACTAGCTGATCGAAAAATTGGGTCAGGTGCTGTCTGTTTATAACAATCAGATTAGCCGTCGCCGTTGTTGGTACGAAGGCAACGGAAAAGATTCCTTGCTTATCAGCATTCACCTTTGGTGACTCACTCGTTGTTGATATTCGGCGCAGCTTCCTTTTCAGGAGGCGCGACTGCATAGACGTGAAGCTGCTGTCAGAATCCATCTCAATCACTGCGGAGTCATCCGCCGAGTCTGGAAGCTCCACGTCCGCGACGTTGAGATGACCATCGAGTATGCCGCAGCCTGTTCGGCGGTAGCGGGTGGGCGCAGGGGTCGAATAGCTCACAATGACAAAAAATCCAGAAACCTGGAAGAGCGCTAGCTTGACACGTTCGGAAACCTCCACTTCTTCTTCCTTCCGCCATTTAATGACTTAGAGTTCTGTCAACCCCATGGCCTTTCATGCGATGTGTTCCAGTTGGTAGCCTCCCATATACTGAACGATTTAAATTGTTTTCATGCTTTACTAGCTAGTTCTTCGCTTCTAAATGCTGGGCGCCAGCATGTGGCTGTGGCTATGGGATGGAGTTGGATTAAGGGGGATCAAAAGAAACATAAATTACAGACCACTGACATAAGTAAGCTATTGTGACTGCATTGTTAGCCTGGCATTTATAGCGGAATTTTAAAGGGCAACTTCGGGGGTGTCTTAATTGCTGCACGTCACTGAAAATTTCATGACAGGTTGTTTTATTGCGAATTATTTTTTTTTCATATGGCCTCATTTAGGATCCTTTCTGCGGTCAACCTTGAATGTGCAACATCATATGAGCTGCATTATGCCCATTGATGTTTTTTTTGTGTTAAAGAAAAACAATTTCTGGCTTGTTTTTGGCTGTTTGAAGCAAAAAATGATTTAAGCTGTCAGGTAGACAGGGTGTAAACTTACTGTCGACACAGGCCTGAGTTGCTTTCTAATCAACGAAGGAAGGAGTGGTTTCATCTTTATTAATTTCCTGGAGGTCTGATGGTCTCAGTTGCTGCATTATATACTTGATATGGGCAGTCAGCTACCATTGCTGCGGTAGTCATTGAGCAGAGTGACCATGCTGCACTACATTGTAGGGTAATTAGAGGAAGGAAATGTAAGAAGAAAATGTTTGCGCTGTATTTTCCTGCACGGCACTGCCTATATCCGTGTTCATTTCAAGGGTATCCGACGCAGTCAGTACACACTGGTTGCCCTGTTTTGCCTTGCGTGTAGCGCATTAGGGGAAGCTGCAGTGCGTTTCACGGAGTCTGTTTTTGACGCATTTCTTGAGCTTTGTTGCTCTATCTTTGCACTGGTTATAGGTCTCTGGCCTAGGCGATGGGGCACCCAGGGAGTCACTTCCACAGGTACGCTTATGAGCTCTCTCATTTCCTGCTACATTCTGGTGTGCAGATACCTTTTCGAGGTTACTTTTCTGTTAGTGGTGTGGTCCCATAATAGTTAATAGCTGTATACATTTTGTTTAATGGCTTCGGATTTCCCCTTGGCTATCCGAGTGCATGGTGATTTCTGTCATTGTGATAATGAAATGTGATGGCTTCTAGCATAGCTTTGTTCTCTACTGCAAGGATTTATGGCAATGCCAAGTGGGCCATCATTGTCTCGGACTGTGGGCCAACAGCTACGGCTGTGCTGATGTTTTTCGACTAACGGGCGTCACTGCAATATGTTCTGTGGTTTGAATTTCTCAAATAGGCAGCTCTCGACAGTCTTTTTCGTGAATCTTTTGTCGAGCCCATATTGTAGCAGATACCATTATGGAGCGTTTCTATAGTTTCTCACTTACGTACTTGTTCTGCTGGCTGGGAAGTTGAAGGTGTCACTCTCCCCAGTATTTCCAATTAAAACGCACACGAGAGGTTTTATAACAACATCTAGTTTCGTTTTTGTTGCCTAGTTTTTTATTTTCGTAATCATAATTTCTTGTTTTATTATTTCGAAAAGCCATTTGTCGGAACTAAGTGAAAGAGGCCCTAGAACTGTAGTAAAGTCGCTTACCTATTTTTTGGATCCTCAAGGGGCTGAAATAGCATCCGGAAAAGGAGGCAGTCCGAAAAAATGAATTAACGAAAGTAAGTCACTTTATTTAGCGCGTGGCTTGAAAAAGTGGTCAGTATGCCTCTGTGGGGCGCTACTTTGCCATACAATTAGGTCGGCTTGCACGTAGGCAAGGGTGACGTTCTTGCTGTACAGAGCCGAAAGCATCGTCAGAGCTTGGGTTAGTTCACGGCTAGTTGGCAGCACAGCTCAGCGAGGAGCACAGCAGTTGGCTCCTCACTGTCGGAGCCTGAATAATCACTTTCCAACGCCTGGCGAACAATTTCGTCGTCGGTGAGTTCAGCGCATAGCTCGCTGCCAGCGTTAGCAAACTGCTCCAGCGTCACTTCCATGGGAATGGCTCCTGCAGCGCGCACGTGCTCGATGAGGTCAGCACCTGAAGACGGCTGATGGAATTATTCACTGGCGCTATCATCGGATCACGACGGCACTTCATCTCTAATCGCGAAACCCGTGTGGCGGAAGCAATTTCGCAATGTATCCTCGGTTACCGCCTTCCATGCATCAGAAAGCATGCTAAGTGCAGACAAGTCGACATTGTAGGTTTTGCCGCTGTTCACGCATACCACCATGCAGCTGAGCACGTGTGACTGATAGAGGTGCATGATTGTCCGGATAACGCCTTGGCCCATGGGTTGTAGTAGGGACGTCATACAGCACACCACACCACACATGAATGGCTACCACGGCAACTGATGTCTATGCATGACGGCAGCACGGCGAATCTAGAGGGACGGTGCAGTAAGTGGTGTCTGCTATTGAGGCTATACCGGGATTGCGAGTTTTCGATGGCGTGATCAGCGGACGATATGACACATGGGTTCGAGGTTGCAGAAAAGCAAAATGGCACCGGCGTTTTTTGCGCTTTCGGTAGCTCTTGAGTCGCGAATCGAAAGAAAAAGTCTGGCAAATCGAACGAAAAGGATTTCAAACGTCCGATATTTTGGTCGGTGTTATTTCATTGGCTCTATGGAGGGCGTGGCGGTGCAATGGCAAGGTCCGAATTTTCAGGCAGGTCCAGAAAATGGAGCGTCCGAGATATCGGTCGGCGACTGTAAATATACTCAAAGTGTTCAAAAATCGCGTGAAGTGCCTTTTAATATAGCATGTGCTATACTGAGAACACTTTTCACATTTCGCAGATTTCCAGTCCTCGCACAGATGAAGCTGCACCACAGCACATGGCTGTTCTTGCTGAGGTGAATAACTAGATACCTAATTGTCTTTATTTTGAGAAATAATTTCTAAGGTTTATTTTACTTGCCACTCGTAACATGTTCAGGAGAAGACTTAATATTGGGCGCGAGCGCCACCACTGGAGAGAACAGCGCTAGCATCGACCATGGGGAGCAAGTGGGATCACGTTACTTCTCTTACTGCTACTGAAGCAGAAGTTGGATTCAATTTGTGCGTTTTAGAAGCTAAGAATCATGTTTATTTCTGTAGTTTGGGTTGATATAGGAGGTCAGCCTTGCATTTTTTTTTATCTTTCATCGTGACTGAGGCTACTGAAGTTTATTTGGGCTGTTGCTACGGATGTTACTGCTTTGTACCCGGACGTAAGTGAGGGAACCCGGAGCAAGCTCCCATTGCTACCCTACACATAAGCTCAGAGAACCTTCCTTGATAAAAATTTGAATGTGCAAATCAGCGAGTGATTATTCTCACGATGCGAGCAGCAGAAATTTCAGTCAGCGAGATTGCGTCCATTGAGTTGGCGCTAAGAGTTCGGTGAGCGGCACACGAAACGGCTCGCGCATTTTCATTTGCGCTTATCACTTGTGAAGCTAACGATACTATTTCTGGGAGGATGGAAAAGATGCTGGCTTCTTCAAGGAGCAGTACCCTCCCAAAGAAAGGAGGGATCGCGATAAAGCCAGGTCTCAAATTGTTCTAAATGAACGGATTGACACGGAAGTTTCACTGAAGTAAATTAGAAGATTCTGCCACCTCAGGCAACGGTATGCATGATGAGTTGTCTCAGACAGCGTCTCCAGTACTGTAGCAATTTCAAACTACAGAGTTCGTAAATAAATGAAAGGTACAGCATTGCATGCATATTGTGATGTGCTGATCCAGATATGCGTTTACAACAAAAAACAAAAATACTGTGAGCGGGGAAAACAAATAGCCGCTCTTACCTAGAGTGCAAATGGCGGTAGTCGGTGTGCAAGAATTTGCTGCGTGGAACGCACGTCTTCACACTCGCTGAAAAATAATGATGTAACCCCTCAGTCAAACTTGCTGGCTCTACTACGTTCAAGGGAGCAGGGGAAATTTGCCGCTTCCACCTGCGCTGCGCTATGCGAAGGCGCTCAGCATCTGTCAGGCTTTAACAGTCCTTCCTCTGCTCTTGCAGAGGAATCTAATTACCTGTTCACTAACTGCTTACATCTGACTGGTTGTGTGGTAGCTTCAGTCATGTTTTTTTTTTCATAGCATGCAGCCGATGCCCGTCGTCGTAAGAGTAAAGCTCGCCAACTACGGTAACTCTGATTGAGTGAAGTGTATTTTAATGCGAAAGCATTACTTCACTATGTTCACAGATTTCTGTCCGTAGACCGTGTCCGCAGACCATGTCCGCCGGCCGTGTCTGCAAAATTGTGTCCGCAGCAGTTGTGAGCAATTGAGAAGTGGTAGAGGTTAATGAGTGGTGCAATCTATAGAGGGTGACATAATGTTGTGGCCGAAAACATATTTAGGCCAATAAGTTCATTAGGTAAATAATTAAAATAACTGGGCCGCAGGAAAGGCAAGGCGCAGTATCTGCCACACACGTTCTGTGAACCCTTGAACCGCGTGTAAGGGAAGGAAGGTACGTGGGAGTGAAAGCAGAAAGAGATAAAGGGGTGTTGTAGTGAATATGACGTCAAGGATGTGACGTCACGCAACCAGAAGTAGAGCCCAAAAAAGGGCATGCGAAGGGATTGGTGTGCAATTTGAAAGTATGAAAGAGTAAAATGGGCAAACAAGAAGTGGATTAAGAGACTAGAAGCTACCAGAAGCAACCAACTTGAATATCCGCGCTTTCGCATTACTAAAATGCTGATTCCGCACTGCTTTTTAATTTTTTGGCTGAATGCGTGGGTCCAGTGCCTCCTATTAAGCTTATAAAGGCCCAGACGGAGGTGTATAATAAATAAATAAATGAACGTAATGCTAACGCGCAACTAAGCTGCCTAGAACAGCATCCCACAGCAGCAGTTCAGCGCTTAGTTCATCATGCGGGTGCTTCCGACATTTGTCGCCACGGCATGTCCTCACGCCCAATAGCATGTGCATTACTGAGACCACTTTCCTCATTTTGCAGGTTTTCAGTGCTCGCACAGATGAAGCTGCACCACCACAGTATCCGGCTGTTCTTGCTGAGATGAATGACCGCGTACGGTGGCTTAATTGTCCTGGATGACAGATGAATTATGTTCACAGTTGTTAGCGAAAATGGACAAGTTTGGCCGCCATGGCCGGAAAGCCCTTCTTGTCGACAACTGTTCGGTTCATAATGCTGAGGTTCAGATGAAGGCCATTGAGCTAGCTTTCCTTCCACCTAATACAACAGCGGCGCTGCAGCCAATGGGCCATGATGCCATCAAAGATTTTAAATCACTTTATCGGCGCCATCAGTTGGAATGAAATATTTTGTGCAACTACCATGCGATACTTCTTTATGCACTTCACAATCTTGTGCTTGCTATCACCACTGCGACGTTGGCACGCAAGCTGTGCAAGAAGGATACCAGCCAGTTGCGCTCGAAGATGGCGTTCCTGCCCCCATGGCGGACTTTTCGGAAGACATATCCTTTGGTGACTATGTCGATGTGGACACGAATGCAGTTGTGTGTGGTTGCCTGATGAATGAGGACATCATTTGTCAGGTCAGAAGCGTAGAACCAGTGCTGCCCTCAGCTGCGGATGTCATAGCCGGATTGAATGCCGATCGTCTCTTCAGTTTTGAAGATGGTGAAGAGCACGCCTTCCGCTACATTCGCTCGTTAGAGCAAAAAGTGCTAGCTGTTGCCTTCAGGGAGAAAAGACAGACTGCGATCATGGACTTTTTCAGTCAATAAAGTGTTGACATGACCTACTGTCTTCAAATTGCAGTGTACGGTTGTTCATCACTTTCGTTATTTCAAACTTTCGATGATTCCAACTAAGATGGCTTCTCCTTGCAGTCTGAATTAAGATTTTATTTTAAGAAACCTGAAATATATGCAAGAAATATTGCAATTTTTTGTTCATATATGGCAATTGTGACGAAAAGAGTTGGATTTTGGCACTTATGTGGCAAATAATGTCTCTATCAACTTTGAGGTTTTGTACAAACTTTTTTTTGTACATACATCTAGGGGTTGGAGTTACGTCACGGCAGACCGGTTGCGGTGGCTCTTTTCCCGAGGTCGGAACTCCCTATTTTGCAAGGGCACTGCAAACCATTTGGGGGGAGTCTCAGCTCTTCGCAGAAGTAGCATTAGGGCGCAGCCTGCAGGAGATTTCTCAAGGCTGGGGCAGCTGAAAAGCCTAGGCTGAACCCAGAAAAGTTGTCAGCAGTGTGCAGTAAGTCTAATTTGGGCACGATTTGAATACTTTTCTTTTACAGCATCTGCATGTATCAAATTATGTCATGATGTATGGCTTCTAGACGCATTTGATGCGTATACATTAGGGCTTTCCCTTCAGCAGAAAACTCGAAGGCTCGCCGAGCCAAAATGAATCGATACTTGGCTGAGATGCGCAGGGACATCAAGTAATGCAAAGTGTTCGGTAACATTGAATGGCTTAGCAATAATAGCATTTTTTTTGTAACTTTTTATGAAAATTTTTTCACTGAAACTCAAAAACAGTTAATTAGTTTAGTTTTGTCAGAGCAAGCTTAGGTCATGAGTGATTGGCACCACTACCATATTGCTTCAAAGCATTTCATTTTTCGCATGTCGCCAACAAAATACACCGCAGTGTGACAATTCAAAGCAAAAAATAAAACTAAGCTGAAACCAAGCACTCATTAAACTTGAAATCGCATTAGGTTTGGTTGGTTTGTGGGGTGTAACGTCTCAAACCAACTCGGGCTATGAGAGGTACCGTAGTGGAGGACTGCGGAAATTTCGACCACCTGGGGTTCTTTAACGTGCACTGACATCGCACAGCACATGGGCGCCTTGGCTGTCGCCTCCAGCAAAAAGCTGCCGCCGAGGCCGGGATTCGACCCCGCATCCTTGGGAACGTAGTCGAGCGCCGTAACCACAGCACCGCCCTGACGGGTGAAATCGCATTAGAAAAGTTTCAGTGTTTCTTTAAATTTTCGCTCCGCTAAAAAAAAAAGGGAAAAAGTTTTTTCTTTCTTTATTATTTTTTATTTTTGCGACCTTCACATCTGTAATCACGAAAGGAGCTAGCTGCCTCGTAGAAGCTATAATTCATGCACATTCAGAAATAGAAGCAGAAAAAGAAATAAAGTTATGCTCATTGACTGCAGCCAGGCCGATCGCCGTGCATTTGTTGCTTACATGCAGCACTTGATGCGCTTGAAAGCACTTTCAGGCAGCCTGCATATTCAGCGCTGCGTGTTAGTCAGAAATTTCCATTAATTTTTTTTGATTGCGCATTACTTAATTACATCGTTCTTCGTCATGATGTGATTTTTGTTTTGTATATGTGTGTATATGTGGTTTTAAGGCCCCCGTGTCATGCATAAGCCTATAATTAAGAGGCGCATATCGGATGTGTCGACACATCCATAAGGCACATGTGGGATGTGTGGGCACGTATGGCATACGTGGGCACGTAAGGGATGCGTGGATACGTATATGACACGTATGGGGTATGTTGGCACGCATGACACCTATAGCACACATGTACGTGTTTTTCTACAGACGAGGAATAGGAGCACATACTTCATACGAGCACGTATGGCACATATCCTATAATTGCGTATATACGATACACATAAGGCACATATATATATGTGGGTTTTCGCTAGGCTTGTACCATATTTTTTCTTGACCAAAATGACAGGAGCAACCCAAGGACTGCATGACTCCTGAATAATGCCTTTGACCAGCATATCCCGAACCTGTTCCCTGATCACCTGGCGTTCTGTCGTCCACACACTACACGGCTTCTGTCAAACTGGGTGTGAGCACCCTGTATCAATGTGATGTCGGGTGCGTGTCAGGGGAATGCACCGTGAACGACTTGTCTGCGAAAAGTCAGATGGATGAGTACTTGAAGAGTAGTTTTCAATGTATCATGCTCTTTTCTGGTTAGAGATTTGCTGATCATTCGGCGCAGTTGTGATTCAGGCGTTGTAGAGAAGTAACTCTGTTACGCGCGTCTTTTTTCAATGCCACTGAATGAGGAGCATCATCTTGGCTACACGTGGCAGTCTTCATATAGACGGGCAAAACCACCAGTTGCGAAGACCAGTTGATGGCCCACAGGCATGAGCCACCCTTGACCACTGACAGCACGCAGTGAGGAACGAGAATGAGTTTTTTTTTTGCGCAGTTGTAATGAAGTGACGTCACCGTAGTGTCGAAGCTGTCGGAAGCACGAATGGGGTACAAAACTGGGATGCACACCATAGAAAAGCATGGCACTTTAATAGCTCTACGGAGCGGCAGTCCACCGTAGCGCGACATATTCGTAAAAAATCAATACCGACAATCACGTCATGGGACATCGCGAGAATACTGCAAACACCGCTGTGAATATTGGTCCGCAAAGGCACACCATAGCACTGCACATTCCCAAAGGGCACAGCAACTCACTACCTGGACCATGGAAATTCACATTTCGGTCCCACATAACTTTGCGGCCTAAACGCTTCCTACACGACAAACTCATAATAGAAATGGATGCTTCTATTCACTGAAGCCATCGGAGCCACATCGTCGACCAACACTGAAACAGTGTTACTTAACATTATAACAGATGAAGAAATTCCTAAAATCAGCGCACAGTATCCAGCGGCCGTGCTGACTAGTTTTCCGGTACAGGTGACACAGACCACCGCCGTGGCCGCGGTGACGAAAAGCGGCGCGCAGAAGTATCAGGCGGTGGTGAGAAGGTGTGGTCAGAAAGAGGAGAATGACTGCGTGGTCCATCGGTCTGCCGAAAATCGTATGAATATGGAGGCCATTGCCAAGAAAAACTGTAGAAATGGTTAAGTGGATGAGTTTGGTTAATGGGGTGATCTTAGCGGTTTAGTGGGTGACGGCAGCAGTATGTAGCATTGCGCCCCTAAATGCCAGAACAGTGGCAGACGGAGGCTGTACGGCGAAGACGTTTCTCCCTGGAAGGCTCCAAGGAAACAGGGGCCTTTTGACAATCGAACGTATCGGCAGGTATTCGGGCTGGACGCCGGGAAGAGTGGGCAGATGGGGGTGACGGACGGACGTCATACGCGGCTCCTAGTGCCGCGAGTAGTTAGCCGGATGTGAGTCGTAGCGAGACTTATCATTATAGCTATCAACCCTTGCCGTTAGGCTGTAGGCGTCATTGGGTGCCACATTGCCGGAGTTCATCCCGGGTATCATAGAAGCATGAAAGGTGGACACCATACAGACAGCTCAAACTGCTGTAGTTTCTCGAGAACTATTTGCCGGATCGTCGATGACAAGTCCTTGAAGCTATTTTTAACACTAGCTGCAGTTGGAAAGTCGGCTAGCTGCCCAAATTTCGGCGCTATGCGACAAATATTCAATGTCTCAAAAGTGCGGACGTAGCGAATGAGATCAGAAACGGCGTCCAAGTCATCTTTTGCTGTCAAGAAATTGCAAACATCGTCAGCGATACCTTTCAGCAAGTGTCCTACTTTTCTTCCTCTGTCATCTAAACATTCGTTCCTTTACAGAGCTTCATGATTTCTATATAAGTTGTGGACATTTATCCCGTTAGCTGAGCCCTACTTGCAAACAGGTGTTCAGCGCGTTCTTTCCGCGTAATGCAGTCACCAAAGCACAGGCGCAGTTAGGAAAGAAAATGCTCCCAGGTAGCCAGAGAGTCCTCCTGGTTTTCAAACCAGACTTACGCGGTATTTGTAGGCAGAAAATCAAATTCGCAAGATGCGCTGCAGCATACCGTCGGTTGTAGCCGCTCACGCGTTGGTAGTGGGTCAGCCACTCGTCAACGTCCTCGCCCGCCGCTCCTGTGAAAGGGCCCTGGCACCCACAGGCCGGTCTCCAGCCAGACTTGCAGTGTCACCATGGGCTGCTGGCGGGTCATCGGCAGGTTGCATGGCACTGGTCAATGGTTCAAGGCGACGGGTCCTACGATGCACCAGTTCTAGCTGCGCTGCATGTAGTGCCTAGGATCGTTACTCCGGCACCTCCACCAAAATGTCGCGCCCGTAACGTGACCAAGAAGACGTTCAGGCAGGTTGGACAGGCCAGGTTGACATAGCCAGCAGGACAAAGGCCCAGGCACCACCGGACAAGGTTAAGCGAAACGCGCACCCTTGAAAATCCCCTTTTTGCTTTCTTTTTCTGGCTTTTCTGAACACTTCCTCTTCTCCGTAACAATATTTCAAATCTTCCTTAAATGTAAACTTTTCTGTAAACACCATGGCGATTTACTTTATCACAGTGTATTCTAACGAAATCATGTCCTTTCTTTCAGCATAGTCTCTTCAAAGTTATTCAGCATATAGAATGCTAAAAGCGGGCCAAAAGCTCTTCACCTCTCATCCAGGCTAACTAATCATGGGTAGTTTTGCGAGATTCTTGGCGCAGAAAGAAACTCTGCAAGAAGCTGTTAACACAGTCGAAGAATTCGCCGAAGAGAGCGGTCTTCAATACTCACCGGAAAAATGCGAGCTAATCACGCCACACAGGAAGAATTCCCCCGAAGAAGTAGAAATTTTCATCAGTGACCATGCAATTCAAGGAATAAAAGGGATCAGTGTTGTGAGAATGCTGTAATGCAATTTGCGAGTTGATTCCTACAGGCGCTGCCAATCAAATTTCGAGAATGCTTGGAAGGGTAGCCTGGCGACGGAAAGGGATCTGAGAGGAAGACACCCTCCGCCTAGTCCAAGTCATTTCCTTAAGCAAGGTTACTGCGGGTCCTCTCTCAAGGGATAAGAATCGTTGATAGAAGGATCACTGACCAGATCATAAGGGGTGCCAAGATACCGACCTGAATCTCCCACCAAACAAATCACAAGAACGTATTTAGACACTCGGTGTACACTACGCCTTCGAAGAGGTAGAACTTTATCATGAAAATTGTTTGACCTGCTTATACAATTACCCTAACTTAATGCTGGGTTAGGTCGGAGTGAAGGACTGATAAGTAACCTTAGACCTTACGTGCTGAATCCAAAAAGCATCGCGAGTCATGATTTGTATATGAACAGCTGCGTTTAGCGTTGATTGCGATCCGTTCATGGAGTGCAATCTCACGATGAGACGGGCAGACAGCATCAGCACATGGTTGTATTCACGTGCCTCTTTTTTTTTTGCGCAAAAGCCCCGCGCAACGGCTTCTGAGCTAAACATGGACAACTCATCAGAAGCATGCGCTGATGATCTTTGCGAACGAGCAGATGATTAAGAAGAACCCACTGTTGTGTCGCAGCTAGGTAGGGAAGGGCCCACTGTTGTGTCGCAGGTAGGTTGTGAAGGCTTTGGGAGATCCTTTCCAGCACAGCACATGCCTGATATGTCCGTGGATCTCTTCCAGGAGCGTTATTAGAAGAATATGCGTGTACCGCACAGCTGTGTGTAGGCGCATTCAGGTAAGGAACGCACAGAGCGAGGTTTCATTCGGTGCGTCCAAGCAAAGCAACCATCGAAGTTGTTCATATATGGCCTTGCGATTTTGCACCCTTTGCTGCCGCGTCATTTTACGTAGTCATGTCTTGTTTGGCGATGCAAATTAAGTTATAAATGAAAACGACGAGTCTCTTGTAAAAAAACACATTTCACAAAATTTTCTCATAATGGTCGGATTTGCCGTTTGTCTTTCAACATACGTCAGCTGTCAATTCACGAAACGTATATAATCGTACGATAAAAGGAAAAGGCTCTCTAAGTCGGCTAAATATTATATGACTCAAGCCGTATTCTGCGCGCATTTGACTTGGCCTCCAGCACAATGGCTTCATCATTGTCCCGCATGCATTGCAGAGCTCGGCAACCGTGCTTCGCTTATTGTTCATTTGTCTGGTGGCAGCTGTGTACTGTTTCATTTTTTCTATAAAATTCTTCGTTTCACCTATATAGGACGACTGGCACTCAAAGTAGGATTTGGTACACTAAGGACGGGAAGCATCTTGAGACGGAGGTAGAAGGTATGGCATTATTCGCTGCCCTTCCTTCCCAGGAATATGTGCGTGGAGGGCCATATATACTTCGTCTCACAAGATATATCTGCAGCACTGCGAAAGGCACAGAAGCCCTTGAAATTGCGCTCCTAAATTCCTTTCGCCCCTGCGCACAATAATAGAGAATTGTGCTTCTACTGGCACTCCCACCATTTTGGAGGGCGAGAGGCCGTAGGAACACAATTATTGCCTATTGTAGTGGCCGTGATTCTAATTGGACCGGGGTGCCTCTATATTTCGCTGGGCTGCAAACATCTTGTGAGACGAAGTATAGCTTCTCCTAATAATGACACACACCACTTTTTAAAATGCCTTACTATACCCAAAGGAAGTTTTCATGCCAAATCCACGCTCTCCTCAACGAAAATGCTGCATCATGTTTGGGCGCATCTGGTACGGATACACGCGGTGAATATCCCGATAGTCATTCGTGTGGAAATGGCTTGCTATAATGACATTCACAAAGCCACAGAAAGCGACGATCAGCACACAGCGCAGCGAAAGAGCCGCACCTGCAGCTTCCCCGGTCCTCACGATGTCGTCACGCGACGTCTGGGCCAATAACAGGTTGTGGCGCGACCAGCGCTAAGCCCTGTCACGCGGGCTGCATATTTCTGCTGAAAAAAGGCTATTTCTGCATTTATCTGCCTAGTTTTAATCAGATATTCGAGTTCGCCGCATGACAACCTGTGGGTTTCTGCTGAAAGTGAAAGCCCAATTTTTGCAAAAAGGGCTGCAGTGTCCCTTTCTTCCTTCCTTTCCTTCCTTCATGGCCCATACAAAGTGCTCCGTTAGCTAAGTGACGACACGTACGAAATGCTTCCGGACGGCTTTTCTACTACTCGTCGCCAGCAGAAACCAGAGGTGGTTCACGTCGTGCGCATGAAGCCGTACTTTTCGCGAGAAACGCCCTAGATGATTAGGACACCGTCTTACCGCATGTTTCTTGCTTATTTTATTTTTATTACTTCCGATTGAATCGGGGCAACGTGTTTAAAAGAGGGTGGTGGGTAAAGTAGCGTGTGCAAGACCAGCCACTGGGTGGCTGCTCATCGTGGGTCTCGTGCGCTTACCTGAAGGTGGCCCCATGACGTTCGATGCGAAGGTGCTGAAGTTTGGTGCTGACCATCTCTCGGTGCTCTGGACAAGCTCTCCGGCGCGTTTTTGATCAATCCCCATTAAAATCAACCTTCTGGTTACGGGCCTAAACGACTACGTGACAATATTTTATTTTTCTCTTCTGCAGCCTAACGAAGTGTCACAACCAATCTTGTCGTTGTCAAAACAGGACTAGAAACCGACGGAAAAAGCACATCGAGTTTTTGAAATCCATTGCCTTCCTAAATTTCCCGACAATCCAAGCGAGCAGAACAGCGTATATTTGCCTATTCGTTGAAACTACGGGAGCGCTGTACTGATACTAAATTTCGAAGGCACTCTAATCAAGGGCGCAGCTTCATAGCGCCAGACAAAAAGGAGCGTTGAGCGAGCGATGCCTATGCGGAGTGCCCTTCGTCCCTAAGCACAGCGTTACGTAGGCGCCGAATCAGACGCCGCATATGACACTCGCCAACTTTTTATCATCCCAAGAAGGAGAGTGAGAGAGCATGTTTACCTCAGCTGAGCATACAGTCGCCGCCGGATGGCAGCGGCCAGCGACGGTGATGGTAGCGCCGCAGCTCGGCCCTTGCCTGCTCCGCCAGCCGATGGGGCTGCTTAGTTACTTTTGGTAAATACATATATATTGCATAACTTTGCAAGCAATGTGTTGTCATCTAAAACCGAAACTGCCAAAGACACGGCCATCTTTTAGTTTTCAATGCTCCTAAACCCAGTAACATTTTCAATAACTCTATGGACACTGAGTGTAACGTAGATTTAAAAAAAAAATAATAATAAATAATGCCTTCTTTTCAGCATTGTAGGGACTTAAAACGCTGCTGATGTTCTACTAATATAAACAAAAACTCATTACAGTCTTGTGCTGTGGTACTGCAGCCGTAACATACATACGCGCTTTCAGTGAACGAAGCGTGTAAACTCACCGTCTCGAAATGAGGAAGCTGCTTTTTTGACATGATGGTCTTGAATGTACATTCATCAGCACGTTCTAAGCAAACGAACAACGCGCGACGTGATCTGCGAAAGTTATCGGACGGCACCTACCTCCAATAACGACACAGCTTTTATTGAGAATTCAAGTTAAGTGAAGAAGAAAGGAAGCAGAATGAGTTATGGTCTTAGCCTACTATTTTCTTCGTATCGTTGAGCAGCCCACCCAACAAAGCTGCGGCTGCTCCTTAGACGCGCTGAAGCCTCAGCTTTGATTTGTTCAGAACAGCGTTGTGAGTGCAACAATAAGGTAGCAGAAAAGCGTAGTCAGGTGGCATTTTATTTCCTCCTTTAGCGCAGTTTTGTAATAGCAAGCTACGACCAAGCAGACTCATTTTGCCGCAAGATACCTTTCCATGCATAATAATTTTGCTGCTAATTATTTTTAACACTTTATTTAAGAGCCTGGTCCATTCTGAGCGCTCATATTCGAAGTACTGTGGCCAAAGTGTAATGATAACATTATTAGCAACGAAGATGCAGTGAGCGGAAGTGTTTCGTAAACATACAGGCCACTGACAATAAACGTTGTATAAATAGTATAAATAGGTAAGCTTCCCGAATAATGTCCGGGCAAAAACCTTTTTGGGAAAACAGACGTGCTCCCAAAGAATCAACACTCTCCAAATAAAACTCGCCTTTGGAACCCTCTTCAACATCGTGACAGTGCTATGCCCACGCGCTCCATATAAATCACAAAGGTCGGGCTAGCAGTGCTCTGCTCGAATGCTTCTGTAATTGCTGCGCAAACTCTAGAGCTAAGGGCCTTGGTAACACACAGCAGATACCGCGCAAGGTAAACGTGTGTTTCGTCCTGGAGCGCAAGCGAGCGGTTTTCTTCACGTCCCTGGCTCCGTACAGAAGGTCGCTGATCTAAAACAGCATTCTTTACACCACGCCAACTTCGCAGCTTCACAGAAAAATTCATGATAAATAACCCAATTAAATGTTATGCCGATGCCTTTACTAGGCTTACCAACACTTTGCTTATTCATGTTTGAAAACATTGTGTGGTTCTGCCACCCCGGCAACCTGATGTTGTCCAGCGAAC
Source organism: Amblyomma maculatum (assembly GCF_055883805.1). Classification (NCBI taxonomy): domain Eukaryota; kingdom Metazoa; phylum Arthropoda; class Arachnida; order Ixodida; family Ixodidae; genus Amblyomma; species Amblyomma maculatum. The sequence goes on from NC_139346.1 coordinate 68,839,730, forward strand.
AAAAGGGCTTGTTTGGAATATTCTTCAGGTGCTGCAAGGTGGAAGAAATAATGAAGACATTGCACAATTGTGTTTGTCTGCTCTCTTGTGTTTTGTCTTTTTTCCTGGCGACGATTACCTCCCGACGTTTAAGCGCTTAAACGTTTAAACCTACCGTTAGCGTCAGCGACCAAAACACACCCATAGAGACCTTCTGAGCTACTAAACTCGATACCACCCCCGAATAAGCCCTTCCAACAAATAGGGATGGACCTCCTCGGACCCTTCCCAACTCCACCAACGGGAAACAAGTGGATCATTGCGACCCCCGGTCACAGATTCGCCGGCTGAACTGAAACCCTTGCCTGATGGTTCCGGAGCAGAAGTCGCGAAGTTGTCTGTCAAAAAGATTCTCCTGCGACACGGCGCTCCCGAAGTGCTTATCACGGAATGGGGAACAGCATTTACGGCGGAGCTTACGCAAGCCACTATAACCTACAGTCATACAAGCCACCGATGTACTACCGCGTACCATCCGCAGACAAACGAACTTACAGAACGCCCGAACAAAACCATTAGAGACATGATTGCTATGTATGTACATCGATGATTAATATCAGAATTGGGCCACTACTCTCCCCTACATGATATTTGCCTACAACATCGCTGTTCAGAACAATACCAGGTCGACCTCGTTCCAACATGTTTATGGCAGGCTGTCCACGACGACACTCGACGCGATGCTGCCGTAGGTGACAGAGAACAACAATGTCCACGTAGCCGCCTGCCTTCAACGCGCGTAGAAAGCCCGAAATTTCGCCCGGCTGCGCATTAAAGACCAACAATGGACCGACTCTGAACGCTACAAATTACGACGACGGGACGCGGAGCCCCAGGCGGGATACCAAGCCTGGATTTGGGCGCTGATTCCCGTCGCGGAGTAACTGCAAAGTTGTAACGTCGAGAATTTCGGCCATACAAAGCTCCGCGCCGCATCGGACAATATCGCTATGAAGTCATTCCCGACAATGCGACCCAATCCACCGGAGACGCTAACGTCCGGAAATCATGCATCTTAGGTGTATTATACGCGTTAAAGAGCCCGTGATGTTTAAACATTTATATATTTAGGGGGGGCGTCGGTGTTTATTTTAGAAGCATCGAGGGATGCCTTTTTAAGGGGGGAGTAATGCGACGAACCATTCAGCGCTTATTTATTGGTTTCTTCAACCATATCATTGTGAATGTAGCCCACGAAAGGATGAAGTATTGTATTTTTAATGCTCGGTATTGCGAGACGCGGCTTCATTTTTCTTCGTCGCGCATGATGCGGCGAAATGTATTGCAAATGGTTTCAGCTAGTCTCCTCAGTTTCCATAATGTTTAAGTTCATTTTGGTCACCTTTTCGGCTTTCTCTGGATATTTCTTCGCTGAAATGGACGCCGATGAGCACAACAGACTTTCGCACTTTGACGACCGTCGAGCAGGCTTTCGGTTATTGTCGCCGCCGAACTGCTTAGTTGTTTTGCAGGCGCGTTAGTCCAATAATGAGTTTATTTATGTGAAATCCCAACATTCCTTTTAAACGCGCCAAAATACGAGACGCAGAGAATAGAAGCGAACAAGACGAGGCTGGAGGCCAGCCTCGTCTTGTTCGTTTCTATTCTCTGTGTAATTTGTTTTGGCTAATTTAAAATGAATGATTACCAACTCGCCCAGTCGTCAACCTTGTTGAAATCCCAACCTCTTCGATTGCTGTCTAGGGCCTTGTCACCGCCACGTGACATTTCATAGCCTCTCAGAAGAGCAGACTTGTGCCAGACTTGCGACTTTTATTCCTTTATTTACGGAGGTATTTCAGCTAGCGATTACTGTGACTGGGGTTTTATTTTTTGATGTGTTCATCCCTCCAAATAATAACTGTTAACAATCAGCCATTATGCGATTAGAAGAAATAAATATCTTTCTCTTCTGGCTTCTGACATACAATGGCTTGGAGCCCTCGGCTAGCATATGATTCTCAGTACGGATTCGGCTTATGTAAACTAGGACGGATTTATTGGCAACCCATGAAACGGGTTGTCAGAAAAGGCACGGTCACTTATGAATTAAACGTTTCTTTTTTGTTATTGAATGTTTAAAATTGTTACCGGGCAAAATTTCTCGCGGGGAAGAAATAAATCAGTGAAAATGAAAATTTCTTCATGACATCAGCCGTTGAACATTGAGCCTGTTTATATGCGCCCTCTCAATTTAATGTCACGGGTAAAATCTTGAACATGGGGAAGCGGAAAGTGATCACTGCCGTCGAGGGCGTTTCATTTCTCTTTTGAGCAGCCTGTTTTTATTATTTGTGAACCCGTTAAACCAAACATGTTTACAGCGCTGCGCCGCGGCGACGGCTTGCTTTAGGTGTCATCAGGCACGGCCTCCCTCGAGACCGGCCGTGCATTAGGGTGCCGAGTTTCCTGGATAACTGGCTCGAAAAGACATAAGCGCACACAACAAAGCTCACTCCGGCTTTTTCGTTGCCTCGTCGCTGATCACCGAAAGCAAACTTCCTGCCTCTTATTCGACATGCCTGTTATTCTGTACAACCTCGTCGGCAGTCCACCTTGCGGCTTCATTCGGTCTCTTGCCAAGGAGATCGGTTTGGACCTAAGCCTGAAGGATCTGGACTTTCCAAGCAAAGAACATCTTGGCGACGTTTTTCTTAAGGTGAGCATCATGTGAGCAAGGCAACCGCTCCTACAACCATCAATTTAGAGGGTTCTTGGAGCTGTCATTTTTGGGCGCTTCGATGTTGGCCGAAATGGATTTTCTACTCATTTTTTCCCATTGATTGTCCCTGCTAGTAACATCGTATAAGCTCCCATATAGCTGGCGGAATGCTTCTCTATTGCGTAAAGCTTCGAATTAACCTGGGGCTATATTTAACTTGCGAGGTCGTGACAGAGGAAAAGGATACAGGCACGTCAATTCAAATCCCCTGTGCCACTGACCCACTTCATGTTGAGTTTTTATATATTCATAGTCGGGCAACATTTGAAGAACCCGAGCACCTGCTGTGCCCTTTCCACAGTCATTGGCAATATTATCCCAGACAAAGGTAAGACAGCAACCGAGCTTCTTGAATCTAACTGAAGGACACACAGTTACAAAATAATAATAATAATAATAATAATAATAATAATAATAATAATAATAATAATAATAATAATAATAATAATAATAATAATAATAATAATAATAATAATAATAATAATAATAATAATAATAATAATAATATAATAATAATAATAATAATAATAATAATAATAATAATAATAATAATAATAATAATTGGTTCGCACGAAAGGAAAGGAAGGCGCAGTATCTTTCAAACGTTCTGTGAACACCTCAACTGCGCCGCAAGGGAAGGAAAGGAGATAGAAGGGAAAGCGAAAAGAAAAAAAGAGTGCCATAGTGGGGGGCTTGGGTGTAATTTCGACCACATGGGGATTTTTTCTGGGCACTGACATCGCACAGCACACGAACACCACTTCGTTTCGCCTCCATCGAAACGCAGCCGCCGGCGGCAGGGATCACACCCTGTAACTCGGGCAGAGTAGTCGGCCGTCGTACCACTGCACCACATCATGGCGGGGGCTTACAGAACATGACACGCGCTTTCGGCGCGTACAACCTATATATATATATATATATATATATATATATATATATATATATATATATATTGCCGCGAAACCATCAAAACAGTATTTGTTGTTTTTTAACGGCCACCGGCACACAGGCTTATCACTCTAATTCTGGACCGCGTATCAGTTCCGTAATCTTTGTTAATGCTCGATGTCGCGGGTCACACATTTATCAGTTTCGTTGTAGCGCAAGATGCACCGAGATCTGTCTCGAAGGTTCCGGCCACTCGGGTGTCTTTCCACAATGTTCCATCCCGTACTGGTAGCTGTTTACGACGTTATCTAGATTGTTCTGTGCAGCCTTTAAATTGAGCGTTGCCGAGTGTGACGGGCATTCTTTGTTCGACGATCGACGAGCACGTTTGTTTCTATCGCCGCCGCCGAGTTGCTTAGTTCTTTTGCGGGCGCAATTCAGCACAAATAAAGAGATTCTTTAGTGCAATCACCGACCCTTGATTTGTGTCGTCGACCTCGTCACCACTACGTGACAATATATATATATATATATATATATATATATATATATATATATATATATATATATATATATATATATAAGGGTATAGAGCTTACTTGCGTGGCGTCATAACAGATGTACTGACAGCCATAACACGACGCACACATCAGAAAGAAAGAGAGGATGCTTGCTGCGTTGGTCGACGCCGATATCGCTGACATCCAAGCTCTAATTGCGCAGCTGAACAGCGTTGCAAATCGTCTAGGGTGTCGGATAAGCGGGCGGCACGCAGTAGGGAGGAATCAAATTACTCGAATCTCACAGCGACTGGTACGTTCGGCAAGCAATGGAAGTAATTAAAACGGCCTAAAATGTGTTCCGCAAGAGGCTCGAACTGCAGACGGCGGCCCCTTTCAGCAATGCCTGGGAGTTTACCAAGGTCGCACGTGCTGGCGTTTTCGTCAGGTGTACGCGTGCCTTCCGACTTCCGTAGTCATCGACTTCGTATCACTGCGGCTGGAACTGAAAATTGTCAGCATTTTGATTCATTCAAACATTTTAATTCACTCCCCACAGTCGCCGAAATCAAAACTCGAAAATTCGATGGATTTGACTTGTTTATACGACGCGGAAGGGGCTCAGCGTCGGTTATGTAGGCTATTTGGAAAACAGTAAACGTTCTTTACAAACGCACCCATATTTGAAGACAGAGGTGAAGCTACCTATTTCTTGCTTCGTTAATGCACGCCTCTCTTTCCTCGCCAGCTTCTTTTTATTGTAGGCAGGGCACCAGCGCGACTTTTCTCGGTCGAGTCACTGTAGCCGAAACCGCATGCCCACAGATAAAATGTGCTCGACATGGTCCCACGCGCCCAACTTACATTACCCGGACGCGTAATACAATAGTGAACGTCGAAATCGCCCTCTGCCCTCCCCGCCCCCAGCAACAGCTCGAAACAGCGCCCAGGCTCTCGATCGAAGCCCTAGAGTGACCAACGGCATTACGGCGTGGCAGTCGCGTGCAGCAAATGAAGCTCTCGCAGTTTCACGAAGTTTATTGACCAGCAAGAATTAAAGGACTCTCATTGTAGTAACTTGCTCAGCCTGATTGTTTGGCTAGCGAAACGGATTGCTGTATTGATTTCAGGAACAATTTCAGCAGATGCCTTCTAGGCCATGGGCTGGAAAATGAACAGTCATCAAAAAATTTGTTCGTATAGATTAGGGTTATTTTGTCACGTTTTTTTAAATTTCAGTACGCTGAAGCTGACGCGGCACTGCGCACTCAGAATTACCAGCTTTCGTAGCACAATCTCTCCACCATTCAAGAACACATCTGAAGCCACCTGGTTGTAACCAACTGCTTTCTCATTTGCATCGACTGTAAGACTTCCTTTGCTCCCTGTTTTAAGAGGCGTAATCTCTAGGTCGACTTCATATCTCCCTTTTTGATATCTATCGTCATTATTTCAGCTACTCTACAGGTAGAAACAGATATAGAGAAGAATAGAACGACCGCCAGGTTAAATAATTGGCGCCGAGTGTGATTCCCTACACGTGGGAAGGCAAAATCGGTCACCGTAGAGATGGACCTACCTGCAACTACTCGGCGGTTAGCACATTTGATTTCGTCCTATTGCTATATTTCTGTTTCAAGAAATTTTGTATTGCTCCTCGCTTGCCCATGCCGTTGATAAGTTCTTGTATTTCGTTTTTCTCGGTCGCTTTCCGAACCTTTGCTCGGCGCGTTTGGGCGTCCATCCTGCACACTGCGACCTCTCTTCTTTTCAGTTTCAACGAAGCTACTCCGTGCCCAAGAAATTACACTTTGCTGCTCATTTGCGACGTGCCGTCCGTGTGCATCCGTATCTAGAATCCTCACTCGCTCCAGTCAGTGTGCGTACATAGCGTGACAATTGCTTATGGTGCCACAGCTACACCATGGCGTTTTGCCTCATCTACGCTGTCTCAAACTAGTGTGAAGGAAGTGGCGTAAAAATCTGAATTATTGAGCCCAGTCACTTATTAAAACTCAAGGAAACCCATAGTCTACGAACACGACAGAGACAGGAGAGCTTGCCAGTCTTATTGTGCACAACAGATGATCAGTGTATTTTGTGTAGCGCTATTCAAATAAGCCCGGAAAGAAATGTTGGCCTTTAAGATCGATACTGCGCGCCGAATTTTACAGGGAAAGTAAATTTTGCAGTAACAAACAGCAGAATACAGTGAACAGCATAGATACTGCACGTAATAGTAACGCAACTAAAACACCACAATAAATATGTCAGCAGCATTCACATTAACAGGGTGGTGCCTCCTCATTCTTAAGCCGAGTCGGCTTTAGGATTTTGCAGAAGAGTCCTAATGGAGGCGTTTAGCTACTGGTCATACACTGGTACCAATTATTGAAGTGGTGGCTAACGTTAAATCGCATGCTAATGGTACGGCTGACAACTATTACTTCTAAACATATATATTTACAATGAACAATAAGAGCTAAATATTTATTTCGCGTTTGATGCACTTTATTGCCGGGCGCTATTCTGTCACTTTATTTCGGGATCATGCTGGTGCGAAGGCAAGGAATTGCGAAAGCGAAAGAAGCAGCACATCAACTGCAAAGTCGAGAGGGAAACTCGGCTGACATCAAAGTCCAGGCCATCCCGAATGAGCTTTCAGGTAGATCACCCTTTACAGTGAAACAGAAACGCAATTGTAAAAAAAACAACAGCGAAAAACAATCTCCATTTACGTCGTTCTAAGGCTCGCATAAAATACGAAACAATGCCAGAACGGCGCCAAGCTCTGGCCAGAAGAAAAGAAAGAAACAAAAACAGGGTACGCCTGAAAATGCTAGGAATAAACGACCACCATCACGGTGACTAGTTTCTCAACCCTCAGCTCCTGCACCCAAAGCTCCTTTTCGCTTGAACGTCTCGCAGAGGGATAAGGCAATAGCATTGATACCTGCCGGATTTCCAGCCTGGTTGACATACAAAAAGAGTCGCAGCAAAATGGACGTTTTCTTTCTTGCCGGGGCGCTCCAGGTTGGATATCTGTTGCCACTACCACACAGTAACAGAAGCATAAAGCTCGAATCGGCTTGCGGATTTTCTGTCGATTGCATCGTGCCGCGGGCGTGGCGACGAGTATTTCCGCCCAAAATTTACGAAGAAATGTCTGCGCCTGTTGATGAAGTAGTCGCAAAACGGGAAATTAAAGCTGCAGTTCCTTCTATGACTAATTGATGGTGCCAGCGTACCTTAGTGTTAACTTCATGGAAATTGCCACTGAACCGAGGCAAAACGCAAATCTGCTTCTTTGTAGTCACGAGGAGGTAGTCCAAAAGCTGTATTCCATTTACACTATACCACCGGTTAAATGAAGAACCTTTGTCCTAACTCAAATAACGCGTGCGTGCCTTAAAATGCCTTTAGAATTGCACAAACTGAAGGTAGCATGAACGGCCATAATACCCGCGCTGATGGAAATTTCTGTTTTACGTTTCTGTGAATGCAATTGTGGAGATGAACCACAGACACACTCATTGTCGGGTCTCCACAAATATATTTGGCAGGACCCGCTGTGCCAGGCGGGAACGGGACAGCGAACCCCCGCATTCAGTCCTGCTGCTACGAAGAACGAACTGTCCGTGCTTGGCAGGCTTTGATCTTCTTGTGTGCCGAAACCACAATAGCATGCCATAGCCCCCCCCCCCCCCCCCCCTAGAGATGATGCCATGAGCGAAGGGGAATGGCGAAAAGCGGACACTGGGGGTGTGAATCGTTCGCGGGGAGAACTGGCAGGCGTGCTGAGACTGTCGTCATCTTTTGCGCTGAGGCCACGATGGCATGCCACACAATCATTGAAAGAATCATCAAAGTAATGTATCTTGTCTTTATTTTTTATTTCAGATCAACCCCTTTCACAAGGTGCCCACCATTGACGATGATGGCTTCATTGTTTACGAAAGGTGAAGTTCAAGACGATTTTGTCAAGTTTTATTTCATCTTTGCTTTGCACAACAAAATAATATTTATTTGTAATATAAAGGCTCGTAGTTTCGAACATTGTTTCTTCTGAGGCTTTACATCTGGTGTTGTTGCACATGTCGACTCCATCCAAATGCTTCTGCTGGTCTTGACATCAGCTCCCGCGCTTTTTTTGTGTTTTTAACACCGTTTCGAACTTTCCTCTGCTATTATAAAAATGGCTCCAATATTCATTACTGAAAACAATGTCAGTGGCTATGTAAAGCCGTCGTAGACCAGCAGAACGTATGTATAAGTTCAATGAAACCGGGAAGTCTGGGCATGGGAAATCAGTTCAAATGTGTTGTTTTTCTACTGAAAGCGTTTAGCTTCCTTTTCATTTTTTTTTCTTTTCTTTTCTATAACTTTTCTTTTTTACTGTCAAATACCTTCATCGCAGAATCTGCGAAGTTTTGTTTAAATCCCGTAAAGAAAGGAAGGGCTCCATGACGTGAATAATGCAACTGCATTTTGCTATTCGCGGCCGCTAAATGCTCCAGGTGTACATAAAACAACTACGCTTTTGTTCAATCCTCTAGCTATTTTGTAATGGATTCTCCGGACAATATCGTGGATTCACCAATACGGCTTTCTACTGGAAATGCGCTACGACCCGCATTTTCTCAGCTCATCAGAGCCATCTACTTCTGATGAGTCTTAGAATCTCGTCATGAGTGAGAGCCGGCAACGGGAAGCTATAGGACTGTTGAGTCGTTCTTGCAGTCGAGCGATTTGTCTCAATAAAATACTGTAACAGGGCGGCAAGTAGAAGCCGATGAAGCTTTTACTGAAGGTGAAGAAATGATTCAGTGGCCGGCAGGCCAAACACGATCGTTCCGCCCTGCGCCACTGCGTGCTTCATATTTTCCTATGGCGATTATTCTGGACGAAGATAGATCGTGTCGACTGAAGTCCACGAGTAACATCGATGGGACAGCAGTTGTCAATGGACAGAAAAGATGAGTGGTCGGTGATCACTTGAAGCCACCAATGAGGCTAATATTCACGTGGATATAGGCTCACAGAGCTTCATGCCCACCTGTCCCGGAAAGCTAACAGGGATCCGTTGGACTTTTGGAGTGGAAAGGCGGGTTCGTGGTCGTGTTTGCTGGTGTAATCGTTTTGGTGGCGTCGGGTCGTCATAGAATTCTTGTATCTGCACGATATCTGGTTTTCGATGCGTCATTGTGTTGTGTGCGAAGCTTGTTACCGGGGAGAGGTGAGGAGAGAAGTGGTCAGTTGAGGTCGGGTTTGGGCTCTTCCTGGCATAGAGCATCAAGAGATCTCCCCCGTGTGACATAGAAGAACACAGGCATAGAATCTCCGGAACGCGATAAAGGTGACACCCAGCGCGTCCACCAAAATATGAGTGGTAAGCAGGAGAACGTCAGTGCCATGAATGAGGATAAAGGAAAGATTGAATGGCCACCCTGGCTATATGCGTGAGTCATATGTCCGGCTTCACAGCCCGCTTCGTCTTCATACTTGTGCATATGCTTACCTTTAGCAGCAGCCTACCCCTTAACCGCCAGTTCCGCTGAGAAATTCTATTGTCACGAACATTACCTTCTCACTTTTATCTCACCGTGACGGGATTACCACAAGCTCAGTGGCAGAATTTTGCACTTCACTTACCGCACAACACCTCCACGGAGAAACTCATAGCGCTGGGATTGCACAACACCTTCGACGAGCTGCGAGAAGCGCACATCAACGCGCAACTGCGAAGGTTGCAACAAACACCGACGGGCAGAGAACTTCTGACGAAGCTAGGATGGTCAGACGAAATTAAAGAAATACAGAGAACCGCTGACATTCCGGACGAATATCGCAAAACAATAAGGATAGCACCAATCCCAAAAAACATGAACCCAAACCTTCATACGTACCGCAGAGAGGCAAGAGCCGCATACCTGCAGAAGGTAATAGCCCCAGAAGAAACGATGGTATATATGGATGCGGCCACATACGTCAGCACGAGTGGGCAGGAACACTCAAACGCGGTAGCGACGCTTGTTGACTCGAATCTACGAGAAGTTACCAGCGCATCGTTGAAAGACTGCTCGGTCGCCGAGGCCGAGGAGGTAGCCGTAGCTATGGCCCTGGCGGAAGGCTACAGGAAGGAGCAGTCACTGAAAATTTTGACAGACTCGCAAGCAACGTGCCGCAACTATCTGCGGGGCAGAATCGGTCATCGAGCGATCCGCATAATTCGTTCGAGTGGTCACCCAATGAAACAACCTGAGGAAGAAGACCTAATCAGATACACGATCGTGTGGACAACGAGACGCACCGGGGTAAGGGGACACCCGAAGGCGGACGAGATAGCTCGAGGCTACGCTCAATACCGGGCATCTAACACGTGCGACCCTCTGGAGAACGACCCCGTACCCCAAGAGTACTCTGCAATCCTGAACTACTACAAAGGCTGCAGAATGCGGTATCCACCCCCGCACAGATACCTCAGCAAGGAGGACTCCGTCACGTGGAGGCAGCTACGGACAGGTTCCTTCCCGAACCTACACACACTACACAAAATGTACCCCACACAATACACAAATAAATGCCCATGGTGCTCAGAGACACCCAAGCTATATCACACGACGTGGGATTGTCAGGGAATTCCGGTAGCGCCTATCATAACAATCCCGAGTGTGGAGCAGTGGGAGTGAATGCTATCCAGCGACCGGCGGGAAGACCAAGAAGGTCTGATCCGACGGGCCCAGCTGGCGGCGGCATCCTGCGGGGCACTGGAATAAGGGCAGACGACCACCGCTATGGAAGATGGTAGACATCTAACCACCACAAACTCTATAGATGAAATAAATGATTATTCTCTCTCTCTCTCCTTTCAAGTACGAAACTTCTGAGAAAGCCTCCTAGCTTTTCGATGAAAAAACATGACATGGTGATTTGGGCCATGCGTGCGATCTATGGCGTAAAGACACAAAGGATATACTAATTTTCGTTTGAAAAAGTTGACGCTTAAATACATTCAGAGCTTGTGACGAGAACTCTAATCGCAGAAATTCACAAAAGTCGCTTGATTTTCTTGCAACGATAGCTAGCCCGTACTGAGGCAGCTGTCGGCTGCTTTTGTATATAAAAACCTGCAATTACTGCGCGCTGAAACCTGTTCTTTTCATGGCCGAGAAACTGTGTTTTTGACGATACAAAAAAATGTGCCCATTCAATCTATTGCAAACTTGGGTAAGGGGTTTAAAAATTGTATTATTAAAACGACGGCAAATTTAGCCGATGTACACTTTTTTTCAAGATGGGGTAAACTGGTTGAGGACTTTATTGACGCATTTTGCGGATTTATTGACATTCTTGATATTGCGCGGCATATTCTTTCTTATCATAATTGGGCAAATGTTCGGTAGCTTTCATGGTGAGGAAAAAAAAATTGGTGAGATTTAACGCTGTTAAACCTATATACTCGAAACGAAAGCATGGTCTGCTTTTAAGCGGAAATAGCCAAACACGCATTATAGCACTTATTTCATTAACTGCATCGTCATGGTATTGTTTTCATCATCATCAGCATGAAGTAAAGGCGCCGTCACTTTCATTGTTACGCGAGACAAGGAGAATTACGGTCGGTTTCTCACTACATCGGTGTTACATGACATGTATGACGTGCTTCCACAGATTGTGGAGGACAAGGATGACAGTGAGGCATGCCGACATCGTTATTCGTTCTGCCTGTGAAAATTTTATTGAGAGTATAACATACATTGCAGAAGTGTGTTGCGCACAAACAGATCAGCCACAGTGGATGGCTGTTCTTGATGATTTGGTCAGGGTCAAAGAATTTTAACCGCATCAGGCCTGCCTGTACTGGCGGTTTTAGCACTGTCTGTATTGTTTGAATTGTAGTCTGAGAAGGCAATAAAGAAAAAAATCTCGGAGTAGACTAGTGGTCTGTTCGCTAGGCTTCGGACAGGAGGGATAGTGGTTCGATTCCCGTTGGAGATAGATTTGATTTCTTTCTCTACAAAGCTGCGTTATAAGTTAAACTGCTTGCTATTTACTTATTGTTTTGGGACATCGTGTGGAAATACGAAATTATTTGAGTGGTTTTCATATTCTTTTCTTGATATCTTTCATATTTGCTCGTTTATATGCCGATGTTTATAGGCAAGTACCCTTGGTCTCTTGAGTCTCTAAAATGAACCAACTAGTCAGTTTACACACGCTTTATTTTCACAAACTATAGGGTACATGGTGGAATAAGTGGGCACATTGATGTACCCTGCAGAAAATGCAAACGCGAAGCCATATTAAAAAAAATAAAAACCACGTTACGTGCAATGCAAAGGACAGCCTTGGGCGCGAAATAAGGGAGGTTTTCCATATCAAAAACACTTGTAGGATCTCCATCAGTAGGCCGTCGCTGGGTTTTTTAACAAAATGACATGAATTCTTAACAACAGCGGTTAGATTTCACTTCACAAGCACGGAATGTATTTAAGCGCCAAGCCTTGTCAGAATTTTTCTAATGTGTTTTTATTTACAATATACCACTATACTAATATTGGAAGCTTTTGCAGGACAAGGTAAAGTTATATACACGCAATAATACATATATGTAGAGGCAGTATACTGCGGAAGTGGAGAAAAATATCTTGGTTGCGGAATACGTGGTGAAAAGAAAAAGTTACTGCAACGGAACAAGCTAAATCACGCACATAAAGACAAAACGAAAACAAACTATTCCAAATCTATATACTAAATTTCCATTCTAGATTTGACAAACGTTTCAAAAAGCATCGAAAAAATTCAAGTGGCATGCATGGTGTGAATTATTTTCTGGTTAATCCTCGACTGCCTCACTCTAGCGAACGTTTTGTGCAATGGAACATATTCGCCATTGTTCTGACGAGCATAAATGGCGTGCTTTGCAGCTAATTTGTCGCCGAGTGATTTCGCCAAAGAAGCAGCACGAAAATTTTCCCCAAAGTATGATGCATTGCTTCCTTCCGCTGCTAATTTTAATTTGGCAGGTATCCCTGCTGATGCATACAAACTACCATCTGAAGTTTGTATTCAACTATCCTGTTGAATACCATCTGCTGCTAGCGCAGATGGAGTTGCGAGTCCGTTTTCTACGCCTGAGCTACTAGCTGCAATTGATGAGACGAAACCAAAAGCAGCGCCCTGCCCGGACAGAATTCAGTATGAGGTTTACAAGAACCTGAGTGCCGTTGCACTCCATCAACTACTAGACACTATAAACAATGTATGGCTGCATGGTGTCGTACCCTAGGGCTGGAAATCCGCTGTCGTGATCCCTATTCCCAAACCAGGAAAGCCTACAAGAGAAGTCGTCAAGTTGTCACCAATTTCCCTAACATCAACGCTGTGCAGCTTGCAGAGAATATGCTGGCTACACGACTTTCTTGGTGGCTGGAAAAGCACAGTTTTTATCACCCAGCTCAAATTGGATTTCGTCCATACTTAGCTACACAGGACAGGTTGGCGGTATTGGCATCAGCACTACTGCCATCTACCCGTAGCCGCAGTGTGCGTACCGTATTAGCAATATATGTTCAAAAAGCATACGACAGCGTTAGTCATGCTAATATCCTGAACACAATTGACATGCTCCATCTCTCTCCGAAAGTACGCAGTTTTGTCATATCTTTTCGGACGGAAGAAAGTTTGAAATACGCCTCAGTGGTGATGTAGTTGGTTCATTCTTTTCGTTACGCGGCGTGCCCCAGGGATGAGTATTGTCACCGATGTTGTTTAATATTGATTTCATCCTACTGGCATGGCACTTACAAGACATCCCTGAAATCAGGTTTTTGCAATACGCTGATGACATCACGGTATGAAGCACTCACCAAGATGTGCTCACCCAGGACGCTGCCCTTCAATCAACTTTAGATATTACATCTGATTACGCTTCCTCGATAGGCCTTCAAATTTCCGTGTGTACAACTATATACACGTCTGTCGCTAACAGCCGGGGACGTAGTAAACTTACTGCAAATCCAATTCGTCTCTATCTATTAGGTACCATACTACAAGAAACGTCGAGCGTGGAAATTCTGGGCTTAACAATTCACCAGTCAGGATAAGCGACTGCTCAGAAAAAAAACGAAGGCTATTCACATTATGGGTTTGATTAGAAGAATTGCTCCTAAAACGGGTTGCGCTGGCTTCTCTGTTGCACGCCAGTTGGTGGGAATGCTTCTGCAGCCACGCATTGTTTATCAAGCCCAGTTCCAGCATCTTACAAGAACACAATGGGATCGCCTTGAAGCCATGGACAGGGAAGCTATGAGGATCATTACATGCCTTCCACAAATCACTCCGGTTGTAGCCTTAGAGGAGAATGCGCAGCTCAACACCATCGATGAACTGGTGCAGCAGCGCCGTGATGCGCGCCGACTTAAAGCCTCCTTATAACACATTCCATGCCAGCAATGAGGGCGTATGCAACTTCAGGCATTATTCTTCAGCCACCTGCGCCAGTTCTCCCTCCCTTGAAGTTTGTACAGTTAGGTGACAACAAGCCAACTTATAGCCGCAAATCAACGTCTGGCTACTTGGCATCGTCTCTCAGTCAGAGATTGGAAGAGCAAAATGCTCACCTGCCTCAAAGATCTATTGTAGCGTACGTGGATGCAAGCACGAAAGGCAGAGAAGCAAAAACAGCAACCTACTCTCCGTCGAGACCTAGCCTAAATCAGACTTCTACGTTCTAACCTTCGGAACAACCTAAATCTTTCTGCGCTGAGCTCGTGGCAGTTCAGGGGGCACTCTGCTCCGTGGCCACCATTACTACGCTCCCTACGGCTCCAGTTGTCATCCGCACTGACGAACTTCAAGTGGTACGTTTGCTCCGACGTGTCAGCTGTTGCCGAGAAATATGTCAAGGCATTCACCAGCTTGCGGCACGCTTTCCTCAGACAGTACGTATTGAGTGGGCCCCCCGGGACCTTCTGTTTTCCCAAAGTCAAGCAGATTTAGCGACCAGCCTCGTGACCCAAGACTCATCATTGCCACGGCTCCTTGTTGTGGATGTCGCTACCATCCTTTTATCAAGAAAGTAACGCCTCCGGCGCCGCAAACGTGCTCTTACCCTTCGTGAGTGGTATCCCTTCCATGCGGTCTCACCCGTGCAGAGGAGGTTGCGCTTAAGAGGATCCGGGTCGAGGTTGCCCTCACACCAGCTGTCACTCTGACCTGGTCTCACTTCCAACACTTATATCCCCGCCCAGGGTGTCCGATATGTAACGACAAATATGTTGAAGCCGACATTCACCATCTGTTGTGGGTCTGCCCAGCTCTAAAACCCACACAAATCCGGCACTTGACGATAGCTAGCCCTTCAACAAGCAATCCCGCCTCGTCTCTCGCTTGGACGCAGGGACCATATCATCGCTCACTCTGGGACTTAATAAAATCAGCCAACCTTTTTTCATTCATTTAATCATTTCCCCATTCTTCATATTGTCACATAGTGGTGACGAGGTCGACGACACAATTGAAGGGGTCGATGATTGCACTAAAGAAACTGTTTATTTGGGCTGACTTGCGCCCGCAAAAGAACTAAGCAACTCGGCGGCGGCGATAGAAACAAACGTGCTCGTCGATCGTCGAACAAAGAATACCCGTCACACTCGGCAACGCTCAACATAAAGGCTGCACGGAACAATCTAGATAACGTCGCAAGCAGCTACCAGCACGGGCTGGAACATTGTGGAAAGACACCCGAGTGGCCGGAACCTTCGAGACAGATCTCGGTGCATCTTGTGCTACAACAAAACTGACAAAGGTGTGACTCGCGGCCTCGAGCATTAACAAACAAAGATTACGGAACTGATACGCGGTCCAGAATCAGAGTGATAAGCCTATATTCCGGCGGCTGTTAAAAAAAACAACAAATACTGTTTTGAAGGTTTCGCGCCATTACTCCCCCCTTAAAAAACATCGCCTCGATGTTCCAAAACAAAGCAACTAAACATAAGCACTGCAACTTTTAAACACCACACATTCTTTAACGCGCGTAATATGGCTTCAGTCGTACAACATGTACAATTTCTAGGCATGCTCGTCGCCGTTGTGATGCTGACATTCCGTCGGGAATGACTTCATAGTCCAATGGGCCGACGCGGCGAATGATTTTGTACGGCCCAAAGTATCGACGCAACAACTTTTCACTTAATCCGCGACGGCGAGCAGGTGTCCAAACCCACACTTGGTCTCCTGGATTGTACTCTGCGTGGTGTCGTCGTAAGTTGCATCGTCGGCTGTCGGTGCGCTGTTGGTCTTTAATACGCAGCCGTGCGAGTCTTCGGGCTTCCTCTGCATGCTGAAGGTAGGCGGCGACGTCAAGGTTGTCCTCGTTGGTTACGTGCGGTAGCATTGCGTCGAGCGTCGTCGTGGGCTCCCTACCGTACACAAGCTTGAACGGAGTCGCTCTGGTCGTCTCCTGGACTGCCGTGTTATACGCGAAGATCACGTACGGCAAGATGGCGTCCCAGACCTTGTGTTCAGCGTCGACGTACATAGCGATCATGTCAGCGATCGTTTTGTTCAGGCGCTCCGTAAGGCCATTGGTCTGGGGATGGTACGCAGTTGTTCGTCGATGGCTTGTGTGACTGTATTCCAGGATGGCTTGCGTCAACTCTGCCGTAAACGCCGTTCCCCTGTCCGTTATGAGCACTTCTGGAGTGCCGTGTCGCAAGAGAATTTGTTCGACAAAAAATTTGGCGACTTCTGCCGCGGTACCATTTGGTAGTGCTCTTGCTTCGGCGTAACGGGTAAGGTAGTCAGTGGCCACGATGATCCACTTGTTACCCATAGACGAAGCTGGAAAGGGGCCGAGGAGATCCATCCCAATTTGTTGAAAGGGCAGGATTGGGAGCGGAATCGGGTTTAGTAGTCCTGCTGGTTTGATCGGCGGCGTCTTGCGTCGTTGGCACTCACGACACGTCTTCACGTAGTGGGCAACTTCGGCAGGCAGTCGCGGCCAGTAATACTTCTCCTGGATTCGACGCAACGTGCGCGCAAATCCGAGGTGGCCTGCTGTAGGCTCATCGTGCAACGCCTGCAGAATTTCTTGCCGAAGGGTTTTAGGCACTACGAGAAGCTGCGCGGTCTTGTTGGGTGCGAAGTTCTTCACGAGGAGGCCATTGTTTAACGTGAAGGATGATAAATGTCGCCTGAACACGCCAGGAGGGGAAGCGGTCTTTACTTCCAAGTAATCAGCAAGCGCTTTCAGCTCAGGGTCTGATCGCTGTTGTTCTGCGAAACTGCTGGCGCCTACCGGTCCCAAAAGGGCGTCATCGTCATCGTCCTTCGGGGGAGAATCGACGGGATCGCGGGATTAGCAGTCTGCGTCGGAATGCTTCCGGCCCGACTTATAGACTACAGTAATGTCAAATTCTTGGAGTCGTAGGCTCCATCTGGCAAGGCGGCCGGAAGGATCTTTCAAATTAGCCAGCCAGCAGAGCGCGTGATGGTCGCTTACCACCTTGAATGGTCGGCCGTATAGGTATGGACGAAACTTAGAAGTAGCCCAGATGATCGCAAGGCACTCCTTCTCGGTCGTCGAGTAATTGACTTCGGCTTTTGTGAGAGACCTGCTAGCGTAGGCGATTACTTTTTCCTGTCTGGCAGTCTTCTGGACGAGAATAGCTCCTAGGAATACACTGCTCGCGTCGGTGTGAATTTCGGTCTCGGCGTTTTCATCAAAGTGGCCAAGTACAGGAGATCATTGCAGGCGGCGCTTAAGTTCGTCAAAGGCTTCTCCTTGCGGTGCTTCCCATTTAAAAGGTACGTCAGCCTTTGTAAGCTGCGTCAGCGGTTCGGCGATCCGCGAAAAGTTTCTGACAAATCGTCGATAATAAGCGCACAGCCCAAGGAATCGGCGCACAGCTTTCTTGTCGGCAGGCGGTGGGAATTGTGCGATTGCAGCTGTTTTCTCCGGGTCTGGGCGAATACCGTCCTTGCTAACGATGTGACCTAGGAATCGGAGTTCTTCGTAGGCGAAGTGACACTTCTCTGCTTTTAGCGTTAGCCCCGATGACTTGATGGCTTCCAGCACTGTCTGTAGTCGTTTTAGGTGGTCTTCAAAGTTTGACGAGAAGACAACAACGTCGTCCAAATATACCAAACAAATTTGCCACTTCAAGCCTGCCAGGACTGTGTCCATTACTCGTTGAAACGTGGCTGGTGCGGAGCAGAGGCCAAATGGCATCACCTTAAATTCATAAAGGCCGTCCGGTGTGATGAATGCGGTCTTCTCGCGATCTCTTTCGTCGACCTCAATTTGCCAATATCCGCTCTTCAGGTCTATCGATAAGAAGTACCTTGCATTGCAGAGCCGGTCGAGAGTGTCGTCGATGCGGGGAAGCGGGTAGACATCCTTCTTCGTTATTCTATTCAAGCGGCGGTAATCAACGCAGAAGCGAAGTGTGCTGTCTTTCTTCTTGACCAAAACGACTGGTGCTGCCCAGGGGCTGTTCGATGGCTGGATTACGTCATCACGCAGCATTTCCTCAACTTGATCGCGAATGGCCTGGCGTTCTCGCGGCGATACGCGATAAGGGCTTTGCCGCAGAGGTCGGGCGTGTTCGTCCGTTATTATGCGATGCTTGGCCAGTGGTGCTTGTCGTACCTTCGATGACGATGAGAAGCGCTCCCCGTAGCTTCGAAGCAGACTGAGAATCTGGTCTTTCCGGTTGTGGGACAAAGCGGGTTGATGTCAAATGTGGGTTGACGGAATAGGTCCGGTGCGTCTTCCAGCGTTTGGTCGTGGAGGGTGAATACATTTTTGAGGTCCGCTAATTCGTCGAGAAAGGCGATCGTCGTGCCCTTGTTGAGGTGCCGGTATTCTTCGGTGAAGTTTGTTACCAGAACCTGAGCTTGACCTCTCCGGAATATCGTGATGCCTCTTGCGATGCCGACACCTCGTTCTAAGAGCAATTGGATATTTCCTTCGACGATGCCTTCAGCGGTTTCGATGTTGGCGCTACCTACGCAGACTATGATACTTGATCGGGGCGGGACGTTCAAGTCTTCGTCGAGGACGTTTAGAGGGATGT
Source organism: Amblyomma maculatum (assembly GCF_055883805.1). Lineage (NCBI taxonomy): Eukaryota > Metazoa > Arthropoda > Arachnida > Ixodida > Ixodidae > Amblyomma > Amblyomma maculatum. The sequence goes on from NC_139346.1 coordinate 68,858,965, forward strand.
GCTGCATCGACGTCGTCGTAGCAGGAATGGCTTTGTCTGCCGAGAGCTTGATGAGCTTGGATCGCAGGTCGATGATAGCCCTATGTTCATTTATGAAGTCAATGCCTAAAATCACGTCGCGGGAGCACTGCTGCAAGACCACAAAGCTGGTGGGGTAAGTACGCCCATTTACGGTTATTCTTGCAGTGCATCGTCCCGATGGAGTAATCAGGTTGCCACCTGCTGTGCGAATCAGCGGGCCATCCCAAGCGGTGGTAACTTTTCTTAGCTGAGAGGCTAACGGTCCACTAATGACTGAATAGTCAGCTCCGATGTCTACTAGGGCAGTGACTGCGACCGTCTACATCAACTTCAAGGTCACTTGTTCGCGTCCTCGCATTGCACGTGGGCCTTAGTGTCCGATCTCGGCTCCGTCGTTTCTTCAGGTCATGGCCGGGGCATACCGTTGTTACTTCGCTGGGCGGCGGTGTCTGCTTGCACTTTGGTCGTGTTGTCGTCGATGACGTCGTGTGGAGCGGCGGTGAAACGGTTGCGTCGTCGTTAGTGGTCGTCGGCGGCGGAGGATCTTCGTCTTTTCGCCTTTGAGCAACCTCACCTCCAAAGGTTGCTGCCTTTAGTTTCCCCTACGGGGGCTTGGGGACCTTCCGCGCACACTATCATCATAGTTACGTCCTGGCGACGCAAAGCGGGCCCTGTACGGCGATGGAGACCTGAATCGACGGCTTGGTGGCGCAATCTCACCGTTACGCAGATAGTTGTCGATTTCTTGCGGCCGTTCACCTGGGCGTGGTCGTGGAGCGTCGACTGCAAATCCGCGGAGACCGATTCGTCGGTACGGGCAGTGCCGCAGAATGTGGCCGGCCTCACCGCAGTGGAAGCATAATGGCCAGTTGTTCGCTGTCCTCCATGCGTCGCACTTCCTGGAGCTTGTTGGTCGTTGGTAGGCTTGGCGGGCGGGAGCCAAGGGGCGGTTTTCAGGAACAGGCCGGTAGCGGCGAGGGCTCGGAAAGTCATCACGTCGTGGCGGAGGGCGACGTAATGCACCAGCGTAGTTCATCGCTGTTGCCTCTTGTGCTGGAACAGTCGCAGCCGTCGCTTCAGGAACGCCCAGCGCCTGCTGGACTTCTTCACGGACGACGTCCGCGAGCGTCGCCACCTGGGGTTGTTGCGATGATGGCTGCATTCGGCGGAGCTCTTCTCGCACAATCTCCCGGATGAGGTTACGAAGGTTCTCTCCACTTGCAGATGCGCCGGGGTAGTGGCTTGAGTAGTCTGGCTGAAGTGGCCGCTCGTAGTGGCGCATCCGGGTGTACAACGTCTTCTCGATCGCAGACGCTTCCGTTTCAAATTCCGCCACTGTTTTTGGTGGATTTCGGACAAGATTTCCAAAAAGCGATTCCTTGACGCCTCGCATTAAAAGTTTGACTCTCACCTTCAGTCATGTTAGGGTCGGCGCGGCGAATGAGGCGCTTCATCTCCTCAACGTACGCCAGGACAGACTCGTTAGGAAGTTGCAGTCTTGACTGAAGGAGGGCCTGAGCTCTTTCCTTTCGGACGATGCTTGAAAAGGCAGTCAGAAACGCTTCCTTGAAAGTCTCCCAATCCTTCATAGTTGCCTCATGATTTTCGAACCAAACTCGGGCATGTCCTTGAAGAACAAAGTAGACTTGCCTAAGTTTCGCTGCGTCATTCCAGCCGTTGAAATCTGCCACACGGTCGAAAAGGTCCATCCAATCTCCCGCATCTTCATCCGGTAGTCCATGGAAGCAGGGGGGCTCCCGGGGTTGGAAGAAAATAACCGGTGCTGTAAGCTGGGCCATTGTCAGCGTCGATGCCTTCCGCGATCGAATGGGGTCAGGCAGCAGACCGTGTTCGGCTTGTAGGCCTTGAAGTCGGCGGCTGGCTCGGTGACCTGTAGGCTGGTCTTCCAGGGCGACAGGAACACGGCTTGGGTCTTCTTTTGAAGGATCAAAGGCAGCACCTCCGCCAGATGTCACATAGTGGTAACGAGGTCGAAGACACAATTGAAGGGGTCGATGATTGCACTAAAGAAACTGTTTATTTGGGCTGACTTGCGCCCGCAAAAGAACTAAGCAACTCGGCGGCGGCGATAGAAACAAACGTGCTCGTCGATCGTCGAACAAAGAATACCCGTCACACTCGGCAACGCTCAACTTCAAGGCTGCACGGAACAATCTAGATAACGTCGCAAGCAGCTACCAGCACGGGCTGGAACATTGTGGAAAGACACCCGAGTGGCCGGAACCTTCGAGACAGATCTCGGTGCATCTTGTGCTACAACAAAACTGATAAAGGTGTGACTCGCGGCATCGAGCATTAACAAACAAAAATTACGGAACTGATACGCGGTCCAGAATCAGAGTGATAAGCCTGTATGCCGGCGGCTGTTAAAAAAACAAGAAATACTGTTTTGAAGGTTTCGCGGCAATATCATACCCTACTGATGCCCTGAGGCAATAAATATCGATCAAAAAGAAATTCACGTGATGGCATTATTTGGCAACGCATTCCAAGCATGGATGGCTTGGAGTAAAAATATTAATCTGCATGTGTCACTTCGAGAGCCGTACTCACGTATAAGCTTAATATGCTTTGTGCTGAAGTTTGTCGAGCTATCGAGTGTCAAGTACCTATTGTTGTTTATTTTAAATGCATCATTTAAACGAGAAAAATAAACTTCAGCCTCGAGGTATTGATCGCATTTGTAATGTTGAAAGGTCCGCTTTTCTTAACAATTCTGTTCGGGATCAATTGTAGGTGAAAAGTGAATTGAAATTACAGCCCAATTAGCTGTATTGTTTATTCCTCGCCTATATCGATGCCTCTTTTGTGCTGCCAATGTTTGTTTTGTATCCGCACTCTTTCTCCTGGTTTTAATATTCTCTTCTGAAGATTTAGTGATGGCTGGATGTTTAATTGCATGATTGCGGGCTGGATAGGAGAAGAGTGAAGCTGAGTGCCACCTGTGAATCTCTCATTTTATTTTCAAGATGTGAAAAATGGGCACGCTATTCTTCTTCATTATTTTGGAAATTTCTTCTTAGAAAGCGGGCTCTTTATTTTACTTGGATAATGCCTCTTTCCATCGCCATTTTCTAAGTACACTAACAGTATAAAAATTTGAGTAAGTTGGCATGCACTTTAAAAAGTAAACAGTGAAGTGAATAGAGACAAAGAAAGGGGGGCAGACTTGTCCTAAATAATTTGTTGCTTTATCAGCGTCGTTGAAGCGCTCGTGAACAAAGTACAGTCAGGTTTCACTCTCAAAGGTAGCGATTAAGCACAACGACAAGATGGTCAATATTTCTACTTATTCCCGTTTTCATCATTACGCTGACGGCAAAGCAATGCCATCGCCTATTACTTGCTGAGGAAGTACGCTCCAGAATCCAATCTCTACCCCGCCTGTGTGAGGAGCCGCACTCGGGTCGACCAGGTGCTGGCCTGCGCCTCCTCTAACATTCATCCTCACTTGGGAGCCTTTTTGGTGAGTGCGTGCCTCTTTCCTGTCTATTTTCTGTACTTTTTTTAGTCTCCTGCTGTGACATAAGAAGACAGCATCAATGCGTAGTGTTTCGCCTGCTGCTATAGCTGTAGCTAAGTAATTACCGGCACATTCACATAATCGGCGTGCTATATATGACCTCTGTCAGTTTACAGATATGCTAGCCTTAAACTGTTGAGTGAGTCAGCAGTTTGGCGACTGAGAGCGCTGGCAGTTTACGCTGCTTCCTTAGGACACTGATGCTGTTAACACTGAGATGTGCTAGCCGAAATATATTGATACTTATTTCATTCTCACCTCTCTATGCGTTGTATGTGTACAAAGTTTCTCCAGCAACACAAACATCTCCAAATTCGCCGTTTATCACATACCCAAACCAAGAAAGCCCACCTTGACCACCATATTCCACTAAATGCGCTAGCCAAGAGCGTAGATTTTTCAGCGCGCAAGAAAACCAGGAATGAAATTAAAACAATACCTGATCCGGAAAACAGGATTTAGGAAACAATGACTACAATATCTACCTGACTTCCCTAAAAATTAAACATAAGCTCAAGTTTAATTTACCAATTTAGAAAGAAGTCGAAACCTAACAGTGCGAAATTAGGGCGGCATGTGCGAATGTCCTTCCGCTAAGCACATAGCAATTTTCACTGAGTATGTAAACAATCTTCGGTTGCATCATTGGGGGGCGTAGAAATAATTTCGCTTTCGGATGTGCGGACTGTCGTGTACGGAAACCTAACATACTGTACGCACTGAAAACTTTGGAACAACGTGCATCGCATTCAATTAAGAAATAAAATCTCATTTATGTTCTCGATAATTTCCGATGCCGAGCTGTGAACTTTGGAAGGCGTGTTCTTCAATCCCTTGTCTTACCTTTTCGCGCCTTCATTTGTTTTTCAAAAACAGAACTCTTTACTGCTTCGAACTCAGTTAACCCTTACGCTATCATATATGACACCTGTTTTAGTAGTGCCTATCAAAGCAATGCTGCTAGTGCCATGACTTAAAAGAACACGCCTACGCGAAGGCGTGCCAAAAGTGCAAATTCTGGCGAAGTAACACTTTCTGTGCCGTTTCATGTATGCTAACGGAAAAAATGATCGATCTGCTATATAAGCTGATGTTCTCCATAACGGTTCCCGTAAACTCTTCACGCAGCGTCCCCGTTACTTTGATAGCAGTAGACCAACTGCTGAAGAAGTGGCTGTCTTCGAGGAAACTGTGATAAAGGGCATCGAGAATCTTACTGGCGAAGGCAAGTTCTCCGTCGGTAACAAGATCACTATCGCCGACCTCTGCCTCATCGGCCACATGGTTCTCGCCCTTGAGGCAAGTTTCTCACTTTCGGAAATGAGTGATACCATTAACTCTGTCTCAAAAGATGTTACCGAGCTCACTACGACCGACTGCAGAAGAAGTAGTACATTAGTCAATATTTTCTACAATTCCTTGCAGAAAGTAATGTGACCGTAAGTCCTATCTGTAACAACAAGCTACGATTTTTGTTTCCAAAGGCAGCTCTATCACAAAAGTAAAGCTGTGTGTTAGGAGGTGGAGAAAGAAAGGCTAGCTAGCGAAATTGCACAAATCTCTCAGTACACGAGCCTTATAGAGGTCATACATTAGAGCACCAAGATGTGGAGATTAAACTCAGCGCCTGATATCACACAACTTGCCGGGCATGGTACCGAACGTCCGCCTAAAACGTCTTTCACAACTTTGATAAATTATTGTTGCGAAGTGTTTACTAAAATGTTTGTCGTGCAGTGGCTCTCGCAGCGGTGCTTTACGTCACCTTTTTGTTTGGCACGTGAGACGTGACAGGAGGGTGCATGATGGTCATGATTCATGGACGGTCATTATCACTTCCGCGTCTTTTTTGTTTGAATGCTTGCCGGTGTTTGAGACACTTTATCTTGAATACCTTTTGTCGCCTTCACAAACACAATAGATTAGGAGTAATGTTAGTTGTTAGTAGACAGGCAGTCCAGTGAAACTCGCTACTAGCTTCACCCCCGGGGCGATTAACTCTTGCGCACAATGCTTGCCCACATATATTGCTTGCATTTGTTTTTTGCTTTACGTGTCTGCCTGTCTTGCTCGTGGGCTATTTTAGCAACCAATAGAGGAAATCAACTTTCTTGGTTTGTCATTGTCGTGCTTTCTTTCCACTTATTTTAAACGAATCTAACATGTAATTACATGCTCGCGCATATTTTGTTGCAGAATGGTTCCGTCGACAAGGCCAAGTTTCCCAAGCTAGCTTGCTACTACCAGCGTGTAAAGTCCGAGCTCCCGTACTTCGATGAGATCTACGGCCCTGTCGCCAGTTTGGTCAAGAAAATATGGGCTAGGCTGAAATAAACCACGCAAGAAGCGTTTTACAAAATTAGTCTTGTTTTCGGTTTTATTGCATGCAAATCAGAATCACTATATGTGCAGCATTGTTGTGGTGACTGCATATATGCGATTGTATATTTACGCTTAAAGCAGATACAGCATGGTGTCGCCGAGCGAGTGCATACTATTAACGTGTGGAATGTGATTCGATGGCGTGCAACATTTGCCTTTTGTACAGATTGTTTGCAAGGGTACTGATGCTAATTTTCTGGCTGCAGACTCTGAACCACACAAATCATAACTCGCTCGTCCGTGACTCCACAGCTTGAGCTCATTCTCTATGGCAGAGCCGTAAGAATTGCATGGGAGGCATTTTAATCCTCATTAGAACAAATAAAATGCTTTAGGTATGGTGGGTTAGAATTATATTTAAAAATTATGAAGACAGTGAAGCTTCTTCGTAAGAGCATGGCGCAATAGCAGCCTGTAGCCCTTTGGGGTGATTCTGCATTGAGAAATCAACGTCGAAATACATAGCTAATATGAGCGCATAAGCGGGGACACAGAGAGAACATAGGGACAAGTGCTTCTCCTGACGCTACATTCTCTGTGTCCATGTTTATCTGCTCATATTAGCTATGTGGTACAACCAGCTATCCCATATATCTGCGTTGATAGACGTAGATGCGCAGTGTGCTCAACAAAAGAAGCTTGAGAGCTTAGAACGCGGAGGCGTCAGCTGTCTTGGCAACAATATATCAAGTCTCAATGGAGTTCCGGTGGTGGCCGCATGCTAGCGCCACATATTGTCCTCGGACACGTTCCTCTCAATTCTGGGGTAAAGCAACCAATTTAGGCTGAACGAGCCCTACATGCTATAAAATAAAATGCAGACAAGTTGGTCCAGTAGCAGACAGGCCCCCAGAAGCTTTCTACCATCGCTTATAGAGCACTCACACGCTAAGTGAGCAATCGTCACGTGTCTATTTTTTCAGTGAAATGGTGAGGGATAAAGCAGAAAAGACGCAGAAAAGAAGGTCGCAGGCTGAGGTGGCATATAGTTGGCTGTGCTGGTGTGCTGTTCTGCATTCTTCTCCTAACTGTTGATCCTGTCTTGTCTGCAAGCCTGACCGTTCTCTCTGCCTGACCGTTCTCTCTGGTGAGGCCATTTCACGTCGGGGGATTGGCCAGTATTTGTTTTAAACCGAACCTAGGATTCATGTACAATTAGGCCTATGTCTCTAGCTTCCCCAGGGGGTGGTTCGGCATCCTGGTTTGCCAGTCTGCCGGCCCAAAGCTTGGACTTGGAATCTTTCGGACGAAATGGAATAAGTATAATACCGGTGGCATTTGTACCAATTGGGGATGGATTCCTGAAGTTGAAAAATCCAAAAATAATCCAGGAGCAGCTAAAGGCTGTCACTCCCCACTACCTAGAAATCTCTGAGGTGCGTCCGTTTGGCAGGAGAGGTATCCTATGTAAGTCCTCGAATATACAGTGTGTGTCGGACTTGCTTCGATGCACATCGTTTGCATCATTGCCTGTTAAACCTTTTATACCTGAACAGCTGGCATGTGCAAAAGGTATTATACGCGGCGTGGATTCGTCGGCTTCTCCGCAAGAAATGATTGAAGAATTTAATGAGGCTGGCATTGGCATCTTGTCACTATTCCGTTGCAGCAGGGATGCTGGTGGCTCTAGGGTGCCGACAGAATCAATGATAGCGACGTTTGCCGGGGCTAACTGTCCAACAGAGATTAAAGTATGGCCCATTGTGTACCGTGTAGATCCCCTGCAGCCTCGCCCTTTGCAGTGCAAAAACTGCTGGCGATTCGGACACAGCAGCAAGGCGTGCAAGTCCGCATCACGCTGCAGACTGTGCGGAGACAACCATGCATCTGACATGTGCACTTCTGCTGTGGTAATTTGCGCACTATGTCACGCAGATCACCCTGCTGATGATGGTACATGCCCAAAACGCACAGATGAACAAACTGTTCTTAACATCATTCAGCATAAAAGGTGTTCTAGAGCAGATGCCTATGCCCAGCTAGACCATAAGAGGAATTCGTATGCAGCTTGTGCAAAAACAATAGCTTCAGATGTGGAAACAGGCATAACAAAGTCGGTTATCTCAGCTGTTGAGAAATCTCTTGAGGGTTTCTTCGAGCGTATGTTAAGCACATTTACAGAGGCTGTGTCACAGGTCATAGCTACAAAGATTGGTTCGACCGAAATTGCAGCTTTGCCAGTTGGCAACCCTGGTATAGCTGAATGCCATGCTCCAATGGTTGCTAGGGCTTCAGTTGAGGGAGATTCTACCCAGACGACGCCTGCTCCTTTTTTGTCAATGAAAGTACAGGGACAGGGTCCTGTGGATACCCACGTGTCCACCGTTTACCCATTGGATGTAGAGATGCCATGTTCGTCCCAGAAGCGTCGCGCTTCTTCCTCTCCCTCAAAATCCGCCCATTCTAACACTAAAAGTAAAAAAGGTTCCCCTAATCCTCAGAATAACATTGATGTCTTAAAGGAGGCTGTTACAGCCTCCCGGATTCTACAATAATCATGGCGGGGTTAAAAGTACTACAGTGGAATTGTCGTTCAATTGCATCTTCGTTTCACGATTTACAGAATCTAATCTCAAATTTCAACCCAGACATAGTTTTATTACAAGAAACTTGGCTTTTGCCAAATCGGCCATTTTCTCTAAAGTATTTTAGAACTTTTAGATCAGATCGCACTAGCGGCCGGGGTGGCGGCTTGCTAACATTAATTTCGTCAAAAACAATTCATCGGGCGAAGGTGTCACAAAAAATTCTACGACAAGACTGCGAACTGCTTGCAGTTGATATCGCAATTACACAGTCTGCTCCTCTCACTATTGCAAATGTCTACTTCCCAACAGGTGTCCGTACAACAGATGATTTGAGTGATCTTTTGAGTTCAACCAACGGACTGATTATTGCTGGCGATTTTAATTCACACCATGTTATTTGGGGTTACCGTTCAGATATATGTGGGCAGCGACTTTGGAACTGGATGTCTATAAATGATGTGCATTGCTGTAATAGTCCAGGCATAACCTTCATGCGAGCATCTGCTAGGTCAGTAATTGATTTAACGTTAGCAGCAAATGGAGTAAGGGTCTCATCATGGGCTACGGTGGATTGTGGTACATCTAGCGACCACTTTCCAGTTACGTTTAATATAGAATCTACTCCCCTTAGAGTAACTACTTGTGAACAAAAATTTGTCAACCATAAACTATTTAAAAAGTTTGTGAACTCCTCTTTTTCCTCAATAGCATCATCTCAGCATTCTGAACGTGCTAAACAAGCACTCTCTTCACTGCTAGATGCCACTGAGCGTTCAGTGTTCACTGTGAAATCGTCTGTCCCTAACAAAATGTCATGCGGATGGTGGAACGAAGAATGTGAGAAAGCATTCCGTCGTAGAAAAGCTGCGTGGAAGAGCCTTTCCCATAACCAGTGTCCCCAAAATTGGATAAATTATAAATTTTATGCGGCTTCATTTAAACAAACTATTCGTATAGCAAAGGATGAGTATAATGCTAATATGAATATCTATCTCTCTAATCCAATTAATCGGAAGGCATTGTATAGGTTCATGGAACGCAATCAAAATTCTTCTCCACCACATGTAACCGAGTCAGAGGTGTTAGCACCCAATGAAGCAAAAGCGAAACTTGAACAAATTGCGAACGGTCTTGCTATTCGCTTTCAAGCGCAAACGGTGGCTCCCTTACTTCGACCTACACCACGTGCTGATTTCGTTGCAGTTGAGTCACCGGAATTGCATTGTATAGCGGCTGCTCTGAAACCTGCAGCTCCTGGGTGTGACGGTATTACAGTGGCTATGCTGAAAGCTTTAGTGCAAGACCACAGCTCGGAGGTGTTGAATATTGTCAATTTTTCTCTGGAAAATGCTTGGTTACCTAAAGACTGGAAAGTTGCAAAAATTATACTAAGCCTCAAAGATCCGAAAAAAGGCTTTGATTTGGATAATATTCGGCCAATTTCTCTGACTTCAAATCTAGTGAAACTTATTGAACGCATAGTTCACCGCCGCCTCACAAACCATGTGATGACCCTGAATGTATTTAATGATGCACAAATTGGTTTTCGTCAAGGGTGCTCCATTTGGACGGCTCATACAGATTTGGAAAGTAAAATTAGGTTAGCAATGAAGAAGAAAGAAGTGTCGGCATTGGTCACTTTGGATATCGCCAAAGCATATGACAGTGTAGAACATTCTATTCTGTTGAATAAGATAAACGAAATTAGGTCGCCTTCTTACATGTTTGCATGGTTAAAAGAATTCTTAAGCAATAGAAAATTTTTCTGCACGAGAGGTTCTATAACTTCTGAAACTTATTACCAAACTAGAGGCGTGCCTCAGGGATCGGTGCTGTCTCCATTGCTATTTAATATATTAATGAGAGATATTCCTGTTCATCCAAATATAAAATTGTACGTGTATGCGGATGATATTGCCTTTTTCTCTTCTGCACGAGATGTTCATTCCTTATATCAGCTATTGCAAGCCTACTTGAATGCCCTTGAAGTTTGGCTCGGTAAAGTAAAATTAACTCTCAACGTGAAGAAATCCTCAGTACTCGTTTTCCCACCGGCACACCCTCTTTATATCTCCCTTATGTATTGCGGTTCACAAATCTCACAGGTTGAATCATTAAAATACTTGGGTGTATTATACCACTCCCAATTAGACTGGCGGCCTCATATCAAAAGTAATTGCCTGAAAGGTGAACGAGCCCTTGGTCGCCTGATTCGAATTAGCCATAAGAAATTCGGTATGCGTAGAGATACTCTTTTGTTTCTCTATAAAACTTATTTGAGACCAATTCTGGAGTTCGGCTGTGTTCTTTTCTCGGGCAGTCCTAATTACAAACTACGACCTTTGTTGCTACTGGAGAGGCGTGCTTTACGACTATGTTTGGGGTTGCCAAGAACAGTTTCAAATGCAGTCCTCTATTTAGAGGCCCGTGTACGTGACTTGAAATCTCGATTTGAGCTGCTAACTGTGCGAACCTTTTTAAGAGCACTGGAATCTCTGTCTGGAGTGGCTTCTCCCATTTTTATTACACACCAATCTCAGTTTCTAGATTATCATTGGCCGCAATATAAGCAACCACAATTTGTATTTACTCAGTCCTTGCTGTCCAAAATTGCAGTTTCGCTTAGGTCAGTAAGACGTGTTGGCAATGTTCAAGCTAATTCCACACTGTGCTTTGACCAGTCGTTGCCATCTAATGCAAAACACTTGACTACCACGGTAATAAAGGGACACCTTGAAGATTATCTATTACAATATCCACGACACGTACCTATTTTCACAGATGCCTCACAACGAAATGAAAAAGCAGCAATAGGGATTTACTCCAAAGCACTTGATTGGAGTTTTTCTGTACGGATCCCTGATTACACACCAATATTTACTGCTGAATTGCTTGCAATTGGTTTGGCCCTTCAAAAAGTTCCCGGCAATGTTACTCACGTAATCATACTCTCTGACTGCCTGTCAGTCTTAGCAGCATTAGAAAGTCCGAAAATGCGTCTTTTGAAACAAACCCTGATGTTTTTCCTTCCGATACACTTACAAGAAGTACGTTTTCAGTGGGTTCCGGGACACTGCGGCATCGCTTCTAATACAATGGCGGATTATTTAGCAAATTCAGCTCTCAGTGGGCCTGTTGCCGATGTTGTACCCAATATTATCTTGCTAAATATATCCCGTTTTGAACGATTTCAAACGTTAAACTCCTTGAGCCATGAGCCACTCCTTGCGACTACGGATTTTAATCATTTAAATTTTCATTGGAATGTCCGATGTTGTACCTCGAGGCAATGTGAGGTTTCCATGACGCTCATGCGTTGTAGAATTCCTTCCCTCAATCTTTATTTATGTCGCTCTGGATTCACGCCGTCCAATCTTTGTGCGTCATGTAATGACGTGGAAACAATTGAACATTACATCCTCTCCTGCCACAGGTATGCTACTCAGAGAAGACATTATCTAGAAATACCTCTTGCTCGCCTAGGACTGCCATTTACAGTTCCTGTCCTCCTCTCCTTTGGTGCAACCGTCAAAGGGTATGCCCTAAAACCGGTGTGTGAAGTACTTCATAATTATAATATTGCTACTGGAAGATTTGTGTGTTAGCGCTGAGCTGTCTGAATTGTATTTTTTCTCCTTATTATTTTTAGTAATTTACAATTTAATTCCTTTTTTTTCATTGCTTTCTATTACATCGCCTCAAAATTTCAAATTTTTTCAGCAACACTAGCTCCTAATTATTAGGTTATTTATATCATATAGTCAAATCTTCATTATCAAAAATATTATGTCACCTACAACGAATTCTGGCCAATCCCCCACTGTGGGTATGTGCCATTACAACGAGGGAGAAGAAGAAGAAGAAGAAGAGAGAACAGGCGAGCAGCGGAGCTGATCGGCTGTCCAAGGAGGTCGGAGCGGTGCGTCTTCTGCCAGGCCTGACCCGGGGATCCAGACCTGGGGCCTGCCGGCCGTATCCTGTCCTGTTCTCCTGTCGTCCACGAAACTCGGAACGGTGGTCGGGCCCGGGAGTGCCACAGCGCCAGCTCTTCACTGGCACGAGCGTTCGGCGCCGTGCTGAGCCCAGGCACGTCGGGGAGGCCTGACGCATCGGCCGTGGAAAGGCAACCCGAGGCCTCTGGCCTCTACTGGGCCCCGTCCGGTGGCCTAGCCTTCCGCTGGGCTTACTGAGGCCTTACTGCACCGACCCTACAAAACTCTGACCACCCGGAACATCTGCACCGGCTTCTCCACCCAACGAACTGGTGACTGTAGATAACTTAGTGTTTAGTCTTTGACCTACTTGCTTGTCGTACTCTCGTCCCGTCCATATGTGTACATAAATTATTCGTTGTTAGCTTGGTCAGTCTGGTCGTCTATTTAGATTACTGTCTCTGAATAAGCCACAAAATAAGGTGGCCAGAATGTCTAAAGAAAAGAACCTCACAATTTTGGCGTCCACGGCAGGACCAGACCGGCCAAGCAGCATTTTCCCGCAGCTAGAGATTGGAGAAAAATGAGTGCACCAGAGTTGCTCGCGGTAGGGGAACGTATAGGTTTGCAGGGAATCGAGTTGCGCGAGTGGGTTGAGAAATAATTACAAAAGGTAAGGGAAGACAAAGCTGCCGAACGCGAAGAGAGAGCTGCAGAACGCGAAGCGAAAGCTGCAGAACATGAAAGAGCGAAGCAGCGAATGGAGCAAGAAAACCAGAATTTGCAGCTAAGAGTACGACTTGCGGAATTGGGAGAAAGCGCCCCTAGTGCTGGAAGCGCTGAGCACGGTACCGTACCAGCTCCGTCTTTCCCCATTAGTCCTCATGGATTGATTCCACTGTTTAATGAGGAAAGGGACGATTTGGACGTGTATTTGAAGCGTTTTGAACATGTCGCCATTGGCCGAGGCTGGCCGAAAGAGAAGTGGGCCATGGCTTTGAGTCTGTGCCTCGGCGGAGAAGCTCTCAGAATCTTTGGACGACTTTCTCCGGAGGACTCAGTCAATTGCGATGTAGCGAAACTTGCCTTACTTCGGAGGTTTCGGTTCACGTCTGAGGGCTACAGAGAGAAGTTTCGTGGAAGCATGCCGCAAAATGGTGAGACAGCTTCCCAGCACACCACAAGGCTGTTAAGTTTTTTTGAACGCTGGGTTGAGATGCGAGGACAAGGTCGCACGTTTGAAGTGGTTAGGGACATGATAGTGGCTAAGCAGTTTTTAAACAGCTGTCACAATCGTTTAGTTCTCTTCTTGCGAGAACGTGATTGTAAAACGGTGGACGAGATTGCTGAGGCCGCCGATCACTTTCTTGAGGCTCAGCGACAGAATAACCTCGCGGTTTTTAAATATAGAGCTGAGCAGAATTCTTCGGAACCGCAGGACGCAGCGCCATATTGCACATTATGTCACAAATCTGGGCATAAAACCCAGTTGTGTCGATACGGAAATTCAAATGACCGGGAGACGTCTGCTTGCTGCACGTCCCCTCGAGATTCCCGCCCTGGTCGTCAGCTGGGAAGAACATGCCTAGATGTTCGAAGGGACGATTCAGCTCTTACTCCATTTCAGATTATTAACAACATGCCAGTGGAGCATGGAGAAGTGTTCGGACAAGCAGTGTCGGTGCTGCGCGACACTGGTTCTAATAGCATCGTGGTGCCTCAGGCTTTGGTGCCCGAAGCTGCATATACCGGTGAACGAGCATCTTTACGTTTAGCGGATGGTTCTGACATCGAAGCGCCTGAGGCGGAGGTTATTATCAAGTCGCCATACATCACAGGCAAAGCTTTTGCTAGGTGCCTGCTGACGCCATTATATGACGTAATTATCGGCAACTTTCCGGGTGCAAGCATCCCATTCGCCGACGCTCCAACAGTCTTGACGGGCCACAGAAGCATACCTGCCAGTGATGTTGGGTCCAGTGCTTCTTTCCAGGTTCTGGCGGCGAAAGTTTCAGGGACTGGTTTGGATGGCACTCAAACCGTACTCCACTTATCTCGGTCTGTTTTTCGCAAGAAACAAGAAGAGGACGCCAGCTTAGACGTGTGCCGTCGCAAGCTTAAGAAAACCTATCACGGAAAAGGGCAGACGGCGTACACCTTCCATCTAAGTGACGGCATTTTGTACCGGACCTATCACTTAGTCCAGGAAAAACAATTGAACAAGCGGTCGTTCCGAAGGCTTTGCGCCGTCAGGTCCTTGTGCAGGCACATGGGAGTGCACTTGTCGGCCACCAGGGTGTCAGAAAAACTACCGCAAGAGTGCTTGGTGACTTTTACTGGCCAGGGGTGCAAGCTGACATTAAGCGATTTGTGAGGTCGTGCGATGTATGTCAGAGGACTGTCCCGAAAGGAAACCTGAGGAACGCTCCATTAGGACGCATGTCCATTAACACAAAAAGCTACGAAGAGCGCCAGCCAGTGAATGCCCTACAAGCTTCATCCTTCGTAGTTCTTGATAACGTCGAGTCGAAAACTCCGTTGTCAACGTTCAGTGAACAACCTTGGTCCCAGAGTGGACTGGGGAACCGAGACTCGATACAGAATAGTGAACTGTTGAATCGAGAATGATACGGGAGACAATGTTAATCTCTGTGCTGTCTTCCAACGCCGTTGGAGATATATCGTCTTAGAGCACATTGCTTACAAAGCTTCTGGAGGTGTCGTCGTGCTGTTCATGGTATGTTTCTAAGAGTTTATTTCTTCTGACAAGTGTAGTCTTAATGTTACTTGTATTAGTACGAATGTTTTTTTTTTTATTTTTGTGTGCGCGAGTGACTCAGACTCTCAGCAGGCAATAGCAATGGTGTGGCCATTCTGTGGGGTGTGCAGCGATGGGTGCAGCAGTGTTGTGGTGTGCGGTCATCCTCCGAAAAAATGCATCAGTGTCATGGCCCCAAGTTTTGTTTTTCCACGAAAAAAAAACTTCTCAAAGGGGGGGGGGCACATTCGTGAAGAACATGTGATAATTTGATCAAATACGAAGAAAGAAAACCACGTTTGGAGATAGAAGAAGAGGAAAACGTGAAGGTTGGCTCGAGGAACGGGAGGCACGAGCAGGAGAGAACAGGCGAGCAGTGGAGCTGATCGGCTGTCCAAGGAGCTCGGAGCGGTGCGTCTTCTGCCACGCCTGACCCGGGGATCCAGACCTGGGGCCTGCCGGCCGTATCCTGTCCTGTTCTCCTGTCATCCACGAAACTCACGGTGGTCGGGCCCGGGAGTGCCACAGCGCCAGCTCTTCACTGGCACGAGCGTTCGGCGCCGTGCTGAGCCCAGGCACGTCGGGGAGGCCTGACGCATCGGCCGTGGAAAGGCAATCCGAGGCCTCTGGCCTCTACGGGGCCCCGTCCGGTGGCCTAGCCTTCCGCTGGGCTTACTGAGGCCTTACTCCACCGACCCTACAAAACTCTGACCACCCAGAGCATCTGCACCGGCTTCTGCACTCAACGAACTGCTCATCATTATCATCATCAGCCTGATTATACCTACTGCAGGGCGAAGGCCTCTCCCATATTTCTCCACTTAACCCGGTTCTGTGCTAGCTGCACCCACTTGACCCCTGCGAACTTCTTAATCTCATCCGCCCACCTAACTTTCTGCCGCCCCCTGCTACGCTTTCCTTCCCTTGGAATCCAGTTTGTTACCCTAAGCGACCATCGGTTATCCTCTTTTCGCACTACATGTCCTGCCCATGTCCATTTCTTCTTCTTAATTTCCACTAGAATGTCGGTAACTTGAGTTATTTCTCTGACCCACTCTGCACGCTTTCTATCTCTTAATGTTACCCCTACCATTTTTCGTTCCATAGCCCTCTGGGTTGTCCTCAACTTAAGTAGAACTCTCTTGGTTAGCCTCCACGTTTCAGCCCCATAGGTGAGTACAGGCAAGATGCAACTGTTGTATACTTTACTCTTGAGCGATACCGGTAAGCTGCTAGTCATAATCTGCGAGTGCTTGCCAAATGCGCTCCATCCCAATCTTATTCTTCTTGTTATTTCCTTTTCATGGTCCGGATCTGCGGTTACTACCTGTCCTAAGTAGACATATTCGCCTACTACATCCAGTATTTCGCTACCTAATGTAAACTGCTGTTCCTTCCCGAGGCTGTTGAACATTACCTTAGTCTTCTGCATATTGATTTTCAAGCCTACCTTTCTAATTTTTCTGTCTAGGTCATCAATCATTATTTGCAGTTCATTCCCCGAGTTGCTTAGCAAGGCAATGTCATCAGAAAATCGTAGATTACTGAGGTATTCTCCATCTACCCTTATCCCTAACTGCTCCCATTCCAAGTCTCTGAATACTTTCTCTAAACAAGCTGTGAATAGTACTGGGGAGATTGTGTCTCCTTGCCTAACACTTTTCTTTATGGGAATTTTGTTACTTTCTTTACGCAGAACTATGGTTGCTGGGCAGCCACTATATATATCTTCCAGCACTTTCACGTACGGCTCGTCTACCCCCTGATTTCGCAATGCCTGCATCACCGCCGAGGTTTCAACTGAGTCAAATGCTTTTTCGTAATCAATGAATGCTATGTATAAGGGCTGGTTATATTCCGAGCATTTTTCTATCACCTGATTGATGGTATGGATATGATCGATAGTAGAGTACCGTTTCCGAAACCCTGCTTGATCCTTTGCTTGATTGAAGTCTAAGGTTCTCCTCATTCTATTAGCGATTACCTTAGTAAATACCTTATACGTAACAGACAGTAAGCTGATTGGTCTGTAATTTCTAAGGTCCTTAGAGTCCCCTTTCTTGTGAATGAGGATAATGTTTGCATTCTTCCATGGTTCCGGTACCGTCGATGACACCAGGCACTGCGTTTACAGGGTGGCCAGTTTTTCTAGCACGATATCCCCCCCGTCCTTCAGCAAATCTGTAGTTATCTGATCCTCTCCAGCTGATTTCCCCCTTTTCATACTTTCTAGTGCTTTTTTGACCTCGTCCTTTGTCACTGGTGGAACATCTGACTGTATCCCTACCGCCAATCTCATTACGGTCCTGACTAATTTGGCTACTGTAGAGATCTGTATAGAACTCCTCGGCAACTTTGGCTATCTTTTCCATATTAGTTGTGACGTTGCCCGCCTTGTCCCTTATCGCATACATCTGGTTTTTGCCTATGTCCAATTTCTTCTTTACCGCTTTAAGGCTTCCCCCGTTCTTTACTGCATGCTCAATTTTCTCCATGTTATACTTCCTTATATCGGCCACCTTGCGCTTATTGATTAGCTTTGATATCTCGGCCAATTCGATCTGGTCTGTTGGATCGGAAGCTTTCATACTCTGGCGTTTCTTAATCAAATCTTTCGTCTTAGACAGCTTACCGGCATCCTCTCTAACTATCCTACCGCCTACTTCTACCGCGCACTCAGTAATGATGTCTATGAAATTATTGTTCCTTGCCTCTAGGGTAATGTCGCCATCCTCAATTAGAGCTGAATACCTATTCTGTAGCGAGATCCTGAACTCTTCTGCCCTCACCCTCACCGCTAATTCGTTGATGGGTTTCTTTCTTACTAATCTGTTGCGTTCTTTCTTCAGATTTAGGTTAATTCGGGACCTAACCATCCTGTGGTCACTGCATCGCACTTTCCCGATTACCTCTACATCCTGCACAATGGCGGGGGTTGAACACATTATGAATTCGATTTCATTGTTAGTCTCGGTTAGGACTTTTCCATGTCCATTTCCGGTTCTTCCGTTTGCTGAAGAAGGTATTCATGATTCGTAAGTTATTGCGCTCTTCAAACTCAACTAGTAACTCCCCCCTGCTATTCTTAGAACCAATGCTATAGTCACCTACTGCCTTGTCTCCTGCCTGTTTTTTCCCTACCTTGGCATTGAAGTCGCCCATTAGTACAGTATACTGCGTCTTTACTTTTCGCATTGCCGATTCTACATCTTCATAGAAGCTTTAAACTACCTGGTCATCATAACTACATGTGGGTGCATAGGCCTGGACAACCTTCAGTGTATACCGCTTATTAAGCCTAATTACGATGCCTGAAACCTTCTCATTAGTTCATCTCATAGAATTCTATGAATTCTATATTCATAGAATTCTATGAATTCTATTCTATTCTATGAATAGAATTCTCATAGAATTCATCTATATTACCCGCTATAGACTTATTGACAAGGAAACCTACTCCTAGTTGTCGCCTTTCTGGTAAACCTCGATAACACAGTACATGCCCATCCTTCAGTACAGTATATGCCTCATTCGGCCTCCTAACCTCACTAAGCCCTATGACATCCCATTTCGTGCCCTCTAGTTCCTTGAACAGCACTGCTAAACTAGCTTCACTAGCTAGAGTTCTAGCATTAAACGTTGCCAGGGTCAGTTTCCAATGGCGGCCTGTCCAGCGGAGCCAGGCTTTCTTAGCACCCCCTGCTGCGTCACAGGTCTGACCGCCGCCGTGGTCAGTTGTTCCGCAGCCGCTGGTGACTGAGGGCCGGGGTTTTATGGAGCTTATCATAGGAGGTTATCCTATGATAACGAACTGGTGACTGTAGATAACTTAGTGTTTAGTCTTTGACCTACTTACTTGTCCTACTCTCGTCCCGTCCATATGTGTACATAAATTATTCGTTGTTAGCTTGGTCAGTCTGGTCGTCTATTTAGATTACTGTCTCTCAATAAGCCACAAAATAAGGTGGCCAGAAGATCTAAAGAAAAGAACCTCACAAACATACACGAAAAGACACAAAAAAGCAGCAGATAATAAATTGAAAATAGTACAGGCACACCCTTATATAAAATCTATAACAGCATTTCGAAAGGCAACAATATCAACAATTTCAGCAATATTATGGGGGAGGTGATTCCAGCTGGCACAAGTTCTAGCTATGAATGAATCATCTTAAACATCTTGTGTGACAAGGAAGGGTGCAAACTTTGTGGCGGTGATCAATGCGTGCTGAAATATATGGTGGCATTTTTAATAACTTGTCTCTAAGACAAGGATTATGATAAATCTTGTGAAAAGTATACAAAGAAGCTATTTACCGGCGATGAGAAAGAAGGGGGAGGAAAAGGTTAGCTTTCATGGCAGTAACACTACTAGTGCGATGATAGTTGGAAAAAATGAAATGACAACCTCGGTTTTGAACAGATTCTAAGTCAGAAATGAGAAATTCGACTCCGGGGTTCCAGACTGATGCCGCATATTCTTATTTAGAGCGGACCAATGTTTTGTAAAGTAGCAATTTTAATGAGCTTGGCGCGAATGAAAAATTGCGAAGATATCCAAGGATGCGGTTGGCGTTATTATGGGTATTCCACCGTGAACGTACCCAGATATTTATAAGACGACCCAGTTTCAAGAGAGATACCATTAATGTGGCAGATAGATCGTGTAGTAGATAGATGAGAAAGGGCCAAATGCTTGCATTTAGTAATGTTTAGCTTCATATTCCACAGGCGATACCATTCCAGTACCTTGTTAATATCTGACTGAAGAACAGATACGTCGTTATCTGTCATAACACAGTCATCGGCAAAAAGACAAATGAAAGACGATATATGAGTTGGTAAGTCGTTTATATAAATGAGAAAGAAGAGGAGCCCAAGGACGAACTCCCGAGGCACACTAGAGAAAGCAGGCGAAGCATCTGAATTAACTTTATTGGCGGCTGCGAACTGACTTCGGTTAGAAAGGAAAGAATGCAACCATGCAAGTAATGTGGAATCGATGTTAAGGCATTTTAGTTTAAGAAAACGAAGTTCATGAGAAACCTTGTCAAATGCTTAAAAAAAACAAATATATTGTTACAGTCCGTATGGTAAAATAAGATGAGGAACTCGTAGGTAGCTGGACGAAGAAGAGGAGAGTGGGAGTGGAAGTGCCGCCTGTTTCGTGTGGAACATTTCTTGGGCTCAGAAATGATAATTACATCGAGACAAGGGTGTTACATTATTGGTGGAGAGTGTGGTTTCGATCCCACATCATTTCGCCATCGACGCACCCCTGATGCCTCGTCGCAGCCGCCGCCTTGCTGGACTCCCACCATTGTTCCTTACAATGCCGCCACCGACTGAGCCTAGCCCAGTGCTTCTTGCCACTTCAAATCAGGCGAGTTCCGGCCTTTACCAAATTTACCGAGAGCCTCCTCCTTTCGCTGGCGCATCAGGGAATGACGTTGACGACTGGCTCCGCCACTATCAACGGGTAAGCCGTTACAACCGCTGGGACTTCGCCACTCAGCTCGAAAATGTCGTTTTTCTCCTGACCGACACCGCCCTTGTCTGGTTTAAAAACTATGAGGACATGCTGACGACATGGGACCGCTTTGTCACCGAACTCAGTGTTTCGGCGATTCGTCAGCGCCCAAGAAGCAGGCCGAGCAGACACTAGCCAATCGTGCCCAACTACCTGGCGAGACCTGCACTACCTGTAAAGAAGCAGTCTTCAAATTGTGCAGAACCATCGATTCTCGCATCTCTGAGGAGGACAAAGTTGAGCATCTTTTGAAGGGCATCGCAGCTGATGTCTACAACTTCCTCATTGCCAAAGATATCTCGACTGCGTCCGCTGTTCTCCGTCACATCCGCACATTCGAAGCACTAAAGACCCGTCCAGTAACTGCTAATTTTGGAAGACTTGCCAATGTGACAACCGTCGCCAGTGTTGTCGAGCAAGCTCCTCCGGACCTTACTTCAACTATCCGGCAGATCATTCGTGAAGAGTCACTCCGGCTCGATTCCCGCTGCCGGAACACGTTACCAGTGTCCTACCGCCCTCTTTTCCGTGTGAACCTGCCTACAATCTGCAATCGCAGCCTGAGTTTTCTTCTGTTCACACAGCACACCCTGCCTCGTTTGAAGAATGCTCGCAGCAACATTTCTCAAGCCCTGTTTCTTGTAGACATCTTGATCAGCCTAACGGCCTTCGGCCTCGAAGACTTAGGCGAGCACCCCGGTTCACAGATCAGCGCGATCCTGGCTTTTATCGACAGCAGGACCGACCCCTTTTTCGGCCTACTGTCTGTTACCGATGTGACATCCCGGGTCATATTTCAAGACAATGCCGCCGTCTTCAATCATCACGGTATGACCGACCAACGTACCCAGACCCGACCAGTGATCACCCAGTTGACTCCCGTCAGTACTGGTCGTCTCCTCCGCATGGCCAGTTTCAGCCCGGTGGCGCGCGCAACCACTCCCCGGCTTCCGACCGGAGTTCGACTCCACCGCCCGTTTTTTGTGCCCGCCGCTCGCCATCCCCGCGGCGTCGTTCCCAGTCCCCTCCTCCGAAAAACTAGGCGCCGCGGCCGATGGAGGTGAGGCCGCCGGTGAAAGCTCACTATTCGCAGAAATGCCTCCTTCCGCGACTATGCTAAAAAAAATAAGATCTGTGTGTCTGTTGACCGTACTTCGCACAATGGCATTAGTGGACACTGGTGCGACAATATCGATTATGAGTTTAACATTTAAAAACGTACTGGGACCAAAAGTGATGTTTCCTTGGGACAGAAATGCCAATTTTCATAGCGTTAGTGGCGATTTGTTGTATCCCGTTGGAGTGTGCAGTGCCAAGGTCTCTCTTGGGGGAACCGTGTTTTCTGCGGAATTCGCCGTGCTACCCCCCTCCACACATGATGTAATTCTTGGTATAGATTTTCTGCGCATGTGTGGCGCAACCGTAGACTGCCGCACGGGCGAGATCAGTGTTGACGGCTGCCTACCGCCTGAGTTCTTCGAGGAACCTCTTGATTGTGAAGATATCCTGTGTGTGTGCGACGGTACTGTTGTGCCTCCGATGTCTATCCAGTACATTCCGGTTTCGTGTTCTCGTCGTGCGATCGAAACGTTTGAGGCTACCGCGACACCTCATTATTCGAACTGCGCGAAGAAATCTCTCCTGGTTCCTAATTGTTTGGTGTTGGTAACGAAAGGCTGCACGCGATTGTGGACTATTAATTGCTCCACGCAGCCAGTTCTTTGAACAGCTGGAATGAAGCTTGCCTTTTACAGGTCAGACATGCCAATATCAGTCGCTTTGGTTACGGACGCACCTCAGCGGAATGTTGCACCCTCCCAAGTGAATACTCAACTGCGTGGCATGATTAGTAATTCTCTGAACGCCACAGAGCGTGATGCTTTGGAAGATCTGCTGTCGAAGTATTCATCCGTTTTTTACTTCTCGAAGCCCATCAGTTCACGCTCCCTTCCCGGGTCTCGCACCAGTCATCTAATTGATACCGGTTATGCACATCCAATTCGCCAAAAACCGTGCCGTGTGGCACTCTCCGAGCGCAAGGACATTAATGAGCAACTACGCGAAATGTTGGACCAGGGCGTCATTCAAGAATCGTGCAGTCCTTGGGCGGCTCCAGTAATTCTTGTGCGCAAGAAAGATGGCACATGGCGATTTTGTGTAGATTACCGCCGCTTGAATTCTGTCACTAAAAAGGATATCTACCCGCTTCCCCGCATTGATGACGCCATTGACTGCTTGTATTCTGCATCATACTTTTCATCTGTCGGCCTGCGGTGAGGATACTGGCTATTCCAATGCACCCGGCAGACAAGGAGAAGACGACTTTCATCACTCCCGATGGACTGTTTGAATTTAATGTTATGCCTTTCGGCTTGTGCAATGCACCCGCAACATTTCAGATTCATGGATTCTATACTACGTGGTCTGAAATGGGAGGTCTGCATGTGCTATCTTGACGACGTAGTCATCTTTGGCCAGACATTCAAAGAGCACAACGACCGCCTAGTCCTCGTGATGGACTTCTTGCGCCAAGCTGGACTTGTTCTCAACTCAAAGAAGTGCCGTTTTTGATGAGCGATAGGCGTTGGTGCTTGGTCACCTCTTTAATGGTGACGGCATCCGGCCTGATAATAAAGAAGACCGTAGCCGTTGCCGCGTTTCAGCAACCTCGAAATGTGAAGGAGCTCCGCAGTTTCATGGACTTTGCTCATATTTCCGACGCTTCATCCCTTGTTTTACAGATGTCGCCTACCCGTTTACCTGCCTACTATATAAGACGCTCCATTCGAGTGGATAACTTAATGCGACCCATCTTTCCGACAAATGAAGTTCCTCTTAGCATCACAACCTATCCTACGGCACTTCAACCCTTCTGCTCCAATTGCAGTACATACGGACGCAAGTGGCATAGGCCTCGGTGCTGTCCTCGTTCAGCGCTATGACGACCGTGAACATGTGATTGCTTACGCCAGTCGGACACTCAGCAAGACGGAGCGCTACTGCACAATCACCGAGCAGGAATGTCTCGCGGTTGTTTTCGCCGTGCAGCGGTTTCGCTGCTTCCTGTGCGGACAGCCTTTCGTAGTAGTAACCGAGCACCATTCCCTATGCTGGCTACTCAATCTCCGTGACCTGTCAGGTCGCTTGGCCCACTGGGCACTTCGCTTGCAAGAATATGACTACAGTATTTCATACAAAAGTGGCCGACGGCACGCAGATGCGGACTGCGTCTACCGGTTGCCACTTGCCACGACGGAATGCGACGCGGACAACTTCGACCACTACGTCGCTGCTTTATGTCCGAAATTTCCCGATACTCACACTAACAGAGCAACACAACGATCAGCACCTGGAGCCGTTCTTGAATGCTGCTCAGGACCCGGCCTCGAACAGCCAGTTTTGTCTCCGTGATGGGCTGCTATACAAGAAAGTTTACTCAGACACCGGCCATCGGTTCCTTCTGGTAGTACCTGAAAGCATCCGTCTTTCTATTTTACACTTCATGCATGATGATCCAGCTTCGGGACTCCTGGGATCTTAAGGAACTTCGCACCAAACTCAGGAGCGACTTTACTGGCCGCGGATGCGCCAAACGATTCACCAGTATGTTGCCAACTGTCCTCAGTGACAGAGTCACAAAGGTCCTACTGGTGTTGCACCCGGAATGCTTCACCCCATAGCGCCGCTCAAGGCTCCTTTTGAGAAAGTCGGAGTCGGCCGTTTGGGTCCCTTTCCAAAGTAACAAGGGGGCAGTCGTTTTATTGTTGTATGTGTGGACCATCTTACTCGCTACTGTGAGGCAGCCGCTCTACTCGCCGCTACAGCATACCAAGTTTCCCTGTTTATGCTGCATTCGGTCATCTTGCGACATGGTCCCCCGAGAGTTATAATTAGTGACAGAGGTCTCCAGTTTACTGCCGATTTAATTGAAAAACTTCTACGTTTATGTGCCTCTGATTTCAGACATTCGACCCCTTATCACCCTCAGACAAATGGTTTAACTGAACTTACGAAAACTCTCACGATATGCTTTCAATGTACAGGGTCGTCACTTCTAGCTATAACACGATCACTACTTTCAAAGCAACATTGCGCCCGACGTAGGCATATATCGATGCAAAGCGATGCGAGCACAGAAGGACCCGGGCGTGTTGCTTCACATGGCCTGCCACTAAGCTATATTGCATGGCCGAGTCGGACGCAATGACACTTTGAAAGCAGTGACCGTGTTATAGCTAGAAGTGGACGAGGCTGTACGTCGCATCGGACCATAAAAACTGGGACTGTGGTCTTCCGTTCATCACATACGCCTTCAAAACTGCCAGGCATGAGACCACAAGATACAGTCCATTTTTCCTCCTGTACGCCCGCTCCCCTCGACACACCTCGACACCATCCTCCCATCTTCAACTGAAGACGACCCATGCTTAGCCGAAACCCTTTGCTTGGCCGAAGAAGCGCGGCGAATAGCCCGGCTGAGGACTATGGCAACACAAGAGCGATCAAAAGCTCGCTATGACGATTACCATTGCCAGATCATCTACTTACCCGGTGACCGAGTCTGGCTTTGGAAACCAATAAGAAAGCGTGGCTTACACCAGAAAGTGCTGGCACGCTACACTAGACCATACGTGATCTTAGAACGACTCGGCGAACTTAAATGCCCGATTGCACGCCTTACGGCTAGTGGACGACGTTCGGCAAAAACTGAAGTTACACATGTCACCCGTTTGAAGACATGCCCCTCTCGTAACAACACCTGACTCGCCCGGAGGCTTTGTTTGAGAAAGGGAAGCAAATGTTACAGTCCTAATGGTAAATGAAGATGAGGAACTCGTAGGTAGTTGGACGAAAAAGAGGAGAGTGGGAGTGGAAGTGTCGCCTATTTCGTGTGGACGATTTCTTGGGCTCAGAAAGGATAATTACATAGAGACAGGAGTGTTACACTATAATCAGCCTGAGACCCACGGTCTAGAATGCAATGCAAGTCATTTGTGAAACATATGAGAAAAAATATTTTCGGAAACCATGCTGGCCATTACTGAAAAAGCGATTAGACTAAAAAGGTAACAAGATGAAAATAGATGACATGTTCCATGATTTTACACGGAATACTGGTGAGTTATCAGGGCAATGTTTATCTCCAGACTTGTGCAGCGCAATCATCTTGCCAACCTTCTAGTCATCGGGAATGCAACCTGTTTCCAAAGACTGGTCAAATAGCTTGGTAAGGATCATTGAAGTGTACATCTCTGTATTAACAAGAAATTTGGAATTAATGTTATTGGCGCCACAGGAGGAGGAAATCTTAAGGTTTTCAATTATTCTCAGAATATCAGTTGTATCAAAAAAAATTGAATCTATGGAAAAAGCATCAAGAACCTGATACTCATGATTGGTAGGGCAAACATTGTCAGAAAAAGCATCAACAAAACCACTATCAAGAACACTCGCGCATTCGTTAGGTGAAAATGAAACACCGTCAGAAGATCTAAGTAGTATTGATGAAGTATCTTTCTTGACAGTGTTCCAAAATTGTCTAGGATTATTAATCAGTAGAGCAGGCACGGTAGTGTTGAAGAAGGAGTCCTTAGCGTTTTTCAGAGCTAGTTTCTACTCAGCGGCCGCAGAAATGTAGGCATTCCAACTTTGTTAGGAGTTCAATAATTTGTCAGAGCGAAACAAACGTTTTTTCTTGTTGGATAGCCTTTTTATAATTTTGTTAAATCATGGAGATTGGTTATTGCAGTGGAAAAGTCTTAGCGGCACAAATGTATTAGTGACACGTTCAACAGTGACCCTAAACAACTTGCAGTTAGTGTCAACAGAACGCTGTGAACATTCTGGTAAATAATTGTTCAGAAAAAGAGCTAGTTCATGATTATTGGCATCATAGTCGGCCCATTTAAAATCTCTAATAGAAAAGAAATGGCTGCGGCGACTAGGAATATAAATTTTTAAATCGAACTGAAGAAAGAAGTGAATACCAAGACGAGGTAAATATGAGATAGAAGAGATAAGATCCGGTGCCTTAGTTAGTACAAGATCTAATATATTGGATGAAGATGGCGTGGTTGGAGTTGGTTTAGTAACCAACTGCAACAGGTTGAAGTAAAAACAGGTTCACAAAATGTTATTGCATTCAGTAGAAAAGGGGTGTGGATAAGGCAATGTATTAGCCCACACGATACTAGCATAATTGAAGTCACCAGCTAGAAGGATTGGCGCCCCCGGATAACGCACTGAGATCATGTTAAGAGCATCATACAAATCGTCAACGCAAGATGCGCATAAAGAAGGGGAACTGTAGCATTATTCTTAGAATAAGTTTTCTAAAATGGCACAAAGTTCAAACCAAACCATCTGTAAGTTTTTGGAAGAATAATAGGGGAAGACAGGATATTATCGGCGTTGGCTATTAGAACACCTCCTCCACTTCTCTGTTCTCTATCAGAACGACAAACATTGTAACGCTTCTTGCAATCAAACAGTTCCCTGCTCTCTATCTTAGCAGAAAACCACGTTTCTGTCAGTAATAAAACATCTGCATCACATGAATCAATGACACAGTTTAGATCTCCCCGCTTAAGTATTATACTTCTTATGTTTGTAATAAGAATTGAAAGCGCTGTCTTATCACAAGGCGCCCGTCCACTACCCCTCCCGCATCGCTATGGTGAAACCCGTGGCAAGCCAGGCGCAGCGCGAGCTGATTCTTGGTGAGGGGCCGATAAATATCCCGGTGGGCCAGCTTGCTCAAAAACGCTATCATGAATAAGTCATAGCCGTAGCATTTGTCGTTACTAAACAGGTAATTATACCTCAGCTTATACTTCAAGTCAGCCTCCTTCGCGAACTACAGAAGCTCTTTCCTGGCCACCCTTGTCTGCAAAGAATAATCTTCACTTACAGTTACCTTTTTACCTTTAAGTTTAGCGGGCTGGACTAGAATTTCTCGTTTTGTTTTGAACGACCGGAACTTCAAAAGAATCGGACGAGATTTTTCGTCCGAGAAAACGCCAATCTTGTGAGCTCGTTCAACCACGTCCTTTGTAAAAGCAGCAACAAAGCATCCTGAAACCAGGCTCAGTAATTTATCTTCCAACTCATCTCATGTTTCGGACATACTGTCGGGTATACCATAGAACAAAATATTGTCCTTTCGTTGCTTGTCTTCAAGCTCAGCTTGTCGAAGACGTATCCTCTTATTTTCATTGACAAGCTTATCCGTTAGCTCATGCAAACTATGCAATTCCTCATGGGCACCATCAATGGCAGATGATTTAGATTCGACTGCCGATAGTCTTGCGTCAATATCGGCAATATTTCTAATGATAGATTCCTGATTTAGTTTTACTTCATTTATAGAGGCTATTAAGGGCGATTGCTCTAACTCCATTTTAGCGGTCCTTGAATTAATTCCTTCTAACAATGTTAACATCTTATTAAGCTGTTTCTGCAGAGAATTTTCAATAGTGCCGTTTTTGGACCACGTGACAACACTAGCGTCATTTCCAGGTCCAGGGTTAAGTTCAATATCCCCCGACACCAATAGCAGTTGTGTAGAAACGTCGAAGCACTGGACAAGTAAATTCAACAGCATTCCCGGGCGTGGGAACAGCAGCAGGCATATATTGCTCGATTTATTAGCGAACATGGAAACCTTATTACCAACCTGCACAAAGAAACGCATGCCGTGAAGCAGCCGCATGACGACATTGTCCACACGCCCACTGAAAGGAGCGGGCCACTGCAGTCGACTTTTATCCAGGCAGAAAGGTGATGGCGTGGACGATGCGCAGGGCTTGTACGATGGAGCCATAGTATAGCAGGGTTGCCAGAACTGTTCGTGGCCCACGCTGTCAACTTGACCGTCGGCAGTCACAGGCGCAGCCGGGATGGTACTAGCTGGTGCCTTTTATCCGTGGCTGAGTTCAAAGACTGTCATTATCTGCACGAAGAAACGCATGCTGTGAAACTGCCGCATGACGACGCTGTCCCCACGCCCACTCACCACGCCCATTGTTCGCTAAATAAACGAACAAAGAAAAGTCGAGATGACAGAACAGAACCAAGAAGTTAGGAGAAGGCGCCCGTCTCCTATCATCTCTGACTTTGCACAAGAACGAAAGTCGTATTTCTAACTAGAGAACAATGCCTGTATGAAACATTCCGAGAAACTACGCTTTAATTCAGACCACTAGCAATAAACCGTGCAAAGAAATTACCCTGCCGTCCAGAACTACTCGCTTTACGGAGACGCAGTAAAAAAGGGGCACATTTCTACTATCGTATACGATGTCAGCACAATAATTTAGTACAAAGGAATTCGAATCTATGTCGATCAATGCACACAGAAGCACAGAGTGCATATCGGAGCTTTGTTATCAGAATGTACGCGCCCTGAACACAAGAACTGCTCGGCTGCCGCTAGAAAGGACACCACAGGCTTCCGTTTTGTGCCAATGCGGTACTACCGTCCCATGGCACGCTCTTTATACTTGCTCTATGGCCCATTCAGGACCAAGGCCCTCGTCGTATTCTTCGCACATTTCGCCGTGTGGAAGTCATGGTTTCTGCCATCGCCAGTCAGTTTCTGATACTAGTGGAATGAACGACGAGCACTAGCCAGTAGCAAAAGTAACTTTCTTTGCAGCACTCGAAATAAACTCGGAAGGGCAAAAGTGGACAAGGCAGAAATCTGGCTGTTGAAGCACAGTGTTTTTAGAGTATGCACACTCACACAGTTACCGGCAAGCGCTTGCGCTCTAAATAGTTACCATCCATATGTGGACAAGCATTAACTGCAATTTGTCAGTGTTACCTAACAATAGATGTTTATTAAAAATTCAATTTTTATTTCAATCAATTGGGTTACCATTCTTGCGTAAAAAGCGTTATGCGGCCTTTTTTTTCAATTGCTTTTGTTTGAAGGCCAGAGCTACGGAAGTGTGTGCAGTCCACAGTATGTGGCCTCATTGGTGGCTTTCCAAATGCCGAAAATGGCGGTGATTTGCACCACAGTCTTCCTGCCTATACCAATGCATTGCTAATCATTGGCCAGAAAGTGCTGTTTCATTATGTCTTACGGGGGCATTTAGAACAACGTGCAGGTAGTTTGACTCTAAAAGGCCCAGTTATCAATGAAGAGTATCCCAGGTTGAACGCTGGATCAAATTAAAGAGTATTGATTTAGCTGATTTCAGAGCGTAAAAAGGATTGCAAACCCTTGCATTGTGTTGTTATAATAAAGCATGTCGATGGTATAAAAACTTCAAAACAACATTTTCTCCTGATATCTGTCAAAAGTAGAGATGTTTGAGCCCTGGAGAAACCGAAGGTCTATATCCTTTTCTCTTCAGTTTATCTCACAATGCAATTACGAAGAAAATGAATCAGTATGCAGTGAACGTTATTTAAGTTCACTGCGCAAGAGATTGTGAGCGCGTGAAACGTGGAACTTCAGGCCGGGGAGCAGATATGCGTATGCGCTCTGTGCAGATGTTATTAGGGTAAAGACTATTTGGTCTTACTAGAGGCAGTTATCAACTCATTTTCTTTTGCCAAAGTGGAACCGAACACCCACACAGGAGAAGAAACGCGATAACAATTGTGCTTTGCATCTATATACCCTATAGACCTATTTTTTTAGCCGCTACCGGGCGTGGCCATTTTCTGCCGATTGGCACGCTGCCATGCAGTCGCCTTTTTAGGGCCGCGGTATAGCCGCGGCCTCGCCTGCACTGTAGCCACGTTTCGCTAGCTTTCGGGGCTAGAGAACATTGCTGAAAATATGCTCATTCGCCCTGTCGTACAGCTAAAATCTACTCGTTATTTATAGCTTCATTTTGTAAAGTTCCGCATCCCAAAACTACTACGCTATGACAGACGCCGTACTGAAGGGCTTCGGAAATTTCGACTACCAGCGTTTGCTTAGCGTGCACTGACATCGCACAGCACATGGGCGCCTTGCTTTTAGTCTCCAACAAAAAGCGTCCGCTGAGGCCGGGATTGGATCCCGCATCCTTAGGACCAGTAGTGCGCTCTAACCACTGCGCACCCCAGAGCGATGCGTTATTTATGGGTTTAATTTGACTTCCACGTTACCTTTGTTTCTTCTCAGCACGCAGCCGCACTAATAATGCGTTTCGGTGCCTTACCGACGATAAAACGTTTGTGAACAATTTCAAACATTAATCTTGCTTATGAATCGCATATAGTTTCACTTCCAATGCGCTCTTCTTCTTTCCTGCCGCCACTTAGAACTTCACCAATTAAGCTGTGTTGTCATTTGAGTGGGGTGCGCCAGTTACATCAACAAATAATCACAGTATGCTCGTTTGAGTTGACAAGCTAACAGCAGGCAAATTTGTTCGCACCTTATTTTTAAACACCACCGCATTAGGATCGTTTATTTTATCATTGAAAATTCTATAGCGCCTATCGAACTGTTGCGCCTGCATGTCAAGGATAATGCATGTTTTTATGTCCTACACGTACATTCTCGTACATGCCAGAGAAAGAGCAGCAAAAAAATGGTAACTAGAGCATACCAACTAAGCGTCTAAGTTATTGGCTTTGAGGCATGCCGTAGAGGAGTGGTCGGAAAATTTATCAACTGCCTGCTTCTTTAACGTGCGCTGACATTGCACACTAAACAGGCGCTTCATCTTCGTATTATTCGAAGCGTGGCCGTCGCTTCCGTGACCGAAATTATGTCTTTAGGCTCAACAGTTAAGAGCCCTAAGCATAGATCCAACGCTGAAGGGCACAAGCCCGTTTCGCTATTTGTATTAAGTCTTGAACAAGTAATAATACTGCAGCCAGCAATGGCAACTTCGGCAGCCAGAAGACGAGCATATTTCATTTTGACGCTATCGATGTGTGTGAAAGCGCTGTGTAGCCATTTGGGTCATGTCACAGCATGTAATGAAATCGTGTTTGTTGCCTTCCAGGCACATACACCAAAAAGCTACTTCGCTCAACCGCTATGCCTTCCGACTTCTCTCTAAAATAAGGAAATATCAATCGGGAGTCCTGGCAGTCGTACTTAGATTCCATTAAAGGAAAAAAGAAAGCCAAAGACGAACCACTCTTGACCGTTTCGCCTAAGAAAACTTCAGCGTGAAGCACGCCGATCCGGTTACATCTGACACCATGGAGTCAGGTCCAAACATCAATATCACCATGCGCGAAGGTGAAAAAGTAAAAAAAGTATTGATTTATTACACATGAAGCGCATCGCCCTCGCCCCCTCCCTCCCCCCGAAAAAAAAAACGCCACTGCTGCGAATAAACGGCGGTTTACAGTTCGTAACCTGCATGGTAGGCTACCCTCGTATACTGTGTCAACGAGGGACCAGTGCGCTAAACAATGCTGCAGTATTACCTGGAACAGGGAAAAATAAGTAGCGATGCACAGCACACACCTACATGCGTAGATAGTAGAGCGCGTTAAGTAAAGAATTGAAGAACACTCGCTCACAAACATTTCTTGAAAGCGAGGAGCCCGCACGCCCGCAGTCCCCTGGGTCTCGCGTGCCCGAGTGGACGCCTGGGGTCGAGTAGGAGCATTGGGAGAAGGAGAGGAGTAGAAGAAGGATTGAGGAAAGGTATCCTTTATCACCGCTGCGGTTCATGCTTTATATGATAAATATAGAATGGAGGATACGAGAAAGTAACCCAGGTTTTAGCCTGTCATATAGATTAGGCGGAAAGGTGGTAGAGCAGCGCTTCCCCGGTTCAGTGTATGCAGACGATAGTGTGCTTTTAGCACATAGCCAGGATGACTTGCACACACAAGTTAATTATTGCAGAGACGACGGAGACGCCCTGGGCTTCAGTTTTAGCGCTGTTAAGTCGGGTCTGATGATTTCAATGGCTTATCTGATGAGGGTCTTAAAATACAAGGCCATGAAATACCCAGAGTGGCAAAATATATATATCTCGGGGTATGGGTAAACGAAGAATTGGCATACATTGAAAAGCATGAGAAATCAGGGCAAAAGGGTGAAGAAATGCCGGGATAATGAAGAAAAGGGCATTGTGGGCATACAACAGGTATCATGTGCTGAGGTGTATTTGAAAAGTAATTATGGTGCCCGGACTTTCTTTCGGAGATGCGGTTTTGTGCCTAAAATCAGATATACAGCCGACATTAGAAATAAACCAGAGAGCCGTCGGACGATTAGCACTTCGGTGCCTACGGCAAAACAACAAATGAGGCTGTACAGGGAGACACGCGCTGAGCCTCTGTCGACGTAGGGGAAGCTCAGAGTAAAATATTATATGAGGACTTCCTGAGGAAATAAGACTTTAACAGGTGGGCAGCTAAAGTATTTAAATACCTCTACCTACAGCGCGTTGACTCTCAATGGAGGAAAAGTACTAAGAAACTAACCAGTAAGTATGCTGGTCACTTACTGGTAAGTATGCTGGGACGAAGAAATAAAAAGCGTTAAGCAACATATGAAAGACACAGAAGGTAAAAATTCAATACATTCTATGGAAAAGAAACAGATTGTGGAATTATACAGAAAGTGAAAAAGGCAGAGCAGGAAGGCAGCTTTTTTTGATAACTCAAGAGGCAGTGCCCTACTTTTTGAAGCTAGATCAGGCTACCTTAGAACACGCAGCTAAAAAAAGAAAATTAATCATGAAGATGACACATGTGTAGTATGGGGTAAATGCACTAAAACAATTGACCATCTTATACTCGAATGAGATGGTATCTATCCGGAAGTCGATGCAGGCGCAGTCACTCTCCCTGAGGCCCTAGGGTTTAGAAATACCAGTTGTCAGGTGAATGCACCTGTGGTGGAAGCTAGCAGAATATGAATGGAAGATTGGTGGCTTAAAAGCAGAAAGGTAACATAATGTTAGTAATGTAGGAACAAAAATTCAATACATAGAATGTAGGATATAGGTAACTGATCTAAAACAATAATTAGGATATAGGGGAAACAAAACGAGCATGATAGCAACTGCTACCACCCCGTTTCAAAGCGGATGCGCCTATATTCCATCCATCCACCAAGCCCGCTAACCGCCTGCGTGTAAAGGTAAACAAACTGGTTTATACCCTTTTCTGTTAGACTGTTACGAACGGAACGAGCTCAACTACATTTTTATAGCGCTGCCCTTTCATGTGAAGCTCATATTTACTCTGACTCTTTTTCCCAACTGTCTATAAGAGATATCTGGTAAATAAGATGTTTGCGTGTACTGTGCGGAACCACGAATCCCGAGCGCTCACTCTTAGCCGTGAGTGGCATCCCCTTGTAGGGAGAAAGGGGAACCCGGTGTTTGAGCCGATTCTGAGCGTTTGGACCGTTAAGGCCTCTCAGCCGAGGCCACACACCACTTTGGCCCCAGTTTTATGTAAACGCCACCACCGAGATGAGCCATTTGGGGATAATCGGCAGTCGCCTTTTGTCCTGCTCTTTATTATTAACTTTCTTGCCCTCTTTCTCTTACCTTTACTTTATTTTTCTCCCTTCGTTTCCTTTTCTTCCAGGCGAAACATGGTGCGGCGAACCACTATGACTTCCACCACATTTATTTACACTTAAGGTTCCTGTTCCGTTGCATTGTTTTGCTTCATGGTGGATGGCTGCCATCGTGACCGAAAAAATACAACTTAACGCTAAATTTCAGATTTAAAACCATGGCCCTCAGAACAAAAAGGGGCAGGCTGAAGCTGCTTGCCAGTTTTTTCCACAAAAAGAAGGAAGGGCTCCCCAAGTATCACGTTGTCCCCAGTGAGCATCAAGAACAGCCTGCAAACTTAATAGCTCCTTTCTTAATATTGAAATGCCTCACGAGTGCCCTTGGCTTAGGCTACTAAATTACTAAGTTAGCCAGTGAGAAACTTCTGTAAATGCTTGACAAAGCTCAGGATTCTAAATTATCAGGCATTGGATTATTCGGTGATAGCCCAATTTCTGTGACACCTCACAGGTCTCTGAACAAAGTACGCGGCATCATCTCTGACAACGATTTCCAATATTTAAGAGAAGAATAAATGCTGGAAAATCTTTCTGAAAGGAACGTAACTTATGTCGACAGAATAAACATCAGCAAAGACAATTAAGATATTCCGGAAAAACATTTCGTCCTCACTTTTGCCTCCTGTACAAGGCATGAATTTATTGAAGCAGGACAAGCCAAAATCTCCAACCATGCCTACGTACCGAATCCCCGCCATTGCTTCAGATGCCAATGCAATGATCTGGCCACAGGGCTAGAAGTTGCCGAAGCCGTTAAACATGCTTAAAATGGACAACGAAAAACCATAAGAAAGAGCGCTACTCTCAACTGATTTTATTAGAGAAGAAGCAGTTTTTATACACAGACCCCATGTGAAGAAATCTGGGTACACGACAAGAAAGTGTACATGCGCACAAGTCAAAGAGGCTGTTGATAACACACCCTACTCAGATAGCTTATTTAAAAACTTGTACTCGTTAGAATACAGTTTCACCGAAGGGCTACTCACAGAATCAGACCCCTTATTACTCATGTGGAACGCCTTATTTAACAGCCGCGATAACACATCATTGCCTCTTCCGACAACCCGTGTCAGATTTAGCAACGGCGCACATGTCCCCAGCCGACCACATGACTTACAATAGACAAGCAAGTTTGTCCCGGTCAGAATTAGGCCATTCCGATAATCTGTGACCGGATATGGAATTGACATGTGCATACACCCACTTCCGATGTCAGCTGTCACATGAGAGATATCTAAATCACATCGAAGAGGATGGAGTGGGTCAAGCATTGCCACTTGCACAAATCCTCGGAGAGTCTTTCGGCCGGCTCATATAACTTCGACAGTGTTTATAGTCAGCGCGTTGCACGAGTAACAGGTTGAATAAGACGTTTTGCGATGTGCAAGCGTTTCTGAACGCCAGAGCAAGTAAATTGACACTCAGGCGGGGTATGCTGCAGGACTCACCCCGCAGCGACAAATATGTTGTGCAACAGAAAAATTATTGTGCCTTGAAGCCAGGCGGAGTACAAAATAAAGCCACGTTCTAGAGACATATACTGAATGCACGTCCGCCAATACATCGACAAGTGACGTTTCTTTTATTATTTTTAGCACTCGTTTTGATCTTCCTTTTTTATTTCTAGGACATGCTGCGGACTGTCTTGACGCGGTAGCAGCTACAAACGCAAGCCTGGCGGTGTGTGGTATATGTTTGATGGCTATACTTGATTTTCGTCTTGTTTGTCGCACAGATCACTGTCGCAAGGCTTAGCTACGGTAGGTGTACCTTATGGACCTGTTTGTTTACATTACCAGAGATTCAAACTTATTTTGCCTAATGTGTCGAGGTATTAGACATTGCATATTTATTTATAGTTTCAACTTCTGCAACCCACAAAAGACATCGGAAGCGAGACTGCTAGCGGACTTCGCTCAAAACAAGAACACGAACGGTGTCGAAAACGGCGAAGTGCTCACACCAAGAGGAGTACGCCTCATTCATTCCACTGAAGTTGGCTTTCGGCTGCGCGCGCGGGCTTTCGGTGAGCTGCTCTCTGTCAGGGACGCTCGATTGGAAAGTTTTGGATCAATTTAGACAACCTCTTGTCTTTTACCCTATCCTAGCGTCGCACAATACACGGGAGTTTATGAATTTCAGCTCCATCATAACGAGGCCACCATGAGCGAGTTAATATCCTGCGACCTATAGTCGGATACAATTCTTCTGCTAGCGGCAACCACCCAACACAAATCCTGTGCAAGCATTTTGAAATTAAACCAGGATCATGTCAAACGTCTAAGTAAAAAGCTATGCATCAGACGCGATTACAACGCTGCTCAAGAACTTCGATGGCTCTACTTGTTCAGCGGAGCCAAATTAAAAAAAAAAACGATTTGGTTTACTGTTTTGCAGAGTGAATTATACACAGGTCAGGTACTATAGCCAATATAATAATATAGGAACTACTGCTTCTTCTTTTTTCTTCAAGTTATGTTCCACTAGCGGCCAGTAGACAAAACCCCGAAACAGTAAACGTTAGCGGCGTTCACTGAAAAGACGTTCTCCATCTCTTACAGTCGAGCGCCCTAGTTGTTGAAGTCACAGAGCAGCTTTTTGCGCTTTATTAAATTAGGGACTCATTTCCGCCACTATAGAAGCTACAAGAGAAATGCGTTCATTTCCTTTGTTAAAAAATAAAAATCAGCAAAACATCGTCGAACATTGGCGAGAAACTGGGGGAGGGGTGTGCACTAAGCCTTTCATTATTAAGTTTTATGACAGCGTTAATGCCTGCGGTCTGCGGGCTTCCCTTGTGGACCCTCGTTATCGTACATGCGCTCACCAAATCCGTAAATTCCTTAATTTGTGGCTGTATCATTTCGCAGAAACCCATTAGCACACAGTCCTAAGTTACCTTGTGCTAACCTTATGTTTGTTAAAGGTTGAATCGTGCTAGTAGTTGGTGTAGACAGCACGTTCAGAACCGCAAGCTCTCGACAGAATTCATGATCTG
This sequence comes from Amblyomma maculatum, assembly GCF_055883805.1. NCBI lineage: Eukaryota > Metazoa > Arthropoda > Arachnida > Ixodida > Ixodidae > Amblyomma > Amblyomma maculatum. The sequence goes on from NC_139346.1 coordinate 68,896,168, forward strand.
TTTGTGTTTGCCAGGTATATAACGTATGCGGTTTTGTTTGCAGTTCAGTCCCGCGAATTGCCTGCTTTGTTGTGCCGGCTGCAGGTGCGATGAAGTTGCTTCTCACTAGTAATGTGCGCTTGTGGTTTGCACTGTTTTTACGTAGTAGATAGGCAGATATGCTTCGAGATATGCTGATAATGTAGAGGTACTGCGTGGATGTTGGATCACCTGTATTTGGGTCTTTCAATTTCCAAGCCATGATCACAATGCGTGCTGAACACAAGATGGTGGCATGCTAGCAGTTATTTCTAAAAGAAAAATGTTCAGGCAGCTAATGCATGTTCATGAAGATTATGTGTGCATTTCCTGCCTACAGCTATAGCCAGTAAGTATTGAGAGGCCAGCGGGTGACTTAGTGGCCTGGGCTGTTGAGTTGACGTTGAAACCCTGCTTTTACACAGACATGCAAATGTATCTGCCGCACGGCTGACTCCGGAACAAAGGGTCTTGGAAGCTTCATTGCAATCCCACTCCCACACTTAAAATCAGCTACATAGATTGGCTGCTTTCCTCTTTCTCATATCATGCGGTGTCATTAGGTCGGACAGCCGACCCGTAGGTGATTGCCAGCCTATCTCCTACTACCACTTGCGGACCCGTGGCAATGAGCTTTTGCTCACGCCGACACTGGAGTTTTGGAGACCGGGGCCTTTAATGCTATAAAACCATTCTGCAAGGCTAGTGCAGAAATACAGAAGAACTTGTTCGGTATCGTGTCAGATTTAGTGTCCCAGTACAGGCGGAACTAGCTTCACTTGACAAATCGAGGCCTTCGATTTCTGTCCACCTTTCTAGGCTTCGAAGAGATGCCAAATTGGTTGGAGACCTCTAGTACAAAAATATCATAAAATTGATATCACTAGAGTTCCTTTTGTTGAGAGTACTTTGAATGTGGAAGGGTTTAGCGCCATTCATTTGCAATGTTTCTCTTTCCGTGCAGAAACAACCTTGTTATGCACCAAGAGAACAATCTCAATCTATCTTGCTTAGTTTGATGTTGCTCTGCAGCAATCCTTCAACCTGAGTTAGGCTAGTAAGTTTTTCTACTGTGCATATGAAATATTGTTTCGTCAATTGCGCTGCGCCGCGCGGTGTATCCCATGTGAAAGAAAAGGATGAACTGAATGCGCGAAGACTGGACTTGGCACATTCCCCACACCTCCACCAAGTTGTTACGGACGGTGGGGGGGGGGGGATGGGGGGAGGGTTATTATTTACAAAATAGGCGGAGTATGCGTAAAAGCCAGGAACAGTAAGAGCAAGGCTTGTCCCAGAGCCAGTCCGCTTGCATTCAAATCATCCCCTTGAAACTGAAAACCCGGCTGCTAGTATGATGTTATTGTCATTACATTGCGCTACTCGCAGCTTCACTTTGTCGTTATTAAGTCAAGGGAAGTTTGGCTACGGTGCATTAGTGAAATTAATTTCTTTTTCAGGAATCTGCACCAAATAAAGTCCATGCCACAGCGAATTTATTTGCGTTATGTCCTTACACGCAAAAAGTTCTTGTAGCATTTTCAGGCTGAGTAGAGAAAGCGACGCTGATGTTGGATTCTGTATTTGTACTTGCAGTTGCTGTTCAGTGCAAAACTGCAATGGTGGGTATCATCACTCGACTTCCGCCTTGGACGCCATTCGCGACCACAAGTGTGCCACGGAAAGAAACCCACTCACCGGCCGTTAACTTTGACACGACTATTCCTTCTCGTGCAAATCTGAATGAAAAACACATAAGGAATGCATATGGCTACTTTTATATGGATAATTGCAGCAGCTTGTTATTTAATTTATAAACTATTTTTGACTGAAATAATTTTCATTTTGAATCTAAGACGCAGCTGTAGCCGCCATGCGAAAGCGTGACCAAATGTGCTTTACTTGGTGTACTGTATATTTTCTAGTACTCTTTTTTACTTCCTTTAACAAGCAGGACCCATTGCCTGCAAATGATCATGCAATTTAGGTATAAGTTAATATAATCGCACAATACCATTTGTGCATCAAGTGCACACTTTTATCAAAAAGCTAAACATTCATCCCGAAGATCGCAACTGTTTTATATCACATTCATATATAGCCACTTGAGCAAGGCTGCCTAATGTTAGAAGTGGCTTTTAGGCTGATTATGTATTGTTGCAGGCAAGAGCTGCAACGACTGAGCACTTGGATAAGTGCTCAGTCGTTGCCAAGAGTAGAAATAAGCTAACTCGTGAGATTGTGGAGGCTGCACAGATTAGTGCTCAGTCGTTGCCAAGAACCGAGATAAGCTAACTCGCGAGATTGTGGAAGCTGCACAAATTGCTGCTTGGCAAGATAACTGTGCTAGTACACCATCAATTTCCTTGCCTAAACAAGAGCTGGCCTTATTGGGTTCAAAACATTCCTTATTTTCCTTTTTTTACGCATCTGTTTTTTAATTTATTTTATTAGCTACTTTTACTCAGGCTCCGTTCGACATGGTTGTTTTTGGCTTTCTTCGTCAGTCGCAAGTTAACGCCCGTCTTGAGGTGTGTGTTCTCTCCCCTTTTGTCCGTCGTCCTGGTGTTACGCTTCTTTTATGGTATAGAACACTTATCTGCAGAGGTTTGTCAGCGTACTCACAACTCTAAATTACAGAAATGCAGTCATACCACTGCTTGGTAATATATATTGTCACCACTCAAGTCACAGGGAGCCGTGAAGGTACACGTAGCCGAGGACCCGAGAATAAGGTCGGCTTATAGTTTCGATCACAGAGTCCAGCACCAGCGCTCCGCTCGTGCCAACAACCGCTTCGTCGCCGTCGGCACCAAACACGGCTGTCGCGCGGCGCTAGGCACGCGGCAATATACACATTATAACAAGGATCTTAACTAGACAACATAACATAGCATTCGGTTGGATTCCGCGTCACATAGCATTGACGGAAATGAGACAGCGAACCCGTGCGCTGCTCAAGCTCGTAGAAAAAAGAAAGAGAGAAAATAAACATGGCACAAAAATAATGCGTGACGTTATTACAGCGTAGACAGGAGAACACGTAACAGTGTATGAGGAATAACCAGGTAAATAATAAATTAAGTGTCGTAAAGCCCATGAAATGAGAATGGAAATCGAGCACATGTACACATTACGAACATTTCATGAAAGTGATAGTATGCTGTCGTTTTATTGGACCCACGAATCCTACCCACAATGTTTTACTAATGAAACATGATAACCCAACCTGCGAAGAATGCAGAGAGGTGTTCACACTCAACCACGGCTTACATTCCGAAACTGCATACATACGGAGGAAGCAGACTACTGCTTTTTTACAATCATGCCATCCCATTCCGCCCCAGCCTTCATTTAGGTGAAAAATCAATCCCACATTTCTCACGTGTTTTACTTTCAAAACAGAAGGACACTTTCTCCGCACGGTAGTGTTTCCAACACACTGATTTTTCTTATGACTAAAAGAGCTCCTTCTAACCTTTTCTTGACGTGTGATACATTTAGCTACTTATTCAGCAGCAAAAATATAAAGTCCAGCAAGTTCAAACATCTTTTTCCCAGTTGATTTCAGCGCAAGAACTAGGCCGAGTGCAAGGAGCTTAAAATTCTTTTTGCCTTTACTTGACCACCGTTCAGAGTCTTTCCCCTTTCTAGGTAGGTGGCTTCTCTTCCATATACTTGCAGCAACTAATCGCATTTGAGTATGGTGGGCCTATCTCCTAGTGGCGACTTACAACAGAAGTGATCCAGCGACCGCGTAATCACACCTCACCCTCTCCACCGCGCGCCAAATATATACATCGCGTTTTTCATCCCTGGCGCTATTCCGCCACCGCCTACATAGGAGAAGAAAGCTGCGTTCCACTGTTTGTCGCCATGCCCATCGTCCTTTACAATTTATATGGCAGCCCGCCGTGTGGCTTTGTTCGATCTCTAGCCCAAGAAATCGGTGTGGAGCTTACTCTGAAAAACATGGATTACGCGAACAAAGAACACCTCTCTGTGAAATTCATCAAGGCAAGTACAACGCATTCAAAGCGTGCACTTTACCTTCTTTTAGCTGTGGCTGCTATTTTTTTGCTCTCATGGCTGTCTGTACAAACAATCAGCATACCTTTAACAAGCTATTGCAGAAGGGCTATTTGCACAGGGGACTGGAGAGAGAGAGAAGTTTTTTTTTTCTTTTTTTTTTTGTAAGCCAGATAATTTACCAGGGTTTAGGATTCGCTAAACTGGAACCATAACTTGGATAGGTCCGCCGTGTAAAATATTACACTAGTTATTCGAATGATTATCAGTCCCCATAACTAAGTTTTTTTGGCTTGGATTAGGTGGTGGAAGTGACATTATTTCCTTTTCATTATTTCCACGGTAGCTCATAGGGAAGATAGTGTATTAAAATAATTGCTATGTCGGCTTTTTTTACTGCTCATGCATGTCTAGCTAGGCTGGTTGATGTAGCTAGCTCATCCATTCCCACTGGGGGCCATCAATGCAATGTGGGTAAAATGTGCCTACGCATAGAGCACGGTCAAATATTTAGTGGAATCCCTCAAGGGGAAGTAGATTTGTAATAAGAGGGTAATTACTCATTGACATCCACCAAGCGCAACCATACAGCTACAAAATAATGCCATACAGCTTCCTCAGAAACTTCGTAGTGAAAGAAAAATTCGTTCTGGTCCGGGGAGCAAACCCGGGAGAACCGTCTTACCGGGGCAGTCGCTCTACCAAAAGAGCTGACCAGGACGGCCAGCAGAACACGTAGTAGGGCGAGAGCAAATTGATCTACAACTCTAAGTAGGAATGGTGTTGGTCAAATATTTAGGGGAATCCCACAAGGCGGAGTAGATTTGTATCAAGGGAGTAATTACTCATTGGTATCAACCTGACTGCGCTTGGATGGGTGTCAATGAATAATTACTCCTTTATTAAAGAGCATGGTAACGGAGAAATATTTTTGCTTCATTACTATCGACATAAACTTTGACGTGGATCGCAATGTCTGCTGTATACAGTGCCGCCACTAAAATTTTGCCGCGAAACCCAGTAGGCCTACAAGACAAAGAGCGAACATCTGAATGTCTAAAAAACGATTATTTAAGAATAAAAGGCAGATCACAACAGGTGTATATTTTCCGAAAGCCAAACCAGACCTAAAGAGCTGAGTGTTCCTAGGTTTTCGGTACAATTTGTCACAATCGTGTAATGAATTGGGATTGTGTCATAATAAAAATGCTAATCATCAGATCAATAAATCCAATGCTGGTAAACGTGCTTACCATATCGCTCTGATTAACTATTTTTTGTGATAGTTAAAGTCACACAGTTCACAAAATTGCCTCCTAACATTAGCCGCATTCCTGAATCTGCTGCTCCCTGCTATGCGTGAAGTCTATTGAGTTGTCCTAAACATCAGTTATCTAGCCTTCGTTCAAAGCCATGCTCATGCGTATTTCTTCTTCACTTTGGCTGTTATGTCTATAATTCGTTCACAGACATACTTTACACTTTTCCGTCTTTCAACGTTATCCTATTCTTTCTTCTGTGCATAGTTCCGTTCGCTGTTCTCATTTTATTCTCGGTCCTTCCTGTAAGTTGCTAAGCTTCAATCTGTAGGTGAGCACTCTGAAGGTACATCCCTATATAATTCTGTTAGATGGTTAATTGCAAACTGCCATCACATATCCTAGCATCCCGGGCGCAACCTCTGACTCATGCTTATTCTCCTTGTTGTTGCATACTCCTGGCCTAATCTGATCTCTAGACTTTCTTAAATAGAAACATTCCCTTCTACTCCAGATGCGTCCTCACCATAGTAAACTGCATTTCTTCTCCGTTTGCTTCAGCGTCAGGTTAGATTTTTTAAATTAATTTATACCTGGCTTTCTTCTTTCCCTATTCAGGTTATCGTCATGCTTTGATATTCGTTGCTCACCAAGAAAATATCATCGGAACATTGGAAAACGCTTAAGTAGACCCCTTTAAAAATTTTATCAAGTACTGCTGTCCATTTCTCTCAATACTATCAATAAATAAGCGGTGAATAATACAGCAGGAATCGCGTCTGCCTCATTGGCGTCCTTTATTCAGGAATATAGGCGCTGTAATAAATTTATATCAAGACAATGCACTCCACCCGTCTTGTTGCTGTCACATCGCAACTGTTATTTTCAATAATTTAGAGGCTCGCTTCAATGTTCTAAACCTCCATTTAGCTGTTCTGCAAATTGCATCGTGCTTACAAATGCACAGGGCTCTAGAGATGGTAAAAACTATTTTTGTTTTGAGTTGGTGATTTATCCCGATTGCAATGTCTGATATACGTCCTATACAGTTTTCTTCACACTATGCAAAAAAAAAATCAAGTTTTATTATCCCACTCTCATGCTGGGTACGCCTCAAGGGGGGTGGGGGGGCGTGGACTTCTCAAGCCGCAGGTACGCGGCATTTTCCTCTGCCTCCTTCTGTTTTTCTCGTGAAAAACAACAGCGCAAGTGTGCGTATTTGTGTAAGTGCGAAGCTGTAGGTCGATGTGGTGGCATTTCCTCGAAAGTACGTGTGGTCATTGTTCGGAAGCCTCTTGATATTATTTCTATTCTTGCCCCCATCTCTGTTTGTCAGACCCTTCGGCAGCGGGGCAAAGATTGCACGTGTAACTAGCTGATAATTGGACGAGACGAGATAAAGGTCAAGCATGTGTCCCGCCAGTTTCTGTGTACCATGCACTCGGTGTGTGCCGTTGAAAAAATGACAATGCAGACTTTCCGGACAGCGCGGGGAATATCACCGAACCATAGAACAATACGCGCCCCATGTGGGCCTACGTCCGCGAATAGCAGAGAAAAAACCTGGCAACTGCAGGTCCTATAGGTACTGAATACTACCAATTAAATGCCAAGAGCCACATAAGTGCAAGTTATGCCAAGCTCTGCAATAATCAAGGTGTCCACGAGTGAAAAGGGATGCGGGAGCTCGGTTGGCTATTGCAGTAATAATTAAATGAGGTTTTAGCAATGAGTGAGGTGCGAGTTCGCGACACTAAGGGATACTGGCCAAATTTCTCGTGTGTGCACAATGACTCCGAGCTTTATAGACCGTTTTATCATGGGTACCATTTTGTGTATGTGTCGCCATCTAACGGCTAAAGCGAGAACAACCGCCATGCCGGTATGTGCGGTCGCGTCCGCGAAACAGGAGAGAAGTAGTGCGCATCGGCAATTCGAAGTTTCGAATTAAGTTTTATGCGTTTTTAAATACATGACAGAAAATAAGACTCAGTATCAGCCAAGGCATTAGGTCAAAAATGGCCGGGATTTATTTATTTATTTACGAATACCTCAAAGGCCCCATTAAAGGGGTATTACATGAGGGAGTGGTACAATCAGCACATTAAATTTTCTATTGATGATCTCAATGATGATGGGTCGGTGTCGTTCACGATAGCATCTGGAAGGGCATTCAATCCCTAGCTGACTTGACAATCGGGCCTTATCGGGCTGAGGACTACAAGCCTGAATAAGGTATAAAGTGTGCAACTGTCATGGGGCACAAAGGGGAGGTGCTGCCTCACTTGCGTCGAGGGCGGTAAAGCAAGCAATTCAAGGCAGTTTTCTACCTACGTTTTACCGTCGAATGGCTAATGTAGACTAACATTTTGAGCAATGAAAGCAAGCGAATGGAGCCAATTTAGCCATTTCAAGATATTTTATGAGCAATGCTAATCGCGCCACATTTGTGCCCCCGAGGGAGCACAACAGCAGGGTTAGCAGAGCCTCTCCCAAACGCACACCCCTGAAAGAGCCGGGCGCCAGACCGGGGGACGTTTGTACCCAATTTTACCGGTGGGTGTACGGCGGCTACTGCATGAAAATCTCGCATTCTCGCACCCCTTCTGGGTTTCTGTTCATAAGGATCTGTTTTCCATATCGGATCCATTTACTATACCCCAAGCCACTGTTTTTGGGTGGCAAATCGCTCAAGTGTCGTAGCATTGGCTATCTGGCGATGTGGTTTCAGCATTGTCTCGATGTTTCAGCCACCGGTTTACCAATGTGAGTGGAAAGTGGCGGAGACTATTGTCGAACTGTGAACTGTGACTGGCCGCTAGTGGCGTTCGTCTGATGCTGCCGTCATGCTGATGTCCGGCCTGCAGAAACAGAAAATCGACAGTTGATCTAAATGACCTTATTGAATAATGTCCCATAATGACCTCAACGAAAGTTGCTTTTATGAAAATTATTTTATAGCTCATTTGGGGTCGCAAACTTTGCTTACTTTAAAGAATGGCTGACGTTCCCATGACGATATTCACAGTTATTATCGGTAGCAAAAGCTTGCGAAATGTGTGTTTAAAAAAAATTTGTAATGTAGTTTCACTGAATAATAAGCTGATAATCATTATAGTAGGCCCCGTTGTAAACAAATCGCAAGGCAATGCGGTGAAATAGTTTGTTTTCGCTTTACGGCATCTCGTTAATTTTTACCACAAAGAAAATCATCCGCTTGTTAAGTTTTTCCTGTACCTTATTTACAAAGGCAGTGTTCAGGGCTGACACGAAAGGGTGTCAAGGCGAAACACTATCGGTTGGAGGAGGAGGAGGAAGAACATTTATTTCTGCCGAATATGGTGCAGCAGCCACCTACGGGTCCGCAGGCGTCCGGGGAGGCAGTCTGTCGCACCGCGGCCAGAGGACACCCGGCCTCGTCTAGGAGAAGAGGTCTTCAGCCTCGGCCGCCAGGAGGACGGCGAATCGCTGCGTTTTTTCATCGGAGCTTCTTAGCGTGGTCTCCCATTCATCGCTAGTTTTAATCACGTTGCGCCCTGGGGCACGAACGCAACTCCATATTATATGATGTAATGTTGCCACATGGCCGCAAAATTTACAAATTTCGGTTTCTGCACCGTCCCTCTTCCGCCCTCTGGCACCCGTCCAACTCCTCCACAGGGGCGAAAAGAAATTTCGAGCTTGGAGTCTTCTCCAGTCGTACGATTCCTTCTTACTCGGGGATCTAACCGGTGGCGGATATATCCTCCGGTCTTTCTTCAGGTTGTCGGTTACATCCCTAAAGGTACCAATACATTCTTTGGTTTTAGATGTTGTGGAGGCGTCCGCAGCACCCCGAGGTAGCGAGGAGCGGGCGAGCATGTGGGCAGCCTCGTTACCGGCGAGACCGGCGTGTGCTGGGGTCCACATTACGGTCACGTTTTCGGCGAGAGACGACTCGTTCAGAAGTTTTGCAGCACGATTGCTGACTCTACCCTTGCTAAAATTTCTAACCGCCGCTTTGCTATCCCTGATGACGTGTTTCACGCCTGGTCGTGCAATGGCTATTGCAATCTCCTCCGCCTCTACCGGCGGTAGATCTCGGTTTCTTTCTATTCCTATGGTGATCCCAGTGTCTAATAGGGCGACCGAGGTTACGTCACCTTCTTTCCCGATCGCTGCATCGGTGTAGGCGACCGATCCCGGCGGGAGTTTGTCCAGTTTGTTAGCGAGGTGCTTAGCTCTGCTTTTCCTCCTCCCTTCGTCGTGTACGGGGTGCATGTTCTTCGGTATGGGCGAGACTATCGGTTGGTGCTTGAAATTCAGAGGTTGATCGTTATCGCCCGACTGAAATAGTTGGAACCTACAGCGACAAACGTTCATACTGCCGCTGTTCATTTTTTCTCTTCGGTTAATCATTTATTTATTTTCGGCTGTTCATCACTTGTTAATTCGAATGGCACAGTTGGTTGGTTGGTTCACAGGAGGGGAAAGGCGCAGTATCTGTCACACTTGCTCTGTGGACACCTGAACCGCGCCGTAAGGGAAGGGATGAGGGTGGGAGTGAAAGTGGAAAGAGAGAAAAGGGAGCCGTAGTGGAGGGCTACGGAGTAATGTCGACCAGCTGGGAATCTTTAACGTGCGCTGACATCGCACAGCACACGGACGCCTCTTCGTTTCGTATCCATCGAAACGCGGCCGCCGAGGTCGGGTTCGAAACCGGGTATTCCGGACATATAATATGGTGAGGCTTCCCCAAAAAAAAACAAAATATTTTGCCTCTGCCCGTGCCAGTAGTTGGGCGTCTTACCACTGCACCATCCCGGCGGGGCGAATGGCACAGTAAAGGCACAGTAAAGAAAAAGATTTTGGTAGCCGCGGCCCATGTTGTTAGCCGCTGAGCTGCTGCTGGCGGAAATGAAACAAACAGGGAGGAAAACGAAAGGCATCTAAAAGCATACATAATATAAAGAACAATAAAAATAGCGCACCGCTCATATCAGTCGACGAGCGTAGTCACTGTTCAGCTATTTAAGACGATTTGTGTGCAAAATACTGGGCAGCGCGCGTGCTTTCTGCTCAGTATGCCATGCCTCCTCCGCTGCTACCCCGCGTCCGTGCATTCCAGAGAGGAGGACTGAGGCTGCACGCTCCGGTTCGAGGCTATTTTCCTCCTCACCGCGATAACGGTCTATAAAGAACCTCGCGCCAAATTAAGGAATAATACCTACATTACTGCCCGGCACCTAATAACACGATGTAGTGCCCTACGAAATAGTGATTTTTCTCGCTACAGCTCCACTTCAGCTATCAGCGGCATACGGGTATATTTATCTCTGGTTATTAATAGGCTGGGCGACTGTATCGTAATGCCCTTTAAGAAGGAATAGGCATTAGCATTATTTTTCCAGAAACGAATATTACGGCTTTTCCAAAGACTACAACTGCAATAGTGACGTCGATATGCTATATATAAACACATCCTGTTCTGAGTAACTAAACCAAAAAGTGTTATACCAATTCTTGCATGCTTTCAATTGCAAAACATGCTCGATAAGAATTCTGGGACCGATAGCTCCTCAAATGGGTGAAGGAAATAAAGAATTGGGGACCACGACATCGAAGGCTGGCTGAAGCAAAGACCAATGAAGCGCTTATTCCATTGATTTTATATTCATTTTTCTCTAGATTTATATCACATTACCCTAAAGGCCCAACGCTGCAAAGTGGTCGCACTCTCTGTAATATCAATCCGGTTACCTCACTCGTGTGCTCTTTCTGAAAATAATAATAATAATTGGTTCAAAGCAGGGGAAAGGCGCCGTATCTGTCACACTTGCTCTGTGGACACCTGAACTGATTAAACTGATTTATTTATAGGAAGGGAAAGGCGCGGTAACTGTCTCACTTGTTTTCTTGTGACACCGCAACCGCGCCGTTGGGGAAGGGAGGAAGGTGGGAGTGAAAGTTGAAGGAGAGAAAGAAGAGCCGTAGTGAAGGGCTACTGAGCAATTTCGACCACTTGGGGATCTTAACGTGCGCTGACATCGCACAGCACACGGACGCCACTTCGTTTCGCCTGCATCGAAACGCAGCCGCCGTGGTCGGATTCGAGCCCGGGAACTCCGGCACAGTAGTCGGCCGTCTTACCACTGCACCACCCCGGCGGGCATTGCAAATGTGATATAAAACCAACTATACGAGGAGTTCGATATTACCAAGCAATCAATATTTTTTTGTATTCCTCAACGCCTGAAGATTTGGAGCAATGTCTGCATTGAACTCAATGCGACATGCTGGTTGTATTTTTTATCGCTGAATCTGACCAATACGTAAACACACTGTCAACAGAATAAAACAACTGTTACAGAAACCTAGCAATCGCCTCAAGAAAACTGCTGTATACTGTACAATAGTGTATATATATCTTTTATTTTTACCTACCCTTTTCTTTCTCCCTATCACTCACCTCTGATTTCCTCTACCTTTTCCTCGCTATCCCTTTATTTCCGCCGCCCCAGTTCAGGTGCTTCAGATATCAGATAGCAGATACTGGGGCTGGCAAGCATCTTTTCTTTCCCTTTGTATATAAAATAAGTAACCACTACCACCACAACCACTGAAAAGAAAGTATGCATCTTAACGGTTTCACTGGATGCGTGCGCATATTTCAGCCTACCTTACTCTGTGTGCTCACTGGCAATGGAGCAGTTTTGTGTATTACGAAGACCACCACCCTTAGACTAAACATAAGAAACACCCAAACAATTTCCAAGGCAGACTAAATAAAAAAACATCATTGCTAAATCCCTTCCCCCTTACCACAAACACTCATAAACGATTAAATTCCACTGCAGAGATATCCACTCTGCAGGCGCATTTTCTCCACAAGTCACCGCAGACTCTGAGTTAATTTTGTTGTAAGCCAGGTTTCGGGATATAGGTCTACGTTATACTTCTGGATACATAGCATCCCTTCTAAGATTCAGTTACTTGAGGACAATTATTTCACGCCTGGCACGGTGAGCAAGTGGCGAGCAGGACCGAGGTCAATTACTTCAGCTCTACTAGGGAAAGGAGGGAGAGGCCGGAATGTGGCCCCTGAGAATAGAGACTAGAAATTTGGCGGAGCGGAAGGACGGAGGCGGACGAAAACGTAACGTGAGGGTGGTTTTGTGACAGACTGCGAAGCTATAAGGACAGGCTGAAGTTATAAAAGTTCAGGGTGATTCGTGCATAAAGCCATTAAGCGCACTCCTGCTAACTGCATAGGAGTTAACACATGAGCTAGTTGTTAGTTGATTGATCTGAATAACCTGTTAGTATGCCTACTAACTGCTTTTACTTCACTTTCTTCATTCCAGATCAATCCCTTCCACATGGTTCCCACGATTGACGACGATGGCTTCGTAGTTTACGAGAGGTGCAGTCACGTCATCCATATTTTTTTTCATTTGCAACCTAATAAGTGATTGGAGCAAACCAATATTGCATGCCCTTTCTTGGTGGGACCAAAGCGCGCCAAGTGTAGGTTGTGTCATAATGCTGGAGGCACTCATGTGCTAAACTAGTTCCAAATTTTTCTGGCTAATTAATGTTCGAGCTGTAAGCGCTCACAAGACTGTTCACATTAACCTGCAGTTGCGGCGATCTTCGGTTCTTAGCAGCAGCAGGGCCTTCCAACATTCATTTCGATATCTTATAAAATTTACTTGTTTCTTTGAACACCGCGAGTATTCGGTAAAAAGAAATCTATTGATGTAATACGCATGAATAGGAAGGCGAAATTGGTTTGCAAGAATTTATCGTGCACCTTAAGACCATCGCGAAGGAAGCGAACGTCATAGGAGACAGGCAAAACAGCGGCCTGTTCTTTCCTCGATGTCTCGGTTTTTATCACTGGATTTATTTTTCCATGAATAGGCAACTGCTCAGCATTTGCCAAGTGAGTGCAAAATTATTCTTGGCAAGCTGTGGGCACGACGCCTGCTTCTTGGCTAAACTGTAGCTTACACCGAGTCGAAAAAGGCTAAACCGGGTTAAAATAAGTGAATATATTCTACAGTCCTGTCGTACTGTGTTGCAGTCAGGGAGGAATTTTATGTAGTTCTTTACTGTAGCCTGTAGTTCTGCAGAACTTTTCCGCTCTAGCTATTCAAAATCATCATTTCACAACAATATTCAATTGTCAGCTGAGATTTAGTGTCAAACACCGCAAGTAAATAGAGGTCTGACAGCAGAAAATATTGTGCAGTTTTTTCGACACTGCGTGTACCTCTAAAGTGCACATGCCCCGCCAGGGTGGTGCAGTGGCAAGACGCCCGACTACTGTGCCGAAATTCCCCTGTTCGAACCCGACCACGGCGGCTGCGTTTCGAAGGAGGCGAGACTACGTGGCGTCCATGTGCTGTGAGATGTCAGCGCACGTTAAAGATCCCCAGGGGCTCGAAATTGTAGACCGAGCAATGCCGCCCAGCCTCACCGATCCCCTTTCATTAAATGCAGACACTGTTACATAAGCAAGTAATAGTTATTTCCTGTTCAGTGAATTGTAATTTACACACGAAGGCTCTTCGGATTTACTAAAGATTTTTACTTCGCTATATACACTCGACCGCCAAAAGTTCTCACTGTCCTTTCAGAGCCAGAGCAAGGGGGATCCTATGCCTGCCTCTATACTCGAGAAGCATATACTCAGTGTCATCGGAAGGGGACTGCCGCCGTCTCGAATAACCTGCAAAATGTGTTTTTTTTTTTCATTTCACTTCTTGATATCAAAAATAAGTGACAAATAAGCGCAGCTATGCAGATTACTGTTTCGTGGCCATTATGGCTTTCGTTCGACTTTTGACCTAGCCGAGGTAAGCCAAAAAACCGTCCGCCGAACGGTGTTGCTTCCTTGAAACACCGTCACATTACAACGATGGCTGGCCCTTTATCGCCTGGCAAACTGTTTCGGCCTAATAGTAAAACTTGTGACTCAACCACGATATCCACTGATCAACTTAATGAACGCTGGCTGGTCTGCTTTCACGAAAAAGGTCTTGTGTCATCTACTGCTGCGCTACCGATGAGTCTCCATCGTAGTAGCATATCAGGACCCTTTGTAGAGACTTCGATTCTCTATGTTCATTCTCTTTCTATTCCCCCGTGTATCAGATGGAGTGTTTTTTTCTTAAGGTAGTCCACTAAGTCACCCATATCTGTACATTGCTGAATCATTGAAGCCGCAACAATATATCTTTTGAGCATTTTCTGCTTTTCAATGCTTTGTTTTGACTGCCACTTATTAAGAAGGAATACCATTTTATGACCCTTTATGGCTTGAGGACTAGGCGCCTCAGCGAATTTAAGCAGTATTTTTTGGCTATTTACGGCATTCCATGGTAATGTATGTATTTTGCAGCCTCAGCAAATTCGCACTATCTGACGTAGGTAAGCACTGGTCGTTCATAGTTCGAAAAACAAATGCTAGTGATTAAGCAATGTGGGCAAATATTTACAGAATTACGATATTTTGCCCATGTGTTGTGTATAAATGACGTCTTTGGGTTTTCACGAACTGCAGTTCATATACCCTGTACCTACAAATAAGCGGAAAGTTCATCGCCAATGGCACAACATGCATGAAATTGCGATTTTTGCTGAGCGTGTGAAATCTACCGAACAAGATGTTTATGTCCAATAATAAACCGCAGAACAAAAATATGAAGTGAGTATTGGGCCATTTACATACATTTCCCAATGCAGCTTTCTGCCACTGCAGTATGTTTTATTTTTAAAAGCTCCGGAATTCACTTCTTTCTATTGAAACCGACGTGTTTCATGTCGTTCAAATATCAGGGCAGTGAACAATTTTTCAGCTTAGTCCAATAGGTGCAGAATCTATATAAAAACTTAAATCTTACCTTTTTTTCTTCGCTGTATATCTACGGTGTAACGAAAAATTTGATGGAAGTTTGCGCTCACAATGTCTCTGAGTTGTGCACAAGCCTTCTATTAACATGATAGAACTATAGATAAGAAGAGCAGAGTTGCGCGTTACACAGCTGCCATTGACTTAATCTTGTTCATTCGATGTCCGGGTAATCTCATCATCGTCATTCCATCCGTTTGCCACGCGAATGGATAGGCACAGTGGTAGCAGCAGTCCGCGCGAAGTATAGAACATATACTGGAGGCAACAGCTAATAACACTGTTCCAGCGTCCAACAAAGAACAAGCAGCGTGGAAGCAAGAAGAAGAAGAGCGTTTATTCCAGATTGCATGCTGGTATTTATAGCCTACAAGCGGCTGCATGATAACGGCTAGAGCGCATGCGCGACTGATACATTACATCTTCCTCGGTGTAATCTTTAAAAGTCTGAGAGCACAATACGCGACACTTGTTGGAAATTCTGGTCGTAGTGAAAACGACTGGGCTGTCTCTCTTGTCGGGTGGATCGCCTTGGCACAAATTGAATGGGCTGTATTCTAGACTGCGACGCTTCCACGCTTTCCTGGGAAATGTCTTCGCTGCCAGAGTCATCTTCCGTTAAGTCGCTTCGGAATGGCTCACGTGTGGCTGTAAGATGTCGGTTGCGTCGAAGCACTTTGTTGTCCTCTGCAAGGACGCGATAGGACCTTGGTGCTACCAGGCCCATGACTCAAGCCATGCAGTCCCATGCATTCCCTCGTACTCTTACAGCTACATCTTTTTTTAGTTCAGGCATATTTTTCCCTTTTGAGGGCCTTTGCTGGCGTGGTTGGCGCCGGCATTTCTGTTGACTAGAGCATGACACGAAGTCTGGTAGCCGAGTGCATAACTTTCTGCCTTGAAGAAACTCTCCAGGGGACCGGCCTTCGGCTGGTAGAGCAGAGCGATAAGCGAGAAGGCCCAACCAGAAGTCCTCGTTGAGTTTGCCAGTCTTCTTCATTATTCTTTTCACAATTTAGACTTCCCTCCCGGCGAGGCCATTGGACCGTGGGAATCACGAACTGGACGTGACATGCTTGAAGTTGTATCTAGAGGCGAACAAAGCAAATTCATGTTATGAAAACTGAGGACCGTTGTCGGTGCAGATTTCCAACGGAATCCCATACCGTGCAAAAATTGAGCTAAGCTTAGCAATGACAGTGCATGTCGTTGTGTCAGTAAGCTTTTCGACTTCAGGGAAGTTTGAAAACGCATCGAACACGCACAGGTAGGAGTTTCCGCCGTACATAAAGTTGTCAACACCCACCCTGTACCAGGCATGGCCTGGGATCGGCCTAAGCAGCACTGGTTCGGTTTCTTGTTTGTAAGCATATTTCTGACAAACAGAACAGGTCTTCACCAATGTTTCCATGTCCGTATTCAGTCTCGGCCAGATACCAAGCGACGGGCTCTCGCTTTGCACTTATTTATGCCTAAGTGACCTTCATGAATACGACCCAGTATTTCAGCTCTCATATTCTTCGGAATGACGACCTTTGTCCCCTTCATAATAATACCCTTAACTTCTGATAACTCAGGACCAAAAGGTTTCATCGAGCCTTCAATTTCTTCTCCATTCCTTAGTTGCCGCAACACTGTTTGCAAGTCTGGGTCAGAGGCTGACGCTTCTGCCAGTCGATCAAACATTTTCTTGCTCACCAGCTCTAAAATCACGCTCACTGCATGAACGTCGACGTCTTCAGTGAAGTCATCACGTTCGCTTGGAACGGCTGGCGACGATCTTGAAAGCATATCAGCCAGGAACAGCTGTTTGCCTGGAACAAAGTGAAGAACGTAATCATATCTTAGCAAGCGCAGGAAAAATCGTCGCAGTCTTGGTGGCATGTCACCAATAGCTTTCGAAGCAATTGCTATCAACGGTCTGTGGTCTGTTTCGATGCGAACTTGCGGCCGTAAACGAAATGAAAAAATTTTTCACAGCCGAAAGTAATGGGCATTGCTTCTTTCTCGATTTGCGCGTATCTTTGTCCTGCCTCCGTCATTGTGCGTGATGCATAGGCGACCGGCCGCCAACTACCACCGTAGTTCTGAAGAAGGGCAGCACCAATCCCATTTTTCGAACCATCAGCAACGACCTTGGTCTCTTTAGCAGGATCGAAAATGGCTAGCAAAGGAGGACCACCCAGTGCGTCACAGACAGCTTGCCATTCCTCACAGTGGTTTGCAGACCATTCAAAAAGGGCGTCGTTTTTAATGAGGCTCCGTAGAAGCGTCGTCCTTTCCGCTAGATGCGGTATATACTTTCCTAAGTAGTTCAGTACCCCGAGCATTCTGTGAACGCCGGCTTTGTCCTTTGGCTGAGGCATTTCACTTAATGGTACGATCAGTGCGGGGTTAGGTCTTATTCCGTCTTTGTTTATGATGTCACCCAAAAAGTTAATTTCCGTGACACCGAATTTGCATTTCGCCGCATTGAGTGTCATGCCGGCCTTTTTGGCTAGTTGCAATGCGGTGCGGAGGCGAGTATCGTGCTCTTCCCTTGTGCTCCCCCATATCAATATGTCATCGACAAAGATTCGGACCCCTGGACCCTGGTCGAATATTTCATTCATAGTTCTCTGGAAAACCTCAGGCGCCGAAGCAATGCCGAAGGGAAGTCGCAAGAAACGGTAGCGTCCGAAGGGTGTTCCGACTGTGCATACCTTTGATGTAGCTTCATCTAAGGGGATTTGGTGGAACCCCGAATGCCGTCGATGCGAGAGAAAAGGAGGCCCCGGCAAGCTCAGCCTCAATGTCATCTCGCTTAGGCATTTGATAATGTTCTCGCTTTAGGCACTCGTTAATTCGTCTGGGGACAGTACCTATGCGCAGTTTCCCAACCTTTTTTCTTGCTGCAACAAACGGACTCACCCAATCAGTGGGTTCGGTGACTTTGGCCACGATTCCAGCCCGCTCCATCTGATCCAACTTCTCGCAGGGGCTCGAGCATCGCCAAGGGCACCCGTCGCACCGGCTGGACTACCAGTGTTGCATCCTCGCGCAGAACCATGTGGTAAGGGCGTGCTAGGCAGCTGATGCCCTGAAACAACTCGGGAAATTCCTTAACAACTTTGTCAGTGCTGTTCATGTGCACAGTGTTCACAGAATGCGACAACAGACCTAACGCTTCACCTGCAGACAGTCCCAATACGGCCTGGTTGCCCTTTTTTTACAATGAAGAAGTCGAAGTACCCACTTTGGTCGTTCACAACCACTTGGAGCGTAGCCACGCCGATGCGCTTTATAACGTCACCGGTGTATGAGCGGAGGACGTAGGGGCTTGCTCGTAAACCAGACTTCGCTTTGAGCCTTTGAAAAACTGAGTAAGGCAATAAATTCGCTTGCGAGCCTGTGTCTACTTTCAGAGACACTACTTGGGAAGCCACTCTCGCGTGAATGACCCAACCAGCTCTGCTGCCTAAGTAGACGTCGAGTATTTCAAAACCTTCCTGCTCGCCGCGTACTTCGCTTACTTGAGACACGTTTTCGCAACAGGCCGAAAAATGGTTAGCGCCACGGCACCGGAAGCATGTTTTGCCGAACGCTGGGCATCTGCCGCGTTCGTGGACAGGGTTGCACTTGGAGCATTTGAACTGCCGGTGTGTTTTTATACGAGTTGCAACTTCCTGTTCTCGTTGAGCCTCGTCCTGCTCTGAACATTCTGCACACTGTTCACAGGCTGAAAAGGTGCCTTGCTGGCGCGTTTCAATTCGTGCTACTTGCTTCTCCGCTTGAGCCCATGTATTGTTTTGTTCGGCGCATACCGCTTCAGACTTGCAAATTTCCTCCGCCCTCACTAAAGTAAGGTCCTTAACTTTCAGCATCTTTTCGCGCAATTTCGGATTATTTGTGCCAACGACAACCTGGTCCCTGACCATGGAGTCACACAAGGTTCCAAAATTGCAGTTTCGTGCAAGTCTCTTCAAGTCCCGTGAAAAGCGGTGGAAGGGTTTGCCCTCAGCTTGCAGTTCTTGAACGAAAGACATAGCGTTCGTACACTTCGTTTTGCTGCTCTTTGCAGTATTCCTCGAACTTCTTTGTAACAGTTTGATAATCTTCCTTGCTTTCGTTCTCTGAAAACAAAAAGTTGTTGAATACCTCTAGGGCGTCTTCCCCGGCTAGGGTGAGCAGCAGTGCGGTTTTGGCTCCTTCCGTCCGTGGTTCTTTCGCCGACTCAGTGGCCTGCAGGAACAGCTCGAACCGCTGCTTGAAGAGGCTCCAGCTCTCCGCGGTGCTACCGGACAGCACCAGCGGCTGCGGTGGCTTCACTAAATCCATCGTGCAGTGCACAGTGACACCACCGCTTCGATCAGCGCATTACTGCATACGTGAACGCGATCCTACTTCTGACACCATGTTCCAGCGTCCAACAACGAACAAGCAGCGTGGAAGCAAGAAGAAGAAGAGCGTTTATTCGAGATTGCATGCTGGTATTTATAGCTTACAAGCGGCTGCATGATAACGGCCAGAGCGCATGCGCGACTGATACATTACAAACACAACCACAAGTCAGTAACATACTCAACAGGCCACTTACTGCCTTTGACACCGGGCACCTAGAGAAGAGCTTTTTGTGGTAGCCAATCACTTTGAGGCCACCGTGGAATGCTGCAGAATAATGCTATGCACATAGTGATGGTTATGGTCAGAGGTTAAGGCTCATAGGAAAATGTTATTCCAAAGGCCTTTGCTGCGCTGGCACCGAGTAGTAAAAGCTGCAGCAGAAAACCCATCTACTGCGTCCCTGAAATCATTTTTGAGGCAGGTATAAAATATTATCACTTTGATGAATGTGTTATAAGAATCCAATATGCAGAAAATGTTTCATTCTGAAGTTTGTTTCGCGTTAACAGTGAGTAATTAAGACTTTTATAAAGAATCGATGGGGTTAGTTTTGAAATTATATAGAAAAAGAAATTAGCCTGGAGAGAAAGGTTGTGTGCAGATATCCTATTTTATAAAATATGTAAATAGGCTATGTGAAAAAAACTCAAAATTTATCCAAATGGTGTAGGAAAATAATATATGCGTATACACGGACATGCCCGATCCCAGATTAATCATTTTCGACACTTACATGATACCTGAAACTATGCATCAAACAAAACTCCTGAGAATCAATATATCCACTCCCCTGAAATGATAAGATGGGTGACTTATTCTTTTGGTTTGCTGTGATTTATAAGAAATGAAAGGCGTAGTATCTTTCACACGTCGATGCACACAGGAGCCGTACCTTAAGGGAAAAGAAGGAGTTGAAAAGGGAACGAGGTAGCGTAATAGAGGGCTTCGGAATAATTTCGCATATTTAGCATATTTAGCATATAGCACCTAGCATATTTATCTTGCACTGTAATCGCAGCCCATAGAACCTATCGCGTGTCGCCTCCATCATGACCGCTATGGTCCGGTTTGAACCCGGGTGCTGTGGTTAATTATTCGAGTGTCCTAACCACTGAGCCACCGTAGCGAATGCTAATTTTGTGACTACATCGCTAGCTACTATTAACGAGAGATATAACCTTAAAGGTCATCTTTGTTCTCTCGGCTAGCGTACGTAATTCAATTTTGTGCAAGTTCTCAACAAAGCAGCATAGTTTCAGAAATTCCCACAGCAGTCGCAATACTTCTACCTATACACTGTAACTACAGCTTTCATAATATTTGTGCGCTCTCGCAATGCAGCAATGCCATTGCCTACTACCTACTTCGGAAATACGCACCGACATCCAACCTCTATCCATCTAGCATCGAGGATCGCGCTCGTATCGACCAGGTGCTGGGCTCAGCTTCCTGCAGCATTCAACCTCACCTCGTCACCTTCCTAGTGAGCAGCTTTTGTTACCTATAGTGTGACTACTATATTTTTATACCATTATTTGTTTGTTTTTCTTGTTACGAGTTGGGTGTATGTCCAGTGTGCAAATGCATTTTCTCGAGAGAAGGTACGCTAAGTTAAAAAATTGCTGACAAATCAGCTTACTATGTGGTACGTATAACGAACATACTAAGGTAATCGCTAACAGAATGAGGACAACCTGAGACTTCAATCAAACAGAAGACCAAGAAGGTTTTCAAAAAGGGTACTCTGCTTTCGATCGTATCCATACTATCACCACGTGATAGAAAAATGCTCGGAAAAAAGCCAGTCCTTATAAAAAGCAGTAATTGATTACGAAGGAGCATTTTATTCAGTAGAAACCTCGGCGGTAATGCAGGAATTGCGAAATCAGGGTGTAGACGAGCCGTATGTTAAAGTACTGGATGACATACGTTGTGGCTGCACAGCTACGACACGTCTACATAGCGTAATAAAAATGATATAAAGAAAGGCGTTAGGTAGGAGACACGCTCTTTCTAGTACATTTCACAGCTTGTTTAGAGGAAGTATTCAGGCCCTTGGAATGGAAGCAGTTAGGGATACGTGTAGACGAAGAATACCTCAATATTGTGCGATTCGCTGTTGAGATTGCGTTGCTAAGTAGCTCTGGGGATTATCTGCGCAGAATGATTGATGACCTAGAAAGGAAAAGTAGAAAGGTAGGCTTGAAAATTAATATGCCGAAGACTAAGGCAAACTTCAACAGCCTCGGGAAGAAGGAATAGCAGTTTATGTTAGGTAGCGAAGCACTGAAAGTAGTAGGCGAATATGTCTACTTAGAACAGGTAGTAAGCGCAGATTCGGACAGTGAACGGGAATTATCAAGGAGAATAAGATTGGGATGGAGCGCGTTTGGCAAGTAATCGCAGATAAGGACTAGCAGCTTATTGTTATCGCGCAAGAAGAAGGCATATAATGGTTGCATCTTATCTGTACTCATCTATGCATGTGCTGAAACGTGGAGGCTCCGAAAAGGAATCTACTTATGTTGAGGATAACGCAGAGGGCTATGGAACGAAAAATGATTGGGGTAACGTTAAGAGATAGGAAGCGTGCAGAGTAGGTCAGACAAATAACTCAAGTTACTAAATTCAAACATCAAGAAATCAAGGTGAAGAAATGGGGATGTGGAAGACATGTAGTGCGAAGAGGGGATAACAGATGGTCGCTTAGAGTAACAAACTGGATTCCAAGAGAAAAAGGCGTAGCAGGTGGCGGCAGAGAGTTAGGTGGGCGGATGAGTTTAAAAAGTTTGCAGATGTCAATTGAATGCAGCTAGCACAGGACTGGGTTAGCTGGAGGAATATGGGAGAGGTCTTCGAATGCAGTGGGTATAGTCCGGCTGAGTGTGATGATGGTGATGATGATAAACACATGCGTTCTTTGACTACTAGTAGGCAATTCTTCGTAGACAGTTTATAGACTAATGGCGTTTATGCCAATAGACTTTAGAACATTATTATGCAATCTGTAGATTTGTGCCATTTACTTTAAGTATAATTATTCCTATAGATTGTCCACGTGCAAATGTCTATGACATCAGTAGGTTTCTGTCCATTGACAGGTTATATGAACAGTCTATGCATCTCAAACTTGTCTTCAGACTTTATGCAAAATGGTTGCCATCTATCGACCGCCGCACGCGTTTCCGCCACGTTTGAGGGCAGCTAGATTGAGGAGCGGCATGTGACATATAGAGGGTAGAGTGGCCGGCTGATTTATTATTCGTTGTCGCCGATAATGCCGATATACTGTTGTGTCACTTGTACGCACAATAAATAAGGATGATAAAGAAAAGCAGAAAATTATATATCTTCTGATTTTGTTTTGTGACCTTGAGGTAATCTGCTGTCGTGTGGTTGTAGCGCTGTAGGCGCACTTTTGATCAACGGCACTCCTGAATTGTAAAATGTGGTTGTAGGGCGGTGCATGTCGTTGTGGTGAAAAAAGGAGGAGGGAATGCAGCAACGTGAGCATATGTCGGCGCTGGGCGAGGTGCAGGAGGGTCAGGTGCGACTCTTCTTTAATAATGATGCGGAGGCTGGCGTCATTAGAAGGAGAAGAGTGATCGCACCCGTGCCAGCAGAAAGGGCTGAGGGATTAGAGCTCCTCGCGGATTATCGCTCGGATTAGGGCTCGTAGATCGAGGTCGGTAGAGGGCGGGCCAGTAGAGAAGCCGGGCTGCAATCGGGAGGACTGCAGCTGTTCGAGGCGTTGGCAGGTCTAGTAATGGAATCAACACTTGATGGATTCTGAGCAAGTAGGGTGTTATAAGCTATATAATTGATTCCTTTCATGACATAGTGTACGCGTTCAGGTTCCGGCATGGTGGGACTAATACGCCGGCAAAGTGCAAGTATGGCCTCTATGTAAGACGCATATATATACGACTCATCGGGACCTTGAAGGCGGGAAGCGAGCTTATTCTTCGCGATCTCAGTCCGAACTGCCGGGTCGGCGAAGTATTGGTGGAACTGCAGTTTGAAGGTGAGCCAGTTAGTGGCGTGGGGCTCGCGGTTGATAAACCAATTCCTAGCGACCTCAATCAGGTAGAATGAAACGTTGAGGAATTTTAAAGCGTCATCCCACCGGTTGTAGGCACTTCAGAGTTCATAAGTGTCAAGCCAGTCATCCACGTCTTCGTTGCGACGACCAGCCAACAGAGGCGGGTCGCGTTGTCGTGTGGGCACAGTGGGCACACTGGAAAGCGGCGGAGTAGCCGAGGTAGAAGGCCCGGCCGGGTCAGGACTGCTCTCGGTCAACATAACGCTGGTGGATGTTGCCAAACGGCGACTGGAACGTGGCTCCAGCGAGAGGCAGGGCACAAGGCAGCAAGGGGATCAATTTTCACCTAGACCACTTCTGAAAGAAGGCCAGGTCGAGACAGCAAAGTAGTGACGGCAAGGCAATTACGCCGTGTCAGTGTCTGATGGTGAACCCAGGTGCGTACCGAAGCCGACGCCGCGGGACGATGACTATGGTATGTAGAAAAGAAAGAAGAAGATTATGGTATGTACAAATGAAAGGAGATCCGTGGAGGGCTCACCGTATTTATTTAGCCTGCTTTGAAATATTGCAAATTCATACTCGATGCCAAGCCCGACGAAATATATTATTCATAGTATGTTACATTCTTCTGTAGATGTACTGCGCATCGGCTTTTCGAGTAAAAAATCTGCAGGGGTGTTGCTCCTGATATTCTTGTTGCGTCAGTTCATCTCAGCTTTCAGAGTTTCATGCATACAAACTGTAAACATATGTTCTACATCAGGTACACGTTCAGGCATTCAGATAGAATACGTTGCGGCACATAAAGGCGCTAGACTGAAGCATTCAATTCATCGATGAATCTAATATAGCCTACTATGCCAAGGCTTCAGTTATTAAGGTGCGTATCCAGAGCACAACTTGCAAAGTGTATGACGCAAAGTAAACGTGGTAGCAACTGCTTCTACCATTCAACTGCTCGTCTAGCTCGAGTTCGCATGATTGTTGCTGCTGTGACGGCGATCATCGCGCTGTATAATTTTGATTTATTAGTGCTAGATTTTTTTCTCATTTTTCAATGGGTTATGTGAGATACATCGAAAAAGTGTTCCGTTTATTATTTTGGACCACGTCGATTTTGTTTTCACTCATCCGTAAAGCTGAATAATGCCGTTTTTTCTTTAACCTTCATGACGCGTTATCAAAGCAGTATATATGAGGTAAAGATTGAAACTGTCACCCATTTGCCGCTACCGACAGAGCAATAGAGGACCTTCAATACAGGACCGCGGAAAGTGCGTGACAATATTTTATAGAGAGCCTTATCGTGTTTACCACTTGTTGTGAGGATTGCTATATTGCTTCTACCATAGCAGGATAAACAGGAACGAGCGCACATATGTGTCTTACAACTTTTATTTGTCTAAAAATACCCAGGCCTATAAATACATGCAGGACATTTTCTGTACGCGCAATGCTTGGTACACTGTACTACTTCATTGAATTGCTGCTGCAAATAATGTTTGTTGTTTTGCAGTATTGCAAAAAAACTTCATGCATTGCAACTCCCCAATGATGATATTACGGTTATTTTAAGCGTCAACCACGGCGTTCCTCATAAATTCGGACTATGCAAAATATGTTCGACAGCCATAAAAAAAAATCCGCCATTCAACATTGGACAGCCCGTATGTGTTCGCTACGTCTTTAGAAAAGAATTTCATGTGTATTGCTAGTGTAGGATATGGCAGGCGAATGCATTGCTATCAGTTTTTGCATAAAAAAGCTTCAGAAGAAACGAAAGGCACTTAAACCTCATTCGACCCCTCCCCCCCCCCCCCCAACCCGAAATATAGAAGGCTAAAGCCAACTTTTCTTCAATGCTAGAAACTAGTACAGACTCTGAGTAGGCTCCAATGTTTGATGCCTGCTTCACTACTGGGCCCGCCTATGGAATGGCCAATGAAAAAAATTATTGAAGCACTTCAATTCCGTCAAGAATTAAGGCAAATAAATATGAAAGGCAGGACTGGAGAGAAGATTGGCTACCCTGACCAAACTGCGCGTTTCACAACAACTGCTCGAATACGCATCCGCAGAGGCGCTTGACATTGCGTCTGGGTATAAAGCAGACCACTGCGATGTGATTAACAGGCAGCAGTACGTATATTATAATTATAACAACAATATTAATACATAAATGACAAATACATGGTCAGAAATAATAAAACGCATATAAAAATAAAGTGTAAATGATTATAACAACCTGTTATGATGAAAAACGTTTTGTTTCTCGAAGAAAAGTTTGTACGGCACAGCATACATTCCCATCCCAGTCCCAGCATAGCAGCGCCAAGATACAGACAAACCGCTGACGACAAGTGCAAGCTAAGTTTCTGTAATGGCATTAACAACAGTCTCCTCAAAAGTAAACACCGCTCCCGGAATTGGATCCTGCATGCGCGCGTACACCAGTCGACCGTCATAATCACTGTACTACTACGGCGAGTAAAAGGTAATATATCACAAGACAGGTCAAAAGGCGAAAAGCGTACCACGCACAGAAAGAAACAATACTGCAGAACGGATACTTTAAGTGAGTACTATTAGCGTATTTAAATAGAATGCGTCATAAATTGATGTGATGAATGTGCCAAGGCCTCTGTGGACTCATCTCGGCTGGAAAAGAATCAAACTAGACATTCGTTCGACTACAATTAATGAAGATTTTGTGGTGGTGATTTATGTACGCTTATAATTCTGTAAGTTGCGCTGGAAGTTTCCGTCTATAAAAATATCTTGAAATAATACTTTATTTAGGATATTTTAGAATTTTAGATCAGCTAAATTAAGGTCAGATTTGATGAATAAAACACTGCTTGAAAAAGAATAATTGGAAGCTAAAAAGCTAGAAGATGCATTATTATGGCTATCAGAAAAGCATGACGAGCAGGCTCTCAGATTGCTGATGCATACTTAAACATTGAAAGAACCAGATAATGATACAATTTTAGTTTGGGGTGTAAAAGAGATAGAAAACATTTTGCCTAAGGTAGCCGAAGAGTTAAGTTCACATTTTGTATGGTGTAAAATGTGACGTGAATACTTCAAGAGGTGTCTCTGAATATGTGGAGTCCCAAGTTTTTATATGAATTAACATAATATAAAGGACCATCATTAATTTGGTATTCTAATATTTTGGCAGAAACTGAACGACGAGATAATGTCAAGTGCCTGAATTTCTGATAATACAAGTATATAGCCATCTTCTGCACCAATTTGAAAGAATATTGCGGTTGGCCTGTCGAAGACGACGTTCCAGAGGGGTAGTTACTGCGCGCTAAAGAATGCCGTCGTCAGCCAACTGTTAAATGTTAGTATTAGCACCTCAGGGAGGTCATTTATATATATATATATATATATATATATATATATATATATATATATATATATATATATATATACACACATAAATACATACATATGGTGCACGAATGCACCTGTCACGTGATAATTTTTGCATTTCGCAGGCTTTCATAAAGGCTTGGAAAAACGATACACGTGAGGCTTTCTTTATCGAAAATAGATGGAAATGTGGTTTTAGAAGATGCTCTCCAACTCAGAAAATCACAGTATAATTTCTAAACGCAATAGTTCGCAAATTAAAAATGTCTTAATTACTAATGAGTTAAATATACACACACACACACACACACACACACACACATGTATATATATGAAGGAAAGAAGCCAACAGTCGGCAAGGCCATTTTTGATTGTACTTCGTCTTTTTTATTACTTCGATAATCAGATAAATGAGTAGTGTAATCTGTTTAGGGGAAAGTTAATAAACGCAAAGTAGAAGGAAAAACGACGTGCCGATGGTGGGAACCGAACCCACGACCTCCCAATATCGCGTCCGGTGTTCTTCCAACAAAGCTACATCGGCCGCTGTCCCACCTGCTACTTTCATGGCTATTAATGTTGTCTGTATACGAACCTTGAGAGTGTACACCAGCGCCACCCTCTCTCTCTCTCTCTCTCTCTATATATATATATATATATATATATATATATATATATATATAGTCTGCAGGTGTCCGCGTGAAGGCTCTCTGTTCGGCTCTTTATTTTTACTCACACACACACACACAAACATATATATATATATATATATATATATATATATATATATATATATACATATATATATATAGCCTGCAGGTGTCCGCGTGAAGGCTCTCTATTCGGCTCTTTATTTTTACTCACACACACA
Organism: Amblyomma maculatum; assembly: GCF_055883805.1. Lineage (NCBI taxonomy): Eukaryota > Metazoa > Arthropoda > Arachnida > Ixodida > Ixodidae > Amblyomma > Amblyomma maculatum. Next base: position 68,924,052 of record NC_139346.1, read on the forward strand.
CACACACACTACTATATATATATATATGTGTGTGTGTGTGTGTGTGTGTGTGTGTGTAAAAATAAAGAACCAAATAGAGAGCCTTCACGGACACGTGCAGACTTTACTAACCAAGATGCCTAGGTACTGACCTTTCCCTATTATCTATTGAGAAAGGCTTGTATAAAAGGCATTTAATCCATTTTACTATATTAGTATGGGTGTTTGGCATACTTACATTTATTAATATTAAGTAATGAAGAACAATTCTAAGCCCTTTTAACAAATCGTGAAAATGTTGTCAGCAAGCTGATCACAATTAGGTGCTGAAGCATGCGTAAAAAAAGTTGTGTTTCATTGCAGCTGTTTTTGCGAAGCCCATGTTGGGTGGAGCAATAACAAATGGTTTCGAGAAAAGAGACAAGGTAATGGTAGATTATATGCGCTAAAATTTTCCAATGAGTACTATTTACGGGGATCTGTCGGTAATTAAGCGATGATTTCGGGCAGCCTGATTTATATATCGCAACCGCTTTCCCCCACTTTTCATTTTTACGGCCAAATGAAAATGCGTGAGAAATGCGTGAAAACGACAAATGCGTGTTTGCGTGAAAATATGCGATGATGAATAACAGAAGCTGGTAATTAAATTTATTGCAGCCAAACAGCATGTGTGTTTTAGTTCACTTCCGAAAAGGAACACAGCGGCTGCGGATTGTATCCACAACATGCTGAATGCGAAACAGACCACAAGTCCACTGATTCGGTCAATATCGCAGTTACCCTAAAAGCCTTTTGGGCCGAGGAGCCATGGCTCTTGAATTCTGATCACTGTGAAAGCCTAATGTGAGCGCCAGGCTCAGAGTTTGGGCGCGGAAAGCACGTTTTAGCTACCAGGCACAAAAATCAGTTTGCGAGTTGCGAGCGCGCGTACTGGAACTTGCAAGGGAAGCTGCAGACACGAGTCATTACCGCTCCTTGTGTCCTCACTCCCAAATGCATGTTCATGTTTTGTTTGCCCAATATAAAGAACCTATATAAAGAACACAGAGAAGCAGTAGTGGTAGCGGCATAAATAAAGTAGTTGACTGCACTGCTGACTTCAACTACGGGTAAGAGACCCGAAATAATTATGTTGAATCACTGATATTCAAGTGTGCCCAATGAAAAATTGCAATTCTTTGTTGACAGCGAAGGCGAAAGAACAGCACTACTGCAATAGAATTGATGAGAGCGAAGGGAACAATGAAGCTTAGGCTTCTAAGCATGCCAGGAGATACAGATTGGTGAACCTATCTTAACCCAGACTGTCGGCTGGTCCAGCCTTGAAGGTTCTTTAATAAGAGCACCAAGAAATTTCCAAAGAAATGGCCCCCGCTGCTTAACAGTTGCTCCTGCCCAGAGCGATTGCAGCCGTGTGGTGTGTGACGTGGTTTTTAAACGAATTATTAGAAAAAACAACTGTGCGTCCTAACTGAACATGGAGTTTTTCATTCAAAAACTATGCCAAAACTCAATATTATACAAGATCTTTCTGAGTCTTCTCGAAAGTGTGCTAATTTGTTCGTCCACCGAATCGACTCGGGGCATATATTCTCCATTTGAAAATTTCGAGTACGCTCTGACTCTCAGTACCAATGGATTTTACCTCCTACCCCTCAAGAGATATTTCTATGTTAGCAGCCACACTTTCGCCAAAACCTAGCCAAAGTCTCATAGTACAAAAGTTCCTCAAAGCAGCATACACCAGCCGTGGAAGTTAAAGTTAATGCTTTAGCTAACTTAAAATACGTGGGAAATATTAGGGGGACGTTTCACACTAGCCACGCGGCAGACGTACTGCTGCGTCCACGCAAGTTCATTGACCGATTAATTTGTTGAATGAGTGGCCTCGGGATTACCCTTCTATTAAATTGATGACATTCTGGTTGAGATCAATATTTCAAACGAAGGTATTTTACGAGAACAAATAGTGCACATGTTGGAGGGTTGCACTGTTGCAAAAAATAATTTCCCGCATGCTCCCTTGGCGCGATAGCTGTTTTCTAATAATTGTCGCCAGAAACGTGTGCCGTTAATATTTTGGCTAGCCCTGTTTATACGAAGTGTAAGCGCAAGAAATGATTATAATCAATAGCTTGTTTTGCAAACAATGCGAAGCCCCTACCATGGATATGGTCAGACTAGGATCTTGGAATATATAGCAATGTTTCAGAAAGAAGAAAAATGAGATGTACAAAAAATTGACGTCACCTTTTATCGGCAGGTGAATAATTATGCATGTGTGCCCCGCTCTTGTCATTATAATTCTGACATTATTGACTTCACGAATGTAACTGTGGACATTCACATAATTTTTGAACCTCATTAGTGGCACCTTTTCTTTGTTGCTCTTTTTCGATTTCTTTGATTAGGGCTGGATTATACAATTAAATCAATAGCGCATTCAGAGCGTTGCTTTCTTTATGGTCCGGTTTTTAAACAGCGCAGGCACAAAATTTGAGGCGTGAGTAAATCTTCTGCGTTTCTTCACCGTCAAATGTGCATAAGTATGTACTAGTGCCAATGTGGGAAAGTAAGCTGTGATCCGTGTGGTGCTTTCTTTGAGACTATTTCTGCATTAAAGACTTATTTCCTTGTAGCGCCCTCGATTCTGGGAAAAGACCGAGCCAACCCCGGAAGAGGTCAACAGCTTTGAGATAAACGTGCTGAAAGGGTTGGAGAACCTTATCGGTGATACAAAGTTTGCCGTAGGAGACAACATCACTCTCGCCGACCTTTCTCTAATCGGACACCTGATTATCGCCCTCGAGGTAAGCGCTCATGCCATAACTCACTGTGGCTATCAGGCGCTGATGGGCACAAAATCACAGTCAGTACAAAGGCACAAATAATGAAAATTACGACGGCCTTGCCGCTATCTATAGTGTGAATAAATAAATGAATTGGATTAATTTTTATGCTTCCAAATTGAAGCGAATGTTATATGCTAGAAATTCGAAATTCTATAAAACCCTGAAATTCATGATCTTGCTCCGACTTAGCTGAGTGCTTTCTTTGTTTCTTTTCATAATTATTTCCATTTCATTGCCCATATTTGTTTGGGGTGCTGCTTTTTTCAAAACCTACAGTAATTGCTTTAATTAGTATTTTGCCGCATTTAATGCGATTTCTATTACATGTCGACTTAAGAACCCATGATAAGCACCGTTGCTATACAATCGACTTCTGCTTCCTTCATGCGTTATGATTAAAGTATGAACGCAACAAAATGGCACCCAATGTTTTGAATGCAGATTTTAGACACCGTACTGTGACTGAATACCACGGTACGGTTCAGTATTTTTAATTGAACTCTTAAACTTTTTTCCGCACGCCCGTGTGTTCACTGAACGTTAAAGTAAAAAAGTTCAGTGGGCTGCCAAGTAAGGTTACTTTTAGTTTAATTGCGCTCAGCCCTGTTTATACGAGCTTTTTTCTGGTATCTCAGCAGAAAATAAGTGCGGTGGACTTATTTTCGAAAAACAGGGTAATATTTACCGCAGTAGCAAGTGAAGTGGATAACGATATACTCTTGCCGTAGAAACAGTTTGTTGCCCGGAAAAAAAAAAACAGAATTAATAGGTACTTTCTTCTGGGCGCATTGGTTCATATTAGCCAAAGGAAATAAACACGCAAAAAGTAGAAGAAAGCGACGTGCGCTCTGCCTTGAGGTCACGTCTCTTCTTTTTGCGCAAGTTTATTTTCTTTTGCTAACAGAATTAACTTCGCGGGTTTTTGAAAACGCTGAATAGTGAACTAAATTGCTTTGGATATTTAGGTATGAATCATTATTGAACGAAATTGCGCATCAAATTACAAAATATTTAGCGTTTGGTACATAACATATTGATTGACTTAGTTAAATGCTCTGGTCAAACTTTTACATCGCTAGAAAGAGAAGGCTTTCTGCAAATGGCCGAATTGCTCGCATTTTGTTAGCATCGGCTTCATGATGTAATTAAATTGCACGAAATCAAATTCGCGAATAATAGACAACGTTGACTATTCAAATTATTTGCCCTTGAGTGAATTGTTACTTCTCTCACAGTGTACTTACTCCTCCATGGCCCAGAAATTCAACATTGAAGAATTATCTCTACCGCAGCTGTAGCTAGGCAGGTGCCTGCTCACATAAAGCCGCCCTAATTCACTGCCCTACCCACCCTCGTCTCCAATCTTCAGTGGCGACATCCGCCACCAATCCGCCACACTACCCTCTTCATAAAACCAACTCGCAACTTCTCTACAAAAGGTCTACTATCACAAGAGCGCCATGAGCAGCGCAACAAAAACGTTAAAGCGAAATTCATTTTATACACGCAATGAGAAATCAAGCTGCCTTCTAAGAGGACCACCTTCCACCGACCACAGCCTTTCCTAGGGGCTGTGTACGTGCACCTACAAACCGCTACTACTGACTATTTTTGCCTAACTTCGCCCTCGAGAAAATCTCGTCACCCATGGGAAGACTCCGCTTGCTGTGCAAACATTGGGGGATGGAAAATAGGTCTGGTTATTGCAAAATTTTTACCAGATATTCAATTACTAGGAATTTAATTTTAGTTTTCTTCCTCTATTTTGGAATTTTCGATTTCTTTTTCAGCAATGTTTAGTTTAAAAGTAAGAACTAATTCTTCAATGTCTGCCTCCACTCAGCGACCACAGGACTATCGTCTTGGTAGGAACCGATAGTGTCCAAATACGGCAACCTAATGCTGCCCCTTGTATATGCCAGATGGCTTCTCTTTTCTAAAAGATGCCGAGTATATTTATTTTCTTTGAAAAACGCGCAAGTAATGGATTGGGAGCACCTGCTGAAATCATAAGCTGGGACACAATCTGCCGTACATAAAGACCCACTAAACCAACGCAACCGGCTCTGAGAGGTTGGAGTAGGTAATAGCGCCTGAAGAGCCCTATTGAGCCCCTTTCTGAAAGAAAAAGAAAGGTAATTGAGAGTAACCATACAGCGATGAATATAAAAGATAGCCGAACGCTCGAACTCTAAGAGGTAACGAATTTTTATAGCTTGACTAATGTTCCAAACCAATGTCAGCAGGAATATTGACAGGCAGTGTGGACCGTAGGACCGAGCATGTCCTTGTAGAGTCGATGCAGATCAGCTGATCTTTTGGGTAATACCAGTTGGGAAGCTTCGTTTCAAAACGTGACTATTTTTGTATGTCTTTTTCGGGTGTCTATGAATTGTCGAGCCATCTAGAAACGGACCATAAATGCTTTCTGCTATTGCCGTCATTGACTTTTGGAAATCACTTTTTTCTCTTTCTTCATTTCCATTGAAATAATCATACGGCTGCTATCTCGACGAATGTTTGCTTTTGCAAATCTGGAACTCAATCCAAGGGCGCGCATTTAACAACAATATAAAAGTTTGCAACTTAGACGTAGTCTTTTATTGGCCGAAAGCGCCGCCACATTCGTATACAACCGAAGTTTGACCATTAAAAACCGCAGTTTTTTTTTTATACATAGGCCCTATGGGAAGTTTCGCAAGTGGTAATATCAACGAGCTCCGGAGTCGATGTGCATTTGTTCGTAGAGGTTGTGTGGTGCTTCCACGCACCAAGCTACCTGAAGGGCACTGATGTCCATGCAACACAAACATACTCAGATGGCCTAGAACCCGTAATACAAATAATAGACGACTGCTGTTTAAGGCGTTCTCGGCGCTCCAGAAAATGACCAAGTCTTCACACAAGCGAACAGCTTAATTCTCACTTAGGGTTTATGAGGATCATATCAATAAACCATCAGGATACTGCATTTGGCTTTCTTGGTTGGTGTAAAAATGCGGATAGCAGGATAAAATCGGAGCTTTATTGAAATGTCTCGTTGTCTTTTACGCAAGTCTGTGTGTATTTAGAGAGGAGCAAGAGCTGTTATAGCCTCATGGTATTAAGGGAGCGCTCAGGTGCACCCTAATGTTTGTATATGTTCCTCCAGGAACTCAGGTTTGGAAGGCAGCAATATTTTATTTGTTGCTAAAGAATATTAACCAGCTAAAGTTGAGGACACTAAAGCAATGGCGTCAAGAAAACACAAAAACAACTCTCGCACATTCAATAAAACGCGCGTTTTATCAGTACCTTCATTACAAAAATATGTTTGCACTTCGATATGTGATCAATCTTGTCGTCCTATCAGAAATATTCGATTTCTATCAGACTTTTGTCAATGCACTTTTGTTTCACATATGTTGTATTGAGTGGTACCAATTGTGCCTATCTGTGCTCCTTCTTTCACAGAATCACTCTATTCAAAAGGACAATTTCCCCAAGTTGGCTGCCTACTACGACCGTCTGAAGTCTGCACTTCCTTACTTCGACGAGGTTCACGGCCCTGCAATCGAGTTTGTGAAACAAATATGGGCTAGCCTTAAGTAGACTTTAGAACTTGTCGCCCTCGAGAAAAAGCACAACGTTCTTGTCGGCAAACTGGCTCACTTGGATGTTATGTGCACATCGCGAAGAGGACTACGGCAGGAGAAATAGAAGCCCCAACACATCATGGGCGTGGCACTCATTCTTCGTTGCTGTATCCACATTGCTCTGAGGTTATCTTTCATTGACTTTAATGTCACACCATAGCGCTTTTTCTGGTTTCTTCTTGCTTTCTGTTATACGTTCCACGTTGTCACCCCACGTGCGTTACTCCATTCATATTAGTTTCCTTTTTTTCCCTTTAGTTTGAAGTGTTGGTACTGAAGTCCAAGGGTCCTGCTTATTGACTGCTTTTTTCCTTCAGTTTGTCCTTATACTTTCTTGCAACTTTTGGTTTCAGATCATCTGCAAACATCGATTAAATAAATGCTTCTGTGCTACCTTTCTATCAATTATTGTTTGAATGGCTGAAGTTTTTGTGTGCTTTTTTTTGCAGCAATGGCTGAAGCTTTTGTGTGCTTTTTTTGTCGCATATATGACATGAAGGTTTCTCCTGAATAAACGTTTGGAAGAACAGTGGCTGCGATGCTGCGTCCGTTTCTGTTTCTTCTCGTCGTCCGATTTAAACAGTAAAAGCCTTCTTGAGAGAAAGCACTAGCAGATAGTGATCTTCAAATATAGCCTCTATAATCAGGAGCTTCAGTTTTCTAGAGGTTCACAGGTCAAAAAGGCACATTTCTGCGCACAGAGATCAATGGTGAAGCCAGAGCCAGAGAAAGGAATATTTTGGTACGGTTATTACCATAGTGGACGAGTGACACCCCAGCATCCTTAGTCCCCCTTTTCATTTTCACTGCTTGTTCGAGATGGGAGCGCCGAACTTAGAACAACAGGAAGAACAAATTTATCTTCTGGGCTACCTCTAAAAAGAATTCATAAGTAATATCAATTTTCAGAACACGCTGAAATTAGGCGCATCCTGTAAAGATAGGTCAACACAGAAAAACTGTGTCTCGAACTCGCAGAATTCTGAGGCCGCTATCCACCCCTTGTGGGCTTTCCCATCGGTAAAGTCAAATGAAGTTCGGCACCTGAAATGAGCGGATCTCCTACTGAAAACTCCGTCATCTTACATTGTTAGGGGGCAGGGGCTACATCATCGCTCCTTCTTGAAGTTCATTAGTTCGGCCAAAATATGGTATTCATTTAATACCCATGTTCTCGTTTTTATAAATTTATGCCTTGAGCCAACAAACAAGATTAGGAAAAACATCTGTATCAGGACTACGTTCACTACAATGCCGTTAAATATAACTTGTGCAATTTTATAACCATATATTATGTTTTCAAGGTAGCGCTGGGGACGTTGACCGATATGTTTACATCAGATGGCCACGCTTGTTTTAGCAGGCACGGCGTTCTGTAGTGCTACGGGTATTTTCAACAACAGGTGCCTTTGACACGCAATGAAATATGCCAGCGCAGGAGCATAGTTGCCGTTCTCTCTCATCATGATGATTCAACCGATACGCTCAGAATGTATCTCGCCACCAGAACTTAGTAGTGCTTGAGTCCGGAGGTCACGCATCTGCGTCGTTCTTTAGTTTCCCTGCATTCTGATAATACAGAAAGGACGGTCTATCAGCGAGACTGCCAGTTATAAATGACACGCATCCTGCTGCACTTCACACCATCCTCAATGTTACTCTATTGCGACCTGCTTTGCCACTCATCAAGTAACAGTTAGTATTGTTTACAAGATGAAGTTAGTTCTTCGATGATAATGGCCTTTTTGCGGTGCCTACCACATACCTTCATGGATCACTGCCTTGTCGTGGCGGAGGGGCTTGCGAAACTCGATGAAGTCGTGAGCTCTGCTGTTTAGGCCCACCCAAGTTAGACAGGTCACGGCAGAGAGTTCTGACAAAATGGGATTCACTGGAGAAGCTAATGGAAAGCCACTCCAGTATTTCCTGCCAAGAAACCTTATGGCCAGTCACAATACCATTAAAGATACGACGCCCGAAGATGAGCCCCCCAGGTTGGAAGGCGTCCCACATGTTACTGGGGATGAACCAAGGGTGATTCCTAGTAGCTCCAGGACGAATGAAGCGGCTGGGCTAAAGCCAAAAGGACGCTCAGTTGTGGATGTGCCGGGAATCGATCGGAAAGTCCGATGTTGCAAGAAGATATATCACATAGCAACATGGCATGTAAGATCTATGACGCAAGGTAAACTGAATGTCGTCAAGCGAGAAATGAACAGATTGAACATTGATATCTTGGGTACCAGCGAGCTCAAGTGGACCGAAGTTGGAGAATTTAACTCCGGCGACCATTAGGTCTTTTATTGTGGGCACGAATCCAAGAGACGGAATGGGGTCGCTCTCATAGTAAACAGAAGAATGGGCTAAGCAGTGCTAGGGTACAACCCCAAAAACGACCGAATGATTTGCACTTCGGATCCAAGGTCACCCTTTCAACGTAACAGTTATCCAAGTCTATGCACCAACCACTACTGCTGAAGAAGCTGACGTTGAGAGATTTTATGCTGCCCTGCAATGCCTTTTAGACCGCACTCCATCATCAGACGTCGTTTTTCTCATGGGAGCCTGGAACGCTAAGGTCTGGAGTGAAGAAATATCTGGAATTACATGCAAGTTCGGTCATGGTGAGCCAAATGAAGCTGGGCAGAGGCTAGTAGAGTTTTGTCCAGAAAACAACCTGACCATAGCGAATACTCACTTTCAACAGCACAAGAGGCGCCTGTACACATGGACTTCACCGGACGGTCTGTACAGGAATCAGATCGATTATATTCTTTGCCGGCAGAGATGAAGAACCGCTATACAAGCAGTAAAAACAAGGCCTGGGGCCGATTGTGGCGCCGATCATCGGCTTCTTGTTGCCAAAATTAAGCTTCGATTGAGGAAAACGCCGAAAACTAGAAGGCCTTTCAGGTATGATCTGGATCGAATTCCATTAGAATATGCTGTGGAAGTGAGGAATCGATTTCAAGAATAAGATCTAGAAGACAGAGAGCCCGAAGAGATGTGGACTGATGTTCGTGATATAATAGAAGAAGTTGATACTAAGGTAGTTCCAAAGCAAAAGAAATGCAAGAAAGCAAACTGGTTATCTGAAGAGGCTTTGCAAATGGCTGAGGAAAGGAGGATGGCAAACGTTATGGGGGAAAGAGAAAGATAATAGGTTCTCAATGCGGATTTTCAGAAAATAGCAAGGAGAGATAAGAGTGCCTTCCTGAACATACAGTGTCAAGCCGTTGAGGACAACAGCCAATTAAGGAACACAAGAGCTCTGTATAAGACAATCAAAGATATCAAAGGAAGCTTCAGTGCTAAGCTGGGCGTGATAAAGGACAAACGAGGCAAGGACCTCACTGAAGCCTCAGAGATAAAGAAGAGGTGGCAGGAATACACAGAAAAACTGTACAAGAAGGACCCGAATGTGCAAACCCAACATAAGACGGTTGTGATTACTGATCTCGAGCCGGGCATCCTGAAGAGTGAAGTTGAATGGGCCTTAGCCAGCCTTGCTAAGAACAAAGCTAGCGGAATTGATGGCATTCCCGCTGAGTTGCTTCAAAACCTCAACCATGACGCTGTTAACATTCTGAATATATTATGTCAGAAGATTTGGACAACCCTGCAGTGGCCACAGGATTTGAAGAGGTCAGTTTACTTCCCCATTCCAAAGAAAGGCAGTGCCAAAGATTGTTCCAACTACCGCACGATCGCGCTTAATTTCGCATGCTAGCAAGGTGATGTTGAAAATCCTCCAAGGAAGGCTGCAGCAGTACGTCGATAGGGAGCTTCCGGACGTGCAAGCTGGGTTTCGCAAGGGCAGAGGAACTAGAGGCCAAATTGCCAACCTTCGCTGGATCATGGAAAAAGTAAGGAGTTCCAGAAACCCATCTCAGTTCAGTTCAGTCGTTCAGTCGTGACCGACTCTTCGTGACCCTATGGACCGTTTCACGCCACGCTTTCCGGTCTCTCACTATCTTCCTAACATCACATAACTTCATCTGCAGTGCCTCGAGGATGCCATCTAACCATCGCGTTCGCTGCCTACCCCTTCTCCGGCGACCGTCAACCTTTCCCAACATCAAATCTTTCTCCAGCGACTCCTGTCTTCTCATCAGATGACCAAAGTAGCTGAGTTTTAACTTTAGAATTTGACCCTCCAATGAGCAGTCAGGGTTTAAGGTCGACAATATCGACTGATTTGATCTTCTGGCAGTCCAAGGAACTCTCTAGAGTCTTCGCCAGCACAACAATTAAAACGCGTCAATTCTTCGGCGGTCAGCCTTTTTCACAGTCCAACTCTCGCATCCATACATCACAACTGGAAAGACCACAGCACGAGTTATACGGATCTTGGTTGGCAGAGTAATGTCTCTGCTCTTTACTAGGTGGTCAAGGCTAACCATTGCTCTATTTCCCGGAAGCAGGCGTCTCCTAATTTCATGGCTGCAGTCTCCTTCCGAGGTAATCTTGGAGCCCAAGAAGAGAAAATCTGTCACAGCTTCCACTTCTTGTCCATTGATGCTCCAGGACTTGATAGGGCAAGACGCCATGATCTTTGTCTTTTTGATGTTCAGTTTAAGCCCAAACTTCTCACTCTCTTCTTGTACGCGCATCAGAAGTCTCTTGAGTTCCACTTCACTTTCTGCCGTTAAAGTGGTATCATCCGCATATCTAAGGTTGTTGATACGTTTTCCAGCAATCTTCACTCCATATGAAGACTCGTCCAGACCGGCCTTCCTCATGATGCACTCTGCATATAGGTTAAATAGGCAGGGCGACAGTATGCAGCCTTGCCTCACTCCTTTCTTAATCGGAAACCAATCGGTAAGACCATGCCCAGTTCTGACTGTGGCCACTTGTCCTTCATACAGGTTCCTGAGGAGACAGATGAGGTGAATTGGAGCTCCCATCTCTTGGAGAGCTTGCCACAATCTGCTGTGATCTACGCAGTCAAACGCTTTCGTATAATCAATAAAGCAGAAGTAGATGGCTTTCTGGAACTTTCTTGCTTTTTCCATGATCCAGCGGAGGTTGGCAATTTGGTCTCTAGTTCCTCTGCCCTTGCGAAACCCAGCTTGCACGTCCGGAAGCTCCCGATCAATATAATGCTACAGCCTACCTTGGAGGATTTTCAACATCACCTTGCTAGCATGCGAAATAAGTGCGATCGCGCGGTAGTTGGAACAATCTTTGGCACTGCCTTTCTTTGGAATGGGGATGTAAACTGACCTCCTCCAATCCTGTGGCCACTGCAGGATTGTCCAAATCTTCTGACATAATGTATGCAGAATGCTAACAGCGTCATGGTTGAGGTTTTGAAGCAACTCAGCTGGAATGCCATCACTTCCGCTGGCTTTCTTCTTAGCAAGACTGGCTAAGGCCCATTCAACTTCACTCTTCAGGATGCCCGGCTCGAGATCAGTAATCACAACCGTCTTATGTTGGGTTTGCACATTCGGGTCCTTCTTGTACAGTTCTACTGTGTATTCCTGCCACCTCTTCTTTATCTCTGAGGCTTCAGTGAGGTCCTTGCCTCGTTTGTCCTTTATCACGCCCAGCTTAGCACAGAAGCTTCCTTTGATATCTTTGATTGTCTTGTACAGAGCTCTTGTGTTCCTTAATTGGCTGTTGTCCTCAACTGCTTGGCACTGTATGTTCAGGAAGGCATTCTTATCTCTCCTTGCTATTTTCTGAAAATCCGCATTTAGAACCTTGTATCTTTCTCTTTCCCCCATAACTTTTGCCATCCTCCTTTCCTCAGCTATTTGCAAAGCCTCTTCAGATAACCAGTTTGCTTTCTTGCATTTCTTTTGCTTTGGAACTACCTTAGTAGCAACTTCTTGTATTATATCACGAACATCAGTCCACATCTCTTCGGGCTCTCTGTCTTCTAGATCTAATTCTTGAAATCGATTGCTCACTTCCACAGCATATTCTAATGGAATTTGATCCAGATCATATCTAAAAGGCCTTCTAGTTTTCTGAGTTTTCCTCAATCGAAGCTTAATTTTGGCAACAAGAAGCTCATGATCGGTGCCACAATCGGCCCCAGGCCTTGTTTTTACTGCTTGTATAGCGCTTCTCCATCTCTGCCGGCGAAGAATATAATCGGTCTGATTCCTGTACAGACCGTCCGGTGAAGTCCATGTGTACAGGCGCCTCTTGTGCTGTTGAAAATGAGTATTCGCTATGGTCAGGTTGTTTTCTTGACAAAACTCTACTAGCCTCTGTCCAGCTTCATTTGACTCGCCAAGACCGAACTTGCCTACAATTCCGGATATTTCTTCACTCCCGACATTAGCATTCCAGTCTCCTACGAGAAAAACGACGTCTGATGATGGGGTGCGGTCTAAAAGGCATTGTAAGTCCGCATAAAATCTCTCAACGTCAGCTTCTTCAGCAGTAGTGGCCGGTGCATAGACTTGGATAACTGTTATGTTGAGAGGGTGACCTTGGATCCGAAGTGAAATCATTCTGTCGTTTTTGGGGTTGTACCCTAGCACTGCTTTACCCATTCTTCTGTTTACTATTAGAGCGACTCCATTCCTTCTCTTGGATTCGTGCCCACAATAAAAGACATAATGGTCGCCGGAGTTAAATTCTCCCATTCCGGTCCACTTGAGATCGTTGATACACAAGATATCAATGTTCAATCGGGTCATTTCTCGCTTGACGACATCCAGTTTACCTTGCGTCATAGATCTTACATTCCATGTTGCCATGTGATATATCTCCTTGCAACATCGGACTTTCCGGTCGCTTCCCGACACATCCACAACTGAGCGTCCTTTTGGCTTTAGCCCAGCCGCTTCATTCGTCCTGGAGCTACTAGGAATCGCCCTTTGTTCATCCTCAGTAACATATGGGACGCCTTCCAACCTGGGGGGCTCATCTTCCGGCGCCATATCATTAATGATATTGTGACTGGCCATAGGGTTTTCTTGGCAGGAAATACTGGAGTGGGTTGCCATTACCTTCTCCAGTGAATCACATTTTGTCAGAACTCTCTGCCGTGACCTGTCTATCTTGGGTGGCCCTACACAGCAGAGTTCACGACTTCATCGAGTTTCGCAATCCCCTTCGCCACGACAAGGCAGTGATCCATGAAGGGGAGAAACCCATCTACTTCTGCTTTATTGATTATGCTGAAGTGTTTGACTGCGTATATCGCAGCAGATTGTGGCAAGCTCTCCAAGAGATGGGAGTTCCAATTCACCTCATCTGTCTTCCCAGGAACCTGTATGAAGGACAAGAGGCCACATTCAGAACTCGGCATGGTCTTACTGATCGGTTTCCGATTGAGAAAGGAGGGAGGCAAGGCTGCATACTGTCGCCCTGTTATATAACCTATATGCAGAGTGCATCATGAGGAAGGCCGGTCTGGACAAGTCTTCAGCTGGAGTGAAGATTGCTGGAAAACATATGAACAACCTTAGATATGCGGATGATGCCACTTTAATGGCAGAACGTGAAGTGGAACTCAAGAGACTTCTGATGCGCGTACTAGAAGAGAGTGAGAAGTTTTGGCTTAAACTGAACATCAAAAAGACAAAGATCATTCCGTCTTGCCCTATCAAGCCCTGGAGCATCAATGGACAAGAAGTGGACGCTGTGACAGATTTTCTCTTCTTGGGCTTCAAGATTACCTCGGAAGGAGACTGCAGCCATGAAATTAGGAGACGCCTGCTTCTGGGAAAGAGAGCAATGGTTAGCCTTGACCGCCTAGTAAAGAGCAGAGGCATTTTGCTGCCAACCAAGATCCGAATTACTCGTGCTATGGTCTTTCTAGTTGTGATGTATGGATGCCAGAGTGGGACTGTGAAAAAGGCTGGACGCCGAATTATTGACGCGTTTGAATTGTGGTGCTGGCGAAGACTCTTGAGAGTTCCTTGAACTGCCAGAAGATCAAATCAGTCGATATTGTCGACCATAAACCCTGACTGCCCATTGGAGGGTCAAATTCTAAAGTTAAAGCTCAGCTACGTTTTTCATCTGATTAGAAGAGAGCAGTCGCTGGAGAAAGATTTGATGTTCGGAAAGGTTGAGGGTCGCCGGAGAAGGGGCAGGCAGCGAACGCATTGGTTAGATGGCATCCTCGAGGCACTGCAGATGAAATTATGTGATGTTAAGAAGATAGTGAGAGACCGGAAAGTGTGGCGCGACATGGTCCACAGGGTCACGAAGAGTCGGACACGACTGAACGACTGAACTGAACTGAACCCCATAGAGGCGTGCAGAAAAAGGAGTTACTCTGAGGCGAGAAATCTGGAAATGAGTTTCCTTGCTATTATGCCAAAAATTTCCGCCTTCATAAGCCATATTTCTGGACGAAATATTTGGAGGATCGCTTATTGTCGGGATACTGATTTTTATGTCGGTTGCTGTCGGGATATCTATACCCCATCTATATACCCGGATTTTTCACCCGCTACCGGGCGTGGCCATTTTTTGCCGATTGGTACGCTGCCATGCGGGCGCCTTTTAGGGCCGCGGTATAGCCGCGGCCTCGCCTGCACTGTGGACACGTTTCGCTAACTTTCGGGTGCTAGAGAACAGCGCTGAATATATTTTTACCGAACGTTTGTGTTATGCTCATTCTTCTTGTCGTAGAGCTAAACTCGACTCGTTACTTTTAGCTTCATTTCGTTTGTAAGGTTTAGCATCCCAGAACGACTCAGACTATGAGAGACGCCGTAGTGAAGGGCTCCGGAAGTTTCGACTACCAGGGTTTGCTTAGCGTGCACTGACAACGCACAGCACATGGGCGCCTTGCTTTTCGTCTCCACGGAAAAGCGGCCGCTGAGGCCGGGATTGGATCCCGCATCCTTACCCTACTGAAAAATCCTGTATAAAATTCGTATAGGAAATCGTATACAGGTTTACTGTACAGGATCTGGGATACAGGATAGGGGGCAATTTCAGGAAATTCCTGTACTGCCCTGGAAAGTCCGGAATGAAACCGCGCGAAGCTCTGATACCGGAATGGCCTGTATAGCTGATGGCCCTCGTTTCCGGAAAGAAACGCGTCGCCAGGGTGGAAAAAGCATGCAACAATATAAAATAAAACGACTACATTTAAAATAATAAAATAAAAAAAAAATAAAAACAACTTCAATACCGAATGTGGAATCGAACCTCGGTCCTTATGGTCTTCAGACGGGCACCTTAACCACTACGCTACGGCGGATTATTGTTACAGTGGTAATTCTTCAGTATATGTAGCTACTTTTGCTCTTTCGTACTTCATATTTTCCTTGCCAGTAGAATTTGTGGCCGTAATTCACCGATCGCCCTTTCAACACGCTGAATATCTTTGCAGGCTATCACGAGGGTTCACAAATGTGCCGTATCTTTATAATACGTCGCTTTATTGAAGGCAAACCACACGATATCATAATTTACTAATGCTGATGCGTTTTTCATGGTCTACGAACGCTTGTAAGTTTTCCTACATACAGAGATATCCGGTGCACTAATAGTTGCAATACTGGGCGTTCTAGCTTCACGTGCTACCAGCGGAGCATCGATTTCAATGAATACACTTCCGACTGAGAGGTTTCAATATGAAACATTCGAGAACGCGTCGCCCGGTGTGCGGCTATCTGCGCATCCTTCGATGGTCAGCGATGTTTGTTTATTTTTTCTCGAACAGTTTTTTGTCACCGCTAGCGAAACGATACGTTCGTGCTTCTACTTTCGTGTTGTAGGCGGCAGATCTTCAGTCGCAGATATGAAGACGCACCGCAAGATCGTACGAGCTGCAGCGACTGTTGTACGCGCAAAAGCGACTCGACGCGCGTATATGCTTGCTAGCGCACACTTCGACGGCTTCGCATTTTCGAGGTATTTGGGAAACGAAGCGTGTCCTTTATATACAGAACAGTTGTATAATATGTTTGGTATCATGCTTGTTTAGTGCGCTGGCGTGTCCGGCATGGTCATTCTGGTTGAGCTTTGTCGATCGGCCCGGCTTCTGTTCAGAAGCGGAATACTCTGCCCGGTATCAGTTCCAGAAATGACGCGTTCGTCCGGTTTCTGGTTAATTGATACAGGCTGAACACTACAAAACACCACTACATTTGAAAAAGAAAAAAAGAAAAGGAAAAGAAACAAAAAGAAAATAGGAAAGGAAAAAAATTTACATGTGATTTGAACTTTGGTCTCTTCAGCCAGCAAGCACGCACTTTAACCACTACACCACGGCAGGACACGGCGATGGTGGTTATATATGTGCTTATGTAGTCGAGGTTGCTCTTTTGTAGTTTGTGTATTTTTGTAGGGTGTAGAAGTTGTGGTCGTAATTCAACGATCGCCCTTTAAACACGCTGCATCTTTTTCCTGGCTATCACGAAGGGTTATCCGTGTCCCGCATCTCTACAATGTATCGCTTTCTTACAGACAAACCTCCGAATGTCACAATTTACTAGTGCTGATGTGTTTTGTCATCGTCTTCGAACGCATGCAATTTTTGCTACATATAGATATATGCCGTGCACCAACACTTGTAATACTGCTTGTTTTAGCTTCACCTGCTGCCAGCGGAGCAGTGACGTATATGAATTTATTTCTGACCAAGTGTTTTGCATGCGTCCGGCTGACCTGTGCATATTTCGATGGTCAGCGATGTTTCATTTATTCTCGAGCGTATTTTATCCGCGCTAACGAAACGCTACGTTCTTGCTTGCGCTTTCGCGTTGAGGGTGGCAGATCTTCAGTCGCAGATTATGAAGATGCCCCGCAATATCGTACAAGCTGCAGCGACTGTTGCACACGAAAAAACAAAACCCGATGCATGTATGTACTTGCTAGCGCACACTTCCACGGCTTCATATTTTCTAGGTATGTACGAAACAACGCGTACTCCACATATACAGAAAAGTTTTAACGTATATTATGTATGGTTTCATGCTTATTTAGCGTTCAGGCATGTTCCGTGGTGGTCATTCTGGCTGAGCTTCACGATCCACCCGAGTTGTACTGAGAAGCGGAAATACTCGGTCCCGTGTCAGTTTCATTCATTCGGATTTGTCCGGTTGCTGTTAAACCGGACATGACCTGTCCTGTATATGAGCTCAATACAGGCCTGGTCCGCACTGTTTCATATCCATACCGGACTGGGATGTCATGTATAAGTTGTATGGTCTACCCTGTATTAACTCGATACCGGACTGAGTCGTCCGGATTGAGATTCATACCGGACATGATCTGTCGATGTAAACCCGTTTAAGCTTCATACAGGACTGGTCCCCCATGTTTCATATCCATACCGGACTGGGACGTCATATATAAGATGCATTCTGGAAATGGTCTGCCCTGTGTTAACTCTATACCGGACTGGACCGTCCGGATTGAGAATCATAACGGACATGACCTGTCCGATATAAACCCGTTTAAGCTTCATACAGGACTGGTCACATCGATATCAAATTTATACGGGATAATACAGGACCGGTTCAAACGAGTTTGTCGCGATACGGGATTTTTCACTAGGGTAGTAACAGTAGTTTGTGAACAGTTGAAAACGTTTGTGAACAATTGTAAACATTAATCTTGCTTGTATGTTCCATGGCTATACTTGATTTTCTTCTTGTTTGTCGCACAGATCACTGTCGCAAGGTTTCGCTATGGTAGGTGTGCCTTAGGGAACTGTTTTTTTAAATTACTAGAGAAGCAAACTTATTTTGCCTAATGTCTCGAATTATTAGACATTGCATGCTTATTTATTGTTTGAACTTCTGCAACCCACAAAAGAAATCGGAAGCGAGACTGCTAGTGGTCTTCGCTCAAAACAAGAACATGAATGGTGTCGAAAACGGCGAAGTGCTCACATCAAGAGGAGTATGTCGGATTCATCCCACTGGAGTTGGATTTCGGCTGTGCGCGCGGGCCTTCAGTGAGCTGCTATCTGTCAGGAACGCTCGACTGGAAAGCTTTGGATTAATTTAGATAAACTCTTATATTTTACCCTATTCTAGCGTCGCACAATAATCGGGAGTTTATGAATTTCATCTCCATCGTAACGAAGTCACCATGAGCGAGTTCGTATCCTGCGACCTATAGTCGGATACAATTCGTCTGCTTGCGGCAGCCACCCAATACAAATCCTTTGCAAGCATTTTGAAGTTAAACATGTCAAACATGTTTAACTCATGTCAAACAGCTCATGTCAAAGATCATGTCAAATCATGTCATGTAAGATCATGTCAAACAGCCTAAATAAAAAGCTATGCATCAGACGCGATTACCACGCTGCTCAAGAACTTCGATGTCTCTACATGTTCAGCGGAGCCAAATTTAAAAACCTGATTTAGTTTACTGTTTCCCGGAGTAATTAATACACAGGTCAGGTACTGTAGCCCATATAATAATATAGGAAATGCTGTTTTTATTTTCAAGTTCTGTTTCACTAGCGGCCAGTAGAGAAAAACCCGAAACAGTAAACGTTAGCGGCGTCCCCTGAAAAGGCGTTCGCCGCCTCTCACAGTCGAGCGTCCTAGTTGTTGAAGTCACAGAGCATATTTTTGCGCTTTATTAACTTTGGGACTCGTTTCCGCAACTATAGAAGCTACAAAAGAAATGCGTTCATTTCCTTTAATTAAAAAATAAAAATCAGCAAAACATCATCGAAAATAGCGAGAAACTGGCGGACAGGTGTGCACTAAGCCTTTCATTATTACGTTTTATGTCTCCGGTCTGCGGGCTTCCCTTGTGGACTGTCGTTCTCGTACATGCGCTCACCAAATAAATAGATTCCTTAATTTGGGGCTATATTACTTCGCAGATACCCATTAGAACACAGTCCTAAGTTAACTTGTGCTAAACATATGTTAGTTCAAGGCTGGAGCTATAGGACAGCGCTGAATCCTGCTAGTAGTTGGTGTAGACAGCGCGTTCAGAACCGCAAGCTCTCGTCAAAATTCATGATCTCTTTTTGTTTGCCAGGTAATAAGGTAGGCGGTTTTGATCTCAGTTCAGTCCTTGGAATTGCCTGCTTTGTTGTGCCGGCTGCAGGTGTGATGAAGTTGCTTCTCATCAGTAATGTGTGCTTGTGGTTTGCACTGTTTTTACGTAGTAGATAGGCAGATATGCTTCGAGATATGCTGATAATGTAGAGGTACTGCGTGGATGTTGGATCACCTGTATTTGGTTCGTTAAATTTCTAAGCCCTGATCCCAATGCTTGCAGAACACAAGATGCTGGCATGCAAGCAGTCATTTCAAAAAGAAAAATGTTCAGGCAGCTAATGCATGTTCATGAAGATTGTGTGTGTATGTCCTGCCAACAGCTATAGCCAGCAAGTATTGAGAGGCTAGCGGATGACGTGGCTTGGGCTGTTGCGTTGACTTTGAAACCCTGCTTTTACCCAGACATACAAATGTGTCTGCCGCACGGCTGACTCCGGAACCAAGGATCTTGGAAGCTTCATTCCAATCCCACTCCCACACTTAAAATCAGCTACATAGATTGGCTGCTTTTCTCTTTCTCATATCATGTGGTGTCATTAGGCCAGACAGCCGACCCGTAAGTGATTGCCAGCCTATTTCCTAGTACCACTTGCGGAACCATTGCAATGAGTTTTTGCTCACTCGGGCACAGGAGTTTTCGAGAACGGGGTCTTTAATGCAATAAAACCATCCCGCAAGGCTAGTGCAGAAATACAGCAGAGTTTGTTCGGTATCGTGCCAGATTTAGTGCCCCATTGCAGGCGGACCTAGCTTCACTTGACAAATCGAGGCCTTCGGTTTCTGTCCGCTTTTCTAGTCTTGGAAGAGATGCCTGACTGGTAGGAGACCTCTGGTACAAAAATGTCATAAAATTGATATCGCTAGAGTTTTTGTTGTTGTGAGTACTTTGAATATGGAAGGGTTTAGGAACATTCATTTGCAATGTTTTTCTTTCCGCGCAGAAACAACCTTGTTATGCACCAAGAGAACAATCTCAATCTATCTTGCTTAGTTTGATGTTGCCCTGCAGCAATCCTTACCATCAATCAGGTGATAGAAAAATGCTCTGAATATAGCCAGCCCTTATACATAGCATTCATTGATTACGAAAAAGCATTTGACTCAGTTGAAACCTCGGCGGTGATGCAGGCATTGCAAAATCAGGGGGTAGACGAGCCGTACGTGAAAGTGCTGGAAGATATATACAGTGGCTGCACAGCAACCATAGTTCTGCATAAAGAAAGTAACAAAATTCCCATAAAGAAAGGTGTTAGGCAAGGAGACACAATCTCCCCAGTACTATTCACAGCTTGTTTAGAGGAAGTATTCAGAGACTTGGAATGGGAGCACTTAGGGATAAGGGTAGATGGAGAATACCTCAGTAATCTGCGATTTGCTGATGACATTGCCTTGCTAAGCAACTCTGAGGATGAACTGCAAATAATGATTGATGACCTAGACAGAGAAAGTAGAAAGGTAGGCTTGAAAATCAATATGCAGAAGACTAAGGCAATGTTCAACAGCCTCGGGAAGGAACAGCAATTTACATTAGGTAGCGAAATACTGGAAGTAGTAGGCGAATATGTTTACTTAGGACAGGTAGTAACCGCAGATCCGGACCATGAAAAGGAAATAACAAGAAGAATAGGATTGGGATGGAGCGCATTTGGCAAGCACTCGCAGAATATGACTAGCAGCTTACCGGTATCGCTCAAGAGGAAAGTATACAACAATTGCATCTTGCCTGTACTCACCTACGGGGCTGAAACGTGGAGGCTAACCAAGACAGTTCTACTTAAGTTGAGGACAACCCAGAGGGCTATGGAACGAAAAATAGTAGGTGTAACATTAAGAGATAGAAAGCGTGCAGAGTGGCTCAGAGAAAAAGCTCAAGTTCCCGACATTCTAGTAGAAATTAAGAAGAAGAAATGGACATGGGCAGGACATGTAGTGCGAAGAGAGGATAACCGATGGTCGCTGAGGGTAACAAACTGGATTCCAAGGGAAGGAAAGCGTAGCAGGGGGCGGCAGAAAGTTAGTATGCGGATGAGATTAAGAAGTTCGCAGGGGTCAAGTGGATGCAGCTAGCACAGAACAGGGTTAAGTGGAGAAATATGTGAGAGGCCTTCGCCCTGCAGTGGGTATAATCAGGCTGATGATGATGATGATGACTTTGGGGCAGGGGAAGGAGCGGGTTTGTAGCTGGCGCCAGAGTATCTCCTGGGCTTTGCTAATGAATTATGTGGGGGAGGAAAGATGCGCCTTCCCAGGCTAAAATGGCGAGTTATATCATGTAACGAGACCAAGCCATCCCTCGCGCCCGCGGGAAATGAGGAGAGAGAGAGAACTTTATTGTCCTCAGGTGTGGGCCGCAAGCCCGGCCAGGCGCGGCCTCGCTGCACTGTCGCTGCAGCGTTGCAGAATATCCGCGGCCCGCGTGATGGCGGCCTTCTGCCGATGCGGGTCCGTGGCGCGCAGCAAGGCCTCCCATTCATCCCAGGTGGAGAGCTCTGAGCCCGGTGGGGGAGGATCAGCCGGGCACTTCATCAGGTATGTGTGAGTGTAGCGGTGGGATGAAATCACAAGGAACAAGATGGGGGGAAGGCACCTGGGTGCATGCGGGATAGTAAGACGTGGGGAGGGTTTTGGTTTGTAGACGGCGCACTAGGATTTGGTGGTGGATAGTAAGGGATAGGGGGGTGGGGTAGAGCTGACGCCCGGTTCAATAGGCCTGCGTCAGCTCGCTGAAGGTATGCATGCGCTCTCTCGAGTCGTCCAGGCCAGAGTCTGACGCCGCCCTGTTTCGAAGTCATCGGGTGCGGACATTGATGGTCTCGTTACTAGGATTTCCTGAGTGCGCAGGCACTCAGCTTCATTTGGCGGGAAGGTTCAGCGGGAGAAATCGATTATAGCATGCGGAATGCGGTTTCATGAATCGTGCCTCTGGCGAAATTTAGCAACGCAGTTTTGGAATCGGAAAGAATGTGCCGGCTTCAGTGTGAGCAATGGCAGCAGCTATTGCAGCTTCCGCTGTTGATTCTGGAGTGGAAGTGGGTGGGAGGAAGATAGAGATTAGTGGGCACCCCGTGTTATCCACAACCGCCACTGCAGAGCACGTGCCCGCGCAAGCCGCGTCCACCCATACGGCGTCCTCCTAGGAACCGCAGTATTTTTGGAGGGCGCGTGCGCAGGCCGCTCGCTCTACGTGCGGTGTGATAATCGGGATGTGTGTTGCGTGGGAATGGTTTGACTAGGAGGCTACGGAATATGAGTTTAGGGAGTGGGAGAAGCTGGTTGTTGGCGTGTATGGATACGCAGTCTATCAAGTAAGTGTCTACCTGTAGCAGTTTTAGTGAGTCGTAGGTATTGAGCTTGTCTGTGAGCTTCAACAAGCTTGTATATAGTGTTTGGAGTCGTAGTTGTAGGAGTTTTGAGGTTTGTGTATGAGGGGGGAGATAGAGAGCGGTTTCGTATGCTTTCCTGAGGAGGGCTTCTAAGGTGTCTATTTCCGGTATAGTTTTAGATATGAAACTGTATGCAAAAAACGGGTCAGTTAGAAGGCGTAGATGAGGAGGCAGATGTCATCTTCTTTAAGCCTATAGTGTTTGGTAAAAACCCGCCAGATGAGTTGTGCCAGTGCAGTTGTTGTGCTTTTAAGCTTTTCGATAGTGAAACTATTGTGCCCAGTGTTTTGCAAGTGGAGCCCAAGGATACGTGTGGTGTTTACCTCTGGTATAGGCTGGCCCTCCAGAGTTATGTTGATGAATGTTGTAGGGAGGGTTCGAGGTTTTGGTCGTATGATTAGGAGTTCTGATTTGGTTAAGGAGCAGGTGAGGCCAGTATTGCGAGCGTATTGTTTTATGTGGGTAGCTGCCTGCTGGAAAGTGTCTTCTACTTGCCCATCGTTTCCCGTGGTGGTCCACAGGACGATGTCATCGGCGTATAGTGTGCGTCAGAGGTGCGGCATGTGGTTGAGAGAAGCAGCGAGTGGGATGAGGGCGGCGTTAAATAGAAATGGCAATATTACAGAGCCTTGGCGAGTGCCCACTCCTTGAAGGGTGTACGGGGAGGAGGAATGGGGGCCTATACGAACCTCAGAGGTACGGTTGGTAAGGAAGGCGCGGATGTAAGAATACATTTAATGTCCAATATTTAACAGGGAAAGGGCGGTTATTATGGAGCTGTGATGGATGTTGTCAAAAGCCTTGGAAAGGTCTAAGAGGTGTCTACGTATGTGTATGCTGCTGACATAGTTTTTTTTGCAGCAGCGGGTGACTTATATTCTATTTACAGCATGTTGCAGTCATACTTTGCCCTTGACCAATGGTATACACTTATGCTTTAATATACATTTAGAAATTCCTATTGTTCACCTAGGAATGCCGTTTAAAGTTTCTGTCCCCCTCTCGCTTGGTGCAACCGTCAAAGTATGCCGTAAAACCGGTGTGTGATTTACTTCATTATTGTAATATTGCTACAGGAAGATTTGCTACCGCTGATCTGTCTGGATTATACTTACAAATTTAAAATGCATTTTTTTCCTAAAATAAAAATTCTTACTTCAGTGATTACTATTCCTATCACCTCAATTGTTTTCCAAACTATTTTAGCAACAATAATTCCCAATTAATAAGCTATCTATCATACAGTCTAAATCGACATCATGAATTCTATTCTTACACGTGCAATGAACTCTGGCCAATCCCCCAATGCGAGTATGTGCCATGTGCACCGAGGGAGAAGATGAAGATGAAACAGATTGCGCTTGCCCTCAACCACGTTGAATCCACAAGAGAGTCGGAAGAGGCACTGCCTAAGCACCCTACGCGCTATGACGACCTCCTCGGGTAGCTCAGAGCCGGCCCTCCGCCATTCAAACTCTGAGTTCGTCGCCTGGCTCCCCGTCGCCATGGTAGTGGGCTTGTTCACGTGGGCCTACTATGTGTACACCTTTGTTTTCTGCGGCTCCCTGGTGAAGGATGATACGCAGCGCTTTGCCTTCGGCGCCATGTTCCACCTGCTGCTGCTGCTGTGCCTGTGGTCGTGCTTTGGAGACAGAGTACAGCACACATCATCACCGCACTTCCACAGAAGTGAGTGTCGGTGCTGCTACCGTCAGCGGTAAGTCTTTGTTGCTACCAGAGAGGACGACTGACGCCGCGAGTTCTTTTGTCGGCACGACGGTGATGGCCATCGGGGGAAGAAGGGAGATACTGCCGTAAGGTGGCACCACGTAAGGGGTGAACCTAAGTCCTCCTATCGGGCCCTCAGTGGACGGAATGGGCCTCCGGCACGATGTAAGGACCGCACCAGAGGGACTTGGAAACTCTGCTACCTCGGCCGCCGCGGGCAAAGCTGTGACCGGCACAGAGAGGCTGCGCTTCTCGACCACCACAGAGACAGGAGGAGCGCAAACGTTCCGGTCCGGCTGTAGCCGCGTAGGAAAGTGGGTGCCATCTCCCAGAATAAGCAATGCGATCATTAAGTACTTCTTGCTTTGCTTATTTCAGAGCCCCGCAGCGGGGGTGCAGTGGTAAGACGCCCAGCATTTGTGCCGGAGCAACCGGATTCGATTCCGACAGCGGCAGCTGCGTTTCGATGGAGGCGAAACGAAGAGGCGTCCGAGTGCTTTGCGATGTCAGCGCACGTTAACGATCCCCAGGTGGTACAAATTACTCCGCAGCCCTCCACTACGACTCCTCTTTGTCAATTTCAACTTTTACTCCCACCTTCCTCCCTTCCCTTACGGCGCTGCTCAGGTGCCCACAGAAACAAGTGTGCGCCTTTGCCTTCTTGTGAACAAATTATTACTATTATTGCGGATGATAGTACTAACACATGCGCTTCTTTGGTCGCATTTTTCGTAATTTTGGTAGCTCTAGGTGCTTATACATAAGGATTTCAAACTGCTCATCATGATGACATAGTAACTACTTCGGCTGTCACCAAAAAGGTGAAGCTCACTTGAAAGCGCGCCAAGCCATAAATTGGCAATGCCAATTTTTTCCTACGATGAACTTCTGAAACTAAGCAAGGCGATCATTAAGTACTTCCTACTGTTTCCAAGGATGCGGGATCGAATCCCGGCCTCGGCGGCCGCTTTTCGATGGAGGCGAAAAGCAAGACGCCCGTGTGCTGTGCGATGTCAGTGCACGTTAAAGAACCCCAGGTGGTCGAAATTTCCTGAGTCCTCCACTACGGCGTCTCTCATAGCCTGAGTCGCTTTGGGACGTTAAACCCCACAAACCAACCAACCATTAAGTACTTCTCAAGCATTGAGGAAGTTACGCTTTTTGCTCTGGTAGGTAGTCTATGCAGTGTGAAGCTTTTCACCGTAGCACAAAATAAAACAAACATGTAGCCATGGGGCATTACTAAAATATTTAACTTGTTCCTTTACTAAGTAAATTATAGAATTGAGAAGCGCTCTCACCTGGCCAGTACGTTGTTTTTAGGTCTATAATTGTATAATTTACATTTTTTCCCGTTGGCTAGATGTATATCATTCGTTGCTGAAGTCGTTCAGCTGACCTACACTGGCGACTGGTACCGTGACTTTGACCTCCTGTTGGAGTTCGGCATATGCACGGAAATGAGACTCGTTATGACATGGGAAGGAAGCTAACAGTGACCAAAAACTTGGTTTATGTTGCTGTCGGCTTCCTTCATATGCCTGTGATGCGGTAATAATAATAATAATAATAATAATAATTGGTTCACAGGAACGGAAAGGCGCAGTATCTGTCACACTTTCTCTGTGGACACCTGAACCGTGCCGTAAGGGAAGGGATGAAGGTGGGAGTGAAAGTGGAAACAGATAAAGGGGATCCGTAGTGGAGGGCTGCGGAGTAATTTAGACCACCTGGGGATCTATACCGTGCGCTGACATCGCACAGCACAAGGAAGCCATTTCGTTTCGCCTCCATCGAAAGGCAGCCGCCGTGGTCGGGTTCGAACCCGGGAACTCCGGACAGTAGTCGGGCGTCTTACCACTGCACCCCACCGGCGGGGCACTGTGATGCGGTATATTCCGAAATTACAGCAGGCTTTTTGCTGACATTTATGACGCGGCTAATGAGAACTTCTGTGTTTCTCGCAAGGAAGTGCTGCCATCGAGTTACCCACGTCCCCGAGTCTCCAGCTCGAGAAGCACAGCGTGTCTTGGCTGACCCTCATGTGTGCGCTCGTTCTCTCCGTCATTGTCGTGGCTGCGTTGGTGGCCCTCGTCGCCCAGCATCTGGCATCACGTGAACAGCGACAACATCTGCTCCTCAGAGGAATGTGTCAGTAACGGGCAGGCCCTCCTCGCTGGTCTCAACCTGTCCGTCGACCCCTGCGTCAACTTCTACCAATACGCCTGTGGTGATGTACGCATCCTTTATTGTTGCTCGGTTATCGCGGAGCAAAGTGAATGGAAAACTGTTTTAGGTTGTCAAAGTGCGCGACAACAGTGTATGCACGCCTTGGTAGAGAATGACTAGTGAAAAAAGTTTGGAGGTGGTTGTGGAGAGTCAACTTTGAGGATAAATACACGCACTGAGTACTTTCTCGAACCGGAGCTTCGTGAGACTTGAAGAGACGATACCATAACTAAATTACTAGCCACTGCAGAACGTTTGCAGGTCGTGTACTGGCTAAACGGGATCATGACCAACACGTCAGGTGCATTATACCGTGGACGCTCATAGCGGCCTTTCGCTTCACTGTGCCGTCCGTCCGTGCTCGTTTTGTGCAGATTTCATATCCGCTGTAAAAAGATTTGATTGCAGTAACTCTGATGTTTTGTTCATCGGTTGCGCACGCTGCCAACTGGCCGTAAAATTCTCAGGGTTCTCAAGACTCCGACGAAGACAGGGTCTCAAGAATGTACGCCTCAAAGGTGGAGGATTACATGCGCTACCGCAGCAGATCCAACAATGACAACCAAGGCACTGGGGCACGCATCGAGTCCATGCTCACAGCAGCCTTCAAACTGTGCCTGAAAAGGCCGGTTGAGGCGGATCCCGCACCATTCGTCGAGTTTATGCGTGAACGGGGGCTAACATGGCCATATGGTCCGGAATCGCCAAATAACAGGACTGACGATACAGGTGTGTTAACTTTTTGAAGGTGGTGGTAAGAACGTTTATTGCCTTCAAAGACAAGGAGTTACGTGGAGGTTTCTCTGGACTTAGGCTTAGTGTCCTTCCCTTCACAAACACTAGGTGGAGTCCCTGGTACGGGACCACAGTGACGTCCGCTGCCACCATTGCTTACTTGACCGTCGCCTTTTGTGCCTTCAGGTCGGAGAAGGCGAGTAGGGTCGCCTTCCAGTCCTCCGGGGTGGGGCTTAGGTTGGGTGTGAGGGCAGGGTTGGAGATACACGGGACCATTAGATTTTCACTTGCTATTTTGGAATAGACATGTAGATGACGAAGGCATCCAGAGAGAGAGAGAGAACAACTTTTATTTAAAATGCCTGCAGAATCGGTTAGGCTCCCTCCAAGCAGGGAGGACAAGCTTTTACCGTGACGCGGCCACTACGTCAGTCTCGTGCGTTGTGCTCCTTGAGGTCTTGTTACGTCCCTCGCTACTTCCGCGAGTTCGAGAGGGCCGCCGCCCCCTTTTTGGGGGTGCTGCCCCCCCTCTCCTCGGTTTCGCTCGGTCGCTGCCTCTCTAGAGCTGCCGAGACCTGCTGGACGGCCTTGAGTTGTGTCTCTTGATCACAGCTCCTCGTTGCAGCCTCTAGCTGCGGCGGGATCGTCGTCTTCTCGCTGGCTTCGCGCGGATTTACGCTACAGTCCCGAAGGATGTGAGCCGCGGTGGCTCTCTCCTTCGCGCACAGTCTACACATGTCGCTCGCGTGCACACTCGGCCACATGTGCTTAGCTAGCACCGGGGTGAGCAGGGACCCCGTCTGTAACTGTCTGTATAACACTGCCTCCTTCCGGGTAAGCCCCGGGTGAGGTGGCGGCATAGTCTGTCTGCTCAGTCTGTACCATTTCATTATTTCGTTGAAGGTGGTCATCTTGTCCTTGGCACTGCGCCGCGACCAAGACTCCAAGTCGGCCGTGCTTGCAGCCGCGCGGTTGGTTAGGCCTCGCGCGGTCGAGTTGGCCGTCTCGTTGTGGTTCACGTTTCCGCGTTCCGACACGTCACTGCCCATATGGGCCGGAAACCACTTGATCACCACAGGACTTTTGCGTCCGATGTCTTCGGCCTTGCGCAGTATGCGCGCGGCCTCACTACATACCCTACCCTTGGCGTAGTTCTTCACTGCCGTTCTAGAGTCACACAACACTGTAGTGCATCCGGGGTCGGAAACGGCCAAGGCGATGGCCACCTCCTCCGCCCGGTGCGCTTCTCGAGTCCGGACGCTCACCGCGGTCTTCGTTGCACCCGTCGATGCCCCGACAACCACCGCCGCGTATGCGTTGGTGTTCCCTCGATACTCCGCCGCATCCACGTAGGCGGCGCCTTCTTCTCTGGCGTGGAGGTCTACGAGAGCCCTGGCCCTCGCCAACCTCCGCTCCCTCTTGTGCTCGGGGTTCACGTTCTTCGGGATCGGGAAGACCCTGAGCTTTCTGTTGATGCTATCTGGTATAGGTACGTCTTTCTGCTGCTTGCCTTCCCTCGGTTCGAGGCCAAGGTCCCGCAGTATCTGTCTTCCGGTTCTCGTTTCAGAGAGACGCTCGAGTTGCGCCATCCTCTGTGCTTCGGCTATTTCGTACAGCGTGTTGTCGACTCCCAGCGCCATGAATTTTTCGGTGCTCGTGCCCCCGAGGAGACCGAGTGCCGCCTTATACGCCTTGCGTATGGTGGCGTCTATCTTGTTACGTTCACTCGGCCTCCAGTTGTGGAAGGCGGCCACGTACGTTATGTGGCTAACTGCGAAGGATTGAACGAGCCTAGTCAGGCTCTCCTCCTTCATCCCCGCTTTTCTGTTGGACACCCTCTTGATGAGTCTCATTGCCGCAGCCGCTTTGCCCGCGAGCTTGTTGACTATTTCACCGTTGGCTCGGATTCGCTGGATGAGCAGCCCGAGTACTCGAATCTTCTCGACCTCCGGTATTACTTGTCCTCCCGCC
Organism: Amblyomma maculatum; assembly: GCF_055883805.1. Taxonomy (NCBI): domain Eukaryota; kingdom Metazoa; phylum Arthropoda; class Arachnida; order Ixodida; family Ixodidae; genus Amblyomma; species Amblyomma maculatum. The sequence goes on from NC_139346.1 coordinate 68,953,532, forward strand.
GTCTTGACCGTGATCTTGGGACGCTCGTACTTGACTTCCATACTCTTTCTTTTCCTGCCCGATCCTTTCGGGGGAATCACCAGCAGTTCTGACTTGGCCGGAGAGCAAACGAGTCCAGACCCGTCCAGCTGCTCCTCGATAGCGTTGACCGCTTCTTGCAGCGTTGTCTCGATGTGTCCGTCGCTTCCTCCCGGTACCCATAGCGTAACGTCGTCGGCGTAGATGGTGTGCCGGACTCCCGCTACTCTTTCTAGCCGGGTGGCCACCCCGATCATCACGAGGTTGAAGAGTAGCGGGGAGATTACCGACCCCTGCGGAGTTCCGACGCTGCCCAGCTTCTTCTATTCGAGCTACAGGTCTCCCGCACAGATTTCGGTGGTCCGTTCCGTCAGGAAGTCTTTGATGTACTGGTATGTCCTCCTGCCCATGTTTAGCCTGGATACTTGGGCCAGGATAGCCGAGTGCCTCACTTTATCAAAGGCGCTCTGCAAGTCCAGCCCGAGTACGGCTCTGTTGTCCTTGGTGCCCGTCGTATCGTCGATGATCTCGTTCTTCAGTAAGATCATGGCGTCTTGCGTCCCGAGTTTGTTCCGAAACCCGATGATGGAATTTGGGTAAAACTCCGATTCTTCCAGGTAACGCTGCCACCTGTTCATGAGAACGTGCTCGAGGACCTTTCCCACGCACGAAGTGAACGAGATCGGCCTGAGGTTCTCTATGTTGGGCGGCCTGCCAGGCTTGGGGATGAGGATCGTCTTGGCTGCTTTCCATTGCTTGGGTAGCCTTCCATTTGCCAGCACTTGTTGTAGAAGTTCGTGAGCGTTTCGATGGCCGCTTCGTTGAGGTTCTTGAGCGCCCTGTTGGTCACTCGATCGGGACCCGCGGCAGACCTTCCATTGAGATCCTGCAGGGCAACTCTGACTTCCCAGGTCTGGATGTCGCGATCTAGCGTCTCGTTCTCTTTGCCTTGGTAATCCGGGTGTCTTTCCGTGGGGGTGGTCGGCAGGTACTTGGCGTCCAAGCGCCGCTTGACCTCGTCTTCCCCGTGTTCGCAGATTGCCTTGTGTAGGATCCTGGCCAGGTTGTTGTGTTGGTGGCCCTTGGTCTTGGTTTCGTCGAGGAGGTGCCGCAGCATGTTCCACGTCTTGCCCTTGTGCATCTGTCCGTCGGCTTCGTTGCAGGCCTCGTTCCACTGTTGGGTGCATAGCACCCTGCAGTGGACCTCGATCTGCCTGTTGAGCTCGGCGATCTTCTTCCTTAGACTTCGGTTGGTTCGTCGCTTCTGCCACCTCGCCTTTATGGACTGCTTGGCTTCTATCAGGTGGGCCAGCCGACTGTCCATCTTGTCTATCCGTTCGTCCGTCTCTAGCTCTTTGGTGGCTCCTTCCGTCGTCTCAACGACGTTGGCCGCCCATTGCTCGATGTCCGTAATGTCCACTGCACCGCGGATAGCGCCTTTCGAAAGGCGTCCCAGTCCGTAATGCGATGCTTCCTTATGCCAGTGTTGCCTTGGCCTTCGAGCGGTACGACGACCTCCACGATGTAGTGATCGCTGCCCAGCTCTTGGCCCGTGTTTCTCCATTTCGCTTCTCTTGATCCTCCGTCAGTTTTGACGAAGGTAAGTTCCGGAGTTGTGTCTCTCGTAACAGATGTGCCGATCCTGGTGGGAAAGGCCGGATCCGTGATTAGGTTCAGTCCGACGTCGGTAGCGTCTTGCATCAGCTCTCTCCCCTTGACCGCCGTTCTGTGGTAGCCCCAGTCTTGGCTCGGAGCGTTAAAATCTCCGCACACTACGAGCGTATTGCTCCCCGCGACTGAAGTTGCCTTGTGGAGCAGTGCCTTGAATTTCTGTTGTCCGTGGGACGGATTGCTCTAGACGTTCACCAGGAAAGTGCTCTCCTTCCTCTTCTTGCCCGTGATTACTTCCACCGTGCAGTGTTCGATGGCGCTTCTGCCGATCATTTCGTGTTCCACGAAGGTGATCCCTTTCCTAGCGAAGGTGCAGACCCCTCTGCCCTTGCCCTTGGACGTGTCCCTTTTGCTCGGCGGGCTGTCGTGCGATCGGTAGCCCGGCAGTCTCGGCGTCTCTTCGCTGTGTGTTTCTTGAATCATTATGACGTCTGGTTTCCTCGTTAGTTGCTGCAAGTGTTGTTGCAGCACCGCTCTCTTGCCGGTAAAGCCGTTGCAGTTCCAGTGCCAGACCAAGAGGTCTCTCACTGGTGTTGTGGATGTTGCTGTATGTGCTGTCCCGTCCATGATTGCTGCAGTTTGGCGATGATCTGTGCTTCCATACCTTGTATTTGTGCCTGTATCTGAGTCTGCAGCTGTGCTTGCGTTTGCGCCATCATGTTCTGGATCGTGCTCTGTATGTTCGTTGTCATCTGCTGAACCGTTTGCGTGAGCGCAGTAAGGTTTTCGTTGGTTACCTTGCTGATCGTCTCGAGACGGTCAAGTCTGTCGTCCTGTTTTTCGATTCTCTCCATTGTCTTTCGTTCCTTGGCGCCCTCTATGGCTCTCCTCTTGGGAGCCGGTCCCGCCGCTTTCGTGGCTCTCGGGTCCACCTCGACCTCTGGTTCGTCCTCGCTTATCTCTTCTTGTTTCCTCTCTTGTGCGGGCTTCGGCAGCAGCTGCTGCTTTTGCTGCATCGCAATTAATGTCGTTAGCTTCGCGTTGATTTCCTTGATGGTTGCGTCCTGTTCGGCGATTCTCTGCTTTAGCTTCTCGTTCTCGTCTCTTAGGGCTTTTATTACCACCCCGTTCTCTTCTTGGAACTTCTTCGTGGCGTTTTGCGCCGGTGGTTGTCTCTTCTCTGCCATGTTTGCCTTGACTGTTACGGCCCTGGCGACTCTTTCCCCCGATTGCGACGGTCTGTGGCGGCTGGCACTCCTGCGTCCCTTGCTGTTGTCCCTCTTGCGGCTGCTGTTGCGCTGCCTCGAATCTCCGCGGGGTCTCTCGGCAGACGGCTCTCGCAGCGGCGGAAAGCTTTTCGGATACAGTTGTTGCTGCCTGGCTTCCATCTTGCGTTCCCGTTGCCGTTTTCTGAGCACATACGGCATCTTGTACTTGTTCTTGCATTCCCTCTCGCCCGTTGGATGCTGTCCCCCGCAGAGCCTGCACTTGGGCTTGCATTCGCGTTTGTGATCCTCGCTGGGATTCGCGATTCCGCAGCCGAAGCATACTCTGGTGTTGGGATTCGGGCATACGTCTCTTCTATGGCCGATCTTGCCGCATTGCCTGCACACGTCAAAGTGCTTGCGGTAAAGCCCGCACCTGACTAATATCGAGCCATACTTGACGTAGTTCGGTACTTTCTCTCCTCCGAAGAGTACTATCACCGTGGTTGTATTGCCGATTCTGTGCGCCTCCACCGCTAGGGGGTTGCACGCGTTCACGATGTTTTCGGCTATCTCCTCCGGGGTGTCGGCTACGGCTATGCCTCGGATGACTCCCTTGACCGTGCCGTCCGGCGCCGTTCGGTAGGCGCTGACTTCGTATGTCCTGTCTCCTACGTTAAAGGTTTTGGCCTTAGAGTACAGCGTGGCACGCCTCTCGTCCGGGGTGCTGACCACGATGATGTTTTGCTGCGCGTTCGTGCAGATGGTGTCTGCTTTGGCTTCTTCCTTCGTTACTCGAGCCGCCGTCATGACGGCCGACATAATTATTGAAACCTCAGTTCTCGCTACGTTGAGACCTCTCCGTGGTCTCATGACTATCTTAGTGTCTTCCTTTGGCATGTCCATCGGCATCCTTGCCGCTTTCGTTACCGAGGCTGCAACTCTCTTAGCAAAGCTGGCCCTAGTCTTGGGTCTAGACTGGCGAGTAATGGCGGCGGACTCACCGTTTTCCTTGTCGGCCATGATCTGCTTGACGCGCTTGCCGGAGGCCGACCAGCCTTCGACTTTTTCCGGTGTAATGTCCTCTCCTTGAACTTCAATGCACGTACGCCCGCTGAGACTGCCGATGCTCGGTGCTGACGTCATGTTGTCTCCCATCGACGTGGCCACTTTCATTTCGGACGCCATCTTGGCCGTACTCGTTGCCACCGGTGGCCGTACTCGTGGTAGGCCGACGTTAGGCTTAGAGAAAAGTCCGCACCGCACCAGAGAAAAGTCCTCGTAAATCGGGAGACTCACGTACCGCTTGGTCAAAACTGGTACCGGTCGATGCCCCGCACCTTCGCGCACACTTTGGTACCAAATATATCGCGGTAACTGTAAATTAACACTGCGGTTATTGGCATAATAGCAGGGGCCGATGAGAAGCACGTCCCCTCCCGTCGGCGACCGCAGCGCCCCTCCGAAGGCATCCAAGCGCCGTCTGTCTGCTGTCTTTTGTCGTCTCTGACCCACTACACGCACTACAATTATTTCCGCAGACTTCAACTTTGGCCCCTTCTTCTTTTTTTTTCCCGTCTACCTTCCTCCCTTGCCTTACAGCGCGAATCATGTGCCCATATAAAATTGTAACGATATTGTGCCTTTACTTTTTTGTATACCAATTGACATTTTTGTAGAACATTTTTGAGAATCTTGAGGCTTGGCTTCTCTAGCCCGCAAAAATGATAGCACACCTAAAGAACGGCTGCCTTTCAAGATGATCTTTAAATTCTGCGTTTGCACTTTTGTTCCTTTAGACCGCGCGTACGGATTTACTGTTAAAATGCCCGACTACTGCACCGGAGTACCCGTGTTCGAACCAGACTGACGGTTGCTGCATTTCGATGGAGGCGAAACTAAGAGGCGTCCGTGTGCTGTGCGATGTCAGCGCACGTTAATGATCCCCAGGTGGTCGAAATTACTCCGTAGCCCTCCACTACGGCTGCTCTTTCTCTCTTTCCACTTTCACTGCCACTTTCCTCCCCTTACGGCGCGGTGTAGTGTCTACAGTACGTATGACAGATAGCGCGTCTTTCCTTCCCTGTGAACCAATTTATTATTATTATTACTTTGTTCCTGAAGCAAATTATTAAAGTATAGTTAATTATTTTTCTAACTTGAAAAAACAAAAAACAAATTCTCTACCTTATATGCCACTTAACTCTGAAAAGCCTTTAACTTTCACTGGGGCTAGGACACTAAGCATTCTTCAAAAGATTATCTACCGTCAGCATGGACTCCAGGTACAAGGATCGCTTTGTCCACTCTGTGGCTTAGATGAAAGGTTTAAGAAACCGATAATATAATAATTTCACAATCGCTGCAAGCTGAATCAACCAGGATATATACGATGCTGTTGTTTATGTGCGTCGTTATTCAGCAGCATCACCACGAAAAGATTACATTTTGTTTGCTTCACTTACGCCACACTCGGGCGAGAAGCTGTCAAAATAAAGTAGCACTGCTGCAGTAGCTTAATAGTTATTCGTTCTTCTGCCGATGCTTAGGTCGCGGGGTCGAGTCTCGGCGGCAACGGTCACTCTTTGATGTGGAAAAAATTAATCTGGTGCCGCCATTTACGACGGCCTTCACAGTCCACGTGTCGCGTTGAGAAATTATACCCCGCACAACATATACCACCTACTGATCTTGGATGAGGTCTCCACGCATCGCTCGAGGTGAAAAGTAACAATGCCTATTGCCTCCGTGCTGTCAGTGCACTTTAGCGTAGCTTAGGCGATCGAAACCAATCTTGGACTCTCTGTTATAGCTTCCCTCATAGCTTTGTAACGTGTAATATGCGTAATTAAGACTGCACACATTAAAACGATATCAGGATTTTAACCAGCCTTCAATAATAGCTGCGTTCTTCTTTGAGAACCACGCATGTGTAGTAGCAATTTTCTTAGAGGAAATTCAGCACCTCACCATTTAGAGCAGCATTGGCTCTAATGTGCTTCTAGACAGATTTGCCACAGCACAGGTGTACAGTTAAAATCAATCGAAAAAGTTCACGTAATGTAGCACATCGAAAAAAAAAATGTGGCTGGCCACAGGTTAACGCATGAGCTATGCTTGTTATAGCAGACACTGGAAAGTGACTGACAGCACTACCATTACTGTTGTTTTGTAGACCTGTAGAAGGCCTGGATGAGGAATAATATCAAAGTAGCTTTTGTGCCTCTTGACGAAGCGCATGCGACCTATCTGGTATACCTCAATTTGCGTCGCCGTGCATATTATGTAAATTTCTGTCATGCTTACGCACGTCAGGCTAGCATTTTGAGCATTTTATGGTAATTCACATCCCCCAGACCTGCTTCCTCTGGCGCGAAGACACGATGCTGTCACAACGCCCCTTGGGAGCATTTCGCAATAGACTTTTGCGCGTTGAACAACCACACCTTACTCGTCTGAGGGAATCGAAAAAGTAAAGAGGCACCCTAATGTTCAAGAAACTGGTGAAGGTGAAGAAAATTAAAAATGTGCTCAATAGCATCCATAGCAAGCGGAGCGCATAGTGTTTCTCATCAAGAGTGATGCAGGTTCGGAAATGATGTTGAGAGTTAAAAAATATGCTTACACATATGCGGTGTGTAGAAATATATCTTTTGGCGAAAATTGTAGTGAATAATAAAATAGATAAATGCCACCCATGTGATCACATTCGCTTCTCCGCTTTTCTGAATGCGGTATTAATTTCAAACAAACTTTGCATCGTGTAGTCCGGTCCGCATTGATGGCGTTAATGCGTACAGTAGCGCATGCATACTTACATGCATAGCAAAATTGCTCGAAATATGAAGGCACCTCCTATTAAACGCGATAAAATTTTACCTTCCTCAGTGTAAGTATTACCTTACCCGCTAAGCAGAACCTTTAAAGTATACGTTTATCCTGCAGAGGAATGCCTACTCATTGCAATTTGATATATTGCGGTGCGGATGTACAGATCCAATGCTCGACATTTCTTTTAAGGTGATCTTGGCTACTCGCTGGCACAAAATGGACTTTTCAGCAAACTCTTGTGAGTATAGCTATGTCAAAATGTTCATTTTATAGCAGCATTAGCTTTGAATATCGTAAAGGATGCGATGCCGCGTGCATTTCTGCCAAGAACAAAGACCTCTCGGCCGTCCTCTAGGCGGGTATAGCCATCTAGCTACTCTGTTCTTGCTCAACAGTAAATGCTTTTCTATTTATTCATCTTCAGGAAATCCAATGTTCCCTCTCCTGCTGGACCTGTCGCTAAATTGGCGCGTCTCTCTCTGGTTCGACGTGAATGTGATTCATTCGGAGACAGACGGAGAGTTCATCATTACCTTAGACGAGCCGGGGCCAGTTCCAGTCTTCCGAATGGAGCAGCTTTGTATGCTCGGAGACGACGCCTACGACCACGTAGTAAAGGAGGTATACAACTAAAGCAGTGGCGCGCTAATACGCAGAAATTCTCGACAAGTGCTGTTTTTTTATAGGTATGTTCCTCATGCGCCAAATGTTTTTTTTCTTCCATGTTTTAAGATTTTATTACAAAAATAAATATACTCGCAGGTCGTCCCTCGGGACAGTTATAGTTTTCTGCTGTTTATTGTTAAAGATGCATGAGATTAATTTTCTGTGGTATTCAACTACTTTGTGTGAGCGAAGGACACAGTCGGATGATTGGACCGTCTTATCAACATTTTTTCATAAAGTTATTTTTCAATATTCCACAGTTGCCTCACGATCGAAACTGATAACCTAGAAAGCGTGACCTCTGCTTGCCAATGAAAAAAAAATTAGTTGTGGTGTAGCTCTGGCTAACCCTAGTTGAATCGCGAAAGCAACAGCGGAAGCTTGTTTTGCCTGGTACATTATTCCCCTATCACGCCCTATCAGTGTAAGGTGCTAGATTATTGGGGACACTTAAGCTCATTCTTTAAGGGTATGACGCGAGAGTGTAAGCTACCAGCCCAAATATAAAGTCACGCTTCAACCAAGCCGTATGGACGTGCCTGCGTGTCGTCGGGGTAACGAGAATGCAAACGGTTCTGGCAGGCTGATTCTGATATCACCCTCCCGTATGAAAGGAGCGATCTGAGTTGGCAGCTCCTGCCCGTGGCATAGGGGTAATGTGAATGCAAATGTCATGGCAGTTGATTTTTATATGAGGAGACCGTAGCTACGCCTCTTCACGGAGTAGCTGCGGCCACCCGAAGTCTCGCTTTTGCTTTCGTAGTATTGCTTTCGCAATAAAACGAAAAAAAAAAACGTTTCAAGCCCTCCACTCTGGTTGGCGCCTGGCGCTGGTGAACAGACACGAGGCTAGGCTTCAGGAAAGCACATGTACATTTTAAATACTAAGGTAAGGCAGTCGTCGTTACGGCTTGGTTGGTAAAGCATTGCACTGGAAACGAAGATGAACGGATTGTACAGCAACGCGTAATTATAGTTTGTAATATTTTCTGCAAATAACTTTGGTAATATGAACGCGTAACTAATTTACATTTATGAACAAATAATACGGCGTCACTTATAGCCTGAGTCGCTTTTGGACGTTAAACCCCGCAAACCAAACCTAACCAAACCTGAATAAATACTAGTTCAAAATTTGTGAATGACAAGGTAATTATAGAAAGTGGTAACACCTTACGTCTCGAAGCCTTGATAAGTATCCCTGATTTTTCGGGCCAGCTTATTTGATAACCCTACCTGATTTGACCGGCTGATGTGTCTGAATCGAATCGTGGTTCATGAAAACGCAGGTGAACATTTGTTATTTTCTTCTTTTTTTTTTTCCTTGTATGCATAGCACTACTCAGGAATGATACCACGCTAGTATTATCAACATTACGTGACCTTAAAAGAAACGCTGAGGACGACTGAATCCGAATGATTTTTTTTCTTGCTAAAATTTTTGTTCACTTGAGCACTGTGCTTTTTTTATTGGCATACGCAGCAAAATACGCCTTCGTATTGAAAAAAAAATCGCTTTTCACATTTCCTGCCAGGTCATTTAAGCTCCCGACGGGGACAGCTAAAATACTCCCCAACCAAATCGCCCCTGAGACTCGCAGTCATACCGTGGTTTGTTTCTGAGGTCTGCCTGGATGTGTGTGTCACTTGTGTCCTAATAATGATCATCATCTACCAGACTATACCCACGTCGGGGCGAATGCCTCTCCCATGTTTCCCCAATTACCTTTTAACATTTTATACATCTCGTTTAAAACATTCTTCTACATCCGAAAAGCATCATCTTTCATTAGGAAAACTTTCAGTTTTCTTTCCATGCCGACTTATTTGAAGACCTGTACTTATAAAGACAAAGTCAATAATGACTACAGTCCTGAACCACTTATCTTTTTTCTTCGATAAAGGCACGGCTCCGAACTCATGGCATTCAGTGGATTGGGATTCGGGATTGCTCAAAGCCTGGTTCGAGCTCTGGACGACCGTGGCCGGATGCTGAACGAAGAGGGCGTTCCTGGATCAGCGTGGGAGCGTGAGCGCAACTGTTCCATCGATTTCGCAACCACTGGGCGGGAGAAGCGCGATCTGGCCGAGCGGTTTGCGCTGAATGTGAGCGCCCGGGCTCTCGAAGACAGCACGCTTGGCAAACACGACTCCTCCAAGATTCCTTTTCTGGACTTCATGAGTGGAAGGCAGGTTTTCTACGCGAACTACTGCAGTCACTTCTGCGGAGACGAAGAGCGCGCGTCACTGTGCCACGTTGCCATAGAGTTCCGCGATGTTCAGAGACGCCTTTCACTGCAAAGACACAATAGGCCAAAGTCGCACTGCGAGTTTTTGTGACAAAAACTCTTCTTCGTGCGGCTGAAGATAAAATTAAGCGCAGTAACATATTCGTTATCTCACCCAGGATAATAAAAGATACCGTCTAAACCAACGTCTGCATACATGTGGCCTCTCTGGCAAGGGCCATAGGCTTTCGGAAAAAGGGATTAGGGCATTTGAGTCAGTTCCTTTTTCCGCCACTACAATGCTGACGACAAAAGCTGCAAACCCTTTATTGCGACTGCCAGACATGGTAGGAATCTTAGGAAAGGTATGAAGCATCTAGTTGTTAGTTTAATGACCCAAGGGAAACTATAAATCAAAAAGTGCCATAACTATGTTTGACTTTGGGGTATCAGGTCAAAGGGGAAGGAATTATGACTCGCCGTTCGTCAAAAACGACGCTAAAAATGGCAGTGACTTGGCTCAGCTATGCGAGGATATACGCAGTGAAAGGTACGTTTCTCCGACTGAGCTTGCTGGGGTCATGTATGTTTAGAAATGAGAGACATTGCGTATACACAATTTTTATTCATTGAGCGTGACAGAGGCGAACATTTCCCGGTGATCTGTGAAGAGCATGCAGCGGTCTCAATTGTGTCTGTACAGTATTTTTATTTGGAAGAGTAGGGATTATGGCATCTGAGTCAGGCCCCGCCGGAGTGGTGCAGTGGTAAGACGCCCGACTACTGTGCCGGAGCACCCGGGTTCAATCCCGACCGCGGCGGCTAATTTTCGATGGAGGCGAAACGAAGAGGCGTCCGTGTGCTGTGTAATGTCTGCGCACGTTAAAGATACCCAGGTGGTCGAAATTACTCCGTAGCCCTCCACTATGACTCCTCTTTTTCTCTATCCACGTTCGCTCCCACCTTCCTTGCTTGTACGAAGTGCCGTAAATGAAACCATAATTGAAAACGCACATTTCATGCATTTTCTCCGAGCAGTTTACTGTCACGTGCGAAGGAGACGTGCGTCACGATGCCTGCATAGTCTAAGGAGGGGTTGGTTCCCTGATTCAACCCTGATAATAATGCGTTGGGCCAGACTTCGTAAAACCAGCTGTAGCCTGTCTATTGTGCCTGCTGCTAAAATGGTCCCCTCGCTTAACCATATGGCCAACAAAAAAAGAAAAACGATGTTTGACACCGTGTGGAGGCAAACATATTCGGAAGTGACTAATATCTAAGCCTAGCATGGTCATTTCATGGAACGCAAAGAAATAAGGGATAATACGGGAGACAAGGGATAAAAGGCTGCCGGTGTGGCATGAAACATAGTGGTCTGGTTCACTCGGTGTAGCAAGTAGATTATTTTACTTCGTGGGAGAGGGGCATATGGTCGTAGAGATAAGGGAGTGTGCGTACTACGGACCTCTGTGATTGGCCACCCTCTCAGGAGCAGCATTGCCCATGCCTATGGAATGCCGGCGAGCATGTATAGCTTGCCTCACTTAGGACGTTGCATTTCGTGAGTTGTTGCACTCGGAGCTTTGAACCACGAGGAGCGCTATGCGGGTTTTCGGGAAGGTACGTGCATTCACGCTCTCTCTTCCTTTTCTAAAATAAACCTGTTCGAGGCTGAAGAAATTCAGCATGCTCACTGTGTGAATGGTCCCAGGACCTGTAAGCAGTTGTTTCTGCACATTGTCCAAACAGTGAAGATCTGTAGGCTATTAATGTTTTGCTTTACTTTGTTTTTGTTTTTTTTTTTTCATTTTACAGTGTTACACCTGCCCAGAACTACGAAGGTGCTACATGCACTGTGGGAAGCACCTGCCGTATTTTGACCCCTTGAGCGTGGGTGTCGGGGACATCGTAAGTGCAGCACATTACTAAATATTTGCATGAGTGATATGATGCCTCCTTTTCCTATGCCTCATGTATATTGTCACGTGGTGGTGACACAGTTCGCGGCAATATATTCCGAAGCTTAAAGAACTAGTCGCCGAAGTGGCATACCTCAGCGAGTGAAGCATTGCGATTGTAAACTTGATGCCGCCTAATTTACTTGTTTGGTTGCGCAATCGCTACAATTTTATGGCCATAGGACGAAAGACCATAGTAGGCAACACTGTTACCTTTAAATCACTCATCTCAGGGCCGGTTGGCGATGACAGAAGTTAAAGTAGTCATTTGAAGTACGTTCAAACAGTTGCCTTTTTCATTTTTTGCCTCCCTTCATGCAGTGCTCAAGTCTTAACCGGGACATACCGGATTTTTTCCCGAGCCACATTGGACATGACCACGTGGACGAAAATGCTAGCCATGTGGTAAGCATCGCTTTCATGTACTGCCTCGTGCCTATGTGATATTCTTCTAATGCATATCGGTCTCTCGAAAATGGCCACCCAGAGCCTGTTGTATGTTTATTTGCAGTCGTGATTGTTTGTTGTGTCATTTAACAATCCCGTGTAATCCCGATAGATGCGTTGAGAGCGTAGATCTAAATTCTTATTACTTATAGCGAAGGGGTCGACACAGCGTAGCAGGCAATTGCTTAAAAGAATGCGTGGCGGCAGAGCGTTTACTCGCCTTTCTCGCGTAAATATCTGTACTTCCACACTTACGATGTACGTATGGCAGTTTGACCCTTCACAGTTACTGACGGATACTGACTGCTAATGACATGGCGACAATATTCGAGATTGCCTGCATTGTTTTTTACAACCGCATTTGTGAGCCGCTCATGCTTACCCCGCAGCTGTTGTAGAACTAACAAGAGTTTTTGTAGAGTGGCCGTAACTTCGTGGTGGGCTCCAAGAAGCCTGCTCTCTGGATGCTTGAGGCAACCACGAAGTGTGATGCTGCCCACCAACAGTTTTGCACGTGATGCGAGGTTACGCAAAGCTTACACTGCTTCATTTGCTTCGTTAAGTGTTTAGTAATTATGCTTGACTCTACTATTTTAAATTTTTTTTTTGTGACTCACACCACATTATCCACACCCATATGAATAATCAGTAGTTGTGTTTTTTGTTTACTTTATATAATAGCAGTTCTTTAAATTTGATCCCGCAGCAATCAAGTGGTAACCCCAAACTCCCTTGGAATGAAAGAGCGCCCTCGCGGCTTGAAGACCCAGTCCGCGACAAGGACAGATCCCCATGCCACTTGAGCCGTGATCCGTGTCTCCGTAAAAAGCATTGCCACTCCAAACGTCATCGGACGCCCAGGAAGGGTTCCGTGCGAGCACACTGAGCAGGGATAATGGCTAATTTCTATTTTTTATTTATTGACAAAAGAACACTTGTAAATTTATTCAATAAATGCTTTTTCAACATACACTGCCATTTTACCATTTTATTTGTACTTTCGAACTGAGAAAAAAAAAACATAAAAGGTCACTGCCATTTGGAAAAGGTTGCTTCGCGAATTTGGTACATTTTAAACGCATGGCAAGAGTGCCTGACTCGCGTTCGTCGTTTTTTAGTATTCGCTATTGCTTCCTTTTACATTACCTCTTTCCTGATGCCGCACACTATGCTAGCCTTCTCCAGATAAACATTTCTCACAAAATTGGACGACTGTTATGGGTTCATAATCGAAACTAAAAAGACGGAACAAGGTAGTTCTTTACATTATAGTAGATATTGTTTTTCACAATCGTAAAACGGCGTGGGATATTCGTGAAAAGAGAATGCGTCCCTGGATCGGCGTGGGAGCGTGAGCGCAACTGTTCCATCTAATTCGCAACCACTGGGCGGGAGAAGCGCGATCCAGCCGAGCGGTTTGCGCTGAACGTGAGCGCCCGGGCTCAAGTAGACAGCACGCTTCACAAACACGACTCCTCCAGGATGCCATTTCTGGACTTCATGAGTGGAAGCCAGGTTTTCTTCGCGAGCTACTACAGCCACTTCTGCGGGGACGAAGAGCGCGCGTCACTGTGCCACGTTGCCATGAGTTCCGCGATGTTCAGAAACGCCTTTCACTGCAAAGACCACAAAAAGCCAAAGTCGAACTGCGAGTTTTTGTGACAGCTGCTGAAGCAACTCTTCTTCGTGCGGCTCGAGATGAAATTAAGCCTAGTAACATATTCTTTATCTTATCCTTGATAACAAAAGATACCGTCTAAAGTAATGTCTGCATACATGTGGGCTCTATGGCAAGGCCCATAGGCTTTCAGAAAAAGGGATTAGGGCATCTGAGTCAGTCCCTTTTTCCGCCACTACAATGATGGCGACAAAAGCTGCAAACCCTTTATTGCGACTGTCAGACATGATAGAAATGTTAGGAAAGGTATGAAGCATTTAGTTAGTTTAATGGCACAAGGGAAATTATAACCCAAAGAGCGCCAAGCTATGTTTGTTTGACTCTGGGGTGTTAGGTCAAAGCGGAAAGAATTATGACTCGCTGTTCGTCAAAAACGACGCTAAAAATGGCTGTAACTTCGCTCAGCTATGACAGGATATACGTAGTGAGAGGTACGTTTCTCTGACTGAGCTTGCTGGGGTCACGTATGTTTAGCAATGAAAGACATTGCGTATAGACACTTTTTATTCATTTTGCGTGACAGAGACGAACACTTCCCGGTGATCTGCGAAGCAGCGTGCAGCGGTCTCAATTGTGTCTACACAGTATGTTTATTTGGCAGAGTAGTGATTAGGGCATCTGGGTCAGGCCCCGCCGGTGTGGTAAGACGCCTGACTACTGTGCCAAAGTACCTGGATTCGATCAGGACCGCGGCTGCTGCGTTTTGATGGAAGCGAAACGAAAAGGCGTCCGTGTGCTGTGCGATGTCTGCGCACGTTAAAGATACCCAGGTGGTCAAAATTACTCCGTAGCCCTCCACTACGGCTCCTCGTCTCTCTATCCACGTTCCCTCCCACCTTCCTTCCCTTACGGCGCGGTTCAGGTGTTTGTTGGGGCTGTAGGAAGAAGGAAGAGAAAATACACGGGCCTGCTACTGGCTCTATAGCTGAGCCACCTCCGCTGCCTCGTGCGGTACTCTTGATGGGCTGGCACAGGTAGGTCACCGCCGCTTGCGGCGGTAGCTAGCTTGTCACAGAATTTCTATCTGTTGCAGGCCGTCATTGCACCCGCCACTGTTTCGGTGTTGGACGACGGCTGTTGTTGCGGCGCGCGTCTTTCTCTCCCTCTTCTGTTTCTTTCTTCTCTATTTTCTCTTCTGTCTGCACGAGGCAACGGAGGTGGCTCAGCTCCGACGACCTCCGGCGCTGCATGGTTATACACAAAAACGATACACACACAAGAGAATTAAACCAAGGCGTTAACACAGATGATGCGCTCGCTACCAACTGCCTGTTTTTGTGGTACGAAGAAGAAGAAAGCTCCACAAAAAGTGTGGGTTTACGATATGATGAATTTTTTATGCATGGCATCGACAATGGCGAATTTGTTGGTTTTGTGTTTTTTGATTTCACAAAAGCTTTTGATACGATTAACCATTTGATTTTGCTACAGAAACTAGGATGTTATGGCATAGTAGGCCCTGTATCTATCCTTCTGAAAAGCTAGGTAAAAGATCGTAAACAAATAATTAATATTAATGGAACTACCTCTCTAGCTAAAACTATTAACGAAGGTGTTCCTCAGGAATCTATTTTAGGACCTTTACTGTTCATATTATATATTAACGACCTTCCTACTTCTATTAGTCCAACTCACTGTGTTTTATACGCGGACGATACTACCGTGTCATTATCTAACAGGTTCATTGGTGATCTTACTGTTGATTTGAATACCGTTTTGAGTAACATAACAAAATGGTGTCTTAATAACCACCCGGTTATTAACCCCACTAAAACCAAGTGTTAATTTTCAAAAGTAGCCAGAAAATCCTTCCTTGCACCCCTACGTTAATCCTGTGTTCTTACAGTATTCCAGCTTCCGATAACACTAGCTTTCTGGGCGTTATTCTTGATTCTGCACTTAAATTCTCAGCCCACCCCATCACTCATCTGAAAAAAACTAAAAATCTATGTTTGGCATCCGAGCTCTCATTAAAGCACGCCCATAATTTCCTTGTTACATTCTCTTATCTCTGTATTATGCTTTCATTCACAGTAGCCTCAATTACGGGATTGTCGTTTGGGGAAATACAACTTCCATTTATCGTCTCCACAGCATATACAAAATCAGGCCATCCGCATTGTCACCTGCAGCACTTTTTCCACTAGCGCTCGTCCCTTATTATATGAACAGTCCACCAGCTCTTTCAGTATCACCTTGTAATCGCGTTCTTTAAGCTATTGAATGGCAGCTTGCATTTCCAGTTGGTTAATCCGTTAATACTTTCTAGCTATAACTTTACAAGATTTGCAGCGAATAACAATTTACTACTCCCAAAAGTTCGTATATACTAATAATGGAAAACGACGACGACCACTCATTGCCTTTAACACTGAAAACGTATATGTCCTTGCCCACATTTAGGAATAACTTGAAGGAATATTTGTTGAATTGCTGATGTTTTATATTTTTTTATGTCTAATACCTGTGTTAGTGCCTTTGTTTTTGTGTAAAAATACTGATTTGCCTAATTCCTGTGTCAGTGCCTTTGTTTTTGTGTAAAAATACTGATTTGCCATGCTCTGTATATTATAACCTTTCGCCATCTTTGCTGTTATTATTTATTTTGTTGTAGTGATCTATAGAGGGTACCGGTGCAGTCTTATGACTATGGGACCCTCGGCTGTATTTTTATGCACTTTGTAACTATTCTATCTAATAATCGAATAAACTTTCACTTTCACTTGCAAAAGACAAAAACAAAAGGAAACAAAAGATTCAGAAAATTCAGAAAAACAAAATTAAATGAAAATAAAACTAAAATAACTCAAAAATAATGACAAATTAGGTCTAACTTCATGTCACATCGTCCAAACTGAGAAGTATCACCTCCTTGCTGTTGAACGTCACCGACGGAACAATAACTCATTCCCCTTCTTCCCCCGAAGTCATCTTGAATGCTTCAATAATCTCTCTTATGAAACTGTCTTTAGCGCCTGCCAGCACCTTGGTTTCGTGAACCTTGGTACACAATGGGTGCCCTTCAAGTCCTGTTGATCGTCATCCGTTTTACAACGAGAGCAATGGGTCGCAAGGTTTCCTGGAGCAGACAATGCGACACACAAATTTCTGTGTTTCCTTAGCCTTTCATTGATGCATGGGCCTGTTTGCGACACATAGGCCTTCCCACGTGTTAGGGGGATCTTGTAAACGACACCAGTGCGACATTTGACAAAGCGTTCCTTGTGCAGTACTGGTTAAGCTACAGAGCCAGTAGCAGGCCCGTGCATTTTCTTTTCATTATTCCTACAGCCACAACAACAACAACACAAGAGAAAATAGAGAAGAAAGGAGAGGGATAGAAAGACGACGGCTGGTTGTTGCGGCGCGGATGAAGTGTCCACAGAAACAAGTGTGACAGATAATGCGCCTTTCCCTCCTGTGAATCAATTATTATTATTATCTGAGTGAGTGTGCTGATAACAGGTGTGTTCGGATAGAGGCTTAGTGGTAGGAGTCTAGGGGGCCACTTGACACCTGAGGGCCAAAGTTTCCATCCTAACGAAACTCTTCAAGTGCGGTTTCACCCCACAATGGTGGAAGGGGTTCAACTGTTTGCGCCGCGGTGGATGGCCAAAAATTAAGTACATAGTCGCTTCGTTCTGACACTGTGTTGACTACCTGTGTGATCCTGACAGGAACGCGCTATAGCCACCGCGAGCGGCACGCAATCGGCGCCGCAAAGTGAACTTGTATATAAATAGTAGAAAAAAAAAATATGGACTCGAGGAGGAGGAGGAAGAACATTTATTTCCGCCGAATATGGTGCAGCAGCCACCTACGAGTCCGTACGCAGGCGTCCGGGGAGGCAGTCTGTCACACCGCGGCCAGAGGACACCCGGCCTCGTCTAGGAGAAGAGGTCTTCAGCCTCGGCCGCCAGGCGGACGGCGAATCGCTGTGTTTTTTCGTCGGAGCTTCTTAGCGTGGTCTCCCATTCATCGCTAGTTTTAATCGCGTTGCGCCCTGGGGCACGAACGCATCTCCATATTATATGATCTAATGTTGCCACGTGGCCGCAAAATTTACAAATTTCGGTCTGTTTTTAGTTTTTGGTCCAGTGTTTGGTCTCGGAGCTTTGTTACCGCATACTCTTCACATGTGCGTTTTGTCTTTTCAGTTCCGCCACTTCTACAGCGGACAACGAATTACGGAAAGACGAGTCTATATTCAGTGATTAAGAGGAAGCATCTCTAGCAAAGCAGGATGCCAACTCCTACCAACATGAATAGGTGTACTTACGCACGCACACTGTTATATTTGTGGCATATTTCTCGCAAACACGTCTGTGGACAGCGGAGGCTCTGTAACAAATCTGACAAATTTCCGATAGAAAAGAAGCGATATTAAGGCATGTGATAAAGGACGACAATTATCTGGCTCAGTTGACAGCGTAAATAATTGAGGCTCTTAAATCAATGCTGATAACTCAAGAATATTAATGTATCTTTTTTTGTCTGGCACACTGACAGCCGTGGAAAACATGAAGGGTGTTCAACAAAGGTAAAAAAAAAGCATGTTATCTAGAATTTTATTCCGCCGCACTTTCGGTTTTGGACGTGTGCAGTCAGCGTAATGATGCATACAGAACTGTTTTCTTACTTAATTGTTTGAAATACTGAAATAACATGCAAACTGTTTGATTTGGGATGCATATTGCATTCTCATAATTCAGGTACACCCACTATACATCCTATTGCAGTGTCAAATACGATGAGAAAAATAAAAAAAATAAAGAGAAATTATTTATTACTAGCCTCACCGCGGTGGGTCAGTGGTTACGGTTCACTCGACTGCTGTACACGAGAAAGGGGGTTCCATCCCTGCCGCTTTTCGATGAAGGCGAAAAGCAAGTCGTCCGCGCACTGCACACTGGCAGTACCTTTTAAAGAGCTCCAGGTGGTTGGAGTCTTTGCAGTGTTCTAGGACGGTGCCCCACATTGCCCGAGTCGCTGTTGGGCCGTTAAACCCTATTATAAACCGAGCCGAAAGTATAATAGTGCCTACAGCATGGGTCCCAACTTCGCCTGAGAGCGAACCTCCAATATGAACAGGCAAATAGCGCCTTTGAATTCCCGTCGTTTGTTTCGCCACACAGCTGATATCAGCCGAGTGCACGATTGCATTGAGCATGGTTGAGCATTGTGAGATTTCGGCTATACGCGTTTCTTTCAGTGACCGGGGAGATGGTTCTTCCTGGCTGGTGCCAAATCAAAATGTGTAGCATCAATGTCTTTGTGCAGCACGGAGAGGCCGTCCTCTGTCGAATTTATATTTAAAAAAATTCACTTCCTTAGTTGTCATGCCACACCTGTCAGAGTGAGGCCTGTCAGCCTGAAACCTGTCAGGCTGCCTGAGCTTTAAGGCGTGAAAATGGCTGCATACCACCCTGAAAGTGATGCTGAAAGCTTCGTTTTGGCGCCCGACGGGAGGAACCAATTCACCACTTTTTGAATGACGCGCGTATGCCCGTAGCGGTAGCCATGCTCGACGCTCCCGCATGGATCTAATGATGAACTGTCTGACAAAATGAAGGGCGGAGCGAACGACGGCCAAAGCGTTCTTTGTTTTGTTCACTTTAGTTGTAGTGTTGCGGAGACACGTGAAATTCACAGTTGGGCTGCGGGCGTTTTTTTTTTGTTGCTTGTAATGTTTAACAGTCCAATATGAGAGTACAGAGAGCGTGCTTAACTTTTGTGGATGCAATGGGCACCGTAAATAGAACGGTTTAGAAATTGCTTTCAGCATTTCAACTTAATAATTTAACTATTAGTGTTGGATGCGTGAGTACGATGGCTGCATCATGCCTACATCTCAGTGGTAGAGTAAGCATTACTATTACTTTTAATTGATACTATTCAGCCTCGCTTCCTTATCGTTACAGGGAGCGTATACAATACAATGCACAACATGAGAAAAAGTGACATCTCATAACAGTTTCACATTTCAGCTTAGTTCGCGTTTTTTTTTTAACAATTTAGTCTACTTTCGCTGGAACACCCTGTATATGTACGCAGTGCCGTAAATGAAACCAAAATTGAAAACACACATTTCGTTAGTAAAACTTGTCGGACTAGTTGATTCATAGTTCAATGCAATAAAAAGCTGGGCTAATAAGCGCAGGTTTTTATTGCATTGACGCATTTCACGCATTTTCTCCGGGCACTTTACTGCCACGTGCGATGGCCATGGTCGCCACGATGCCTGAATAGTCTAAGGAGGGGTTGGTTCCCTGATTCAACCCTGATAAGAATGCTTGGGCCATGCAGATTCCGTAAAACCAGCTGTAGCCTGTCTATTGTACCTACTGCCGAAATGGTCCCCGCGCTCAACCATATGGCGGTGGAAGACGAAGAAGTCAGAGCGCTGTCAAGCTGCCTGCTCGTCTCTGCGAAATCTGTTCGATTTTCCATTTAATACTCGATATGTATGTCCCAGATAGCTTATATTGCAAGGTCCTGACATGTTATCAGCGGCGGGTGCGGCTCCACCGATGCCGCACCCTGGATCATCCCCTGAGTGTTCTTCTGGCGTCGCGTCAGTCCTACCTCTGCAGACTGTGCCAGCTGTGCAATCATCACCCGTCATCCCAACCTGTGTATCATGCGGACACCTGTCATCACCAGGTACTTCAGGACTCCCACCCTCTGATGCTCATATACAACATGCATCTGGTCCTTCCACCGCAAGCTGGGATCGGCTGATGCCTACAGGTCAGGATGATTTTCCTGATAGCTCAGATACTTCGTCTGCCATTACCTATATAGATGCTGCGGCGAAGTCTGCTCAAGAGCCAGACATATTTATTCAAGTGCCATCGAAGCGTCGCCGCAGCTCGAGGCGGTCGAATTTCAGTGTCGACGCAACTAACGCTTCTAAAGCGCCCAAGTGCAACCTCACAGTAATCATAAAACCAGTAGATACTGGATACCGTATTACTCGCTTTAATCGGCTGGCAATGAGGCAAGCATTTGAATCTCTGGGTCCAGATGCCGTCCTTCAAGTTCGCGCCAACGAGCGGCTTAATCTTCTGGCAGTTGACACCCGAACCACAGTCGCTACTGAACGCCTTTTACAAATACGATCAATAGCAGGAATTGCAGTGCAAGCATACGAGCCCCGACCAGACAACTGTGGCGTAGGAGTAATCAAGGGTGTGCCCCTGGATCTTTCTCAAGAAGATATCTACTCGGCACTACTGCAGAGAGTTCCAATAAAATCGGTGCGCCGTCTGGGAAATTCCGAAAATATCCGCATTGGTTTTGTGACAGAATCTGCGCCAGAATACGTTATTCTTGGATATACAAGATACTGTGTGCATGAATACATCCAAAAACCACCACAATGTGGTATATTTCAGCGCTTCGGCCATGTGACTACTGCTTGCCGACTAGCCTTGCGCTGCCCCCGCTGTGGAGGAAATCATCACCGTACCACGTGCCCAAGTGACATCCCTATTTGTCCCAACTGCGGAAAGCAGCATGAGGCAACGTTTTCCAGCTGCACTGCCTACCAAAAGGAGAAACTAATTTATAAGTACAAGATATCCAACAATGCCGACTACAAGTCAGCAAAAGCTGCTTTAATTGACCAAAATCAAATCAGGAGTAGTCATCACAGAAAAAAACCATTGACGGGAAAGAAATCACAAGGACAGTCACAGAAAGATGCTGCTGGTCATCCAAGAATTGATGACGTGGTTGAATTTCCTCCTCTCCCACAACAATCAGAGGTTCAACAACCATCTGTACCAAGCCCACAAAAAATTACTACACAGCATCCTCATTCGAGGTGTGCATCCCGGAACCGCTCCTGCGAAACCTCTATTCGCAGAAACTCTGACATTTCTAGTTCCCAACTGTGCTCACTTGTTGAGGCTGTTCGTGCTTTTCTTATACCACTCTCCTCGCCGGTGGCAAAAGCCATCCTTACAATTCTTGATTTCATATCTCCTCTCCTCGCGCAATGGCGGTAGCAGACAATCAGTCGTCTGCTCCACCCAGCGTGCAAGCCATCCGAAATAAGGCCACCATCTTTCAATGGAATGCCTGCAGCCTCCGCCCCCGTCTCTCTGACTTTCGACACTTCGTCTTCAAGCATCGTTTTCCTATAATTGCTATATCAGAATCTCGGCTTAATACTACAATCTGTCTCTCAGGCTACACAGTACTGCAATCAACAACTGGTACAGACCTCAGTAAAGTTCTTCTGGCTATCCGGAAAGACGTCAACTTCATCCAGCATCCCATACCAACTGATCCACATAATGAGTACGTTTCAGCCACTTTAAAGTGCATTAACATGCAGTTTATAGTAATTGCTGCCTACATACCACCTCGTGCTAATTTCAATATTGAACGCCTACAAGATATCATGCGAAGTACCCCTGTGCCACACATTATAACGGGAGATTTCAACGCACATCATCCTGCTTGGGGAGGCGTCAGATCGACAGCCAGAGGCCGGCAGCTATTCGACTTCGCACTTTCCAACAATTTATTATTTCTCAACGACGGCCAAGCAACTTACTATCAAGGAGCACGGTCCAGCGCTCTTGACATATCCATGATCTCTGCTGATTGTCAGCTTCAACAACCTGGTCTGTGGGCATCGAGACTCATGGCGGCGATCACCTACCTACTTATATTGAGGTTTGTGGCTTTTCTCTCGCCTCTCAGCGGCATAAAGTTCGCTACACGAACTGGGAAGCTTTCGCTGATGCCGTATAAAAGCAGGTTCTGTCAAACCTAAATTACGACTCCTTCATTGCAGCAGTAGCACATGCTCAAACATTGCACACGAGAGTCCTCCACCTGCCAAAGGTGTACTCAGCTGTTGACGCCGAATATGAAAAACTTCGAGCAATACGTCGCAGAGCAGAAAGACGAGCCCGTAAGACACTTTCTAGAGACGATATCCGGACTTCTAGGCGAGCACAAAAACACGTTCAACGCCATTTGGACAAGCTAGAAAGAAGGAAATGGACATCCTTTTGTGCAAAATTAGATCCTAGAAAGCCACTATCTAAAGTATGGAGAATTGTGCGAAGCTTAAGAAGTCAGCCTTCACAACTACATCCTTTCGAGTGCGTGGCTCTAAGTGCCAATACTACTTGTCTTCATTTAGCAGAGACTTTCTGTTCAAAGATGATTGCTCCATTACCAGCTCCTTCACTGCAAAATGTGCTCCCCACCTTTGTCCCGTCGCCCAACACTTCTTTCCTAGACGAATTGTTCACGATGAAAGAACTTCAAGCTGCGCTAGCAGTTACCAACAAAAGATCTAGCCCAGGGCCTGACCGTGTTAGCTACATTTCGCTGTCGCGTCTTGGAAGAAAAGCCAAAACTCAGCTGCTTACCATCTATAACAACTCTTGGATAGCTGGCAGCCTTGTAGAGAGCTGGAAGACTGCGCGCGTAATATACGTCCTTAAACCTGGTAAGCCATCAATTGATCTAAACGCTTATCGTCTTATTGCACTGCTAAGCTGTGTTGGGAAATTGATGGAAAAAATGGTTCATTCACGCCTTACCTGGGACTTGACGAATAGGGGAATTTACCCTCCATCAATGTCTGGCTTCCGAAAAGGCCGAAGCAGTATTGATAATGTTATTGCTCTTGCCAACTGTGTCAGGCGCAGCAAAGCTGAGCGGTCTTTAATTATTGCCGTTTTTCTTGACGTTAAAGGGGCATTTGATAATGTCACGCACGAGGCGATTCATTCAGCCTTGCGTTCAATTGGCATTGCTCGACGAATGTATGACTGGCTTTCTGATTATCTTCGTGATAGGACCATTTACATGTCAACGGATCAAGGTGACACGTCCTTACATCATGTGTCTTGTGGAGTTCCTCAGGGAGGGATTTTAAGTCCAACCCTCTTCAATATATCTCTTCTTGGTTTGGACAAGTACTTGCCACCTACTGTTGAAATCTCCTTTACGCAGATGACATCTGCATATGGTGCTCTGGAAGAAACAGGCGCATTGTGCATGCTCGACTACAAAAAGCAATAGTTGGCATTGCATTATTTTTAAACAGGCGAGGTCTTGTTATATCTCCAGAAAAGTGCGCAGCAATTTCATTTTCACGACGTAATCTCTCCCGTTATGTACTGAAAGTTGCTGTCACTCCTATACCGTATGTCAACCATCAAAAATTTCTAGGTGTGACCTTTGATAGGTCTCTTTCATGGTCACCACACGTTCAACAACTTAAGACCAAACTCTCCTCATACGTATCTATATTCCGTATGCTCTCAACGACCAGAAGAGGCTGCTCAACCGATTCATTATTACGGCTTTATGGAGCACTTTGAGAAAGGTCTCCTGCGTTATAGCCTCCCTGTTCTTCAAGGCCTCTCGAAGTCAAGCATTAAACTACTTGAAGCCATGCAGGCCAAAGCTTTGAGAGTGTGCCTTGGCCTTCCAAAGAACACTTCTAAAGTGGGCACTCTGGCGGAGAGGAGACGTCTATATGTAACCGTGCTGATACCGCAGGAGCTGCTTCGCGCCCAGCTGCGCTTTGCACGTGAACCTACCCACCCGTTTTCAGAGGAAAGTATGACATCACTCTCACATCTACTGCCTGCGAAATATCAACGCGCAGTACTGTCATCTTTCCCACCATGGAGGTTTGCTTCATGGCAAATTTGGACAACTATACCTGGCATCAAAAGAAAAGCCCACACCCCAGGACCCGCACTTAAATACTTCGCCCATGAGCACATCTGTGCACGCTACAGTCATCATTGCCACATCTATACTGATGGCTCTGTCACAGCTATTTCTTCATCCGTCGGCGTGTGGATACCATCAATGCACACCACAATCTCAGCAACACTCAGTCATCGCACTTCAGCTGTGGCTACTGAGTTAACAGCTCTGAGAGAAGCAATTATATTTATTCTACAACCACACCCTGCAGCATGGGTTATCTTCAGCGATTGTCGCGCTGCACTACAATTGCTGAAATCATCAAGAATTCAGGAAGAGCTCGTCATTGACATAAATAAGCTACACACAGAGGCCTATGACCTGAGTCACAGCATTGTGGTACCGTGGTTACCTGCTCACTGCGGCATCGCGGGCAACGACTTCGCTGACGCCGCTGCAAAAGAACTAAAAGATTCCACAAGGACAATTTCAGTACCATTCTCACGAAGAGATGCAGCAAGACTTGTAGCAACTGAATCATGGCGATTGCAACGCTCTCTGTGGTGTGACCCGAACCATCAATATCGACCTCTACACCGAATAGATCCCACTTGCGTCTTTCGAATTCCTCACAATTTGAACAGGTGGCATCGAAGCTGTCTACACCGAACCCGCTTGAACGTGTCATACACAAACTACTTCCTACATAAAATAGGTATAGCGAGCAGGCCTATGTGATCTACATGTGATGTGTGTGAAAATTTTGAACGTTTGGTAACCTCCTGTCAACGGTTTACTGCACATCGCAGGACACTGCGCTATAATTTAAGCCTACCTAAAGACACAACCTTGCGCCTTGAACATGTCCTGGGTCCTTGGTGCGACGGATCGTCTGCTGCGCGAGCTACCAAGGCCTTACTAACTTTTCCGAAGGACACAGGGTTGATTATTACCCTTTAAAACTCATGTGTGTGTGATTATGTGCGTGTGAAAGTTAACTTTTCTTAAGGACACAGGGTTGATCAATACCCTTTAAAACTCATCTGTGTGTGATTATGTGCGTGTGAAAGTGTACGACACCGATCCTCTTTTTTCTGACTTATTTCCCCTTCCCCTCCCACTCTCTGTCACCCTCATCCCTCAACCCTCATCAGGAGTAGCATGGTAGGCTTTCCACCAGGCAGACATCTCCTGTTGCCATTAAAATATCTCTCTCTCTCATATGGCAAAAAAAAGAAAAAAGATTATTAACACCTTGGTGAGGCAAACAGATTCGGAAGTGACTAATATTTAAGCCTAACATGGTCGTTTCCTGGTCCGCAAAGAAATAAGGGATAATAGGCTGCTGGTGTGGCATGAAATGTAGTGGTCTGATTCACTCGGTGCAGAAAGCAGGTTATTTTACTTTGTGGGAGAGGAGCATGGTCGTAGATATAAGGGGTGACCGTACCACGCACCTCTATGATTGGCCGCCCTCTCGGGAGCAGCATTGCCCGTGCCTATGGAATGCCGCCGAGCATGTAAAGCTTGCCTTAGGACGTTGCATTTCGTGAGTGGTTGCACTCTGAGCTTTGAACACGAGGAGCGCTGGTTTTCTCGAAGGTACGTGCATTCACTTTCTCTCCTTTTTCTAATATAAATCTGTTTGAGGCTGAAGAAATTCAGCATGCACACTGTGTGAATGGTCCCAGGACCTGTAAGCAGTTTCTACACATTGTACGAACAGTGAAGATCTTTAAGCTATTAATGTTTTGTTGGACTTTGTTTTTTCATTTTGCAGTGTTACACCTGCCCAGAACTACGAAGGTGCTACATGCACTGTGGGAAGCACCTGCCGTGTTGTGACCCCTTGAGCGTGGGTGTTGGGGACATCGTAAGTGCAGCACATTACTATATATTTGCATGAGTGATATGATGCCTCCTTTTGCTATGCCTTATGTATATTGTCACGTGGTGGTGGCACAGTTCGCGGCAATATATTTCTAAGCTTAAAGAACTAGTCGGCAAAGTTACATACCTCAGCGAGTGAAACATTGTGATTGTAAACTTGATGCCGCCTAATTCACTTGTTGTTTGGTTGGGCAATCGCTACAATTTTATGGCCATAGGACGAAAACCCATAGTGGGTAGCACTGCCACCAATAAAATCACTCATCTCACGGCCGGTTTGCGGTGGCAGATGTTAAAGTAGTCATTTGAAGTACGTGCAAACAATTGCCTTTTTTATTTTCTGCCTCCCTTCATGCAGTGCTCAAGTCTTAACCCGGACTCACCGGATTTTTTCCCGAGCCACGTAGGACATGACCACGTGGACGAAAATGCCAGCCAAGTGGTAAGCATCGCTTTCATGTACTTCCTCGCGCCTATGTGATATTCTTCAAAAGCATATCGGTCTCTCGAAGATGGCCACCCGGAGCCTATTGTATGTTTATTGCAGTCGTGCTTGTTTGTTGCGTCATTTAACAATCGGGTGTAATCCCGATAGATGCGTTGAGAGCGTAGATCTAAATTCTTATTACTTATAGGGAAGGGGTCGACACAGCGTAGCAGGCAATTGCTTAAAAGAATGCGTGGCGGCAGAGTGTTTACTCGCATTTGTCGCGTAAATATCTGTATCTCCACACTTACGATGTACCTAAGGGCAGTTTGACCCTTCACAGTTACTGACGGATACTTAGTGCTAATGACATGGCGACAATATTCGAGATTGTCTGCATTGTTTGTTACAACCGCATTTGTGAGCCGCACATGCTTTCCCCGCGGCTGTTGTAAAACGAACCAGAGTTTTTGTAGAGTGGCTGTAACTTCGTGGTGTGCTCCAAGAAGCCTGTTCTGTGGATGTTTGAGGCAATCACGAAGTGTGATGCTGCCCAGCAACAGTTTTCCACGTGATGCGAGGTTACGCAAAGCTTATACTGCTTCATTTGCTTCGTTAAGTGTTTAGTAATGTTGCTTGACTCCATTTTTTAAATGATTTTGTGATGCTCACCACATTATCTACACCTATATGAATAATCAGTAGTGGTTTTTGTTTACATTAAATAATAGTAGTTCTTTAAATTTGATCCCTAAGCAATCAACGGGATACCCCATGCTCCCTTGGATTGCAAGAGTGCGTTCGCGGCTTGAAGACCCCATCCACCACAAGGACAGATCTCCATGCCACTTGCGCCATGATCCGATGCTCCGTAAAAAACATCGCTACGCCAAGCGTCATCGCACGCCCAGGAAGGGTGCCGTGCGAGCACACTGAGCGGGGATAATGGCTAATTTCTAGTTTTTATTTATTGACAAAAGAACACTTTATATTGATTCAATAAACGTTTTTTCAACATACACTGCCATTTTACCATTTTATTCGTCCTGTGGAACTCAGAAAAAAACAAACATAAAAAGTCATTGCCATTTGAAAATGGTTGCTTCGCGAAATTGGCACATTATAAACGCATGGAAACAGTGCCTGACTCACGTTCGTCGTCTTTTAGTATTCGCAATTTCTTCCTTTTGCATTACCTCTTTCATAATGTCGCAGACAAAGGGCGGATACTGGACTCGCTGCCTCGGGCTAGATGCCGCACACTGTGCTAGCCTTCTCCAGATAAACACTTCTCACAAAATTGGACGACTGTGGTGGGTTCATAATTGAAACTAAAAAGACTGAACAAGGTAGTTCTTTACATTATAGTAGAGATTGTTTTGCACAATCGTACAACGGCTTGGGATATTCGTGAAAAGAGAATGCGTCCCTGGATCGTCGGAGGAGCGTCAGCGCAACTGTTCCATCGATTTCGCAATCACTGGGCGGGAGAAGCGCGATCTAGCCGAGCGGTTCGCGCTGAACGTAAGCGCCCGGGCTCTCGTAGACAGCACGATTGGCAAACATGACTCCTCCAGATTTCTTTTTTGGACTTCATGAGTGGAAGCCAGGTTTTCTTCGCGAGCAACTGCAGTCACTTCTGCGGAGACGAAGAGCGCGCGTCACTGTGCCACGTTGCCATAGAGTTCCGCGATGTTCAGAGACGCCTTTCACTGCAAAGACCACAATAGGCCAAAGTCGCACTGCGAGTTTTTGTGACGGCTGCTGAAGCAACTCTTCTTCGTGCGGCTCAAGATGAAATTAAGCGTAGTAATATATTTGTTACCTTATCCATGATAATAAAAGATACCGTCTAAAGCAAGGTCTGCATACATGTGGCCTCTATGGCAAGGGCCATAGGCTTTCTGAAAAAGGGATTAGGGCATCTCAGTCAGTCCCTTTTTCCGCCACTACAATGCTGGCGACAAAAGCTACAAATCATTTATTGCGACTGTCAGACATGGTAGAAATGTTAGGAAAGGTATGAAGCATTTGGATAGTTTAATGGCACAAGGGAATTCCTATAAATCAAAGAGCGTCATAACTATGTTTGTTTGACTCTGGGGTGTTAGGTCAAAGGGGATGGAATTATGACTCGCCGTTCATCAAAAACGACGCTAAAAATGGCAGTGACTTGGCTCAGCTATGCCAGGATATACGTAGTGAAAGGTACGTTTCTCTGACTGAGCTTGCATGGGTCATGTATGTTTAGCAATGAGAGGCATTGCGTATGCATATTTTTTATTCATTTTGCGTGACAGCGACGAAGATTTCTCGGTGATCTGTGAAAAAGCATGCAGCGGTCTCAGTTGTGTCTTTACAGTATTTTTATTTGGCAGAGTAGGCAATAGGGCATCTGAGGCAGGCCACGCCGGAGTGGTGCAGTGGTAAGACGCCGGAGTACTCGGGTTCAATTCCGACAGCGGCGGCTGCGTTTTGATGGAGGCGAAACGAAGAGGCGTCCGTGTGCTGTGCGATGTCTACGTACGTTAAAGATACCCAGGTGATCGAAATTACTCAGTAGCCCTCCACTACGGCTCCTCTTTCTCTCTATCCACGTTCACTCCCACCTTCCTTCCTTGTACGCAGTGCCGTAAATGAAACCAAAATTGAAAACGCACATTTCATGCATTTTCTCCGGGCAATTTACTGTCACGTGCGAAGGACAGGTGCGTCACGATGCCTGCATAGTCTAAGGAGGGGTTGGTTCTCTGATTCAACCCTGATAAAAATGCGTTGGGCCAGATTTCGTAAAACCAGCTGTATCCTGTCTATTGTGCCTGCTGCTAAAATGGTCCCCTCGCTTAACCATATGGCCAACAAAAAAAGAAAAACGATGTTTAACACTGTGTGGAGGCAAACAGATTCGGAATTGACTAATATCTAAGCCTAGCATGGTCATTTCATGGAACGCAAAGAAATAAGGGATAATACCGGAGATAAGGGATAATAAGCTGCCGGTGTGGCATGAAACAGTGGTCTGGTTCACTCAGTGTAGCAAGTAGATTATTTTACTTTGTGGGAGAGGGGCATATGGTCGTAGAGATAAGGGAGTGAGGGTACCGCGGACCTCTGTGATTGGCCACCCTCTCAGGAGCAGCATTGCCGGTGCCTATGGAATGCCGGCGAGCATGTAAAGCTTGCCTTAGGACGTTGCATTTCGTGAGTTGTTGCACTCGGAGCTTTGTACCACGAGGATCGCGATGCGGGTTTTCTCGAAGGTACGTGCATTCACGTTCTCTCTTCTTTTTCTAAAATAAATCTGTTCGAGGCTGAAGAAATTCAGCATTCACACTGTGTGAATGGTTCCACGACCTGTAAGCAGTTTCTGCACATTGTACGAACAGTGAAGACCTTTAGGCTATTAATGTTTTGCTTGACTTTGTTTTTTCATTTTGCAGTGTTACGCCTGCCCAGAACTACGAAGGTGCTACATGCACTGTGGGAAGCACCTGCCGTATTTTGACCCCTTGAGCGTGGGTGTCGGGGACATGGTAAGTGCAGCACATTACTAAATATTTGCATGAGTGATATGATGCCTCCTTTTGCTATGCCTTATGTATATTGTCACGTGGTGGTGACACAGTTCGCGGCAATATATTCCGAAGCTTAAAGAACTAGTCGGTGAAGTGGCATACTTCAGCGAGTGAAACATTGTGATTGTAAACTTGATGCCGCCTAATTTACTTCTTGTTTGGTTAAGCAATCGCTACAATTTTATGGCCATAGGACGAAAGACCATAGTGGATAACACTGTTACCATTAAAATCACTCATCTCAGGGCCGGTTTGCGATGACAGAAGTTAAAGTAGTCATTTGAAGTACGTTCAAACAATTGCCTTTTTCATTTTTTGCCTCCCTTCATGCATTGCTCAAGTCTTAACCCGGACGCACCGGATTTTTTCCCCGAGCCACATTGGACATGACCACGTGGACGAAAATGCCAGCCATGTGGTAAGCATCGCTTTCATGTACTGCCTCGTGCCTATGTGATATTCTTCTAATGCATATCGGTCTCTCGAAAAGGACCACCCGGAGCCTGTTGTATCTTTATTGAAGTCGTGATTGTTTGTGGCGTCATTTAACAATCCGGTGTAATCCCCATAGATGCCTTGAGAGCGTGGATCTAAATTCTTATTACTTATAGGGAAGGGGTCGACACATCGTAGCAGCCAATTGCTTAAAACAATGCGTGGCGGCAGAGCGTTTACTCGCCTTTCTCGCGTAAATATCTGTATCTCCACACTTACGATGTACCTAAGGGCAGTTTGACCCTTCACAGTTACTGACGGATACTTACTGCTAATGACATGGCGACAATATTCGAGATTGCCTGCATTGTTTGTTACAACCGCATTTGTGAGCCGCACATGCTTTCCCCGCGGCTGTTGTAAAACGAACCAGAGTTTTTGTAGAGTGGCTGTAACTTCGTGGTGTGCTCCAAGAAGCCTGTTCTGTGGATGTTTGAGGCAATCACGAAGTGTGATGCTGCCCAGCAACAGTTTTCCACGTGATGCGAGGTTACGCAAAGCTTATACTGCTTCATTTGCTTCGTTAAGTGTTTAGTAATGTTGCTTGACTCCATTTTTTAAATGATTTTGTGATGCTCACCACATTATCTACACCTATATGAATAATCAGTAGTGGTTTTTGTTTACATTAAATAATAGTAGTTCTTTAAATTTGATCCTTCAGCAATCAACAGGACACCCCACGCTCCCTGGGATTGCAAGAGTGCCTTCGCGGCTTGAAGACCCCATCCACCACAAGGACAGATCTTCCTGCCATTTGCGCCATGATCCGATGCTCCGTAAAAAACATCGCTACGCCAAGCGTCATCGCACGCCCAGGAAGGGTGCCGTGCGAGCACACTGAGCTGGGATAATGGCTATTTTCTAGTTTTTATTTATTGACAAAAGAACACTTGTATATTTATTCAATAAACGTTTTTTCAAGATACACTGCCATTTTACCATTTTATTTGTCCTGTCGAACTCAGAAACAATCAAACATAAACAGTCATTGCCATTTGCAAATGGTTGCTGCGCGAATTTGGCACATTATAAACGCGTGGCAAGAGTGCCTGATCCACGTTCGTCATTTTTCAGCATTTGTTTCTTCCTTTTATAATACCTCTTTCATAATGCCGCATATAAAGGGTGTATACTGGACTCGCTGCCTCGGGCTAGATGCCGCACACTGTGCTAGCCTTTTCCAGATAAACATTTCTCACAAAATTGGACGACTGTTATGGGTTCATAATCGCAACTAAAAAGACTGAACAAGGTAGTTCTTTACATTATAGTAGATATTGTTTTGCACAATCGTAGAACGGCTTGGGATATTCGTGAAAAGAGAATGCGTCTCTGGACAGGCGTGGGAGCGTGAACGCAACTGTTCCATCGAATTCGCAACCACTGGGCGGGAGAAGCGCGATCTCGCCGAGCGGTTTGCGCTGAACGTGAGCGCCCAGGCTCTCGTAGACAGCACGGTTGGCAAACACGACTCTTCCAAGGTTCGTTTTCTGGACTTCATGAGTGGAAGCCAGGTTTTCTACGCGAACTACTGCAGTCACTTCTGCGGAGACGAAGAGCGCGCGTCACTGTGCCACGTTGCCATGAGATCCGCGATGTTCCGAGACGCCTTTCACTGCAAAGACCACAACAGGCCAAAGTCGCACTGCGAGGTTTTGTGACTGCTGCTGAACCAACTCTTCTTCGTGCGGCTCGAGATGAAATTAAGCGTAGTAATATATTCGTTATCTTATCCATGGTAATAAAAGTACCGTCTAAAGCAATGTCTGCGTACATGTGGCCTCTATGGCAAGGGCCATAGGCTTTCTGAAAAAGGGATTAGGGCAACTAAGTCAGTCCCTTTTTCCGCCACTACAATGCTGGCGACAAAAGCTGCAAACCCTTTATTGCGACTATCAGACATGGTAGAAATGTTAGGAAAGGTATGAAGCATTTAGTTAGTTTAATATCACAATGGAAATTATAAACCAAAGAGCGCCAAAGCTATTTTTGACTGTGGGGTGTTAGGTCAAAGGGGAAGGAATTATGACTCGCCTTTCGTCAAAAATGACGTTAAAAATGGCGGTGATTTGGCTCAGCTATGACAGGATATACGCTGTGAAGGGTGCGTTTTTCTGACTGAGCTTGCTGGGGTCACGTATGTTTAGCAATGAGAGACATTGCGTATACACATTTTTTATTCATTTTGCGTGACAGAGACGAACACTTCCCGGTGATCTGTGAAGCAGCATGCAGCGGTCTCAATTGTGTCTATACAGTATGTTTATTTGGCAGAGTAGGCATTAGGGCATCTGGGTCAGGCCCCGCCGGGGTGGTGCAGTGGTAAGACGCCCGACCATTCGATCGGTCGGTTCGATCCCGACCGCGGCAGCAGCGTTTTGATTGGAGGCGAAACGAAGAGACGTCCGTGTGCTGTGCGATGTCTACGTACGTTAAAGATACCCAGGAGGTCGAAATTACTCAGTAGCCTTCCACTACGGCTCCTCTTTCTCTCTATACACGTTCACTCCCACCTTCCTTCCCTTACGGGGCGGTTCAGGTGTTTGTTGGGGCTGTAGGAAGCAGGAAAAGAAAATGCACGGGCCTGCTACTGGCTCTACAGCTGAGCCACCTCCGCTGCCTCGTGCGGTACTATTGATGGGACTGGGACAGGACTGGACAGGCCAGCCCGCTTGCGGCGGGGGATAGCCTGTCACAGAATTTTTATCTGTTGTAGGCCGGCATTCCTCCCGCCACTATTTCGGTTGTGGACGACGGCTGTTGTTGCGGCGCGCGTCTTTCTCTCCCTCTTCTGTTTCTTTCTTCTCTATTTTCTCTTCTGTCTGCACGAGGCAACGGAGGTGGCTCAGCTCCGACGACCTCCGGCGCTGCATGGTTATACACAAAAACAATACACACACAAGAGAATCAAACCAAGACGTTAACGCAGATGATGCGCTTGCTACCAGCTGCCTGTTTTTGTGGTACGAAGAAGAAGAAAGCTCCACAAAAAGTTTGGGTTTACGATATGAAGAATTTTTTAAGCATGGCATCGACAATGGCGAATTTGTTGGTTCTGTGTTTTTAGATTTCACAAAAGCTTTTGATACGATTAACCATTTGATTTTGCTGCAGAAACTAGAATGTTATGGCATATTAGGCCCTGTATCTCTCCTTCTGAAAGGCTACTTACAAGATCGTAAACAAATAATTATAATAATGGAAATACCTCTCTAGATAAAACTATTAACGAAGGTGCTCCTCAGGGATCTATTTTAGGACCTTTACTGTTCATATTATAAATTAACGACCTTCCTACTTCTATTAGTCCAACTCAATGTGTTTTATACGCGGACGATACTACCGTGTCATTATCTAACAGATTCATTGATGATCTTACTGTTGATTTGAATACCGGTTTGAGTAACATAACAAAATGGTGTATTAATAACCACCTGGTTACTAACCCCACTAAAACCAAGTTTTAATCTTCAAAAGTAGCCAGAAATCCTTCCTTGAACTCCTACGTTAATTCTCTGTTCTTAAACTATTCCAGCTTTAGATAACAATAGATTTCTGGGCATTATTCTTGATTCTGCACTTAAATTCTCAGCCCACCCATCACTCATCTGAAAAAAAAAAAATATCTGTGGCATCCGAGCTCTCATTAAAGCACGCCCATATTTCCCTTGTTACATTCTCTTATGCTTTATTCACAGTCGCTTTACACATTGCACATTATGCTTTCATTCACAGTCGCCTCACTTACGGGATTGTCGTTTGGGGAAATACAACTGCCATTTATCGTCTGCACAGCATATACAAAATCAGGCAATCCGCATTATCACCTGCAGCTCTATTTCCACTAGCGCTCGTCCCTTATTATATGAACATCGTATCTCATCACTCCACCAGCTCTTTCTGTATCACCTTGTAATAGCGTTCTTTAAGCTATTGAATGGCGGCTTGCATTTCCAGTTGATTAATCCGTTACTACTCTCGAACTATAACTTTACAAGATTCGCAGCGAATATCAATTTACTACTCACAAAAGTTCGTACTAATTATGAAAAAACGACGACGGCAACTCATTGCCTTTAACACTGAAACTAATATGTCCTTGCCCACATTTAGGAATAACTTGAAGGAATATTTGTTGAATTGCTGAAGTTTTATATTTTTTATGTCTAATACCTGTGTTAGTGCCATTGTTTTTGTGTAAAAATACTAACCTTTTGCTAACTTTGCTGTTATTATTTATTTTGTGGTAGTGATCTACCGAGGGTCCCGGTGCAGTCTTATGACTATGGGACCCTGGGCTGTATTTTTATGGACTTTGTAAATATGTTCAATCTAATCAGCTTTCACTTTCAAAAAAAAATAAAACAAAAACAAAAGGAAACAAAAGATTCAGAATGAAAAAATTAAATGAAAATAAAACTAAAATAACACGAAAATATTGACAAATTAGGTCTAACTTCTTGTCACATTGTCCAAACGGAGAAGTATCGCCTCTATGCTGTTGAGAGGCACCGACGGAACACTCACGCATTCCTCTTCCCCCGAAGTCATCTTGAATGCTTCAATAATCTGTCTTTTAAAACTGTCTTTCGCGCCTGCCAGCACCTTGGTTTTGGTGAACCTTGGTACGCAATGGGTGCCCATCAAGTCCTGTTGATCGTCATCCGTTTTACAACGGGAGCAATGGGTTGCCAAGTTTCCTGGAGCAGACAATGCGGCAAACGAATTTCTGTGTTCCCTTAGCCTTTCATTGATGCAGCGGCCTGTTTGCCCCACATAGGTCTTCCCACATGTCGGGGGATCTTGTACACGACACCCGAACGGCATTTGACAAAGCGTTCCCTGTGCAGTACTGGCTCAGCTACAGAGCCAGTAGCAGGCCCGTGCATTTTCTGTTCCTTCTTCCTATACAGCCACAACTGATTTATTTATAGGAAGGGAAAGGCGTGGTAACTGTCTCGCTTGTTTTCTGTGGTCACCTCAACCGCGCCGTAAGGAAAGAGAGGAATGTGGGAGTGAAAGTGGAAACAGAGAAAGAGGAGCCGTAGTGGAGGGCTACGGAGTAATTTCGACCACCTGGGGATCTTTAACGTGCGCTGACATCGCACAGCACACGGACGCGTCTTCGTTTCGTCTCCATCGAAACACAGCCGCCGAGTGCGGGTTCGAGCCCGGGTACTCCGATACAGTAGTCGGGCGTCTTACCACTGCACCACCCCAGCGGGGCCCTACAGCCACAACAACAACAGCAGCAGAAGAGAAAATAGAGAAGAAAGGAGAGGGATAGAAAGGCGACGGCTGGTTGTTGCGGCGCGGTTCAAGTGTCCAGAGAAACAAGTGTGACAGATAATGCGCCTTTCCCCTCCTGTGAATCAATTATTATTATTATCTGAGTGAGTGTGCTGATAACAGGTGTGTTCGGATAGAGGCTTAGTGGTAGGAGTCTAGGGGGCCACTTGACACCTGAGGGCCAAAGTTTCCATCCTAACGAAACTCTTCAAGTGCGGTTTCACCCCACAATGGTGGAAGGGGTTCAACTGTTTGCGCCGCGGTGGATGGCCAAAAATTAAGTACATAGTCGCTTCGTTCTGACACTGTGTAGACTACCTGTGTGATCCTGACAGGAACGCGCTATAGCCACCGCGAGCGGCAGCTGCAAAGTGAACTTGTCTATACTGGGAGTCAGAAAATAGTAGAAAAAAAATATGGACTTGAACCTTGCGTCTTTTACTTTTTGGTCCAGTGTTTGGTCTTGGGCTTTGTTACCGCATACTCTTCACATGTGCGTGTCGTTTTTTCAGTTCTGCCGCTTCTACAGTGGACAATGAATTACGGAAAGACGAGTGTATATTCATTGATTAAGAGGAAGCATCTCTAGCAAAGCGGGATGCCAACTCATACCAACATGAATAGGTGTTTTTACGCACGCACACTGTTTTATTTGTGGCATATTTCTCGCAAACGCGTCTGTGGACAGCGGAGGCTCTGTAACAAATCTGACAAATTTCCGATAGAAAAGAAGCGATATTAAGGCATGAGATAAAGGAGGACAATTATCTGGCTCAGGTGACAGCATAAATAATTGAGGCTCTTAAATCAATTCTGATAACTCAAGAATATTAATGTATCTTTTTTTGTCTGGCATACTGACAGCCGTGGAAAACATGAAGGGTGTTCAAGAAAGGTTAAAAAAAAGCATGTTATCTAGGATTTTATTCCACCGCACTTTCGGTTTTGAACGTGTGCAGTCATCGTAATGATGCATACAGAACTGTTTTCTTACTTAACTGTTTGAAATACTGAAATAACATGCAAACCGTTTGAATTGGGATGCATATTGCATTCTCATAATTCAGATACACCCACCATACATCCTATTGCAGCGTCAAATACGATGAGAAAAATAAAAAAAATAAACAGAAATTATTTATTACTAGCCTCACCGCGGTGGGTCAGTGGTTACGGTTCACTCAACTGCTGTACACGAGAAAGGGGGTTCCATCCCTGCCGCTTTTCGATGAAGGCGAAAAGCAAGTCGTCCGCGCACTGCACACTGGCAGTACCTTTTAAAGAGCTCCAGGTGGTTGGAGTCTTTGCAGTGTTCTAGGCCGGTGCCCCACATTGTCTGAGTCGCTTTTGGGCCGTTAAGCCCTATTATAAACCGTGCCGAAAGAATAATAGTACCTACACCATGGGTCCCAACTTCGCCTGACAGCGAACCTCCAATATGAACAGGCAAATAGCGCCTTTGAATTCCCGTCGTTTGTTTTGCCACACAGCTGATATCAGCCGAGTGCACGATTGCATTGAGCATGGTTGAGCATTGTGAGATTTCGGCTATACGCGTTTCTTTCAGTGACCGGGGAGATGGTTCTTCTTGACGGTGCTAAATCAAAATGTGTAGCATCATTGCCTTTGTGCAGCATGGAGGGGTCGTCGTCTGTCGAATTTTTATTAAAAAAATTCACTTTCTTAGTTGTCATGCCACACCTGTCAGACTGAGACTTGTCAGCCTGAAACCTGTCAGGCTGCCTGAGCTTTAAGGCGTGAAAATGGTTGCATACCACCCTGAAAGTGATGCTGAAAGCTTCGTTTTGGCGCCCGACGGGAGGAACCAATTCACCACTTTTTGAATGACGCGCGTATGCCCGTAACGGTAGCCATGCTCGACGCTCCGGCATGGATCTAATGATGAACTGTCTGACAAAATGAAGGGCGGAGCCAACGACGGCCAAAGCGTTCTTTGCTTGTTCACTTTAGTTGTAGTGTTGCGGAGACACGTGAAATTCACAGTTGGGCTGCGGGCGCCTTTTTTTTTTGTTGCTTGTAATGTGTAACAGTCCAATATGAGAGTACAAAGAGCGTGCTTAACTTTTGCGGATGCAATGGGCACCGTAAATCGAACGGTTTAGAAATTGCTTTCAGCATTTCAACTTATTAATTTAACTATTAGTGTTGGATGCGTGAGTACGATGGCTGCATCATGTATACATCTCAGTGGTAGAGTAAGCATTACTATTACTCTTAATTGATACTATTCAGCCTCGTTTCCTTATCGTTACAGGGAGCGTATACAATACAATGCACAACATGAGAAAAACACATCTCCTAACAGTGTCACATTTCAGCTTAGTTCGCGTTTTTTTTTTTTTTGAACAATTTAGTATACTTTCGCTGGAACACCCTGTATATATGTACGCAGTGCCGTAAATGAAACCGAAATTGAAAACACACATTTCATTAGTAAAACTTGTCGGGCTAGTTGATTCATAGTTCAATGCAATAAAAAGCTGCGCTAATAAGCGCAGCTTTTTATTGCATTGACGCATTTCACGCATTTTCTCCGGGCACTTTACTGCCATGTGCGAAGGCCATGGTCGCCATGATGCCTGAATAGTCTAAGGAGGGGTTGGTTCCCTGATTCTACCCTGATAAGAATGCTTGGGCCATGCATATTCCGTAAAACCAGCTGTAGCCTGTCTATTGTAACTACTGCTGAAATGGTCCCCGCGCTCAACCATATGGCAAAAAAAAGAAAAATAAAAAAGATTATTAACACCATGTGGAGGCAAACAGATTCGGAAGTGACTAATATTTAAGCCTAACATGGTCGTTTCCTGGTCCGCAAAGAAATAAGGGATAATAGGCTGCCGGTGTGGCATGAAACGTAGTGGTCTGGTTCACTCAGTGTAGCAAGTAGATTATTTTACTTTGTGGGAGAGGGGCATATGGTCGTAGATATAAGGGGTGACCGTACCACGCACCTCTGTGATTGGCCACCCTCTGAGGAGCAGCATTGCCGGTGCCTATGGAATGCCGGCGAGCATGTATAGCTTGCCTTAGGACGTTGCATTTCGTGAGTGGTTGCACTCGGAGCTTTGAACACGAGGAGCGCTGGTTTTCTCGAAGGTACGTGTATTCATGCTCTCTCCTTTTTCTAAAATAAATCTGATTGAGGCTGAAGAATTCAGCATGCACACTGTGTGAATGGTACCAGAGCCTGTAAGCAATTTCTACACATTGTACGAACAGTGAAGATTTCTAGGCTATTAATGTTTTGCTTTACTTTGTTTTTTCATTTTGCAGTGTTACACCTGCCCAGAACTACGAAGGTGCTACATGCACTGTGGGAAGCACCTGCCGTATTTTGACCCCTTGAGCGTGGGTGTCGGGGACATCGTATGTGCAGCACATTACTATATATTTGCATGAGTGATATGATGCCTCCTTTTGCTTTGCCTCATGTATATTGTCACGTGGTGGTGACACAGTTCGCGGCAATATATTCCGAAGAACTAATCGGCGAAGTGACATACCTCAGCGAGTGAAACATTGTGATTGTAAACTTGATGACGCCTAATTGACTTGCCTGTTTGGTTGGGCAATCGTTACAATGTTATGGCCATAGGACGAAAACCCATAGTGGGTAGCACTGCGACCAATAAAATCACTCATCTCAGGGCCGGTTTGCGGTGGCAGATGTTAAAGTAGTCATTTGAAGTACGTGCAAACAATTGCCTTTTTTGTTTTCTGCCTCCCTTCATGCAGTGCTCAAGTCTTAACCCGGACTCACCGGATATTTTCCCGAGCCACGTAGGACATGACCACGTGGACGAAAATGCCAGCCATGTGGTAAGCATCGCTTTCATGTACTGCCTCGTGCCTATGTGATATTCTTCTAACGCATATCGGTCTCTCGAAAATGACCACCCGGAGCGTGTTGTATGTTTATTGCAGTCGTGATTGTTTGTGGCGTCATTTAACAATCCGGTGTAATCCCCATAGATGCGTTGAGAGCGTGGATCTAAATTCTTATTACTTATAGCGAAGGGGTCGAAACATCGTAGCAGGCAATTGCTTAAAAGAATGCGTGGCGGCAGAGCGTTTACTCGCCTTTCTCGCGTAAATATCTGTATCTCCACACTTACGATGTACCTAAGGGCACTTTGACCCTTCACAGTTACTGACGGATACTTACTGCTAATGACATATGGCGACAATATTCGAGATTGCCTGCATTGTTTGTTACAACCGCATTTGTGAGCCGCACATGCTTTCCCCGCGGCTGTTGTAAAACTAACCAGAGTTTTTGTAGAGTGGCTGTAACTTCGTGGTGTGCTCCAAGAAGCCTGTTCTGTGGATGTTTGAGGCAATCACGAAGTGTGATGCTGCCCACCAACAGTTTTCCACGTGATGCGAGGTTACGCAAAGCTTACACTACTTCATTTGCTTCGTTAGGTGTTTAGTAATGTAGCTTAACTCTATTTTTTAAATGGTTTTGTGACGCTCATCACATTATCTACACCAATATGAATAATCTGTAGTTGTCGTTTTTGTTTGCATTAAATAATAGTAGTTCTTTAAATTTTATCCCTCAGCAATCAACTGGTGACCCCACACTCCCCTGGAATGAAAGAGCGCCCTCCCGGCTTGAAGACCCCATCCACCACAAGGACAGATCTCCATGCCACTTGCGCCATGATCCGATGCTCCGTAAAAAACATCGCTACGCCAAGCGTCATCGGACGCCCAGGAAGGGTGCCGTGCGAGCACACTGAGCGGGGATAATGGCTAATTTCTAGTTTTTATTTATTGACAAAAGGACACTTGTAAATTTATTCAATAAACGCTTTTTCAACATGTACTGCCAGTTTACCATTTTATTTGTCCTCTCGAACTGAAAAAAAAAACACATAAAAAGTCACTGCCATTTGCAAATGGTTGCTTCGCGAATTTCGCACATTATAAACGCATGTCAGGAGTGCCTGATTCACGTTCGTCGTTTTTCAGCATTCATTTCTTCCTTTCAGATTACTTTTCTCATAATGCCGCAGATAGAGGGCGGATACTGGACTCGCTGCTTCGAGCTAGATGCTGCACACCGTGCTAGCCTTCTCCAGATAAACATTTCTCACAAAATTGGACGACTGTTATGGGTTCGTAATCGAAACTAAAAAGACTGATTAAGGTAGTTGTTTACATAATAGTAGATATTGTTTTCCAGAATCGTACAACGGCTTGGGATATTTGTGAAAAGATAATTTTTTTTATAATAAAATAATGAAAACAGGTTATGTGGACAATGCAGAAGGAAGCCTAATCTTTAGCTTTCTTTGTTTATTGCCGCGGAGTTATGAATGTTTTCGGCCAATGGCATTTTGTTCTTAGGTCATTGACCTGAATAACGCGGTCAGTCATATCACCCTTGTGGTATAGGTACACACACTTGTCGCTTTCAACGGGAATGAAATGCGGCGTTCCAATATACGGTTAGCCTGCATGCATAAGACTGGCATCCTATAACTGACGTGTTTATGTCTACTAGGAGAGCAGCGATAGCTCATGCTCGGACGCCAACATGCCTGTAGGCAAAAGAAGCCGTGGATCGTTCGCGTTGGGGACCTCCGTAGAGGTCAACACTGTGGTGGGCTTCGAATGAGTCTTGGGAAACGGGCCTCTAGATCTTTATTTATTTATTTATTGTACATACTTTCAAGGCCGGTAGGCGCAACAAAAAGTAGTGGTAGAGTGCAGTATTTGCAGAACGAGAAAAAAAAATAATGAAGGAACTATAAGACACTTTGAACAGCTAGCTTGAAATTGGTGCTGTCACAAATGGTGACTGAGGAGGCGGGAAGGCGGTTCCATTCAGTGGCGGTTCTTGGTAAGAATGAAGAATGGTATAAATTATTGCGGAAAGATGTCGCTTCAACTTTGTGTTGATGATCGATGCGAGTTTATCTGAAGCTCGGCTTCACAATAGCCAGTCTGGAGTTCAGGTTTTTTTTTTTTTTCTAACGTGTTTCTTTTCTTGATGATGCTGTTTTTCGCACTTCAACTTTCATATTTACTAGCTTGGCTGAAGTGTGTCGCCTGGTTATGCTATAAGTAAAATCGCCGAGTTTCTTTACCTACTTTTTATGAGCGTCTCCATTTCGTTTGACTCAGCATGGCTTCACTGCGGACTGGGATCTGCGAATGCATGGGCTTGTATAGGAAGGGCGGGCTTTGTACTGTGTAGTTTACGCAGCTACCAGCGGGTCTTACGGCGTGCAGGGCACTCTTGACTGCTGGGAATGTAAGATGGATCATGAGTTAGCGCTCGAGCCTATCATTTCCGCGCCCTCACTGCTTACGTCATTTCTCTCTTTCCTTCTCTTTTGCTTCCTGTTCTTTTCGCACCAGTGCATGGAAGCCAACTGGAACGCACTCCTGGTCACTTCCCCCGGACGTCCATTTTCTCTTTCCATAGGTATTTTATGGAGGTTTCAGCTTTTCTAGTCGCCTCTAATTTCGCAAACCCTTTCAGTCTTTAACATTGTTCACTTCATAACCGATGGTCGCTTAGG
This sequence comes from Amblyomma maculatum, assembly GCF_055883805.1. Taxonomy (NCBI): domain Eukaryota; kingdom Metazoa; phylum Arthropoda; class Arachnida; order Ixodida; family Ixodidae; genus Amblyomma; species Amblyomma maculatum. The sequence goes on from NC_139346.1 coordinate 68,996,105, forward strand.
GTAACAAACTGGATTCCCAGGGAAGGAAAGCGTAGCAGGGAGCGGCAGAAAGTTAGGTGGGCGGATGAGGTTAAGAAGTTTGCAGGGGTCAAGTGGATGCAGCTAGCACAGTACCGGGTTAATTGGAGAAATATGAGAGAGGCCGTCGCCCTGCAGTGGGTATAGTCAGAGTGATGATGATGATTACTTTCGACACGGACGTTGACAATCAGTCACTTCAGCTAGCGGATGGATAATGGGGATGCCAGTGCCTACTGTGCTGTGGATCATCGTCTTAATTAATCGGAGCAGTTTCAGAAACAGGATGAGTGTGGTCATTCCGGCTAGTTTATTTTTTCTGGAGTAAAGCGGATAATTGGGCTAGTTGGTATGCCATTGATTATGAGGCAGCACAGCATGAAACACACAGACAGGCAGTTTCATTTCTATGGTGCGCGAAGGGAAACCGTGGTTAAGAATGCCGGGAGATTCGCTTGTTATGTTGTGTTGTTTTGTCGGAGATGTTTCTTATTTATTCTGACACGCTCCATAATAAAATTTAGTTGTAAGTTAAGCGCTCGTCTCTCTTCCTGTGTGTGTGTTCCATGGTGCGCTGCCTCATAATTTTTCTGGAGAAAACAACTCATAGAATGTGTAGGTAAGTAAGGTTGTCTTTTTTTAGCTATATCTGGTAAATGTTCTCTCGATTACTCACGCCCACCACCTTTACGTATCTGTCGCGTTGAAATGCGACCGTAAATAGCTTTTCCAATTAATATTAGCCTAATCAATTACTGTGCAATATTAAACCCTTTGAGATATGCTGCGATCCTTAATAAGCGTTACATGTCATATTTGAGGATCCAGGGTAGAACGAGAGTAAGAAGATGGTTGCACAGCGAGTAAGAGCACTGAACAAGGGTAGGCAGGGGGTGGGGAGGGGGTGTTGCCTTAGTTCCCAAGCAGAGCCGACGTTTCGACAAGTAGACTTGCCTTCGTCTGTGCAGCGCAAACATCACTGGCGAGGGTTTTCATAACGTTCCGCTTCCGAAGAAGAGATATAAAGTGGGGGAGGGTGGGGGAGAAAGTAGAAGGGCAAGGAGTGAAAAAAATGTTCATTGGTATGTATTTCGCAGCCTGGAACCGATAATCCCGTGGCCTGAAAAATAAAAAAGAAGCAACAGGAAAAACTGCAATGTGAAGGCGTATGAGTTAGGCTAGTAGGATTTGCTGCTGTGCATATGAAATATCGTTACGCCAAATTTCGCCGCGCTGCGAGGTGTATCCCATGTGACAGAAAAGGATGAAGTGAGTGCGGAACGACTGGATTTGGGACAATCCCCACACCTCCACCAAGTTGCTAAGGAGGGGAGGGGGGTTATTATTTACAATAGGCGGAGTATGCGTAAAAGCCAGGAACAGTAAGAGCAAGGCTTGTCCCAGAGCCAGTCCGCGTGCATTCAAATCATCCTCTTGAAACTGAAAACCCGGCTGATAGTATGATGTTATTGTCATTACATTGCGCTACTCGCAGCTTCACTTTGTCATTATTAGCCCCGCCGGGGTGGCGCAGTGGTTACGGCGCTCGACTACTGTTCCCAAGGAGGCGGGATCGAATCCCGGCTTCGGCGGCCGCTTTTTGATGGAGGCGAAATGCAAGGCGCCCATGTGCTGTGCGATGTCAGTGCACGTTAAAGAACCCCAGGTGGTCGAAATTTCCGGAGTCCTCCACTACGGCGTCTCTCATAGCCTGAGTCGCTTTGGGAAGTTAAACCCCACAAACCAACCAACCAACTTGGTCATTATTAAGTCAAGGGAAGTTTGACCACGGTGCATTTGTGAAATTAATTTCTTTTTCACGAATCTGCACCAAATAAAGTCCATGTTACAGTGAATTTTTTTCCGTTATGTCCTTACTCGCAGAACGTTCTTGTAGCATTTTCAGGGGAAAGCGGGAAAGCGATGCTGCTGTTGGATTCTGTATTTGTACTTGCAGTTGCTGTTCAGTGCAGAAGTGCAATGGTGGGTATCATCACTCAACTTCTGCCTTGGAAGCCATTCGGGACAACAAGTGTGCCATTGAAAGAAACCCACTCACCGGCCGCTAACTTGGACACTATTCCTTCTCGTGCAAATCTGAATGAAAAACACATAAGGCATGCATGTGGCCACTTTTATCCGTGTATTTGTAGGAGCTTGTTAGTTAATTTAATAAACTGTTGTTGACTGAAATAATTTTCATTTTTGAATCTAATATGCAGGTTTAGCCGCCATGTGAAAACGTGGCCAAATGTGCTTCACTTGGTGTACTGTATATCTTCCAGTACTCGTCTTTGCTTTATTTAACAAGCAGGACCCATTGCCTGCAAATGGGCATGCAATTTAGGTATAACTTAATATAATCGCACAATTCCATTTGTGCATCAAGTGCACACTTTTATCAAAAAGCTAAACATTCATCCTGGAGATCGTAACTGTTTATATCACATTCATATATAGCCACCTGAGCAAGGCTGCCCAATGTTATAAGTGGCTTTTATACTGATTATGTATTGTTGCAGGCAAGAGCTAATGGATATACATTGTGGTATTATGGTGCGACTTATACACAGCTGATATTCATGGCATATTAGTCAACTGGGGCTATTAATATGAGTCTGAGAATTACTAGAATAATTTTTTTTTCACACAGAGTGATTCTATGCAAACAATGCTGCATAACATCCGTGAACCCATGCATGCTGCTGCATTGTGGCCTGTGTGACTGCCATGTAGGGACAACATGCATTCCGTTGTGTATTTTGTGTAGGTTGGTTATGAAAGACTGTAGTAGGCTGCCGAAATATAATTCATTGTCGGCGGCCAGGCTAGGAAATTTTAACTAACTGCAGTGTCGCGTGGGATTTGGGTGGGCAACGTTCATCAATTCGGGCTGGACTCTTGAGGACCCGCTGGAGGTCTCTTTGAGATGTCACACAGGGGTGTCAAGTTCGCTTTTAATGGGATCCCCTCATTTTCAATGCAGCCCCTTCAAGCCCCCCAAAGGTCTCTTTCAGATGGGTCCCAATGGTGTTACGTCGGCTTTAACTAGACATCCCTATTTACACAGGCAACCCCTGCAAAATACCCTTATCGGGCTGACTTCGGCAGCCCGCTCTGGGCCGACAAGAGCCAGCAATGCAGAGCCCCGTTTGTGCTACTGGGGATCGTACGCTGTAAAATTGAATTCCATTAGCAAAGTACCCCAAATTACGTAATCTATTCACTCTATGTTGACAACGGTCATATCGAACATGTCTACTTGTAAGAGACAAGTAAACACTAAATAAACTAACTACTATGGTGAGTGAAATTGCATTTGAAAATTCTCGACACAAGAAAATGGCGGTTATGTCACCGCTCAAAGAGGAATACAGAGCAACCCATATTTTCACCTAAATGTATGTGAATTGTTTGTAAAAAAATAAGAAGACGTTCGAAGGCATTGTTTGTGACAAAAAAGGCTATATCATTTCTGCCCCACATAAAAAAAAAGCCTCCAACTCTGTGAACATACTGCAGGTTTTTTTCTCAGAAAGAATCAGAATTCAATCTGTCAACACTCCAGATTAGACTATGGGATCATAGTGCATGATTCAGCCAGACCGCGGTGTGCCTAATGAAATTGTCCCGCGTACATAACATAGGCGTGCGCCTTTCTGTGGCGTGAACGGAACATTACCTGGCAATAGCATATATGGAGAAAAAAAAACTGTCCTCAAAAAGATAGCCGGGTTCACTCTCGTGGGCCTAAGTCTCTAAACAAGGTCACAGAGAAAACATCCCTGTTTCCCAATAGTCACGAGTTGCCACCTCGACCAATTTTCACAAATAAATCGCAGGCAGAGAAACCATAAACTACTAAAGAATATATTGTCACCTGGTGGTGACCAGGGTCAATGGCACAAATGAAGAGTCGATGATTGCATCCAGGAAACTCTTTATTGGGCTGACTTGCGCCCCCAAAAGAACTAAGCAACTCGGCGGTGGCGATAGCAACAAACGTGCTTGTCGATCGTCGAACAAAGAATGCCTGTCACACTCGTCGACGCTCAATTTAAAGGCTGCTCAGAACAATCTAGATAACGTCGCAAACAGCTACCAGCACAGTCTGGAACATTGTAGAAGGACACAAGAGTGACCGGAATCTTCGGGATAGATCTCGGTGCATCTTGCGCTACAACGAAAGCTGATAAAGGTGTGACTCGCAACATCGAGCATTAACAAACAAAGAATACGGAACTGCTACGCGATCCAGAATCAGAGTGATAAGGCCGTAGGCTGTTAAAAACAACAAATACAGCTTTGAAGGTTTCGCCATAGAGAAAGAGATTGGTAAAGAGCGGACACTCCCATATGGCCCAGCGGCCCATTTGACTGTAGTGCACCATGCGGCCGGCGGCAACTACTTCCGGTCTTGCTGAAAGGCGCGCGATTTGAATGCTAGCCATGCGCTGCGCCCTTCCCTGCCCTTTTGGCGCATTATTTTGGTTTTAAATAATCTGCTAGTGTTTCTATTTCCAGCATGCATAACAGGAAAAATAGATTCCCAGTTTTCTAAACTGGCCATCAACGCAGCTGCGTCACAGCCTTTGCAAAACAGTATTGCAGAAAATACGCCAAGTGCTTTGTGAAATGAATTTATTTTGCTGCATATAAAACACAAGAGATGCAACAGATGTAGACGGATGCATTGACAATACTTGACACACATTAGGCGATGTGCACAATACCGAAATAAAAATACACTAGGTGAGAAACATTACTTAGGTAGAGACAAAAAATAGCATAACTGATTTCCGAATTATTGCAAATGATATGTAACAAAACAGGCATTATAAACTACACAGTCCCAGTAGTGGCTACCTCAGCAAGGATAACTTGTATTGTCCAGGGCAGAGAGGAGTACTGACGCTTGAGGGAAGGCTACACAATTCACTCGTCGCATCTGCCGTGCTTCGGCTGCAGTCCGTAGGTCCATGCAGCGCTGTTGGAAAAAGAATGAACATGATGCAGAAGGTTGCAATGAAATGTAAGGCCACTGCACCGCGAACACATCTGTGCATGTGGGTGGGTACTGAAAACTTGAGCAGCAGTTATGGTCCAGAACAGAAAAGCTGCGATTCGTAAAATTGATACAAAAGCTACTGTTGCAACGTAGAGGTCAGGAAATGCAGGCTAACCTAACCTATCTGAAAATGCATTTCTACAGTGAGTGAAATAACAGCTACTAAACCAACAACATTCTTCAAGAGCACAGAACAGCTGAAGCAATGAAGCTTGCTGCATAATAAAACATTTCTCACTTCAACGTTGTCCCGTTAAATGCAACGCGACACCACGCAAAATACCCATTCGCAAAACCGCGGCCTGGCCTCACCGCGGCCGGCGAGCACGCCATTTTGGCTTGCCTTTCATACGCGACTTTGTAAAGCGCAGACCACCGCGCTGAGCTAAACTGCCCAAAATGCCTCGCAGTTTTACAAGAACGAAACATTTTTCACCTTGCGGTTGCCCTGTTAAACGCGACAAAACGCAAAACTAGCCGTTCGCAAAACCTCACGCCGTGTCACATGTCATCGCGGCCGGCGAGCCATATTGGCGAGCGCCTTGTCATGCCTGTTGGCTGCCCTTCACGTGCGGCCTTGTGAAGCGCAGACCGCCGTACTGAGCTAAAGTGCCTGAAATACTGCGTAGTTTAACAAGAAAGGAAAGAACGAAACGTTTCTCACTTTACCGCTGCTCTGCTAAGCGCGACACTTAGCAAAATTATAGCCGTTCGGCACACTGCGTCAGCATGGCCGCACCGGCCGGCGAACACGCCATTTTGGCGCAACGGCGTGCCTTGGTGCCTTCACATGCCACTTTGTCACGCGTGACGAGCTCAACTGTTCGAATTGAAGCTGCTTCCCGGGAACACAACATATTCCACCTCGCCGTGGTTGGAAACCGCCAGAGTTACGGCGTAACGAACTGCGCCTGAACAGCCGGCGCGCCTGTTCATGAGCTGCGAAACTTATTGGCACCGACCGGCATGGTCAGCGCAAACTGCTTGAAATGCAGCGTAGTTAAGCAAAAAACGTTGCTCACCTTGCCGTCGTTCCGCGCAGCAGCCCACGAGAGGTCTGTGCCGCACAAGCGCGGCGAGGCAGCGCGGCGAGGCGCGAGCACACAACCGCGCCCTTCGGCAACTTCTTGTCGTCTGCTCCGGCGGGCTACGGGGCTACCGCCGCTACCGCTGCAGCGAGTGCCGTCGCGCTCGCGTCCGCGCATGCGCACGTTGGTGCCGCCATCCACCAATCCGCGGCAGCGCAAAAAGTCGCGCGTCATTTCCTGGGGCCAGTTTTCGCCGAGTGACCGTTCTTTACCAATCTCTTTCTCTATGGTTCCGCGGCAATATCTTAGAAGAATGCCGCACGCTCGAAGAAATATACAGCAAGTATACGCTTTTCTCGGACGGTTAAAACATTTGTTCTCATGTTGGCTGTGCAGTTGTCGAACAAAGTCAGGAAAGAGTAATGCGGCTTCGTAAATTGAAATCAACATTTCCAGCTGAATGTTATACTGTCTTGGTAGCTGCCGAATAAATTATAAAGAAAAGCATTGAGAGAAGAGTGTTTCACCAGTGTAGACATTTGGGCAAGACGCTACTGGTCCATACCATACGAGAAGCGCAGCACCAGGACGACGGTCAAAAGGGGAGGGAACACACACCACAGAACAGGCGCTAACGTCCGACAGATGAAGCCAAAAACAACCATGTCGAAAGGTACCTGAATAAATGTAGCGCATGCGCTGACCTAAGCAAAAAAAAAAAAAAAATAAATTGAAAAAAGATGCGAAAAAGAAAAGAAAGATCACAGATGTTTTCAACCCAAGAAGCCCAGCTCCCGTTTAGACAAGGAAATTGACAGTGTACTAACACAGTTATCTTGATTGCTGCCTTGCAGGATAACTGTGTTAGTGCAGCGTCACTTTCCTTGTCTAAACAAGATCTGTCCTTATTGGGTTCAAAACATTCATGATCTTCCCTTTTTTTACGCATCTCTTTTTTAATTTATTTTATTCTCTTAGGACAGCGCATGCGCTACTTTTACTCTGGTTCCGTTCAACATGGTTGATTTTGGCTTTCTTCGTCAGCCGCAAGTTAACGCCCATGTTGAGGTGTGTGTTCTCTCCCCCTTTGTCCGTCGTCCTGGTGTTGCGCTTCTCGTATGGTAAAGAACACTTATCTGCAGAGGTTTGTCAGAGTACTCACAACTCTAAATTACAGAAATGCAGTCATACCACTTCTTGGTATTATATATACACACTATAACAAGGATCTTAACAAGACAACGTAACATAGCATTGGGTTGAATTCCACGTCACGTAGCATTGACGGAAATCAGACAGCGAACCCGTGCGCTTCTCAAGCACGTCGAAAAAAAAGAGAGAAAATAAACATGGCACGAAAATAATGAGAGACGTTATTACAGCGTAGACAGGAGAACACGTAGCAGTGTATGAGGAATAACAAGGTAAGTAATAAATTAAGTTTCGTAAAGACCATGACAGGAGAATGGAAATCGAGCACATGTACACATCACGAACATTTCATGAAAGTGATAGTATGCTGTCTTTTTATTGGACCCACGAATCCTACCCACAATGTTTTACTAATGAAACACGATACCTCAACCTGCGAAGAATGCAGAGAAGTGTTCACACTCAACCACGTCTTACATTCCGAAACTGTATAAATACAGAGGAAGCAGACTAATGCTTTTTTACAATCCTGCCATCCCATTCCGCCCCAGCCTTCATTTAGGTGAAAAATCAATCCCACATTTCTCACGTGTTTTTCTTTCGAAACAGAAGGACACTTTCTCCGCAAGGTAGTGTTTCCAAAACACTGATTTTTCTTATTACTAAAAGAGCTCCTTCTAATCTTTTCTTGACGTGTGATACATTTAGTTACTTATTCAGCAGCAAAAATATAAAGTCCAGCAAGTTCAAAGATCTTTTTCCCGGCTGATTTCAGCTCAAGGACTAGGCAGAGTGCATGGAGCTTGAAATCTTTTTTACCTTTGCTTGACCACCGTTCAAAGTCCATTTACTGCCTAAATAGGTGACTTCTCTTCGATATACTTGCAGCAAACAATCGCATTCGAGTGCGGCGGGCTTATCTCCTAGTGGCGACTTACAACTGAAGCGATCTAGCGACCGCGTAATCACACCTCCTCCTCTCCACCGCGCGCCAAAAGATATACATCGCGTTTTACATCCCTGGGGCTATTCTGTCACCGCCTACTATGAAAGCTGCGTTCCACGGTTTGTCGCCATGCCCATCGTCCTTTACAATCTATATGGCAGCCCGCCGTGTGGTTTTGTTCGATCTCTAGCCCAAGAGATCGGTGTGGAGCTTACCTTAAAAAACTTGGATTTCGCGAACAAAGAACACCTCTCTGAGAAATTCGCCAAGGGAAGTACAACGCATTCAAAGCACTTTACCTTCTTTTAGCTGTGGCTGCTATTTTTTTCGCTCTCATGGCTGCCTGTACAAACAATTAGCATAACTTTAACTTCTTTTGTAGAAGGGCTATTTGCACTGGGGAATGGAGGCGGAGAACTCTTTTTTTTTTTTTTTTTTGGCTTCCAATGATTATCAGTGCCCGTAACTGTGTTTTTCTGGCTTGGCTAAGGCGGCGGATTACACACTAGTTCGTTTTTGTTATTTCCACGGTAGCGCATAGGCAAGAGAGTGTATTAAAATATTTACTATGTTCTGTTTCTTTACTGCACATGCATGTCTAGCTAGGCTGTTTGATGTAGCTAGCTCATCCATCCCCACTGGTGGCTATCAATGCAATATGGGTAAAATGTGCCTACGCATAGAGCACGGTCAAATATTTAGAGGAATCCCTCAAGGAGAAGTAGACTTGTAATAAGGGAGTAATGACTCATTTACATCCACCAAACGCAGCCATACGGCTACGAAGGAAAGCTATACAGATTTCTCAGAAACTTCGTAGTTAGGATAAATTTGTCCTGGTCCGGGGATCGAACCTGGAACCACCACCTTACCGGGCAGTCGCTCTACCAACTGAGCTAACCAGGATGGTCAGCAGAACAGATGGTACGGCGAGAGCGAATTGATCTATAACTCGAAGTAGGAATGGTGTTTGCAAAATATTTAGTAGAATCCCCAAATGCGGAGTAGATTTGTAATAAGGGATTAATTACTCATTTACATTCATCTGGCTGCGCTTGGGTTGGTGTCAATGAGTAATTACTCCTTTAATAAAGAGCACAGTAACGAAGAATTAATTTGCTTCATTACTATTGACATAAGCTTTGACATAGATCTAAACTACGCTGTATAGCGTGCCGCCACTACAATTTTGGCGCGAATCCCAGTAGGCCTGCAAGACAAAGAGCGAACATCTGAGTGTCTAAAAAAACGATTATATAAGAATAAAAGGCAAAGCACAACAGGTGTATATTCTCCGAAAGCCAAAACAGACCTAAAGAGCTAGGTGTTCCTAGGCTTTCGGTACAATATCTCACAATTGTGCAATGAATTGGTATTGTGTCATCGTAAAAACGATAATCATCAGATCAATAAATCCAATGCTGATAAACATGTCTACCATATCGCTCTGATTAATCATTTTTGTGCAAGTAAAAGCCACACAATTTACAAAATTCATCCTAACGTTAGCCGCATGCCTGAATATCTGCTGCTCCCTGGTATTCATCAAGCCTATTGAGTTGTCCTAAACATCGGTTATCTAGCCTTCGTGCAATGTCATGCTCATGCGTATTTCTTCTTCACTTTGGCTATTATGTCTCTCTATATAGTTCGTTCACCGACCTACTTCACACTTTTTCATCTTTCAACGTTATCCTATTCTTTCTTCTGTGCATAGTTCCGTTCACGGTTCTCATTTATTTTCTGGTCCTTCCTGTAAGTTGCTAAGCTTCCATATGTAGGTGAGTACTCTCAAGGTGCATTCTTATACAATTCTGTTAGATGGTTACTTGCAAACTGTCATCTCATATCCTAGCAGCCCGGGCGTAACCTCTGACGCATGCTTATTCTCCTTGTTGTTGCATACTCCTGGCATAATCTGATCTTACCGACTTTCTTAAATGGAAACATTCCCTTCCACTTCAGATGCATCGCTCAACGCCGTAAACTGATTTTCTTTTCCGTAATTTTTCAGCGTCTGGTTAGATTTTTTTATTATAATTTATACCTGGAGTGATGTTTAGCTGTCTTCGACAGGCAGTGAAGCAGTGGCTGATAATCTGATGATGGTCAGGGGGAGATATATACTTACAGAAGCAAAATAGTATACATAGGCAAAGTTACAGCTACAAGTCACACAGACAACTGTAACTTAAAAGAAAATGAAGACTCTCACACAGAGAAGTCACTTTACAGGCCCTTACTTTCCTACCGAGCGTTTCGGTTAAAGCCTAGGGGGTGTAAATACGTGCTAAGCACGGAGCCTCAATCTTGACTGTCAAACATGGTCCGAGGACCGCCTTTTGATGACAAACATCAACAAAAACCCGAGGGCGGTCACCTTAGGTGATCCGCCCCGAAAATAAAGCAGCCAATCAAACTATTTGAAAAACATGCCACAACCCCCGTGGGTTGGGAATAATCTTGGACCCAGGTCTTTAATTACGCCGAATAAAAATACAACATTCAAAACACACATTCTCTCCACACGCTGGTCCCCAAACACTCTCACACGGCGCCTGTCCTTCGCTCCTCTCCCCGGCGGGTTTGCGACGCGACATTACAGCTGACGCCTTTGTGAAAGAAATGCCGCGGGGGATCTGGAGACTGGGCCATCCAGCCGTCCCCGTTCGAGGAAAAAGGGGGGGGGGGGGGGCAGTACTGTCCCAGAGCAATTTACAGTCGCCGTTGCTCGGACCCAATATCTCGCGACACAGCGGGAGGCCGCTGGGCTGATTGCTACTTGGGAGGGCCAAGGGGCGCGCCTATTGTCGCCTTCTGCAGGACATTTAGTGAGCGCTTGTGGCAGTGCAAAAAGCTTCATTAACGGCGTCTCCCTGCACCCATGCTTGGCGCCACGGCGGGACATCGCTGGACGAACTGGCTGTAAAGTGGTTCGCAGAAGCGTGCTGCTGTTGTTCCCGGCTGATAAGGATCCATCTGCCGTTCGCTTCTTGGCGACGCCTCGAGGCGAAGGGGCGAAACAAACCAAGCCTCGCGCGCGCCCGCGCCCAAGAAGAGGGGAGAAAAGGAGAAAAAAAACAACAGCGCTCGCTCCTTGGCCTCGGCGCGGGGGGGGGGGGGGGGGGGTTCGACCGCCAGCTCGACTCCACGCGCGAGTCGCTTTTCAATGCGGCCTTACACGTCCCTCCTAAGAGGGTAAATGAGCTTGGAATCCGGTCATTTCAGCCTAATACAACAAAGGCCGCAACAACCCGCGAAGAAAACAAAACATGTAAGACACTTCGCACGTGAATGGAACACCAAATGAATCTCGCGACACAAGCTGGGTATAACACAAAAAAAATCACAAATTCGCATCGGCGGACCGGACAGTGTTCGTGAAAGTCACGCGCGCGAGCAATTGGATGTCCTCACGCCAAGTTCACGCGCACTCCACCGTTCACATCACACATTGCACCGGGTACGCGGGAACATTCACGCGTCGCCGAAAGGCCATGGCTCAAGCGTGTGCTTGCTCTACGCCCCAAGTCACACTGGGGACACGGGTTAACGCGTCGGCGTTACCATTGCTTGACCCTTTCCTGTGGGTCACCGTCACATTGTAGCGCTGTAGGGCCAGCGCTTATCGTGCGAGTTTTGCCCCATGAGGTGTACTAGTAGTGAGATAGGAGAGGGGGTTGTGGTCAGACACCACGTTAATTTCTGCCCCGTACACCCAATGATCAAATTTCTTTAGTGCCCAGATAATGCGAATGCTACCCGCTCGATCGTAGACCCGCGGGTCTGCTTTGGCGTGAATCGGTGGCTGGCAAACGCTATTGGCATTTCCCGTCCCTCGTCTCCCATCTGCGTCAAACAAGCCCCCGCTGCAACGTCGGACGCGTCGGTGAACAGCCAATATGTCCTTTTAATGTCGGGGGTGTTCAGCGATGCAGCTTCGCACAGAGCTGACTTGAGCCTGTCGAGCGCGTTTTGCGCTTCCTGGCTCCACGGAATCGTGTTAGGTACACCTCGCCTCGTCAAAGACGTGAGGGGTGCGGCCACCTCGGCGTATCCTTCAACGTAATCGCGGTAGTAACCACATAAGCCTAGAAGACTCCGTAGCTGTCTCTTTGTTGCGGGGGGCACGAGCCCACGAATGGCCGATATCTTTTCTGGGTTGGGCCCATGGGTTCCGCCTCCCACTATGTGTCCTAGGTACTTATTGTGGGCCTGTGCGACCTGACACTTCTCCCGGTTCACTTTAAGTTTGGCGTCGCGCAACAAATTAAAAATTATTTCTAAGTGCCGCAAGTGTTCAGTCCACGAGGAAGAGAAAATGGCGATGTCATCGAGGTATGCGGCCGCATAAGCCTGATGTTTCGAGACGAGGGTGTTCATTATCCGCTGAAAGGTGGCCGCGACGTTCTTTAACCCGAACGGCATGACGCGCCAAGCATATTGTCCCTCGTGAGTTACGAAGGCGGTCAGATGTTGGCTCTCCGGAGCTACCGGCACCTGCCAGTATCCGCGTCGCAAGTCGATAAGAGTGATATACCTAGCGCGGCCCACCCTCATGATGAGCTTTTTAGGGGGTGACATTGGAAAGGCATCCATGCCAGTCGCTGCGTTTAAAGCGCGATAGTCAACACACATGCGCACCGATCCATCCTTCTTACCCACGCATACAACGGGATGGGCGCACTCGCTTTCCACCGGATACACCAGCCCGAGGTCTAGCAACTCGTTTACCTGGCGGCTCACCTCACTCCTTAATAACTCCGGCACGCGATATGGGAAAATGCGCTTGAGCTGGCGGCCTTCGGGCAGCTCTATCTTATGTGCCCCAACTCGTGCGACTCCCGGCGTTTCGCTGAACAAATCGACCACCACCACATCTCTCAGGCACAGACCGAGGGGCGTACTCGATTTCACCAAACTCCTCGTCTTCCTCGAAAACTACTCCGACATGGCTGACACGTGCGTAGTAGGGTCGCAGCCTGTTCGCATGCATTATCTCTGTAGCCTTTTTTCCCTTGTCGATTCTGTACGAGTTCTGCCTCTCTTGCGCGGTTACGACGAATGGACCGAGCCATTTGGGGGCCATTTTACTGCCAGGGTCTGTGTCAAAGAGCAATACCTGGTCTCCGACGACAAATGTCTTGCTCCGTGCGCGCCTGTTATACGCCTGCGCGTAACTTCCCTGACGTGCGCTCACCGTCAAACCCGCAACTTCTGCTGCTACTTCTAGCTGCTCGCGTAGCTGTCGCAAATACTTCGCGGGTTCTTCCCTGAGTGTGTTCGGGAGGGGTTGCTGGCCTGTCCATGTTCGCTGCAGAATTGCTAGCGGTCCGATAGGGTTTCTACCGAATAAGAGCCGGAACGGCGCCACGCCTGTAGTGTCATGGGGGGCTTCCCTGTACGCCCAGAGAACGAACGGGATCAGTCTATCCCAGTTCTTGGAATCTTTATCAATAACATGGAACAACATGTTCTTCAAACCGCGGTTCCACCTTTCCACTGTCCCGTTGCTCTCCGGATGCTCAGGAGTCGAAAAACGCGGTGCGCATCCCAGTCTTGCTAACATCTCACTCGTCAGCTGCGCCGTGAAGACTACCTCAGGTATGCCTGTGCGGCTGAAAATCGTAAGCAAGGCGTCGAATGTTGCCCTATCGGTTAGGGATCGCAAACAGACTACCTCCGGCCACCGAGTGCACAAGTCAACGAGGCAGAGAGCGTACCTATGACCCCTGCTCGACGGAACATCGAGCGGCCCGATTATATCGACATTTACGACCTGAAACGGAAGGTTGGGTCTGGTGAGAGGTGTGATGGGAACCCTATCTTTAATTCGCCTGTCTGAGCGGACTTGACAGCCGGGACATGTCCTGCAGTGTCGCGTTACGTCCCCTTCTAAGCCCAGCCACAAAAAACTGTACTTAATTCTGGTCTTTGCCTTCCATGGCCCCAAATGGCCTCCCCAAGGGGACTCATGCGCAAGACAGAGTACCTCTTCACGCCTGCTAAGGGGGAGCACAAGCTGCTTCACTTTGCTACTGGAGATCGAGTCCCAGTGATACAACAAGCCGTCTGAAACAAACATGCCTGCCTTCCCTGCCTTTGCGTCAGCCCACGCTTTCTTTAAGGTTTCGTCTGATACTTGGTCGGATCTGAATACCTGACGCTGTTTTAGGGCTGCGTCCGCGTCATCCTGGATCGAGATTACATCTTCCTTCTCGCTTTCTTCCAGATCTACTTCACAGGGCTGTTCCGTCGCCACACCCTGCTCACCACTCATTAGTTTGTCTGCCTCAGGCCCCGCCGCTTGCTCCTCCTGTGATGTATAGCTGAGCTTTGCGCTCTGCTCCTCCATGGTGACAGACGCGTTAACTGCTTCAGACAGAGGGCAGGCCTTATTCATAACAAGTGCCTCGTAACGACTGTCTATCTCCGAAAGCAGTTCCCAATCCTCCCTGGAGAGCAAACAATCCACTCCCTCCGCCAGCTTATCAGAAAGCGCGCATACAATGTCTACTGCCTCGGGCCCTGCTATGTGTGCGGTGGGCCGCCTGATGCTTACCGCAAGAGTGACCAGTTTTGCGTTAACCGTCTCCCCGAAAGCCAAAACTAGCTTTATCGAGCCGGATGGCTCCCGACCTATACTTGGCACGAGGCCTTCCCTAACCACGGTTATCTCGCTACCGGTATCAATTATAGCTGTCGCCGGTATCCCTGCGCATCCAATCTCCACCTGCTGTAGCTTCGATTTGCGTACCTCGTCGAATGACTGGGGCGTTTTCATCTCTGCTACTAGGGTTGTCTGGGAGGTTACTGACGCCGGTGTTTCGCATGCCTCTACGTTGGCTACAGCTACTTTTTGAGCTCGAGCGCGTTTCTCCTTCTGCACGTTTTGTGAAGCGCGATTGGCATTCCTTGGCTCGGTGGCCAGATGCGCGGCACTCATAACACTGAATTGGCCGTTTGCTATCATTGCTCGCCGCTTGCGGGGGTCCCTTCGGTTTTTCCGCATACACAACAATTTGTCTCGCTGCGCGCCCCTTGCCCTTAGCCTGTTCGAACGTTTGGAGAACGTCGGATATTTCATCCGGTTTTAGCCACCTCTCCTCTTCACGAAGACGCACATACTCTAAGCCCTCAGGGCTCAAGCTACCCTTTATGCGATCTGCGATGATCAATGATACCAGGTCGTCTTTGGTTTCTATGTCCCGTGACCGAAGGTAGTGCTGAAAGTACGTCTTAGTGCGCGAGGTGAACTGCGCCCAAGTTTCATCGCGGCGTTTCGTCGCGCGCTCAAAGCGTTCGAGGTATTCTGAGGGGTTAAGCAGGGGGGGGGGGGGGGGAATTCTCAAGTCGCAGGTACGCGGAATTTTCATCGGCCTCCTTCGGTTTTTCTCGTGAAAAACAACAACGCATGTGTATGCGTATTTGTGTAATTGCAAAGCTGAAGGTCGATGTGCTGGCATTTCCTCGAAAGTACGTGTGGTCATTGTTTGGAAGTCGCTTGATATTATTTGTATTTTTGCATCCATCATTGTTTGTCAGACCCTTTGGCAGCGGGGCAAAGATTGCACGTGTAACTAAACTTATAGTTGGACGAGATAAAGGTCAAGCATGTGTCACGGCAGTTTCTGTGCACCATGCACTCGATGTGTGCCGTTGAAAAAATGACAATGCAGACATTCCGGAAAGCGCCGGGAATATAAGGGACCATGAAACAATACGCACCTCATGTGGCCCTACGTCCGAGAAAAGTGGGGAAAACACCTGGCTACTGAGGATCCTGGGTACTGAATACCCACAAATAAATGCCAAGAGCCACTATAAGCGCAAATTATCATTAATTAAGGTGTCCACGAGTGAAAAAAGATGCGGGAGCTCGGTTCGCTACTGCCGTAATAATTAAATGATGTTTTAGCAGTGAGTGAGGTACGAGTTCGAGACACTGAGGGATACTGGCCAAAGTTTTCGAGTGCGCTCAATGACTCCGAGCTTTATAAACCGTTTTATCATGGGTACCATTTTGTGTATGTGGCGTCACTTAAAGACTAAGGCGAGAACAACCGCCCTGCTGGTATGTGCGGTCGCGTCCGCGGAACAGGAGAGAAGTAGTGAGTATCGGCAATTCGAAAGAAAAAAAAAAAAGACTCAGTATCAGCCAAGGCATAAGGTCAGAAATGGCCGGAATTTATTTATTTACGAATACCTCAAAAGCCCCATTGAAGGGGTATTACATGAGGGAGTGGAACAATCAGCCCATGAAATTTTCTATTGATGATTTCAATAATGATGAGTCGGTGTCGTCCACGATAGCATCTGGCAGGCCATTCCAATCCCTCGCTTACTTGACAATCGGGCGTGATCGGGTCGGCTGAGTGGACGACAAGCCTGAATAAGATATCAGTGTGCAACTGTCATGGGGCACACAGAGTAGGGGCTGCCTTACTGGCGTCGAGGGCGGTAAAGCAAGCAATTCAAGGCAGTTTTCGATATACTTTTTATCGTCGAGTGGCTACTGCCAACTAAACTTCTGAGCAAAGAAAGCAAGCGAATGTAGCCAATTTAGCCGTTTCATGACATTTTAAGAGCAGTGCTAATCGCTCCACATTTGTTGGTCCAAGCGATGATGCATTTACTCTGTTTACTACTTGAGCGGCTACTGCATGGAAATCTCGCATTCTCGCACCTGTTCTGGGGTTCTATTCATAAGGATCTGTTTCCCATATTGGATCCATTTATTATACCCAAAGCCACTGTTTTTGGGTGGCAAATCGCTCAAGCGTCGTAGCATTCGCTATCTGGCGATCTGGTTTCAGCATTGTCTCGATGTTTCAGCCACCGGTTTACCTGCGAGTGACAAGCGGCGGAGACTATTGTCGCATGTGAACTGTGACTGGCCGGTATCGGCGTTCGTCTGAAGCTGCCGTCATGCTGATGTCCGGCCTGCAGAAAGAGAAAATCGACAGTTGATCTAATAGACCTTATTGAATAATGCCCCATAATGGCCTCAACGAAAGTTGCTTTTATGAAAATTATTTTATAGCTCGTTTGTGGTCGCAAACATTGCTTACTTTAAGGAATGTCTGGCGTTCCCATGATCACATTCACAGTTATTATCGGTAGCAAAATCTTGCGAAATGTATGTTTAAAAAAAATTTGTAACGTAGTTTTATTGAATATTAAGCTGATAACCATTATAGTAGGCATAGTTGTAAATAAATATCATTGCACTGCGCTGAAATTGCTTTTTTTTTTGCTTGCCGGCATCTCGTTAATTTTTGCCACAAAGGAAATCATCCGCTTGTTAAGTTTTCCCTGTACCTTATATACAAAGACAGCGTTCGGTGCTGACACGAAAGGGTGTCAAGGCGAAACACTATCTATTGGTGCTTGAAATTCGGAGGTCGATCATTTTCTCCCGACTGAAATAGTTGGCACGTACAGCGACAAGCATTCATACTACCGCTGTTCATTTTTTTATCTTCAGATAATCATTTATTTATTTTCGGCTGTTCATCACTTGTTAATTGGAATGGCACAGTAAAGAAAAAGATTTTGGTAGCCGCGTCCCACGTTAGCAGCTGAGCTGCTGCAGGCGGAAATGAAACGAACAGCGAGGAAAACGAAAGGGGCTAAAAAAGGATATGAGTAGGGCATCTAAAAGCATACATAATATAAAGAACAATAAAAATAGCGCACCGCTCATATCAGTCGACGAGCGTAGTCACTGTTCAGCTATTTAAGACAATTTGTGTGCAAAATACTGGGCAGCGCGTGTGCTCTCTGCACAGTATGCCATGCCTCCTCCGCTGCTATCACCGCGTCCGCGAATACCAGAGCGGAGGACTGAGCCTGCATGCTCCGGTTCGAGGCTATTTTCCTCCTCACCGCGATAACGGTCTGTAAAGAACCTCGCGCCAAACTAAGGATTAATGCCTACATTACTGCCTGCCACTGATGACACGATCAAGTTTCCAATGAAGTAATGATTTTTCTCGCTACACGTCCCCTTCAGCTCTAAGCAGCATACGAGTATATTTATCTCTATTTCTTAACAGGCTCGGCGACTGTATCGTAATGCCCTTCAAGAAGGAATAGGCATCAGCATTATTTTTCCAGAAACAAATAATAAGGCTTTTTCAAAGACTACAATTGCAATAGTGACAACAGGTGTTGCCGATATGCTGAATATAAACACATCCTGTTCTGGGTAACTGAAACAAAAACTGTGGTACCAATTCTTGCATGCTTTTGATTGCTAGATATTTCAATAAGAATTCTGGAACCGATAGCTCCTTAAATTGGTGCAGGAAATAAAGAATTTGGGACCACGACATCGAAGGCTGGTGGAAACAAAGACTAAAGAAGCGTTTATCCTATTGATTTTGTATTCATTTTATTTCTAACATTATTTCACATTACCCTAAAGGCCCAAGACTGCAAAGTGGTCGCGCACTCTTTAGTATTGATTAGGTTTGTTTTGCTTGTGGAGTTTAACTTCCCAAAGCGACTCAGGCTATGAGAGACGCTGTAGTGGAGGACTCGGGAAATTTAGATCACCTGGGATTCTTTAACGTGCACTGAAACCGCACAGCACACGGGTGCCTCGCTTTTCGCCACCATCGAAAAGCCGCCGCTAAGGCCGGTATTCGATCCCGCGTTCTTGGGAACAGTAGTCAAGCGCCGTAACCACTGCGCCACCCCGGTGGGGCCTCTGTAATATTAATCCGGTGTCCTCCCTCGTGTGCTGTTTCTGAAAATGTAGCATTGCAAATCTGATACAGAACTATACTATACGAGGAATTCGCTATTAGCAAGCAATCAATATTTCTCTGTATTCCTCATTGCCTGATGATTTGGAGCGATGTCTGCATTGAACTTAATGCAACATGCGGGTTGTATTTTTTATCGGCGAATGTGACCAATGTGACACACTGTCAACAGAACAAAACTCCTATTACAGAAACCTAGCAATCGTTGGCCAGAAAGTATGCATCTTAACGGTTTCAGTGGATACGTGCGCGTATTTCAGCCTACCTTACTCTGTGTGCTCACTGGTAATGGAGCAGTTTTGTGTATTATGAAGACCACCATCCTTACTTAGACCAAACATAAGAAACACCCGATCAATCTCCAAGGCAAAATAAATAAAAAACATTATTGCTAAATCCCTTCCCCCTTACCACAATGAAAAAAAACAACAACTCGTAAACGATTAAATCTCGGGGTAAATTCGCTTTCGCGATGCGTAAGAGAGCGCGCCATTTCAATTGTGAGAGACTGAACTTGTTTCACCCTACCGGTTAGCTGATCCGTGACTCGCTTAAATGAGCTAAGAAAGATGCAGATGTGAATGGTCGTCCTCGAAGATATCCGCTCTGCAGGCGCATTTTCTCCGCAAGTCACCGCAGACCCTGAGCTAATTTTGTTGTAAGCCAGCTTTCGAGCTATAGGTCTGCGTTATACTTCGAGATATATAGCATCCCTTCTAAGATTCAGTTAGTTGAAGACAATTATTTCACGCCTGGCACGGTGAGCAAGTGACGAGCAGGACCGAGGTCAATTCCTTCATCTATGTTAGCGAAAGAATGGAGAGGCCGAAATGTGGCCACTGAAAAAGGAGACTAGAAAGTTTGCGGAGCGGAAGGACGGAGGCGGACGAAAACGTAACGTGAGGGTGGTTTCGTGACAGAGTGCGAAGGTATAAGGACAGGCTGAAGTTATAAAAGTTTTGGGTGATCCGCGCATAAAGCCGTTAAGCGCACTCCTGCATGCTAACGGCAAGGGAGTTAACATCTGACCTAGTTGGTTGTTGATTGCTTTGAATAATCTCTTATTTTGCCTACTAACTGCTTTTACTTCACTTTCTCCATTCCAGATCAATCCCTTCCACATGGTTCCCACGATTGACGACGATGGCTTCATAGTTTATGAGAGGTGCAGTCAAGCCAGCCATTTTTTTTTTTCATTTCCAACTTAATAAGCGATTACAGCAAACCAATACCACATGGCTTTTTTCGGTGAAAACGAAGGCGCCAAGTGTAGGGTGTGTTATATTGCTGGAGGCACGCATGTACTAAACTAGTTCCAATTTTTTGTGGCTAATGCTCAAGCTGTAAGCGCTGACAAGACTGTTCACACTAACCTGCCATTGCGGCGATCTTCGGTTCTTGCCGCAGCAGAGCCTTCCAACATTCATTTCGATATCTTCTTATAAAATTTACTTCATTCTTTGGCTAACACCGCGAGTATTCAGTAAAAAAAAAAGCTATCGATATAATACGCAAGAATAGGAAGGCGAACTTGGTTAGTAATACTTTATCGTGCACCTTAAGACCAGCGCGAAGGAAGCGAACATCATAGGAGACAGGCAAAACAGCGCCCTGTTCTTCGCTCGATGTCTCAGTTTTTATCACTGGATTTATTTTTCAATGAATAGGCAACTGCTCAGCATTTGCCAAGTGAGTTCAAAATTATTCTTGAAATGCGGCGGGCACGACGCCTGCTTCTTGGCTAAACTGTAGCTTACACCCACTCGAAAAAGAATAACCGGATTAAAAATAAGTGAATATATTCTACAGTCTTGTCGTACTGTGTTGCAGTCAGGGAGGAATTTTATGTAGTTCTTTACTGTAGCCTGTAGTTCTGCAGAACTTTTCCGTTGTAGCTATTAAAAATTATCTCGCTACAATGTTTATTGTCAGCTGAGATTTGGTGTCAAACACCGCAAGTAAACTGAGGTCCGACAGCAGAAAATATTTTGCAGTATTTTCGACACTGGGTGTACCTATGAAGTGCACATGCCCCGCCGGGGTGGTGCAGTGGTAAGACATCCGACTACTGTGCCGGAGTTCCCGGGTTCGAACCCGACCACGGCGGCTGCGTTTCGATGGAGGCGAAACTAAATGGCGTCCATGTGCGGTGAGATGTCAGCGCCCGTTAAAGATCCCCAGGTGGTCGAAATTGTAGACCGAGCAATGCCGCCCAGTCTCACCGATCCCCTTTCATTAAATGCAGACACTTCTGCATAAGCAAGCAATCGGTAATTTCTGTTTAGTGAATTGCACGTCACACACGAAGGCTCTTCGGATTTACTAAAGATTTTTCTTCGCTATATGCACTCGACCGCCAAAAGTTCTCACTGTCCTCTCAGAGCCAGAGAGAGTGGATTCCTTTGCCTACCTCTATACTGGAGAAGCATATACTCAGTGGCAACGGAAGGGAACTGTTGCCGTCTCAAATAACCTGTAAAATATTTTTGTTTTTTATTTCACTTCTTGATATCAACAATAAATGACAAATAAGCGCAGCTATACAGATTACCATCTCGTGGCCATCTAGGCTTTCGTTCGACTTTTGACCTACCCGAGGTAAGTCAAAAAACCGCCCGCCGACCGGTGTTGCTTCCTTGAAACACCGTCCCATTGAGACGATGGCTGACCCTTTATCGCCTGGAAAACTGTTTCGGCCTAATAGTAAAACTTGTCATTCACCCACGAGATCCACTGATCAACTTAATGAACGCTGGCTGGTCTGCTTTCACGAAAAGGTTCTTGTGTCATCTACTGCTGCGCTACCGATGAGTCTCCATCGTAAGAGCATATCAGGACCCTTTGTAGAGACTGTGATTCTCTTTGTTCATTCTCTTTCTATTCCCCCGTGTATCAGATGGAGTGTTTTTTTCTTAAGGCAGTGCACTAATTCACCCATATCTGTACATTGCTGAATCTTTGAAGCCGCAACAAAATATCTTTCGAACATTTTCTGCTTTTCAATACTTTGTTTTGACTGCATTTATTAAGAAGGAATACAATTTTATAACTTTTTATGGCTTTAGAACTTTGCGCCTCAGTAAATTTAAGCAGTATTTTCCGGCTATTTACGGCATTCTTGACTTTCAAACAGACCCATGGCAATGCATGTATTCTGCAGCATGATCAAATTCGCACTATCTGATCTAGGTAAGCGCTGGGCGTTCATACCTCGAATAGCAAATGCTAGTGGCTAAACATTATGGGCAAACATTTACACGATTACAATAATTTGCCTATGTGTTATGTATAAGCGACGACTTTGGGTTTTCAGTTCATAAATTCTGTATCTAGAAACAAGCAGAAAATTCATCGCCAATGGCACAACATCCATGAAACCGCGATTATTGATGAGCGTGTGAAATCTACCGAACAAGAAGCTTATGTCCAATAATAAACCGCAGAACAAAAATATGAAGTGAGCATTGAGCCCTTTACATACATTTCCTAATGCGGCTTTCTTCCACTGCAGTATGTTTTATTTTTAAAAGCTCCGAAATTCACTTCGTTCTTGGTCGTACTTAAACCGACGTGTTACATGCCGTTCAAATACCAGAGCAGTGAACAGTTTTTCAGCTTAGTACAATAGGTACACAATCTATATAAAAGCTTAAATCTTACCTTTTTTCCTTCGCTGTATATCTACTGTGTAACGAAAAATTTGATGGAAGTTTGCGCGCACAATGTCTCTGAGTTGTGCACAAGCCTTCTATTAACATGATAGAACTATAGCTAAGAAGAGCAGAGTTGCGCGTTACACAGCTGCCATTGACTTAATCTTGTTCATTCGATGTTCGGCTAATATCATCATCGTCATTCCATCCGTTTGCCACGCGAATGGATAGGCACAGGGGTAGCAGCAGTCCGCGCGAAGTATAGAACGTAGAAGCGTTCGATCAGAAAAACAAAATCCTGCAGTTCACTTGAGCATCCACCGCCGCTCCCAAGCACCTTCGCTCCCCGGTGGAGAGCCCCGGATAGATCCATAGAGCGACGATTCTCGAGGGTGGCCTCTTGGAAACACAACCACAACTCAGTAACATACTAAACAGGCCACTTATGCCTTTGACACCGCGCACCTAGAGAAGAGCTTTTTGTGGTAGCCAATCACTTTGAGGCCACTGTGGGATGCTGCAGAATAATGTTATGCATATGTTGATGGTTATGGTCAGACTTTGAGGCTCATAGGAAACTTTTATTCCAAAAGCCTTTGCTGCGCTGGCACCGAGTAGTAAACGCTACAGCAGAAAACCCATCTACTGCGTTCCTGAAATTATTTTTGAGGCAAGTATAAAATATTGTCACTTTGATGAATGTGTTGTAGGAATCCAATATGAAGAAAAAGTTTCATTCTCAAGTTTATTTCGCGTTAACAGTGAGTAATTAAGACTTCCATAAAGAACCGAAGGGGTTAGTTTTGAAATTATACAGAAAAAAAATTAGCCTGGAGAGAAACGTTGTGTGCAGATATCGTATATTATAGTGCAGGTTTAGAATATGCAAATAGGCTATGTGAAAAAAACTTTCAAAATTTATCCAAATGGTGTAGGAAAATATTATATGCGTATACATGGACATGCCCGATGCCAGATAACGCATTTTCGTCACTTACGTAACTGAAACTATCCAGAAAACAAAACTCCTGAGAATAAATATATCCACTGCCCTGAAATGATAGGATGGGTGACTTATTCTTTTGGTTTGCGGTGATTTATAGGAAATGAAAGGCGTAGTATCTTTCACACGTCGATGCACACAGGAGCCGTATCTTAAGGGAAAGGAAGGAGTTGAAAAGAGAACGAGATAGCGTAATAGAAGCCTTCGCAGTAATTTCGACCACCTAGCATATTTATCTTGCACTGACATCGCAGCCCATGGAACCTATTGCGTGTCGCCTCCATCATGACCGCTGCGGTCGGGTTTGAACCCGGGTGCTGTGGTTCATTATCCGAGCGTCCTAACCAATGAGCCACTGTGGCGAATGCTAATTCTGTAACTACATCGCTTGCTACTATTAAAGAGAGATATAACCTTAGAGGTGATCTTTGTTCTCTCGTGTAGCGTACATAAGTCAATCTTGTTCAAGTTCTGCACAAAGTAGCATAGTTTCAGAAATTCCCGCTACAGTCGCAATATTTCTACCTATACACTATAATAACAGCTTTCGTAATATCGGTCCACTCTCGCAGGTGATCTTTGTTCTCTCGTGTAGCGTACATAAGTCAATCTTGTTCAAGTTCTGCACAAAGTAGCATAGTTTCAGAAATTCCCGCTACAGTCGCAATATTTCTACCTATACACTATAATAACAGCTTTCGTAATATCGGTCCACTCTCGCAATGCAGCAATGCCATTGCCTACTACCTACTTCGGAAGTACGCACCGACATCCAACCTCTATCCTTCTCTCATCAAAGATCGCGCTCGTATCGACCAGGTGCTGTGTTCAGCTTCCAGCAGCATCCAACCTCACCTCGTCACCTTTCTAGTGAGTAGCTTTTGTTACCTATAGTGTGACTACTATATATTTATACCTTTAATTGTTTATTTTTCTTCTTACGAGTTGGGTGTAACGTCCAGTATGCAAATGCAGTTTCTCCAGAGAGGGTACGCTAAGGACTTGAAAAATTACTGACAAATCAGCTTACTATGTGGTACGTATAACGTACTTATTAAGGTAATCGGTAATAGGATCAGGACAACCTGAGACTTCAATCGAGCAGAAGATCAAGAAGGTTTTCAGAAAGGGTACTCTGCTATCGATCATATCCATACTATCACCACATGATAGAAAAGTGCTCGGAATATAGCCAGCCCTCATAAAAAGAAGTAATTGATTACGAAGCAGCATTTCACTCAGTAGAAACCTCGGCGGTCATGCAGGAATTGCGAAATCAGGGAGTAGACGAGCCGTATGTTAACTTATTGGATGACATATTTTGTAGCTGCACAGCAACGATACTTCTACATAGCGTAATAAAATTGATATAAAGACAGGTATTAGGCAGGAGACACGATCTTTCTAGTACTATTCACAGCTTGCTTAGAGGAAGTATTCACACACTTGGAATGGAAGCAGTTAGGGATAAGTGTAGACGAAGAATACCTCAATTTTGTGCGATTCGCTGATGACATTGTCTTGAATGCCAAAATTCAGTTTCCGAACTGGGAGCACGCGTACGGGAACCTGCAAGGGAAGCCGCAGACACGAGTCATTACCGCTCCTTGTTTCCTCACTCCCAAATGCATGTTCATGTTTTGTTTGCCCAATATAGAGAACCAAAATTCAAGCAACGCAAAGAAACAGTAGTGGTGGCGGCATGAATAAAGTAGTTGACTGCAATGCTGACTTTATACTACGGGTAAGAGACCCGAAATAATTATATTTCATCACTGACATTCAAGTGTGCCCAATGGGATTTTGCGATTCTTTGTTGACAGCGAAGGCGAAAGAACAGCACTACTGCAGTAGAATTGATGAGAACGACGGGAACAATGAAGCTTAGGCTTCTAAGCAGGCCAGGAGATACAGATTGGTGAACCTAGTTAAGCCTAGACTGTCGGCTGGCCCAGCCTTGGAGGTTTTTTATTAAGAGCACCAACAATCGGCCAAAAAATGGCCCCCGCTGCCTAAAATGTGCTCCTGCACGGAGCGATTGCAGCCATATGGTGTGTGACGTGTGTTTTAAACGAATTATTAGAAAAAAACAACTCTGCGTCTTAACTGATCATGGTGTCTTTCACTCGAAAATCATGCAATACTCAATATTATAGCCCCGCCGGGGTGGTGCAGTGGTAAGACGCCCGACTACTGTGCCGGAGTTCCCGGGATCGAATCCCGGCCTCGGCGGCTGCGTTTCGATGGAGGCGAAACGAAGTGGCGTCCGTGTGCTGTGCGATGTCAGTGCACGTTAAAGATCCCCAGGTGGTCGAAATTACTCCGTAGCCCTCCACTACGGCTCCTCTTTCTCTCTTTCCACTTTCATTCCCCCTTCCTCTCTTCCCTTACGGCGCGGTTCGGGTGTCCACAGAGCAAGTGTGACAGTTACTGCGCCTTTCCCTTCCTGTGAACCAATTTAACTTTTAACTCAATATTATACAGGATCTTTCCGAGTAATCTTGAAAGTGTGCTAATTGGTTCACCCACCAAATCGACTCGGGGAATATATTCTCCGTTTAAAAATTTCTAGTATGCTCTGACTCTCAGTACCAATGGATTTTGCCTCCTACCCCTCAAGAGATATTCCTATGTTAGCATCCAAACTTCGCCAAAACCTAGCCGAAAGTCTCATAGTACAAAAAGTTCCTCAAAGCAGCATGAGCCAGCCGTGGAGGTTAAAGTTGATGCTTTAGCTAACTTAAAATACGTGGGAAATATTAGGGGGACGTTTCACACTAGCCACCCGGCAGACGTACAGCTGCGTTCACGCAAGTTCATTTACCGATTAATTTGTTGAATGAGTGGCCTCCGGATTACCCTTCTATCCAATTGATGACATTCTGGTTGAGATCAATATTTCAAACGAAGGCATTTTACGAGAACAAATATTGCACTGTTGCAAAAAATAATTTCCCGCATGCTCCCCTGGGGCGATGGCTGTTTTCTAATAATTATTGCCAGAAACGTGTACCGCTAATATTTTGGCTAGTCCTATTTATACGAAGTGTAAGCGCAAGAAAGGATTATAATCAATAGCTTGTTTTGCAGAACAATGCGAAACCCTTTCCATGGATATGGTCAGATTAGAATCTTGGAATATATAGCAATGTTTCAGTGCCCCGCTCTTGTCATTATAATTGTGACATTATTGACTTTACGAGTGTCACTGTGTACATTCACATAATTTTTGAACCTCATTACTTTTCGTTTAATTGTGTTCAGCCCTGTTTATGTTTATGCGAGCTCTTTTTTGGTATCTCAGCAGAAAATAAGTGCGGTGGACCTAGTTCCAATAAACCGCGCAATATTTACCGCACTAAAAACTGATTTGGATAAAGATATACTCCTGCAGTAGGAAAGTTTGTTGTCCGGCAAAACAACAGAATTTCTAAGTACTTTTTTTGGCCGAGTTGGTTCATATTAGCAAAAGGATATAAACGTGCGTAAAAACTAGAAGAAGAAAGCGACGTGCGCTCTGTCTTGTCGTAACGTCTCTTTCTTCTTCTACTTTTTGCGCAAGTTCATTTCCTTTTGCTAAGAGAATTAACCTCACGGGTTTCTGAAAATGCTGAATAATGAACTGAATAGCTTTTGATATTTAGGTATGAATCAGTATTGAACGAAATTGCGCCTCGAATTACAAACTATTTAGCGTTTGTTACATTACATGGCGATTCACTGAGTAAAATACGCTAGTCAAACTTTTACATCACTAGAAAAAGAAGGTTTCCTTCAAGTGGCCGAACTACTCGCAGTTTGTTACCATCGGCTTCTTGATGTAATTATATTGCATGAAATCAAATTCTCAAATAATAGACAACGTTGACTATTCAGATCATTTGCATTTGTGTACATATTTTATCTTATCGCACCGTCTACTTACTCCTGCATTGTCCAGAAATAGCGTCCAACATTGATGAATTATCTTTACCGCAGCAGTAGCTAGACAGGTGCCTGCTCACATAAAGCCAATCTTAATTCACTGCCCTACCCATCCTCGTCTCCAACCTTCGGTGGCGACATCCACCACCAATCCGCCACATGCCCTCTTCATAAAAACAACTCGCAACTTCTCTACAAAAGGTCTACTATCACAAGAGCGCCATGAGCAGCGCAACAAAAACGTTAAAGCGAAATTTATTTTATACATGCAAATGCGAAATCAAGCTGCCTTCTCGGAGGACCACATTCCACCCACCACAGCCTTTCCTAGGGGCTGTGTACACCTACAAACCGCTACTACTGACTATTTTTGCCTAACGTCGCCCTCGAGAAAATCTCGTCACCCATGGGAACACCGCTTGCAGTGCAAACATTGGGGGATGGAAAATCGGGCTGGTTATTGCAAATTTTTTTATTACATATTCAATCACTAGAAATTTATTTTTAGTTTTTATTCTCTATTTTGAAATTTTGGATTTCTTTTTCAGCAATGTTTAGTTTAAAAGTAAGAACTAAGTCTTCAATGTCCACCTCCACTCAGCGACCACAGGAATATCGTCTTGGTAGGAACCGACAGTGTCCAATTACGGCAACCTAATGCTGCCCCTTGTATACACCAGATGGCTTTCTCTTTTCTAAAAGATGCCGAATATATTTATCTCATTGAAAAACGCGCAAGTCATGGATTGTGAGCGCCTGCTGAAATCATAAGCTGGGACACAATCTGCCGTACATAAAGACCTACTAGACCAATGCAACCGGCTCAGAGGTTGGAGTAGGTAATTGCGCCTGAAAGCCCCTATTGAGCCCCTTTCTGAAAGAAAAAGAAAGGTAATTGAGAGTAACCAAAGAAAGCGATGAATATGAAAGATAGCCGAACGCTCGAACTCTAAAAGGTCATAACTTTTTATAGCTTGCATATTGTTCCAAACCAATGTCAGCAGGAATATTGGAACGTAGGACCAAGCATGCCGTTGTAGAGTCGATGCAGAGCAGCTGATCTTTTGGATAATACCAGTTGGGAAACTTCGTTTCAAAACGTGACTATTTTTGTATGCCTTTTCGGGTGTCTATGAATTGTCGCGCCATCTAGAAACTGACCATAAAAGTTTTCTGCAAGTGCCGCCATTGCCTTTTGGAAATCACTTTTTTTTCTTTCATCTGTTCAATTTAAATAATTATACGGCTGCTATATCGAATTTCTGCTTTTCCAAATCTGTAACTAAATCCAAGGCCGCGCATTTATCAACAATATAAAAGTTTGCAACCTAGACGCAGTTTCTTTTAATGGCCGCAAGCGCTGCCACTATTCGTATACAACCGAAGTTTGACCATTAAAAACCGCTGTTTTTTTTATACATAGGCCCTATGGGAAGTTTTGCAACTGGTAATATCAAAGAGCTCCGGAGTCGATGTGCGTTTGTTCGTAGAGGTTGTGTGGTGCTTGCACGCACCAAGGTACCTGGAGGGCACTGATGTCTATGCAACACAAACGTACCCAGATGGCCTAGAACCCGTAAAACAGATAATAGACGACTTCTCCTTAAGGCGTTCATCTGCGCTTCAGAAAATGACCAAGTCTTCACACAAGCGAATATCTTAATCCTCACTTAAGCTTTAAGAGGATCATATGACAAAATCATGTGCATAATGCAGATGGCTTTCTTGGCTGGTGTAAACATGCGGATGGCAGGATAAGATCGGACCTTTATCAAAATGTCCAGTTGTCTTTTAGGCAAGTCTATGTGACATTAGAGAGGAGCAAGAGCGGTTATAAGATCATGATATTAAGGCAGAGCTCAGGTGCACTCTAATGTTTTGTATATGTTCCTGCAGGAACTCCGGTTTGGAAGGCAGCAATATTTTATTTGTTGCTAAAGAATATAAACCAGCTAAAGTTGAGGAATTTAAAGCAATGGCGTCAAGTAAACACAAAAACAACTCTCGCACATTCAATAAAACGCGCGTTTTATCAGTATCTTCCTTATAAAAATATGTTTGCACTTCGATATGTGATCAATCTTGTCGTCCCATCAGTAATATTCGATTTCTCAGACATTTGTCAATGCACTTTTGTTCTACCTAGGTTGTATTGAGTGGTGCCAGTTGTGCCTATCTGTGCTCCTTCTTTTATAGAACCACTCTATTCAAAAGGACAATTTCCCCAAGTTGGCTGCCTACTACGACCGTCTGAAGTCTGCACTTCCTTACTTCGACGAGGTTCACGGCCCTGCAATCGAGTTTGTGAAACAAATCTGTTCTAGCCTTAAGTAGACTTTAGAACTTGTAGCCATCGAGAAAAAGCAGAACGTCCTTGTCGGCTAACTGGCTCAATTGGATGTTATGTGCACATCGCGAACAGGACTACGGCAGGAGAAATAGAAGCCCCAACACACCATGGGCGTAACACTCATTCTTCGTTGCTGTATCCACATTGCTTTGAGGTTATCTTTCAATGACTTTAATGTCACACCATTGCACTTTTCTGGTTTCTTCTTGCTTTCTGTTATACGTTCCACGTTGTCACCCCATGTGCGTTACCCCATCCACGATAGTTTCCTTTTTTTCCCTTTAGTTTGAAGTGTTGGCATTGAGGTCCCAGAGTCCTACTTATTGATTGCTTTTTTCATTTAGTTTGTCCTTCTAATTTCTTGCAACTTTTGGTTTCAGATCATCAACAAACATTGATTAAATGTTTCTGGTCTACCTTTCTATCAATTATTGTTTGAATGGCTGAAGTTTTTGTGTGCTTTTTTGTCGCATATATGACATGCAGGTTTCTCCTGAATAAACGTTTGGAAAAACTGTGGCTGCGATGCTGTGTCCGTTTCCGTTTCTTCTCGTCGTCCGATTTACACAGTAAATGCCTTCTTTAGAGAAAGCATTAGCAGAGCAGTGATCATCAAATATAGCCTCTATAATCAGGAGCTTCAGTTTTCTAGAGGTTCACAGGTCAAAAAGGCACATTTCTGCGCACAGAGATCAATGGTGAAGCGAGAGCCAGAGAAAGGAATATTTTGGTACAGTTATTACCATAGTGGACGGGTGACACCCCAGCATCCTTAGTCCTCCTTTTCATTTTCGCTGCTTGTTCGAAATGGGAGCGCTGAACTTTATTACAACAGGAAGAACAAATTTATCTTATGGGCTACCTCTAAAAAAAATTCATAAGTAATATCAATTTTCAGAACACGCTGAAAGGCGCATCCTGTAAAGATATATCAACGCAGAAAAGCTGTGTCTGTCTCGAACTCCCAGAATTCTGAGGCCGATATCCACCCCTTTAGGGTTTTCCCATCGATAAAGTCAAATGAAATTTTGCACCTGAAATGAGCGGATCTCCTACTGAACACTTCGTCATGTTACATTGTTAGGCGGCAGGGGCACATCACCGCTCCTTCTTGAAGTTCAATAGTTCGGCCAAAATTTCTTATTCATTTAATACCCAATTTCTGGTTTTTATAAATTTATGCCTTGAGGCAACAAACACGATTAGGAAAAACATCTGTATGAAGACTACGTTCACTACAATGCCATTAAAAAGAACTTGTGCAATTTTATAACCATATATTATGTTTTCAAGGTAGCGCTGGGGACGTTGACAGATATGTTTACATCAGATGGCCACGCTAGTCTTAGCAGGCACGCCATTCTGGAGTGCTACGGGCATTTTCTTCAACAGCTGCCTTTGACACGCAATGAAATATGTCAGCGCAGGAGCATAGTTGCCTTTCTCTCTCATCAGGATGATTCAACCGATACGCTCAGAATGTATCTCGCCACCAGAACTTAGTAGTGCTTGAGTCCAGAGGACACGCAACTGCGTCGTTCTTTAGTTTCCCTGCATTCTGATAATAGAGAAAGGACGGTCTATCAGCGAGACTGCCAGTTATAAACGACACGCACCCTGCTGCACTTCACACCGTCCTCAATATTGCTATATTGTGACCTGCTTTGCCACTCATCAAGGAACAGTTAGTATTGTCTACATGATGAAATTAGTTCTTCGATGATAATCGCGTTTTTGAGGTGCCTACAACATTGAGGCGTGCAGAAAAAGGAGTTACCCTGAAACGAGAAATCTGGAAGCGAGTTTCTTTGCTATTATGCCACAAGTTTCCCCCTTCATAAACAAGGTTTCTGGACGAAATATTTGGAGGATCGCTTATTGTCGGGATAGTGATTGTTATGTCGGTCGCTGTCGGAATAGGCAGTCTCCTTCCAAGATTACCTCGGAAGGAGACTGCAGCCATGAAATTAGGAGACGCCTGCTTCTGGGAAAGAGAGCAATGGTTAGCCTTGACCGCCTAGTAAAGAGCAGAGACATTAGTCTGCCAACAAAGATCCGTATAACTCGTGCTATGGTCTTTCCAGTTGTGATGTATGGATGCGAGAGTTGGACTGTGAAAAAGGCTGACCGCCGAAGAATTGACACGTTTGAAGTGTGGTGCTGGCGAAGACTCTTGAGAGTTCATTGGACTGCCAGAAGATCAAATCAGGCGATATTGTCGACCATAACCCTGACTGCTCATTGGAGGGTCAAATTCTAAAGTTAAAGCTCAGCTACTTTGGTCATCTGATGAGAAGAGAGCAGTCGCTGGAGAAAGATTTGATAGTGGGAAAGGTTGAGGGTCGCCGGAGAAGAGGTAGTCAGCGAACGCGATGGTTAGATGGCATCCTCGAGGCACTGCAGATGAAGTTATATGATGTTAGGAAGATAGTGAGAGACCGGAAAGCGTGGCGTGACATGGTCCACAGGGTCACGAAGAGTCGGACACGACTGAACGACTGAACTGAACTGAACTTTCGGGGTTGGCAGTCATGTCCTAGTATTTTCGGAGGCACTTTGGTGAGTAAAGGGGTGAAAAGCGAAAGCCTTAGTGCCGCACTCTGCTACGCATTTGTTGCGAATATGGCGGTGAATGATGCTTCGAGTAAATAGGGTGAGTACGGTGTCACATTACTTCCTTCCTTTACGGCATGGTGCATGTGTACGCGGAGAATTTTCACAGATACAGCGCCTTTTCTATCCTGTAAATCAATTTCAAACGCCGCTGATGACTGCTGTACTAACGGCTCCTATCAGCGTAAGGCCTATGAGTGTAAGGCGCTACATTACTGGGGACAAGCTCGTACTCTAAGAGTATGAAGTAGCCCACATATGAAGTCACGCTTCAACCAAGCCGTATGAACGTGCCTGCGTGTCGTAGGGGTAACGAGAATGCAAAAGGTTCTGGCAGGCTGATTGTGATATCACCCTCACGTATCAAAGGAGCGGCCCGAGTTGGCAGCTGCTGCCAAAAGCGTGACACTTTTGCTGACGTCAACCGTGTGCCGTTAAAGCCTTTCGCCTTAAAAGTGGGTACAAGCGTCCCTCGGCCAGGCGCTCGGCTCTATCTGGGGTTTGCGCTTGGAAGACGCTCAGTAATGTCGAAATTTGAGCTCGTTGATAGCGATCCATCTAAAACAGCGCACATAAAACACGATTTGTGTGTTTTCGTGTTTTATGTGCGCTGGTGTAGATGGAAGAAGCTCCGCTAATCCTGCTGCGCCATCCAGGGCACAATCAGTTTCGAACACGTCATCCTGCAAAGGCTGGTCGAGGTTCAGTCGAGATGATGATGATGTCGACTGACGATGCTTCATTATGTAAACAAAAACAAATTCGATCATGATGCATCTCCTGGAATGAAATGCATCCTGGACGGAAATGAAATACAATATTGCGTTAGTATATCTCTAAAATGAGGGTTACGTAAGCGCGCACATCGTAAACAGTAGCCAAAGTGTGCGCTAGCAAATCAGATAATGCTGCATACGCGCGATACATAAGGGCACAAAACTATTTTCGCTATTTAAGCTACTAATACGACAGAAACAAAGGGTGATGTATACAAACCGTTGATCATTCCCAAGGGTCGTTTTTGTAATAGATATCATCCATGTTCCTCTCTTATTTGGCTAAAAGGCGTGTCTTAGGAAATGCTGAGATCCCTTTCTCGTCTCCATTTACGTTTTGTTGTGGCTTTTATTCTAAGTGAAAAAGATTCTTCTCAATCCATTTTCAGAATCCATGATGTTTACGGACTCCCTAAATACTGTCAGCAGCTTCAATAACCTCGGTAACCATCAAACTGTTTGGATGATCGACAGATGTACACCCTCCCAAATTTTTAGTGACTTCGAATGCTGCATCGCTAAATGTAACTCATATAATGCGCTTGCGTATTGGTGCTGTAATTTACCGCATGAAGTGGTACTTAAAAGTCCCTGTCTTTCCTATAACCTGCTACTTGTCTGATTCACTCAGAAATAACCTAAAATCCGCATCATTGGATGCAATGTAAACCAAACAAGCAGCATACATCGCAATGGGTCTTGCAGAATATCTGCCCTAAAATAATATAGCAAAGTAAATTCGTAGGATCATCCAGTTTTAGACCGATCCTTTACCCAAATGAAGCGAAATGAATGACAACCGCAACTGCATATGTCGCTTGAATTGTCTCTTTGTGGCGGCAAAGGATGGTGATTTTTATTTAATTCTGACAGATTCAAGCAAACCCTTCCTCCTAATGTGTTGCTAGAGTAAAGGGACTATTTGTTGCTACGCCATGCGGTAAATTCCTGTACAAATGAGGAACCTGGAATGCTGAGACAAGCATTCTACATCTTGCAGTTAGAGACGCAATACTTGATATTCATAAAAAAATTGAGCGGGTGTACAGGTTAAACAAGTCAGTTATTACGATTCCTCAAGACCTAGTGCAAGACCGTTGGCCTTGCGGTGGCGTGGCCATATATGGTAGAGCATCCGCCTCGCATTCGGGAGGTACCAGGCTCGATCCCTTGTGCACCGGGTACCCAAAGGTTTCCAATGGGTGCACGTTTTCCCCTATCTGGTGCTTTGCTCTTCTGGAGTGAACTGGTTGGAAAAAGAGGCCATGGACCAAAAACAGAATCAGTTTGGTCAACATTCTGGAATCCTGCTCAGGTGGTAGGCAATAAGCGAGATCTTACATTCTTTAATATGAACGAGGGTTTGGTACTCTCATTTTGATGTAGAGTTAGAAGTACGTTTTTTCCACGCATAAAATGGCAGTCTACATTACAGTTTAAACGCCATATCTGCCAACGAAAGAGGGGGGCTTAACTTTCAAAAACTACGTTCTAATTATTGCTCCCTGCAACTAACCTCGTGAAACCGTGTATGTGTTCTCATTAGAAGCTCCCGCGGACCATAACTTTGCCACGAACATTATCTGTTGAACCGAACAAAGAGGGAAGGAAGCCCTCACGAATAGTTTGAAGAGACAATTAGATCAGATTTCTTATAATAAACCTGTAATCATGCATCTCGCCGTGGGCACCTGAGCTTCACCGTAAGAAAATAGAGGAAGGTAACAGTGAAAGGGGAAAGTTAAAAAGAAGAGCTGGAATGGAGGCTGCGGGGTAATTTTAACCGCCTAGGAATTTTTAATCTGCAATGATATCGCACAGAGCACCGACGGCTCTCAGTTTAGCCTCCATTGAAACACAGCCGCAGGCGGTCGAGATCGAACCCGGGTACTACGGCACAGCAGTCGGGCACCTTAACAACTGGGCCCTCACAACGGGCATCTCCTAGTACAGGTTTTGCAGTGGACTCCATTTTGCTGTCTCGACAAGCATGCAATTGTGAGCACAATGAGCAAGAAGTGTTTCGTTCCACGTTGCAAGACTGAATAGAAAGGCTCTACTGAGAAACTGTCTTTCTTTTTCGCACTGTAAGATGGAGAACGCTTGAACCTCTGGCGTCGAGCTATTTCAAAAAAAGAACGCGTCCTTCAAGCGAACGCCGCTCTTATTGACAAATAACTGGGAAAAAGAATTGATATCAGGAAAAGTATCTCGAGCAGGTTACTTCTCCGGTTGAACTGCTGAAGGTCTTTGCGCGACTATTTTGTTCGCATTGGAACTATCAAGGTAGCTGCTGAAAGAGTGCGATTTCAAATACGTCTTGACTGGAAAATTTAACAATGACGTGCTAGAGCACTTCTACGGGGCTATTCGATACTCCGGAGGTCAAAATGACAATCCGTCTATGGCCACATTTCTTCAACTATACTGTAATAGAAGAGACAACTGGGCTTTTTTATCAAAAGGGGGTTTTTCATCATGTCTTTCAATGTGCTATCACTCTATACTCTGATTAAGCCCCTTAAATTCGGAAATTGTCAAGTTAACAAGGTGGAATCTGCGCACAGTGTACCTGGGTTAACGTTGAACCACTAGAAATTGACTTTTGATGACAATGATAAGTCTGAAGAACACGTTCAGCTGCTGAAAAAGAAGCTAGATGGCCTGGTTGCTGTTGAGCCTGAGATTGACCATGTGTTCGACAAATTGTATGTAGTACCGGCAGCTGTCGCCTGCATAATTTATTTTTAGTTGGCTTGATATGGGGGGGGGGGGGGGGGCGCAGGTACTTGAACAGTACAATGTATACGAAGTGCTGTGGAGGGTTATTGGAAGAAAGTTCCCTTTATCAACAGTCTGAAAGCAGCCTTGTTCTTTGTAAAACTAGAGGAGGCCTCATGCACCCAAAGCGAAGAATGCTTGACTTGTTCCATGCAACTGAGATGGAATTTCAAAACCATGTAGCTCTGAGAAATGCCTATGCATTGAAGCTGCACAAAATGCTTGACAACTACAAGTTTCAGTTCCCCTGTTCCGGCTATAAAGAGGAAGCTATGGCAGCCGTTCTACACAATTATGTAGCCATGAGAATTATGCAATTTTGACATCGCCAAAAAGGTAATGTGAAAAAAAAAAGATGCATGAGCTGAGTAAGCTATCCAAGGTTGAGTAGGTAAAACCTTGGCTACTCTTTTGTTCAATAAATGGCGGGAGTCATGAATACCTTGTGCGTGAAATTCGTGCTGGTTTTCCTTTTTGTTTATGCATCAAAAATGTTTGTTCTAAACTTTATGTTCACTGCCAGTTCTGTGTACATGTCAAATAAATGGTAAGTCGCACAACACCTTCGTAGTTTAGCTGCCTATGTTTTTAGGTGACCTCAATTTATGCTATTAAATGCGTAGCTTTTTAAAAACCAGGCGAGATAATTTTTTTTCCACCGGCTTATCGTATACCTGCCAGCCTGGGCAGCTCGTCTGCAAACGGAATGCTTTTTCTTGCGTTGTGCATGGTTTTGCTTTCCCGTCTGGCTAAGGCAGGTTCGTCATTATCATTTTTTGTTTTCGCGTGGGTATCTGCTTTCACTCAGCATAAGAGTTTGAAACCTGAGCCCTTTGCGTGTAACGCCATCTGTCGAGGACAGCGCGATGTATGCACACTTTTTTTACGCCTGTGCAGCCTTCGCCCAGTCGCCTAGCTTGTTCTTCCACCGTGCTGTACACTAACATCTTGCGCACCTTACAGAAAAGGAAACGTGCAACTATAAAATTAACCGACGGTTTAGGAGAGATAACGTGCAATATCTGCCTGTAGCGCTACTCACTAAGACTAGCCTAAATATTCTAGTTGCATAACATTTTTGGACAAATACAGGAACTGAGGCAGTGCGTCGATCCTTTAAGCATTTCCATTTTAATGAGCTAACCGCACAGAAAACGAAAATGTTTCAAAGCTTTCAAAGATTCAAGGTCCCAAGCAGGGTGCTCACAGATTCCAGTTTAGAGCATGCAGTTAGAAAGCACCTGATAGCTATTAAAATGGTGGCCTGGAAAAACTTCGCATAAATAAAGGTTATTTCTACGCTACGCTAACAGAGCAGCGGTAATTTTTATAGTGTCGGTCACCTCAACCTATTAACGGGCCTGAGTGTACAAAGTATCCTTAGTGGGTCCATCAAGGCATCAAAAGTAAGGATTTATGCACCATCAGCATGTCTCTTCATTTTCCTGCCCTGCTTAACGCGTCCGAGCATGTCTTCTTAGCGGTATTCTAGTGTCCCGTAAATTAGACAATTGACCCCACTGACATATTAGGCATCGCGTCGGTAGGCTTTAAACACTGTCTGTCAGGTGACAAAAAGCCGTACTCTATGGGGACACTAAACCAGAATGAAGAAGGCGAATGCCACTTTGCTCCTCTTGACTCATTTCTCCCACAAATAATTTTGAACCTTCCCCGTGTTCATTCATTTTTTTTTATTTTACATGCCCACGGCCTCCGTCATAAATTCTGTGGAACTTGCAGCTTTGGATGTGTTATTCTTGGCCACAGCCGTGGTGAAAACGTGTTGAGAAATAGGATCTCAAGATGTACATATATTCTCGAGTCCACATGTTTCTTTTCATGGACAACGACAAGCAACGTGCCAAAATAAAAATTCAGTGTTGTCGATGCTCGATGTTGTTGTTTCTTTTTTTTTTTAATCCTTGACCATAGGGAAGCTGAAACCTTGAATTAACTCATTTTTTTTTTATAAAACGTAAAAGGGCATCCTTTCCTACTTCCAATGCTATATTCTGTGGGTGATTCCTCTACCCGAGGAAGACGCAAGACACACATGCAGCGGGCCATGAAACAAACATCTTTATCTCACTGAGGTAGGACTGAAGGCAGGCAGGTCCGTCACGGCAGATCCGAGGGGTCAGGGGGTCATGCCGTTGTCCGGTCGGGAGAACCGCCAGAGAGTGGATAGCAAGCGGGCCCAAAGAGAAAGCGAGACACCCACGCGCCTCATTTTATGGGGTCCGAGCGGGGACCGATGGGGGACTGGTTACTTATCGGCAGTTGAGGGAAGGGGATGCCGGGAAGCGGCGCGCCCTTGAAGTGTGGCTGGCGGGCTGCGCTGCCTCGTACGTGGAACAGGGCTTCACAATCCTAATGGCCTTAAGCCAGAAAACATACCGCCACTGCAAATGATTGAAAAGGGGTCACATCGTTCATAAGCGCCCTAGAGGTTTCACCGCGCTAACACATAGAACGAAAATACACACAGCACCACGAAGCGCGCTCCGTGGTGTTGTCTGTATTTTTGTTCTATGCGTTAGCGCTGTGAAACCACAATAAATAACCAACTAGGCCCGATTCTCACTATTTTAGCGCCATAGAGTTTAACGTTAAATATCGTACAGTATTCTTCGCGGTAGTCCGCTGAAGCCAATGTTTAATGTTCGACAAAGGCATTAGCGGTAGTCTGTAGAATATTACCTTGCGTCACTATTCTATTTCCTTCAGACAGACTAAACAAAGCGGCATAGTACAAGCTGTTTAAAACGACCCCCCCCCCCCCCCAAAAAAAAAAAAAAAAAAAAAAAAAAAAAAAAAAAAAAACTTGAGGCTTCATCAAGAACTACTTCTTCGAAGTCAGGTCTGTTAAAGGGAAAATATGCTGTTTAATGCACTTTCGGCTTACATATTCATGGCGTTCATTGAAACCACTTCGGCATAAATCTAAATGTAACGAAGTATTGTAGCAGGGATATAAGTTTCAGAATGCATTTGGTTAGTACTTTGAATATGTAATATACTTTTAGTAAATTCCTTTCTTCTTTATTCGTTCCAGTGTGGTTTCGTCGACAAAAGAAATTTCCCGAACCTTTCCGTCTACTACGAGCGCATAAAAAGTGAGCTTCATTATTTCGAAGATATATATGACCATATACTTAGTACCTTGAAATAAAGGCCACAGATCTTTCTTATATCGACCATTTAGCAACCTTGTTTGGATAAACAATTGACTCAATGAAGGCGCTTGCTTCTACTGAAAGTGACGATGTTCCCTATTTATGGGCCTCGGCCAGCCTAATTTTCAGCAGTCTGAGTAAAAGATACTGGAGAAACTGGGCTAGGATGGTAGACATTACGTGTCACTTTAGTAAACAATGCCAAAAGTTCGAAATAGATGAAATACCGTGACTGCACCAAAATTGGGACCGCCATTTAATTTAGCTGGCCACATGCGAAGTGTTCGACAGCACGCCGAGTTTCACTCGCTATCCGTTCAAAGATAGGGGTTGCGGCCGACGCTTCAACGATCGGTGAACATTATGTTGGGTACCGTAGTGGCAGCGCACAGTATAATTGGGCACTCTTTAACGCATATGGAGAGTGCATGTGCAAGAGTGATCTATGCTGGGTCCACTGCTCAAGGATGCAAGCTGAGAAGGGAACGTCATGCAATGCCCAAGGCAGACATTGGCAGTTAAACGCACGTGATGACTGGCTACGGCGATTCGCCAAGCTAGAGAGCTGAAGGGACGCCAAATGTGATTGGTATAACTTGTGTAAACTGTTTCTGAAGTAATAGTGCAACCTAATGTTCATTTACAGCTTTTCAAGCTGTTAATTCGAAAGCATTTCTTGCATCATGAATGGCGTCACTAGGAAGAGAGAGAAGGCTCTTTAATAAAAGCAAAGATTTTACCCAGCGTTAATGTTCGTTGGCATGCTACTTCGCATGGGTTGTCCTCATTAATAACAAAATGTATCGAACCCAGTTTCCTAAGCATTGGCTATCGAACGCAGCCTCAGTCGCTGCTATCGCTTTGATCTTGACTTGTATACGTGCTTTGTAAGCTTCTCGGCAACGAAATAGTCTTATCTTGTCGTTGATCGATGGTCTCGGCAGCCTGGCTATGACACCGCTGGGGTCTCTGTCTTTAGCTGGATGGCGTATGTGTACGGCCTTATTGCCTAGGTTAAATGAAGGAGCGGCGAAGATACTGGGCATGATGTGCTCTAGTGCCTGAGCATGACAATGAAGACGACAATGATGATGACGGTGTTTCCTACCCAGTGCGAGAAATGTTTGCTGCAGAACATCAGATTACGGGGTCCAGAATGTACTGCCACATTTCTTACTATTCCTGTAGCGCCGCCATGCGGTTAGACTGCATTGCTTCAAATTTAGCTTCGCCTTATTTACGCTGGTGGGCAATCTTCTTCTCTTGGGCTCGTTATAGGTTTCCCTTATAGGTGTCCGTGGAAGTCTGAGGCTACCTGGGCTGCTGCGACTCTGGTATTGCCCCATGTACGCTGATTTCGTATGCAGCTTTAGAGCCAGGTCTCCGAGCGTTGACACACTAGCCCACAAGACAAGCTCCCGCCTGTGATGCCTACACTCCGCGTTATCCGAGTTAAGCGGCCTGATAACCACTGCAATGACATGACATCTTCCAAGAGCAGGTAGACTACTTTGCATTCCTGAACTGTCCCGCCGTTTGTTCACACACTTCATTCACCACCTTCCTTCCACGGTGATAGGTTCGAAGAGGCTGTGATGGGTTGGCCAACTTCGGCCACGTGGCGAGCTTCAACTAGCGGGACGGTGAGCGCAAACTGGGGAACGTATACTCCGCATTGCAGGCTTCGACAAAAACCTATTACGGGAATAAAACCCTCGTTTACCACATGGGTAGCATTTCTTCTGGTGTTGTTAACGATATTTGGTACCAGCAAGAGAAAACAGAAGTACGAACTCTCTCTTCACTACAGGTATTAGCAGCCGGATGTTCATCACACACATTATACGACTTTTTAATCGAGCCGACCCAAGCATGCTCGAGGCCAAGAAGACACGCCACCTAATGCGGGGTGTAAGAGCAACTATTTGCCAACCTTGTCCTAGACCCTCCAAAAACTCGCTGAATGTACGAAACAGGAAGCATTCATGGAGCACTCCTTGCAAGAGCGAGGCGAGCAGTGCGACCGACTGTTCTCTCTAAAAGCCGCTCATCACTACACGCCTGCACCGCTTCCCGCTAAGTGGCTTCTAGAGATTGTGAGGTGCGTAGTGTAGGAAGAGTCCAGAAGCTCAACTTCGAACCTCCACATGCAAGCGTCTCTGCAGTAGCGGATGGGGTACGGGCGAAAATTCGGTGAGTGGTGCAGAGAGCACCAGTTGCCCCGAATCCAGAACCCTACGTATTGACTTACAGCGACGTGCTATGAAGGCCTACAGAGTTGCACAAGCCTTCACCTCGTAGCTACTATACCTCCTCTGCCGTACGCAGTCTCACTTGTGCCCACCGGGCCGCAAGAATTCAGGCTCGCCAGGCATAAAGTTCACGTGCGGCGAACGCGAAACAACCGGCCACTCAACTACCATTGTGTGGAGCCCGGCCACCTCCTGCCCCTACGGCCAAAAGTGCCTGAAAGGGTTTTCTTGCAAAGCACCTCTTTCGCTCTCTACAGTGACGACCTCAGGCTATCAAGCACTACCTGGCCGGTAACTAGCAGCGTCCTACCACAAAGCGACACCAGTATACCGATCTCCGTCACCTCCGAGATTCCCTCTTCCAGCAAGAGAAAAAAAATCGGAGTATAGCAATTTCCCGGGAGAAATTGGAGCCCATAAAATAACGGTGAGAAATGCGACCATAAAAAGATGAAATAACAAATTTATAAGCGTGTCTACCACAAAAGCAGCTGTAATCATATATTCGCCTCACTTGCTGCCGAATGAGAAGATGGTACTTTCTCGTAATTGTTAGGTTTAACAACCATGCTCAAAGAAATGCGGTACTGAGTCAGTCCATTGTCACCAGATAAACCAAGCGTCCTTCGCCACTCAGTCCTCTTGGGAAAGCAGCCGAGGCCTTTTCAGCGACACAGCTGCTCCTGCGAGGTTTGTATCCCGGCAAAAGGCGGTTCTGCAGGTGAATCTACAAAAGGCAGCTACACCGAAAATAAAAACGCGGAGTAACTTAAGCTCCACGAGCACGCTTCACAGAGCTAGAAGCGCAGATATCGCTTGTTTGTAGTGCAGTTTTGCTTTGCATGAATAGATAGCCGATTTTCAACCAAATTTGCATTGCAAGATATTCGATTTTGAATGTACATTTCTATGTCGTAATTAAATTGGTATTTGTTGATTAACTAACCATGATATAACCTGCATATTTGTTCTCGCTGTGAAAGTTCGGTAAGTCCAATTACCCAAGAAGTTAGGTTACTGACTTTGTTGATTTGTATTTTATAGTATGAACTGTGTTGCACGTCTTAACTTATTCCATTTTATCTGTGTTAAGTTTTAAAGGATCCCATGCAAGAATTGCGTATTCAAGCCGGGACACAGTCGTATGGGCACTAAGATTAACATTTCCAAGTACATGCCAACGTTTGCGTTTCAAATACAAAATCTTACGTGCAAATGATTTTTACATCCAAATTCCAAATCTGTTCATCTCATATTTTTTTTTCGCAAACTTTCCTGGAAAATCACGCAAAGCGTTTCTTCCAGAAACCGGAGAAGCTCTTGCTTTTAGTATTGTCTGTTTGCCCCTTGAAAAATCCTTCTCCCTCGTCGCCAACTGTCCTACTTCCTGGAGAGTCCTCGTGTTCTTGACGCCCTTGTCCCTGCATAAATTCACAACAAATGGCGAACAACTACCTATGCAGCCGCTGTAGATCACATCGGGCAGGTGGCCGTCCCTATATCTTAACAGCCCCAACAGCACGTGCCCAACGGGGTAAGGGCCGCCCCAGCCCTTATTCTTTTCAAGGATACCTCCTCCAGGCTAGTCAATTAAAAGTGCTAGTCAATTAAAAAGGGGCGGGGTAAGTGCACGATGTAATGTGTGGCACGTATACTTTTTCACAGAGAGGATTCCAGGATGGGGACAACGGAGTGAGCATCAAAAGGTAGCTCGGGGGGTGGGGGAATAATTAGTGTTTAGAATTTGGTGTGTGGGATTGTCAACATTTCTCTGCTCAGCATTCTCAGCATTATCTTGAATCCATGTATCTGAATGCGTCTCTACTTTTATTATGAGCATGGATCTCCTGGGTTACATGTAGTGTCTCTGCCACTCTTTTCATTTGCTTTA
Source organism: Amblyomma maculatum (assembly GCF_055883805.1). Classification (NCBI taxonomy): domain Eukaryota; kingdom Metazoa; phylum Arthropoda; class Arachnida; order Ixodida; family Ixodidae; genus Amblyomma; species Amblyomma maculatum. Next base: position 69,039,511 of record NC_139346.1, read on the forward strand.
CTGCGGCTAAGGAGTCTGTATAGATGTGGGCTTCTGTACTGGTCTCTATTTTATTATGGCTTTCACAGAATCGCGGATTGCATCAAGTTCATCACGTATGGGCACGCTTAAATATTTGCAATGTCTGACGCGTGCTATAGGCTAACTTTCTTACTCGTAAAAAAAGGCAAATATTTTTGTGTTCCAACTAATCACTACAAAACATGTTTTCATGATTTGTTATCATTTTCGATTTTGAAGACCATTCTTGTATAGTGTTTACACTAATTCAAAAAACCTAACATTCATAATTTGAAACGACTGAATAAATTAGATAATCATATGGAAATGAATTAAATGCATTTTATGGTTGAGATTTTCCCCAATGTCATTTAAGTAACATAACATGGGAGTGTACCGTATGGGCTGTATGTATCGCTGGGGAATTCCAGAAATTAGTGGCAACATTTCAGGTTCTGCGCCATGCATGTACTTCAATGAACTCATTTGGTCTGTCTGATAGGACTATATTCACAAAGTAATTTTCTTAGTAAGCTCAAAGCACAACCCGGTCAAATGCCTTTAACAAGTATAAGCATATAGTGCCGTACTAGATTTTATGGTCAATAGCATATACAAAATTATGAACTGTTGCAGTCAGCCGTGCTACTGGTGAAAAGCGTTGTCTGATGCCATGATTTAGAGTGAAGATATGAGATTTCCTGAATTAGAAACACATGCTTTTTGAAGAGATGTGCTCAGTGTTTTACAGGATGTGAAAGTTCAATGAAACTGGTCTGTAGCTTTTAAAGTCATCTTTTCATCCAGATGTATGGAGACCACTCTTGCACGTAACCAGTCTCCAGGCAGATAATAAGAAGATACTTGGCAATCCAGTCAGCATATCTATTTACAAATTTGTTAGGAATGCCATCTGAACCAGCCACTCTCTTTGACTTTAAATTTAGGAAAATTGAAATAATTTTCTCTGCGGACAGAAGACGAAATCCTTTTATCTTGAGGTCTTCCATACCTGAACGCTTTTCAACAATGAGTTAATTCAAGAGATAAGTCGGCGCGTGAGGTTGATCGACCACAGGATAAAAAATATATTACGCTAATTACATATTTTCCTGGCATAAGTAAACTCATATCCATTGTCAATAACATAATTATTTCTTCCGACGCTGGAAAGTGGCGCTAGAACAGCTGCGGATTGCTTTGTAAAAATTCTTAGTTTCTTACAGAAGTAATTTTTTTGCAACTCTTCTTCTAAGCATCATAGAAAAGAAAAATGTATCGGCCTGAATTTTTAGAAATTTGGGTCGCCTTCGATTTCTTAATCTTCACATCAGCTGAATACTTTCTCTATTTGCAAGAGGTTTTCTTTTCCTCTCAATTTTCTTTAAGACAAAGGTTTCCTCGCAATATATCATTAGGGTCTTAAATGCCCCCGACATGAATTCACGATTCACGCTCGTGTCTCCAACGAAACGGTAAATTGGCTTTTCTGAATAGTGAAGAATGCTGAAATATGCGCTCTCAAGAAAGATCTGCACACAAAATGTCTCTCTTCGCCTTATTCCCTGACGAAGAGTTTTATACAATGTTATACGAGCTTAGGATCACAGAGTACTTCGGACACACAAACATCATAATTAGGAACCCGGCTATTTAAGGATGCATGTTCAGCAATGACCCTGTGTTTAATCTGATGTGGGTGACTTCATAACTACTTACTTTTGATCACAATTAATGCAATATACAACAATACCTCGGCATGGTTATCTGCACATTTCATGTTATAATCATCGCAATGTATATTTGGGAGACATTTTTGCAGCTTTAATGACGTTTTGACTGTAGGAACTACAGTGGGAAACAGGGAAGCCTTTTACACTGCTCCAAGAATACAAGACACATTATAAAATACAAATTTGCATCAAGTTCATTCAGTAGCTTGGCTTCCCTGTATGACTAAAATTCCCAATTTCATCCCTGAAAATAACAGCGACGTCTCATACAATCGAGTCGCGATCTTTTCCCAAAGCTTTGTAAGTGTGTGGGAATACCTCGTTCTCTTGAATTTTCATGTGCAACCAGGTTTCTGTCAAGACTGCTGCATATATATGAATGGTATTGGATCAGCGTACTGTACTGATGGGTTACTTGACTCCCAAGGTAGGCAAAAAGCAGGCTGGAGACCAAGCAGTGGGTGACCATGGGATTTGCTTCAGGAATACCAGGGGGCCGTTATCAGTCGAGTTGGCAGAGCACAATAACTTAACAATCTTTAATACCTTGTTTAGCAAACAAGAACAGCAACAGAGCATGGAAAAGCCTAAAGGGGAGACTAAAAATAAAAGTGACTTCCTACTGTGGTCTAAACGTGGCTTCGTGCAGGACGTAGAGGTGGTCGGAAAGGTGAGATGCACTGACCCTAGGATAATAACGTTTCGAATTAGTCTAGATTTGAAAACCAAAGAAAAGAGAATTGTAAGCAAGAATCCATAAAAAAATTAGCGGTGAGAGGGAATGTAGAATGATTCACGATTCCGCTAAAAAATAGATACTATGCTTAAACGAAGGAAGACGGTCTTAGTGTAGACGTGACAAGCGATACCTTCATAGTTGTCATTACAGTGTACGCGGTAGAATTAAGCGGTAGGATAGGTAAAGAAGATACCCGTAAATTAGTAAAGCGGACGAAAAATTTGCTTATGAGAGCCAAAGTATAAAAACCTCTATCCGAACAAGAATTATAGAACTGGCAGAGATATTAGAGGCAATGAATAGGTGCAAAGTGTCCGACATAAGGGAATATACAATGGAGAAAATCGAGCATGCTCTGAATAAAGGTTATAGTTTTAAAACGGTGAAGAGGAAATTAGGCATAGGAACAAATGACATGTATGTGATCACTAATATTGACACGATAGTTAATGTAGCCGAGAAGTACTATGCTGACCTATACAGTAGACAAAGTATTTAGGACAGTAATGAGATTGGCAAGAGTGAAGGGCAATCACACGTTCCACCATTAACGAAATAACAGGCTGAGAAAGGTTTGGAAGCTATAAAAATACAAACTCAGGTAATCGGGTAACTACAGATTTCTTCAAGAACGGAAGGGGGAGGCGAGATATCGTGCTAGAAAATCTTTCCGCCCCGTATACGCCGTGCATGGTTTCGGAGGGGCACCGAAATCATGGAATAACACAGAAATTGCCCTAATTCAGCCATAGAGGGGAGATAAGGATTTAAAAAATTAGATCAGTCAGCTTACTACCCGTTACGTACAAAGAATTTACCATGTCAATCACAAATATAATCAGGACAACCTTACACTTCAATCAACCAAGAGATCAAGTAGGTTTTCGCTAAGGATACACTGCTATCGTTCATATCCCTACCATCAACCAGGTGATAGAAAAAAAGGTTGGAACATAGCCAGTCCTTATGCATATTATACATTGATTACAAAATAATTGTCAATGGCTTACTCATGCATACCAGGATATGCAAAGCGAAAGCAGTAGTAGCCATGGATGAGACCGAATCGTTTCTCTTTTCTGCTCTTGTGGCACTTCCTTCTCGACTGCCTTGCGTCGTTGCTTTGCAAGTCTCTCTTCTCGCTGTTCGGTAGTTCACATTGCCCGTTTAGCTCTCTTAGCTTCATCCTTCCTACGTGCCGCTTCTTCAAGGCGAGTGATGTCGGCAGGATGAATAGATTCAGGGTCTAGGCAAGCTCAGTGAGCGCTCGAAATAAGCATTGTTGCCTCATTCGTGGCTTAGCAAAACAGACTCGCCGCAATTCTCAACGTATATATACGCATTTACAAGCAAGGGCGGCCGCTCCACGGCTTACATAACCCATGCTCCGTAGCATCTGAAGACCGCCGCGCATGCGCAGTAGGCGCGCAGCTAAGTGGCGACGCCGGGGGCGGCACTCCATGCAGACTGGCGATATGTACCGGTACAAATGAAGTTTGCTCGACGTATGAAGAAGAAACTCTGCAGTGTAAAAGAAGAAGCAAAGCAGCAGCACAGGAATGGAGCTTTGACACTGTGCTTTGACCAGTCGTTGCCATCTAATGCAAAACACTTGGCTACCACGGTAATAAAGGGACACCTTGAAGATTATCTATTACAGTATCCACGACACGTAGCTATTTTCACAGATGCCTCACAACGAATGAAAAAGTAGCATTAGGGATTTACTCCGAAGCACTTGATTGGGGCTTTTCTGTACGGATCCCTGATTACACACCAATATTTACTGCTGAATTGCTTGCAATTGGTTTGGCCCTTCAAAACGTTCCCGGTAATGTTACTCACGTAATCCTACTCTCTGACTGCCTGTCAGTCTTAGCAGCATTAGAAAGTCCGAAAATGCGTCTTTTGAAACAAACCCTGATGTTTTTCCTTCCGATACATTCACAGGAAGTACGTTTTCAGTGGGTTCCGCGACACTGCGGCATCGCTTCTGATACAATGGCGGATTATTTAGCAAATTCATCTCTCAATGGGCCTGTTGCCGATATTGTACCCAATATTGTCTTGCTAAATATATGCCGTTTTGAACGGTTTCAAACATTAAACTCCTTGAGCCATGAGCCACTCCTTGCGACTACGGATTTTAACCATTTAAGTTCCATTGGAATGTCCGATGTTGTACCTCGAGGCAATATGAGGTTTCCATGACGCTCGTGCGTTGTAGAATTCCTTCCCTCAATCTTTATTTATGTCGCTCTGGATTCACGCCGTCGAATCTTTGTGCGTCATGTAATGACGTGGAAACAATTGAACACAACATCCTCTCCTGTCACAGGTATGCTACTCAGAGAAGAAATTATCTAGAAATACCTCTTACTCGCCTAGGATTGCCATTTACAGTTCCTGTCCTCCTCTCCTTTGGTGCAACCGTCAAAGGGTATGCCCTAAAACCGGTGTGTGACTTACTTCATAATTATATTATTGCTACTGGAAGATTTGTGTGTTAGTGCTGATCTGTCTGAATTGTATTTTTTCTTCTTATTATTATTTTTTCAAACTTAAAAAATTTCAAATTATTTCAGCAACACTAGCTCCTAATTATTAGGTTATCTATATCATACAGTCAAATCGACATTATCAAAAATATTATGTCACCTACAACGAATTCTGGCCAATCCCCCATTGTGGGTATGTGCCATTACAACGAGGGAGAAGAAGAAGAAGAATAAGAATGGAGCGCCGCCCGCTGCGTGCACCACGCGTGCGAAGAATCTGGCGGCGAGCCGTGCGCGCGCCGCTAGGCACACGGCTAAAGGTTCCGGTGTACGCGAAGCTCACTGCAGCTAACTTAGTTCAAAAGCATTTGATTGAGTCGAAAGCTCAGACGTGATGCCGGCATTGCAAAATCAGTGTGCACGAGCCGTATGCGAAAGTACTGGATGATATATATAGTGGCTGCACAGTTACCATAGTCATGCATAAAGAAAGTAACAAAATTCCCATTGAGAGGTGCTAGGCAAGAAGAAGCGATTTTTCCAGTACTATTCTCAGCTTAGTTAAAGTATTCAGACCTGAAATGGGAGCAGTTATGGATAAGGTTTGATGGAGAATACCTCAGTAATCTGCGATGCGCTGATGACATTGCCTTGCATAAGTGACTCAGGGGATGAACTGCAAATAATGATGGACGACCTAGACAGGAAAAGCAGAAAGGTAGGCCTGAAATCAATATGCAGGAGATTAAGGTAATGTCTAAAGCCTCGGGAAGCAACAGCAGTTGACAATAGATAGCGAAGCACTGGAAGTGGTAGACGAATATGCTTGTTTAAGACAGGCATAATAACCGAGGATCCGGACCATGCAAGGAAAATACTTATGAGAATAAGGTTTGCGACGAGGCGCATTTGCAAGTACTTGCAGATTATTACTAACCGGTGCCGGTATCGGTCAAGAGGAAACTATTTAACAGTTGCTCGTACCTCTACTCACCTAAGGGATAAAAAACAAAAACAAAACGAAGAGGCTAAAGAAAAGGGTTCTACTTAAGTTGAGGAGAAGACAGAGAACTATGGAACGGAAACGTTTAGGTGTAAGGTTTAACGGATAGGAAGTGTTTAGAGAGGGTCACAGTAATAACTTGAGTTAATTAAAGTCTATTGGAAGTAACGAAAAAAAATAGGAATGGGCAGGGCGTGTAGTGCGAAGAGAGAATATATCCGATGGTCGAAAAGGGTAACAAATTGGATCCCAAGGGAAGGAAAGCGTAGCAGGGGGCGGCAGCGAGTCATGTGTGCGTACGATGTTCAGTTCGCAAGGGTGAAATGTATGCGACTAGCCCAGGCCTTCGCCCTGAAGCGGGTGTAGATGATGATGATGGCTGGATCAGCAAATGCATTTCAATGTAACTTTTCAAGCTGTTACGCCATTCCAGTAAACTGTTTTATCACCAATCCTGATCTTATCGTACTCAAGCCCCACTTTCGATCCCCATCGTTTTCTTTCTTAGCTTTATCCCACATATATTTCGTTTTCGAAGTGTACTTGCAGAAAAATTATTTTAAACTGGCCTACGCATATCCTTCAGGTTTTGCAGTTCTTGAATATCCCAAAGTTTTCCTCCTAATCGAAAGACCTTCCGGTTAGGAGTATTTTTTTATTATCTTTCCTTGTTCCAGTCTGTGAATTATTTCCACGGGGCTCACTATGAAATCAAGGCGTTCATCCGAAACTTCAACCAGTACCTTGTTCTTACCATAGTCAGATTCGTATCATTAATCTGTTCTTCAAGGCCGAGCACAATTAGATTATTAAGTTGGTAGCAATTTTCTAGCTGTGTTATCTTTTCTTGCTGGCATTGTTCGTTACCCCGTCTACCTTCCAGCAATGCTTCATGTTTTCTTATTCTTTGTTCATGAATTTGTACTTTGTAGAGTGTAACTTCTAAAACTATAAATTTTATTATTTAGTCTAACTAGTAAGAAAACGAAATCTGCTTGGCTTGAATTCTATGCCTTCGATTGCCTTCTCTCCTAATAAATTTTCCATAGCATGGAAACGCTGCGAGCTTCAGAATTACGTTCAACATCGCCAGCCAAAATCAGTCGCCAAGATATCTATTGTAAAGTTTCCTTTATGCACTGGCAGGGGCATGGAAGAAGGGCGAGAAACCCGTTATCACCATTAAAGAATGTGTAAAATTCATTAACCTAAAAAAATTCAACCTAAGGCTTACATATTTTATTTCCCAGGCTTTCGCCGTGCCCACTGCACATGTCTTTATAAGTAACCAGCGTGCCGGATACTCATCCAGACAGCGGTAGTCGTAATCGTTCCGTACACATCGAATGTTTTCAGAAATGTACTTCAGAAGACAATGACGAGTGCATGTTCCAGATCAGTGTGGTATTAACTCTGCGTCTTTTCTTGAACATTTACCTTTCTATCTGAAGAATACTTACGTTAGAGGGAAAGAACGTCTTCAGCAGAAGTCGGGAGTATGTGTCGGTGCGCATGCGTTGATTTGTCTACGATAATGGATGGCCAGCGTACCTGCAGTGCATGACCATTGTTGAAATAGCCCACGTATGCGATCGTATTTTTAACTCGGTTGCGTCTTGCGAAAAGAACAATACTGACTGGAAAAAATGCGATATGCGGCTCCTACAGGTCCATTCGGAGGCTTTTGTCGCGCTCATTGTGGTCAACGTATCCTTTCTAAACGCAGCTAAAACATGAAGCAAGTTTGGCACTTACCTGAACCGTACACTATTTCTATCACTAAATGTATGAAATCGTCTCACAATTTGCAATGTGCCTCATAGTCTTCCTAAACTGCACCCCATTGTATTTGAACTGCATAATGCGCTAGAATACTGGGAAGTGTGCCGTCTTCGGCGCGGATAAATCGGGCGCGGTGTTCTCCTGAAGCGTTGAAAAACTTAAAAAGACCTTTGCCAGTCAGAGGAGTGCTGCTGCTCTGCTCGTAGCGCAGCGAAAACAGGCGCGGCGTCCGCTTCTCTACCTCGTTCCGTACGGTATTTTTTTCCTTTTTTGAGCCGTTTCACGGCGTTTTCCGGCGGTATCACGGTGCATTATGAATTGGGCGGAAATGCGTATAGACAACGCGATAAGAGAGACCGCACACGCTTGGTGGCAATCGGGGGGAACCGCAATTTTTTTTTTTGCCCTCGGCTGGTACAGCTCATCTACGTGAAGCAAATTCGATGATTTTAATGTTTTTTTTAACACCCCGGCCACTTTACTAAGGACGAACTAGAAAGGATGATTGAGAACTTTGAAAAGGGCAAAATCGTTGCTACAGCACATTTGATCACTGGACACTCGTATCCAGTATATTGCGTTATTACGTTTCGAGCAAGGCAAAATTAGCATAAAGGTCAGTCCTATATAGGTAATCCGAAATTTCGAAACCATGATCAGCTTTTCTGCCTATGCAATTCGTTTCTTTTAAGAAAATATGTTTATTAGTTCTCATGTTGCTGCAAAACGTTTGGCACAATTTCGCGTGAATTTTTTTCGAGGAGCGGATGTTTACGATTTGAATTAACTTTTTCATTTAAGTGCATTTTTCTTCTCACTTATACTGTCGCATCGCAGTCAGTATTTCAGATTTCAAAATAAGCTTTATATTTCTGTCTTTTGAATGGAACGCTGATAAAATAATGTCTGCAGAGCAGGATTACTAATATACCACAAGCATGCATCCTAACTAGAAAATTTCGTACATTGGTACAGGAATGATACTTTTCAGCAAGCAGAATTTGTGTCACAAATTTTGCTCCTTATCCTTTAAATGCGATTATATATCGGGTCCTTTTTACAGAGCCGACACCCTGGAAGCGGAATGCCTGAAGCAGCTGCTCTGTATTATAGCACGCGACACTACCATTTTGGTTCTGCCAGTCAATTTTCTGCGTTGGTTCCTGGGATGCTCCGGGGATTACAGCTAACCGTTTCTGGCGTGCCCGAAGAAGAAATAGACGAAAGAGATCTTTCGAGAATGCATTCAAATACAGATGCGGCCATACCCCGCCACATGAATACCATTATTAAGAGAGAGCTTCCAGCACCATAAAAGACAGCTTTATGAGAGCTTAAGTTGGCTGTTCGACGTGCCTGTCGGCAAACTTAGAGCAAAACGCGAAATTTTATAAGTCGAGGTTCAAAATAACAGTGCTGTACATAACTATGCGAGCAATCAAGATCCATCAATGTTTGCTGTAAATTTCACGCTTCTTTAACTGAAATTTAGCCGCATTTCATAGATCACACTGGTCGTGCTCCCTCCAGTAAAAACCGCGTACGTAGAGCACTTGTCAGCCAAGGATAGTATCCTTATTTAAGTCGTATATATTTATAGTCGGTGCGCATAAGTGACGGCGATTCTTTCATGAAGTGAGAAAAAAAAGGTAATATGACGGTGTCAAGACTAGATAGCATTATACGCTGTCTCATTCTTTTCGTTTTTTAGACAGCAGATGTCTTAGATACATTTACGTTATGTGACGTAAAAGGTACCATAAACAAATAAATGAACTATATAAGTTTACAGTATGTAGCAGCATTCTGACCTCGAACTGAACTGCTTAGAATTTGTCTAATAGGCCGGTTTTACATAATGAATAATGATCGTCGACATATGTCTCAACACAGAATAATTGCACAATTGAAACATAGAACTGACTGAAGCAAACGTATTTATTTTTTCTTCATTTCACGTCTCGGTCTATGACGGTTTTCATGTACCTTGGAAAATAACAATTTCTCACTCGCTTGCGAGCCGTTTATGCAGTGTTCAAGTTTCGCACCTCTGCAGAAAAAACGTTTTCCCAAAAACTCAGTTTTCTTTAGCCCCCCCCCCCCCCCCCCCCCTCCATTAGTATACCCCATTCGAAGCGGTATTCGTGAACACCAAGACTGCTCGGGCTATATTTCACACACCTACTTTCGCATTTTGTTTTTTACGTCTACTGGATTTTGAACCAGAATAATATGCATGACGACCTGCCTCAGGGTACTGCTATGTGTAAATTATCTTGTGGTGCATACACTTTACAACCAATTTGTGCATCTATAAATTCCTTGCAGGGTATTTCAAAAGTAGCAGTAAGAATTTCAGTGCCCATTATTCAAAACATTTATGTGAACGTTTTGATCTGCACGCGTCCCCCTGTGTAAGTAAGTTTATTATTAGCAAATAGCGTTTCACACTCATTACATGTCCGCGTAAGCCTGCATGCGGACAGGGCAGTACAATACATATGTCACTTATATACGCGAAAATATAGCGCAAACCTCCGCTTTACAAAACATTTTAAGACACTGCAAGCAGTGAAAAATTATAAAACACAAAATCCTTTGACACACTGGCAGAATTTGAAAAGATTATTCAACCTTTGTGCACACACTAAAGAAGAAGCATAGATTAACTGCTCAATAAAAAATTTCAAAGGCGAACATTGACGAAAAGAAAGTAAGCCTAGCATCTTACGCGCCCTACTAATTCCGAAGCATCCGATGGTCATTTCACGTTGTGCCTTCCTTCGCATTCCGGACCGCTGACGTCATACGGCGGTGATGACACGTGCCGGCAACAGTGACCTCCCGGCGGCATTCATCCGTCCTCCTCTCCACCAGCCGTCGGCAGCCCTGAAGAAAACCTCGTCTCACTTGCGCTCTTCTGCCCGCACGTAGTGGGTCGCAGAAAACCAGGTTCCCGCTCTCGGTTCCACCATGCCTATCGTCCTGTACAACCTCAATGGCAGTCCGCCCTGCGGCTTCATTCGTTCCCTTGCCAAGGAGATCGGAGTCGAGCTCAGCGTCAAGACTTTGGACTTCGCAAAGAAGGAACATCTTTCCGAAGACTTCCTCAAGGTCAGCGTGGCTTCTTTGCCGCAACTTTCGCCTTTCTGTCAATTTCCGTTCAAGCGCATGGACTTGCGAGTGAAGCTGCCATTTCTAACGCTAGTTATCAGGGCGAGCGAAAGAGGGTGTCCGCATACAATTGGGAATTGATCAAGCTGCGTTCTGGTGTAATTATGCCCAATGTGTATATTGACAAATAGTTGGCATCTTGCACATAGTCGTCTGTAGTATTATAGCATGTTTGCTTGCTATTGTTTAGCATGTCTAATTTTCTGGTTAGATATGCTTTATACGGTTGTAGCGATGAATTCTAATTTCACAAATCTTTATTCTTATATTCTTCTCGCCCCTACTACGGGCCCCCAGTATCTCTTCAAAAAAAAAATGAAAAAAAAAAACTTTGCTGTTGCCGCAGGCCAACAGCAGGCGCCACGCTTTTATGTGTAGTGCTCGTGGTGCGCTCTGGACATAAAGCGATACGAAATTTGAAAGCGATTAGTGAATTACAAAGAAAGTGCTTGCACTCCAGTGCTTTTTCATGTTGAACGGCAGGGACACAAGTACCGTTCCTACCGAATGAAAAAAGTTTATAAAATTTTAACTTTATCTTCACCCGCAGGACACTTAGTTCTATAACATGTCTGGTCACGTGTCTGCTTCTAATTTCGTTTTGCGGCAATATCAGCGTAGCCACGTGGTTGTTTTAGAATGACTTAATTTCAGTTTCTGCGGCGCTGGCCCCTGAAAAGAATAAGCTACCTGGTGGCCGGGGTTCTACTTGCCCTGTGTTCTCCAGCTGTGTGTCTATCTAGGGGGCGGTTTCCGGTATATACGCACGACATAAAAGGAAACACCCTCAAGTGTTTACCGACCGAGAGAAGGTGAACAGATAATGTAGATCCGGGACACCCCGATTTCGAGTGCAAGACCATCGCTTCGAAGACCGTTCCTAGCTGCAACTGCAATCTTTTATCTTTAGATGGCGGTGCATAGCTTCGACGTTTCACTTGGCCTTTGCCCTAAATAAATGCCACACGGACAAAGTGCGTGAGATAGACATAAGAAGGGCAGCACTGCTTCCAAGAAGTCAGTGCTTGGATATGATTTTTTCTTGCCTTTATGATAAGCTTAATCTGTACAGCATACTTTGTGTGGGGCCCCAGGTTTTTTCTGGAATGGCTTTTAGTGTAAAAATATTCTATGCTCAATTTCGTAATTTCTTACGCTGAAGTTGGTTGGTGATGTTTACTCTAGAGTAGTAACTAAAGAAACGGCTTCTACTTAAGGAGCCTAGTTACACCCTTAAACCTGAAGGGGCCTTGGTCTTGAGCCCATTAATCAACCTTATGTAACAGATATTATTTGCAAGTCTCCCTTATGGCATTCGCCTAAGCCTATTTAGGATATCAAGCCTCCATAAACCATACTATCATACGGACAAATAAATAACCTGAAAACTTTATGGCTGACATGCCGTTGAGAGCTGAACTTGCCGTTAAATTGTCTGTGCGTTGAAAAATAAACTAAAAGCGTTTCATTCGGTGACACCCCACTTCTACGTTCTTTTCAATGACAAATGTATGCTCGTTCAGCTGTCGTTCGTTCCTTCATTCACTTCAACGTTGACCTCGCACACGCAAGCGCCTCATTCGATTGCGTCCCACTCTTTCAGGCTAGCTTCTTTTATGTTTTGCTCGTTCTGGCAGGTGGTTTTCCTCATGCCGCCAGCTCCTTCCTGCTCGACTCGCGTGCCACGGTTCGCCGCGTGCATCCCTCGGCTGCTGGTCGCCCACCGCGTAAAACAATGATGTCGTAGAGCTACACCGGTGGTGCGTCTACTTGCCCACATTATGGCGGTCAGTGTTCGAATAAGTTGGCATTACGACTCATTTTCTCGCATTATTTCAAGAAAACGGGGGGAGGGGGGGAACAGTGTCTTCCGGTCCAATCTGTTACGTAAACCCCAAACTTTGCAGGTGGTAAAGAGGGGAGAGGAAGGTCGGAAAGAGGTTGGCTGTCATTAAGGTCGGAGGGAGCATTAGGCACAGGAAAATGAAGAGCTGCGAGTCAAGCTGAAAGTGCTGCTGTCAGCCGCAAAAGTTTGCGGGATTTCCAGCGCGTGGCAGAGCGAAGGAAAAGTGCATTGCCGCGCCATCTGCCACAGTTGAGCCCGACTAGGAGACAAAAGAAAATTGCGTCGGAAACAGGCTTTGCGCCCGCCTGTCCATTCCTCGTCATCAAGCATGCCTCATCGCTCGGCTCCCTGCAAAGCGCTTATCAGATTCACTGAAGCAGTCGAGGAGATGTGACTTACGCCGCCGGTATATTTTGGCAGGCGCATTTCGCACTACGCCTTATGCTAAGATGGTGACAGCGATTCAGCGGCAGCAACGAGCGTCAAATACGGATCCGGGGAAGCAAGCGCCGAGACATGCTTAATAGCGAAAGAAGGACAGGCGCGCGAAAAAAATGCTTCAGGCTCAATTTCCGTTAGCTTCGTCATTGGGCGCAATTACGGTAGCTGGCATAGTTTTCAGCCACACCGCCATGCGCTGGAGATCACGCAAAATTTTTGCTGCTGACAGTACGTGTGTTTGTTGCAGTGAACGTGACGCCAAGAGTAGCAAACTATACCTGTTTTGATGCACACACAGCTGCGCATAATTTGTAACGAACGTACGCGTCATAGACGTTGTCACGCGCACGTTTGCGGTCGTTAACAGCGATACTGATACAACTTACTCTTGAAGCCCATGTGTACACAAGCGTCAAGTTCGCAAAGTTAGCCAAGCACCTTCACGGGATTCAATGCCCTAGATAATGACCTAAGGCCGAAGCAGGCAGAACGGATTTCAAGGCAGTTTTTTTTCCATCTTTTTTCCATTTAATGAGATTTTTTTGTATGTATCGTGTAAGGTCACGGGTAAGGTATGATTAGCACGAACAAAATAAAGCCACATCGGCGATTCCGCTACAGTTTGTCTCTTGACGCATAGAGAAATCAGCGAACAGCTCTGTCGACGCTTCTGGCCCTGCCGTGGAGGCACCTAGCCAGGATTCGCGCACCAGGTGTTGCAATTGCAATACTTTTCTGTCCTTCCGGAGAGGACGTTCGGCTTGGCCGTCAAGACTATAGCATTTCACGTTCCGCCTCATGTGCGACCCGGTTCGCTCATTGTCGGCGGTTCTTCGCACACTGACGAGCACACCGAGTGTCGACTGCTGACCGCGGCGGATCCGACGATCGTGTGTTTGGCATCGCAATGGTTTTGTACATCTCGCGCGTACAGCTTGTCAATTCTTAAACAGTACCGCGCGAGCGTCGACTGCCCGGTGCAGCGGCGCCGAGCCGACGCAGAGCGGAAATCGGGAGAGGGAACGAGCTAGGGGGCGTAATCGTGGTGCTTGAGAGAGTGTCGTCTGCTTGCTGTTTTGCGCCATCGGACGCAACTTCTAGCGTTAGGTTTTATGCCCGTGTTCTTCGAGCGCTTGTTCTAACTGCTGTATGCTTGTGGCTTCGATTAGTGCTGACTTGTAAAGTTTCAAATATTGCTTGTCCCTGGTTCCATCTGCGGGTACTGTCTCGAGGAGGTTTCTTTTGGAAGTAATGAAAATGACGATATTTAACGTTCTCGAGAATAATTTGGACAAGGTAACGACTGCAGAGAATTATTGCGCATGCTAGACTTTTTATCGCAAATCTGTATACTTTCAAGATACTATTCGCACTATATGTATACATATTGCGGATGAAAACAAGCAGTGGAAGCTTCTCCGGACACTGATTGTGGCAGGGGTTGCTTCGTAATATTCAGGACAGCCTAGCATACGAGTCTCACTGCAGCAGCAGGAATTGTGGGCATGCCCTTGCCCTCGCTTGCCTTGTCATTTCCTGCGTTTTCCGGCGCAGCAGCGCCGGGCAGTCAGCGCTTGAGCGGTACAGTTAAATAATCGACAGGCTACCCCCCTTTCAGCCGCAAGCACGGGGTAGCCAGGGACGTCTAAAGAGCCCGCTTGCTACGTTGTAGCCGTGGGCACTATCAATATATCAACGTTGGGTTTCTCAAAGCATGGCACAAGTGTTGCAGTGCTACTGCTGTCACATGGCTTGTGACCATCATTAAAAGGCACAACCACATAGTCCCGAATGACTGAAAAGAGGCAGATGGCTGAATTTAAGCGAATATTGCACCGGCTTTGCTACAGTGCTTTTACGTCTCCTACGGATGTGACTTGTCTTGTGCGTGTATGCTAATCATATCTAGATTTGAATTGAGGAGGAGCCCTGCCACATATGTGGCCTCTTCCTCTTTTAACTAAGGCTGCTGCACCTTTCCTTCGAAGACGTTAATTTATACCTTAACGACGCTCCGAAGCAATGACTTCAGTTTGGTCGTTGTCATTTTGTACACCGTGTCCGAATGTAGCTTTCTGCACCCGAGTCTCCTTAGTTACTGCTGTTCTACCCTGATGCCCTTGGAAAAACACGTCTTTACAGAAAGCGCACGGGGCGTTCACTGCCTGTCAGCATGAGTTTGACGAAATTGTTAATTTCCGTTTATTGGTGTTTTGTATAAAGGTAAATAAAAGCTACGTATATTGACGTTAAATGCACCTCAGCGTTTATTCTTTCATGCGTTCAACCTCACCTAGTTTCTGCATTTTCAAAGGAAACACTCTGACGGCCATGCAAGTTGTACCACTCGAAAAAAAAAAACTAAATTTCATTACCATTCTAATAGAAGCTTTGTTTTTGAATGACGCTCCAGCGAAGGGGTGAAATTTCAAATTAAAAGTCCGGCTTTCGTCATTCCATCAGTCAGCCTATACATCGTAATAGATCTGCCATACCCTGCTTCTCCAATAGCGCTGAAGCGTGTACTGCGTACTGCATTACCTTTAACATTACCAGGATATTCAGCTGTTTTCCGTGCTTTGTTTTTGTCTAGATTATTTTCATAATTTTGATTTTTCTCCAATGCAGGTCAACCCGTTCCACAAGGTGCCCACAATCGACGATGATGGCTTCATTGTATATGAGAGGTACGCGTAAATGCATTTTTATTTGCGGCTACTGTGCATCAACGCAGGTCAGTCCAACGCTTTCGCCGGTAATCACTGAGACTAGGCCAGCGTCTAGCATTGGTCTATTGCGATGCGAAGTGGGTTCACGTTTTCTTTAACTTGCTGTATTTATTAAGGCATTTATCTTTATTTATCAGGCGGTTCATGAGACTGATAATTTAGCTCGGCCGGTCAACACATCGCTAAGAAAAGGTTTTTTGTTTTCGTCTATCAAGGTAGCCATCCTATACCTGGGGTGAAGATACATCATTCCAAACTTCATGTTGCAGAATGCTCCTACTGTAAATGGATTGAGTCATTGATTACCAACCGCCGCTATTTTGTAAGCATCCAATGAAATAAGTCGAGCATATTCCAATTGAAGTTGCAAGTGCCACCGAGTTCTGTTCTTATCTTCATAACTTCTCTGGTCACAGAACCGGGAACAAAACTAAATCTGTTCACAGATGATTGCATATTTCCCGCCACAGTTAGATCCACTGACTAACAACTTGTGTAGGAGCAATGACTGCTGTTACAAATGGAAAATGTCGATAAACACTCATATCTGGTTGCATCACCGCATCACACAAACTTCACCTATTGGTCTTTAAATATGCAGGCACTGCAAAGTAACGCTCTTCGCCGAGTAACAGTTTAAGTATTTGCAAGTTATTATGTTCTGAAACGTAAATCGCCCAATATTGGAAATATGGTAGATGTCCGATATTCGAGAAAAAGCTAATCCCTTACAAGATCTTGGTGTGCCTGTGATCTTTGGAACCCACGCGTTCAGTATTTGATATCAGACTTAGAACTAATATAAAGACGTGAGCTTAGATTTATTTTCAACAGGGGTCTATTTCGCCTCTCTGACAAAACATATTTACCCATTTTTCAGTTAAGGCGAAATCAGAAACGCTTATTTTTTTTTTTGTTTCATCCTAAACAACCTAACCCTGATTGACAAGCAACAGCATATAAAGCTATCCACATTCCGAATAACGCGCAATAAGAATTGCAAGCATGTAAAAATATTGTCTTCAAAAAACTGCATAAAGTATTACTGCTGTGTTGAAACAGCGTAAGAATAAAAAAAATGCCCAGCATAATTGTATTTGCAAAGGGGCGCGCGTAATCATCCTCTCTTTGATCTGAATTTCTGAGTTAGCGTTTATGGGTATTCTGGTCATGTAATGGTGTTCCGTTTGATTATGACTGTATTATATTAGTTCACTGTTAAGTGTGCACTTTTGATGCAACCAACCGGTTCCTAGCTTAGTCCTGAATAGTAGTTGCTAGTATCGTAAATAAATAAATGACTTTTGAAACGGCCTTGTAGTTGTTGCAGTATGCACTGTTCCACGCAGCTGGAGTAGAGCAGGACCTGGATTGCATACAGTTTTAAGGACAAACGAAAAGAATGAAAATGTGAGATGTGAATCAGAAGCTAAGACTGTGATTGACAAGCTCAGAGATATCGCCTTCCACGGAGTCGAAACGGGCGCCAGTGTAGGCCGCTGCATGAGTCAGTGCTCTCTGCTTATTTACGTATTTGTGTTGTCTGTGCGTATTTTGTTTCTCTAATTGTATTCGCGGTGCAACTGAATGTTAGCATTTCTTCAGTCAAAATGAGAGATGATTCGCTAGACGCGTAGCTGTTTGGTTTGTGGTTTTTTAATGCCCCAAAGTGACTCAGGCTATGACAGACGCCGTAGGGGAGGGCATCTGGGGTTCTTTAACTTGTGCTGACATCGCAAAGCACACGGCCATTGAAAAGCGGCAGGGATTCAATCCCGCATCCTTGAACACAGCAGTCGAGTGCCCTAACCACTACACCACAACGCCGGGGTAGACGTGTAGCTGTCTAGGCGCTCATTTCTCAGAACTATTTCTGCTGATGTTTACGTTAGCTACGGCACATCGAAGCTGGAAGCTTGCTGTTATAGGGAGGGTATCGAACAAAACTAAATACCGCGTGGCTATAATATTATCACGACTCAAGTCACAGGGAGCCGTGAAGGTACACGTAGCCGAGGACCCGAGAATAAGGTCGGCTTCTAATTCCGATCAGAGTCCAGCACCAGCGTGCTCTCGTGCCAACAACCGCTTCGCCGTCGTCAGCACCAAACACTGCTGTCACGCGGCGCTAGGCACGTGGCAATATCTACATCTGCTCTAAGTAATGCGAATAAGGAATAAGTAGCCAAGTACGCTTTCTAAATTGCACGCTTGATCCTGATTGCTTCTATACCCATGTAATTTCTTAATTTATTTAAAACTTTCTGTCCTCGTACTTCCTATGCAGGCAGCTGGGCACGTATTATATTTGCGGATCATTGGTCCCGTGTAATCACTTCTCAATGCACTTTTCAGCGTAATAAATTCTCGACAAATAATGCAATTGCGCGAGCCACAGTTTATATATTTACACAATGCCGTTGACCTTGATTTTAGTCCAAAAACGGGGGGCAGAAAAATATAAACTTCAATCAATGCAAGGGCAGGCAACCACCGGTCAACACCAAATCCCATATACAGCAAAGAGCGGATCGCAAAATACATGACATTTTCGATGAAGATATCATGATTTAGCACAAGGTGGTGACCTAGAAGACGGTTTCTCGCTTTTTTTTTTCTCTCGTGCCCTTTCCCATGGTCACTCTAACATGTAAAATGAGCTGCCATTGGAACTTCAGACTTTAGGGCAGTTGCCTTTTTATGAAATATAATACTGGATCTAGTTAGGTCATTGAGGTATTCTAAAAGCAAGCTTTGCACTATGGGAGCTGCCACCTGTTGCAAAAATGTGAACATAGCCACGAGCGTGTCTCCTGCGGCTTAGAGTTGTTTCAAGACTTCACTGGCATTACTATCAATACCTTCTTTTCCTGTGGGCTTCCTGTTACGACGACGAAGGTCGCTGAACTCATGAATACCCCACTCGAATACAATTCGGTGGCAGCCTTGAGGGTGGTTGCAAGGTACGCTATCAGTTTCCTAAGCTAGAGCCTTGCACGACGACAGCCGTTGCGGACGACACAGAGGCTCTTGTGTCGCAAGTGGCCGCCTAGCGATCATCACTGAGCCTCACACTTCCCGGACGCGTATATAATTTCGGCGGTGTCTGCTTGCTGTGGCAACCAGTCACATGCACGTGTACTATAGAGATCGCTTTCAGGCTTCCTGCTACCAGCACGTAAACGCAGGCGGAAATGGCATTTTATTTAACGTAGTGCTGGTATCGGTAACACCTGTACTTTCTTCCATTTTCTCGCGTGCCTTGTCAGTGAACGTAATAATCTTGTATTCACCGCTTCCAAAATTAAGCCCGTCATACAGTCTTGTCCATTCGCTGCTCGGAACTGCTTCTTTGTTTTAATATTACATTAGCAATTGGATGTTGTTCGGGGTAAAACACCTCAAGTTCTTTCACAACATTCCATGACTATAGTCTATTGAGCGTGGCATCATAACCATATGACCTCGCGAAGGTGTTTCAAAGCTCGAAGCCCGTCATCGGTTAGGATGATATCACTGCACACTTCCTCAGTCTTCGATGGAGTCGCTACGTAATTTCACCACCACCATTAATTAGTTCCCTTGAAGAAAGAAAATCAGTCAATTTCTCTGCGTTTCCTTTTTTAACACAGAACCTGCACTGAAAAAAAAAAAACCGCTCGAACGAGGAATTAATCGCGGTCCTTCTGTTTGTGGGACGAACGCATACGTTAACACTAATGCAGGACGTCTCATAAGCGCGATGTTTAGAGGCTACGCATAGCGACAGCCACCCTCCGTGGTGGCTCAGTGGTTAGAGCGCTCATCTAGTTAGCTAAGAGACTCATGTTCTATTACGGGTCTGGTAACCGCTTTTTGATACAGATCAACAAGGCACGCATGTATTGTGCAGTCCCAATACGCGCCAAGCGGTGGAAAGTACGGAGTCATCCACTGCGGCCGCTCTGATAGCCTGAATCGGTTTGGGATATTCTTATCTCTCTTACTAAGCTACAACAGGGTGTAAATTAAATGGTCTTAAAAATCGCAGCGAGTTTTATAAACAAAGCTTATAGCGCCAACAATAATTAAGGAAGCGAAAACAATTACCATTTGCCTTAATGGCATGATGCATAACTTGCCTTTGATTCTCTTGTGCACTTCATTCTACACGTAACATAGATGACCGGTAGTCTACAAGGGTCACATATCAGATTTTAAGGAAATGCTGATGTAGCATTTAGTCGTATGTAGTACAGTTTATAGAAAACAGTGAGGAAGTTCGAGGTTAAGCATTAGCCGCAGTTACAGCGAGATGGGTCTCCTCAGAAGTCAGTAGGAGAATCCAGCAGCGCTGTAGCAATGCTAGACGTTCACCAACTCGCCAAGTTGTAAGTTCGGCTCGGGAATCAGTCTTCTGCAGGGAACGTAACAGTAAGTGCTTACAACAGAGATGCCTAACTAGACTTACTAAAAGATTCAATTTCATTTTTTTTTAAACCAGAACTTGTCCGGGCAGTCCTGTAATGCTTCCTTAAAGCTCATGACTCTCTCCCCACTCTGCTTCTAACGTGACAAATATAAATGCAGCAACGCCATCGCCTACTACCTGCTTCGCAAGTATGCGCCGGAGTCCGACCTCTACCCCAACTGTTTGAGGGGCCGCACCCGCATCGACCAGGTGCTCGCCGCAGCTTCCAGCAACATTCAGGCGAACCTCGGCGCCTTTTTCGTAAGTGCACTTTCAATGTTTTCTTTCCTTGATGTCCTTTAGCGTCAGGACATGAGTTTCTCTTAGCAACTATTTCAAGAACCACACTGCAACTGCGGCAGTAATGGCTCCCGGGCCGTTTTGACACGATAACATTAAAGGCTCTGTTCTCAGTGGAGTTCAGTTCAGTTTTATTACTTAAAGGCCCCATTTCTAGGCGCTGTTACAAAAGGGTGGGAATATATTTGAAATGCGAACGAACCGCTATGATACTTAACATTGAAAATCGGTTAAACGCGCTTGAATAATAGACGGCGAAATGATGGCAACAATCTTACCGGGGAGGCCGTTCCATACTGTATACCTGCTTGAAGAGCAAGGCAGAAAAAGTATTAGCGTGCGAATTGCACTCCAGAAAATACAGCATCGGCGTAGTCTTGTGAACGGACATCCCGGGCAGAGGAAAGATGGCAGCTCACACGGTAGAACACTGATTGGTCTGTCTTGTACGATGTCGCTTGACCATAACACATGGTCAATTTTGCCGGAGCTGCCAAATCGGGCTTTTTTTCAGGTGGGAGGGTGAGAGGAATCAGCCTCCAGGACCCATTAGTTTGGAGGCAGTCATGCTGCCCTAGGTCACGCAGACAACTTTCGGCGGTATTGTGGTAGCCTACAGCTTACAACTTTATGCTTCAGAGTATATGATAAATAACATGTATATACATTAAGGGAATAAATATTACGTGAGTAACAAACTTCATGTAGGCGAGCTAAATTTTACAAGGAAACCACTAAAGGGAGCCGTTGAGGAGCCGTTGACACTTTTGCTTCATACCCCTCAAGTGTCCCCTCTTTTTAGTGTATGCCCAGCGCATGGAAGTGAATGAGCATACAAGAACAGAAAGTATTGTACGAGGCACAAGTGATGCTGTTCAATCCAAATGTATGGCTAGCTATAATCTCAGTCGCGTTTAGCACAAGGGGTGAGCTTGCTCACGAAGTCCTCTCCGTAACACAAGTGAACGTATACAAACGGCTACACAACTTGCTACGCAGCCCCTGGTGCAGTACAACTTCAAAGCATTCCGCAGCAATTGTCAACCAGATTCGCCAGGAACCTTCTCATTACTCTCATCTGTTCACTTAAACATCATGAGGTATAAGGCAAAACAGGAAACAGTCAGTGCATAATCCTACCTCCAATGAACATTAAAGGGACTTTGATAAAAGCTCCATGTAATCATTGTTCTGAGAGAATGTCTCTCGCGTGGCATTTCGTCGCTTATTCAGTTGTGTCTGGTTGCAATATACAAAATATATCCAGGAGAAATTGTTTTAAAATTTTTGCCACTGGCCAATGCAGTCTCAGCGACGTCCTTACAGAAAGGGTGGTCCGTCACATTGTAGAAGTCAGTGGCGGTGTGACCGTGCCGCTTTTATCCTCACATAAAGTTGTTATCCGAGTCCATATTTTACTTTAAATCAGCTGATTCGTCGAATTTGTATTTCTTTTGCTATTTATTTTCTACCGAAGAAAGCCTCGGTCCTCCTACGATAATAGTAGAGTCGGGGTTTGAACACTCCGAACGATGGCAGACATGAGATAAGATACCAGTAGAAAATAGGCAAATGGCGCATGGAAACGCTTCTGCAGTGACTTGCTCAAGTCATGTACACGTCTCTTTACCTCCGAGGCTAATGTGCGGAGCAGTGTCTTACGGGCTTTGTTGCTACAGCTGCAGATATTACTGGCGGCCATAGCATTTTAGACTGTTGTTTGAAAACCGAAACCCCTGTCAATGGTACGCAGCCCAAACAATTCTCTTGAGTCCAGCAGCATGCCTCATTTTTCAGATCATCAGCAACCATACCCTGTCGAAGTGGGAGCACCTCTTCTACCCAATGCTCCGAAGCTTTGCATTGGCAGATATGCTAAGAAGGCCGCTACTCAGTATATAACTAAACTTCATTGGACTACATACTTCCTATGGTGCTGTACGTATATATTTAGTGACCAAATAGGGAGTATTGTTCTCGCTGCTGATCCCCACACCCAAAAAACTAAGAACAAAATTTGTTGAGGCCGAGCCTGGATCCGCATTTAAGTGTATGATGCGACAGAGTTGATTGCGCTCTTCGGCAGCTCTAATTGCGGACTCTTGTTCTCGTACATTCCCCGTATAGGGCACCGACGAATGCAAACGTTCCTGCTTTGCCTATGGCTGCAATGTATGTCTCACTGCCCTTTTTCGTTAGTTAAGGTTTCTTTTAATCTGCCTCTAGTTTAACCACTAGCCTAGTCTTATGTAAATACTCTGACTTAGCCCCTTTCTCTACATAACCATGCGTAAAAAAATACCACTATGAAAAAAGTGCATACGTGAACTAGGGGATGTCTGACCATCCTATATCCTCTTTTCAGCTCAATTCATTTTCTCTATAGAGTCCCGTGACCAAATTACGTTTGAGGTGTGCTATGACCTAGCGATAAGATAGTTACTCGATGTTGTAATCACTGTATTCAAGAGCGCCGCTTCTAGTATGACGTCAAAGTTTTAACAAACCGAATTTCCTCTATACTCCATCGACGCAGGCGACGCCATGTTTTCCAATGAACCAGAAGCTGGACGCTGCAAGTTTAATCATGTCTGCGCATAATGAATACCTGAGCCTTGCATCTGAGTTTTAAAGCTTTCAGATATTGAATTATTCTTAATCTGGCAAGTAGAATTTTCTGTCGCTTTTAGAAGCTGAAAGCAAAGGAGCGAGAATAACCGGCATTAGAAAGCGTACATTTCGCTGTCAAATCGACCCGTGCGAGTCATACGCCCGCTCGTTACACTCGCCGTCGCAGAGTGTGTACATTGCCATCCGTCCTACACCTGGTCGAGATAATCATCTCTTGTTTCGGGCCTATACCATTCTTATATGGTTCGAAATTATGACTGTGTGGAACAAAATATTTGAAACGTGCTTTCGTATCCTAAACGTTTGTCCTCTGCGTGCTCTGTTAAACTTTATAGAAGTTCTTGCTCTTTACCAATTTAATTTATAAACCGCGCCGGGGTGGCGCAGTGGTTACGCGCTCGACTACTGTTCCCAAGGACGCGGGATCGAATCTTGGCCTCGGCGGCCGCTTTTCAGTGGCGGCGAAAAGCAAGGGGTCCGTGTGCTGTGCGATGTCAATGCACGTTAAAGAACCCCAGGTGGTCAAATTCCCGGAGCTCTCCACTACGGAGTCTCTAATAGCCTGAGTCACTTTGGGACGTTAAACCCCC
The DNA here is from genome assembly GCF_055883805.1 of Amblyomma maculatum. Lineage (NCBI taxonomy): Eukaryota > Metazoa > Arthropoda > Arachnida > Ixodida > Ixodidae > Amblyomma > Amblyomma maculatum. The sequence continues at coordinate 69,063,427 of NC_139346.1, forward strand.
AACCCAACCCAATTTATTTCATAGTAATTGATATATTCCATAATAACGTCTGCCTGCTTAGCAGAGTTAGTGTTTGGCATCAAAGTACTGAGCTGTAAGAGTGCAGCTCGGTTATGAATTTTTTGTTACATAATTCTTCGCAGAATGTTTTTATTTCTCTTTTAGAATTTCCTGCAACAACTAGCCGATCTAAGAAGCTATATTTAGACGCCAGATGTAATCATCTTTTGCTTCATATTCGAAAACGCGGACGAAATCACGCGTTTATTTTGATTACCTTTCTTCCCATGGGCTGCTTCAGAGTTTTTACGACCATTGTCACTTCGGACACAAAATCAAGAAGTCAATTCGTTCGCTCACTGCCTTATCGGCGTTTACACGCAGCGGCCGCGTTTCTTCAACCACACCAAGCCGACGGATGAAGAGGTAAGCGCCTTCGAGCAGAACGTGTGCAAGGGGCTAGAAAACCTCATCGGCGACAAAAAGTTTGCTGTCGGCGACAAGATCACCCTTGCCGACCTCTGCCTCATCGGCCACGTCACCCTCGTTATTGAGGTGAGTTATTGGTTCAGCTCTTCTGTTCTTTCAGGTCGCATAGTAGAACCCACAGAAGCACTGCCTGGTTGGCAACAGGTCGCCGGAACAAATGTATCTAAAGGCAAAATAATAATTGAGAATAGTCGCATAATAAGTATTATTGAAACGTATAGTATGGCTTGCTACGATATGATAACGCACTGCATCCTATGGCAAAGCGTGCTATGATATTGTTTAGAGTATTAATAATTATAACAGTAACCAAAAGTAGAGGTACACAGGCAACTCGGTAGACTGTAGAACAAAGGCTGCACTAGCAACCGTTTATTTATGAGGTTAAGAGGCACTCATTCACATCACCATTGCACAATCACTAGCATAATTGACCACTGCCTTGGATCAAATGTATTTCTTTCCTAAGACTGCATTGAACATTTTTGTTCTATAGGTATATCGGAGTGCCCTTTATATCAGTTTAGAAAAGCTTAGCTAGTAATCAATGCAAACCCGGAAATGGCAAAAATTACGAGGAGTTTACTCTTCTGCATAGAAGTACGTGATGGTTCCTTTTAGCCGCCTCTTCACGCCACGAATTTGAGAACGAAATATTCACTACTTAATGTACAATCCAGACTTTCGCTCCGCTCCATCTCAAAGACCTTGAAACAGGACTAAAATTAAACCATGCGCACACCCAACACTAACAATGTATGGATGGATGATCATATGTGAAAAAGGGAAGGCGCAGTGTCTGCCACGTTTTTGGGTGGAACCGTGAACTCCACCATTGGGAAGAGAGGAAGGACGGAGTGAAAAAAAGGAACCTGTAATCACGGGCTATTTTATAATTTTTACCACTTAAGCCTTGTGAAACGAAGTATAATAAAACTTTCGCTCGTTATAAAATGTTTAGGTAGGGCAAACATTCGCCTCTGGTTAGCATGTAGTCGCTAGCCACAGATTAGGAAGTGTTTAGCATCTTTAGGCCCCGCCGCAGTGGTACAGTCGTTAAGATGCCCGACTACTCTGCTGTAGTACCCAGGTTCGATACCGACCGCCGGTGGCCGTGTTTCGATGGAGGCTAAACGAAGCCTCAGTTCGCAGGGCGAGCCAGCGTTTCGACAAGTAGACTTGTCTTCGTCTGGACAGAGCGATCATCACTGGCGGATGCCGAAAAACGATTTTGCTTCCGAAGAAAAAAAAGCTGGGGAGGGGGAGGGTGGTTTAAAGAAGGTTAAGGAGTGAAAAAAAAAATGTTGCTTCAGTATGTATTTCTCGACCATGGAACCATTGATCTTGTGGCCTGCAAAAGAAATAAAAACTGCAGTACAAGGAAGAACTACACTGTGTGTGTGTGTGTGTGGGGGGGGGGGGGTGATTAGTTAGCACCTAATACAGGTTCGGTGCAGAGCCACCTTTCTTGAAAAGAGACAAGAATTCCAAAGGGTCCTGATAACGAGTATGTCTGCGGGGAAAAAAATTCTGAAAAGCTTTCCCCAAAGGGGCCATAAAGACAAAGAAACAGAATAACAGGAGAGTGAACCACACCTGCATTGCAAAAAAAGTTCAGGGGCGAACTAAAGTAGGAAGTGATAAGGGAACATGTTCAATGAAACGCCTGCAGCTTAAGCTATTGCGTGCTGTGAATAAACTAGTATTAACGCTACATATGGGACTGTTTTCCCAAATATATATATATGGTGCAGAGGGAATATAATTAGGGATTCCAACGTTCCTTTCGAGATATTATTTCCTGCTGGTTCTAAGGTGCTAAATTTATGTACTAGATACAGTGCCTCTCTATATAATAGATATGCCTCTCTATGTAAATAGCAGCGAGATATAAATTTACCTATCCAAGGAAACTCGTCATTGTATTACTGATAGAGAATGAGATCGCTGCAGATAGCAAACTGGGTCGAATTTGCCCTTCCAGTGCAGAAAGCGGTGATGGGAGTCGATGCTCGATAGTACCGGAATTATGGGCAGCATTCGTGAAGCTAGCTCGTGAAATACTCGAAGCCTTTTTGCTTGCAAAGAAAGGGGAGGAATGTTGCAGTCGCAGTCGAGTTGCACTTATAAGAAAGGAAGTTGTCTTCATGGAAGTTAGTTTTATTTTTCCATGGCCTGGTAAGAAAAAGCCACGTTTGCTTTCAAAGAATGATATTCAGTGCCGCTGAGTGCCTTGGTTTATTCTGCACTGCCGGTGTCCTAGTCGTTTGTTTTTTTTTCTCCGCTAATATTTAAATGGCTGCCCTTTCTGTGATCGCTTGATACGGCGAATATTTTCTGCATTGAGATTCAGCAATGGATGCTTTCAGATAGCCCTCAAAGGTAAACAGTGAACTTGCATGATTCCAAGTACAAAAGCAATAAATTTGATTTTTTTTAGAGGCGGTTGAGTATGCTGGTAGTTTTTTAATTGTTTCATATGTGACTGTCCAGTATTTCATTTTTAACTTTATCTGCTAAATATTGTTCTCGCTAGCCAAGCTTGTTAAATTATTGTTGGTTGTTGATCCTGTCTACTTCACTGTTCCTGTGTGCGTCTTTGTTTGTCCCGGGCTCTTTTACTAAATGTGCACAAAATAGCCTCGCAACGTATTTTACAATGTTTTGATGGATCGTATGAGGTTGGACGTTCCTGAGCAATACGGGCCATGAAGGATTGTGCAGTGGGAGACTTCTGATTATTTTATTCTTCTGAAGTTTTTTAACATCCCACAGGAAACAGTGCATGAGTTTTTACTAGCATCAAAAAACGGCTGTTCGTTGAGAATACACCCCCTTGCTGCGCTCAACACTGGCCGCTCTAATCACTGAGCACTGCGGGGAACGGAGATGCGGGCTGGCATACTGCCAGTATCTTGCTTAGGGTGAAGGAAAGTGGAATAATATGGAAGGTGGTCTGGTTGTATTGAATTTATTTCCTAAAAATAGCCCCGTTATCTGTCCACAGAGCGTGGTACATTCACCCTCAAAGCCCCGCCTTAATAGACAGAAAACTGTTTGGACAACACTGGCATGACATAAAAAAATATTTCAGATTTTACCAAGAAATGTATAACGATACGTAGTTTTTGAAAATATATGCATATGAGAAAATAATTTTGCCTCAAGATTGAACCGGCTTTTAGCAATGAAATTTTTGTTGCACATGGTTGGGGACTGCTTTATACACATGCGCCCCTGACCGTGAGCTCTGTTCTTGAAACTGTCTGAATGTTGTTTTGCTTATACGATTGCATTCATGACACTGTGACGGAAGGTACACCATCTCACTTATTTAACCCGAATGCACGAGCGTCGACCACCGAGTCGATAAGCGTCGTACGACGAACACAGCGGTGAAATGAGCGAGAATACGAGCGTGCGCGCAATGAGCACTCCGGTGCAGCTGTCCTCTGCCAGGCTGTTACGGGAACCGGATCCAACCTCACCTGCTTTTTTGTGAGTTATCGCTTTTCCTTCGGTTTTCTGGATGTCGCTGGGAAAAGATTAGAAAAAGCTAAGTGGTACCGCCTGCTTTCCTGTATGAGAGGAAGGTGTGAACTGATAAGCAAAGCAATTCCATCAGACCCGTCGCAAAAAGAAACGGGAGGTTGATACGCATGTTGTATAATCAGGGGCGCATATCGCATTACATCCAGCGCTAGTGCTACCACCTGACCGCTTATTTATAACATGGTGGAAGCGTTCAGAAAAGAAAAAGTATGACGATAACCGGGCACAAAAGAAGCAGAGGTGAGGTCCTGTTTCCAGAGCAGCCTGGCAGAGGACAGCTGCACCGGAGTGGAGATTGCGCGCACGCGCGCATTCTCGCTCATTGCTCCGCTGCGCTCCGTCATAAGGCGCTTATCGACTCGATGGTCGAAGCTCGGGCGGTCGGGTTAAAAAAGTGCGAGGGTGTACATGCATATACGTCACAAGGTGTACTGAGAAAATTAAACATTCGCATCCTCTCCTAGATTGTATCTCAGCTTGTGTCTAACCTTGCAGCATAACGTCATGTGTGAATTGCAACAGAGAACATTCAAACAAGACATCACATTTCTATAGCTCTTACCTAATAGACTGTAAATAAGAAATGACTTTCTTTTTATGTAGTCATGAAAGATTACGAATTCATGGCTACTTGCATCTCCAGAGCAAGTAGCTCTCTAAAATTCGGATTTACTATTTCGAACCAAGGAGAAAATTTGAACGTGGGCAAAGAAATCTCTTTCACTGTAAGTGGCCCGTTAGCCGTACACCCCTGGAAGTAAAAATGAAATTCTAATTTGGCCGCACCTGTAATGAAGCAATGGCTTTTGATGTCGCTCAACCACCGTTTGTCGCAAACAGAGAGGCCGACTTGAGGAGAAAAGGGGTGAAACGAATCACTGCACTTTCGACTGCATGCTAGGGGCGATATATAGACACAATCGATAGCGTTTGTTCATTGCGATGGTTTAGAGGCTGTGTGACCGCCTCATACCGCTCAGCAGGCGGCAACAACAAATTATAGTGCGGTAGCATTTAGGGAGAAGTTAAAGCCACAAATTAGCGCAACCAAGTAGCGATGCTACTTAGGTTTATTATTAATAAACAATAATCAGGTCTACCAATTAATACCATTGGTTAGCAACAACGAAAAATGTTTATATGGCAGTGCGCACTTTAATTGCTGCTCTCAGTGTTTACCATTCCTTCGGTTGTGATGATGAGTGCCACGTAGCCATGAACTGGGTCTGTTTTCACTTGACTTTAGTTTTGCTCGCATTGTCCAAAAATTTGATTCTTGCTCAAAATACTAGCTTCCGGCGCCTGGCACACTTCTTTCACGGTGATCGGTATGTATTTATCCAACCCAACTTTAACGATGATGTTGTGCCGTTTGAGAACGTTTCTCCAGTTAAGGCGATTTTTTTGCAACCCGCTGCTATAGTGGCGTTGACTGTCATCATTGGCCAATGTTATCTACTGTGCCAGAGCTTTAACAAGATAAATTGTATGAATTAGGTGTACTGTGGGGCTCTTTCTCTGTGGTTTAATTCATACCACGCCCAGTGCAGAGTACGGCTTAGTCAAGTTCAACTGCAGATAATTTTCACTTAAACCACGGGTGATTTGTGCATTGTAGTGCCGCCAAACTATTGGGTGTTTTTTTTTTTTTCATTTCTTGATTTTCAGTCGCAAAGCCTGCTTTTATTACCTACGCTGCAAGGTGAAAGCCTGGTGTAGATTTGCTCGTATACGTCCTACGTGATTACAAAACTCCGGCGCTTCGTTGCATCCGATTGATTTCTTTCAAGCTCGCTTGAAGTGATAAATCGGAGGAGTATATAGTGCTTCTTTCTTCGCATAAGTTTGGTAGTAGTTCATTCACGATTTATGAATGCATATTTGTTTTATTTAGTGCTTGTAAACTTACATCAAATATCATCTTCCTGTGAAATAAGCGAACGTGCATCATCTCATGATTCTTTTTTTTTTTTTGCAGTTTGGTTACGTCGACAAAGCCAAGTATCCGAAGCTAAGCGGGTACTACGAGCTCGTCAAATCCGAGCTGCCTTACTTCGATGAGGTATACGGGCCTGCCGTGTCTGCACTAAAGGAGGCTTTGGCTAAGCTTAAGTAGTTTCATAATTACAGTTCTCCCCTTCCTGCAGCATCCTGCACAAAGAATAAAATATAAGAAGCCAAAGCAATAAAGATACTTGTTCCATCTACAACCAGTAATTGAAAGCCTATGTTCTGTTGGTATAAACGGTCTTTACTTATTCTAACAAATTCTAATGATCGCTTAGTAATATTTAAGCAAACCCAGTGCTCTGTTAATGCTGACTAGCGAAGAAGTGCGCCTACTACTCACTGTTGCACTGCGCGGTGTCCTTGCTACGACGTTTTGACTTTTTTTTTCTTCAACGCTGAAGACCATCCGAATGGAAACGAGCAATCCAATAGACCTCTTTCAGAAATTCGTCGTTGTTGCGTTTATCATTATGGCAGACTGAGGAAGGAAGTGGCTCACCAGTGACGTTGATTCGAAGCAGTTGTGGCACACACATTATGCATCTAAATTCTTGCCGGGAATGCCCTGTAATGCCGGCGTACCCAGCGATTGAAAAAACGGCACTCAAAGCAGTTGCAGTGCCTCTTGATGCTCGATATAATATTCGGTGAATGTGAGTTAACTGATTGCAATGAAACGTTAGGAACACAACAATATTCTCTAAGTCGCGAGAGACATTTAGTTGGTGTCACCACTCGATCTGCATATATGGCTCATTCACCTTTCATGCCACGCCTTCCGAGGTATTGACTCTCTGTTCCTGGAATGTTACACCAGTTCTCACTGGCATGCGTTAAACAAGCCTTGGTGTATTATATGCGTGCCTATAATACATACAGTATGACCACATAAAGAAGGTATACGTTAATAACCGATGAACACAGCAGACTTTGACAGCAACCTGTGTGGCAGCAGAGAGCTGCAGGAAGGTAAGCAGGCACCTATATCTTAACCACATCCCCAATCCACTCTACATGAGTGCACATCAACCCACAAAGTAACCGCTCAATCAGTCCGAGTATTCTCTTAACCTGGTGACCAAAAATGTCGCATGCGATCTACTCACCCCTCGCGCTTCTGGGCCCACCCGGTTCACAAGAAACACAGAGTAGAAATTCTTCCCTTAAAAGTTTGCGGGGGCCAAAAAAATCACAGAACTGCACACATAGTGCTGAATTGGGGACATTGAACGCGCAGCTGCCTTAAAGTCGAATGGTTGTTATATGCTTTTATTTATTCACGCGTTATTCCTCCAGGTGTTAGTCGTTCGTCATAATTTGAAGCTACTAGATGCGCACGAAGCATCCCCTGCTCAAACGCGCCATTCCTTGATAATCCAGCAGTCGGTCTGGCTCAGGCAGCCAGGCTCAGGCACTGAAAACATTACGGCGACACAGCTCCCTTCAACGAGGCCAAGCTAGAGGCCGTGCAGCTGTGTCACTGGAGAGCAGCTATAACAACGGGAAGGAGTCGAAAAAGATAAGTCTTACAGACCAACACCTATCTGTGACGTAAGCACGATGCGGTGGCGCTTCATTCGCCAGGCTGGGCCGACCGGGGTGAAAAGTAGGGTTAGCGCCCTTAGGAATACGTGGAGCCGTAAGATTTGAAAGTAGTTGTCTCATTTCACAGGGCACGTATGTCTTTATTAGCACAGAGCAATCGTGAAAGTATGAAATCTCATTACCGAGGCGAAGTGTCTTTAAAATACCGCGAAACGTAGGAGTGAGCGAGTTGGGAGGGCGACGTATAAAAGCACATGCAAACACAACTTACGCAACATTTTTCTCTGTTCAGCAGCGTTGTACCCTTCTAATTTTTTGGTGAATGCCTTGTATCACGCCCCGACATCATGTTGCATGGGACACTAAATTCCATTGCAAGTACTGCAAGTCTGGCGACTTGCGAGACCGTTCACGGTACAATAAACTGACCGCGCACAGTTGCACACGACCATGCACCACCGGCGCTGTCGCTAGCAGCAGCTCCGGAACTGGAGGCGGCCGGGGTGGGTATCGCCAGACCAGTTTTCCTCATGATGCAGACTCTGCGGCAAACCAGGACACTTCCTACACATCCTTCTTACATGCCCCACATTTCCTCATCCCCCATCACCGAACGTCGCAGAGTCCTACTGGAAGTCTCTCATGAAGAGCACTTCAAGTCAAGACCAACCGAAGATTATCTCCAGTGCTATGAGGAGGATTGCTCTTCAAGGACTTTCTTTTGCCTTATAAGGGTGTCTGCCGTGTAGTAAGGGAGCACCCAAGTGCCATGCAAGGGGCTTCGCTCCCACTGTTTGTTCAATGGCAATAAAATGTTTCTACCACCACCACCTCTCGTCTGCTGCAATGCGCGAATCTCGTTCGCTTCACATTGTTATATGGCATTTGACAACTTCTTTTTAAATGTAATTCTGCCTAGGATTTATCACTTGAGAGACAGTATTATCAAGCTAATTTACCCCATGCGGCAGCATATCAGACTGTGAACCAAAGTGCGCGATTTGCAACATGAGCATTTTGGGGGTGTCCGGATGCACAACATAGATTATTCGGGGAGTTTTAAACGTAGGCCCCCTCCCCAATAACGCAGCATACTTCAAAGCGCTGGCCAATGTTTATTGATCGGCCACCGCAATTTTGATGCCCTGCGAAAACAGAAAAATGTTGCAGTAAGTTGTTGTGTTTACTTATGCTTTTATGGGTCGCCCTCCCAACTCACACCCCCGTACGCTTCGCGACGTTTTAAAAATACTTCGACTCCGTAATGACTCAATACACTATACCAATACAGTACCAACAAGCCCAAAAAACCACGCTCCGTAATGACATTTCAAACTTTCAAGATCTGTTCTAGGATGTTCAAGGTTACTCTGGACCGAATAAGGGCACCAGAGGTGCCCTGTGAAATGAGAACACTGCTTAGAAATCTTTCGGTTCTATGTATTCCTAAGAGCGCTAAACCTACTTTTCACTCCCCAGTTGTTTGTAAACACTGTGTTGGTCTATAGGACGGCCACGATGCTTGGTCAAAGGAATACTCAGGCATGCATAATGCAATTTTGCGCACATGGAATTCCATTTCTATCAATAATATGAAACACTTCCTTTCTGGACGCATGTTTTCCCGTGGAGTTTTTGGAGCTGTTTCTTCTCTTAGCTGTCACACACAAAACAGAAAAGTTGCAGAACGAAATCACTGAGATGAATCACTTATGAATGATCACTTAAATGAATGAAAGACGAGCTATTCTCCCACAACATTTCATTCGTACCGATTAGGGAGATTAGCCATTAAACACTGCTAGTCTCCTTTTAATTATAGACCCAACTCTATTTTGGGCATGTGCAATCATACTTTAGTAGAAACTGCAATTGCTGCGAACGGATGCTGTCTGCCGGGAAACGTTATAACCCCGTTTATCATCGGAAAAAATAGGTTATTTTCGAGATTCGGCAGAAAATGGCAGTGCGCGCATATTATGCACTCCTCGCATGCCGATGCGGCTTCCTTTCCCAGCCGCATGCAGGCAGCTACACTGCAAACCACGCCTCTCCTATTGCTGGCGGTGACTATATGATGTTTTGGGGAAGGGATATTGGTCGCGTATTATATTGGCCATCTTTGTGGTATCCCTGTTGGCAACCAGGGAGTGGAGGAGAGGGATTTAGGGGAAGGGGTGGAAGGGAGGGAGCTGGCTAATTTCGCCCTGTATTGCCGTTCGCCGAAAACTGCAGCAACGGAAGTGCCAGGTGCATCACTCAAAAATAAATCGTAACCTTACGTTTCTGTTTTAGTATGAAACAAATTAAGGAAACCGAAATGAATTATTATTAAAATACTTTTATCGATTAAAATTACTTACTTTAAAAAGCGTAATACATCGGTCGCGTCTGTCGCGCCATCTTTGCGGCATTGAATAAGTGAACTTGAAAAATTTCCGTGGCTTAAATCCGTTAAAAAAAAGTTTAAAGCATGTTAAAAGAACGCAACCTAAAGGTAACATACACTCACTAAAGACAAGAATTGATTACGGTGTAGGTAATTTTATAGTGTAATCGTTGTCATAGCGTCACATTCTGGCTGCGTTCGCGGCTGGTTTTGCTGCTGTTAAAAGCTTGGTAATATGCAAATTAACGGGGAAGAAACACCAGAAAATATGGTCGTAATGTTTTTATGTTTAAAATAAAAATAAATAAAATAAAAATTGTACCTACAGGAATCGAACACATGGCTTTAAATCAGGTACATAGTGTGCATCACAGAAGTAACGGGTAGTGCGATCTTTAAATGCGCTCTTATTCGTTTTGATTCAACGTGTTAAAGATGGCGCGACGGATGCAACTGGCATGGTCAGGGGATTACTGCAAGCAATATTAACCCAGAAAACTATTTTACTGCGTATGCATTTTAGTTTATGCACTTCAAAGCATACTAAAAAAAACGTAGCTTTATTGGCTAACTTTTTGTAGTGTTTTATTTTTAGTGACGCCACCTGGCACTTCCACTGCTGCAGTTTATGGCAATACGCGACGTCGCCTTCTGTCACACGTGGCGCTTTAGGCCCATGATTGTTCTTAGCAGTGCTTGCGTCGCTAGGCAAATTTGTGACAGGCGAGCGCGTTTTACAAGTACAAAGAACAGCAATAATAAGGACTGAGAAAATCGCGGCGCTCGATAACCTTGACAGCTATTTCACAATTCATATACGTAGGAATGTCGACAAGCGCATAGGAGCACAGAAGACAGCAGGCAAAATAAAATTAAACACAATTTTTTTTTTCCACGTCAGTGGGACACCAATTATTTAGAGGATGGCTCTTGTGAAGACCGATGATAAACTGCTATTTCGGCATCGTTAAGCTGCTTCCTAATCATCTGCGTTTATAGTCTGGTCTACGTTTTTCTCATCTGTTCATCTAAATCTTTATTTATACAATTGTCTTTGACGGTTTGAGAAATTAATCGTTAACCAGAAGTTGGGTTTACCAGCTATTCCTGTTATCAGCGTTGTTTTCATTAAGATTTTTGTCACTTTCACATTTCTCTTCTCAGAAAATTCCAAAGCCACATATGCATTAGCTGGCTAATATTTTCGGTTAACGCATACTTTATAAACATTACCGCAAAACGAGAATTGAATCGCTTCCGTTTGCAGCAAACGCTTCTTCGATATAGGCAAAACAAAGTGCCCTGTGTAAAGTGTGCGATGTCATTGCACGTGAAAGAGCCTCACTTGGTCGAAGTTTCCGGCGTCCTGCACTTAGGCGCCCCACATAGGGTGAGAGTATTTTTTTTTACTTCATAAGAAAGTAAATAGAACCAGTTTCATTTACAACCTGAAAGCCTATGTTCCGTCTGTCTCAAACTTGTTTTTTTTAACACATTTTAACGCACGGTTAGCAATATTTAAACAAACGTAGGGCGCTGTTTGTGCTGCCTAGTGAAGAAGTGTACCTACTACTCACTGTTGTGCCGCGCGTTGTTCTTGCGACGATTTTTTAGTTGTTTTTTTTTTTAACCTGAAGGCCACCAGAATGGAAACGAGCAATCCGATAGACCTCTATGGGAAATTCATCGACGTTGCGTTTATCATTATAGCAGACGGAGGAAGGAAATCGCACACCAATGAAGTTGATTCTAATCACTTGTGGTACACACCTTATGCGTCCAAGTTTTGGCCCTGAATGCCCTGTAATCCCGGCGACAGTGGTTCGAAAAACAACAGCACTCAAATGAGCAGCAGTGCCTCTTGTGCTATGCTTGATATAATGTCTGGTGAATGTGCATTAACCTATTGCACTGAAAAATTAGAAAGACAACAGTAGTCTTTATACGTCGCGAGAGACATTTAGTTAGTGTCACCACTCGATTTTATGCCACGCCTTCAGAGGTGTCGACGGTTTGATCTCGGAATGACACACCAGTTCTCGCTGGCATGCGGAAAACAAGCCTTGGTGTATTATATGCGTGCCTATAATACATATGTGTGATTACATAAATGCGGTATAAGTTAATAACCGATGAATACAGCAGACTTTGACAGCAACCTGTGTGGCAGCAGAGAGCTGCAGGAAGGTAAGCAAGCACCTATACCTTAACCACGTTCCCAATACATTGCCTACTTGGGTGCACATCAACCCATAGAGTAACCGCTCACCCCTTCCGAGTATTCCTTTAACCTGGTGATCAAAAATGCAGCTCGCCTCCGATCTACTAATCCCTCGCGCTTCTGAGCCCACCCAGGTCACATAAATTCAATGAGCGTAGACGACCTTGCCTTAAACGTTGGAGGACTAAAAAATCTGACAGAGCTGCACTGAAACGTGCTGAGTTGGGGACATTAAACGCGCAGCTGCCTTAAAGTGTAATGGTTTACATATTGTTTAAATTATTCACGCGTCCCGCATTATTTGAAACTACCAGATGCACACAAAGCATCCCCGGTTCAATCGCGCCATTTTTTTGATAATCCAGCAGTTGGAGTGGCTCAGGTAGCCCGCTGGGGCTCTGAGACTATTACCGCGACACTGCTGCCTACAACAAAGCCAAGCGGGAGGCAGTGAGTGCAGCTGCGTCACCGGAGAGCAGCTACACCAACGAGGAGCAGCCTCAAAAGCAGTGTTGTAGGACGGCCCCGATGCGTGGCCAAAAGATATACTGCGGAATGTGTAACGCAGTTTCGGGCGCAATGAATCCAGTTGTTGTCAATATTACGTGGCTTTTCATTTCTGTACGCATGCTTTCCTATGGCGTTTTTAGAGACGTTTGTTCTCTTCACGGTCGGACGAAAAAAGAAAACAAATGGCAGACCGAAGCGATCAATCACTTAAAGGAGTGAACGAGTTATTCCCCTACATTACAATCGTACCGAATAGGAATATTAGCCGTTAACTTGTTTAGGCACGGTGGTCAACGTTGCTGACCATATATGGATGGATGGATGAAATATAGGAGCGTCCCCTTTGTAACTTGTTGGTAGCAGTAGCTGTCATGCTCATTTTTCTCCCTATATCTTAATTATTGTTTTACATGGGTAACTATACCATCATTCTATTTATTAAATTTTTGTTTCTACATTACTAACTTTATGTCACTATTCTTCTTTTAAGCCACCAATCTTGCAGTCATTTTTTGCTAGATTTCACCGCCGGTTTAATCACCCAGCCACTGGTATCTCTAAACCACAGAGCTTCAGGAACAGTGACTGCGCCTGCATCCACTTCCGGATGGACACCATTACAATCGAGTATAATATGGTCAATTGTTTCACTGGAGTTACCACATGCAGCACATGAGTCATCTTTATTGTTAAATTTCTTTTTGTAGCTGCGTGTTCTAAGGCACCCTAATCTAGCTTCAAAAAATAGGGCACTGCCTCTTGAGTTATCAAAGAAAGCTTCCTTCCTGATCTGCCTTTTCAACTTTCGGTATAATTCCACACTCTGTTTCTTTTCCATCGAATTTATCCAATTTTTACCTTCTGTGTCTTTCACCTATTGCTTAACGCTCTTTATTTCTCCGTCCTTGTGACTAGCATACTTATTAGTTAGTTCCTTAATTCTTTTCCTCCATTGTGAGTCAATGCTTTTTAAGTATAGGTATTTAAATACTTTAGCTGCCCATCTGTTACTGTCCAAGTTTCTCAGGCGTTCCTCATATAATATTTTACTCTGAGCTTCCCGTACTTGGAAAGATGCCCAGCCGATATCTCCCTGTACCGCCTCATTTGTGGTTTTGCCGTGGGCATCTAGTGCTAATCGTCCAACGGCTCTCTGATTTATTTCTAATGTCGACTGTACCTCTGATTTTAGGCACAAACCCGCATTTCCGAAAGTAAGTCCAGGCACCATAATTCCTTTCCAAATACCCCTCAAAACCTCATACCTGTTGTATCCCCACAATGCCTAATGCTTCAGTATCCTGGCATTTCTTCGCCCTTAGGCCTTAAGTGATTGCTCATGCTTTCCATTGTATGCCAATTCTTCGTTTACCCATACCCCCAGATATTTATATTCTGCTACTCTCGGTATTTCAAGGCCTTGTATTTTAAGAACCTGATCGGTTGAGCCGTTGCAAATCATCAGACCCGACTTAACTGCGCTAAAACTGAAGCTTAGAGCGTCCCCTTCGTCTCTCCGATACTTAACTAGAGTTTGCAATTCTTCCAGACTGTCAGCTAGCAGCACAATATCATCTGCATACATCAAACCGGGGAGGAGCTGCTCTACCGCCTTTCCACATAATCTATATGACAGGTTAAAACCCAGGTTACTTTCTTGTATCCTCCGTTCCAAGTTTATCACATAAAGCATGAAGAGCAGCGGTGATAGAGGACAGCTTTGTCTTAATGCTTTGCATAGTTTCACATCTTCCGTACTTCTTATCCCTTCCCATGTAATTTCTACTTTGCTATACCGGTATATTTCCTGTAGGAGCGCTATTATCTCATAGCCGATACCTTCTTCTTTTAATATGTTCCACAGGAGTTTCCTGTTTACGTTGTCGTTCTTCTACTTGTTTTCTCTTTTCGTCTGATGGTGAAGAGATAAAACGTCTCTAAAAACGCCATAGGAGAGCATGCGTCCAGAAATGAAAATCCACGCAATATTGACAAAAATTGGATTCATTGCGCCCGAAACTGCGTTACACATGCCGCAGTATTTCTTTTGGCCACGCATCGCGGCCGTCCTACAACACTGCTTTTGCGGCTGCTCCTCGTTGGTGTAGCTGCTCTCCGGTAAAGCAGCTGCACTGACTGCCTCCCGCTTGGCCTCGTTGTAGGCAGCTGTGTCGCAGTAATAGTCTCAGTGCCCCAGCCGGCTACCTGAGCGACACCAACTGCTGGATTATCAAGAAATGGCGCGATTGAACCGGGGATGCTTTATGTGCATCTGGTTGTTTCAAATGATGCGGAACGACTAATACCTTGAGGAACGCATGAATAAATTAAAGGATATATCAACCATTACATTTTAAGGCAGCTGCGCGTTTAATGTCCCCAATTCAGCACTTTTGTGTGCAGTCGCGTGATTTTTTTTAGCCGCTGCCAACCTTTAAGGCAATAATTTCTACGTTCATTGTGTTTCTTGTGAACCGGGTGGGCTCAGAGGCGCGAGGAGTGACTAGATCGGAAGCGAGCGACATTTTTGGTCACCAGGTTAAAGAATACTCGAAAGGGGTGAACGGTTATTCTATGGGTTGATGTGCACCGACGTAGAGAGTTGATTGGGGACGTGGTTAAGATATAGGTACTTGCTTACCTTCCTGCAGCTCTCTGCTGCCACACAGGTTGCTGTCAAAGTCGGCTGTGTTCATCGTTTATTGACGTATACCGGATGGATTGATGGAATATAGGAGCGTCCCGTTGAAACGGGGTGGTAGCAGTAGCTATCATGCTCATTTTTCTCCCTATATCTTAATCATTGATTTAGAATGGTTAACTAAACCATCATTCTATTTATTAAATTTTGTTCCTACATTACTAACATTATGTCACTTCTCTGCTTTTAAGCCACCAATCTTCCAGTCGTTTTTTGCTAGTTTCCACCGCCGGTTTATTCACCCGGCCACAGTTATCTATAAACCCCAGAGCTTCAGGAACAGTGATTGCGCCTGCACCAACTTCCGGATGGATACCATTACATTCGAGTATAATATGGGCAATTGTTTCAATGGAGTTTCCACATACAGCACATGCGTCATCTCCATTGTTAAATTTCTTTTTGTAACTGGGTGTTCTAAGGCACCCTGATTTAGCTTCAAAAAGTAGGGCACTGCCTCTTGAGTTATCAACGAAGTCTTCCTGCCTGATCTGCATTTTCCACTTTCGGTATAATTCCACACTCTGTTTCTTTTCCATCGAATTTATCCAATTTTTACCTTCTGTGCTTTTCACCTGCTGCTAAATGCTCTTTATTTCTCCGTCCTTGTTACTGGCATACTTACTAGTTAGTTTCCTAGTTCTTTTCCTCCATTGTGAGTCAACGCTTTTTAGGTACAGGTATTTAAATACTTTAGCTGCCCATCTGTTACTGTCCAATTTCCTCAGGCGTTCCTCATATAATATTTTACTCTGAGCTTCCCGCACATCGAAAGATGCCCAGCCCATATCTCCCTGTACCGCCTCATTTGTAGTTTTGCCGTGGGCACCTAGTGCTAATCGTCCAACGGATCTCTAATTTGTTTCTAATGTCGACGGTACCTCTGATTTTAGGCACAAAACCGCATTTCCGAAAGTAAGTACGGGCACCATAATTCCTTTCAAAATGCCCCTCAAAACCTCATACCTATTGTATCCCCACAATGCCTTATGCTTCATTATCCCGGCATTCCTTCGTCCTTTGGCCTTAAGTGATTGCTCATGCTTTCCAATGTATGCCAATCCATCGTTTACCCATACCCCCAGATATTTATATTCTGCTACTCTAGGTATTTCATGGCCTTGTATTTTAAGACCCTGATCAGTTGAGCCGTTGAAAATCATCACACCCGACTTAACTGCGCTGAAACTGAAGCCTAGAGCGTCCCCTTCGTCTCCGCAATACTTAACTAGAGTTTGCAATTCTTCCAGACTCTCAGCTAGTAGCACAATATCGTCTGCATACATCAAACCGGGGAGGCGCCGCTCTACCGCCTTTCCACCTAATCTATATGACAGGTTAAAATCTAGGTTACTGTCTTGCATCCTCCGTTCCAGGTTTATCATATACAGCATGAACAGCACCGGTGATAGAGGACAGCCTTGTCTTAATCCTTTGCATACTCTGACATCCTCCGTACTTCTTATCCCTTCCCACGTAATTTCTACTTTGTTATCCTGGTATATTTCCAGTAGGAACTCATAACCGATACCTTCTTCTTTTAATATGCTCCACGGGAGTTCCCTGCTTACGTTGTCGTACGCCCCGTTTATGTCCAGGAAGGCCAAATACAAAGGTCTATTTTCCACTCTAGATATTTCGATGCACTGGGTAAGCACGAACAGGCTATCATCTAAACGCCTACCATTTCTAAAGCCGTTCTGAAGTTCTCCGAGTATCTTGTTACTTTCAACCCATGCTTGCACCTTTTATTTCACTGCCTGCATGGCTAACCTGTACATAACAGATGTTATGGTAATCGGCCTGTAGAATTTTATGTGCATCCTGTCTCCTTTCCCTTTATAAATCAAATTCATTTTACTCTGCCGGCAGCTGTCTGGAATTCGCTTATTCGTTATGACTGTTTCCAGAGCTTTTAACAACGTTTCCTTACTTTTTGGACCGAGTTCATTAATCAGCTTGATCGGAATTCCATCTATTCCTGTAGATGTGTTTTTAGGAATATTTTTTTCTGCCTTTTTCCAGTTTAGATTGGCCAGTTCTAAGCTGCTTTGTATTCTGCTACCTTGTGTTGCTTCCTGATTTGCGGATTTTACCCTATCGTCGCTCTTAAATCACTCGGCTATAACTGATGTAATGTATTTCACTGCGTTATCTCCCTTTAAACAATTTCCCTCGTTATCTTGAGTCCGATCCTGCTTTCTTTGATTCTTCTTCCCTAGCCAGCTTATATGGTTCCAGAATTTTCTTGCTCCGCCTCTAGAGGTATCGTGTATCAGCCATCCAGCGGTCGGTGGACTGTCTTATTTTGCTTTGGACGAGGGCCTGCACCTGAAGTTTCTTTTGTCGATATGATTCCCATTTTTGGTCGATTTCCTCCTGAGATACCTGTGCTTTCTTTGCCATTCGGTGTTCCCTTGAAGCAGCCCGTCATTGTTGAATAGCTTCCCTGATTTCCTTATTCCACCAGCTCCGTGGCTTCCTCTTTCCATTCCAGCGGTTTGCTACTTTAACCTCCTGAATTTTCCTCCTTATGAGTAGTTCTACCTGTTCATAATCCCAGTCTTCCATGGGGCTTTTCTCTATTGCTTCCTCTATGTCTGCTGCTATCTGCGCTATTTGATCGTCGTTTAATTTTGCGTTTACGTTTTGTCTAAGTTCCATTTCTCTCTTCATCAAGGGCCCCATCTGCAGACTAATACGTTTATGATCACTTCCCAGACTACACTCCCTTTCTTCGTCTATTTCCATTTTTGTGACCTTGCTATAGATTCCCTGCGACATTAGACAATAGTCAATGGTCGTCTGCCTGTTGCGGAATTCCCACGTGATTGGGCCTTCACATGTTGTTTCTCTATTTACTATAACTAGATCGTGTCGCTCACAGAAATCTAGCATTAGCTTGCCGTTACAATCCGTGTATCCATCCAGATCGTCGATGTGGCCGTTCATGTCCCCCAGTAGAATAATACTGGCCCCGTTTCCAAACTGGCTTATATCGTCACTGAGACATTCAACAAGATCCCTGTTTTCTTGCCTGCATTGATGTCCTGTTCCTAAATAAACTACCCCTAGCCATGTCCTTGTGCCGGCAATTGTTCCTGAAACCCAGATATGCTCTTTAGAAGATGATTTAATTCTTTGCCAATTTGTTCCCTGGTGTATCAACATACCTACCCCTCCACCCTTTTTTTCCATTCTCGTTCTGTTGCACCCTTCCCAGACGTAGCCTTCTATAAAAGGCGGATCTTCTAGATCCCTGAGATGAGTCTCGCAAAGAGCGTACAAACCTATTTTGTCATCCTTCAACTGCTGTTTTGCATTTTGTTTTGCAGTGCCACATGGGGTTCAGGGCAAAAATTAAATGCTGACTTTTTTTTTTCTTTAGTGTTCTCTGAGCACCCGCAAGATGGTGGGAGGTGTCTGTAAGAATGTTAGTGTTGTGAAACACGCGCCTTTGTACCCGCCATATCAATTCCGGTGATGGGCCCCAAAATGTTTCGCAAGCGTAAAGGTAAGGTACTTTATATAGAACCTTTTTTTTTAGTGCAATATGTAGTGCATGAGCACATGTTTCTTCTCGCGAGGCAAGGAGACTTTGCAGCAAATAAGCGCCATGTGGTAATGTTGTATCCCGGTGGTCAGCATCGTTGACCGCCATTAATTAACGGCGTTATAGGTAGAACACTATATATTATCATTCAAATTCACGATGAATGTAAATTTCGCGTTCAAACCTGCTTTCAGACGTCGACTATGAGGATATTCCATTTCCAAAATATTCCGCAAGACACGCGGAGATAAACAGAGCGATAAATGTGTGCCATAAAGATCTCTTCTAGCATGGTGGTCAGCGCCACCTACCACCTCATATGTTTTCAAGTGCAATAAGCAATTTTTTTCTACCTTCTGGAATATTGTTTTTGTAATCATTTTTTACCATTTGTGCAATAAAACAAAAAATTTAATGAAAAAAAAAACGTGTGCTTGAAAGAGTTCAAAACTGCCAGTCGGCGATTAATCAAGTGTCATCCGACTCCATTGTGCGAACTTGCAATCATAATTGAGTGGAAGGAAGGAAAACTTCATTTTGCCATATATTACATTGCCGGTTTTTGGGGCGTCTTCAGAGGTGTCTCCTTGTTGCATTCCCAGGAGTCTTCTCCATCGAACTCGTCCACTTTTACCCAATGGTCGGTTGCCCTCAGTCCAGGGCTCCACTGGCCACTGCAGCCTGTTGAGCTCGCTGCACCAGACCTTGCTGGTCTTCTCAGCGGTCGCTGGAAAGCAGAGTCTCCCATTGCTCTGCATTCGGGTTTCGAATTGTGGGGACCACGTCAATGTTTTGACAGGCTTATGTGATATGGTATAGTGTGGGTTTTTCGTCGGACCATGGACATCTGTCTGCGTATATGGTAAGGTGCATTTTGTTTAGTATGTGTAGGTTTGGGTATGAACCCGTCTGTAATTGTCTCGCAATGGCAGCCTTCTCTCTGTTGAGAGAACTGTGCGGTGGAGGATATCGCATTCTTCTGCCTCTATAGTTTTCTAGTATGGCCGAGTACACCTTGGGTGCTGGCAAAGGTTTCGTAGACTTGTCAGATGCTCGGAAAGTAGTGTATGCTCAAGCTATCCTGTCGGCCTCCTGGTTTCCTGCCTCCCCTATGTGCCCCGGTGCCCACATAATTTTGTTCGTGGCCTTTTCTTCGTGGTTTTTAATTTTGTAGCTCGCTTCGAGGAGTATACAGTGCGCGTGACGACCTATCCTACCATTCATGTAATTTCGACAGGCTGTTTGAGAGGCCGTGAGTATCGTCACCAACCACCCAGTTCTATAGCCCTTCGCCACCGCTAGAGCAACGGCTACTTCCTCGGCCTCTGCTACCGCGCAGTGTCGCATAAAGCGCTAGTTACTTTGCGTAGAGACTGAACGGCAACGACTACAAGCTGATGCGATCTGCCGAGAAACATTAATACCTATTTTTGTAAGCGTAAAAGAAGATGGGCCTTCCGAGCTTCGGTAATTTGCAAAGAAAATTGCCGTACGCGTATTTTAAGCTCCCATTGTATGCCGATGTTGTCGATGTTTTTTCTAGTATCTGCCTGAATGAGGAAGTTTCTGACAGCTGAGCGCGTTTTACGATTGAGAAGAACAGCTCGAACCAGGGCTGAGAAAATTGCGGAGCTCGATATCCTTGACGGCCACTTCGAAAATCATCCACACAGGAATCTCGACAGGCACACATGGAGCGGAGAAGACAGCAGGCGAAAGAAAATTATACGCTGTCATTTATTCCACGTCAATGGGACATCGTTTTTAGAGGATGACTTCTGTAAACGTAGAGAATAAAATTAATGCCATATCGATATAGTTATTGGCTTCCTAACGGTGTGCGTTTCGACTGAGCTACACCCGTCTTTTTTTATTTATTTCCTGTTCATGAAGTTCACAGTGGGGCAAAGTCAAAATACAATATCACGAAGAGCTCTAGCAAAAGTAAGGTTTCACAAAGTTTCACAAACGCTTTTGGTTAGCCAGTTCGCTCAAAACTGGCACCTATTCAGGTTTTTCCCTTTGGGTATTATAGATGACGATCAAGTAGTTCACAGTTTCAATGAAATACTCCCTTGCGGAGCGAGCATTCTCGTCGGCGTGTCTCACAACCATTCTCGTTTTGCATACGCTGTGGGGGCAAAGCAACATGAATAAGTCGTGTGGTACACTCTCTTGATTAGGGACCACCAGGAATTGCAAACCCTTTTTTAAAGTCCTGTGCTAGATATCCCACAGAAAAACTGCATCAAAGGAGTCAAGAAAAATATGGTCAATGGTTTTCGGCTTATAGCAAAAAAAGCAGGGCAGCGACCAAGGAAAAAGTACCTTTTTCCCTCAACCACGATTTAACAGGTAATATACCACTGTGTTAGAGAAAGAAAAACCTTTTTGCTGACGACCGTAGTGGCATCTTTTTAACCCTTTTTAGACATCCCTACCTTCCCGTCCAAAATGTAATTATCGATACAACGGCACTGGCATCATTACATCAAGCAGGTCCCTATACGGTTGCTTTTTGGTTAAAGCGCTTAGGTAATATATCGGGAATCTCGCTTTAAAAATGTTAAAGGAAGCCACAACCTCGCGCAAAAAACACTCAGTCTTCTGCGTTTGAAATTACTAGATGACACCGAAAATTTGGGTAAGTCTTGGCGAAATCTAATTTGAAAAACCGTATCAATAAAAGGGTCGGTTTGGTTATGTAAGGGCACAAACCTGGAGAATATTTGTCGTAAAACCAAATTGGCCAATCCAAGTCCTCCACTTTTTACCGAGCGAAACAATTTTGTACGGCTTGTTCTCTCCCAAACCGAACCCCATACGAAAACCGCTAGCAATCTGTGAAATTTCTGGCCGCCAACCCTTGACATGGACAGTGCTTGCAACACATACCAGACTTTCGTAACAATTAACAAATTGCATACAGTTGAACGCGCAAACATTGATAAATAAATGTCACCCCACTTTGTTGTTTTCGACTAGACACGTTCACTTGCAGGATTCCGGTAATCTTTACTACCCTTGTAGTGTTTCAGTGGTACTTTAAGGTACCTCGAAAGAATAACAGACCAAGAAACATTTTCGAAAAGAGAAGGTGCGTTGCACCAAGCTCCATGCCACAGTCCCAAGCATTTGCTCCAGTTGACTACGCAGGCTATTTGCTTCCAAAATTGAGTAGCATCTTTGATTACTTCTGAAACGCTGTCTTGATCCTGACAAAAAACGGCTATGTTGTCAGCATATGACAATATCTTTGCTTTCCTTTCCATGCGTCTAGATCCTCAGATCTGTTCATTTTTAATCACCTAAAGCAAAAAGGTTCTATATATATATGGCAAATAACAGAGGAAAAAGCGGACATCCTTGTCTTACGGAGGATCTCATCGGAAAGCTTTCTGTGACTTCCTTATTTACAATAATGCTAGTGAAACAATTAGCATAATCCTTTTGAACTCCCCTATTAAGACTGAGCGTATACATTTACATGCTCCAGTATAAAAAATAAAATATCGTGGCTAACCCGGTCAAAAGCTTCCGCCAGGCCTAGTTGTAACATTGCAACGCGATCTTCAAACACATCACAGCATTCCAACATGCTTCTAGCTACGTGAATGTTTGTAAAAATTATTCGCCCTTTTATTCCACATGGTTGATGTAGCTCTACACTATCTTTAATTAAGTTCTGCAACCGTTTCGCTGGCACCTTCATAATGATTATGTAATCCACATCGGCAAATGTTATAGGCCGATATGAGTTCCCTGAGAGCAATTTGACGGGGTCATAGCTCTTTGGTATGAGCAGCACTTGCATCCTTCTAAATGACGGTAGCATTTCTTCTTTATCATATGCTTCGCTCAAAAATCGATGCAATGCCTGTGCAACTTCACCCTTAAAAGCTTTATAAAAAGCTGCTCCCAATTTATTAGTAACAGGCTATTTTCCAATGGTCAGGTCATCTATAGAAATTTCTACCTCTCGCATGCTGACGGGCTTCTCCAACTTTGCTTTCACAGTGTCATGGAGGCTTGGCAACAGTGTCAAAAAATATTTTTCAAATCCTTCCTCCACTAGCCTTGCGTTCCCTAGCAAGGAGCGAAATTTTTCTACGAACGCTCGTTGTATCTTGTGGGCAGATATGGCAAAATTATTTTTGAAAAGGAATTAAATTACATTACTAATTACTTTGTTGAAAATCGCAGAAAAGTAGTTAAACTACATTACTCATGACTGCTACCAAACAGTAATAAAATTACATTACAATTACTTTTAAATTACTTTCTAGTTTCTATCCATGCAAACACTTAGTAAAACTAGTAAACAAAAGAACAACTTCTTCAGAAGCGATGCACATACATTCTTTCGTCTTCCCGCCAAATTCCGTCCCAGAGAGCTATTCCTTTCCTCTTTCCTACAGCCCTTTCCTTTACAAAAACAAGACAACAGCAAACAAAAAAAGATACCTACAACCCTAGCAGAAGCATGGTCGTACGATCGTGAAATGATCGGCGAACCGAGGGTCTTGCTGGCCCGCAGAGCGGTCTCCGCCGTTTGGAGGGCTCGAAGAAACTAGTGTAAGGTGTTTATTGGAGCACCAAGACCGTAAGCAACGTCCGCAAACCAAAGCGATGGGGGTAGCGTTCGAATCAACAGTGCAGTGCCAACAAGGCTCCGGCTCCACTTCGTCTACCTCTTCGGGTTGGCGCGCGAGCTGCTGGCAATCGGGATCACTACAAGACCCCCCGCGGAAAAGGGGCCATCCTGGCGACTCATGGTGAGGAAAGGGTAGGGGGATCATAATACGGCTTGAGGCGGTCGACATGTACAGTTTCTCGGCCGCGGCGGCGATCATCTGGAGATGGGTTCAAGGGCTCTACTACGTAATTGACGGGAGAAGATTGTTCGAGAATGCGGTAATGTCCATGATAGCGCGATAGGAGTTTGGATGAGAGGCCGGGTGCAGAGGAAGACACCCAGAGCCAAACGAGGGCACCTGAGGTATATGAAGGCGCTGGATTTGTAGGGTCCCGGTTATGCTTTTGTTGAGCCTGGTTTTCCGTTTTGAAGGAGCGCGCCAATTGTCGGCATTTTTCGGCGAATGTGTGCGCTTCAGACAGTAGAGTGGGCTCTCAAGCGTCGGGGTGGTAGGGCAGGATAGTATCCATGGTGGACGTGGGTTCACGACCATATAAAAGAAAGAAGGGGGAGAACCCAGTCGTAGTCTGCGTAGCCGTATTGTAGGCGTACGTTACGAAAGGCAGCACTTAGTCCCAATTAGAGTGAGCGCTATCAACGTACATGGCTAGCATGTCACTAAGAGTGCGATGAAATCGCTCAGTCATGCCGTTCATTCGGGGGTGATACGCTGTGGTGCTCCGGTGAATTATCTGGCACTGTTTGAGAAGGGCTTCGACATGTCGGTGTCGGAAAGAAACGCACGTCCACGGTCACTGATTAACTCTTTCGGTGCGCCGTGACGAAGAACGAGGCGATGCACAATGAACGAAGCAACATCCCGTGCAGTGGCAGAGTGCACGTAACGGGTTAGGTGGTCAACGGCTACGATGACCCAGCGGTTGTTAGCCGACGTGGTCGGAAGCGGGCCATACAGATCGATACCGACACGGTTAAAAGGGCGGCTGGGGCAAGGCAATGGCTGCAACGGAGCGGCTGGCTGAGGGGATGGATTCTTGCGACGTTGGCAGGCGGTACAGGATCGGATGTACTGACGAATGAAGCGGTACATGCCGCGCCAGTAATATCTCATACGCAGTCGAGAATAGGTTTTCATGACACCTGCATGGCCGCATTGGGGATCGGCGTGGAAAGAGGCGCAGATTTCAGCACGGAGATGTCGCGGAATCACGAGAAGCCACTTTCGCCCTGTAGGATGGTAATTGCGGCGGTATAAAAGTCCATCGCGAGTGGCGAAGTGGTGGGCCTGACGACGAAGTGCACGTGACGGAGACAGCTCTGCGGGCGTAGACATGAATGTTAAGAGGGAGGATATCCATGGATCCTTCTGCTGCTCAGATTTCATGTTGGTAATGTTAAGCGGCGACATATCGTAGGCACAAACGAAGCCAGCCGTCGAGTCGTTAGAAAGCGGTGAACGGGAAAGGGCATCAGCGTCGGTGTACTTGCGTCCAGATCGATAGATGACGTGGATATCGTAATCCTGAAGGCGTAATGCCCAGCAGGCGAGGCGGCCGGAGGGGTCTTTGAGGGAGGATAGCTAACAGAGCGCGTGGTGGTCGGTAACAACGTAGAATGGGCGACCGTAAATATAAGGACGAAACTTGGTAATGGCCCATATGATGGCCAGATACTCCTTTTTGGTCACAAAATAGTTCGATTCCGCTTTCGTGAGGGTACGACTAGCATACGCGACGACATACTCGGAATATCCAGGTTTCCGTTGAGCAAGAACAGCGCCCAGACCTAAGCCACTTGCATCAGTGTGTATTTCGGTCGAGCAGGCAGGGTCAAAATGGCGGAGTATAGGGGGAGAGACCAGTACACGGCGTAGTGTACTGAACGCAGCATCACAGACTGGTGACCAAGAGGAGAGGTTCGGGCCTCCGGCGAGCAATTGCGTTAAAGGGGCGATGATACTGGCGAAGTTGCGGATAAAACGGCGGAAATACGAACATAGACCGATAAAACTGCGAAGTTCTTTCAAGGTTGTGGGCTTGGGGAAGTCTGCGACAGCACGAAGTTTGGCAGGATCCGGTAGAACGCCATCCTTGGATATGACATGACCAAGTATTGTGAGCTTGGTAGCGGCAAACTGACATTTCTTCAAGTTGAGGTGTAGGCCGACTCCAGTAAGGCACGTAAGGACACGCTGAAGGCGCAGAAGGTGGGAAGGGAAATCTTTCCAGAAAACGACAATGTCATCTAGAGAACAAAGACAAGTTTCCCATTTGAGCCCACTGAGAATGTTATCCATCATTCTCTTGAAGGTGGCGGGGGCGTTGCACAGTCCGAACGGCATCACATTGAATTCTTACAAGCAATCGGGAGTGATGAATTCTGTTTTCGGGCGGTCAGCGGAAGCCATCGGTACTTGCCAATAGCCAGAGCGCAAATCTAGCGACGAAAAGAACTCCGCTCCTTGCAAACAATCTAGCGAGTCGTCAATTCGTGGTAGTGGGTAAACATCTTTGCGGGTTATCTTATTCAGACGCTGGTAGTCCACACAGAAGCGGATCGTGCCATCTTTCTTCGTCACCAACCCTACGGGGGAGGCCCAAGGGCTATGAGATGGTCGTATGATGCCCCGTTGAAGCATATCGGCGACATTGTCACGAATGACGCGGCGCTCAGTGGGCGACACGCGATATGGTCGCTGCGGCAGGGGAGCATGAGGATCAGTGTCGATTGCATGAGAAACGGTCAAGGCGCGGCCCAAGGAAGGCTGGGACACGTCAAAAGATGCACCGAAGCGCTGAAGGAGGGCGACTATTTGGTCCCGTTGGGCGGACGGAAGGTCGGTCGCGATAGCTCGATGAAGGGCGTCGACAGGAAGCTCATCACTCGTAGCAGCACAAGACGTCAGGGCAGCGACGTGAGGAAAAACTTCAGGTTCGGAGAAAATCTAAGTGCGATCAGGGTCCAGCTCTTCAATGTAGCCAAGGCACTCCCCGCGAAGAACAGCCGTTGGGCAGGGAAAAGGGTTGGAAGCATAGATGACACAGCTGCCATCAGAAATCGTTAGAACGGCGAAAGGAAGAAGGAGGCGCTTATGGTGGGCGGATGCGAGTTTGGGCGTAAAGAGAACAGGACTAGGGAGGGCAGATGTCGAAATAAGGGGAACGAGAACAGAAGAAAAGGGAGGAATGTCGGTGTCTGCAGCTACAAGGAGTTTAGCAGGGCGCACAGGCGGGTCACACAGAGAAACATTACACACAGGGGAAAGCTCCACTTCAACAAGGGCACAATCAATCACAGCACTGTGAGTCGACAGAAAGTCGAAGCCGAGGATGATGTCTGGGAGCAGTCGTAAAGCACCACCATCTCGACGAGATACGTAATGTCTTTGATGCAAACTCGTACCGTGTACGCTGCCACAGGGGTTATGCGCTCTGAACTGGCCGTACGAAGCGAAAAGGCAGAAAGCGGCGTCGTGACCTTGCGAATTTTGCGGCGAAGGGCATCACTAATTACGGAAACGGCAGCACCTGTACCCACTAGCGCAAGAACAGGAAAACCTTCTACGAACACTTCAATGACGTTGGCGGGAGAAGGCGGAGGACTTAACGAGTTCGTCAAACGCGCAGTTCTTGCCTCCGGAACTGCGGCATTTTGTTTTCCCCTTGAGTAGGGCCCTGTCGCCGGAGCATTGGCGAAATGGAACGTCGGCGAGGCGAAGGCGAACGGCGTGTCGAGTACTCAGCCCGAGGTAGAGACGATCCAGAGGAGACGCTGCTCAAGGGCGGCTCGGGATCGTAGTGGTACTGACGGACTGTGTTCTCAGGATGAAGCGGGCGCTGACGGCAAAGGCGAGCGACGTGACCCGGGAGCTCGCAAGCATAGCAAATTGGGCGATTGTCGGCGGTTCGCCATGGGTTCGTAATGCGGCGTCGCGGTCGAGGGATTGGAGACTGAGGGGCCATGAAACGAGGTGGAGCATAAAATGTAGGGCCGTTCTGGTGAGCCGATGTAGGAAGCGGACCGCGCGTTCCAGCGATTACTTGAGCGTAAGTGAGTGGGGCTTGCACAGGAGCGATGGGAACACTAGAAGGCAGCGCTTCGGCGACTTTCTCCTCGATAACTTGTCGGATAGCCGGCGAGATGGATGGCGCGTTGGCCGGCGCGAATTGCGAAGTGCAGACGGTCGGCTGAACTGGATGGAGGAGGGACAGCTGGCGTGCAACTTCTTCGCGGATGAAGTCTTGGAGATTCTGCATAAATTGAGACTGTTCCGCAGATGGCGTAGCCAGTGCCAAGCCAGCAATGCCGGCAGGTGCGGCAGTCCGCCCTGTAGAAGCGCGTTGCTTTCGTAGCTCTTCAAACCTCTGGCACAGTGTTATAATGTCGGATACGGAAGTAGGGTCCCTGGCCGACATCATATAGTACGCATCATCAGTGAGACCTTTTAGAACATGTGTGACTCTTCGGGCTCGGGCATGGACGGATTGACCCTCTTGCAGAGGTCAACCACGTCCTCAATGTAGCTGGTAAACGTTTCCTCGGGAAGTTGAAGCCGTGCATGGAGGCGTTGTTCGGCGCGGAGTTTACGTACCGCAGGACGGCCGAAGACATCCGCGAAGTTCTTCTTGAAGACAGACCACGTCGGAAGATCGGCTTCGTGGTTTCGAAACCACAGATTCGCCACGTCCGTGAGGTAAAAGAGGACGTTGCTCAGTTTTATGGAATCGTCCTAGCGGTTGTAAGTGCCGACGCGCTCGAAAAGGCCAGCCAGTCGTCAACGTCACGGTCGTCGGTACCACTGAAGAAAGGTGGGTCACGGGGGCGTTGTGCCCCGGGACACAAGATGGTGGCAGGAGTGGCAGGGATGGGAGCCGATGGTTGGCTGGGAGCGTCCTGCATGGTTGTGACCGAAGGCGGTAGCGTGCGGTTCCGAAGTTCCAGGGTGAAATTTGCGTGGAGGACTGGGGCGACGACCGAGACACCTCCACAAATGTAAGGTGTTTATTGGAGCACCAAGCCCGTAAGCAGCGTCCGCAAACCAAGGCGACGGGGGTAGCGTTCGAATCAACAGTGCAGTGCCAACAATGCTCCGGCTCCACTTCGTCTACCTCTTCGGGTTGGCGCGCGAGCTGATGGCGAAAGGGATTACTACACTAGGTTATTCATTCCTTCCGCAGTCCCAAGAATCGGCGTCGGCACCCTGTGCTCACTGCTCAGCAATGCTCAAGCCAAGGTGGCTCACGCCATGTACCCTTCCGCATATCTTTCTCAAGCGCAGTCCCCCCTCGTCACTTGGTGACGAGAGTAACGAGGCACCACTTTACCCTAGCCGACGTAACAGGGAGTGCCACTGCGCCGCGCTCCCAACTAGTTTTCAACAAGACTTCTTGCACCATCGCTCCCTTCGGCATTCCCCTGACGCCTTGTATCGGGCTGCTTGGAGAATAGTTGCCTTGGGATAGCCGCACTAAGTGACCCTGATACACACGAGGTCTCAGACGCACTGTTCTGCTCAATTCCGTCTCCTTTTTGCCGATCCGTTACGCTGGCTTCGCTTGCCGCACGTCGTTCCTGCTTTCGCGGCACTCTACTTTGTTTTGTATTGAAGGAGTAGTGGAGCACTTTAGTAAAAGTAATTTCGAAAGCAACTAATTACGTTTGCTGCGCAATTACTACCAAAAAGTAATTCATTACATTACAAATTACCAGAAAAAGTAATTACATTACACTAATTTTATTACTGTAATTCAATTACTGCCATGTCGGAACTTCACAGGAATACATATTGCTGTATCAGTATAAAATAGCCGAAGCCAATCACGCCTAGTATAAAAGTGCAATCCACTCTCGCGCTGTGCGATTAACATCGCCATATTCATGGAGTTCCTCCTGCGCCTCTCCTTCATTTAAGCCAGGTAAATACTCCATAAACATACGCGATCTGGCCGAGTGGGACAAGGTTCATTAGCGTAACGTCGGGCGAATACACCACACCGCGTGACAGAACTAGCAATGCTTTCGATAGCACCTACGCACACTTAAGTTCACCCCTAGGATGTTTGTTCCATCTTCTCTGTGCTATAAGTATGAGGGGTTTAGGCTGAGAATGTTACAAGCTACTGTTGGGGTTGGCTCTTCAGACAAATAATTGGCCACTTTTAGGGAAGGATGCAAAGCAGCAAGCACGCTCCAACTGTGTTTACATGTAACATTGGCACAGTACTTCTTTCAGTAACTGTTAACGAATCAATCCCTTATTAAAAATTGGCTCAACTTCGTGGATTCCCTCAAACTTTCGAGTTCCTGGTATATTCGCTCTGGCAAGACTATTTAATTGGCCAGGCTTCTTGGTCAGCTTAGCTAGCCGATTGACCACACAGAGCAGGCAGTTTTGGGTTCGAACCCCGCCGCAGGCAAAATTTCTTTTCAACTGTAAAGTTTTCATTAAATCCGACTTGGGTGCGAGTTCCACCACTGTAGCGAACGTAGCTAGCCCCTAGAGAAGCAAGCCGGATCACGTGAAGCGTATCTTCGCAAACGAAAGAGGCGCTCGATTCAATTTGCGCGCTTTAAAGGTAAAAGTCCCTTTTTTTTTCGTTCGTTCTACTTGTTGTCGAGTGGCAACACTGCAAATTTTGATCCTGTGCCATCCCAGTTGCTCGTTGACTTTATACAGGCTACTGTCAGGTCCGTTACTGCTCTACAGCACTGTGCCTGACCCATACGAAAAAATCTGTCTTAGCCTCCCATTTTACCCGAAGAATAAAGTGACATAATCTTTGATGATATGCTATGAATGAGAAAGGATTCTAGCTGCCATTCTCGCGTTCGCAGCAAGCATTTGTGCGCTTAATTTCGTCTACCGTGTCCTCAATAAGGGGTTCGGAGAGTGAGTTGTTGGATGGGAAATTATGCCGGTTTGCTTCCTTGCTCTGGTTTGCCACTGCTAGAATGTTTCGTCTCAAAGCCAGAAGATCTGAAATTTTTCTTCACTAGAGGCGTTGACGCCCGACAAAGTTTTCCTGAAACGAAATAAAACACCCAGCTTCCACAGGCCAAGGTATACGTAGATGAGTCAAATTATGCAGTTTCCTTAGTACTGAAGTAGTAATTTGAAATAATTGAGACACAGAAATACACGTGAGCAAGGACATTACACGCGATCTGCTGATGCAAGGGAAAAACACTTTACGCGAGAGAACAAACATCCGCCAGAGGCCCGAGTTGTACAGTGATCACTGTCAACAGTCACAATCAATGCGCGAAATTATAAAGCGTGGGATACAGCTCTGCACATTTGCCTAAAATATTTTTCCGCGTCATTCCCATGGTTCATTTTGCCAGTTCCAGCACGCGTTCACGATTGCAGTCGAAAGAGCCACTTCTGCCGGCACTATACCAAGGCGCTCCACATATGCGAGGCACATAAAAGCTCTACTATTCTAGCAGAAAGATCGCACTACCGAGATTGAATGACCTCTTACCAAGACAGCTTGTGCAGCAGCTCCAGTTCGTTCTATAACAACGATGTGCACTGTGCATCATTGGTGCTTTAGTTAATACTTGCCGTGTGAAGCATCGGCAGCTCGCTGACTTACCGACTTCTTGCCGAGCTTTCCTGCCGACTAGGTTAGTCAAGTACCTTAAAATAGACTTACGCAGGCCAAGACCGAAGCTTATATTGAACAAATAAAGAATACAGGATTGCACTTAGCTTTGCTTGAGAGCTTAATGGCGAAACCCTGTCCTCCTCCTTCGCTTTTTCCTCTTTTGTCTACCTCTTCTTTTGTTCCTCTATCTTACGTGTTTGTGTACTCGTTATAAATTCAATACTTTTCTTTCTTTGGGTTTAGTTGTGAGAACCTATTGCGACGTCCTTACCGTGGAAATTATGTTGACGTCAGGACCTATTACAACGTCTCAAGAGTCTCGCCGACATATCTCGGCGGGTACATCTCGCAGAATCTAGCGGAGAGATCTCGCAAACACGATATATTCACCCTAAGGCTAGAAAGGCTTTCGCTTAATTAACTCGAATATTAACGTGCGCTACACTACTTACGAAAGCATCACAACGCAGTTTACCGCACGTTATTACATTTAGTACATCGCACGTACGCTATCGAGAGGTGACGCCATGTTATGGCTTCGGCCCAGTTAGTCTTGCTTTACAGCCATAATGCTGCGTTTTGGTGGACGTTAATAGGTAATTATCCCCTTTTAAATCTAAATAAATATGCTTTTTTTCGTTGCTCTCCTTAATTAGTCACCCTTATATAACTAAGTAAGTGCGCTGATTTTCGTTGCGCTCTACAGTTATTAACCCATTTAAAACTAAATGAAAGCGCTCATTTTCATTGCCGTCTACAATCACTGTTTTGTTCTAAGTAACGACTGCAAGTGATTTCCTGGACATGACGGAAACTCTTTTTATAAAAGTGCGCATTTTTTTCTATTATCTGCACTTTATGCAATGAATAAAGACAATTTGTTTCGGCGATACAATGCCTAAAAGCCAAACATTGGCAGGGCTTGCGTCATCCTAGTCAGGAGAACCGACCTGAAGGAGCTCAGTGCAGCGACAGAAAATTGTGGTCCTTAGCAATGCTTTTACATGTCGTTTGCCTTTTCTGGCAATAGCTCCGGGCATTCGATGCTCGCATGGTGCTACTGAAAATCTAGAACGCTGTATGAAGACAATTTCTGTTATTCATAATCAACGGTCACGCAGAAGCCGCGTAGGTGTATCAGAGAACAAAGAAGGAGATATGCGCGGGAGGCTGAAGGAAGAAACAGGAAAGAATCGGACAACAAGCAGCCGCAAACATCGTCATCGAGGAAGGAGCGCAAGACTAGTGCAGCGAAAGCGGTAGTGGCAGCGAAAGGACGGGGCATAACCTCTACGCTACTTTTTGCATTTTTGCAGTCTTTTGCGGTGAGATGACTGGTGTATCCCATCCTGCATATCGTGTTGCGGCGCCTTGCTATCAGCATATTGCTCAGCTACCGGTCCCATGAAGATCCGCGCACGGCTGCAACTGTTCGCATCGCCCTTCGCTGAGGATTCAACGCCCCCCTTGTCAGCGGAAGAATTCTTGCCGGAACTTTCTTGTAATGGTGTGCTAGGAGGATCATTCACTCTGGCAGCGGTAGCGAAAGGACGTGGCCTAACCTCTACGATACTTTTTGCATTTTTTGCAGGTAGACACTTTTTTGAATTCAGTGACCTCTCACTACTCCTGTTTCCTCTCTGTTATCTCACTGTCTAATGAGTCACAGCTTAGAACACTTCATAATGACGCGTTGTTATGTATGTCGTGGAACTTGCGTGATGACGGAAACTTCATTGTTTGAAGTGAATTCGAAATCCGCTTTCATGGCTCTGCGTGTTCAAAAATGAGTGAAGGGACATTTCTGGAAATGCGCAAACCTAAAATGAAGTCGTGGAAATGTGAAACGTGCAGAGTCGGTGGCGCGAAAGGTAGCGGCTCTGCTGCGAACCAGATGGAGGATGCTGACCTTAAGGTCATTGTTATAGAAATGAACAGAAAGCTTACTTCCCTTCTTCCAGTGAATGAGAAAATTGACAGTATAGAAGAGTCTGTTAACATGGACAGTCGGTTTGAGGAGTTCCGGAGGCGTCTTGACACACAAGACAAAGAAATTAAACGCATCAAAGGAATGGTTGACAAATTTGAAATTGACAGGGCAACGAAAGAAATTGACCAAGTAACTTGAAGTTGACGATCTCGAATGGCGCAGCAGACACCTTAACATTGAAATTCATGGTGTTCCTGAAACAGCTGAGGAAGATGTGCTCGAAAAGGTGAATCAAATTGCTGCAAAGCTATAGACTGAAGAACTTGATGAGACCGATGTTACAGCCTTTCACCGCCAGCCTGC
This sequence comes from Amblyomma maculatum, assembly GCF_055883805.1. NCBI lineage: Eukaryota > Metazoa > Arthropoda > Arachnida > Ixodida > Ixodidae > Amblyomma > Amblyomma maculatum. The sequence goes on from NC_139346.1 coordinate 69,096,957, forward strand.
AAAGGAAGGAAAGGGGCCAGGAGTTATTGTTCGCTTCGTGCAGTAGTGTACGCGAGATTCCTGGCTCCAAAAACCAAAAAAGGAAAATGTTGCCAAAAATAGAGAAGGACATGTACATCACTGAAAACTTGACTAAGAACTCTAGGACCATCTTTGCGGCTGCGAAAACGTTGGCAAAGGAGGCGGGCTATAATTTCGTATGGCACGCTAATGGTAAAGTGCTAGACCGCAGAAAGAGTGGAGATTAAGCAGATGTAATCAGGAGCCTGAGTGATTTGTCAGCTTTGAGCGGATAAACTGTTCTACAAATTACCCTTTCAGACAACCCGAACAATGGATGGTGCCAACAGCATGCCTAAACTCCGGGCAAGAACGTTTGCAATTCACACTCCCTTCCCTTCTAAACGCTTATACATCTGCACATTTTGACTTATTCACGTGTACTCATAAGGTATTGCGTAGGATGTATATAGAAGGTAGCTCCGAACAATTTTCATCCTGTGTTGTGCCAAAATAAGTCTTTGCTTCTGTGTCTTATATTTTATGTATGAGAGTGTAATATGTAATAACAATCTTTTTATCGCTGTGTTTACTCAGTACGCTTGAAGCGCTCTTGCGATGTATAGCATTACACTTTTGTTCTTTTTTTCGTTTATACGACACCAGAAGTTGAGTCTTGTTTGTCTTCTGCTGTTGCCTGTAAAATGGGGGCTGCGGCTTTGTCAAGCTATATTTTTACAGCTTTTTCTGCAGCTCCTCTGTCAATATATCTTTGAGCCAGAAATAAAATTTATTTATTTATTTATTTACTTTGCAAGAGTAGACCAAACATGGCTCATCTAGGGGACATTACAGTAACATAATTGCTAAAATATTTTTACACTAAAAACAGTCGTTTTCTTCGCTGTTTTCATTTAAATGTTCACTCCATAGCAAAAAGGGTTGAGGAACTTGAAAGTTTGTTTAGTGAGTTACGAAACCCTTTCGATACAGTAATGTTTACGGAAACAAGGCAAACACGCAGTTTTCATCTTTTTCACATGCCCACGATGAAAACGTTTAGCGTAGTTAGGTCGCCTCGTAGGGGAGGTGGCGTGTAGCTACTGGTGAAGGAATCCTTGCAGGCGAATTTATTGGATGAATTCACCTGTGTCAAAAAATGATTATAAGATGGTTTGTGTAAAATGACAAATTGCATTCTTAGCTGCCTGCTACCGTCCTCCAGATGGAAGCATATCATAGTTTTATAGCTTCATGGACCATTTCTAAGCGTTTATAAATGAACATAAATTTAATGTTATCATCGGTAGTGACTTTAACATTGACTTCGGTAGTAACAGCGTAGCAAAACTTTATTTTGAAAACCTTTTTGCCTGCAAAGACTGCAGAAACTGCATTGAGTGACCAACTCGAGTGACATTCTCCTCGCAAACCATTATTGATTTGTTTATAAGCAATTATGGCACTTCTTCGGTAAAGAGCCGTGTTCTTAACATTGCGAACGCTCATACACCTATAACATATCATGTGACTCAAACCGCCTTGGATGCTTTTCGAGTAGAAATCTGCCAGATCTGTAATTGGAATACTGTTCTAGCTGAAACCAACCCAGAAATCTCCCACAAGACTTTCTTGTAACAATTTGCGCATATTTATAAAAACACTTTGTCCAGAAGCATAGTCCGAGTATTAAAGGGGCTCGTAAGCCATGGTATACTCGAGCGCATCTTAAAAACAATTATAGAAAAGATTCCCTTTTTAAGAAATTTATACGGACCAAAAATGAAACTTACCTTCGCACCTTTAAAATCTTTCGCAATGCGTTAACTAAAGAGCTGAAGAAGGCGAGGGGTATGTAATATATGCGAATTTTCTTATTTTGTTCAGGCACAGATGTCTTCTAGAATAAATTAAATTCACTAATGGGACGAAATTCAGGAATTGAAGCAGTTAAGGAAATTATCCACCAGGATCAAACAATTACTAGGCAGGCTATGGTTGATACCTTTAATGATTATTTTGTTCATAGAGATTTTAACGTTGTATCGCAGGTTGCTTATAATGTATCAAGTCAAGCAAATACATATTCATTCTTCTTAGAATCCACAGATGCAAACGAAGGGCAGTCTATATCTTTAAGCATCAAGAACTCTCACGATTGTGATGCGAACGGTGTACAGATAAGGCCGATTAAATATGTTATTGATATAATAAGCCCCGTGTGCTTGCCTATAACTACAATTGTTCCATATCTTTGGGTATATTCCCGTCAGAAATGCAAATAGCACGTGTAATATCTGTCTATAAGAAAGGTTCGAGGCATAAAGTCAACAACCATAGGCCTATATCAATCCTCCCCGCGTTTTCTAAAGGCGTGGAAAAAATAATTTGTAACCGTTTATATTCATTTTCTAATAAACATAGCATTATAACAACATGCAACTACGATCCCAGAAGAACCGATCTACAGAATTGGCACTTCTGTATGAAAAAAATAATATATGTTTCACTATTTCGAGATAAAACAAGTCGTTGCAGGTGTATTTGTTGACTCCACTCAGGAATTTGATTATATTTTTTATAGGATTCTCTTCGAAAAATTAGAGCTATATGGCATCCGTGGGCTTACCCTTACTTTGGTGAAACGCTATCTTTCACATAGGTGTAAGTTTGTTTCTGTTAACACTTTGATGTCGGGCAAGAAGCAAATCATATCCGGCGTCGAACAACGTAGCATTTTGGACCCTCTGCTTTTCATTGTGAACGTAAATAACCTGGTTAGTATAGCGTCAGAAACTAAATTCATTCTTTATGCTGATGACACAAATATACTTACTGCCTCTCTAAATGTCAATGACGCAATTGTAAAAGCAAATGATGTCCTGCGAGGGTTAGATATATGGACGAGAAATAACCACCTAGAGGGTTATGCTACAAAAACAAAGGCAATATTTTTTCAATATAGAGGTAAACAGGTGGCCATGAATACTGACCTAATATTTAAATCTTCGAAGATAGAAATAATGCCATGCGTTAAAGCTCTTGGAGTACATTTTTCCGAACACCTGCAGTGGGATGGCCATGTAAATTCTGTGCTGACAGACTAAGCAGTACGGTAGAGACAGTAAATCGAAACAGATGTTTTTTTTTACCTGAGAGTGTGAAGTTAATCATATACAGGTCACTGTTCGTATTCTACTCAAATTATTCATTTCTAGTATGGGGCACAACCACAAAGGATAATCTAAACAAGTTATTAACAGCACAAAAGAAATTTCCACGCACTATTGTTAACGTACCATACCTGCAATATACCGCTCAGCTTTTTAGAGTTCAATATACTTAGAGTTAGTGAGCTATATAGGTTTGACAGACTAAGCAGTACGGTAGGGACAGTAAATCGAAACAGATGTTTTTTTACCTGAGAGTGTGAAGTTAATCATATACAGGTCACTGTTCGTATTCTACTCAAATTATTCATTTCTAGTATGGGGCACAACCACAAAGGGTAATCTAAACAAGTTATTAACAGCACAAAGGAAATTTCCACGCACTATTGTTAACGTACCATACCTGCAATATACCGCTCAGCTTTTCAGAGTTCAATATACTTAGAGTTAGTGAGCTATATAGGTTTAGGTTATCTTGAGAATATATTAGTCAAAAGCGCGGAAGCAATACCCTTATCGAAATTTCCAGACTATGCTTAGCCTATCCAGTATACACCACCAGGTCTGCCCCATTTTGGAAAATATTTACCTGCCCGACTAATTACGGTCGACAAATGCTGCGTGATCTGTTACCAGGGGTACTAAAAGACTATATAAATTAATGTACTGACATTTCTAAACTGACCCTTTCTGATCTCATTGCCATGCTCATCCGCTGAAACTTACTGAATCGTACTTGGAAATCCTGTGATAGGCGCTCAATTGGTGCAGTGTTATGTAGTTTACTTTATTAAGCTGCATGTTTGTAACACTTGCTATGGTTCCATTTTTACTGCTGTATATTTTGCTTTGTACTGACTGGCGGTCTTGAATTTTATTGAAATGAACGGCCCAGTTACTTTCCAAAATGCAGCCGAGATTTTTGTGGACAACTTCATGGCTCTATTAGAATTTTATTTATGTGCCACGACTCTCCTATTTGAGAACCAAGTTTTTGTTCAAAAGAATGGAATATGTATTGGTTCATGTGTGGCACTGGCGCTGTCTAACATTTTTTTTTTTTTTTTTTTTTGAGGGTATTGACAAAACCCTGTCAGGTGCTTTTCATGGGAGCACAGTTTTCAAGGCCTTTAGGTATGTCGACGACTTTTTAATTTTTCTAAGGAAACGCTCACCCTTGACCTACCCGCAGATCGCGGAGGAAATTTTAACTGCTTTTAAACACCACACAACTTGTATGGATTTTACCTATGAACTCCCCAAGGGAAACAGTTTGCAGTTTTTAGATATTGACATTAGCATTACTGACGAAGGTGCTTGCTGGATCTATTGTTCTCGTGCCCGTAAGGAATTATTGCCGTTCGATTCTACACATTCGAAAACAGTCAAGCGTGCCATCGGCACAGTGTGCCTCGAATCTTCACTCAAAAAATCATGTTGTCACAAATAGCAGCAAAGCTTCGACGTACAGAACCTTAAGCTTAAACAAGCTGGTTTTCCTTCTTCGGTTTTAAGTTCCGTCACCTAGACGCTACTCAAAAAGGATAAAAAAAGGAAAGAGACACAAGGACGAAGGCAAAGCAGCAGGAAATAAAGTTAAGCCGGTGGTAATTCCTTATTGACATAAAGTTGCCCACAATTTGAAGCATGTGGCCGTAAAGTACAGAGCTCGCGTCGTCTTTTCTGCCTCCAGGAAACACGAATCATTATGTAGAAAGATCAATTCTGGAAGCAATAGCAAGAAAGTATGTGAAAATAAACATGCTAACCCTTTTGTGGAATGGGCTGTGGGGGTAGTGTATACCATCCCGCTGCCTTGTGGAAAGATTTACATTAGACAACCGGGCCGGTGCATTGATGAGCGTTTGAGAGAGCACAAACTATCGCTTAAGAACGGAACAGGCTCGAATCTACCACTTGACTACAAGGAATGCCGGAAAGAAGATAAAAAGAATTGCGATGCCAGACTTGAAGATACAAGAATCATCCGCAAAAGCAAAGACACAGTTGCACGCGAACTGATTGAGGCCCAAAAAATCATAAAGAGTGGGAGTGCCTGCGTTAGCACACCCTCAATCATGATATGCAAAAAAAGAGTGCAAGTTTTTAGATATGTTTAAGATACCATTGTTCACGCATGTCCTTTCTGGTGCCTTATTTGTGAACGCACGCGCATTTTTTTCTCTCTTTGTTCTCCTTTTTCCTTCCCCTGCCCTGTAATGGATATATAAGCAGCTGTTTTTTCAGCTTCAATAAATTTTTGCAAGTAGCGCATGTCCGGTCGTTTCTTCCTCTGTGTGGCGTAAATTGTGTGGCGCTGAAAATATTAGTAGCCATGCACCAATATGCCCCACAAAGTGTTTTACTGAAGTTACTTTTAGGGTAAGTTCACGTATTTTCAACATTTTTTTTGCATTTATGTTCCATCTTGAAGGTAAGCACCCATACGTGATTCATATCTGACACGCCTCCAAGGCTATAACCTCGAGGAGCATATACAAACGAGCTAGCGCATCCCGAAAGTCTTCGGCGTACGTGATGCGGCCGACTTTTTACATCGGCGTGCAAGAAAATTGTGTTCCTGATAGCAGCTGCAGCAAAACCACTTGGTAATCCTGCTTCGTTGAAACCAAATACCTATTTCCGCGGCCAAGCAGGATTGCTGACACGGCTGCGTTGGAGCACATAAAAATACGTCCGTTCGCCTCTGCGGCCGCAAATAGAATCTATACCCCACGTAGGTTCTTTGGTACAAAGCTGATTCGAGGGGTCGCTGCCGAACGCGCTGCAGTGCATGCTGCTTGGTGACCTGTGTTTGGGATGTGTACAGATGTCAAAGCAGTATTATTTTTAACTTTTTAAATAATTAAAAGAACAAACAATTTAACAAAAAGTCATGAAACGAGTACACGGTGTTAGAGGCGCTATTGTGGCTACTCTTTAGGCGAACCTTAAACGTCCTCTTATTCTTAAAACGACTGCATGTAGAGACATTCCAAGTAAAAATGCCTTCAATTGTTCTAGAAAAAACACAACGGCCTATATTAGTTAGTTCATATGAAATTTTTATTAAAGATAGCTTGACAACAAGTAAAAGAGAGCAGTGGTTGGCCTGTTTACTCATCTCGGTCAAGCGTTTTACTTGCAGCCATTTCCACATCTTCGTTGTCTGTTTCTGCAGTCTGCGTGATCGGGTCTATACAGAACGTAAAAAGCAATACCATAAACAGGACAAAGGATTGGTTTGTACAAGTGCATTATGCCATTTAGCAGACGTGAATGGACAACATAGGTTCCTTAATGAGCTAAGTACGTGCTAATCGAAGTAAATTGATGCGTCGTGCCAACACAAACACTGTGCATATCAATAATGCAAACGTAAAATTAATCGTTTCCACAAAACACTTAATCTGGTAGAACTTCCGTAGGGATACCGGTGTTACGCAATATTTATCTCTAGACTGAAGAATGAATCTTAGCACATAAGGTAAAGAAAAACAAACGCGAGGCAGATTTAGGAATAGTCGCTTTGTTTCAATAAATACCAGCATGATAAACATATTTTTAAACATCTTTTTCAACCTGTCTCTCTAGATGTAAGTGCTACTTCAAACATGTGCTTCCGGTATTTCCTCACCGTTACCAGTGTAGCAATATGTCCAGTTGATTTTCTTTACGCTTGCAAGGAGACCCGGGTCTCTAGAACTCTGCGGTAATCGTTCCAATAACTGCTGCGTAACGAAAGGGAGGCAAAAGAAGGGACACAGGAGAAAGCTCATTGGTTTACAACTGAATTAATTAAGGGCTGGTCAGCCAGTGTGAATGTTTCAATGGCAGCCAGCCCTAAACATCCTATGTACGCATGAGATGACTGTAAGCAGCAACAATGCCTTAAAATATCCAGCACGTCCAGCATTCAGTACCAATATAACATTATGCCTTTTGCAATAGTCCCGCGAGGCGTACGCTGATAAATTCGTCCCAACTCCTCGCTATCGAATATGCTCCTAATTTTTCCTTATCTATGAGTCACAGCCGCTATCTTAATTGAAAGAGTATACCGGCCAAACTCGACGAAGTGAATATAAAAGGTTAAACGTACTTTATCTGCGTCCCCATCCGAGGTTAAGTACCAAATCCTTGTGAGGACAGAAAAGATAAATCATCAACGCATATAGGCTATTGTAAGAGATGTATGTTTGGAAGAATCGCAAGTTGTTGAGAATGGAAATCGTGGAAGGCCATATGATAGGAGAGCATTCTGATTAATATTGCCTTCAACCTCTGGGATGACGCCGCCCGGCTTCGCAACGTCTACTTCAGCCTTGAAGATGGCGCTCGGACATGGTTCGAGAACCATGAAGACCAGCTGTCATCCTGGAGTGAGTTCAAGCGTCATCTTGCGGCTGCTTACGGTAGCTCAGATCGCCGCGAACGGGCCGAACGCGCTCTCCAATCTCGGGTTCAAATGCCCAACGAGACGGTCGCGGCATATATCGAAGACATGACACGCCTCTTCAAGCGGGCAGACCCTACAATGTCCGAGGACAAAAAGCTGCGCTACCTTATGCTTGGCGTTAAAGAGCAGCTTTTTGCTGGCCTGGTGCGCAGCCCACCGAAAACTGTCGCAGAATTCCTTGCGGAAACATCCACAATAGAAAGAGTGCTTCAGCAGCGAGCTTCGGCACAGAATCGTACCGTCCACGCCACCTCCGTCTCTGCCGAGTTACCATCGCATGGCATGGACGCATCGGCGCTACGTGAGCTCGTACGTTCGATTGTGCGCGACGAACTCAGACTGCTGTATGGCGCACATCAACCAGCTTCTACCTCCATTGCGAGCGTTGTCCGCGACGAAGTGCAGCAAGCGCTCCGGCCTCCGTTTCCAAGCGGTGAACCTCACCCTGCTCCTCCCCTTACGCCACCTGAGTGCCAGCGTCCCACATACGCCGAGGTGCTACAATACTCGCCACCCCAGTCGCCGACCCTCATTCCTGCTAACGTAGCTGCACCAACAACTCCGGCTCCCGTGATCCAGTACGTAACGGATTCCCGACAGTCTAGACGGAAAGCAGACGAGTGGCGTACCCCCGACCGACGGCCTTTATGCTTTCACTGCGGCGAACCAGGACATGTCTATCGGCGCTGTCCCTACCGTCGACTGGGCCTCGAAGGTTTTTCCGCCGATTCTCCGCGGCCTCGCTACGGCGAACGGCCCCGAGCCGTTGAAGATTTCCTCAATGACCAGCGCCGTGGTGTTCCGTCTCGTCTGCGGCAATCTCGATCACCGTCGCCCAGGGCTCGCCCTTCGCAATCTGCTGCGAGGTCCTCATGGGCAGCGCAGGGCCGATTGCCCAGCCCCCAGCGGGAAAACTGAAACCAGCGACCTTCGGGGGTAGGCTCGCTGGACATCGCTGCGCGGGAGACCCCCCATCGACGCGGACACGGAAACTCTGCGAATCGACATTGGAAAAGTCCGCGGTTGCCGATTATAACGCTACCTCGACGCCACCACGACGCACCCGCAACGACGACGAATTGCCGGTGGAACCGACGACGCACCAACGCACCCGCAACAACGACGAATTGCCGGTGAAACAGACAACGCAACAATGCACCCGCAACAACGACGAATTGCCGGTGAAACAGACGACGCAACAACGCACCCGCAACAACGACGCATTGCCGGTGGAACAGATGACATGACAACGCACCCGCAACGACGAAGAATTGCCGGTGGAACGGACACCGCAACAACGCGCCTGCAACAACGACGAATTGCAGGTGAAGCATACCGCGTACACCGACGCAGAGCACTCAAACACTCAGAAGCCTGATATTCGCGAGAAGCTGTCGTCGGACATACCAGTAATACTGGATGGTCGCCATGTTCGAGCTTTGTTGGATACTGGCGCTGATTATTCTATTTTGAGCAGCCAGTTTGCCGCGATTCTCAAGAAGGTTTTGACTCCGTGGGCTGGCACACACGTTCGCACTGCGGGTGGTCATCTGGTTACTCCTCTAGGCATGTGCACGGCCAGGGTTCAAATTCAACAGTCGACATTTGTGGTAAGCTGCCTCGTTCTGAAAAGCTGCTCACGTGACCTAATTCTGGGCGTAGATTTTCTTCGTGAATATGGCGCAATTATTGACCTCCGGGATTTTAAGGTCTCGTTTTCAACTGAGAAAGCAGTGGCCCTCAGCAGTACACAGCGACCACTCAATGTGCTTCGAGTTTATGCGGACAGTGTCACGCTGCCACCCCGAACCAGCACCTTCGTTAATGTCAAATGCAATGCACTTCACGATGGTGGTGCAATAGCCGAAACTAACCTCTCGTTACTGTTGACGCAGGGAGTCTGCGTGGCTCGCAGTTTGATCCATCTTAACTGTGGCCAGTCCAAGGTACTTGTTACCAATTTTTCGCACGAGTATCGACACCTTTTTCGGAATACTTCCGTAGCTTTCGCAGAACGCATATCTGAAGTCTCCGAGTGCTTGTCCACAGAAACCGTACCACCGCCCACATCCCTCGACAACCTCGATATTAGCTCAGAGCTATCGGTGAACCAGCGTGAACAGCTGTTTTCATTATTACTTGAATTCAGATAGTGTTTTGCATCATCGTCAAAAGTGCATCAGACTCCCATTGCCAAGCACCAGATCGTGACGTTCGACGATGTCCGCCCAATTCACCAGCACCCCTACCGCGTCTCTTCAACCGAGCGCGAAGTTATTAAGTCACAAGTTAAACAAATGCTCGAAGATGATGTTATCCAGCCTTCAAATAGCCCATGGTCCTCCCCAGTCGTTCTAGTTAAAAAGAAAGACGGCACGTTACGTTTTTGCGTCGATTACCGCAAGCTGAACGCCGTAACCAAGAAGGATGTATACCCCTTTCCGCGGATTGACGACTCTCTCGACCGCCTTCGGCGTGCGAAGTACTTTTCGTCAATCGATCTAAAAAGTGGCTATTGGCAGATTGAGGTAGATGAGCGAGATCGTGAAAAAACGGCCTTTGTCACACCCGACGGACTTTACGAATTTAAAGTTCTACCTTTCGGGCTTTGTTCCGCGCCGGCCACATTTCAGCGGATGATGGACACTGTCCTCGCCGGGCTTAAATGGCAGTGTTGCCTAGTCTACCTAGATGACGTGGTGGTCTTCGCAGAATCGTTTTCACAACATCTTAAACGCCTGCGGTCAGTACTCGAAGCCCTTCGATCCGCTAACTTGACGCTTAAGCCACAGAAATGTCACTTTGGCTACCAAGAGCTTAAATTCCTCGGTTATGTCGTAAGCGCCGCCGGCGTAAAGCCCGACCCTGACAAGCTTACTGCTGTTGCGAAATTTCCGATTCCACGTGACAAGAAAGCTGTTCGCAGATTTCTCGGCTTGTGCAGTTATTACCGTCGTTTTATCGATAACTTCGCTGATCTTGCTGAACCGCTGACTCGGCTCACCCGGGGAGACACCCCTTTTGTTTGGAGTCACGAGCAAGAAGCTGCTTTTACCGAGTTGCGTCTCCGTCTCCAATCGCCGCCTATTCTAGCCCATTTCGATGAGCACGGTGAAACAGAAATCCACACTGACGCCAGTAACATTGGCCTTGGGGCGGTTCTCGTGCAACGTCAAGAGGGTGTGGAACGAGTCGTCGCCTATGCCAGCCGTGCTTTATCCCGCGCCGAGATGAACTATTCAACTACTGAGAAGGAATGCCTCGCCATAATTTGGGCGGCTGCAAAATTTCGCCCCTACCTTTATGGTCGCCCATTTAAAGTGGTCACTGACCACCATTCCTTGTGTTGGCTGGCCAACCTGCGTGACCCATGCGGCCGCCTGGCGCGATGGAGCCTTCGCCTACAGGAGTTTGACCTTACTATAGTCTACAAGTCTGGACATAAACATGAAGATGCTGACGCGCTCTCTCGTGCGCCCGTTGAGCTCGCTTCACCACATACGGGTGACTCTGGCAGTTTTCTCGGAGCTGTTGATGCTTCAGATATGTCTCATCAGCAGCGTGCTGATCCAGAGTTACGAGCCCTGATCGATTATTTAGAAGGTCAGCCAGCCACAATACCTAAGTACTTTTCTCGGAGCCTCTCAACTTTCTGCCTGAGAAGTGGTGTACTCTATAAGCACAGCTCTAGATCCGATTCGAGAACCTACCTCCTCGTGGTACCCGCAGCTCTGCGAGAGGAAATCCTTTCCGCGTGCCACGATGAACCAACTTCTGGCCACTTGGGCTATACTCGCACACTTGCTAGAATACGAAAAACATTCTACTGGCCTAACCTTGCAACTGTCGTTAAGCGCTATGTTAAGAGCTGTCGGCAATGTCAGCGTCGGAAGGTTCCGCAATCAAAGCCTGCAGGCCTTCTCGTGCCCATAATACCACCACGCGCACCGTTTGATCAAGTCGGCATGGACCTTCTCGGTCCTTTCCCTCGATCCTCCGGGGGCAACCGCTGGATAATCATCGCCACAGACTACCTGACTCGATATGCCGAGACCAAAGCGTTACCTAGTGGTACAGCATCGGAGGTTGCCCATTTCTTTGTACACCAGATCATGCTGCGGCACGGTGCTCCGACCTGTATTATTACTGACAGAGGGACTGCCTTTACTTCACAAATGATGGCCGAAGTTTTTCATCTCAGCGTTACGGCGCATCGAAAAGCTACTGCTTACCATCCGCAAACCAATGGGCTGACTGAAAGGCTTAATAAGACCATTGCGGACATGCTGGCGATGTATGTCGACGCCCAGCACAAGACTTGGGATGCTATCCTACCATATGTGACATTCGCGTACAATACGGCAGTCCAAGAGACGACACGCTTCACGCCGTTTCGCCTAGTTTACGGCAGAGAGGTTCGGACGATGCTGGACGCAATGCTCCCTTGCGAAACAGATACCGAGCTTTCTACTGACGCCGAACACTTTGCCCAACATGCTGAGCAAGCACGCCAACTAGCACGCGTCCACATCGCCCAGCAACAGGACAAGGATTCACGCCGGTACAACTTCCGCCACAAACAAGCTTCCTACAACACCGGGGACCAGGTGTGGGTGTGGACTCCTGTTCGACGCCGTGGCCTATCAGAAAAGCTGATTTGCCGTTACTTCGAACCATATAAAGTCTTGCGGCGCCTCAGCGACGTTAACTATGAGGTCCTCCCAGATGGCCCAGAGCAGAGAGGCCGTCGGCTACCTCGTCCAGAGACAGTTCATGTCCTACGCATGAAGCCGTATTTTACGCGGTAACTGAGAGACGGCATCTGCAAACTTTTTTTTTCATTTGCTTTTGTCCACCTGTGTGCACGTGTGCCGTGTGCGTCACGCGTAAGGAGGGAGGAATGCCAGGGGGCGCTCGCAGCGAAAGACGTTGAAGTGGCGCTCGGAGAAAAAGGACGAAGTGAATCGGCTCCGGACTAGAAGGACGTACCTAAAGCTTGGACCTTATAATTCCACCTGCACCGGCTCTGATAGCCTAGCCCTAGTCGCCAATATCGTGACAATATGTGAGAGCACCGCTGTTGCGAAGTTTCCAATAGAAAAATGTCACCTCGGCTACGAACCTTGAAACATGCTCGATGTATACTGCCATTTATATTTCCAGCGCCAAACATAATCGTATTAATTTTTCACTTCTGGGCGCCTGTATGTCGTTTATGCTGGTTGATTAGCTTATATATATTTCATTTCTGAGACAGAACGTGCTCTCTTTAAATTGGTTTTGCCCACTGCGCTGTGGTTGTTTCCCGCCATATACCATCAGCAGTCACGTTGCCTTTTTTGTTTTAATCAGAAAATATCCTTCCGTGAAGAAGTTTATATATCCGTATATTTGTCGATATTTATCGAAGAAATATTACGGTGGACCAAATCGTTTTTATGTATTTTATCCTTTTATATAGGACACGACAATATTTCTTGAAAGGACAAGTTTGGAAACCTGAGAATGCATTGCGAGCCACATAGAATACCTCAGAAGTAGACCCCTCAGGCTCCGAACTTTTGGCAAAGGGTGTACGTTGTTATCCTTTTGCGGAAATTATATTTGACAGGCACTGAATAGAATATTCATGGACAAAATATTTGTCAAGAGGATTTAGTTTATTGGTATCTGACTAGTGCACAAGACTACAATTCCTATGACTGGTTTGAAATTTTAACCTGATATGCCGGCATGTAAATGCGAAAATGCTCAAGCCTACTTTCACCAGTTGCTTTGGACTGCCCGCCACTCAGACAGATAAGAATCGGGCCCCTGACGCTAGCTGATGTTTTAACTAGGACTCGTGCTTCATGACATTATCTGGACGTAAAGAGCACGCCATTGTTCACTCTTGGACTTCCAAAATTAGCACACCCCTTTCCTTTATTTGAATGATTCTATTATCCTTCATTACATAACCCTGTGGTACCCTGATTCATTAATTATGGTTCATAATAAACTCCATCTCGATGTGACTTTTGTTGACCTGTATTAGTGGCGAGATGATGTCGTCCAGAGCATATAATTGCAACAAAATATAGAATAGAAAGAGGCGTCGTTGAGTGCATCGCAAAATAATTCACATATTTTGATACGTGCACTGGTCTATAAGGAGCCCACACTGAATTGCAAATGATACAGAAGTACGCTGAAGTCTGCATAAGATCGAAAATGTCGAAAGCCACTTTAGTGGAGTGTTTTCATGAGGTGTGTCGTCATTATGATCCCTACTAGTCCTCATTACTATTGTTGCTATCATCATTGTCAATTAAACGCCCCCTCAATGTAATTGATAATATCATAAATCTCATTGTCACTAACCGCACCGTCATCATTGCTATTATCCTCAGGCCAGACAAAGAAAGTTACGATCGGTTTCTCACGAGACCGGGATTGAAGCTTGGCAGAGTTGGTGTATTTCCAGGCACTAAAAAAAAAGAAAAAAAAAACAAACAAGCGCGGCGTTGCCTGGTTTGCGCGCTAGGTTGGAGATCGGAGGAATAGAGGCGCGAGTCCCGATATATACGTTGTTTTTTTTCCCTAACTCTTGGTTCAGGCGAACATTTCCGCCGAGTCTTTCTACAGCCAATGAGCCTAGAAAAGTGGTCGCCTTAAAATATGTGGGAAGTAAGGGAAGGTGAGGTGTCGCTAACTCAACGCTCGTTTCGTAGCCATGCATTCGTAGAATGTTCGGCTCAAAACCATCTTTATTTAGAAATTCACGTGCTATTTGTTTCGATAGTTTCACAGGCGTTCCGATTCAAGCGAGATGCAGTTATTTGATAGCAGCGGGATGTAGCGCATATTAACAGCATAATCAAGCCATTTTACTTTTCTGTGGTTATGGCCGTTTAACTAGTGCGTTGACAGACTAGGCTTGCAACAAATCTGCATACCATATTACTTCTTTTTTAAAAGAACCTACGTATAGTGTGAAAAGTGTATAATAACCTCTTTCTTTTTTACCTTAAGTAGTCCATTGATAACTGACAAAATTATATGATTTCAGGAGCGAAAGTAAAATCGACAGGCCGGAATTCACAAGCTCATGTTTCGAAATTCCCTAAGTGCGTCCGTGCCAATAGTTTTAATACCTTTAGATGTAAGAAATGGATAGAATATATCTGCGTATCCTTTAAAACCGACTGATGGCAACTGCCGCCATGTTCGTTTTATTTTCTTAAAGATCTTTATTTTCGTAAATCAGTCAAGTATTTCATCAATTTCTTTACCAAACTTGTCCCTAAATTTATTGGATTCTGTCATATGATTTTATCTTTTTCCATTCCAATTCTTCTAGTCACTTCACCACACCATTTTTAGCTTTAAAAGCCTACGCTTTCAGGAAGAGTGATTGCACAAGCATCGACATCCGGATGGATATCATCAAATTCGAGTATAACATGTCCAAATGTGTATTCGATTCACCGCTCATGTGTCATTCAATAAATAAATTTCTTTTTTACCACGTTTTTTCAGGTATCCGGATCAAGCTCCGAAGTGTAGCGAACTGCCTACTGAGTTACAAAATAATTATTTCTTCCTGAACTTCCGTTTTCAATTTCGACATAGTTCTACAATTTGAATTGAATCTACTAAATTTTTATCCTCTGGGTTATTTATCTGTCGATACCTCCGTCTTTCTTCCTGCTTACTGAGTATTTATTTTCCTAATATTTCCCTCTATTGTGAGTCAATATTTTTTAGGTAAAGTTACTTAAGAACTTCAGCTCCCAACCCGCTATTGTTTCCTTTTGGCAGACTTTCCGACTATTATACTACTAATTTGACATTTCCGTGCTTCGAAAGATGCCCAGCTTATATCTTCCAGTACCGCCCGTTTGTGGTTTAGTCGTGAGCATCGGTAGAATGCTATTTATCCAACAGCATTGCGATTTATTTAAAAGCCTCTATTTTACTTTTACATTTAGGACCGGAACATAATTTCAGAAAGTAAATCCAACAGCAATATGTCTTTGTAAACACTCCTCAGTAGCTGATACTTGCGGTACTCCCGTAATGCCAATTGCCTCAATATCCTGGCACCATTTCGCCATTTCGCTCTAACAGACCATTCGCGTTTTTATATGTATGTCAATTAACCGTTTGCACATCCCCCAAAAATATTGTAGTCTCCCGCTATATATATTTCATCGCATTGTAGTTTTTGAGCGCCTCTTTTCTGTTGTTGAAAATTACCAGCTCCGAATGAACAGCGCCAAACCTGGAGCCTTGAGCGTCCACTTCGTCTTTTGTAGGATTAACTAGAGTTAACTTATCTTCCTGGCTATAGCTAATAGTAAAATATAATCAGGTTAAATTAAACCGGGGAGCCACTGCTCTACGACATTTACGCTTAAGCTATACGAGATTAATACCTAGGTCATTTTCTTGCATCGTTCGTTTCATATTAGCTGGCTATTTAATAGGTACCTATTCAATAATTATTACCCTTCACTATTTCTACCACCGCTTAAACTTGACGAGGGGAAAATATTTTCTGAAATATAAGGATTACTTTAAGTCTGAATGACGTAACATATTGCTCGAAAACTATCAATATAAGCATTCGTCTGTTGCAATGGAGAGAACGTAATATACTAGACTTTGTGAGCTCCGAAAGAATAAACTGCACTTCCTCTGCCCTGGCAGCAATAGACAAAATACTACATTGAAACACTCTTTAGGTAGTCAAATACCCTGTGTGTTTTTTGTCAACAACGCAGGCAATATAATAATTTAAATAACCTAACATAATTCTTGTAGCGCTCATAACGGCAGCTTTATTTGTTTCAGGTTCAGTTGCTATTTTGCACTATTGAATTGTATTGCTGGCTGAAACGACCTTATTCTTTGTAGCATTAGAATGAAACGCCACGCCTGCAAAACTTTGTTGTTTTTGTTGACCTCAAAAATCGTAGTGTACGCCAACACTGAGGGACAGGCCAAGAATTGAGACGCAAGAGAGCTTTATATTAACACTAACGAAAAGAAAACAGAGGGTTATGGTAGCAAAAACAAAAGGATGGGAAGGAGGAAAAAAGGTCGTAAAGCACATGGGAGACTGAAAGTGTCGGATATGCAATCAAGCAATATCCGACAATTTATCAAACGAATAATTGAGATTGCCAAAGGAAATTAATATTTAACGGAGGATGAACAGGGCTTCGACCCTACCTAAGTATTCGGATCAAAATTGTAGTAAATGTGAGCTGTTCAAGCTTAGTCATACCTGCTCCAAAGTCACCTCCAACAAGCACCTTCTAAACGAGAAGGAGCTGGAAATGTGCATTGATTTCTGGTCCTCAGAAAATTCTAATGTGGGAGTAAGCGCGAAACTAGACCAGTGCAGTGGAAATCTACGGGTGGAATACGGGAGAGCATGCTTGTCAGAGAGACGTTAACCGGCCCCGTATGAAAATGTGTCCTTCAGCGCGAATATTTGAGGGGCTGATAATTCTTGTATCTTTAAACAAACTCCACAGCACTCTTAATAAGGCGGGAATACTTTAATAAGAAATGGTGTACGCCATTGAATGCAAGGATGCTCGAATAAAAACTGCGCACTATTGTGCCCTAATCACAATTACGCCTTCTATATAGAATATAAGAAACATTATTCGCTTATGAGAATATGTATCAGCGCTTTCTACCAGCGTACGCGTAGACTGTACATAAAAAATGTTAGAAGGCAATAACGTGTCCCGTTGCATCAGTCCGTACCTGTAACGATATCTCGCTGCTCTGATTTACCCTATAACCGAGAGAATAGGTATTACGAGATCACTTAGACAAGCCATTACATGGCTATCAGTCAAAACATTTAATGTCCCTCTATTGTTACCTGTTACCCCATCCATAAGTACAGGCCCCAAATGTCGAAAGAGAGTGAAAGCAAGGTGCTTGGGACGGTTGAGTGGAAAGCCGAAGCAAGTGACGTGCACAGAGATAAAGAAGCAATGACTGTCAGTGCAGAAAGCGAAATGCCTAGCTTGTGAGCAGCAAGACCACTGCGAAGAAAACTGGCTTGAAAGAATTTTATATAAAAACGCTGCAGGAAGCCTAAGGTTTTCCTTCTTATCGTTGAAGGACAACTCTTGTTGGAATCGTACCAGAGTTCGATGGTTATGACGCTACACTTGTGGAGATATCCTGAATGATTTTCTTTGCTAGGAGATCTGCACGGATCCCGCCATTTTCGCGGCAGGTAATCCTGTGATGTTTTAAAGGCAACGTCTGGTTTGTTGGCTTACAACTCTTACTGATTCTGAGTTGTATCTAAGATGACTTGCTTGTTTGCCCCATCGTTCAATGACTTTTATATTTACGATGTAACTTCTCTAAGACACGCCAAATTCGCCTTCTGGCCCAAAGGCCATAGGAAATTCTTGAATACTAGCCAAGGCGTGTCACGTTTCATTTGGAAAGTGAACTGAGAGATGTATTATATTAATCTGCACCTTACATCGCATTCTCCTCAACCGATTAAAGCCAAAGCAACTGTCGATAGGGAGGCGGAGCTTCCTGTGTTCACGCAAAGAACGGTCATCCAAGCTTTCCCAGTACTTGCAGAAACTAGCCGAGATTTGATATCAAATACGAACCGAAAAAAATTTCTACTCGAAGTATTAATTCGGTCCACCTTCTTTGAGGTGCAAATGCCGAGAGGGTGCAGGTCGTAGCTTCTGTAGATATTTCTCCAGAGTGTACGACGATCAGTGCGCAAGCCTAAAATTAAAAGCGCATAACTCATTTGCATGCGAACAAATTAGCAGATAGCAATGCTTTGAGCGAACGTCTTTCTGCTTGAAAATAATTACATACGTATAAACAGAAGACTGATAAACAAACAACAGCGCTCATGTGCCACCAATTATGATACTGAAGGACTTGGCCTCAATTTTTACAGCGATCCCGCCACTCTATGCTCTGCATGTTTTCTTGCAATTTATTTACAACGTTTCGTCGTTACCTATTCACTTGATATTTTCTTTCCGTCTCTATTACACCGTCACAAAATTCATATTCCCCGTCATAGTGCAAATTCGTATCATATAACGGGGAAGAGTTGAAACTAAAACAGAAAGAAGAATTGGGCACTGATATATTGAAAGCTTTTGAGCTCCATCTTTCCGAATCGGAGTAAAGCGCATCTTGCCGACTGCAACGGGACGCAACACGACACAGATAGAACGCGGGTGAAGTGGCCAGGCGATATGTCGCATACGCGGCATCACGTTTAATTTACCGATATATAATCTGCACTGAACAGCTTTGCGTAATGCAGCAGAAGATTGCGAGACAATGCAGGTAGGGTTCTTTTATTGCAGCCAGCTTTGCTCAAAATATTTCTCCTGCGCACCTTCCCTTCGCACTTTCACGCGGTTGTACCTTGCCATGTGACATTGTGAGACAAGCATTACACGTATGAACGAGCGCACGGCCGTTAGGTTACAAACTTTGGGATGCAAATGTTAGTGTAACCCTGGAAAAGCCCTATTCCATCATAGTGTTCGGTAATTGGAGCTGAATATTAAAGCCGGACGGCTGCAGCGACCCACTGCAGTCGTCCGGCTGCAGCAATCATCCCACTCGCCCAAACTCGCTGGTTTCTATCGCTCATTATATTATATCTAGAGCGCTATTTCAATTCTATAAGATAAGTCGATGTCGCTAATATGCAAACAAAGCAAAGAAGGGCTTCATCCTCGGGATTCTAGAAAAGTTTTTTCTTAGCCGAGAAACAAAATTGATACAGGCTTTCACTCGGTGTGCACTTGCCCGCTAAATGTCTACGTGTATTCCTATATGTTTCATTCCACAGTCACTGAATGGTAAACGTACTTCGACGGTCGCACTATTCAGCTGACCGTTTTAATCATAATACTTGTGATTTTCTAATTAACGTGAAAAGTTTTCTGTGTCCCTCAAACATCCACTTTTGGCGCAGTCGGTAATTTTTGTCTATTTATGAAAAGTAATGGAGAGAATATTTCCTAATGGCAGAGCATTCGATACAAGCCAAGCATGTTGCACATAACGTTCAAGAATCCATGTGCTTCTTCTCTGAGAGATACTGCAACCGCAGAAAACACAATGGGAACCAGTTGACTTTTATGTACTTGCAAGAACATCACACAGACACGTTTATGCACTCGATGGTTACAATGACCAATTATTCTACAGAAGGAAACTGCACTTTGCATGTTTCGTCAGACCGGAAAGAGAAGACTCCTGGTGCCTTTTTTAGAGATTGCTCCGGAATCGGCCCTGGTTCTAGAGTACTTTCCTCTGGCCAATACTGATCGTTTTCTTCCCAACGTGGTTCTTAGAGCTATCATCAAGTTCGTATGCGCCCACCAGAGATTCTACACAAGGTGTCGCTATCTTTAGCAGCATACCCAGTGATGCCGACTAAATGTTCACGCAATCGCTCAAGGTGGAGTGCATTTGTAACAAAAGTAATTTTTTTTATTTAAAACGTTTGCCATCAGGCGTAATGAAAAGGGAGCGGGGAGTAGGACGAACCTAGACGGAGTGTAAACAGGCATCCGTTAAATATTCGCACATGTTGCTGATAAACTGATTGTTTAGCGTCCATTTCCTGTAGCTTAGTCAAGGTCCCACCACAGGCCTAGTTTCCGTAGGTAGCACTGTCTCACGGATGCCGTAGCAGAGCAGGTCCACAATAGATGCTTCACATATCTCACAGTTCCGGTGCAGCACCACAATGCGGGGACTTTTCAATCACTTAAAAGCGTTCGTCACGCCACAGATGACGCACAGAAGGGGTCATAGCCGCTCCTGCCCGAATCCGGTGCACAGATACCTCCTCCTCCTGAGTGAGATTACGAGGGAGAGGGTACGAATACGGAAGAATTAGAGCACGTGTTCGCTGGCTCAAAGATTCTTTCTTAAAAACTATATTGTCGACCTTTTCTGAAAGCTGCATACATTACTTTTGTAGCACTACGATCGCGCTTGCGTGGATGCTATGGTGCATGTACTCTTCTATGAGCTCTCATTTATCCCCTATTATGCAGAATTTGAATGGATATAAGAAAAAGAGTGCTTGACCTCTTAGTTAACTTCTCCGTGATTATGACAAAAAGCGTCGTCGAGATTCGTAGAATTAAATAGGCGAGTTACAACTCGTGCTGCTATCATTCAATATGGCGCATGTTCTCCTTTTATTTTCGGCATTTTTATTATTATAAATGACTCGCACTGTGAGCAGTTTGACTGCCGACTCCACGTGTAATAATGACGGCTAATACGGTTACCTCGATATGTCGAAACATCACTTGACTATTTCAAGCTGTACAGATTACAGGGTTTTGTACAGCACAAACGATGAATTCCTAAATTTTGTTACAGAAAGAAAAATGTTACAGAAAGAAAAATGGTAGGTATGACAATAAGTGCAAAGAACCGAACAGGTTGAAAGTTCGACAGCCGAATGAAATTACGAAGTTTTTTGGAGTAAATCTGATGCAGTTAGCACAGGATCAGGTTACTTGAGCGTTGTAGAGAACATATTTTGCCTGAAGTGGGCGTATACAGTCTGGTGATGATGAAATGTGTTCATCGGGAAAGGTACAGCGCGAAAATGGACGGAAAACTAAAAGGGACGCAACCATTTGTTTTCGCCGTGTACCTTCTACTTCTAACCAGTACCAACTTGCCCAACTGGTTGCCCATGTTTGAAGAAATCTGGCCGCTATTCAAAGTTGCTCCTTACTTCGAGTTGTTGTTCCGTCTAGGTACGTCTGCATTTTTAAGCTATGTAGAATTTAGAATTTTAAAGCAATCCGCGTCTAACGCCTTCCGCCCATTGTGATGTTTTCCCATTTGCAGATACAAAGCGAATTTTGCAACTAACATAGTTTGGTAACCACAATAGCCCAGCAACTACTCGCGTGATGCTTTTAAAGCCATTAATGAATACGAAAATTATTCCGAGTTTATGTTTATCAAAATTTTATGGTTACCAGGACCTCCGCAAGTAAGGTGCTTTGTAGATAAGCTAAGGAGGTCGGATTTAGACGCCCTCAGAATTGGACCCTGTTTGCGTAATGTGATCGATGTGCTCCTAAAATTTTATCCAATGGGCTATGGTACTAGCGGAAGGAGACAATGAACGAGGGATGAAGGTCCACCGTGAGATCTGCTTTTTGTGTGTCTTCTCTTGTCAAGGAGATACCATGCCTATGTGCGTCAAGAGCCACCGGCTAGTCTAAGTTTTCACCATTATTATATGTAATGTAAATTCCCAATCAGAAAGGGATAAGAAGGGCGGCATCTTTCTTGTTCTTTCTTAGCCACAAATGGTCACAGGAGGCAACGCATGGTTGCTCAGTGCCGCAGGAGGTTTTCTTCGTAGATCAGGTTCGCTGGAGCAATATTTGTACACGGCGCGTTTCCAGTTTAGACATATCGAGCAGCAATCACACTCATACAGGCACAATCACCGAGTGCAATCAATCACAAGCAAACAAAAGAAGGTATCCAGTGTTATTCAAAATCCTAAAACAGCCCCTGATGCAACGATGGAATCTAGCAAATCGAATCTTCAGAGTACTCGAGGGGGATGCGTTTTTTTGAGAGGTATCTAATTACAGCCTTGCTGAACTAAATTATACATATCTGCAACAAAGTTTAATGGGCGACTTGTACCGCTCAAAATCTCGGCCTAAAACCATGTGTTCTGAACGCTGTTCACAAAGCAGCCAGCTGACTAAACAATATATGCCCGAATACGGTCCGTGAAGGAGCGGACACCTGGCCTGAAACCCGGGGTTCACTCTTTAAAATAGACCTCATCCAAGACACCATCCATCCCTTCGAAACCTGGATATAAGTTTCAAGCGCTTTGAAATCTTATGGCAGGCTCTTTGGTGAAGCCTATTCTGGGAAACAGCGCAGACACAGACAAGCACAAGAGAGGACCGCCAAACACAGCGCTAACAACTTAAACATTGTGTCTTTCTGCACCGGTGTTATTTATGTATATTCCTTCTTATACTTCTTCTGATGAGGGAGAAGAACATGCAACAGAACCTTCAGTTCAAATCTACGGTGGACGGCCTCCTCTTGGGCTTTTCTGTCTGCCTGGGCTGCTCCATAAATGATATCAAGATCAATATAGGGAGTGGCATAAAGCACATACAATAAAATTACCTTTGCACGTTTTGTGAAGCCTTTAAGGCAGGATATTACCACCGGTCCGCTCGTCTCTTCTTACAGCGAAAAAGATAGCATTGTGCGATTACGTTGCTCAAATTCTCTTTGAAGAGGCGCCACCTTGATGATAGGGGCCCACGGAATCTGAATCCACTTTTTTCACTCGACTGTTCACGTGCTAAGGGCACTAAAACTATTGTTCATACATGTCGGTGACGCCCCCCGGCCCAAGGAACCTTGATCTCCGGCGCTGCCTTTATAAAGAAGAGTGCTCCGCCGTTGCTCCCACTCCCTTTTGATCAGCAGTGAAAGGAACGACGCGGCTGCGCGCGAATTCGCCACCATGAGCATCACTCTGTACAACCTTCCCGGAAGCCCACCATGCGGTTTCATTCAAGCCCTTGCTCAACTATTAGGTATAGTGCTCAACATTAAGAACCTTAACTTTGCAGAGAAAGAGCACCTCAGCCCGGAATACCTCAAGGTGAGTTTTAAAAGGGCTGCATTCATACCGAAAGGTAACGTTTATGTTTTGACGTAAAGTGTCACTTATACTGATCACGTTTCACCTGTTTATGTGAGCATCTCTCTCCTTAAAAGGGAAGGTGCTAAACAAAGATAAAACATGCATTCAGAGGTTTCTTGTTTTAGCAGTGTCCTTTAAAGCAAAAAATATTGAATGGTCAGTATAGGCACGGTAAATTTTAATGAAAGCAGAGCCAATGCAATTGTTAATGTGTCGTAGCGCGCTGAGAACCAAGTTTCAACGAAAGTCTCTTTGTTGACCACAAGTTGGTCCCAAACTCAGCTTGCTGCTAACACTGGTAGGCTACAGAATCTCTGGCCAAGATTACGATTGCTTTATACTTATCGTTATCTTTACGATAATAGCAGCGATGTAGCTTTTTGAACCTGCTTTTTAAACAGCGTTAATTCAAGGGTACTAAAATCGGTGGAGTGAATGTAGACGCGTCATAGAGCAATTAAATAAGTTTTGTTCCCAATGCTTTGCCGACAACATGCATATCCAAAAGGTATAGTCAGACAGTAAATCTAGTTTGTAATTGAATTTAATATTGAGCCTAAAATATCTATGATCAAGCTGATATGAAGCGAACCATTCTATACGAAGCTTGCAATCTCTTACAATGTGCCTAGTGTAAAAAATATCGCACTACGCGATAATGTTTTCCCGGGCGCAAAATAAAGTACGACTCCTCCGGGTAGGACGATCTGGCCGACAATTGTCTGTGTAGGAGTGGACGGCGCGTCGGTTCGATGCCGTCGAAGGATTCCTGAGTGGTGCGAGCCAATTGCAGTAGCGGTAAATATGACCCGCGACACACACACCGGCAGTACACCGGATCAAAGAGAGGCGTGGCAGCTGGTTTCTTCATGGTAGGACGCGACGAATATCCAGATGGTGGTTCCGGGACGATGTAGCTGTCCGACGGCCGGAGCGATGTGCGATTTGATTAAGAGCGAGGATTTCTGCGCTGATGGTAAGAGAATTGTTGGCAACTCTCTTCGGGCATTGGTTGCGGTGTGTATACGGTCGTCGCGGCAGGTGAAGTCGGTGACATTCGCTGACATCGGCGGGCACGCAACCCCATAGAATGGAAGACCATATACGTCTCCTGCGAAGTTAATGGGCCCCGTAAGCAGCTGAAGTTGTGACATCTCATCGCGAACAATTTCAAGGATGGCGCAGAGGAGGCTTTGAGATGCCGATTTTTCAATACTAGCCACTGAATTGACATTCGCGAGCCGTCTAAACTTCGGTGTAATGCGGTGAGTCTTGAGAGTTTCGAAGGTACGGCAGTGTCGGATAATGTCAGAGACAAAACTCAAGTAGCCCTTGGCGAAAACGAAGTGGTAGACGTCTTCCGCAATGCCTTTGAGGAGATGGCCTACTTTATCTTTCTCTGTCATCCTGCCGTTGACGGTGTTGCACAACTTGAGTATTAGCTCGATGTAGGTGGTGCAAGTTTCCCCTGCTGCTTGGACCCTCGGAGCAAGTGTCTACTCGGCCTGTTTCTTCTTTTCAGCTAATTCACCGAAACAGTCCTTGACTGCTTCGACAAAACTGTCCCGAGTTGTTGGGGACTCCTCGTGGTTCTCGTACCACATCAAGGCGGTTTGAGTCAAGAAGACAACATTCGCTTGTTTAGCCACCGAGTCCCAGCGGTTATAGCGGCTCACGCGTTCATAATGGATGAGCCAGTCATCAACATCTTCCCTTGCTTAATCGGCAAAGGAGCGAGGCTCACGAAATGGTAGCATCACATTCGTGGTAGTCGGCGGCCCATCGCCAGACGGGGGAAGAAGGTCCCGTGTTGATGTTCGGGACTGCTCGGTAGTTTGCTGCATTCTTTCTGAAACAGGCGTGAGACCAGCGAGGTGACGGCTCCGACGAAGCTCCAGCCGTTGAGGATGCGTCGTGCAGGTTGTCGCACTCAGATTCTTCACCAATTTGTTACGACGGGGCTTTGACGTCGGAGCGGTAAACAACAGGTCGAGAGGGCAGGGAGCTCAGCTGGTGAATGGCCGCGCGTCCGGCACGGGAGCCTTTTTCCAACCTCTTTCTCCTTGGCTTGTGCTATAAGCTTCATCTTCTTCAGGATCTGTTACAATATTATCGCAACCTAGAAACAACTACCGAAATATTAGTGTAAAACCAATCTGAAAATACAATGCATGCCCGCAGCTAGAAAAAAAAACGAGTATATCGGTGCACTAGGACGCCTACGGATGATTGTTAAGACCTACTCGTCATTTCTAACAAAGGACTTTTCTTTTTTATTGAGGCATTACCTGACTATATCGCATCATTTGGACATCTGCGGAGGCACATTCTCTACTGCATTTATCATCAGCCGGGACACGTTTTAGTCACGACAAGTCTGCGTGGCACTCAGTGAATACCATAAAACTCGGTGAATATCAAGCATGGAGTTAACATCGCCGGTTTGTGGGATTACTGGTCATAAGATTAAATTTTTATGTGATAGTGTGTCACATTACTCGTGTCCTTGCTTGTCGGAAAAGGAAAGATAGGCATCTTCAATTACATGAAAAACTAACGCGCTATAGAAAATCAGTATTGCGCTGAGTCGGGTATACAAAATGTGCAACCGGTTCTTTCGAAACTGTAAAGGTGGTACGATTTGAATTCTAAAACAATGTGGAAATATGCATCGTTACATCTTTAGCAACGTACGGTGCACTCATGATTTTCCAGTGCAGATGACGTTATCAGGGATTCTAGAAATGCATAGAAAAATTATTGCAGCTCCCATAGTTCGAAGTTACGCTATGTGTTTGCAGCAGGGTTGCGGGTGTTAATATGCGCGCAAAGTTCTCTAGGTGTATCGAAGGGTGCGATGATAAGCTTGCTTTATTTTGGCCGCCGCTGAAATAGATAAGTTGTCGACGCTCACTTCCTAGAGAGCGTGTGAAGAGGGGAGAAAAATTACAATATGAGTACATAGCAGTAGATAAACAGCACTACAGGAAGCGAAATTCTCAATCATCAAGAGTTCCCTAGGCTGCTATTCTGTCGTCCAGTATATTGAAAAATTGTTTCACAGCCACTTATTTAATGGATACATTTGGCTGGGCTTTCCTCCATCGATTTCATCAATGCTTAGCTCTTTCGTAAAGATTGGTGTAAAAATTGGAAGTAAACTTCACATAAATACTACGTACTGACTAGTATAGGAATACCGTCCATGAAGTGATGGTTCTTGCACAGGTAAAATGAAAATATTCAGTGGCTTGCTTATTCCCTATAAACTGGCATTTTTCTTCTTTGCTTTCTTTTTCGAAGCAATGAGATGCTGCGGAGGGAGACTAAGTTTTACCAAGCGAAGCTCGCACTCTCGCTGTTAGAGCTTGCAGCGACCAACTCTATTCAGCAGCTGATTTGAATGACATTTATAAATAGACCACTTTTGCTGAATTCTTCAATAATCTGCGCTCGCAGCGCAGTGAGGGCGCACCAGATTTCTTAGTAACAGCTTCGCCACTTTTTGTATTAATGGTAACATAGACCGAAACTCCTCTCCTATAATTAGCAAACACAGACTTCCAGGTGGAAGTGGTCCCTGACTATTCTATACACCTGCACTTAAATGTCTTGCTCCCTCCAATGCTGACAATTAATTCGAGAACTTGAACTTTAGCCCGGGAACTTTGTAAGCGGATGGCACAAGGCTAACGTGCGCCTGCATTAGTCAGCTATACCCTGTTGAAGTTTGCGAAGTTATATGATGATCGGTTTTATTTCTTCGAAGTAATAATAGTTTTCCCTTGACGGAATGCGCATGTTCTGAATAGAAGTGACCCCGAACACAGCATCCTCATTTCTGCTCATCTTTCCCGACCACAGATTAACCCCTTCCACAAGGTGCCTGCAATCGACGATGATGGGTTCACGCTTTACGAGAGGTAAGCTCCACTGGTGCGATTCTAAGTTGCTGCCATCATTCGCGTTCTTCAGAGGCAGCCCAGTATTCGCAGGTTTGTTAAAGGTGCCCGCACTATTTCGGAGCACAATTTAGTCATTTGTTGGCTCTGAATGTGAAAAATTGAGATATTACGTCTAAATCAAGCCCAATGACTTATGTTAACTACATAAGAATGAGAGCCTTATACGACCTAGATGTTTAACTAATACCAATAAATGCGGGATTGAAAGTGTTTAGCGTAATGGTACGTGCGTAGTGCTACGCTCTCAGTCAGTTAAATTAGGTAACGAACACCGAGTAAGCGCAAATAATCGAAATAGGCAGAAAAGGTTGCAATTTTTATCATGAAGAAACGAATCTACAAATTTCAATGAATCTCTTTCATAGACAAAGCGAAAAGAATAGATTTTAACGGCATTTTGTTTGAGTATGAAAGCGTTAAACAATACTATTTATTTCGCCACGAGATTGGTAATTCGTGAGTGTAATATACGGGTACGCGTGGTAATCACTTCAACGAACCTCCACTGCGTGCGCAAAATTGTTGTTGTTTTTTTTGCTCCGAATAGCGTGCATTGCTGTCGAGAAGATGCTGTTTTCGTTTTTACACTTTCGGTAAACACTATATGTAATGTATTGGCTTCCACTCCGCAGAAAAACAATATAAAGTGCTTGAATAAAATTTCTCAGCGAGAATTTGGTATACGCGCAACGAAAGCACGAAAAAAAAAATGTTATTCGGGCTCAGCTTTAGATGCAGCTGCACATTTGTGTAACATGTAATGCTCTTAGCGGCGCTATGTGTGGCTTTTCAGAAAACAAATTTAGCCCAACATCATTCATTCAGAACAGACACGGAGGAAAGGGAACTACTGACGACACATTTTTTTTATCCAAAGAAATATGACCGGTACAAGTTGACAGTCATCACAATCATTAGTTGCGGTAGATGCCACAAATGAAGTAGAGTTGACTAAAGTGAAAAAAAAAAAAGAAACGTGCTGGACGTTGTCATGGGCTGAATGCGACAGAAGCGCAATATTTAATTTTAATATTAATGAAATACTCCTCAACGTGATATTGCTGTGCTAGAGAGATGTTTGGCAGACTGAGATAATGATGGTTGACAAATGAAAAAGGACGCATTGAAAACTGAACGTAGAAAGGAAAATCTAGACTTAAGCATCAGTGATGGTTGTGTACATTATCTGTAGCCGGTCAGCGTCCATAGTAAGCCGCGTACGCGTGTTCTGTATATTACCAACCTCCCTATGCAGTGTCCCCAATAAAACGCATGTATCCGAAAGGAGTCACTTTCAAGGTCACATGTCTGGGCCCTCATTAATTTTGCGGCATGCGCGATATCACGTATAGACCCCGGCACTGAGTGCGATCAGGCTGATGATCAGGATGACAAGACCCCTTGATATGGCGCAGCCGGGAATGTGCTAACTCGTGAAGTGCTTTTGGAATAGGAATCGAACGTTCCGCCTTCGTTGGATCACGAGTCAAGTAGGCTGCTTGACTCAGGGCTTTATATCCATGTCGAGTGGTCTCTCAGATTAAATGGTGTCTTATGACTGCATGACTCCCTGCCAGTATCTGCGAGAGAACACCCATCGTAGCCATCTCTGAAGGTATTGTTCGCTTTTAATGCTCACATTATATTTCTAGGTGTGCTCTTTCCCCTTACCTTCTTTTCGCGTCATACGTCGCTTTCACGTTTCATTCGCATTTAATTTCTCGGGAGTCTTTTTTTTTTTTACTGCCCTTTCCAACCCAATAGTTTATTGGGTTGGAACCCTAGCGGCTCTTCGCATATGAACGATCAGCGCAGCTGTACTAAACGTTATGACCACCAGCCGATGGAAAAGAGTGCCGCCTGCTCTGAAAATGTGGTTCGTCAGCAGCGAGAGCCTCTCTACAGCCAAAGTCGCGACTTTGTTAGTGAGGACTCTTATGCTGATCGCTGGCGCCCTCAACCTGTGTGCTACAGGTGTGGCATTGCAGGGCATATCGCTAGATACTGCCGCCGTCGTTTTCCAACCGTCCAAGATTACCGACCCCACGCGAACATTCACGGACGGCTGCACACCGAACAACAGCGATCCCCGACTATGCCTACTAGGGACTCACACCATTTGGCATATTTGCGGAATTCATCTCCTGCATCTGATCGTAGTGTGACGCCGCCACCCCAGCGCCCGCGCAGGTCACCTTCCCCTCGTCGTCGTTCTACCCCTCCGCCTCAGGAAAACTAGGGGGCGCGGCCGATGGAGGTGAGGCCGCCGGCGAGTCGATGACGTCCATTCCTCTGCCCGTGTTTATGTTAATGAACAAATTGGAAATGTTTGTTGATGGTGTGAAAACAATGGCTCTTGTGGACACTGGTGCTACAGTATCTGTTATGAGTTTGAGTTTTAAGAACCGTTTAGGTAGAAAAGTAATGTTCAGTGGTGACCGTGCAGTGTTATTCCGTGGTGTCGGTGGTGAACCTTTAGTTCCTCTGGGTGTGTGCTTCGGATATTGTTATTGGCGGCCTCAAGTTTAGAGTAGAATTTGCAGTACTGCCTCGGTCTACGCATGATGTGATTCTTGGGATTGATTTTCTGCAAGAGTGTGGTGCAACACTGTGGTACGGGAGAGATTGCTTTGAATCCTTCACTACTTTCGGTTCTTGTGGATGACTCGACACCTGAATTTGGAGCATTTGCTGTGGAAAAAAACACAATTGTGCCAGCGTTATCTGCAGCATTCGTGCGGGTTTTCTCTATTCTGAACCAGTGCGAGTCGCTTGAGGCTATAGTAGAACCTACGAGATTCACCTGCTCTAAGAAGAGTATCCTTGTGCCTCGTTGCGTCATTCCCGTGACTAGAGGCCGCACTGAGCTATGGACAGTGAACCACTCCGAAGAGCCAACTGTGTTGCCTCGGGGCCTAAAACTCGCCCGTTTCGAGGAAGGCATATCCGGTTCCGTCGCGGCGTTAAACAGCTCTGTCACTGAGCAGCAGGTGCGACCAGGCATGGAGACCCAAGTTACGGCTATGATTAGTAAGTCTCTTTCTACAACTGAGCGTCGTATTCTAGTGGAACTACTATTGAAAGACGTGACAGTGTTCGACTTTGCCAAGGATGACAATGCCACTGCCTACCAGTCGTATTCATCACACGATCAACACTGGGTCCGCCCCTCCAATACGTCAGAAGCTCTATCGAGTCTCAGCAACTGAACGTAAGGTAATAGATGAGCAAGTTCAAGACATGCTAAAGCGCAGCATTATTCGAGAGTCCTGTAGTCCTTGGGCAGCTCCTGTTATCCTTGTTAAAAAGAAAGATGGCACATGGCATTTGTCGATAAAAATAAATAGTTGTAAGTTTGCGCTTCATTCGTCTGCCGTCTTCCATTTGTCTCTGTATATCAAGTAGCGCAGTATTCCACAGAATGATCAACCAACTGGCCCCCGTGTTTGCCTTATTGGCACATGGAGGTTTTGTGTTGACTACCGCCGTTTAAATTCAGTCACGAAGAAAGGTGTCTACCCGCTTCCACGTATAGATGACGCAATTGACTGTCTGCACTCAGCTTCATACTTTTGTTCTATTGACTTGAGATCGGGTTACTGGCAAATCCCCATGCACATTGCAGATAAAGAAAAAACGGCATTCGTAACACCAGACGGACTTTACGAATTTAACGTTATGCTTTTTGGATTATGTAATGCACCTGCCACATTCAAGCGGTTCATGGATACAATTCTACGTGGACTAAAGTGGCAAATTTGTTTATGTTATTTGGACGACGTAGTAATTTTTGGCAAAACATTTAGTGAGCACAACAGCCGTCTGGATATCGTACTTAATTGCATGGAACGAGCTGGTCTTGTACTGAATGCAAAGAAATGCCATTTTGGCGATCGTGAAACAATTGTCCTCGGTCACTTAGTTGACAAAGAAGGTGTTCGACCAGACCCCAAGAAAATTGAAGCCTTCAAAAGTTTTACCGTGCCCAAATCAGTAAAAGAGCTGCAGAGCTTTTTGGGGCTACTTTCGACGCGTTATACCAAGGTTTGCAGACATCGCTTACCCACTTACGTGTCTACTGCATAAAGATACACCATTCAATTGGACCAGCGAATGTGACTCAGCTTTCCTCATCTGAAGTTTCTTTTGACCTCGGGCCCAATCCTCCGCCACTTCTGCCCATCAGCTCCAATTGAAGTACACACTGACGCAAGTGGTATCGGTATCGGCGCTGTACTTATACAACGCCATGGACGCAATCAGCACGTGATAGCGTATGCCAGCCGCTCGTTGAGTAAATGTGAAAGAAATTACACGGTTACGGAGCAAGAGTGTCAAGCCGTTGTTTTCGCTGTACAGCGCTTTCGTTTCTATCTGTACGGGAATGCTTTCACGATTGTGACCGACCACCATTTCCATCGCTGGCTCGTGAGTCTTCGTGACCCCTGTGGGCGGCTCGCTAGATGGGCTTTACGCCTACAAGAGTTTAATTTTACTGTGGTGCATAAAAGCCGCCATAAACACTCAGATGCTGACTGTCTTTAGCGTTTGCCGCTTCAAACGACTGATAATGACAATTTCGATGAATATTTGGCTCCAATTTCACAAACCTTCCCCGATCTCCGAGTTTTCCGAACCGAGCAACGCAAAGAAAAAATATTACCTTCACTGTTTGATTCCGCCAACGATCCTATGAAGAACACATTTAGCATTCGCGAAGAAGTGCTTTACAAGAAAAAATTCGCCTCTGGGGGAGCACGTATGCTTCTTGTCGTTCCGGAAAGCCTACGTATCACTGTTCTAGAAATGACGCATGATGACGCCACGTCTGGTCACCTGGGAGTGGCCCGAACACTCCACCGCACACAGCAGCGATTTTACTGGCCGAAGATGCGTTCAACGATCAAGCGACATGTACTCAGCTGTGTGCAATGCCAGCGCTTTAAGCTGTCGACTTCAAGCCCACATGGAAAACTGCAGCCAGTCACACCTCCAACAGCCCCGTTTGAGCAAGTTGGCATTGACCTTCTTGGACCTTTTCCACGGTCCTCTAAAGAAAACCGATGGATTCTTGTGTGCGTTGATTATTTAACCCGCTACTGTGAGACAGCCGCGATACCATCCGCTACTGCGTCTGAAGAATCAAATTTCTTACTTCGACTCGTCATTCTTCGGAACGGCCCTCCTGCAGTCATCATTAGTGACCGTGGACGCCAATTCACAGCGGACATTGTCGAAGAACTTCTTCGCCTCAGCGCCTGCAGTTTTCGCCACTCCACGCCATATCATCCCCAAACAAACGGTGTGGTAGAACAAACTAATAGGACGCTTACCACCATGTTGGCTATGTACGTCGTTGCAGACCATAAGGACTGGGATGGCGTTCTACCGTTCAATACGCATGCATATAACACAGCGCAACATGAGACAACAGGCTACAGTCCCTTCTACCTTCTCTATGCTCGCACACCTCGCTGTGCCCTCGACACCATACTGCCATTTTTCATTCATGACGAACCTCCTCTTGCTACCACACTCTTCAGAGCTAAAGAAGCCCGCTAGCTGGCCAGAGTTTGAATTTTATCTTCACAAGACCGTTCTAAGAACCGCTACGACGCCCGACACCAACAAGTTTCCTATGCTCCTGGGGACTATGTGTGGTTGTGGACACCTCTCCATAAGCGTGGTCTTTGCCAAAAACTGCTGTCACACTACACCGGACCGTGTGTTGTTTTAGAACGCATCAATGACCTGCATTACGTCATAGCACGCATAACGGCGAATGGTCGACAGTCACGGCAGTCGTAGGTGGTGCATGTAGCCCGCCTCAAGCGATTTCATTCCAGAGGATCTCTCTAACTCGCCCGACGGGCTTCCTCTGCGAGGAGGGAAATGTCACGCGCATTCGTAGAACGCCGACGGAAGATGAAGAAGAACGGTCGGGTAGATTGGTGAAGAAGAAAGAAGAGCAAGGGCAGAGGAACGTTTGTACGCTTCGCCGCAGTCCTGTTTGGACCGATCCCTGTAAATAAACCCCCCGTGCGTACAAAGCACGTAACAATATTATGCCGGAAATAAGTCAAACATGTTTTTAAGTAACCTTGATAATATATGCTATATAGGTAGCATGCTACAGCCGATAACCATTGGGGCTGCCCACTAACTTGTTAAGCGGCCTTCTTGATTAAAAGATCCGCTTCGGAGGGCGACACCTTTCAAAATGCGTCTGTTGATATAGTGTAACTTTACGCAAAGGTTAACAAAATATTAACAGTCAATATAGGTTACCAAGAAAGGCATTCCACTAAAAAGCACATGGAAACTAAACAATCTCAGAACAACGAACTAGTGGTGCAAAAGCAATATACTGCACGATTGCATGCTTTTAACACACGTGACAATAATAGACAATTAATTGATCTTTTATCTCCTTTTGTCTTAATCCGGCAGCGCTGCCATCGCCTACTACATGCTGCGCAAGTATGCACCCGAATCAGAGTTGTATCCGGCCAATATCACGAGCCGAGCCCGCATTGACCAGATTCTTGGCGTCCTTTCCAGCAACCTGCATCCCCAGTCGGCCGATTTCTACGTAAGCTTGCTCTCAGCAATTTCATACACGTCCGTTTGGCTGCGCAGAATTGTTGATTTCCTGAAAGCAGAACGTTCAAATTTTCTAACAACCTTTTTCTGGCATGGCAAAGATTATCACTTTATTGGTAAGTTTATACTGATAACTGACTTATACAGCCGAAAAGATGCACCCTAACGAATGCCGCATTATTGGAAATGCCCTATCTACACACTTAGGGTATTTTTAATTAGCATGACAGTATGGTGAGGTTGTTCCCGATGATGATAATTGTTCATAGAATAAATCTGTCAAAGAGCGCGCATTTTCCCCACTCGGCGGTTTTACCTTGCCCATATGCATGTTTTGTATTGTTTTGTTTGTTTGCTTTTTTAAAATAAACTGGCTTTTAAAGAGCAGTGGCTACGCCGAGTTCACAGAGTACGTCTGTTGGCGTGCTTTGGCTTAAATTGTTTCGTGTGGCAGACGTCCCTGACCAACAGCATCAGCTAAATACCAGGTTTATAAATTTAATGACATCCCTGGACGTCATTCGAAAGTCGGGCCGCAAAGAGATGGATGGAGCCGCATTGCAGATGTCAGCTGCCTCTGCGACTGAAGCCTATCAATGCATTTTTTTTTCGTCGCTTGTCAAACCCTACTCTTTGCTGAACACAATGGAGGTGGATTTTGGGATATAATGAATGGAAATGAATACTAAGAATATTTAATAGCCACCTGTCTGCTGCATACTCACGTAGGACAGGTGTAACATTGCCACGCTGCCGTCAACTCACAACTGCTTTCTGATTTCTACGCAGCGTCCCCGCTTCTACTTCCAGACCAAGCCAAGCGCCCAGGAGGTCGCGAAATTCGAACAGAATGTTGTTAAGGGTTTCGAACAGCTGCTCGGTGACGGAAACTTTGCTGTCGGTGATACTTTGACCATCGCCGACCTCAGCCTCGTTTCTCATTTGACGCTCGCTCTCGAGGTAAGACTCGTCCAAGAGTTGCCGAATTTTTTTTTTTTCAGAGGGGCGCTTGTCTCGATTTTATCAATAATTTGTTTTTATGCCCGAAACCTGTCGCTAACAACCTGAATACATTTTTAGCATTAATACGCTTACGTAGTTCGTACAGAGATCTGTGGAAGCAATTCGGTAGACGAGAGGTAATAAACTGCTTCCACGGTTCCTTACAATGACGTTCAGAAATGACTAAAAATTATTATAAAGATGCACTCCCTAAATTTACTACAGTTTTCCCTTAGTTCTTCGACCTGTCATGTTTCACTTGACCGTACCTTTTTTGTTTTTATTTAGGTGGATGAGTTGTATTTTACCTTTTATATTTATTTTATTCTTTACTTGACAGGGAGAAATACTCAATTTATAAGGGAGGGGTGAATTGCTTTTCAGCTAGGTTCACCGGTTGTCTTTTGCGCTTAGTATTTTGCTAACGTTAGACATTTCGAATACCACGCTGGAAACCTCCAGACTAGACAGGCAGAAATTCATTCAGTAAAGCTCTGCGCTCGGCAGAGGTGGCAATCAAGTTTTTATCGCGAGCTGGAATGAATGTTGTATTTTCGTCACCTTTTTGCGTGATTTCGACGCATTCAGAACCTCGCTTGTTGTGCAGAGCTGAAATCCTCAAGCTGTTCCTTCAATGCTCCGTTTCTCATTATCGTCTAGGCTTAGACCATTTATTAATTGAAAACATGTCATTAAATTCTTGTCCTAAGCGTTATTCTTGTAGCAACTACTCCCAGTGCAGTCAGCATGTTTCTCTCATGAGCGCAAATTTTTTCACAAATGGTATAACATTTTTACGAGTTCTAGTAGATCCTTCAATGGTGGTAATTATAGTACGCAGACTATGTTTAAGCATTCATTTCATAGCGTATATTGAATTTCTGGCTCAAAACTAAATATAATTGTTATCAGTTGGGATCGGCCGTGTCCATTTTGCGCAATTATACAGCATATACGTAACTTGAGCTGCTCAAAATATTCTACCGGAGGTTATCTTTAAGCAAGCTCGTGAAATCCTGCCTCGTCCAATTTTCACGTTCTGTAATGTTCAGGCTAAATTAAATAAGGCCACAGCTTGTGGCCTCACTGTTTGTCTTTTGCTTTTCTCGAATCTTTTGTGCTCCTCACTATGCCTTTAAATGGTTCTACTTAAGTTAAAGGGTTCTACTTAAGTTGAGGACAGCCCAGAGGGCTATAGAACAAAACATGGTAGGAGTAACATTAAGTGATAGGAAGCGTGCAGAGCGGGTCAGAGAAATAACTCACGTTACCAATATTCTAGTGGAAATTAAGAAGAATAAATGGGCATGGCCAGGACATGTAGTGTGAAGAGAGGATAACAGATGGTCGCTTAGTGTAACAAACTGTATTCCAAGGAAAGGAAAGCGTAGCAGGGGGTGGCAGAAGGTTAGGTGGGCGGATTAGGTTGAGAAGTTCGCAGGGGTCAAGTGGATGCAGCTAGCACAGAGCCGGGTTAATTAGAGAAATATGGGAGAGGCCATCGCCCTGCAGTGGGTATAGTCAGGCTGATGATGACTATGCCCTTCTTTTCAGATCGACTCTGTAAATACTGCCAAGTTTCTCAAGCTTCACAGTTATTATCAGCGCATGAAGTCCGAGCTTCCCTGCTTTGAGAAGGTGTTCAGGCCTGTAACCAATCATGTCAAGCAAGTCTGGGCAAATCTCAAGTAAACAAGGCTACCAAGGAGACACTCACCGTAGGAGATACGAACATATGTGTAAATACATGCCTACAGAACCACCATCTCGTTACTTCAGTGTTCACCCGAAACGTCATTGCATGGTGTGTGCTAAGGAGCGCAAAGCTTCAATAAAGGCCATGCCAACTAGACCAGTTGTCCTTATTTCAGCTTGGCGTATTAAGTTCCTAAACAGAACTTTCTGTTCTTAAGGATCGTAATATTTCACCGATGGGCATATATTTCTCACGGTTTCCGCTTGTGTTGGTTATAATCAGCATATCCACATAATATATAGAGAGCCAGAGATTCGCGCTTGCTCGTCAAGCACGTCAAGTGAAGTATGTACTTCATCCTAAATTGTTTTAGATAGTGGCTGTACAGTGCATCATGTCATCATTTTGCCTATGTCAGTATTTCCCTTAATATCATGCATTGACCATTTCCTAAATGAAATTTGTTTTCTACTCATGTACAATCAGTAGCATAGCCTGGTTCTTTTTCTTTCTTATAGCCTTTATATTCTTCGTGGATTGTCACTCTAGCTACTAATGAATATCTTTTACCATAGCTAGCCAAACAGGCAAGTACGTTTTTTTAACGTACTGGAAGGCCAGGTCAGCCGCAATGGCCCAAATGAACGGACCAGGCCCTCCTCTCTCGACGATTTTAGCAGCACGCCGATTAGTTTGGCTTGATTTCGGGGGATTTAACATCCCAAAGTAACACTTGCTTTCCGGGACGCCGTAGTGGAAAGCTCAAGACATCTTCGACCACTTGGCTTATTTCAACATTCTGAAGTATCGCAGAGTACATGGGCGCCATGCGTTTCGTCTCTGTCAAAACAGGGTGCATCGGACGGGATCGCTACTATAGAACTACAGACTACTGAAAAGGATTACAGAAAAACTTCAAAAAACTGCAAAAAACTACTTCAGAACTACAAATTCGCAGCTTACCATAAAAATTCGATTTTGCTTTTTGAAATTTAAAGCAATTCTGTTGTTCATTGCGACAGGTGTATCACGATGATTTTGAGAAATTTCCTA
Source organism: Amblyomma maculatum (assembly GCF_055883805.1). Taxonomy (NCBI): domain Eukaryota; kingdom Metazoa; phylum Arthropoda; class Arachnida; order Ixodida; family Ixodidae; genus Amblyomma; species Amblyomma maculatum. The sequence goes on from NC_139346.1 coordinate 69,134,656, forward strand.
ATGCTCAAATTTCTTTATCACGTTTTGCAATGTTTTAACGGAGACGGAAAATGAGCTTTTGTAATAGGAGCCATATCAGATGGTACAAAATATATGAAGGACGTAAAGATTCCTTGAGAGTAGGGATGAAATTCCGTAAGCTTAAAAGTCTATAACGTGAGTTAACTTTAAAATATGTGTTACTTGATATACTGGTATTCCGTTTTTAGTTTGTGGCACTGTGAATCAGATTTCATCATTAGAGTTGGCAAGCCTGCAAAACCAAAAGGTACAGAAATAGCGTGCCAGTGGGGTAGGAATTATCGCCCTGTCCAAGCTGCACGAAGCCCCGGAAAACGATCCTCATTATTGGGGCAGCACGAACTGTTGGAAGGTACCAGTACTTCAAGGCTGACAGGCAGGGGATGTTAAACCGTACGCTCCTGCAGGTGAACTTCCCACTAGGTGTTCTGTCTTCTCTGCGCAAACACATCACCTAAGCACGAAAAAATACTAACAATAAATAAATCACACCTCTCCCACTTTTAGCTATCTTCCCTTTTATATTGCGTATCTTCGGCCTAAATTTGGGTTTATGGAGTTTATACGGCGCAAAGAAACTCAGGCTATGGGAGCAATCGTAGTGGAGAGAACCGGAAATTCGGCCAGCTGGGGTTCTTTGAGATGCGCTGACATCGCACAACACACGGCCGTTTAGCTCTTCGGCTCCATCGAAAAAGAGGCAGCCGGAGCAGTGTTTTTATTCCGCATGCTTCTGCAAAGCGGTAGAATGCCCTAACTGCATCATCGGAATGGGTCTGTAGGGTATATCCCTCAACGTGGCGCCTGAGGCACACAGAACATTTATGTCTAAAGCAAGCGTCGGATAATGCCGTCGCGCATAAGTGATTGACCCTGCCTCAAGATAAGGGCTAGAAATTATGCCCGCATTAGTGCGAATGCCCTCATACAGACACTAAGCCGTGCAAGAATCTTGTCTTGTGCCTGACATCTCATTGGCCCGCGAGATCTTGCCATCACTGAACACGTAGCCTGGGGTTCGTAATTCATCCAAGCACTTATTTCGAAAGGTGTGATCGCTCTACCAGTTTCAACTCACGATACAACGTTGTTCACCTTTTCTAAACAGAGCCTTAAAGGGACACTAAAGGGAGAAAGGAAGTGGGTTTGCATCGATAGAATGCCAGTTCCTGATTACAAAAAGACCACTCTTACTGAAAACATAGCTGTTATAAAGTAGTAAAGAAGAATAACAGAAATACAGGTATCGCCACCACAGCCAAACGGCCGAGGCTCGCAACTACAAATCACGTGACGCGCTGGGGATCCCGGAGGCTGACAAATGCGAATTACGTTGCATGTTTGAATGCGGTAGTACGTTTTTTCTCAAAGATGATAACACGCTTTTATCATACGTAAACGACGGCGAAAAGACAACGTAAACGTTGCAAGGCAAATACAAAAATATACTTGGAGGCGCCACAGGCGCCCACTTCAGTTTTGGTTATGTTTCGGCTCAGGCATTTCGTGCGCACTCGGATAGTTTGTTTAAACCTGCAGCGCCTGAATTACGAGTTTGGAGCAGCAAATGCGCCTTGATGGTTCCCATTTGAGCATTCGGAGGCACGAGCAAGCGAAATCCGCTACCGCCGACACACTCCTTCGTTCGCACTTCTGCGCTAACATATCGCCGCCGTTGCCGCTTCGACTGCGACCTGACCGCTTGACTGCAGCTACGTACGCCACGAAAAGCATACATATGCTAAGTACCGAAGGAAAAACGCATTGTCATTCAATTGTTCACTAAATCATGGCACATCTGACCAACATATACTGCGTCAACAAGACCTTCAACGTGCAATTTGCAGGCGTCGTAAACAAAAGGGGCATACTTGCCGCTCATACCAAGGAGAGCGTCGATATATTGCGCTCGTCGCCCGGCGAAAAAAAAGGGCCTCGGATAAAAAGTAAAAACTAAAAATAACGAAGCACCAGAAATACAATACAAAAGGTTAAAAAATCGATTTGTAAAAAAAAAATAAAAATAAAAAACCCGCCAGAAGCGGTAAGACTCGAACTCGCTACTGCTTGCTCCGTAACGTTCGGCGCTAACCGCTCGGCTACGCCGCTTTTTTTTTCTTTATTTCCGAAGTATACATGAACAACAAATTGTCACACAATAAAACACTTCAGCTGCCCTTGGGCTGACGCGTGTGAGGTTAAAATTTCTTCAATTTTACCAGGTCATCCAGAACTTCTGCCCACTGTGGTGGGTCGGGGAGCGCGCAGATACATTCCCGTAGATAAACTGCACTTTCAACAAAATTTTCACGTACACTGCGAATGCTAATATCTTCATGCCTTACTTGCATCCGTGTTTTCCACAAGCTGTGGAGACCCAGAAGCATTATTAAATCATAGGGTACGTCTTCGTTCTCCACCGGTAAAAACCGGATGCCATAAGGGTTTAGTGGTAGCTCCTTTTTAATTGTTCTTTGTAGCACGTCCCAATGAAATACTGCGCCACAGAAACTTTGGGAATATTTCTAGTTTTTATGTCATGCCCCCATTTACAATAAAGGGTTTCTGATGCCGGTCTAAAAATTACAACTTCTTCATCATCGGCGCATGCTGCCTGCTCTCACGTCTTGCAACTAATGTTCTGGATGCCTATGCGCATTATATTGTGCACTGGATCCATTTTAACATGTGGAATTTCACAGCGCTGGCAAATGTAGTGGCGCCGGCACTTCGGTCATGTTCTGCTACCGTGGACGTAATTTTCGCTGAACACGGAGCTGTAGCACAAACCTTGAAGGAAAAAAGTGCGACGAAGCTTCAAAACTGACAAGCGCAGCAGCGAGGACACTATTTTGCTGGTAACTAAATCTTATTTGTATGTAAACATGTCAAGAAGCGTTGCGATGACCGAGGGCTCGGTTTGTTTATACACAGTGCAAGAAGGAGCGCAAAAGCTTGAGCAACATGTAAAGTATTGTGCATTACAAGCGCTCTATGTTTTTTTTTCTTCCTTTATGTGCCCATCGCTCGGTAAATTACTCTCTTCATCGTTTTATTTATTTCGGCTGAGGCCGTCATTGCGAGTACGCTGTTGCCAAGTTGGCCCTTGAGGGATGCGACGCCGCGGGCCGCGCCGGCTCGCTAGCTATCACGGAGTCTCCGCTTACGTCATAGTGTGCGTCACTCAACTCCAACTACGTAGTTGGAGGCCGCAGTTGGAATTCGACCGGCGGGAACAAGAAAAAACCTCAACTTCTAATCGCAGTATCTCAGCAATTATTCAATTTTTTTGCTGCCGGATATGCAGCGACAGTGTCATCAAATGTAGTTTATTAGATTTTCATACCATCTTTGACTGTCTTTAGTGTCCCTTTAAGAGCCCTGCGCTGAGTAGCGGTCTTAGTCCAATCCACTTCGACATCGCTGAACTTTTCCAATACATCCGGGAATCTTACTGCGAACCATAATATCTCATTGTGCCCATGAGCTTAGGTTGCAGAATTCGGTGTCATAATGCTGAAAAATATGTCTTTGTGGTAACGTCTCTAGCGCATCTGTATCCGCCATCAGAGACGCCCCAACTATTACCTTACCGTTATAACCATAAAGGCGCATCAAATAGTAGAAGCTGATTTCCCCCCATATTGCTATTTATAAGCTAGGCAGGATCTGGTTTGGATTTTTTTTTTTATTACCTTCAGGCATTCCGTTGCCGCCATTCGTAAACATAAGCTCTCTTAAGAAGGATATTTTTGTACTGATACTTTCCTGACTTTCTTACTATTCCTTCGACCTATAAATAAGTAGAACATTTTAGGCAAAGTGGGGTTTGAGTTACTAAAGGTTAATTCATTTAGTAGGTGAGCTACGATTGTAAAAGAAAATGCGATGCAAAAACGCTTTAGTATTTGGCGATAATTCTGAGCAGGCTAAGAGATTAAGACAAACAAAACAAAAATCACAGCTAAACTTTGTTTAATCATGGTCTAGCCTTTTCATCGAGCGTTAGCTCCGTGTGCTATCGCTGCAGGAGCCAACGCCAATGCCACAGCTTAGTTTGCTAGACGTGCAGACTCATCATTTGCGACTTGAGAACAACATGATGCAGCCATAGTAAGGGCTGCGGCATCAACATCGTATTGAGCACGCGGTCGTTTTCCGCTTCCTCTCCGGAAGAATGGTTCAGCCACAGCAGGTGTGCTTGCGCATGATCTCCAGTCTGCAATTCTGTCTCTTTATTGAGTATGCTATTGTGTGGCTTAGCAAGGTCAAATAAAGATGAAATTTACGTGCATCCTGATGATCGACTTACGAAACGAAGGAGCTACGCTCGCTGAGCGCAAACAGATAATTATGCTTTATTGTATACCAGCTATTGGCCTCGCCGTACCAAAACACACCGATTCGCATCGCCTCAGTTTTCTGCAACATCGGAAAGCTAGGGTCGTTAACTCGGTTACAGGAAGGACGGAAGCGCATTTATCTGCTGCGCCGGAAGGCGCCCAAGAATCGGAAGTTCTTGTCGCTGGCGCGAATCATCGGAATCGTTGCGCGTCCCTTTCATTCCACGAAATGTTGCATGTAAGCAGAATGTTCGTGGCATACGAAACGAGTGCAAAAAGAAAAACTACGCGCAAGCACATTCTCCATAATAGCGCGGGATGGGTGTCATATATAGTCTCGGTATTTTGGCCCATGTTAAGACAGGTTCACCCTGGCAACATGCTGCACGTCGCTCATTCGGAACTGATTCACATTATTACTTACTTTGTGCCGTTTTAATTCACCCAGCGTTACTGTAATATTGCGAATAATGTCATTTCTGTGAATATTTGCCTCCACAAACCCTAGCTTTGGGCATTTTTCGTGCAATAAACATGTGCTGCAAGAGAAACATTAGGTATGAATATGAAAATAGAGTTTAGCCCTTTACATATTTTATTATCTAATGCTTTGAAAGACGGCCTTACACTTTTTTTACATTGCGAACATGGACCATATGTAACAAAAATGCAACCTGGAAATGTTTGCGCGAAAATAAACTTGTGTTTATTTGAATTTATTGGTAGAACTAACTTTTACTCAAACACACTTCGCGTAGCAAGCACCCATGTGTTCAGTGATAGGTCGTTTCCTTCGTTTACATTATTACCCGCGTCGCTCCTTTGACTCCCTTTTGAATAAAGCTTCGTATTTTTTTGACAAAAATTAAGACTTCTATCTACCACAGCCAACTGAATTCCATCAATACTAGACTACGGCCTCAAAATACACCTGAAATGCACCTACGGGTTCTTCGGATTCGGCTCTTTTCAGAGAGGTCTTCTTTGTCGCTCCCTCCATGAGGACGCTGTTGATGGGCTCTGAAACCCTCTTGTGCACCCATGGAATCTATTCATGGGAGCCCTTGGTAGAACTGATTGTTGGAAAGCGGACTGTAAGACGAGCGCGAGATTTAAACGAGCCGTCTGTGGGTGCTGTAGCATTCACAAACTTGTATTCTTTTACGATAGGCATGGCAAACAGCCCTGTGGATGCGACGAGTATATAGGCGACATTATTTGTGAGTTCCCTATATACAGTGAGGAAAGACAGTGTCTTTACCGTATGCTGGAGCATCTAGATGGATGCCCTTTGTCTGAAATTAAGATTTTAGGTTCCTAGATACGGCGATCGTCTGCTGTGAAGGCCTCCCAAGCCCGGCTCCGCTTTATGAAAAGCACACGCTTAATCGAAAAACTATGAATTTGCATTTATGTTAAATGATATGACTGTGACGTGATGTGATGTGGCATGTCTGTGATGTGACTGTACTAACTTCAACCATCCCTCTCTCAAACTTTTATATCCCCTCACCCCCTTCCCCCAGTGCAGGGCAGCAAACCGGTATCTATTACGGGATAACCTCCCTGCCTTTCCTCCTCATCTTCCTCCTCCTCCTTAAACGAACATGTTTAATTCATTTCATAGTTACTGCCAGCTTTGAAAAACACCTGAGACAGAAGTGGGACATGCTGTATAGAGAAAACATACACAGCGGGAAAAATGTGTCACAAGACGTGAATGAAGCAAGCAGTCAGTCACCATCAGCCCGTTTACACCAACAGCCAACAATAATATCACTGTGCTGAGCGATCTGAACATGCGCACACCGTTCAAGCGCAACTGCGACGATCAGGGGCTCTATTTTCAACATACATGGTCGCCGTTCAGCGCCATCTTGTTTCTCTGATTGGTTGTCAAAAAAAGTCGCGTGTTTCAAATTTATGGCGCGAATTTGCAGTCTGTCTAAATGGCTTTTTGCGGTGACGAAAAAATGACGTAAGTGTGAAAAAGAATTTTCTTCATTTTTCTTTATTTTTTATTCAATGATTACTCCGCTTAGCCGGAGGGCGCTGAAGCAGGGGAGTTAGAGAGCGGAAAAAAATACATCTTCATTTATGGAGCACACTTGATGACCTAGCGCTAGGCATTATGAATAGCGCTAAGAAGCGCTATTCATGATGCCTGGATAGTATTTATAAGTGTTTGTGGAGGAAAAGCATAGGTATAGCTGATAGAGAGCAAAACACTTACGGTTGTATTACGAATGAGGCGAAATGAACTGCTCACTGTCAAGAGCCGCCTCCTGAAATCTGATTGGCTGACGCTGTGTGGTGGGAAATACGTCATGTATAAACATTATATGATGACGTCCAAATGACGTTTCATTACGTAAAGCATGTGCTGCCATTGCTGTAAATGATCAAAGTTTGGCGCCACATTTCAGACAACATGAGGCGGCCGCGCAAAAGAATATGGTGAATTCAACGTGGAGTATAGGCAGCTGTTAGCTCACCGCAGTTTGCTAAGCAGTTTGGTGGGTGGTTACGTAAGCTGAGACATCTTGTTTTAATTTCAGAAAGCACTGAAACGACGTCATAAGGCTACTTTTCAGATGCGTAACCTTTTGGAGGGTTAATAATGAAGACGCAAATTTACAGCCGCACGAGGGTCCTAGCAGCCCTCTCGTTGTAAACACTGTGTCCTCATAGAGGAACCATCAATCCGCGCCGTTGTCGAGCGGCGCAATGGCTGCCTGCAACTCAAGCGGTTGATCTGCGCGAGACGAGGCATTTTAGACAACACCGCCATGATTTCTAATTATCTGTCTCGACGGTTCGTGAATACAACCCGAGGAGTCATATGGTTCGATGGCTGAGTAGAAGCTTCGCGCGACAGGCATCGAGGGATCAGTAAAGACCGCCTTAAAAGTCGGCCCTAAACACTACCTTTTTCGTCCAGCACTATGGACTTACTGCAATGTTAATGAAGCGAAGACCCTTCAGAGGATAGAAAAAGCTAGCAAAAATAGCGAGAGCTTCTATTTTATTAAAGGAATAAAGGCTATAAAGGAATGTGTCCTGTTATTATTTATTTTGTTGTAGGGATCTATTGAGGGCCCCGGTGCAGTTTTATGATGTGGGACCCTCGTCTGTATTTTTATGCACTTTGTAAATATGTTCAATGCGTATGGGACCCTCGTCTGTATTTTTATGCACTTTGTAAATATGTTCAATCTAACAAACTTTCACTAATAAACTTTCGAAAGAAATATACATAGCACATGTTTGCTTACCACATGTGATGTGTTTCATATAAAGTTAGGTTTTGATATACATACAGGCTCACCATTTGCTTATTTTTTAGAAAAAAAAATAGCCCTGAGCACATTATGATGGTATGCTCTAATCGTATGATGTTGTTCAGTGACACTTTGTGTTGATTGTTTTTTTTTAATACAGCCTGAAAATATTCTCCTTTTATTGACTTGCATTTACCTTTTGCGACAGTAAGGAATACTAGAGTCTAAGGAATACGCGCGGGCGCCGCCATAGCTTCACCCACAATTTCCTCAGTCATCTTTAGCTTTCTCTCCTTATTATCCGTCCCCTCCCCCCCCCCCTCCTCCTCTGCACGTGTACGGCCTGGGCATCGTCTTTATAACCTCCCTGCTATTTCATTCTTCTGCTTCTTTGTCTCTCTTTTTCTGACATATTTCACATTTTACTGGAGCCTTTCCCACGCCAGAGCATGAAAATTTAACCGATTAGGTGTAAGGCTCCGCATGTGCCTTCCACTTTGTCAGTTGTGTATGTGTGTGTGGAAGACACGCACACAAAATGTATCTACCTCCCTTTCCCTCTCTCTGGTGCTGCTTTCTGCGCTCTCCACAACTCGAGCCGACACAAGATGTTATACACTTGTTCGACCTGACGGTAGCTGGTAATAACGCGGCTGTTAGAAAAAGCTGCGTAGCACAGCCAGTACCTAAATGTAATTGATACTCTGAGACTGCAAACGTTGTCCTCTGACAGGGACAATGCCGGCTGCGCCAGCGCCTCTTCGACAGTGGTGAAGCTACATCGGAAATATGTTGATTCCGTCTGTTTACGACGAGGTCCTTAAACGTTTCAGATCCTGCATTCAAAAGCCGCTGATAAGTGAACGTGAGAAGTGATCGGCGCTTGAGGAGCAATGCTACTTTCCGCGCCCATTCTGCTCCAATCTACTGCGCATGCATATTTGATTGCCATTCTTGCTCTTCAGCTGGAACTCGCGCAGCCTCTCCGTGCGTAGCAGCTCTCGAATGTCCGACCGCAAGTATGTCATGACACACTGAGAGCGCTACGCCGCAACATATTACAGTCGCCCTCACTGCAACCCGAGGCTTCCGAATCATGGAATGCACCGAGGGGGTTCAGTACCTCCAATCGCCGTTTTTCATAGATGGCGCCAATACATATAGTAGCAGACGGCAGCGCTTTTTTTCTATTACTTTATTTCTCTTTTTCACCAGATTACGTAACCTGAATGTGTGCTTACGTAACCTGGCACTGTCCTACTGCATACGTCACGCGTGCGACAAAATGACGAATTGTCGAAAATAGGCCCCATGACTAAAATGATGAAAACAAAGAAAATGGTGAGAAAAAGCATATATTTGAAACATCCATGTTAACAAATTGCTATGGATGGTCAAACAGTAGCAGTTCGCATTAAGTGACTAAGAATCTTTGTTCACATTTCTAACAAAGGACTCTGTTGTCTTGCATACCGCGATTGTCGGGCACACCGCCAGCTGTATGAGTTCTCCACAAATGTAGCGCATTTTTTCGGGATATTTTCAAGTAGGTGATATTTTTAGTACATGGATCCCATATAGCCAAAGCATATTGCTACGTGGAAGATGTACAGTCGGAAAGCTCTCCGCACAGCTTACGTTGATGAGGGCACCGATTTCACAACACTCAGCGTCGTCGTCTTCTCGGAGTCTGTTGCACTTCATCCTCATCACGAACAGCGAATACCGCTAAGTAACACTACCCCCCCCCCCCCCCCCCCCCCCCACGGGAAAAGCACAGTCCCGGTGCGGTCTATGTTAGCGAAATAGAACGTTGATAATAGGGCTTTAGACGGGACTCATGCACTATTTCGGAGGTTGGAGCTGTGGACGGGGACTTCGGAACCACAGATTCAACTTCATAGGTGACGTCGGTCACGGGGCGCAAAACACGGTAAGGGCCAGTGTAACGGGGCAAAGGTTTTTCACACAAGGCCACTCGACGGCACGGGAGCCACAGAAAAACGAGAGATCCAGGAGTGTAGTGGACATCACGGTGGCGGCTGTCGTACCGGATCTTTTGGGAGTCTTGGGATGCAGAGAGCCTGGCATGAGCTATCCGGTGGGCATCATGAGCGCGGGCGACGGCATCACTGGTGTAAGTACTGGTGGCGTCTGCCGCTGGTAGGGAGGTGTCGAAGGGTAGTAACGGGTGTCGGCCAAATAATAAATAAAATGGGGAGTATCCAGCAGTAGAATGGACAGATGAATTGTAGGAGAATGTGACAAAGAGGAGATGAACGTCCCAATTTCGATGGTCGTCAGACACATACATGGCCAGCATGTCTGTGAGGTTACGGTTTAGACGTTCCGTGAGGCCGTTGGTCTGGGGGTGATATGCGGTGGTGAATTTGTGGCGGACGGAGCACGAATGGAGAATTTCGTCAACCACTCGCGCAGGAAACAGCGGCCACGGTCAGTTAGTATTTTACGAGGAGCACCATGATGAAGAATTACGTTTTCTAGAAGGAAGTCAGCGACGTCTGTGGCGCAGCTGGTCGGGATGGCTCGGGTAATATCGTACCAAGTAGCGTAATCGGTGGCGACGGCGATCCATTTGTTCCCCGAGGCGGAAACTGGAAAGGGGCCAAGGAGGTCAACGCCTATACGGGAAAACGGGTAAGTTGGTATGGGTATCGGCTGCATATGACCTGAAGGCAAAATTGTGGGCTTCTTCCGACGCTGACACAGTTCACATGCGGCAATGTATATTGCTGGACAGAGCGGTAGAGCCCCGGCCAATAGAAACGTCGGCGCAGGCTGTCGTATGTGCGAGAGACACCCAAGTGGCCAGCCGTGGGAGCATCATGTAACTGTTCAAGGATGGTGGATCGCAGGTGTTGGGAAACGACGAGCCAAAGGTCTGTGCTATCTGGTCGCATATTACGTCGGTATAGGGTGTTCTCATGGAGCGAGCACAAATAAGGCGAGAGATGGGTCAGGGCGGTCGGAGGTAAGACGGAGGATAATGGAATGCAGGGAGGGATCTAAGTGCTGTTCCTTGGCAATGTTAGCAAAGGCAGAGACAGACAAGATACATACATCATCGTCAGAGTCTGTAGGACTAGGAGAGTCGACGGGATGACATGACAAACAGTCTGCATCTTGGTGAAGCCGGCCGGGCTTGTAGATGACGGAAAAGGTGTATTCTTGTAATCGTAGCGCCCAGCGCTCCAAACGGCCAGTAGGATCTTTGAGAGAGAAAAGTCAGCACAAGGCATGATGGTCTGTTATCACAGTAAAATGGCGGCCAAAAAAATAAGGGCGGAATTTTGTAATAGCCCAGACATGCGCCAGGCACTGTCGCTCTGTGATAGAATAATTTTGTTCGGGTCTTGAGAGGAGGCGGCTGGCATACGCAATCACCCTTGTATGGCCGTGTAGTCGCTGAGCGAGTATAGCTCCTATTCCATGGCCACTTGCGCCGGTACGGAATTCAGTATTGGCGGAAGGGTTGAAGTGGGTCAAGACTGGTGGTGTAGTTAGAGCAGCAATAAGCTCTCAGAAAGCTGCAACTTGCTCAGGCCCCCAATAGAATGAAACGTCTTTCTTGAGAAGTTGGGTGAGCGGACGAGCAAGGACTGCGAAGTTCGGGACGAATCGTCGCAAATAGGAACATAGGCCAATAAAGCTTTGGAAATCGCTGGATGAAGGCGGAGTGGGAAAATCTCTGACGGAGTGCGAAAATCTTGTCAGGGTCAGGCTGAACACCAGAAGCATTAACCAAGTGACAAAGGACTTTGATTTCCCGATGGCCGAAACTGCATTTCTTTGAGTTGAGTTGAAGGTCGGTGCGGCGGAATAGCTCGAGAATGGTAGAAAGGCGAGAGAGGTGGCTGTCAAAAGTGGACAAGAAAACAATAACGTCGTCTAAGTAACAAAAACAAGTCGTGCACTTGAAGCCGTGCAGCAATGAGTCCATCATCCGTTCGAAAGTTGCAGGGGCGTTACATAGGCCAAAAGGCATGACTTTAAATCGATAGAGGCCGCCAGGCGTGATGAACGCTGTTTTTTCACGGTCTCTCTCGTCGACTACAATCTGCCAGTAGCCGGAACGAAGGTCGATGGATGAAAAGTAGCTGGCTCCGTGCAAACTATCAAGCGCGGCGTCGACGCGCGGAAGAGGATATGTATCTTTTTGGTTATCTTATTCAAATGATGGTAGTCAACGCAGAATCTCCAAGTGTTATCCTTCTTCTTGACCCACACAACAGGGGATGCCCAGGGGCTACTGGAAGGCTCGATTATGTCGTTCGTTAACATCTTTTCGACCTCCGTTTGAATAACGCGTCGCTCGGCAAGCGAAACACGATAGGGCCTCCTGTGTATAGGACTGGCGTCCTCGGTGTCAATACGGTGGGTGACAACTGTCGTTTGACCCAATGGGCGGGGGCCGAAGTCAAAGAGGTCACTGCAGGTAAACAAAAGCTTGTGTAACTCAGCGGCGAATTCAGGTTGAAGATCAGCTGATATCATGCTGTTAAGCGGATCAGGGCGCGATGTGGACGACGAGGGGGTGTTGGCAGGGACGGCAGTTCTATGATCTGTAGACAGAGCTGAAATGGCACAATCGGTCAGGGGGGCAGCGCAGCTAATGAAATTCCCTCGGGCAGAACTTGAGTTGAAAAGCTGAAGTTAAGGACAGGGAGAGAGGTGCGGTTCTGGGAGATGTGCTCAATAAGATGAGGAAGGGTAACGTGCCGCTGCAGCATGACATCAGTAATGGGACAAGTGAGATAGTTGCCATCTGGGACGGGTGGATATGGCGACATAGGGATGTAAACGGCAGTTTCAGGAGGAAGGCGGCTAAACTGTGCTGATCGAAGTCGTGGTGAGCAGGAGGGGTCCTCAGAGCAGAGCGGAAGGTCCAAGCGAAGTAGGCCGCTAGAGCAGTCAATAAGGGCAGAGTTGGCTGTTAAGACCACGGCAGCAGGGCTGCCATTGGCGACGCGAACTGTGGACGAGACTGCTGGCGTAAGGACTTTCTTGAGGCGACGGCGAAATGAGGAGCTGAGAACGGACAGTTGGGCGCCTGTATCAATTAGAGCAGAAACGGGAACTCCATCCACAAGGACGTCGATACGGTTATTTTGTAGGGGAGGTGTCAACAGAGGTTTTTCGGCCCGGGTCATAAAGGCAGCGTCACCTCCGGGAGCTGCATTGACTAGTTTTCGGTAAGTGGCCAGAATAGGACGGTGGCGAACAGCGGCGAGGAAGAGGGGAACGCGAACGTCGTGGTTGCGGGGATGGTGAATGGTTGGCAGCGTGGACAGCGGAACCGGGGTCAGCACGGCTCTGGTCGGGGCGAGGTGAGGAATAGCGAGGGGCATAGTTTCCGCGGCGGTCAACGTAGGTGAACTGACGAGATGGCGTTTACCAGTGGCTTCGGCAGTGACGGGAATTGTGGCCAACGCGAGAAGAAGTAAAACAGATGGGGCGATTGTCATGGGTAGGCCATTCATTTGGTTTGCGGTACCGATATCGGGGCGAGAAACCGGCGCTGGATGAAGCAGCAGCGATCACTGGAGGGGCAGGTCCTGAATCCACGGTGTCGGTGGCGCTGGCAGAAGGGAGGCTCATATTCGCACCTTCTTGGCGAACAACAGCCTTAATAAGTGATATAGTAGCCAGGGTGTTGTCGGGTGTATGCGACAGTGAGGCCGCGGGAGTCATTGCCTCAAGCTCTTGGCGGACAATGCGTGTCAGTGTTGTCGTTAGCAGGCGGTCGAGGGGTCGGCAGATCGATACAGGAGGAGCTCGCAGCCGTGTTCGGCAGCCGGTCGAAACGATGAGATATGCACCTCTGTTTCGCCTGCTCGAAACGTCGGCACACCTGCAGCACAGAGTCCACGGTGGAGCAATCCCTGCACAACAGGAGGTTGAAGGCATCGTCGGCAATGCCTTTTACTACATGGCCGACTTTATCCTCCTCAGGCATGCCTTGGTCGACTTTGCGGCATAGAGACAGGACGTCTTGGATGTAAGTGAGATAAGACTCCGTAGACGTTTGGGCGCGAGAGGTGAGCACTTTCTTGGCGGCGATGTGGCGGCCAATAGGCTTTCCAAACAGGTCGTGTAGCTTCTGTTTGCAAATATCCCAAGATGTTAGGTCGTCTTCGTGGGTTTCAAACCACACTCACGCGGTCCCATCCAAGTAGAAAATACATTCGCGAGCATGAGTGTGGGATCCCACCTGTTGTGGTTGCTCACGCGCTCATATAGGGCTAGCCAGTCGTCCACGTCGACGTCGTCGGTCCCGCAGAATGTTCCGGGGTCACGGGGGTGGGCCATGACCACAGCAGGTGCGGCGGATGTAGAGATAGAGGCGTCTGTAGTCATTGTAGTGGTTCCAACGTGGCGGCCGTTGTGGAGATGCAGCCTGTAACAGGGGATCGAATAGATTCACCTCCACCAAGAGATGTTACGTGGAAGATGTACAGTCCAAAAGCTCTCCGCACAGCTAACGTTGATGAGGGCACCGATTTTAGAACACTCAGCGTCGTCGTCTTCTCGGAGTCTGTTGCACTTCTTCATCCTCATCACGAACAGCGAATGAGGCTAAGTAACCATATTCAAGCATCGGCCTTATAAAACTCTTACACGTAAGACTTTTATCTCTTCAGTGTACTGCCGTAAGGAACTTCTCTGATAACGAAAGTTTCACACGGCCTTCTTTTCGGCGTAATTGGCATGTTCATTCCATTGACATCGGAGGTTAGTATGACGCCTAAATATTTTTTACTTTCGACGTATATCAAGAAGTGACAGTTAGTCGCATATGGAAAAGAAAAGGGTGTCCTTTTTCGTGTTAGTCATTGGTACGGTTTCTTTACTTTTCCTCTGCCACGCGTTGGACCAATGTTCTATTTCATTCTAGCAAACATTTAGTACAGCCTGATTACTCGGATGATTAATCTCTTTTAAATAATGCAGTCCGCAAAACGTTTTTTTTAGTAACACTTCGTTGACAATGTCGCAATGCAATACTAAAAAGAAAATTGCCGACGATTATGTTACATCCTAATGCGAAATTTAGCGCAGCTCATCAGCTGTTCCACCTTTCGCGATAGATTAAGGCAAATATTTCGAGCAAGAGATGTATGTACAATTACAGACAACTTTTTTTTAGGCTTTCACACGTATTTTTTCAAGAAACCCTCCACTAAAGGCACGAATATAATAGTCCGACGCAAAGCACGCGCGCGCGTGCGCTCGCACACGCTCAGCTGGCGAAAAAACTCCGTCGATAATTCCGCGAGCTCCAGCGCCCAACGTAACCGGAGCGCGCCCCGAAGGGCCCGGCGCAGAGCTGGCTGCTGTTCCATTCCAGCGTCGGCGCCGCCGACCGCGTCGACCCACAATGCATCGCGCAGAGAGAGAGATGGCGGACGGCTCGCTTCGGACAGCTTGGTACGTCAGGTGTAGATGGCTTTCAAAGAGGGGTGTGACAGGTAGCTATCGGTGGACAAAAAATCTGATGAAGTTGAAAAGAGCCTTTAAAATGTTTGCTTAACCCGTCGTGAAAAGCAGAACTTACAAAACAGGTACGCAAGGAAAAGCAACCGCATGCCTCAATATATGTAAGAATATAGAAGAGAGAAAAACTTGTATGAACAGATAAAACCTAATTGCCGCCGTTTTCTGCCACGATGTTGTTAAAGAATCAGTCGAGCAGAGGCCATGTCCCAATTTGTTTTTTTTTTTGTTTTTTTTTTTAAAGGACGGCATAGTCCCCCCGTAAATTCGAAAGGGGACTATGCACGACTTGAAACTATTTCGGCCACCGAATGATCTTGAAGAACATGACAATATGTCTGCATTCTAAATTCCTAGGAAATCAGCAGTGGAATATTTGTCCATGTTTATTGCACAGGTTGTTATTGGTGTTGGCTTATACTATTTCTTATCTGATTATTACACACATGCATTCACTGCACGCTTGGGCACTCGGGTTTGTGAAAGCGGCTCAGGCAGCCAGTTTACACGCGGCTTGAACGTAACAACTATCCAGGCATTTCCTTAATTACAACTTAATGACAGTAACATTGCATTCAAATATAATGTTAGCTTAAACCTTATAAACTTATCTTCTTAAAACGAGAATCCGTCAGCCTCTACCCCAACGCAGGCATACAGCATTTAAAATACACTGCCAATATTATCAGGCATGCCCTTGCACACCTCGAAAGAAATGAAGGAGTGGTGAAAGCTCTTGACTGTCCGAACAGCTGAATAAACATTGTAGGTACCTGCCACTCCTTTGCAATCCAGCAGGTTGAAGCTTATCTCTGCCTGTCGCGAAACCGCACGCAGCTAGAACTTGATAACGCTGCCTTGCGCTGCGAAAAGAACGCAATAAAAACGTGCCATGTGTGCAAAATACAAGGTGCCCATGCACTGACCTTGGCACACGCTCCTAGGTCTGTCAAGGTATATGTACAATGGTAGCGAAGGTTCCATAGGCTCCCATTGGTCCAAAAAATGGCGGCTCATGGGCACCGCCATATTGGGGGGCAACTACGTATGAGTGACGTTGAATGATGTCACGCATACGTATGTTTTTAGCGCGAATTTTAAAGTGGTCTTTTTAAAGAACCCGCCTTTTCAAGCCGGTATCTCATGAAGGTTGCCTTTCAGTGCGCACCAACCTTTTCCAGTCAAATGTGCTCGAGTTCCTGCTAGTTATGGCCTTGGTAATGTGCAATTCGGAACCCAATGAAAGTTACTGGCAAAGAAGGCAGCATAGAAAGGCAGCAACACTTTCAGACGCTGGCTTATCTTGGCTGGCTAAGAATGCAATCATGCATGATTCGTAGGGGAAGCCTTTGTGGAAATACTGGTGCTACTACTTTTGAGTACAAGGTATGATGCACAAAACACAGGCTCAAGTGCACAGTTTGCAATACAGTGTACGGCAAGTATGGTTTTCATATTCATGCTTTATTACAGCAACCAAACAAATACAGTGATAAAGCACACCAACAAAAAATACACGTCACAGGCAGCTCAAGCAGTAGTTTCTTTAAGCTGGCTATTCATCTTAATGGTCACAGTGCGGATAGAAAAAAGCCCTGCAGTTCCACGAACGTTGCCAGGTAGGAAATTGAAAAGCATAGAAGACAGTGCTGCTTCAATTGAGGCAAACATGACATGACATAAGTAGGCGCATCAACACGGGTCGCAGCTTTTTTGACGACAGATACGCAGACGGTTCGAAGTGCTTGAAAAAAAACCCCGCAAGTCTCGCAGCTGCCATGGTGTCTTCTCCAGGCTGACGTTGTGGTAGCACCCACGCTCACGCTCGGCACCTGGACGTGATGCAACGTGCACGTTATTCACAATTGCGCCGTAAGGAATACTGCATACTCCAAACGCCAATGCGTCATTATTCCTGTCAATGCTAACTGCAGTACATTATATTTCCATTATATCTGAACTATGGTAGTAAATGCTCGCCCCAAGCTCTCAGCGCCTAAGAATGCGGTTACGTACGCTCGTCCTCATGGCATGCGGGTAGCTATACTTTTCTATGGTTAAGATTGACGAGAATGAAGTGCGTTTAAAGTTACCCTAACGGTCATGCATATGCAGGATAGCAATAAGAAGACAGGCAGTAACTCCTGAGTGAATTCAGTTAAAGCACCCTCAAGGCCGCGCATATACACGTGGCTGAATTTTGATACTACCAGTTGCGAGGGTCAAATTGGCTTCGCGGTGTTGGAAAACTATACAGTGTTGTGCTCAGACTTGTCAGGCAGCACAATTGGTTTTAAATTGGCCTTCCGGTCAGTGGCATGCGCGTGGTTGCTCCTGAGAGCCCGGTATCAAGTTAACGCTGGTGATAGCCGGCTGCATGAAACTCACCATAAATCAGACAAATGGTGGGCCTGGGGGGCCTCCTTCGCACAGCTCAACACTTAAAGTGTGTGCCCTGTAGTGTATTACATAAATATCACCGAAAAAATGAAGCCACGTGCGCACGAACTGGTTACAGAAACAGAAGCCCAAACAAACAGAAACAGAAGAAACAGCCCAACGAAAGCATTCGGAGCATACCTAGAGCAGACGCCTTGTAGCAGACGACACTGACAACAGCTCACCTGTGAAAGTCCAGCGGGAAGCGGTGTAGCTTGACACCGACGCCACTGTCCATGCTGTCGCAATGTGCCACGGCGCATCGTTTCTTCACACGCCGCAAGCTCATCTTGAAATAAAGCACTAAGCGCTTCAAAAGAACAGCGCGAAGCGTGCAAAGACGGAAAAAGACTTCGCACTGGCCGCACGTCGAAGGAAACGACAAAAACCGAGAAAACTGCCGCAGCGGTGCGGCGGGGTGCAAATTTTACAAAACGGTGACAGAGACGCGACGCGCAAGGACGACGAAAACTTCGCAAAAGGGGCATTTCGAGACTGGCGATAAGAAACCGC
Organism: Amblyomma maculatum; assembly: GCF_055883805.1. Taxonomy (NCBI): domain Eukaryota; kingdom Metazoa; phylum Arthropoda; class Arachnida; order Ixodida; family Ixodidae; genus Amblyomma; species Amblyomma maculatum. The sequence goes on from NC_139346.1 coordinate 69,152,768, forward strand.
TTCGTGAGCTCCCGCGGCCACTGTGGCTGGGTGCCGAAACAAGGCCTGCAAAGTCAAGCTGCAAATGCACCGCACACTCATCAACAGGGGGCGTAACAAGAACGTTGCAAAAAATTAAAAATGGGGAGTAATATTTTGCTAAAATAGTTTACCTATTTTATAAAACGTGGCATTAAAATGTGTATTTCTTTATGTTGTTTTATAGCGTTTTTATTTGTGCTTTTGAATTTCATTATCTAAGTGTTTTGGCCCCCCCAAAGTGGCTGTGCTGCTGTCGCGCTGGACCGTTTTTGGGCCCAGCCTTCGCTACCATTGTACATATACCTTGGGTCTGTCACCATATAAGAAATTTGCTTTCCTTTTTCTGCCTTTACGGGTATGCATATATATAACAGCAGGATGTGACTGCTTCGGAAACTGGAGGCCGACACTAGCATGTAACCTTTATGAAAAAGCTGAGAATAGGCCCCCTTTAATTTAGCGTTTCTGACTTGCACTAGTAGAGTACACGAATACACGGGGAAACAGTGCAAATATAAAACTATTTACGCATAGCTCCTGCAGGTCCACACATCATTAGATATTCTGCTAATCAAGAGGGAATAGTTGGGTGAACGTTTTTCTTTTTTTCTATGTGTCCAACACATTTAGGTCCAGTTCAGTGCTTACAGCAAATTTAACCACTGATGAGTGATATACAAGCAGCACAATCGCGAAAGCGATCAGGAAAATTTATACACCGCTTTCCAAGTCCACGGTTACCGCTAGCTAGCACTGCATGCAGAACAATGTATTTCAGTGCCAGCCAAGGAATGCATTATGCAATAATTATTCATGTAGCAGTAGGCGAGTAAGCAAAACGCCAATCAGGTACCGAGTTCTGCATGGTAAAGCCACCCTTGAAACAGCTTTCCCGGCATGAACGTGCCTAGAAAAAATGGCCCCGGTAAAAACGTACCTGGAAGAAAAGTCCCTATTTAAGGATTAAAAAAAAATGTTCCCAAATAGGTGCTGTAAAACATACCGTTATAGTAAAAATAACTTTTTATTGGTTTTACTTCGATCTGTTTTATGATTTTAACTTGAACCTTGCTTGTTTTTGTTTCTTTTCCACCTGCTGTAGTTCTTCATTGCTCTATGAGGTGCATTCTGTTTCCCTTTCTCATGTTTGGAAGTGCTCAGACATGGAACTAATGCGGGGCTTTCATAACCAGAATAATAATGGAAAAGGTGAAAGAGTGCCCGAGGGCAACCTCGTCTCTGGACTGTTCTGTACTTTGAAGACATCACTGGTTGTAGCGTTTTCTAGGTGATCTTTTATGGCATAACCTGCGCTGCGTGATTGTGGTGTGATCTTAATTTTACCCCAACAGTGGACCCGTAGTAAGCTCCCTCACTGTCATTTATTTATTTTTTGCCTGAGACAGGGCACGTTGGCCGCCGGCTTCAATGGGCTGGACGCTGCGAAGCGGTACTGCAGAGTGGCCATCGGCCGGTAAAGGCTTAGGAGTCGGCCTGCCTACCCAGTACATCATATCCATGACCACAAGCGGTACAGCAAGGATTATACACCATCACTTGTGGAAGGAATGTTGCTCGTAAACATAAAATATGAGAGGATGTTCTAGGAACGCGTCCCGTTGAAGGCTTTTCCTCAAACCTACCAGGCCGACAAGCCGATTGCGCCGTTCTAATGAGTATTATTGCGCAGCCAAAGAGTGCTGTCCTCGTGAGTGCTTAAAAAATCTAAGGAAGTAAGGACCCCACACTGTATAAGACTAGCCGGACTGACTTGTGGAGATCGGCTGTTCCACTGTGCTTTTTTGTCATGCCTTCTTCATGAAATGCGTGTACGCATGTCAGCCATTCGGATGACCCAGATCCCAAACAATGGTTACGTCTATTTTCGAAGTCAAGAAGCGTCCAATAAATAGGGTGCGTTTATTTATTTTTTTGTGCATGTGAAATGAGGTGTGGGTAGAGTCATTTGCAGGACCAGTTTTTGCTTTGGGGACGTTTTTTTTTTCCATAGGACCGCTTTTTCAATAGCCTTTTCGTCCGGGGAGGTTTTCTCCGGGCCTTATCTTACAGGGGCATTTTTCCTGTGGACGTTTTTACCTACGCCCATCACGTGCCATAGACACAGTTCATTCGGTACTGTCTGCGTCCCTTGCATCAATCTGGCTTAGGTACACAGATCCTGTTGCGCCAGCTCTTCAAAAAAACCAACTCAAAGTTCCTTTGCCGAGACTGAATTAGCGTGAGGTAGGCTTGTCCGACACTCGCCAGCGCTATCAGTGCGGTGCGAGTGCGGGGTGCGTTCTAGTGCGACATCAGTACTTGGCACGGACTAACACAACCATAAATTTGGTCTGAAACCTTTGCCGTGGGGAGCAAAAAAATAAAGCAGTTTAAGCACAGCGTTTTTTTTTTTTTTTTTTTTTTTTTCAAAAATGGACGAAGCGCTAACAACCCATTCACGTGAAAGAAGACACGGACAATTCGGAGATTGTCCGTGTCTGGTCTCGGATTAATAACCCGAGACCAGTAAAGGAAACACGTGAAACACGCCATGCCCAACCATATGTCGGGTGCAACGAAGGCGTTCTATATCAGATCCCCCCCACTTGCGGTAAGGTATACGTCGGCCAGACTGGAAGATGTTTGAACGAGCGTTTGAGAGAGCACGAGCGACCGCTTGAGAAAGGCACTGGATCTAATCTGCCGATTCATTGCAAGAATTGCAAATGCGTGCCTATCCTAAATGAAACTTTCGTACTGGATAAAAGTCGAGACCATGTAGCTCATGAGCTAAAAGAAGCCTTCTTCATAAAAAGGAAAGGTCTAGATTGCGTTAGCGCGAACCGTCCAAAGTGAGTTCTCTGTTATAGAAGGGCGCAGTTGAATTTTCGCGCATGAATTTCAGAATCGCAATAAGATGCGCATGCCTGATGAGTTGAATAATTAATATCTTTATTATACTAGAGCGCTTGAAGTATTTTCCTTTTAGTCGTTTGTTTTTTGATTAATTTTTATGATTGTCTTCATGTTACATCGGGCCCTATACACCACGTGTCGTAGATCAGTTTGTTGTTTCCGAACCATCGATCATAATTGTTTTGTTTTTTATCACTTTTATGCCTGTTGTCTTTTATCGGTTTTATGGTCCTTTCACCTTTTGACGTTTGCTCCCTTTGATTAGCGCCGCCACGATGTGCCTATGTAATGTGTGTGTTTCCCTTCAATTAAAAATCAGTTGTCAGTGAGCGCTTGTCCGTGTCTTCTTTCATGTGAATGTGTTATTAGTGATTCGCCCACTTTTGAAAAATGCTGCACCAACTAGCCCAACAAAAAGTCATTCTTGAAGCACAGCGGATTGGACCCTGCGCACATTCCTCCTGGGGAGCGAGTGAAGAACCTCGCAGATATTCCTGCATTCCTTTTTCATACGTATTATTTATTACATGTAATCTACAACCTGACATGCTAGACCGGAAGACACTCTCGCTCTGTAAATAGCAAGTTCTCGTCGATGTCAACTCAGCTTCTGTGCAGTTTTCACATGTCATACTTAGATGAACTGAGATAAAACGTTGACATAGTTACATGAAATTAATATCCATTGCGGCCACGTTTCAAGTAAGGCCAACCTGTTTCTCTTCTCCACACATGGACCATTAACAAGAATTGGACCAATGACATTGGCCCATATTTATAAAATTTAATTGGGCTTGGACAAAATGTGGGCCGGGTGCTATGACGATGGCAGGTCAAGCCCTCTCCCATACCCTTTCCCAGCGCTATGCAATTCGCAAACACATCTCCAGGCTTCGCATCCGCATTTCGAGCGAGTGAGTTCGCTGTAACTAGCCAAACAGGAAGGGGAATGGGTTAAGAAAAATCAGTTTTTCTCTATTCGGCGGCGTTTTACGCAGGATCATCAGACAATCAAGCAAGCAGCTCATGCTTTGGCGTATGCCGCAGCTTTCCCAGAAGTGAAGCCACCCCACGACGAGGAGATGAAAACAGATTATATCAGTTGGATTGCGAACCTATGTGATTTATGAAGGCACTGGCAGAGCTCGGCGGCACTCATAGACTCATAGAGGGGCGCGGGGGGGGGGGGGGGGGGTGTTAAAAGGCTAGACGAGTGGTTGGTTTTGAAGCCATCCAGCTTCCTAATAGGCGAAAAACGATGAATACATAACCATGGTTAACTGCAATCCCTTTTACTTAGGTGCGGCACAGCCTGGTAAATTACCATATTTACGAGCCAGAAAAAAAGATTTGTAGTACAAAAAAGAATAGGTAGGTTGCCAGTTAATGAAATATTTGTTTGATGTGCGGAAATTTTGTGCCCCAATGTAGAAAAATTTCCTCGTCCATTGCTCTGAAATTCGGTTCGCTGATTGATGAGGGGTGAGAGAAAAAAAAGTGGTTTGGTTTGGTTTGTGGGATTTAACTTCCCAAAGCGACTCAGGCTACGGGAGACGCCGTAGTGGAGGACTCCGAAAATTTCGACCACCTGGGATTCTTTAACGTGCACTGACATCGCACAGCACATGGGCGCCTTGCTTTTCGCCTCCATCGAAAAGCGGCCGCCAATCTCTCTTTACTCTTTCAAGGGGCAGTGGGAAAGAGGGGGGAAACGAAGGAAGGGTTGAAGGCAACGGGTGATGATAGGATGAGGGGAAAGGGAGTGCGGTTTGTCACAACTGTGAATGCTAGTTTTGATAGGGATAGTGAATGGGAACAGCGCGTCACAAAGACATTGATGACATAGATCACAACACTGACAGGTATAGACTAGCCGTCAGCGCCGCTATTGTTAACGTATTCCCTGCAGCATCAACAGCATCCGCCCTGTTTTCATGTTTCGATCCCGCACTCCCGGTAACATCCAAACACAAAAGGTGTATAAAGGCCTGGTATAATGACATATGAAACCTTTTCTGACTGCTGTTAATTCCTGAGCATCGCGCCTATGAAAAGCAGGTTTTCTTTTCACTGCCGCCGATAAAACACTAATGCAAGTGTTCCCTGCTACGTCAGTGCCATATGGACCGCGAACCTCTATCTCTTCCCGGATTCTGGGCATGCAATTTGAAGCTTTATCTGGAAAACATCTTGGAAAATTTTCAGTCAAACCACCAGTCGCGAAACATTTATAACATTGGCTGGTGCAGAGTCGCCCATACATTAATGGCAAGCTAAGGACAACTCAAGTCAAGCAGTGTGTCAGGAGAAGCTACTTCTTTCGCTATTTTGTTTCCTATACATTTGTTCGGCTCCAAAATGGCTTCGTTAAGGTTTCACAATCTTTCCCCTTTACTCGTTTCAACTTTTGGAGCTCTTATCGAAGATGACTGGCAACAGCAGGTTCGAGCTATCTTTCCTTCGCTCCCGCAAACCGGTGTCGACGGGCAACTATAGTTTGCACATTCGTTCGCTGAGGGTAACGCCTGATTTCATTTTGCTGCAGCGTACACAAGACCCGTTAGCGATTTGCGGGTCGTCTGCGTGTTATCAGACGCGGTGCCTCGCCGATAACTGAAAGCTGCACTTAGTCCCCAGTGCCCCTGTATGAAGCCTCCATGTATTCCGCTCGCATCTAGTTGCTGGCCGACAGGTATGGTATCAATGGTATCATTCACGAGTCGCGAACAATTGTTTTTCAATCCGCAATTTAGCTTATATGTTTAGTTTTTTGCAGCGACTTCTATTCTCGGCTCCCTCAGAGCTGGGTAAGGGCCCACTTAAGAACCTCAATAACGATGGAAAATGCGTTTAAAAGCTCTCCGTTTTTCGTCGAGCTGGAAAGAGCGCCAGAGCTGGAGCGGGAAAAGAGAATTATTTCTTCTGATTAGTTTTTCTCAAGCCGCTGTAATCGTTGCTTTTATTGCGGCGCTTCCAATTCACCTCGCGCTATCAAATGTAATTATTTGTTTACTACGGCTCTTTTTACGTGTTTTTTAATGGTAGCGTGTAGGGACCTCATCGTATCAATACCTCTCGAAAATAAACTTTAAAATATTGTCCATACATAAGCAACAGCACTTGCTCCTTTACAATACTTGTACCGAGGTTTGAAAATGTGTTGGTGCGCAGCATTTACTTCGACTGCTGTGGGTTGCCAGAGTTATATGAAATATTGTCTGTCTTATGGCACCGACGCAATTCTACGTTGTAACTTCCTTTTGAGTACCAACACGCGACCTAGACCTTGTATCGCAATGTAGGCACGGGACTGTGCACTTTGTATAAACTGGGGAGGCCCAGGTTTTCCGCCCTCGCGCTTGTGGGAAGACACAAAAGACGTTCACGCATCCCCGTCGAAACCGTGAAAACCTGGGCGGACGGAATGTGACCGGGTATAACCCTTCCGCCGTACTAGCGCACATAACTCCCGTCCGTACTTGGCGCGGTCTCGTAGCAAGGCACGCATCCGCCTTTTTGTCGCTTTTTGGTTGCTTCACTGTAAAGAACACCGCCTTCGGCGTTCACGTGGTGAGGCGAGACAACAGTTGGCATTCCGATGGGAAAGATGAAGCGGGAGAGGGAACAAGCCACGGGGAAAGAGAAGCGCTGTCTGCATTCCGTTCCGTCTGGGAGGAGTTGCCTGCAGCGGGGTATAGCGTAAGCGTAGTGAGAAAAGTGGGCGATTGCGCAGCCGAGTCCTCTTTGCAACGAGTCAACAAAGTATTCTCTGCTGTGCGTAGCGTTTCTGTCGCCTTCGCATGCGTTCATATCGTTGTTTTTTAATTAAAACAAAAAGGCATGCGATACTACGGCGGACTCAAATGGGCGCTGAACATACACAGCACCCATAAGACGTACGGTAATCAATTTTGAATACGTCCAACAAGAGAAACAAAGAGGGCCCAGGAGAAAAGAGGCTAACAGCTCTGGCTGTCTGGCTTCGCACATTCTGCTTTTTGCGTTACGTATGCGGGTAGATCAAACAGCTTCGTGTCGCACACTGGCAGGCTGCTAAACAGTTCGTCTTAGCGCTTAGTACGTAGGAACGAAGCTTCGAAGTGCACCTGCGTATAAAACAGCGCAGACACAGAACGAAGGCAGGGAAAGAACGGACACGTCGCTTAACTTTCAACTGGGCTTATTGTGCTGCATTTTAAATCGAGATATCAAGCAAACATGCACGCGCTTTATCAAAAAAGCCCTTGTCACATAATAAAAATTATTTCGCACTTCTGAATATCGGCGTTCACATCTCCTTAACAAGCTGAATTCCTTGCAGGACGAAGCCACTGAAGGCTGGCTGCACATCTCCTTCATTTTCTCAAGATGTCTAACGCCTCTGCTACTTCTCTTGTGTTACAATCATTATGAATAAACAATAGTTCGGCGTCGGCGGTGAACTTAGTACACAGTCATGCGGGACAATGCTTCACAAATTTTCTTGAATGCTTTCCCGAGGAATGTTGGTGCTCCAAAAGCAGTACATGCCTGTTTTATAAGATGCCAAACCAACTCACCCAATCTGCCGTTTCACTGCGAAGTGCTGAATGTAGTTCTTTTTATTTACCCATAAATGAATTTACGCGCAGCATGGGACTGAATAAAAAGTTTGAAGTCGTGTTTTCTCCATTATTGACGCATTTAAAAAAGAACTGCCGTAATCGTGAGTCCTCCTTTCTTTTCGACAATCAGGTATGAAAGCATATGCACATGAGCTATCATTTAGTCTCCCCTGCTACTGCCTGCCGTTATTGCATTGTCCTTAGCTAACACATCTTATTACCTCGTACCTTGGCATCTTACCCGACACAGGCCAGTTTCACAATAAAACCTTAGTATAGGATTTTAGAAACGACCGGGAAGATAAGTCGAACTCAGAGGGGGCTTTGCACTGCATCTGCAGCCGCAGCTGACTAGTGTATTTTTCCCACCGGAGAAGGCAGACGCATACAATACCATCCATAGGCAACGCCTACGTTCACCTGCTGTCGAGCGAAAATGTTGCCTTACAGTGCCTAGCAGAGACCATTTTCAGACTATGCCCGGGAGAGTGATCAACGTGAGTCCGTGTCCTTAATGGACAGAAGTGTCTGCTTGTGCAGTAAGGTATATTTGTTGCAACAATAGAAAGCGAAGACTGAGTTTCCTTGCAGTAAACCCTGAGGCACACGCTTTCTAAAGTGCAGGGGACTAGTCGCCTTTAACGGACGCGCCTTTTGGCCGATGCTGCACTCAATCAGGCAAGCAGTGTCCAGTGCCTTCTTGTGTCCCAAGCGTGCGGTCATTGCTCACGATGGCCGCCTCTCAGCATGAGGCGGGGCGCCAAACGACAGGCTCCGTAAATGACCTTGCCCGCCACGCCGGCTTGGCGGGAAGCTGCGAGGGCAAGAACACGGTGGGAAAGAGTGAGAGGGAGAGACGGCAGCCGAGACAGCGCCGACGCCCCCCAGGCCGGACGTTGCTGCCAACGAGGCAGGCAGAACAGACGCCGCTGCCGCACAAAGCGTCCGGAACCCGTTTGCGTGCAAGTCGTGTTCTAGAACGCTTTGAAACGAAGATGCCTTACACCCTGTACAACCTCTATGGGAGCCCGCCATGCGCTACGGTTCGTATGCTCGCCAAGCACATTGGAGTCGACCTGGAGCTGAAAGACGTGGATACGTTCAAGAAAGAGCAGTTTACACCAGAGTACCTCAAGGTATGGACCTTCGAAGAGCACGGGATCGTGATCCAACTGCTTTTTTTTAATATCAGTTCTCGAGGCAATGCAAACTGGGTTTGTTCTTCATCGCCGCTGATAAATTACACGGCACTGCATTTGAGTGTACAACTCGGAAAAATAGTACCGACAGATTTATGAACGTGAATACAAAAGCGCGCGGCACGAATGCTACTTATCGCGGTGCACGAAAACCGTTCTTGTAAACGAAGAGGACGGGTAGGAGCGCTCCTTTGCTTTCCAGACGATGACACGTACCATGCAACCCTTCAAATAAAATATATAGAGTATAACATATCCATAAGACCGATTATAGGATACGCCAGGCTTCTGTGGGACCCATGCACAAAAAATAACTTCCCAAAGGTTTGAAAAGGTGCAGCGGCTTGCTGCCAGGCCCATTATTATACCTCACCTTCCGATCTCTGTTCACAAGATGGCCTTCACAGGTTTGTGGCGCACAAAGCTTTAAAGGCTGACATATCCTAATAAAGGTACCTAATTATTCATAATTAAATTAGCATAGACAGATCACAGCTTTTTAAAATTCGCTCTAACGAGACATCATAGCATCTTTTTTTTTTCAGCTCCTTTTCGCACTGATTATTTTAAGCACAGATTATTTTCGAGATGGATTAATGAGCGGATTTTGTGCCTGACACTTCTGTAAAATGCACGTCTGTCGAATTCCTAACAAGCATTACAGATGGTCTAGTGTATCCTTGTCAAAAAGTATTTTTTTCATTCGAAAGTCCATAAAGCGTTGTAAGCCATGTATGTAATCGTTTAGTTTACTGTGTGCCTACTGCAAATGTACCGTATCTCACCCCAAGCTTTAAAAGAGCATGGTTTATTATTTCAAATACCTGTTTAGGAGGTGTTACCCCAATCAGGGCTGGCAGTAGGAATCAATGGCGAGACAGCACTCTTTCCCCCCTTTACCAAAATCCGAGTCAGCCGTTTTGGTTTCAAGGCTATATAGCGCTCACTTCCGTTCAAAATCATAATGGCTGTAAGTGGCTTGTTTGCTAACTTGGCAACATCATTGTGACAAGAGCCGAACGAATAACAAAGAAGCATGAGGTTTAAGGTCCTGCGCGGAGTTTAAGGACGTCCGTTGCTAGCCACGGGACTATCATAGGCGCCAAGATATTTGATCATATTGGCATGTAGTTGGCAATGGTCCCTGTGCTCCACCGCCATCTTGCTTCAATCGCAGAAAATGAAAACTGGTTAACATCTGGAATTCGCCACCACGCCTTGAATATATACGTTTGAGAACTGTATTGATGGCATGTTGCACTATTTCACTTGACAAGTTCGCAGTCGGACACGGTTCTAACATAGGTTATGACTTGCAGTGAAGTATCGTACTAGAAAAGTGTTCACTATCCGCTTGTCCGAAGGTGCAAGGATTTTACAGCCGACAGAAGTTCAAGGGGCTGCTTTGAACGCACTTTTGGTTTGCATGTAATATGCAAAAAATTCAATACTGGTGCTGAAAAAAAGTCCATAAATTAGCAAGCGCTCCCTACGCGTGTTTTAAAAAATATTTGGCTTCAAGGTGTCCAACCTCCCCTCCTCTTTAATTCTAAAGAATGACATCGGCCTTTCATTGGACGGGAGGGAGGAGTGATATGCTTGCCCACAATCCCTATTCCAGGTAACCGGAATTTTAAGCTCTCATGAGCCCCATAAAACACGTTATCCTGTACATTTGCTTCGGGTAAAAGGAGAACTGAATATTTTACACAAAATTAGTTTATAAGAGACAAGAAAAGGGCGTGCGGACGAAGATACCCTTTTTCCGGTGACCATCTGCAACGTCATGGCAACCACTGTTCAAGATGTATACACAATTACAGGTGCGCCAAATGCAGGTGCAGCTAGACCGGTTGAACCATTTGTGCGTTTAACTTCACAAGTGCCTACAAAGCAATGGAATGCACTTTCGATGTCTTTCTTTTCTGCCATCGGCTACTAAAGCGTAATGGCATTTAAGAACTGCAACGAGCAAAGGTATCAGTTTTGTAGCAGCACAGCAGTCTTGCAGAAGTAGGAGAGGGATTATGGCACGTGTCATTCTTCAACTGCTATTTGAAAGCATTTCAGAAATATAACAGAGTTCAAGTTAGAGCCCAGCGCGATGGCCACTGGCTCTTCCATTCAGCTGCTTACTTTGCGGCCTTCGTTAGGTGGATGCGAAGTACAAATGCCTTGCAATGTCAGCGCATCTCAATGGTGTATGGCTGACTGTACCTTTTTGTTTTTTTTATTACAATGTTTTTCACAAGCGGGTATTACATCTCGAACGTGCATTGCATGAAGCATTGGTTATTGCCTGCAAGCACTCTGTCCTGAGGCACCTGTTTGAATGCTTCCTGCATCGATCTGCGAAATCTAGGCCGAGTAATATAAATGACTTACACACGATGAGATTGCGACCATCTTTCCATCCTGACGTAAAGGGTCTTCCAATTTATGTGATATGTGTAATTCGCTGTCCAATTTAAACTTAATCTTTCTAGGGTACCTGAGGAGTTAGGATCGCAGCTATGTTGCTTTCTGCTGTTTTTTTTTTTGCTTTCTTCATTTGCTTTGATACTTGATTTTGTTGCATGCCGTTACCTTTTTGTTAAATAATAGGTAGTCCGCCTTCGTTCGTTTCTGGCCCGGTATGCTTGATACACACCTTTGGTGTATTCCTATATTGTTCTGAATTAAAGAAAGCCTCGTAAACAACAAACTATGAGTGAAAGTGATTCCACAATGCATGTATCCAACGCCAAGTGCAGCTTGGTTGATTCAACAAGCATTCCAACGTTTTGCTTCTTCCGTTAGATCCGACAACCCCGATTTCGGACATTTGCTTTTTTTTTTTTGCTAAAGCATGAAAACTGCATGATCTGAAAAATGTGATGCCTATGATTGTTCTCAGAACAGTCAGCTGCCAGCAAATATAACTCTCAAATCATGTGCAAAACGAGAAAATTCTTCGATTGCAATGCTCGTATACGCCATCTTTCCGGTGCAATTGTGAAACGGGCACAAGGCTTGAGAAGCATTAAGTCATTTGTAGCAAGCCTTCAAAAACAATGGCGTCCTCTCTGAATATTCTGAGTCACTGACTCGTTTAAGAGAAAAAACAGTCTTGTTTAAAAACGAAAATACCTTTGCCAAGGCTTAGGATTTCCGACATGTTATGTTAAAATCCTGTGATATGAAACTCTTATTGCCGCGTATTAATATTTGCAGTTTCTTTCTTTCAATGCAGCTAAACCCCTTCCACAGGATCCCAACCTTTTCGGATGATGGCTTCATAATATACGAAAGGTAAGAATTTCCGGAACAATGCACCCCATTTGCATTCGACGGAGTGCAACAGAAGCGCTCGTGAAACTCCAGGCGAGTTGCAGTGTTTTGCCAGGAAGGACCGAACCTATCGTCACTATGAGAGGAACTAATTATACACCTTCCCAGAGCACTTAAGATTGCCCAATAAACTCATAGAAATTTAAATGGGAAGCGTTTTAAAACGTGTTTATTTTTCTTTCACCCGGTTTATTCAAATATTGCAATTGACGTGTCTCTGCTTCCAAAACGTATCTCGCTTGAAATAGCTTTAATACGAGAACATACTTTGTATTTCTGTTTTCATTTAAAACTCTGTTTATATTTTATTATTCATCTTTACGCAATATTCTTACGAGCAAATACGTTTAAAGTGACATGGAAACCTTAGCTGTTTGTCAGGTCAAAATTTTAAAAGAAATGATAAAAATAAAATATTCGTTGGTACGTACGATCCGGCGTCTCATAACAATGTTTGTCTTGGCAGTGTCGGCAGTTAAGGTACCTTGCTTCTATTGCGAGTTAGCCTAACGGCAGTTTCTCCACAGTCTACGCCATCTGGGTGATGCGAAAAGCTTGAGTGAATGCCATGCTAGTTCAAATTACTGCCAAAAAAACTGCCATAACTGGGCCTCGGGCATCTCTCAAGCTATCGCTGTAGCTTTTCGCCCGAGGCCCATTTCCTGTATATTACTGGAAATAAATTTTTTTTCAATTCAATTCAAATACGCTGAAGTACAGGGTCATGTTACGACCGTGCATCATGCGCACTTGCGCGCTCTATTGTTCGCCTGTGGGCATGGATAAGTGCTGTGGATATGTGCTGTTGGTACAAGGGCGCTAAGTGAGCCTGTTTCCAGGAATCCTTTTGTGTAAGCCTGTTTTGCTTTGTGGACACCCTGCAAATGACAAATTGACTCTGTCAAGAGAACGTCTAGAAAAACACAAAGAAATGTCCCCCTGTGGGAAATAGCCGGAAGTGCTTTGGTTCAATTGTTCACCCTTCCCGTCGAGAAGCCCTATCGTCCAGTGAGGAATGCCTACTGTCCAAAGGAGACGACAGAGTGACACGTCCGCTGACGTGCAGGACAAGAAAGGAGCATGACGCATACGGCCATTAGATGATTTCCCGGGAATGCAGGAAAGATTTGCAATTGTCGGAAAGGGACAATGCTGGGAGCAGTATGTGGCGCGCACGTGCGCTTGGGTTTCTGAGAAGGAAATCCACTTGCCGGAACCAGCCTATCGTTTCTTTGCTGAAGAATAGAAATGTACTTCCTCTCCTCGCCGTTCCCAAGCTTTTCCCGCCAACAAGTGATCACGCCCAACGAATCAATGCCGGACCAGTCAGTGCCTCAGACCATCAGTGCAGTGATGTGTTCGATTGGATGCCGATATCTGAGGGGCGTGCCCTGGAACTGGTTGGTCAGCATCTTCAGAGGGGGGGCTGGACATAGGGGGTTTTAAGGACATTGCAGAGCACAAAAAACGCTCTGAGCCCTGGGTAAACGGCTCATCCAGTCGCTTCTCGCTATGAACTCTTAACGCTTGCCATTTTGCTGATGTACCCTTCTTTTTCGTGTAAATAATCATGTAAATAAGTTTTCTCAAAGTGCCATTAAACCTGCTTGTATATATTTTACCAACTTCGAAGATTCAGTCCTTCTTCAACCCCGAGTCTCTGCACGCTACCAAGTGAAGGCCGGGTCGATTTAGCCCCAGCGTCACGACAACTGGTGACCAGCGTTGGGATCTGAATCTACAAGCCACAACATCTGGTGATCGGTGGTGGCATCTGAAGCTACAAGCCACAACATCTGGTGATCGGAGGTGGCATCTCAAGCAACAAGCAGGAGCAACAATCGGCCAACAAGAGAGCAGCTCGGAACATCGATCGCATGTGTGGGTTGGTGCTTGGCTTTTCTTCTGATGTGGACCAGGTTCTAGAACAGGGTTAGATTTTAGAACTGGTAAAAAGTGTTGAAACGCCTTTAGGTTTGGTAGTTTGCACTGTTGTTTTGGAAGTAGCCGACACTCGGAGCGATCATGGACCTACAAAAGCTGCAGAAACCGGAACTGTTGCAATTGTGTGAGGAATTGGGAATTGATACAAGTGGTTTGGCACGAAAACCCTTGATTATAAAGGCAATCACTGATCTGGGAACCGATGATGAGGAGCTCAGTGAAGCATGGAACTTCATCGGTCAAAAAAAGGAACAGCTCAGACAGCAGAAAGAGCGTGAAATGGAAAGAGAAGCAAAAAGGCTGGAGCTAGAAATTGAGCTCCGGAAATTAGAACTAGAGTTGAGCAAGAGTTTGGGCAATTGTCCCCAGCTAGCGGTACCTCTTCTCAACAAGGAGGCAGATTTCAAGATGTCAAAGTACATGCAGCCATATGTGATATCAGGTGATATCGGTCCGTATCTGGCTAACTTTGAGCGAACCTGCGAAAAACTGTCCTTCCAGCGAGACACTTGGTCTCAGAGATTATTGACGGTTCTGCCCTGCGAGGCAGCGGAGGTTGTCGCGCGGCTGAGCAAGGAGGACGCGGACAACTACGAGAAGGTCAAAGCTTGCCTTCTGAGAAAGTCTAGGCTTAGCGCCGAGGCGTTCAGACAACGTTTTCGGAACGCTACTAAGTCCAGAGACGAGAGTTACCCTGAATTCCTATACAATTTAAGAGTCAATTTGGGCGAGTGGCTAAAAAGCACTGAATCCTACAGTGATAGGGACGCTGTAGTCGAGCGAATTCTTTTGGAGCAGTTTTATAACTGCCTCCCAGAAAAAGAAAGAAATTGGTTACAGGACCGAGGCGACATTAAGTCGGCAACTGAAGCTGCCGAACTCATTGAGGAGTATGCTTCGCACCGACAATTCAGCAACCCAGCAGTGGATAGGCCCCGCAATCCCAAGTTGAGTGTGAATAACCGTCAGAAAAGGCACTTTACTAGATTTGCAAACGAAGAAAGGAAGGCTTCTTCAGGCAAACGCCCTAGAAAGGACGGCAGTGAGAAAAGTGGGGAAGTGACCAACGCGCAGAACACAAAGAACAAGCTTGGGGCTAGGAAGCCGCTCACATGCTTTAGGTGTAATGAGCAGGGTCACATTGCCGTCAACTGCCGGAAAGAAAAGTTTGCTTTCTCGTATGTCAGTGACTGCGATGAAAATATGCAGCTTTTGGAACCCTACCTGCATAACCTAGTAGTCAACGGGAAGCATTGCAAGGTACTGCGCGATTCGGCCGCAACAATGGATGTTGTCCATCCGGTGTATGTGTCGCCTTCCGACTATACAGTACAGTGTGCGTGGATCCGCCAGGTAGTGGAGGAACAAAGTGTGTGCTTGCCAATCGCGAACGTGGTCATCGAGGGCCCTTTCGGCGAATTAACAACCGAGGCTGCCGTTTCAGGAAAGCTTCCTAAGTGCTATCCGTATTTGTTTTCCAACAAATCGGACATGCTACTGCGAAAGAGGGGCATCCTTTTCGGAGACAGAGTTGTGCAAGCCTTAACACGTTCAAAGGCGCGAGAACTAGCTACACTGCTCATTCCAAAAAAATCCACAGCGGAGGAAACGGCAGTTAAAACAGTGGTAGATGCGGAAGATAGCAGGTCAGAAAACTTTGAGAGCGAGGCATCTCAGATAAGTCAACTTGAAAGTGAGCTTGATGAGACGCGGAATGAGGACGTTCTTGAGAGTAACCTCTTGCCGCCAGTGTCTAGTAATCTCACGAGACTTTTAAGTGGAACCCGAGAGGACTTAGCTATGAAGCAAGCCAATGATTCTAAGATACAGGAGCTTCTCAAAAGGACGGAGCAGATACCAGAACTAAAGAAATCCCAGCTGTCCGATCTGGGCGAGATGATAACAGAGTTTGAGGCCTGCTTCGTGGACAGGCCAGGCAGGAATGATTTGACTAAGCACGATATTGAGCTGACTTCAGACGTGCCAGTACGATCAAGGTGCTGCCGATTTTCTCCAACGCAAAGAGAAATTCTGAATAGGGAAGTAACTCGCATGCTGGAATTGGGAGTAATAAAACCCTCGGAAAGCGATTATGCTTCGCCTATGATCTTAGTAGAAGGTCCAGGTAAAGACCCTAGGCCTGTGGTAGACTACCGAAAGCTAAATTCTCTCACCAGGGATCAAGTGTATCCTATTCCGAATATTGAGGAGAGAGTAGAACAGGTCAGTAGAGCGGCATATGTGACTACGCTGGACCTTACTTGAGGGTACTGGCAAGTAGCGCTCACTGAACGCGCCAGCAGATACGCGGCTTTCGTCACTCCGACGGGCAGCTACCAGCCAACAATGATGAGTTTCGGGCTCAAAAAGGCTCCATTTTGTTTTTCCCGACTCATGGATAGGGTTTTAAAGGGGTGTGAAACACTCGCGGTGCCTTATTTAGATGACATTGCGGTTTTTTCCGACTCACCCCGTGCTCTACCTGAGCAGAAAACTGAGTTCTAGAGAGAGGGCTTATTGCGCGTCAGAGAAAGAGTGCGCTTGCATTGTATGGGCCATTCAAAAATTGCAGTGCTATCTTGGAGGGGCCAAATTCACCGTAGAGACGGACCATTGTCCCCTGGCTTGGCTGCAAACTGCGACATCGTAGAACAGTCGCCTTCTTAGGTGGAGCTTGATTTTACAGCAGTACAATTTTGAAATAAGATACAAAAAGGGAAAATTAAATGGGAATGCGGACGCGCTTAGCCGCTGTTTCTAAGCGGTCCGAGGTGTTCCTCACCATGTATCCAAATTGATAATCAGTTTTTTTTTTCTCGTGCTTTTGTATATGTGTGACTATGTAAAGCAGCACGTTTGGTTTTCGAGGCATACGTGGGTCCTGAACGTCTTGAGAGTGGGCTTTTCTCGAACAACGATGGCAGTTTTCTTTTAACCTGGTCTCTTCAGACGGGAGCCGAGTGCTTGCTTGGACATGTGGTTGAGTTTCAGACAGCTCAAGCAATTTGGCCTACGACAATCAAGACAACGCGACAAGCAAAAGCCAGCTTCAAGCGTTCATGTGCAGGCCATTAAGTCGTCTCTTCATGCAGCAGCTGCGACTGCTGCCTTCCGTGACTCTTCTGGCGGGGGAGGAGGCTGTTACGACCGTGCATCATGCGCACTTGCGCGCTCTATTGTTCGCCTGTGGGCATGGATAAGTGCTGTGGATATGTGCTGTTGGTACAAGGGCGCTAAGTGAGCCTGTTTCCAGGAATCCTTTTGTGTAAGCCTGTTTTGCTTTGTGGACACCCTGCAAATGACAAATTGACTCTGTCAAGAGAACGTCTAGAAAAACACAAAGAAATGTCCCCCTGTGGGAAATAGCCGGAAGTGCTTTGGTTCAATTGTTCACCCTTCCCGTCGAGAAGCCCTATCGTCCAGTGAGGAATGCCTACTGTCCAAAGGAGACGACAGAGTGACACGTCCGCTGACGTGCAGGACAAGAAAGGAGCATGACGCATACGGCCATTAGATGATTTCCCGGGAATGCAGGAAAGATTTGCAATTGTCGGAAAGGGACAATGCTGGGAGCAGTATGTGGCGCGCACGTGCGCTTGGGTTTCTGAGAAGGAAATCCACTTGCCGGAACCAGCCTATCGTTTCTTTGCTGAAGAATAGAAATGTACTTCCTCTCCTCGCCGTTCCCAAGCTTTTCCCGCCAACAAGTGATGCCCAACGAATCAGTGCCGGACCAGTCAGTGCCTCAGACCATCAGTGCAGTGATGTGTTCGATTGGATGCCGATATCTGAGGGGCGTGCCCTGGAACTGGTTGGTCAGCATCTTCAGAGGGGGGGCTGGACATAGGGGGTTTTAAGGACATTGCAGAGCACAAAAAAACGCTCTGAGCCCTGGGTAAACGGCTCATCCAGGCGCTTCTCGCTATGAACTCTTAACGCTTGCCATTTTGCTGATGTACCCTTCTTTTTCGTGTAAATAATCATGTAAATAAGTTTTCTCAAAGTGCCATTAAACCTGCTTGTATATATTTTACCAACTTCGAAGATTCAGTCCTTCTTCAACCCCGAGTCTCTGCACGCTACCAAGTGAAGACCGGGTCGACTTAGCCCCAGCGTCACGACAGTCAGCAGCATCAAATAGGCTCCTATATCCCGATTTCAACAGCTCGACAGGTAGTCGCAGCAATTGTTAATGAGAATGAGGAGAGTTAAGCATGGATTACTTTTTGACGCTGAAGGACTTCTTAAATTAGACACGGAGCTCAATGCTCTGTTTTCTGATAACGAGATGCCCTTTCTTGGTTTATCTCTTATCTATGGCACTTAGGGTCAATGGGCTGTTGATTTTGTGCAACCCGCCTGGCTAGATATATTTCGAGTACACCGTGCTCGAGTATATTTCGAGTTGTCATTGCACAGATTGAGAGAAATTTTGACAATTATATTTTTTCGGGAATATTATAGCTCTGTTTCGCGGAGACACTGAATGTACGTAGATTCGAATTTAAACCGGGCCTTACACGTAACATGCGGACACCGAATGATAGCATGATTTCAAAATATCTGAAATTTAGGAGAAAAAAATCAAGGGATTGTATTTTATGTTTTCAATATATTCTTTAATTTCTGTTTATATTTCTTTTTATTCATTGCTGACCCATATCTGCCACAATGTTTCTCGTGGCATTGCAGTCTCCAAACTCACAGGTAGCTGAACATTTTATAATACAGAAATAAGCATTGTTCGTTACACAAATCCGGATTTTTCGTCTTCTAGCGCTAACTGTGTCTACATATGAGAGTTAGCGTTCCTAACTTCCTTTGACCATCCTTTTTTGCCTGTCATTTTGTATTGCTTCAACCGCAAAAACCATATTTACAGCGAATTCACTTCAATGCATGCATAAGAACTCACTGAGACGACAATCATGTGTAATGAGCAGGTGGTGAGACGAAAAACAGCAAATCTTGTTTAAAGCGATCGCCTGTTCATTCGTCAAAAACAGAAATCGTAACGTGCCATGAGAAAAAATGTTTCTTTTACGTCCTCGTTATTGAGAACTGTAACACAGAATAATAGTCAGAGGAGTCTAAATTACAAAGCACTTCTGCGTTTAATTTATTTTTAACGGGTGTCTAGTTGCTTAAGGTTTGGGTCATTAGTGGGTGCTCCCTGCTCTCAGAAGATGAAGTGCGTGAATATTATTTGATGTGCGCATATCCCCCAAAACTGTATGTTCAAAGGACCTCATAATTTATGTTCTCCCTTGTTCTTCGTGTACATGTACTGCGTGCCCGCATTTCGCAGTACGGCTATCTGCTACTACCTGCTGCGGAAGCACGCTCCCGACTCGGAGCTCTACCCAAACTGCAACAGGGCACGTGCACGTATCGACCAGGCCTTGGCAACGATCACCAGCACCATCCAACCGCACTACTTTAAGTTCATGGTGAGGCCGCTTGCTCCGTTAAAGCCCGCCCACACGCACACGCACACACTGAACAAACCACTGACTCCGTACTGCCCCGACTGTGCTGTTCCTGGGCTACACCAAAAGCCGCTAGAAGACTTTGAATGTTAGGAATAAATCCACTATCTTCCATAATGCCGACAAATATAAGTAAAATAGCTTTCAGTCAGTAGCTTTCAATCTAGCTTCGTCTATACGTTCATAGCTAGGCTTGCAGCGTCGACGCCCAACGCATGTACACATGATTTGTTTACTGTTTACACGGTAGTATTTGTATAACTAAAAAATACCTTAATGCGTGAACAAGGTTGGTGCAGCCAGTTGTGCAGAATGTCGAACATGGTGTATGTTGCCTTGCTTTCTGCATACACAATAATTAACTAAGCGTAACCAGTTCGTTTATATTTATTTCAGCTGCCAATTTATGCGAAATTGAAAGCCTTTAGCATCGCAGGTGCGTTCTCGTTTTAAAACTTCGTACCAGTAGTGTGGCTGGAAACACTGAATGTCAGAAATGGGCATCTGAAAGCGTGCTGAATCGACCTTCGCTCATCAAACATTTTTTAGAATGGCATCGCTGCGCGTTTTACTCGCGAGAATTATGTTAACTTCTAGAGTTTCAAAATGCAAACAGAGCGTCTATACTCCACGTATGACAAATTAAAGCGGCGCCATTTTTAAATGCTTAGTGTGTAAAACCAAATGAGCGAGCTTTTTTCACGTTCTCTATTACCATCATCTTCTTTCTTCTCCCCTTCCCCAGTATAGAGTTACAGGCAAGATTTCAGTCATTCCGGCCAACCTCTCTGCCTTTCCTTTCAATAAATCCGTCTATCTCTATTTCCGGCTATATTATCGACCAAGGCGAACTGACGAGCTAATTCACCTTTGATGCTCATGGCCTTGACATTCACAATCTAACGTGCAATTAACCGATCTTTAAAATAATTTCTTAATATTTGTAATTGCTTAATAGTTGATGCCTCTTACTTACACATTTTCCGCTTTGCGCACCACCCATCTGTCGCATCACACGAAGAAATTCCTGTTTTCAAAAATACAAATCTTCAAGCACAAGTCACCTTGTAGTGTGTTTTATTTTCCGTCTATCGAGTAGCGGATATTTAATTTTGCACAACGCAGCACGATTTTTTTTAAAGACAGATTCACGTAAAACTGCAATTCTGGGCGTTTGTCAGGATAGGAGAGTGGCTACTATGGGATGAAATGATTTTCTCCTACCTATTGTGCAACCTTTAAACCTCAATAAACATGCAGTGACGTAGTAAGCTTTACACATAGGCGCTTTTTATTTCGTTTTTCTTCCAATAAATACCCGGTATTATGTGGTGATCCTAATGTGAGCATTGAATTGCCGGATTGTGATCGAAGTTTCCAGTGCGTCATCAATTACACCTGACAAAAAACGTTGGGTCAGCTTAAGACACGGCTCGATATGCGCTTGCGAGCGAATTCATTCGAAGGGATGCACTTCCAACAGGCACTGCGTACTGCGTCATTGGCCATTGAAAAGTCCATCGCAACAACGCCGGTATAAGCGTTGAACACTTTAACACACTTTTGGCTTTGAATGCACATTACTACTACCCTAAGTACAAAACCGGCTTCTTACTTACTTTCCATATCGAAAAAAAAAGCAACGGAACCATATGATTCACATCAGAATGAGACCTCACAGACGTTCCTTTTCATATCGTTTCACGAGTGTCGGTACGCTTGAACAATACATTGAGTGATCCGATCTGAATGAAGCCTCGCGGTAATAAAAAGCTTTTCAGATAAGTTGTGTGTTCTGGCGCCAACATATTTGATAGTTTGTTTTCATAATGAATGGGATTCCACAGCTTTTCTATGAGACACACCAGTCACCAAAAATTATACATATTCATGAACGTTAGGAAGAATTCCCCATAGTACCAGTATTAAAAAAGCGCCCTTACCGCCAAGGCTTTCTGCTCACTCTCTAGACGAGAAGCACTAAATGAAATTCTTTTCACAGCGAACGTGAAAAACGGAAATCCTCACAGCTAGCTCAGGATTCCTTGCACCGCCGTAGAACATATCTGTAGACAGCTTCAGATCGTTTATGCAACATTCTTTTTTTTTTTTTGCACTCGGAAATCAATTAGCTTCTTTAAAATTTGACACTAATTAGTAACGAACTGCTAGTTTCGACAATCCACACGTAACGCCGGCTGGGCAAGTACCGGGTATAACCACTGCTGTAACGCACAGGATGTTCCGTATTTATCTATTCGAGTTCTGATATATTCTCCAGCGCCAACTACAAATCACTAGAAATTCGAGCTGACCAGAACGTAAATTGTTAAAGTTTACGCTTTTCGATAATATAATTGAACTTCTAAACTTGCTAGCATTGTTTGGATTCTACGAAAAACTGCACTCGTCTGCGGCGAAACTTCTCTTCGTGGCGAGCAGATCAGCCGTTTGGGCAGGCTGTGCCTTCTGGCCAACTGCGAGGCAACTAATATCCTGCATAGGTCGCGATGGGCCTTGCAGTTCGCCAGAATGCGAAACCTGTCGAATCGGCTGGTCTATCCCATGACGATAATATCCGCCACACACAGCTGCAGTTTTTCGCAGATTTTGAGAAATGCAGGCAAGTATAGAATCTAAATTACATTACTGAAAAACGTAGACAATCACAAGTTACCTTCTTATCTGTGATCGAGCCTTAATGGTCCACTTTCTGCAGGCGAATTTTTCACAACTCGGACAGATAAATACTGAACGCTGGACAGAAATTACGTCTTGCGAAGGTCCGCGTGGCGGACCTCTAAACGTCTCCATGATTCAGAAGTTCTAATATTCGACTATTTAATGCAGAAACCACTCTTCTATGAGCTGAAGAAGCCTACTTCAGAGGACTTGAGGGAATTTGAGGAGAACGTGATCAAGGGCTTCGAGCAAGTTCTGGGAGACGGCAACTACGTCCTGGGAGACAAGCTGAGCCTCGCTGACCTCAGCCTCGTGGCTCACCTCACACTTGTCGTGGAAGTAAGTAAAGCCGGCCATAGTTTCGGAGTTGTTCAACGAGCGTTTGCACACTGTCAATATATAGTGGACGCATACCGGATGCTGCTTACTCGCACCAATCAATGCTAAGGCAGAATGTCACTACAGTTGTTCCTTATGGTCTTTGGCTAAATTAAATTTCTTTTTGCTAAAGTATCAACATCCTACGGCGTGCGCAGTACGGATAATGTCGCGTCCATATATTTGCGGAAGCATCACAATGACCCTAGGCAGCCGCCCAGCCAATACAAAGTGAATTGGAGATAAGACAATCCACGTCTCAGGTGTAAATGGCTCAAGCTACTCCAGCAAGCTACGTGAGCCCCTTCACGTCATCTGCCCACGAGGCAACATTCAGAAAACAGGGGCACGTGCCTGTGGCACAGTTCTCCATCACCTTCGAAGAGGTGATGTACGGAAGCCCAGCCACTCTTATGCCGTCGTCGTCTCAGATACGGCTCAAAAGAAGCAAGCTCCAAAATGTTCGGTGATGCAAAAATGTAGCCTTGCAGCTCGCATAAAAGGCGTATCTAGTACAATAGAAATGTAGGAGACTTTTCAAGAACACAAATGACATATATTCTTGCTACACAGGCATTCGTCGCACCATGCGTACAAGAAAGAAATTTGTTCACAAGGCACAATTATGCTAAATAGTTATAAAGTGCGTCGCCAAATCTGCGAGCAGGCGTGCTGGCTTTCAGGTGGTACTTCCATCACTGCGCAAAGAAAAGTGCCATTGCTTTTCACGAACTCGCTCAGCAGTACACTAGAGACTGCAGCAGTCACACTGTTCATACACAGAACCATTCGGGTGTGCTCTGTCTATATCAAGCAGCGCTGGTTATGTGTTTCCACAAATGGAAGACATACTACATCAACTCCTGCGGCTATGCTTAGATGTTAGAGATTTTAATTCACATTTACTATAGCAGTGAAGTGAGAACACTAACAAATCAGGACAAATTAAAGAGAGCCTTATTTTTTGCAGTAAAATTTTGCTCGCTGAAATGCCACAAAGCGTATTTATTCATCCTGAAGCTCGGGAAAAATGACACATTTAGGTTTGCCTTTTAGGGTCACCCTCTGCTTGTAGTGACTTCAAATGAGATGTCCTTTACTTTAAATGCAAGTGCCTTTAAAGGCGATGACCACACCTTCCTGCACCAATAACCTTATACATACCGTTGTGTTCATGTGGTTAGGGCACGCAGCTGCTGAACCCAGGGGCGTGGTTTCGATCCCAGCCGCGGCGGCCGCTTTTCGATGGAGGCCCATGTACTGTGCGATGTCAGTGTAAGTTAAAAAAAAAATAAAACACAGGTGTTCAAAGTTTCCGGAACCCTCTGTAGCGGTGTCTCTCATAGCCTTAGTTGCTTTGTGATGTTAAACCCTGTAAGCGAAACCATTTTAATCACATGATGGAAAATATTTAACTTGTAGAAAATATTTGTGCACTTTACAATAATCTGATTCCATCTCGTCCAGCTTCTTAGGAGAAAGCGCTGTCAGGTTTCCTAAGAGAAGGACAGTATTTAAAAAAACTATCGCTTTTAGCGGCCCCGCCGCGGTGGCGCAGTGGTTACGGCGCTCGACTACTGTTCCCAAGGGCGCGGGATCGAATCCCGGCCTCGGCGGCAGCTTTTCGATGGAGGCGAAAAGCAAGGCGCCCGTGTGCTGTGCGATGTCAGTGCACGTTAAAGAGCCCCAGTTGGTCGAAATTTCCGGAGTCCTCCACTACGGCGTCTCTCACAGCCTGAGTTGCTTTGGGACGTTAAACCCCACAAACCCATAGCTTTTAGCGCATTCAATCTCTTTTAGGCCTGAAATGCGTAGAACATTTTGTTATTATTGTGTTTGGCGCAAGATAGACCTGTTGCTTTTGTGCCTTATAACTCAACACGAGAGATCTTGGCAAACCTACAGCTCATTTATACCTCTTTCTAGCCATCTATAACTCGCCCTTAAAGCTGTTATTCTGAGATACCTCTTTCATTCGTTATTAGGCAGGCTGGCAGCACACGTAAGAAACATCAATCTTAATTTTGGTGCTATTGCGGCACTCTCAAATCTTACTTTTATCTCCACCTCACCTAAAGGGCATTTAACTACGCCGAACTCTGCACAAAATGCAGGTAGTTCCTGTTCCTCATTTGACACACTTTTTTCTTCATGTTAAACATCAACGCTTCAAGTAATTTATCAACTCATTCTGAAGCAAAAACAAGGAGTTTGTGTTCCGTATGCGTTGCGGGGGCATTTAACAACAAAACAGATTGTTCAGCTGTCTGATTGCTGAAATATGTGGTTACACATAGCGACACAAGTTTGCCACGACACCAATGTGTGCCGTTATCGGGATTTTATTTATATGTGTGTTGCTACTAAGGAACACATCGCAGCAAATTCCGCAAGACTAGTCCCAGTTACAGCTTACAACTTTCTCACCCTCCCTGTGCCTGCAGTTTGAGATGTCACGCTTTTTAGACAGCTTCTATTAACATACATATCTCACAATCATCGAAGTTACACTGCTGTATTATTGAGAACGGAGACGTCTCTCACTTCTTCATTATACTTCTGTCCCAGCGGTGGCTATATTAGTCCAGGTAACTTCCTAACCACCTTCATTCGTTTAACGCATTTCCAATCCGAACAGCACTTTTGCTCTCGGGGAATAAATTTTGTCAGTTGAAGGAATCATGCACTTGTCCTCCCTGCATTATGCATGTTCCGCCAGACCCCGTCTTCTCTATTTTAGCTGCGATATCTTTTCTCACCTGTCATCCAAGAAACATGGAGTCTTGGCAATGCGCAGCGATCTATGCAAAGCGAAATGGAAGGAGAAACGTTCAATAACGAGAAGAGAACAGAAAAGGCGGTGCATCAAATACAAGCAAAATATTACCAATCTGATACCAAGAAAAACTAATTGGTTGTAAAGGACAGGTAGCGCGAGAACGCTACCGATGGTACCATAAAGATGGACTTGACTTCAAGAGAAGGGAGACGTAGCACAGAGGCACGATCATATGAACTGTTCCTTCAGATTTTGGGGGAGGGGTTAGCCTGAACTTGTGCAAAAAAAAAAAATGTTAGTTGCAAATTCAGGCCGCGTCCCGATGTTTTATACAGGACGTATTGAAGCTGGTCATGATTTAATGATGTAATACAAGGCAATTAATTATAAGAAACTACATGTATGCAAATATGTTGTCCATTTAAATAAACGAATAGCTCCAATATGGGGGCGAGCAAATTAGGCACCTTCGAATCAATAATTACGGTATGAATAAATGAAATATACGCTTTTCTTATGGGGTGAATTTCTTGACCTTTCATAACAATATTCATGTTCAGTTTTTAGCTCGTAAACAACATGGTTTTAATGTTTGCAAACAGGCTTTCCTTGAATATTGGAAGATCGATGCGAGAACTGGACGAAAAGTCTGCTTGTTAACCCTTTATACTAATGCGCATGCGCAAAAGAGACACACGTTAATGTTTCCTGTTTTTGTGATCGCAGCTGCCGTTGCTGGAAGCTCAGACATCCCAGAAGCTGAAGTCTTACTACGAACGTCTCAAGACTGAACTGCCTTATTTCGACGAGGTCAACGAGACTGGAATCTCCTCACTGAAAACGCTCGCCACCCAACTGAAGTAAAGAAGCTGACACGAGTTATCTGAATGGAATATTTTTTGGCAGCAATTAATAAAATGAAACATTTGCAGAATAACTGTTCACCTTGGACACCTTAGATCCACACGCTTCGCGTGAAAAGTAGAATAGCCTTCTTATTTTACGACTTTTTAATTTTCCTTCTGTCAATATGCAACATTTAGAAATTCTTACTGTAACATCAGTACACATCCCAAACACTTGTTAGGAATCATATGCCCAACATGCACTAGGTGCCCCTCTTACGGGCCCCGTTCCAATGTCTCTGCGTCGTGTGTGTGTTGAGTGCCTACCTGACATGCAGCCGGCGCGGGCTCCGACCCCAATGGCGACAAAGTTATTGCATTAAATTCTTTCCGCTTTCAAATCGTGCAGTACAATGCCCGTTGACATTGTAGAAAGACACTAAACAAGTCGCTTTTGGCATGGTTTGTTCTTC
Organism: Amblyomma maculatum; assembly: GCF_055883805.1. Lineage (NCBI taxonomy): Eukaryota > Metazoa > Arthropoda > Arachnida > Ixodida > Ixodidae > Amblyomma > Amblyomma maculatum. The sequence continues at coordinate 69,179,428 of NC_139346.1, forward strand.
TTTATTAACTTTGATTTATTGCCTGCTATACCTGATGAGGCGAGTATGAAGGGATGCATTTAAGCATAATATGGGGTTCAAATGATTTTTCAGGCACAGCAGGAAAACGAAAGGACGGAAAGTCGGGCAGTTCCACATCCTAATCGTGACTTAATAGAGAACGAAGTTCGGTCTTAACTCTTTGCAACGTTCGGTTTTGCACCTGCAGTTTTGTCATAATCAGAAAATGTTTGTTACCTGGGTTGATACTGACGCTCTTCCAAACTTGACGAGGGTTATTGTGCAGCATTTCGGGTAGTAATTTGTTCAACATCATTGCGCAGCTTCGAGTCTCCAGCGCTGTCAAAAGTTTATAGTAGCACTGCCATTTTATGGTTGATATTCCTTATGGCAGTCCGTAGTGGGTTTTTGTCATTATTAAGGCGGGTAATTGTATCAATAAAAACGTTCTATTAAAGCAGTAGATAACAGTAATTGCAGATTGTATGATTTGCTTAGGACACTCATTTCATTTTTCAAGAGAAAATCATTTATCTCGGAAGATCTTCGTTGAAAGTTGATAACGACAGAAGCGCTGACATTATCTGTTTTGCGGCTAGCATTCCTTAATAAGTATGTTCATCATTAAGAGTAAGTGTTTTGAATACTGTTTTTGGCATTGATAGGCGGTTAAGAACGTGACGTGGATTGGTAAATTAGGATTGCGATCAAAAAAATTTTAATAGATAACAGATTCTTTGGATTTGAGGTTAGTATCAGATCAAGTATACTAGAATGTCATGCCGCTTAGCTTGTGGGGGAGAGACTATTTGGATTAAAAGAACAGCTTCACACATATTAAAAAAAAATTCAAAATGCGGAATTTGTTTTCCTTTCAGGAGGTAAAGTCTCCTTATCACCCGTTCAATAGCCATATCTACCTCCACTGACACTGCTATATCCTCATTTTACAAACTTCCAGCCTCAACAGCCGCCATCTTAGCATGTAAGATGAGGTTTATTGGAAGGCACTGGGACCATAGAGCAGTCGCGACAGCGGTCAGTGGTCTGACAGGTCTAGCCCTTAGGACACATTGAAAGCGATAGCTGCTTTTCCGGTTTACCGAATAAAATATACCCCCCCCCCCCCCTAGGGGCGTCTGCCAAGATAGAGATATAGATGTATATTTGCTTATCCAAATGAAAATGATTGGAGGGTTACAGGAAATATACCTAGGCCGCGAAATCTAACGTTAAGAAGTTCTTAGCCTCCACAAAAATGTTCTTCATTATGGCAATATATTTGATATTTTTCGACGTTTTCCGATGTTTCCGGTGTCTTTTCCGGCATTAGAAATTTCCGGAAGTCTCACATGCCTATTGATAGCCTACGTTATTACGCCATACCATTATTGGCCTCGCTCGCTCCTTCTGCGGTTTCGCTTCTTATACTTTGCACACCTACCCCGAGAAAAAAAAATCTGCTTCTTAATTTTTGCAAACCTGACAAATTTCATTCGTACCAGCAAATATTTACGCAAATATACAACGTTGCTTAAGGTGTCTTTGAGGTTTGCAGACGTTCATGGAGGCGTCGTGCGCTTTCGCTTTGTCTACTTAGGTTTAGCCATGTTGAATTATTCTTTAACTTTACATTTTTTTTATATGTAGCATCATCAACCACTGACTTTTCATCCTGACAATCTGAGAATTTTGAGCCCATTTTTTCCGATTTTTCCATTTTCAGTTATTTCCATTCAATAATTCCTTTACACGTTATACATTTTCTCGCATAGCATCACTCAGTATATTTTTCTTATGAATGATGTTTATTGCCTCAGGGCCTCAGAAAGTTATGTAACGAAAGATTATGAAATGATTGGCTTTTTATTCTGAGCATTTTGGCATTTTTGAATCCTTCTTTCCCAGATATTTCATTTATTTCACTTTCATCAAGTAATTGCCTTTATTTCAATAACCTTTCATCGCCTATCACGTACCTATCAATTATAAATGATAATAACAATAATCATGACGCCATGTTTTTTTCACGCAGTAAGACTACAAAAACTACTAGGACGCCGAAGGCTTTTCGACCTAATGAACTCAATAAGGTAACGCTTAAAACATGTGGCGATGGCTCCGGCCGCAATGGACCGAGCGGCTTCAAAAATGACATTGAAGCAGAGTGCGATTCTCGCTGTGTTAAATGTTGTGCCTCACCACTCGTCTATTCTCTGTCTTTTCAGGCGTCTTCTTTGGCTTTTGGTAAAGCCTCTGTAAATATTTGATGAAAGTATAGCTTATTTTGAATCCAGTAAGCACCACATAAATATATAAAAGGCTATGGCTATCACGTGCCGGACGGAGAAATTCCTCAGTTTGAATGCAGTCCGCTACGCCTTTTTGCGTAGCGTTGGACGATTTCTAAAGGCTGAGCACTTCCGTATTAGCGCTTTCCCTCCAATGTGCGTCCATCCACACATAAGTGCTTATTATCTATTAAATACCAACTTCTGGGGCCCATAAATATTTTTTATTCTTTGATTTGTTTTAATAAACCTCTACCACGGCAACCACGAATACCACCCCACCTGTGACCGGAGAGTGGAGACGCGACCCCTGCCATGCAGTTCCAAGAGGAGGGGGGGCGGTGGGACGCACCGTCGGCTTTTAATCCGTCGGCCGAACATATAACCCGCGAAACAGCTATGGGGGCAATAGTTGATTGAACATTTAGATAGAATACGGGCGCCGTACTTAAAAAAAAAAAAAAAGGACAATTGAGGTACATATGCAAGCGCGCTTGTCCTGTGTATTTCAATTATCCAAATATATAGCGCTCAATTGCTCCATGAAAACCATAAGCCGAGCCACTTGGGCAGTCGTGCCTCGGATTCAGGTGATTATGGCTTTACGGTGAGTGCTGCGTCGTTTCTGAAAAGAGACGACAGAGCAGTCGTGTTCGTTATGTGCTTCAATATGGGCAGCCATGGAGCATCCAGGCCGCAGCCTACAAGCTAGCCAGAACTTTCGGCGGCAAACAGCGGTCAGCTCAGTCTGCGTGATGCGCTAGCGGCGAAGCTTAGCTCTACCAATTTTGTTTACTCAGTTGTTTACATCTTTTTGCGGGTAACCAAACTATGACCTAATATAATGCTAGGGTGGCGGTACATCGTTAGTGTACGCACAAAAGGGACGCATTATTGTCATTGAAAATACATTTATATAATAACCAGTTTTACCAGCGCTGCGACAGCAGACATGTAACAAGAAGAGACGAAAGGACAAGGAAAGAATGATCCTGGTTTGTCGAAGGTCTCGGATAAAAACGCACGCAGTCCGCTCCTTGATAAGGTTAAGATTATTATCAGGCATAACGATAAATGGACAGGGAACGTAGTGAAGCTTATTGCATTCATAAAAATGGCGACACGTGCGTAAGCACATCGTCAGTAATCATCCGTCATTGCGAGGTTTCATGTCTGGATATGAAACCTCACAATCGCATGCTTTTACGGAACATTCGTCTGGGAGCGCAGAACTTCTGTGGACTTCTTTAAAACAGTGCTGTCAACACTGATCGAAAAACTTCTTCCTTTCAAACAACTCTAAGACAAACCTAAAGTAGACAAACCCTGGATGACTTACAAGGTCAAACGGAAAATAAAACAAAGAACCCGTGCTTATCAAATATACAAAAAGAATCCTTCAAGTGAACTTGGGCACCATCTACAGAAATTACATACAGCCTATACCGCAGTTATCGCTACCGCCAAGGATATTTACTTCTCCGGATTGGCTGAATCTATTAACACTAATCCCAAGGCATTTTGGAGCTACTTAAGAAGGACACGCAGGGAGAGAACAGGTATTCCGAGTTTCTTCACGGTGGAAACCAGATATCTGAGAATAATGCTAAAGCTGACTGTTTTAATAACTACTTTAGGTCTGTATTTCCAAAAAAAAGAACAAAATAGATACTTTACACAGCACTACTTCTACAGTGCAAAACGTAATTCCTTCAATAACAATCACAGTTGAGGGTATAAGGAAGGGCCTAAACTCCATTGATGAAACCAAAGAAACTGGTTTAGATGGAATCTCTCCTAGAGTACTCAAAGCCTGCTCTTCCAGTGTATCTCAATACTTACAAGTAATTTTCTCCAAAACACTCGAATGCAGCCTAATATTCAAAGACTGCAGAAAAGCTTATGTCGTACCAGTTTTTAAAAGCGGTTCCAAATCCTTTGTGAACCACTATAGACCAATCTCTCTGTGCTCTGTATGTTTTAAAGTGTTCGAGCACTTACTATACAGCAATATCACTAGGCATTTAGAACAAAGCATCTTTTTCTTCCCAACCAGCATGGTTTCCGCAAAGGCTATTCCTGCACCACTCAGTTGGTTGAACTTTCTCATGAGCTAGCGGATACTGCTGAAAAACGGTTCCGTACTGATGCACTTTTTCTCGACTACCGCAAAGCATTTGATTCTGTCTCACATGGTCTACTAAAGTACGAAACGAGAACTCTTAACCTGGACGATAAAGTTCTGAGAGTAATCGAAGACTACCTGAGAGACAGAATGCAATGTGTGGTAACTGGAAGCGAAAATTCTAGCTTTGTTGAAGTCACTTCGGGAGTCGGCGCTGGGACCGCTACTCTTCCTAATCTATATAAATGATATCCCTTCAAACACATCTTCACAAATAAGATTATTCGCAGACGACTGCGTTGTTTATAGACCAATCCGTAATGTACAAGATGTAGCTGCCTTGCAGCAGGACCTGAACAGCATAGCCTCCTGGTGCCAAACCTGGCAACTTGGCCTCAGTACCAACAAATGTTACCAGGTAATATTTACTAGGTCTAAGATTCCTAACAAACCTACCTACAGACTAGGTGATACCCCTGTCAGCACGGCAAATGAAGGGAAATATCTAGAAGTTCTACTAACTGCTGATATGTCCTTTTCAAATAATATCGATATGACCGTCAAAAAAGCCGCGAAAATGCTCAACCTACTCATACGGACCCTTGGAACTGCTCCTCAGATTCTTAAAAGTACTGCCTACAAGTCACTGGTAAGGCCTAAACTAGAATACGCGTCTGCAGTCTGGGATCCGCATCAGCAGTACCTGATTGATAAATTAGAAGCTATACAAAACCGCGCAGCCAGATTTATATCAAGGCAATATTCCAGACATGCCAGCATAACACAGATAAAGAAACACATAGAACTGGAACCGCTACAGATAAGGCGCCAGAAGCAAAGGCTCAAACTTCTGCACTCAATATACACCGACACAACAGGCATTGATAAGGAAAAGTACCTCAAAACAGCCCACTGTATTTCTAACAGGACAGACCACAGTTTTAAAATACGAGAAATGGCGTGTAAAACAAACTACAAAAAGTACCTATTTTTCCCACGTACTATTTCCGAATGGAACATGTCGCCAGCTGATGTTGTGAGTGTACATCGAGATGTATTTTTAGGGCTAATAAATGATTTGTGATTTTACTGCTCCTTAAAACTATTGTTGCTGACCGAATGCACTGTTGCTCCTCTTGTATTTTTTTATTCATTACTATTTTGTCTACCCTCCTCTTTTTTTTTTGTTCTTTCTCTTGTGCGATTTTTTTATTGTTTATCCGCTCGTCGCCTTAATGTTGTACCTACTCCCCTGCTATAATGCTTCGGCACTGCAGGGTGTACTGAAAATAAAATAAAAATAATTCATAACAGTATTTTTTGTGAGTTTGGCAGGAAAAGGTAGCGCATGTGCTTCTGGCGGTCATATGAGAGTATTGTACACATGTACGTTTCAATATACATTCAATTGTTATTAGCGCTTGTCCTTTCGTCTCTTCGTGTCTCCTGTCGCAGCGCTGGCAAAAGTGATGAAGAGGAACCAGCTAGCTCAAATTTCCTTGCTACTGTACTACATTTCTATTCTTTTATTATTTTATAGTCCACGGCTGGTAGAGACAAGCAGAACAAACTGAGAAACAATGTTAGTGCGATTTATTGAATTATTCAGATATCATGTATATGATATATATCTAATGTTCATGGCGGATTTTTTTCGAATTTTAGGATATAGTGAGTATGCTTTGGCGTACAGTTTGAGTTCTGGTGCTAAGTTAAAGACAAATGATATCATCTTGTAAATAATCATAACACTGCCACTCTCTGCCGCCACACTGCAGCTTTATTGAATGTCAGAAATAGAAAAAAGTTTGAACAAGAAGAACAAAAGGAACCTTTTTTCATAATAAAAAAAAAATGCCGAATAGACTGGACGACGCGGCGCCGCTTTTCTTGCACACCTGCACCTCGTCCTAGGCTACGGCGGCACTTTCATGCAATAAACGAGATAAAAGCTCCGAGCGCACAGCAGGAGAAAAATATCTAAAAGAAACATGCGCTCCATTCGCACAGGATGTGGCGAGAGAAAATTAAATGGCAATGAGAGGGGCGGAAAGAGAGTGAGTGAGCGTATGTGCAGCATCCTCAGACGCACAGCATAGCTCAAATTCGCTGGGGAAGTGGTGACACAAGCTGCGTATGGCAACGCGCATCCAATTCATTCCCCTCACTTTTGAATTGTCCGTTTTTTTTTTACGGTTTCCTGTCGTAACCACCAACTGCAGGTATATTTCGGTCGTATATGTGCAGCATAAAGGGCAGCCTTATACCGCCTTTTCCCCATCGTTTTGGCTGCAGGCTCTCGACGAGTGTAACGTCTGACTAGCTGCAACGTTTAGCGAAAAATGGCGATAGATCTTTACCTAGTTATGACGAGGGAGCCGTGTGTCTTCATACGAATGCTGGCGAAGCACATCGGCGTTGAAGTCAACTTGAAGCCCATGACTTACGATGACCAGGGCCGTCTGCCCGCTGATTACTCCAAGGTAAGTCTTTGCATCAGGATAAACTAGGCTTCACATCCCATGTTCCAGCCTTATGTGCGTATGCGCCTACTTAAGAAGCGAACAAACATCAAAACTGAACAATGACAAAGTTCAGAAATGTTATTTGGGCTCTTTTTTTCTCTTTGCGACTATCGCGAAAGACGAAAAGAACTTAGGCACGCTCTTTATATTAGGGATGAGCATTTCACTCGAATGCAAGTGACAGTAAAGAAGCCAAAATGTAGTATCTATGTATATGCGTAGTCGTTATCTTTGCTATTATCCGAAATAACTTTCCGGCTTACTATCTCAGTTACTCTCCGAACCCCCTGACCTAGTCTGTTCAGATGTATAGCGACAGGCAGCCCGTCGTATGGCGCCACCGTCTCCTCGGCGAAACAGCGCCGTCCGTGGGAAAACGCGCGCCAGCGGAATGGCGAGGTAGCGGAGGGGTGCAGCCGGTTCCGTTTAATCGCACGGAGTTTTTTTGACCACATTATTCTTTAAAAAGTGAAGAATCGCCCTCGGCAGAGAGTGAGTGTTTTCGGAACAGCCCTGCGCATGGCATTTAGTGTACAATCGGAAATGCTGCGCGGGCGATTTCACCATGCGCTAGGACGCCTTTTAAAACGACTTCGGAGACACGACCTGCGTGTCTTTCTTCTTTTTCGAAACAAACCAGAAAATATAATATTGGCGGCCGTGAAGCGATGGCGCCGTAACAGTGGTAGTTGCAAATATCTGGAGCTATAGTTCATAAAAAATTAAAAAAAAAGCAATAGGCTTAAACAATTCAGAAGAGAGTGATAGCCAATAATTTTCCAGCTTCAGCCTTGCAACTGGAAAAATAGAAAAATGAACAAACAAGGCCGAAGTATAGCATACCTTTTTAGGCAGGAAACGAAAAGCAACAAAGTTTCATGACTTACTGCACAGTTATGCTACCATAGATCTCTGAAACTGGCCTTGAGACTACCTAACTTAAATACATGTGAACAAAGTGAACCATCATCTTAACAGATACAACGATGCTGTGGTAGAACACTTCCGAGTTGCTACAGATAACGGTCTTCGAAAATGCTTAAGTATGAATATATTTCTCTTGACATGCTGCGGAGGCAGTAAAAACAAAAGTTGAATTTTTTCTGCTCTGAGCGACAATATTTTTTCGGATACCTACTGGGGGTGATAGATGCAGTCCTACGAATATTATGCTTTTGTTCATATAGGCCTTCTCCAAGTGTCGGAACTTCATCGCGATTGACGGCACCTGCCTGTGGCATTTGAAGGCATGCAGTAATCCAGTACTGCCAAGACCGAGAACTACAATCGATTAAAAACAGAGAATGTGATTTGTTGTCGGATAGGCCGCCAAAATCTAAAAGGGATTGCTGAATGTACTTGCCGTGATGGGTCGTTTGCTAATGGGTTCTGCTTTCTTTGCGTTCCATGAATTTCCACTTCCCACGTCAGCTGTGGATTGACTGAGTAACGTTAAATCTGTTTTATAGCGTTAGTCTAACTTGCAATTATTCTGAGGCAAAAATATTTTGCCTTACTAAGCACTAAGCTGGAAATGTCGTGTTTACTACAGTGCCAACGGAAACACACTGCTTAGGCTGGGCAGGAAATATTAGCAGCCAAGAAAATACGTAACAGTGGTGCTAAATACTGTACAATATTTGCAACTTCTCACCGCACATTTCTTTTCAATGGTCTTTACAGCAGGTCCTGTCAACAGTTCTTTACTTCGGGACCTCCTCCTGAATTGCGTTTTGTAACTTATTTCTTGCTACAATAAACGAAACTTCAACCCGGCAAAAAAAAAAAAAAAAAAAAGCGGTGTCAAGTACAAGAAACGCCAGTGTCAAATGAACAACAGAGAAATATTTGCTACTCAAGAAAAAAATGTGCGCGAGACCTATAAACATTCCAAACTACGATCTCGTGCCTTCGAGTTAAAAAAAAAAAAAGCTGAGTTTATACTCGTTTTTATTAACTACAATTTAATTTTTTTTCTCATTCACATTCTAAATGGACCTGTTCGCAGTTTTTGTGACCATCTGGTATTGAATGAGGTCTTCGTACTTTTATTGGGTGAGAAGGGTGTGCCACAGAAATAGCTGAACAAATTCGAAAAGTCTCAACACAGACTCGTTTATAAGCAAACTGGCACTGATTGAAGAAAGCTGAGAGGAGAAAAGACAAAAGGTTCGTGATAATGGCAGTCATTCGCGTCTCCTATCTGGTCTTTCGGTAAAGGGAGAAAAATAAATACGCTATATCTATGCTAACGAAAGTAGGTGCGCAAACATTTTTTCTTCCCATAACTGATGAGGGTAACGCGGCTACAGCAATGAGGCTTCTTTTTCGTTTTCTGTACCGGCCATTTCTTGTTAACAGTCGGAAAAATGCTGGCAGTGTAACTTAGGCTGTTGAATTCGTCAGATTTGTAACTGTCAATAAAATGACGACTGCAGATGCTGGAATGTGGCTTCGGCTCCGAGTCTCCCGAGCCGTCACTACAAAGGATACGAAGGCGCAAAGCTTTCGGTCAGAAACTATATTTCAAAAAGTTCCGTTCTTTCCACGATCACACGGTAACCCAGTCAGTAGATACGGAACTCTGTCTTTGAACGAACTATGTTCAGATCACCCGCCGCTCATGCTTGTGTGGGTACCGGTAGAAATTATTCAACTTATAAGCGTCCGGCGAGTTTGCATAGCTGCCAGTGCAGCCAACAACGTGACACGCTCGCATGGACTTCGTTTCACCGGACTTATTCAAGCACAACGTCATCTAAAAATTAGCACTACCGAAGCAATCTCACACGAACGAACTTCAGACTGCGGACAGCATAGCGCCGGCTGGTGCCGGTGCATTCCAGCAACGAGTGGAGCGCCGAGAGACGGCGCCACCCGTCAAGCTGTCCAGTTCCTATACATGTTCATTCCTTTTTCCCCCAGACTTTGCTTTTCCCAGCTTTCCTTTCTGTTTTCCTGCCGTAACCTATTCTATACGTCTGTCTAGAAACACTAACCCTAGTCTTGCGCTTTAGTCCAAAACATTTCGTTTAACCCTTTCCATGCATGCTTCCTGAGCTACCTAGCAGTAGGCGCAGCAGTTATTATGCCGTAACTTACTGATCAACCAGGAGCAGAATATACTGCGAAGTTGATTCTCTCTTTCGAGCCGTCGTACTAGTGAATGTTTAATTCGGGAATTTATGAGTACGAAAGGTATCCAGGTAGGAGTCACACTGCACGCTTCCTATCTCCTGAAGTTACCCCTACCATTTTTCGTTCCGTAGCCCGCATGTTAAATAACCGAAGGTATTTACACCTTCGTAGAAGAAGGGGACGTTCCAGTTCGTGCTTCTGTAATGAGGCAAAAGCAAGCAGAAAGCAAAGGCTCAGTATAGCAGTTTTATTCGGACACGGAGTATATAGAGAGAAGTAGTACAAGGAAAGAAAAAAACAAAACTTCCAAATGCGGCAAAATCTATAAATTAAGTTGTAACCGCGACAACGCTTCTAAACGCAGCTGCTCAACCTAGCGTGATAAGGAAAGCTGCTTAAAGCAACACGCGTCTTTCTTGTCAGTAAAATATTTTTGCATGACCTTCTGCATGAATCTGTCTTTAACTTCAGAGAATGTTTGAGTTGCCATGTCTAACTGCGTTATATAATATCTGAAGGAGCACTGAACAAGTGTAGAGGGGGTGGGCGTCAGTTCGCAAGTCGAGCCAACGCTTCGACAAGTGCACTTGGCTTGGTCTTGGCAGTGCGATCATCACGGTTTGACTTGTGAACTGAGGCTCCACCCCTCTACCCTTGTTCACTGCCTTTTTCATATCGTGTAGCCATCTTCTTCTCTCTTGATACCCTGCGTGCATCTGTTAAGTATTTTGTCGCAAATGAATCAAAGAGCGGCACCTGTTTAAGGTTGCGGTGATGTTTTGGTGAGATTTGAAGGGGATACATCTGTCGTTTCAGATTAGCCCTTTGAACAAGGTTCCTGCAATGGATGACAATGGCTTTGTTCTATACGAAAGGTGAGTCGCGGCGAATCAGTAACGCGCAGGCTAGCAGATTTCATACTCCAAATATCTCTGGAACGTGTTTGTTCAAGCCAAGGACGAAGATTATGTTATAAACAAGTGTATCGCATCTGTTTGGGACAGCAAAAGACAATTTACGGCGCGAAATTAATCTCAGCATTCAAGAAACATAAATTGCTGTAAATATTTAAGTGATGGGTTTACATCGTACCTTCAGTCTTCAGGTATATGGTTTTGAAAATCAATTGTTTAAAAAATGCGTCAAGCGGCATTGCTGTGCCTCTTCGAAGATAAGTTTGTTAAGTTATCACAGTTAAGCTGAAATGCAGCAAGCAATATATTTCGTAGCGTATACAAAGGACCGATCTAAAGCAAAAATTACATTGCTGATAATATTTTTTCATGCCTTATGTGGTCATTCTTTGTCTTGAACTGTAATATTTCTGCTATAGTATAAAAACTATATTCATTATTCTGTAAACAATAGTTGCCGCAAAGAGGATTTGCGGGATTCTAACATCACGTTCCATGCAGGGGTTTTAATAGAATGTCACTGCAGTAAAAATATGATATTTGTTTCGATTAGGTACGCAATGTGCAAGTACAAGTTAGTTTTTTAAGTCTCTAAATATTTATGACAGCAGAAATTACTGACAATATTTGGCGTGTAATATTGGCGTGCATAGCTTTTGTCGCCCGCAAATAATTAATAGGTGCGCATGTTGAAGCCGAACAAAGCCTCGGTTTCTTGAAACCTATGTAAATTTTGTGCATAAATTGCAGTCAACGTGCCGCTTATACCGCGGTTTTTTCTTTGTTTTTTTTTTTTTTTGCTGCTTTCCCTCAGAGGCGTTTTATAGTTGACGTATTTTTCAGCATGGTTATACTATCGCCAACGAGAATCATTCTGGCGGCCATGGCCAATTAGTGGCAAATGTTGAATGCAGCGTGAGATTTTTGACCGCGACAGCATACAATTCTTTTTTATTAGCTGCCCAAAATGGCATGTTACCCTCAGTATGATCTTACAGCTGGAATGTTCTTAACACACCAGGAAAGAAGATAGCAAGAAAGCACAGAAGAACGGGAAATGGCAGTGAACACGCAACAGTAGAAGGATAGAAAAAAATTCTAGAGGGCAGTTTGGACTACTAAAGTGCGATGAGGCGAACGCGGTTATAGCGTGGTGGATCGTAGCACTCGACTACGCACCTTTATCTCAATCTCTTCTTTCACTTCCCCCTTCCTCCCTTACTTTATGGTGTGGTACATGCGTCCGCGAAGAATTGTGACAGATACTTTATTTTTTTTCCCGTAAATTAATTTAAAACGCCGCTTATGCCTGCTATACTAACGCCTTCTAGGAACCTGGGTGTGCTTCTGTTTGCTGTGTGGCATGCTGCGTTCGAAGAAGCGGCAAATGAAAATTGGAGGCCATTGAAGCCTGACCACTTTGCCAATTGGACGTGGGCGAAAACACCGAACAAGTACTTAGGTATCTAGCTGAATAGTTATCAAAACTGGAAAGTGAAAACGCAAGAACTACTGGAGAAAGCAGAGAAGTGGAAAAGCCCCAACATATCCATTTTCACTAGAGCTACAGTATGTGACCTTGTTTTCATCAGCAAGCTATTATACGTGTTGCAAGTGTTGCATTGCTCGCGTGAAAACTTATAACAGCTTCACAGGATTGTTTCCGTTTTCATTTGGGCGGCGGAGTGAGAGCGCTGCAGCAGGTCGAATCTGTTCCAGCGGGTTAAAGATGGGGATTTGGGGCTCGGGCATCTCTTTTTACAGTAGGTGATTAGTAGAGTTTGCGACGTTTCCGACTCATTCTTGCCAAGTTAATCTGCGACGCGTGCTGCCTGAGTTTGTTGTCTCCACTGAAGAAGTAGCTTTTGGGATTTATGGATATTACAGGGAGGTCATCGAGAGGGTTAGATTTCTTTTAGCCCGTTTCTCTTTGGAATATTTGTTTTGTGTAAAGAAGAAAAGGTTGTACAGCAATCTGTGAGATATTGTCTTCTCAGAACCCTTGTACATGGCTCTATACTGTGTAGACCCTGCACAGATGTATTAAAACGACTAACGAAAATCAAGTTCCGCCATGAGCTAAGACCTTTAAAAAAAACAAAAAAAAAACATAGGGAACATTACCAGTAAAGAAGCTTTTGGAAGGAAGTTTTTTTTTTTCTTTACCATCGAGAGAACATTGTTTAATCTGTAACCAGCTGGAAGCAATCGATCTTTATATTGTTGGGAAGGGGCATATTTTTGAGATGTATTACAACGGACCATAAAGGATTTTCCACTAGACTTGCACGGCATTCGATATTTAACCATATAAAATGAGGATCGGGCTCCATTTGACGTAATTATGCTTATGAGCCTCCACTGTATAAGACGCTCCAGAATGGCAGGCTATCCCTGTGATCTTCTCATAAATTATGCGCTGCTTAGTTGTACACGGACAAATGAACTGGACAAACGCTGAGGTTAAGCACAACTCCTTATCACTGTGACTGGGATACCAGATCTGCACGAATTTATTTTCGAGAGAGTATGGAGTGGTTTATTCCTTTCAAAAAGTGGCTACAGAACCTCGAGAATGGACTTCAAGGATAGAGTTTTGTTGTCGCTGCTGTGGGAGTTTTAAAGCGACGAGGCCAGTCTAACACTGGCTGATAATGACTTTCATTCGTGCACATTGCCTTGTTTGTGTTTTTCCATGTTTTATCGGAGTGTTCTTTCGTGCTTGTGTCATGTGCCAAAGTTAGGCAATAAAGAAAACAAATCCGGGGCATTGCGTAGTTTTTTTTTACTTATTACCAATTTTTTTAAGCACACAGCATACACTCTGAATGCACAACAACAAAGCAAAACAAAAGGAATGCTAAAAGCGCTAGCCACGTTCTGCCTAAAGCGCTAGATTTAAAAGGACTTTACTGAAGCCAGCTTGCCTAGTACAGGTAGCCACTCCTTGTGCACGCAGAATTTCTCTCAGGTATACCACGCTCTCTCGATGAAGTAGTGTCGAGCGGGGTGTACAACGGTTCGCTCATGCCTGACATCGATACGCGTTTTCCATACGCTATGCATATATAATAGCATCAGCATGTCACTCGGTACTCCTTCAGGGTCGGTGCATGGCAGATATCGGATACCGAATGGCGTTATTGGCAAGTCCTTTTTTAAAGTTCGCTTCAAGATATCCCAGAGGAAAACTGAGTCATGGCACTCCAAGAAGATGTGTTCATTGGTCTCGGGTTTTCTGCAAATAATGCAGTTAATAGACCAAGGTACAAAGAGCCCTTTGTTCTGCAGCCATGGTTTGACTGGAAGAGTGCCGGAATGCAATTGAAAAAAAGAATGATTTTGCATCAGCTCTGACAGGCATACGTTTTACCCTTTTCAAAACGTCACGCTCCGATCCTAACATTATACACAGCGCTGTACACTGGCACTGCCAAAAATACATCTCGCAGATCCTTATACAACTTCTTCCGCGGCACAATTGACAGATATTCAGTTGAGAACCTTGCCTTGAGGATACGAAAAGATAAAACAACTTCCCGCAAAAAGGGGCTTAATGCCACCGGTTTTGAAAAAAGCAGATACGACGTAATCAGGCAGTGACTCACGTAATCTCACTTGGATTACAGTCCTTAGAAAGGTGTCACTTTGCTCACGCAGAAAAGAAAATCTAGTCACAATTTGCTTTAGAAATAGATGTAAAGCGCTCGGCTAAGGATCCAAGGGATTAAGGTTCGATTCCCGGTTTATTAATTTATTTTTAACTGTCGCTCTCGAAAACGTGACACCTCTGCTGACAACCTTCTGCCGACAACGATGAGGCATTAAAGACTTTCGCCTTGAAAACTAATTATTAGAGCAAGCAACCGTGAGGCAACTGAGAGACTGCGCTTATTTTGAGTATTGATTCAAATGCTCGGAAGTGGAAACAAAATGAAGAAAAAGGCTGAGAATCATGTGAAATAAAAGTATGATCGTAACAAAGGTCCATCTTTTCTCGCCGTGTAGTTTCATACTTTACACGGCATCATATGCCATACTTCTCTGCAAGCACAAAGTTCGCAGCCTTAAAAGTTATTCTTCATGACTGCGAATGATAAGGATACGCTCCCTAGATGTCTTATGTGCTCTTTAAAATCATCGAATTTCTCCGATGGCGTACTAATTACAATAGCGGGATAATTTCCCACCTTCGAGTATATGTAAGGGTGTGGTAATAAGCTCTCTCATAAGCAACTTAATCGTGACCAATTTCCTATTCAACAGGAGGCTGAGTTCGTAGACGAATAAAGTAAGAGCTTTGTAATCTACTTTGTAAGCAAAATCTGTTAGCGCAATTTTGTAATACAAGAAACCTAAAGTATATATGACAAGCAATGTGAAAGAAGATTACAAGTGTAGCGCCTCCTTCTGGCTGCGCTAAAGACGCCGGCTGACGGTGGCACGTGAAGCCATGGCTTGCTGTTTGGTGCCGACAAGATTCTTGTTAGTTTTCTCGTCCTTCACTCCTGAGGTCCTCGGGCTAAAAGTGTGGCCCTAGGACTACCAACACGATGAGTGACCAATGCAATACTGGCACAGAGCGGGACTCGCACCGTTATGATGTCTTGTGGCTGCAGCTTTGCCTTCTCCACGTCTGGACCCAAAACCCGAAAGTCTGACTTTTCCAGATTGAGGCGCAGTTTAACCTCTACCGCACTACATCGCAAACGACGCGCTACTACAAGGTCATTTCTACGCTTCCTCCTGTTGTTGCTATCTAGGTCTCGGCCTTAATCTCTGGACCCGCGGGAGAGGCGCCATATCCGCTCCTCAAAACCAAGGCGCTGGAGAGAACCATACCTTCCGAACGCGCACGCCTTCAGCAGTGGCTTGCAGGGGAGGACATTGGCGATCCACGGCCATCTCAAATCCTGCAACGGATGCGGCGGCTTCTCGGGGGACATGACGTACCCACGAACGCCCTGTTGATTTGGGATCTCTTCCTTCAACGTCTGCCCAAGCTCAACCAAGCTCATTCGCTTTGTTTTAGCGGCGGCCGACATCACCCTCCATCGCCCGGCGGAGCTCGCCGATTAGGTTCATGAGGCCATAAAGAGACGTTCCGTTTGAACAGTCTTAAGCCGGCGTACCTGGAGACCACAGGAAAGTGCCTCGAGGAGCCGCCTAACATCAGCAACTCCGTCCAAGGTTTCCGACTCCTTGTTGCTCCTCCTGCGTCGCCGGCGAGGCCAACGCATGTGCGCTGGAAGAAGGAAATAAAGACGGCAGCTGGCGGTGGCACGTGAAGCCATGGCTGTCTGCTCTGTTCTCGCCCAGATACGTATCAGCTTTCCTGTCCTTCGCTCCTGAGGTCTTCGACCTAGGGAAGTAAAGGAGGCAGAAAGTATTTGCAATCTCTAAAATGCTCTAGATTTAGCCGTTTCCCCGGAATGTGTTTCTGAGTTTTTAACCTAACTTTGATAAATTGTACGATCCCTAAAGTAGCGATGCTTACCAGAGGCACTTCGATCAGATGCTTTACTGTTACATGCGGATTGATTTATCATATGCGACGGTTAAAGAGCGTTTGCATAAGTTTCAGCATTTTACATGTATTGAAATACAGTCGTCGCAGAATGATATGCGTACAGTAAGGAAAATTTTTGATAGGGTCTTGTCCTTGAATATTGGTAACGTTCAAAATTGCCGTTATATTGTTCTTCATTTTTGTAAACTCTGTAACTTAAGATTTGTGTAATCTCAGCCCAACACCTACGTGCCCTTATATGCTGAAAAGTTTAACGGTGAACATTTCATAATAAAGTCATGCAACTTTCCCTTTCCCATCCTGTATACGTGGTCGACGGAAGCGCCCACAGAATGACCACAGACTGAATACTGGTGCTTATGGGTATAAATATTTATGAGAACTTGATCCGACACAATTGTTAATAATGCAACCAATGATGAAACAAATTGCTATTCCGTTTGGACGATCACCTCTTTTACTTTATATCTCGTTTTTATTAACGTTTTACGAAGCATTGAATACAAAAAATTCAAAGCGAGCTTCATTGATCATTTCACACTAAGCTTATCGGTTTGCACGGCCTGCCAACAATACTGTACTAATTCAGCGCGACAAATCAAATTGAGCACTCAAAGCTGCCTCTGTCAAGAAATGTGCAGAAAGTGTGAAATTATGAATTTTTTTCTTCCTTCAGGCAAGCCTAGTTTTCTCGCACAACACTTTTAATAGCGACTCTACTATGGTACATTGTCAGATACTCATATGGACATGCCAGTAGGCACAGAATAGTTTAATCTGCCAATAAGTAGAAAAAGAAATTTGCTTTTAATGTTAGTTCCACACTTACTATGATTAGTAAAACCTACTTAAATACAAATATGCCGCCTTTCTTAAAGTGATTAGCCGCAATAAATTTCCCGCAAATTTTGGGAATGGGTGATACGATGTGTTGAGTCCAAAGTATATTAAAAAAGAAAACAAAAACGGTGCGCGTTGTTGTTAAATGCCAGACTGAGTTACTTGTGCGCACGGGGGATACTTAAGGGCCAATATTAAGCTACGCACTGTCTGCGTAACGGTTTCTATCAATGTATTTCTAAAGGTATGCGATAATATTCAAAAGAGAGCCCCACAGTTGATAACAACACCCCCATCGGTTCTCTAAGGCAGTCTAAGTAATCTTTTGAGGGCAGACGAAATTTCAAAAGAATATTACGCTGCACTTCGAAAACTTAGGCGTTTTGCATCAACTTCTGTATAACAGTACACTACTACTGCCCGCAATTATCTCACAATGAAATGACAACAGAAGGCTGGACGTATGCGTGGCACTGGACGAATATTAAAAATTATTCTCCAAAATGGAGCAATCTCCGACGTGCAGCAAAATTTTGCTTCCCTAGTTTTTCCTGCGCCCGATGGTGCACTTAAGACCTCTGTAGAAAAGCAGTACGTTCCACCTTTGGCAAAATACTGAATAGCCATCGAGGTAGGATCTGTGGATATACTGATTGTCAAGACAAAATTTTATATCTGAGACCAATAATTCAAAAACCTTTCGCAGATTTGGTCAAAAATTACAGGTGATAGGGACCGCCATGGTGCGCTGCTCCTGGCGATGAGTTTATTCCGTTTTCTTGCGGAAATTGCTGACACCAACTTACCTCTCTCCGTCGAATGTGGATCATGGTCTGCTAAACGACGCTGCCAGCAGTCCACGTTGCGTCACAGCACCCAGATAACCTATAGTCATTGAGGATTCCGCATTTGCCAACCTCAGCACTTCGATCGTGCTATGCTCTAGGCGCGTTTTCTGCTGTTAATTTTTGTTGTCGAGGCCAGGTGGGGCATATGGCTTGGTTAGTTTGATTGTTGGGCATTGCATCTGCTGTGTATACTGACGCCGGCGTTATCTTGGCTTTACAACTGCTGCGTTCTACCGGCCAAAGGCCGGCAGCTACCCGATGATAACCAGGGTGATTGACAGAGCGAAAAGACGACACTTTATTTCCCGCTCGGAAATATACAGAGAAAAAAGGAAAGGAGAGAAAGAAGAAAAGAGGAACCATCGACACATGCGCTGGTCATCTGCAGCATTGTTATTTGCAGCAACAACGGTAGCATTAGTGATTACGTAGGAAAATATTCCTAATACACCGAGCCGTAGCACTACCTACGGCAATCATGATGACCACTGACGAGCTGAGCTGTTGCCTTCCAACCGGCTGTCCTGTCCCGTTCTATCACAGGCTCCAGCATTTTCATGTTGGTGCCATTCCTCAAAAGATGAAAATACAATTCATGATCATCATCATCATCATCAGCCTGACTATACCCACTGCAGGGCGAACGCATCTCCTATATTTCTCCACTTAACCCGGTTCTGTGCTAGCTGTATCCGCTTGACCCCTGCGAACTTCTTAACTTCATCTACCCACCTAACTTTCTGCCGCCCCCTGCTACGCTTTCCTTCCCTTGGAATCCAGTTTGTTACCCTAAGCGACCATCGGTTATCCTCTCTTCGCACTACATGTCCTGCCCATGCCCCTTTCTTCTTAATTTCCACTAGAATGTCGGTAACCTGAGTTATTTCTCTGACCCACTCTGCACGCTTCCTATCTCCTAATGTTACCCCTACCATTACAACTGCAAGTCAATATATGCAAACCGGAACGCGGCATTCCTAAAATGAGTACTGCCTGTTGTGAGACTGCACCACAGAGTTAAAACATTTAACACAGATGTCGGGATATTATCTTTATATATTGTTACGATATGGCAAGCCGATTAAGACAGGAGACAGAACATGACCGATGGCGATGGTAGATGATGTTTTATGAATGTTCGCGGGCCTAGCGCGAGCGCTCCTGCCCGCGCCACTGCCCGCTTCTTCTTCCTTGTCGTCCGTAACATGACCCAGGGCCACCGAGCGATCGTCCCGATCGTGGACGAGGAAGTTTAGCGATGTCAATGATTTTATGGCGTGATGATGGGCGTGTCTGGATGCTTGAATAAGAAGAGGAAGAAGGAAGAATAGAACGGCTTGCCGGTAGGATGTCTGATGCGTGGATGATCCGCCTCCCTTGGAGCTGTCAACCATCCGCCACCAGAGTCCATGAGACCGATGGCTCGAGGTCACGTCGGGAAGCTTGGGCGGGGGTTGCGTGTTCGTGTCCATCGATTCCTTCGGGTCATTCGGGTCTTTCTGGTTCTTCATCTCGGTTCTGATCGGTATGTCTCTTCTCCTTGTCTTCAGGTCCGGGCTGGGGGCTGGGCGGTGGTAGTTGTTCAGGTCTGGGCTTGAAGAGCTGGGGCGAAGCTGCTCGGCGATGTCCTTGGACCCTCGGTGATGGTCCCGGCTTGAAGATGGTGTCGATGCTCCAAAGCGAGGATGGGGATGCCGTACGCCGCACCTCCAACCAAATGTCACGATACGGCAAGCCGATGAAGACAGGAGACAGAACATGACCGATGGCGATGGTAGATGACGTTTTATGAATGTTCGCGGGCCTAGCGCGAGCGCTCCTGACCGCGCCACTGCCCGCTTCTTCTTCCGTGTCGTCCGTAACAATATAATTATCAGCAGGCAGGGATACGCTTACACAGCTGCCTCTGACTTGAAAACAGCTAGAATGAAATGGAGATTTGTTCTTTTCGAAAACCGGTGTGCAAGTGGTTGTTTGTGGGACTTTAATCTAGTGTACCTTTTTGCCACAATAGGCTGCGGTCAGTAAAGGGAGTATTTTCGACA
Organism: Amblyomma maculatum; assembly: GCF_055883805.1. Lineage (NCBI taxonomy): Eukaryota > Metazoa > Arthropoda > Arachnida > Ixodida > Ixodidae > Amblyomma > Amblyomma maculatum. The sequence goes on from NC_139346.1 coordinate 69,199,684, forward strand.
ATGTGCTAGTTGGTGACACGAAGTTAGCCGAAATGGGCGTGGGCCTAAAATGTCTGCTCATTCGCCTCTGTTTCTTCTGCGCCTAAATAAACTTAAATATTCTCAGCAGTTCTGGATCTCTCTCTCATCATCTATAAATATGCCGTAAATTTCATACGCCCTCCAGGACTGTGATGCGAAAGAGAATGATAATGGAAGACGGCACTTCGTTATCAAATATAGCAAGAGATGAACTGTAGTTCACGCCGACAACTTTGCAATATATACAGCAAGGTTGGGTAACATGGATCTGGCTAGCTCGGCATCACTAGAATCACTATGATTGGCTGCTTGCTGCTTACCACACCCTTTCGGACTGTGACTAATAACTCTCTCGCGAGACACAATGCAACCAAAAAGAGCAAAAATAGTCAAAACATGCAAAGGGCAGTTACTCAAGTGACCATATTGGCCTGCAAATCCAGGCCTCGGCCTCCAACCTTAACCTGTACACGGATTGCTCGCTTACAGAGAGGGGGAACAACAAAGAGCCAAACACCAGATCCTTTGAACGTCTCCTTTCGCAACCCCATGCCGCTTACGCGTTGACACCGCGCACCTAGTCACTTCAACGCCACGCCTGATAAGGCTAAGTTGGCCTGATGTTTTCGACGCAGACTTCCTGTTTTACTTGCAGCCATGCACCGCGATGAGTGAGCGTCAATGACCTTCGCCCTTGCGAGCATTTATAGTTTTCTGCATAAACTTCAGTTAATCTCTTTGTTATTGCTCATCAAAATGTGCCGTCTCCCATTATCATTGTTTTTTCGCATCACCGTCCAGGAGGAGCATGCAATTTACTGACGCGTTCGGCAGGATAGGGATGCGAAAGGCGAAGATAATGAAATACGGCACTTCGTGATGAGATGTAGAGGTTAAGTGAAGTTTATAAAGACATCCTTTCTACTAGTTTCCGAGAAACTAAAGCCGATGAGTGCCGTGGAAAGAAATACGGATGGGTGCAAATTGGTTAGGCGCTCATATTAGGTGTGTGCCCAACTTGTCAAAAATATTAACTCATGTGGCTCTCTTTATAACACGTCTAGCGAGGCTGGTACAGTATTTGTAAAACTCCTACAGGATAGGGATGGCAGGCACAAAAACATTCAGGAGGCTTAAGATACTGAAAATGAAGTGTGTCACACGTTGTGGCTCAGATGAAAACACCCGAGCATCAAACGGTCCCCAAAGGGCCGCGCAGCGAGCGATCGGTTCTTGTGCTATGTTGTCCCTCAACGCATAGCGGTGACATGCTAAAATCTGGATATATCCAATCTTCAGGGTGCACGGCAGCACGTAAGCTTCCTATCATGTAGCATTTGGAGACGAAATCCCCTTCTTCTGCAATGAGAAGAATAATGTAACGAAGATTTCACACAATCTATGACATATTTTCTTTGGAAGGTTCAAAGCTACTTCATTGGAGCATAAGTTATTTCGTCGCAGAATCATTCATTCAAGCATATGAAGGTATTTTTGATGCAAGAAAGAGTAGCCTGTGTTTTTGATGACGGTTAAATGATGAGAAATATTTCTGGAAAGACTAATTAAATATTGTTTGAAGACACACTCAAACTGGACAACCACATTCATAGCAGAGCTCTAAAGCGGGATCCAGAGTACTGTCATGTTTTGGAGCAAAATTATCTTCCACGTACTATTTTAAATATTTATGCCACTCGTTAACGGGCACAAGAATATTTCTTAAAGCTTTCGACTTGTACTTTGAGTAAATAAGACTCTCAAGTAGTGTGCCGAAAACTCCAAAAGATAGTTTAATGTTTCTTCCTATATTAATCGCTCTTCCCACGTTCTGCAGCACCGCCATCTGTCACTACTTGCTGAACAAATTTGCCCCCGCAAGCCCGCTGTACCCTCATGATCTGCAGAAGCGGGCTAAAGTGGACCAGATCTTGTGGAATGTATCAAGTTTTCTTCAGCCCGTCGCCTCATCCTACATTGTAAGTTTGGATTTAATTGTTATATTGACACTGAAAGGTCTTCAGTAGCAGATGTTATACTAATTAAATCGGACATGTTCAAGCGGGTACATATTTAGTGACATGGGGCGCCACTTTTCCTGCCAAAAAATTAAAAAATGATTAGCATAAAATTACACACCATAAGCAGACGACAAACTGATTTGTCTTCTGCGATAATGTTAATAGTGATTACAAGCAGCTAAAATATTTATGCAAAATAAAACATTTTTGAGTCCTCAGGATGTAGGATGGCGAAAGGAAGGTTTCCCACGTTCTATTTTTTTTTTTTTTTACATAGTGGAAAGTACTACCTAGAAATTTCGTAGACTTGAGGCCGTGCACATGCCGCTTCGTGATTCGTGAGGCACTGCGCTTTTGTTCATTAATTGATAGTCATTGAAACTGTGTGCTTGTTAAGTAGACACTGGATAAATGTCCCCACCTACATTAGCACGTGCTTTATCTGCGTACAAAGGCCCTCACTTCGTAAGCGAACGCCTTTAGAATTTTAAGCGGCTTCTCTGTGAGACGTAGGTAAGGCTCGGTTGGCAAGCTACTTATTTGGCCACTTTCATATTTTGCAGCCTTAAGGCGGAAATATAAACTGTGCCAGCCAGTTGAAAAAATACACGAAAACCTAAATGTTGCCAAAAAATTGTAATTTATGGCATAAAAGACTGAATAAATTTTTCAGTCGGGTTAATGACAGCTGCTTCTATAGCATATTGAGGCTGTGCACGCAATAGCAGAGGTCATTGCTCATTAGCTCAGAATCGCAAGGCACTACGAGAATTCCGGAAGTGCAACGGCTTATGTACCATAAGTTTCAATTCAATTCGAAGGAAACGGGACAGAACACCATGGTTTATTCTATCAATATGTGCCGTTAATTGTTCGCGAAAAAATAAATAAATGAATGAACCAAATCGTTTGCAGCAAAACTGTTTACCTATACTCCACTTATAACCTTTTGTTATATTTGTTTTTAAAGAAAGCTCCGGGATTAGTACTATTGCACATTGTGGCGTTTTGTTTTAATGAACTTGAAAGCTTCTACTGCACGAATAATTTTAGTGTGCTGTAGGAGTTGTGAGGCGCTCGTGACAACGACATTTGAATCGACATAAAAATTTTCTCAGGCATAGCCTGATAAACGTACCATGCTTAGAATTTAGAATCGTATTAGCTAAACTATACGCCTACCTGTTTTAGTTTTTTTTTTTTTTTTCAAAATAAAACTGTTTGCACTCGAGCGTGTTCAGATCACGTGAGGGCAGGGGTCAAACTAGGATTGAAAAAAAGAAAAGAATGAAATGACGTCCACAGTGCAACTGCGTAAAGCGGACGTCTTTTATGCCTAGCCATTCAGGATATCCCATAAAGTACAGCCACGTCGTTTGCAGAAAATTTTTCGTTGCCATTGTTTTGAACGTACTCGTTTAAAAGTTGTGCGTACTTAAATTGTTAATGCAAAGAGTAAATTTGCAACCCCAGTATACAGTCACCACGCTGGTGGTGGCGTTGTCGTGATAAAAAAGCTTCACTCAGTAATGATGCGTTAATATTTAGGCCTTCCGAATGTTGGCAACCATGCTCGATTACATTTCAGAGAGCTGCCCTCTTAAACCAAACAGTTTGATCTCGTCGCAAAATGCACTAGATACTGTAGGTTATCGTAACTGCGGGTTCTTGCGTGCGATAACAACGATAAGTATTGTTTTTATACGTGAACAATTAGTCTCCTTGCCGTAGTACTCGCAGTAATTGTTTGCGGCACGCAAAAAAAAACAAAAAAAAACTACTTTTTTATGACGCACTCACGTGAAATGGCTACTAGTGGATGTATGGTGCACGTTTGCTCCTCATTTCGATACAATACACTCCATAAGAATAAACCAGTTCTGCGAAGTAAGCAAGCCCACAGCCACTTATACCATAGGAATTATAGTGCCTAGGCACTATAATAGGAATCGTAAGGGTTTTTTTTTTCTGTTTTCCTTGGTGTCCCTAAATCTAGGCTGCATTCGCATACGTCTTAGGATGAGGCCCTCATTTCCCATATTAAAGCGATATCTTTAGTACCTCCATCACGCGAACATTTCTCACGGCGTCTGAAATCGATGGTACCACAAATGACTTCGGGTGCCCACAGAAACGTGTGTGACAGGTACAGCGCCTTTTCCTCCCTGTGAACCAATTATTAAGGACACAACCTTCCTATCGTCATGGCGAAAATCTCGCGTCGGCGAGGTATTGTCAGCGAGATGCGTCAACGAGATTCCAGGACTGACGGATACTGCGCCTTGTCTTTCCTGCAAAGCAATCAATAAATGCCGATAAACTTTGATGCACTCATCGGATCGCTGGTTGTGTTCGACAAGGGGCGCAACATGTACCGCGTACAGCAACAATGCTCAGGCTTTCGTCTTCCTCCACTGCAGACTCTGCAGTACTTTCGAAACATTGCTTCTGGATCCGCTTAAACACTTACAATTAAAAACGCCTCACGAGATCAAATTGAGGCGGAAAGAATTAACAAAATAAAATTAAGAAAGTTACGCTGGGCATAATATAGAGCCTGTTATAAGAGGCATGTTACGTTCTTCTCGAGGAAACGTTGAGGTTTAGATTTCCGGAAGAGTGCGGGGTCAAGTGAAAGGTTTCTTGCAGCGCTGCTGCAGCTGCAATTTGTGACGCACGTTCCCGATAGTCGTAGTTGAATAATGCAGAATCAGAGATTCGCTTCCCCCGCCAATGCGACATTTGAACTTTTTGCGTGTTGGGCGTTTCAATACAATCGAATTTATCTAGAGGTCATTCTGACAAATGTGTGAATGCAGTACTATTTTGAATTACTTTATGATAACAAAGGGGAAGAAAGCAAATTGACTTAAGAAACAAAAGCTACTTAAAGACATATCTTCGAAATCAAAGAATAAATGTCTGTATGGAGGACATGTAGTACAAGGGTAAGGCATAGAGATGGACTCCTGGAGCAACGCGATCGATTCCAAGAGAAGGAAAGCCCAGGAGGGCGAAAGTGTTTTGGCCGATGGAATTAGCAACACGGTATAGTGGACTAGTTGGTGCATTGATATTTTTAAACTGTCAATAGTGTACAAACAGACAGAAAGTTTAAAGTATGCACGATCCCTTCTGCTCACTTGTTGATCCCGAAGTGCAATTCATATGATATGTTGTGGGGACAGCATCACTTTTATTTCCAATATGACCTCGAAGTATCATGTTTTTGTTTTTTCATTGTTGTATATACGTTCCCAATAACGCAAATTGATTTTGATAGTGTGTCTTCTAACTGCTCGCGTACTCGCTCTTAATTCTGTTGAGACTGTCCACACAGTACAATGTTTCCATTATGGGATTAGAATGTTTGCTCGTGCAGGCTGGCGGCGGCTGTTACAGGACTGAGCTAACTTAATAATCATGAAAAGAAATGCCTCTGTCCAGTAGTCCGTGTTGTTTGGCTATTTGTTTTCCTGATATTGACGGTTCTCCTGGTATTTTTCGCTCCTCGAAGTTAAGATAATTACATCGTGATGTGAGAAAGCAAGGACAGGGTGCAGGAAGTCAGAATGGCTGACAAACTGCACAAAATTAATGCCAGGGAGGGGTGAGGGGGCCCCTCAGTCCATGCTCGCATTACTTTTGTGCATGTTGTAAGCAACTTCTGATTACTCGCGCCCTGGCTCCCAGTATACTTGCCATTGTTCCAACAAAATGGCTTTGTTCTATTCCGAATACAAAATCTTTATTCTCTTTACATGACATAGTCATAGAAGCCTGGCACATCTCATTACGACTTGAAATGAACAAAAAGATGAAATTTTACAACTGGCGAAACTGTATCTGATTATTGAGCTCGCACAGCTTCATGGAAAACTGCGTAAAGAACGTTCTCTCTGATTTTGTTTTATACACCATAATTTTACTAAGCCTCATGATTCCACACGAACGCGCTTTATGAGGAAATTTATTGAGATTGCGCATTGCGAAAGGTAAACTCATTGAGTAGCGCCTTAACACTGAAGGCCGATGGGGAAAACTCTTTCTAACAGTGTTGTATACAACGCAACAAGCTGTCCCTTCAAACAAATTTTTTAATACACACTCATCAGTTAGAATGACTGAAGAATCTCATGTGGATCGAAAGAAATGCTACAACATACGCAACATGTATACTGCGGCCTGCAAACGTTATGCGGGTAGCTTTTCAAGACAAAAACGATGCGCTTGCTGCGGGAAGTACAAAATAATTTGACTATTTCCATATACACCACTGCATGCCCCGAAACACGTACGCATTGCTTACTGTTGCTATGTGCCTTTTCCCAAGCGCACTGCCATCGTACGAAGAAAGAAGCTGACTGCCGAAGAGCTCAGTGCATTTGAGGATACAGTGTTGCGTCCGCTCCAGGACATGATAGGGGGGAAAAAGTTTGTTGTTGGCAATGGACTGACCGTGGCGGACATCAGGCTGGTCTCTATCATGGCCTGCTTTGTTCCGGTGAGTACTGCTTGCTATCGACGTTGTCATTACTACATGTCAGATATGTAGCCAAAATGAAGCCGATAATTGCATCGGTCAGCCGTTCTTTCTTACGTCTTGTCATTTACTGTTAATAGAGGTGCAAGCACTCAGACATTAACCGTCTCACTTCCGCAACGGATTCATAACGTTGCGTGGGAATGGGAGAATCGCTCTTTTTCTCTGTAAAATTTGCACCCTAACAATTATTTTTCAATAAGCGTTCACTGACTGGAACCGAGCAAGGAATAGCAAATAGAGAGCTAAGACGCTTGCAGTTCGACTCTTGTCTGCATATTTTTGATGTTATGTGTCTCGCCTTCTTTCTCGCTTAAATGTCACACCTTTGAGGGCCCAGGAGAAGTGGTGGCAGCGACTATGGAGCACCTTGTCATTTGCTGTTGCTTGCTGCATACAGTCCGCTGTGCAGCGGTCTTTACGGCACTAATACAAGAAAAACATTTTGTAACGCGAATAGCAAAAAAGAAAAAAAATTGACTGGTAAGGCCTATCCACCCCGATGCGCTAAACTTGAGCGCAAGAAGGGGCTTTTACAAGCGAATGCCCACCATTGTCGTATTTGTATCTATATTTTATAATAGCTGGCAGTACAGAGCCATGAGCACGTCATCAGATTGTCATTGCTTCGTTGAATGAAGCGGGAAGCCAATAAATCACAAATGTAGAAAAGCGTTCATTCACGTGCTGTAGAAACTGATTGCCTATCACGAGCGCCGTCTTTCTACACCAGGAAGTAGGATGTACTTGATCAGTCAGGACAATGGCAACCACGTGAGAAAATTTGCTGGTGTTCTCTAATAGCCTACATATGCCAGCTAGTCGGTCCCGACTACTGTTTCTGTGTGCGCAGCCACAAGCCAGCTATACATAAATGATATCAAAGAGAAGAGCCGGACGTCCTTGCCCAGTAGAATTTTAATTCGGTTAATAAATTAGTGGGCGTTACTTTTGAGTCTAGTCATATTTTCAAAACGTGGCAGCGTTTAAACGTTCTTAAATCGAATAGTACTACGTGTGAAAGCTTTTGCTCGATGGAGTTCATGCCGCCGACGACGTGCTACGCATGACACGAGAGCGTGTTAGAGTTCTGCTCTCGGCGGAACCGGCTGCCATGATAGCTAGGACGCGCCTCACTTTACCCGACGTAATTGTGGATGCTAATTGACTGCACTTCGACAATCTTTTATTTACTGTGTACCAGTCATGGACGCAAATAAAAAACACTGTTGCTACGGTAAATAGGCTGAGCAACAAAATCGTTGACAAATTTTGTGCTCGAGATGGTATGAAGGCTTTGCCAATGACAGCCTGTCACACGCTCGAGAAGGCGCATTTCCCTCAAGCCACCGTTGTCACCTTACGTTGAGTAGAGTTTCGCAAACTAGCTTTTCACCAAAACTGTGTGATAAAACGATCGTTTAGAAATAAATTTGTGTTCTTGCCTGCCTTTAGAATTAGGTTTTGAGCCGGCTTATGTGCGCACTAAAATATTAGTTTCATTTAAATAAATAGATATCGGCTGAAGAGCTGTTGTGCAGGACGGCGATCACAATGAGGCCTTGTCGAAGGCTTTGCGTTAAGCAAGTTTTCAAACCTGTTGAACGCATATTACTGTCCTTCGTAATTATCTATATCTTGAAATAGGATCTAATTCTCTGATTTTGGACGAATAAAAAGAAAAATCAACACTCTCCTGCAGACTTCATTGTCTTACTGTTGCCGCTGACCGCTTTTCGTGGAGGCGTCGGCACAAAAAGGGCTGTCACATTACTTCTTTCCGCTTGATTTCCTTGAAGACAGCTCAATGGGATGGCTGCCTAGCCAAAATTTTTAGCGTGCAAATCCTGTGTAAAGTACTTTCGCGGCATTCTACAGATGCTAGGAGGAAGAAAGGACGCACAGAATAGTGCCTCGCTAATTATATGACCACTACGGACTGTGCTTGGACCCTTTGTATATAATGTTTTGATCAAAACGTTCTGCAAGATAAGTCGGTGTACTTGAATGCAGCCACACCCCAACAGCCGGATCATACATATATCGTGCACTTTGCAGTGCCTTAAACTGCATAAGCATTAAAAATAGATTCGCTTCTTTGTATTAGCATTGACATGTGTATTTCGCATAATATCTTGCCAAACCGATTTTAAAAGATAAGAGCCTCTCATGGAGTTATATTTACCAGAAGATCCAGCCATATGTAACCATACAAGCTCTAAAATGAGATGAAATGCCCATGTCAGTTTCAACAAACTGACGATTCTTGAGAGTTGTATGGGCACCGTTTTAGCAAGTTTTTATTTCCAAAACGTTTTGATAATTAGTTAGCATTTTCAGTATCCGCTTAGGAAATACTGTGTGAACTGATAAGTGACAGACCTTCTCGAAAAACAGCTAGTTCAAAGGTTTGCACAAATCTGTCATTTGCGCAAATTGGGCTTTATTCATGGCCCCAAAAGTAGCAACACCAACCCCGCCCAAAGAAAAGAGCAGCTTGCAGTTTGCAACAATGCTACTTTACGCCCGCGGCACATCGGAAAAAACAAAATATTTTTTGAGTGTTGGCTTTCACAGAGCTATGTACTAGAGAGAGATATGCGTCAACAACTGGTAATGTAATAGGTTTATTTAAAGGCTTTCAATATAACAAGCCATCTTAATAGTACCACGTTATGGACACACACACCACCTCTCTTTCAAAATAATCTTAAACTCTTGCAGGAATGCTTTGTCACTCGAGCTCGTAATTGAATGTGTTATAATTGGGGTTATGTAATGATCAGTAGCACTTGCGAGCGGGCTAGTTGGCTATACGACTCCGACGACCTCTGGCGCTGCATGGTTATACACAAAAAAACAATACACACATAAGAGAAATAAACCAAGACGTTAATGATAATGGTGTAATGATAATCGTTTCAGAGCAAACAATGGACTGCAGACTAGGTCGTGCGCCGTTCAATATATCTGAGTTGAATTCACAGGGCAGAGAAAAATACTTACATTCGGCTGGTGCATCCAGCACATCTTAGAGCAGTTTTTTTTTTTTACTGCCACTGTTCTTTCTTTGATCGCTGTATATTGCCTTAACAATGTTTGATATGTAAGGGTGCGTTGAAGCTCAGGTCGGTGTTCAGGTCGACCGTTTACCTAGCGCGTCAGTCTCTTGCGTCTTCGTCTTTTGTCTGCCGTCTTCTTTCTTTTGCACGCGCCTTTCGACGTACGCTCGTCGTCTTTGTCATCGTCGACAATCACCGAGCGTTGGTGTGACACTACATTATCCCCGGGAGAAAAAAGAGGCATCCTGCCGACTCATGGTGTGGACACAACAGGCGGGTCGTAACAGGGCTTGAGGCGGTCAACGTGCACTGTTTCACGCCCGCGGCGACGCATATCCGGTGTCGGTACAAGCGGTTCTATAACGTAGTTCACCGGAGAGGTCTGGCAAATAATCCGATATGGGCCATGATATTTGGAAGCAAGTTTGGTAGAGAGGCCGGAAGGGGTGGCAGGAACCCAAAGCCACACGAGGGAGTCTGCGGTGTATGAAGGAGCTGGACAAGACGGTGCGCGAAGGAACTGCTGGTGACCTTGGTTCTGGGTTGTAAATGAGCGGGCCAACTGGCGACATTCTTCTGCATATGCTGCTGCTTGAGAGACGGTGGTCGCTTCGGAGGTGTCAGGGCGATAAGGAAGTATCGTGTCCATAGTTGAGGTGGGTTCACGGCCGTATAGAAGAAAAAAGGGGGAGAAGCCGGTCGTGCTTTGTATGGCAGTATTATAAGCGTACGTGACGAATGGGAGAAGCCGGTCCCAGTTTGAGTGGTCGGACGCGACATACATGGCCAGCATGTCACTTAAGGTGCGGTTAAAACGTTCTGTCATGCCATTTGTCTGCGGATGGTAGGCCGAGGTAGAACGGTGGACAATGCGGCACTGCTGAAGAAGGGCTTCAATGGTCTCAGAAAGAAAAACACGGCCACGGTCACTGAGCAATTCTTTAGGTGAACCATGGCGCAGAACGAGATGATGCAGGACGAAAGACGCAACGTCTGGCGGCGACAGCGGCGTACGTTAACGGGGCTGTCACAGGCGCAATTTGAGAACTTGGCGGTAAAACTTCTGCAACTTGCTCCTGGATGGTGCGTCGAAGTGCAGAATCTATCGATGGGGTGGTTGCGGCAGAAGCAGGGAGGAGCGATAGTTGACGAGCCACTTCCTCCCGTATAAAGGCCTTGATCTCAGGAAGGAGGGAAGGTGGTTCAGAAGTGAGACTGCATGCTGTCGGAGGTACGAATAACCGATCGTTCACGAGAGAACGCCGGGTAGAAGCTCGTTGCCTTTTTAGGACGTCGTAACTCTGACAGAGCTGAACTACCTCGACGACGGTTTGGGGGTTTCTGGCCGTCAACATGTGAAATGCATCGTCGGAGATTCCCTTCACGATTTTGGTGATCTTGTCAGCTTCGGACATGCAAGGATCAACACGTCTACAAAGATCCACAATGTCCTCTATGTAGCTGGTGAACGATTCATCGGGATTCTGGGCGCGGGCTTCGAGGCGTTGTTCGGCGCGCAGTTTGCGCACAGCGGGGCGGCCGAACACCTCGGAAAAGCTCGTTTTGAAGGCCGACCAGGTGGGTAGGTCGGGTTCGTGGTTGCGGAACCATAAATTTGCTACATCGGTCAGGTAAAAGAGGACGTTGGCTAACTTCGTGGTGTCGTCCCACTTGTTGTAGGCGCTTACGCGTTCGTAGGAGGATAGCCAGTCGTCTACATCTTGGTCGTCGGCGCCACTGAAAAAGCTGGGGTCACGCTGGCGAAGCCCACCGGAGCACAGGATGGTAGGGGAACCGGTGGGATCAGTCGAGTGTGGAGTGGCGGTCTGGCTTGTTGCCTCAGGCATAGCGGATGGCCGAGCTAGTGTGCGGCTGCGAAGCTCCAGCTTGAGAGGAGGGAACGAAGAGCAGCCTCCACCAAATGTAAGGGTGCGTTGAAGCTCAGGTCGGTGTTCAGGTCGACCGTTTACCTAGCGCGTCAGTCTCTTGCGTCTTCGTCTTTTGTCTGCCGTCTTCTTTCTTTTGCACGCGCCTTTCGACGTACGCTCGTCGTCTTTGTCATCGTCGACAATCACCGAGCGTTGGTGTGACACTACAGATATATTTTATTGGCCCATTAAGACAGGCCATTAATGTTTAATGAAAACGTATCCTGGCAGAAAGGTCAGCACATTCCATCAAGCCTAAGTGCTGTGATTGTGGGCGCAAAGAAAAGCGTGGACGAGTCTGAAGAGGAACAAAGCTTTATGAAGTTGTATAGTCAGTAGGTTTAGGCTGCCTCATTTGTAGGACGAAAAATGGAGTTGGGAATTTAATTACCACAAACTGAACGACTGTTCCCGATTTATACCATGAAACTGACGAAACTTTAAACGAAGAAATGCAGAAAAAAAGAATATTTCTGATTTCCCAATAAAACTTGCAGTCATTCAGCTTTTATTTTTAGCCAGCTGACAGATGAAAAAAAATATTTTCATTCGTCTTTTTTTATGACAGTCAAATTTTATTGCACTGCAGCTAAGATGTACCACTACTACCTCAAACGTTTCCTACTTAATACATGAAGCGAAGTCCAAATAAGGAAGAAATAACACAAATGTTTCTATCCGCAAAATTTTACAAAGGCAGCCTTATTGTTCTTGTTACAAGTCCCTATTTTGGTTATGCGCAAATTATAGCACTTTCCTAGGGGAAGAGGGAACGAGATTTCCTTGGTTTCCAGAGATGTGTGTTTGCCTTATTCGATAAATACATTCTGGACGCTCAGCTAATGCACGATTTTTGTTTCTCTTACAGCTGCCGGTCGTAGATAAACAGAAGTTCAGCGATTTGCACTCCTACTACGAACAGACGCGTGCAATGGTGCCTAGTTTTACTGAGGTCTACGACTGGATCCTGGAGCCCCGTGGCAAGGAGTGGGAGACGTACGAATAAAAGCCCACAAATCTACCATCCACCTTGGAATGTTGGCGCTTTATTCCAATTGTTTTTCTTGCAACATTCTATTCGGTGCACGCTAATTTAGTCTGCATCAACCCCTCCCCCCCCCCCCCTCCCTTCCCCCAAATTTTGTCACTGACCGGATTTCAGTCCTTAACGGAGAGCTCAGTTATATTCCAGTGTCTCCAGACAGTAAAATACATCCTTATTCTCCAATTCACATTCTACAAGCAAAATATCTCCGTAAAGTAAGTGATATATACTTCCCTTGAAGAGATATTCAGCTCTCCCTTTTCCCCGTATTGCTGGCCGCATTGCCATACAAGAAGTGACTGGACCTGAAATGTCGAGAACACGAAGGACGGTTGGGCGAATATTAAAATAATTTTATGTCGAAAGAACCTGATAACATTATTATTTGTTAGGTGTTGTCGAAATCACTGTGGTCGAACTAATGTTGCTTCATTTATCAGATTTGTCTCATTTGGAGAATACTTCGAGCCACAACTTCTGAATTAGAATCTTGAATCAGAATCTAAGAAGAATCTGTAGCACGGACTTCTCAAAATATTTAGAAATTTTGTGTTTGATGATATGCAGCAGAAACCTTACGATAACACAGTACTCTTCAGTGGGATTTCAATATTATCTAAACCTTATAGTCCAGCACTGTCTGCGTAGATTTCTGTCTTATTTATGGATATATATTTTGTTTGCAAATAGTGAACAATTGTGGATCTATTGTATGGAATAGTGTAACAGAAAATTGTGCCGAGGAAGAGATGCAGGACAGGAATCAAGCAGACTATAAAGTAGCTTAGTAAAGAAACGCCCTGTTCTTCAAACAAGAATGCGCCGGCTTGCGAAGCAATTAGCAGAACACACGCTAGAAAATCATATTATAAAGAAATGGAGGCTACGTTAGTTTTACAAGGGAACTATGGGCACACTAACGCATTACTAGGGGCCATATCCGGGCACGTGTAAATGTTCTTAAATTTTACTTAACTTTCATAAGCAACGTACCGTTATGGTTATAAGACAGGCAGCGCTTAGGCGAGTGATGTTCGATGTGAGAGCCCAGGGATTTGTTTCTCCTGCAAACGGTAGTCAGTGAAGCGCCCCATTCCTCCCAAATGAGCCAAACCGCAGCTTGGCGGCCTTTAATAATCCACTTCTGTTTTTCGTGGCACGCACCTAGTTCTGCGGATGATGTCACAGCCTCCTTCCGGTGTCTCTGTTAGTCACACACGAGGCAGCCTGCTGGGCGCACAAATAAAAACTTTCACACCAAAAAACAACTGACTATCGTCCGGGCATGTGAGGATTTCCGTATGCAAGGTAGGATCGAGTTTAAGCTGCCCAACATCCTTGAGAAGAGCAGAGGGAAAACAAGCAGAACGTAGTGGCAAACATAAAAAGTAAGAAATAGCCCTCAATATGAGCAAACACGATTTAACGAGAATCTCGGGCATGCAGACACGATGCTCCTTTTAACCAATTTTCAAATATAAAAAAAAGATAGGGCAAAATAATGTTGTTGTTTTTTGCATTTGGCATCTACGTGCAACGCAGGAATTTAGTTAACTGAAAATAACCTTAGATTAAAGAAATGTAAAGAATTCACAGTGCCTTGAAATTTAAACTTCAAACTAGCGAAGCCGTTTTAAAAGCAGCGACCTCTGTAGAGATTTTTGTGTTTTGCTCGGAATTTAGATTTCAAAGGATCGACCAATTGTCAACGCATACAAAGACACGAACTATGTGTAAGTAAATAAGCACTGGTGAAAGAGAGCAGTTAACTTGAATTAAGGTGTTGAAATCATGAGACTGGGACCATGCTTTTCCTTATAAAGGTGCCTCACTGCTGTACGCAGAATAATTGCGGAAACCTCGCAATAATTGAAGATGGGTACACTTGTCGCAATGATATGTACCGCAAAAAGGTGTTTGTGTATAGGGTAATGTGGCCCAGCCTTGCTTGATTTTTGTTTTGTTTTTAATGACGTTGGCTACTTGTTTTCCCAGGTGTTTAGCGACGACAGCATTCACCGAAATTTTGATTACGTTTGATCGATTTTACTTCCCTAAAGTGTTATCAGTTCAGTTCAGATGTTCAGTCGTGTCCGATTCTTCGTGACCCTATGAACCATATCACGCCACGCTTTCCGGCCTCTCACTATCTTCCTAACATCACATAACTTCATCTGCAGCACCTCGAGGATGTCATCTGACCATCGCGTTCACTGCCTACCCCTTCTCCGGTAGCTTTCAACATTTCCCAACATCAAATCTTTCTCCAGCGACTCCTCTCTTCTCATCAGATCTGGCCAATGTAGCTGAGCTTTAACACTAGAATTTGACACCCCCAATGAGCAGTCAGAGTATGGTCGACGATAGCGACTGATTTGATCTTTTGGCAGTCCAAGGAACTCTCAAGAGTCTCCGCCAGCACCACAATTCAAACGCGTCAATTCTTCGGCGGTCAGCCTTCTTCACAGTCCAACTCTCTCATCCATACATACAACTGGAAAGACCATAGCACGAGTTATGCGGATATTGGTTGACAGACTAATGTCTCTGCTCTTTACTAGGCGGTCAAGGCTAACCATAGCTCTCTTTCCCAGAAGCAGGCGTTTCCTAATTTCATGGCTGCAGTCTGCTTCCGGGGTAATCTTGGAGCCCAAGAAGAGAAAATCTGTCACAGCTTCCACTTCTTGTCCCTTGATGCTCCAGGACTCTATAGGGCATGACGCCATGATTTTTGTCCTTTAAATGTTCAGTTTAAGCCAAAATTTCTCACTCTCTTCTTGTACGCGCATCAGAAGTCTCTTGAGCTCCACTTCACTTTCTGCCATTAAAGTGGTATCATCCGCATATCTAATGTTGTTGATACGTTTTCCAGCAATCTTCACTCCAGCTGAAGACTCGTCCAGACCGGCCTTCCTCATGATGCACTCTGCATATAGGTTAAATAGGCAGGGCGACAGTATGGAGCCTTTCCTCACTCCTTTCTCAATTGGAAACCAATCAGTAAGACCCTGCCCAGTTCTGACTGTGGCCTCGTGCCCTTCATACAGTTCATTATTGATATAAACAGCGCGAACACGAAAACAAGAGACCAGAAACAAGAAAGCCACAGTACATGCGCTGACTCACAACTAAGCCTAAGCCGTTTACTCCAAGGCCCAGAAAAACAAACATGAAGAAAACGAAACAGTCACGTGAAAAACCCCTGGGTTCACCTGCTGCATAAAAATTACTTTAAAAAATCACTTAAAAAAGACACCTCTTTGCTTGAAAGAGCAAGAGACGGCTTGCTGACACACTTATTGTCCGTTGAAATAATATACGCTTCCACTATCTCTCTCGTTATCTTCTGTTTGTGGCGATATAAAATCTTAACACTTATTTCAACGGACAATAAGTGTGTCAGCAAGCCGTCTCTTGCTCTTTCAAGCAAAGAGGTGTCTTTTTTAAGTGATTTTTTAAAGTAATTTTTATGCAGCAGGTGAGCCCAGGGGTTTTTCACGTGACTGTTTCGTTTTCTTCATGTTTGTTTTTCTGGGCCTCGGAGTAAACGGCTTAGGCTTAGTTGTGAGTCAGCGCATGTACTGTGGCTTTCTTGTTTCTTGTCCCTTGTTTTCGTGTTCGCACTGTTTATATCAATAATGAATAAGTACCAACTCGCCCAACAAAGTATCTTGGTAAACCCTTCATACAGGTTCCTGAGGAGCCAAATGAGGTGAATTGGAACTCCCATCTCTTGGAGAGCTTGCCACAATCTGCTGTGATCTACGCAGTCAAACGCTTTCGCATATTCAATAAAGCAAAAGTAGATGGGTTTCTGGAACTCTCTTGCTTTTTGCATGATCTAGCGAAGGTTGGCAATTTGGTCTCTAGTTCCCCTGCCCTTGCGAAACCCAGCTTGCACGTCCAGAAGCTCCCGATCCACATACTGCTGCAGCCTACCTTGGAGGATTTCCAACATCACCTTGCTAGCATGCGAAATAAGCGCGATCGTGCGGTAGTTGGAACCATTTTTTGCACTGCCTTTCTTTGGAATGGGGATGTAAACTGACCTCCTCCAATCCTGTGGCACCTGCAGGGTTGTCCAAATCTTCTGACATAATGTATGCGGAATGTTAACGGCGTCGTGGTTGAGGTTTTGAAGCAACTCAGCTGGAATACCATCAATTCCGCTAGCTTTGTTCTTAGCAAGGCTGGCTAAGGCCCATTCAACTTCACTCTTCAGGATGCCCGGCTCGAGATATGTAATCACAACTGTCTTATGTTGGGTTTGCACATCCGGGTCCTTCTTGTACAGTTCTTTTGTGTATTCCTGCCACTTCTTTATCTCTGAGGCTTCAGTGAGGTCCTTGCCACGTTTGTCCTTTATCACGCTCAGCCTAGCACAGAAACTTTCTTTGATATCTTTGACTGTCTTATACAGAGCTCTTGTGTTCCTTAATTGGTGTTGTCCTCAACTGCTTGGCACTGTATGTTCAGGAAGGCATTCTTATCTCTCCTTGCTATTTTCTGAAAATCCGCATTGAGAACCTTGTATCTTTCTCTTTCCCCCATAACTTTTGCCATCGTCCTTTATTCAGCTATTTGCAAAGTCTCTTAACCAGTTTGCTTTCGCATTTCTTTTGCTTTCGAACTACCTGAGTAGCAACTTGTATTATATCACGAACATCAGTCCACATCTCTTCAGGCTCTCTGTCTTCTAGATCTAATTCTTAAAATTGATTCCTCACTTCCACAGAATATTCTGAAGGAATTTGATCGAGATCATACCTGAAAGGCCTTCTAGTTTTGTGCGTTTTCCTCAATCGAAGCCTAATTTTGGCAACAAGAAGCTGATGATCGGTGCCACAATCGGCCCCAGGCCTTGTTTTTGCTGCTTGCATAGCGCTTCGCCATCTCTGCCTGCAAAGAATATAATCGATCTGATTCCTGTACAGACCGTCCGGTGAAGTCCATGTGTACAGGCGCCTCTTGGGCTGTTGAAAATGAGTATTCGATGTGGTCAGATTGTTTTCTTGACAGAACTCTACTAGCCTCTGCCCAGCTTCATTTGGCTCACCAAAAGCGAACTTGTCTGTAATTCCGGATATTTCTTCACTCCCGACATTAGCATTCAAGTCTCCTATGAAAAAAAGGACGTCTGATGATGGGGTGCGGTCTAAAAGGGATTGCAGGTCCGCATAAAATCTCTCAACTTCAGCTTCTTCAGCAGTAGTGGTTGGTGCATAGACTTAGATAACTGTTATGTTGAAAGGGTGACCTTGGATCCGAAGTGAAATCATTCGGTCGTTTTTGGGGTTGTACCCTAGCACTACTTTGCCCATTCTTCTGTTTACTATGATAGCGAGCCCATTCCTTCTTTTGTGACATCACAGCATATATCACAAAAATACGGTCACAAGAGAGATCACGAAGTCCTCAGAGATTGCGAACCTAGGTCGGGCATGCGTTACCTCTCCGTCCATCGCCATATACAAAAAAAAACATTAGTTTCTCGTATCATCGTAGAGTTTATAGTCGTATGATTGAACAGAGAGGTTTTATGTTTTCCTGTGTTTTTTTTCCTTTCTAGGTTATCAAAAGTGACCACAAGTACTTCAACAGAGGTGCCCTGAATAAAAAAACCAGGTTTTAGTGCCTTGTCTTGTCGCTTCCTCCCTCATAGTTGTGCTTGTGCACTCTTATTTCGTAGAGTGAAAACTCTATATGTTAAGCACTTCTACTAATGTACTTTTCCAAGTGATTTAACTTTTGTCTCTTTTCTACATTGCAGCTTTCTTTCCTGGACGCTGAGAAGTACCCGAAACTGAAGTCATACTTACGACCGCCTCAAGGCTGAATTGCCATACATCGAAAAGATCAACGAGACAGGCGTCTCAACACTGAAAACTCTAGCAGCCGATGTAAAGCAGTTGTACGTATGCCTATGATTAATATGAAATTGAATCATTTCATATATTTCCCAACAAGAACTTGAATATAGACAAAAACGATATTATCAGTAGTTAGCCGGCTCTGCTCAAATGTGACAAAAATAATTTCATTATTTTCTTGGAGCACTATGTGTGCAAAATGAGAATTTCTCGTATAGTACTGGCTTACCCTTTTGTGGTGCCACACTTTCGCTGCATCTTTTCCGGACTCAATGTTATTCATTCTAATCTAAATTATGGTCCTTAATTATCAATACCAAGGCTATGTAACCTATACATGTTCGCAGTACAGGATTCATCAAAATTAGAAAAATTATGTAAACCACAGGGCATTACAGGGCGAGGTACCTGGAAACCACGGATTAGAACCCTTTGGCTCTGATGAGCGGCATAAAACATATTGCAGGTGAAAAATAAGTTTTGAGAAGATAATTGAAGGTAGTAAAGGGATAAAAAGAATTGTGAGCCCGAAAGGGCTTACGATATATACTAGGAGAGAAAAGCAACAAGTCAAACATAAAGGGTCCCGCTCTCGAACTCACTGCATCTTACCCGCGTCGGCCCGATGGCAGCACCACACTGTGTCCACATTTTTCTTTTGGTCTAAGGTCATGACAAGCTACATATGTATCAGGAGCGTCGTAGGACCTAAGCCGAATCACTTGAACAACCTCACTAACAGGCCGGGTGGGTTACGTCAGAGCAGAGACAGAACTAGTTTCGTACGTCACGTCGGTCAAAATTCGAAATAATGCACTTCTAAATGATAGCAGCCCACGCGCAGACATTCTTACCGTGTAGAGAGATGGCCTCTGGCAGCTTTGAATAATATAATCAGTTGTCACGGCCTTTTCACAGCGTCTTATTGCGCTCTTTCAGTATTCTCCGGTCACAATCGCAAGACGGCCGCGCGAAAACCCTTCTTCTCAAGTAAACTTTTTGAATCAGGTAGCACATGACAACCCGAAACCACTAAGCGCAGGTGACCCGTCTGAGTTCCAGGCAGGTTCCTACGTGTGGACGTTGATCAATAACTGAAACATCGTTGAAACGTGCAGGAGAAGTGAAAACAGGAAGTGTAATAGTGCACAGGGCGAACACTGGTTGTATCTAACAATCCAGTTTTATGACGGTGGACAAAAAGCTCGACGCAGGGATCACGCGCGCACGCACGCACGCACGCACGCACGCACGCACGCACGCACGCACACACACACACACACACACACACACACACACACACACACACACACACACACACACACACACACACACACACACACACACACACACACACACACACACACACACACACACACACACACACACACACACACACACACACACACACACACACACACACACACACACACACATACACACACACACACACACTATACAAAACTTGAGCCCTGCCCCATTTTTATCTTGACATCACTAACCTTTCTCCAAACCATCAATTCGTGATCCTTTCTTCCTAATTCTTATGAGAGAATAAACGCCACGCTGCGCATTGGAAAAACAACGACATCTGAGTGAGGATTGACCCGTGCTGAACAGCGTCGATCGCTTCTTGGACTTAGTACTCCGCAGTTTCCTAAGCAGATATTGTAACCACATATGCACTTTAAAGGAACATTTAGATATCGTACCAATGATACTTTCCCAGCAGCGAAAAAAATTAGAATACTGCATGTAAACTACAGGCCAATAAATGGCGAATTAAGTGTCAGTAAAAGGAAACAAATGACAAATTGTTGAAAACTGTGTATGCAAAAAAGCCCCACATGATATTTTTCAATGCAGACACGAAAGAGGGCAACAAAATTGCACTTATAATATTCTGCAAAAGGATATGCCAAAAATATTTCGTACGATAGAGGGTAAATATATTACGCCAAGGCCAATGCTATAGAGACACTTCTCTGGTGAGGCCCTCAGCGCATTTACTACAAAATATAATCGTTGCCAATAAATATAGTCCAAGAAGCCTTTGAAAATCAGCTTTGTAAAAGCTATGATTCGTGTCTCTAGCGGAACGTAATCAGTGTTTGCTGAGCGGCCAAAATTGTTTTGCTGATATCAGGTAAAGCGATGCATTTCGTACCTGTCAGTCGGGAGCCCTCTTAAAAGGAAATAAATTAATAAACGGTTCACAGCTTTCTCGCTCATGATGCCTATCGCGATTGTCGTGAAACCTTGGCATGCAATAGAATTCGTTCTGTAAATGGCGCACCATTTCGAGGGAAATGTTTTTTGGAACTCTTGTCACTGATATCACGGGAACAAATAGTTGGCCCGACTGTCCTTCCGGCAGTTCAGGTGAATTAAAAAAATTCAAGAGAAACTGCTCTGATGCACGTGAAACTCCTTGTCGTTTACGCCGTCTTTAAAAAAGTTAAGCATGTAAGCTCTTGCTTTGCACTGATGCCTGGGAGTCCTATCCCGTCAAACACGAAATTTAATCTCAACTCTGTCTAATGTATGACAGGTTTAGGCATTGCTGGATGGAACATTTGTGCAAGAATTTCAGTTTCAACAGTGCCGAAAAGATTAGGGCTTAAGTAAATATTCATGCATGTAATCTATGAGGAATTCTGGCAATTGTGTGTTTTTTACGGGATATTTTTTTGCGGCGTAAAGTACAGCCCCCGTGGAAACTAAATCAACATCTGTGCTCTGCAGGGCGTAATTTAGTAATCCCTTCATAGCACGAGAGAATAAATTACAAATTTAGATTATTTTTCAGCCGTTCCTAACTAAAATGGAAAGGATGCTGTAGCGCTTCATTATAGCCGAGGAATAAATTTGTTCTTGAAGTCTATAGGTAGGCAAGTTTCATTGATAAATGTTAATTCAGTTTTTAGTAATTTTCTCGCGCAATATAAACGTCCGCATGATACAATGCTGCAGTAGATCTGCATCAGCTATTGCGCATAAACAAGAGATCATCTTAAGTTTATAGAGACAATCTTTCGTCATTTTGCTTTCTAGTGTATAAAGCTCGCATTCAAAACGAGGCATAAGAAGCAACAAGAGGCTTGAGCATGGAGTGAGACTCCGCCTCTGTTGTTATATAAATTTATTTGTGAGGAAATCTCTGTTGCCATCCATGTGATTGATTACCATGGCTACGGTGTACATTTGGATGCGTAGCACTGAAATAAAAAAATTAAAATAAAGATTAGTACAATGCTTGTGCTTCGCCTCAAGAGAATACTCGATAGCGCCTTTAACAGCGTGATTTCATTCCACGAATCTGTGACCTTTAGTAGTGTCACATACTCTGCCAAAGTGTTGAACGTCTTTAGCTGGTTTGGGGTTTGGCGAAAGGAAGACAGAGTATGTGTCTCAGTTGTCTTTGGTACGTATCCTTTTACAGTCAATGAACGGTATAGATTTAGGGGTGCATGTGTGATCGGTTCGATTTCCTGTTTCAAATGATCCTGCAACTTGACTTACAGACGGATATTAAGCAGAGAACCAGAAGGTATGGCAACACCCTGAACATAGCGAAAAGAACGGGAAAGCAAGAGAATTTTATACGAAATCACGAGCGTATTTTTTCCAACGCGTTTTTCTTAGTTCCGATGTATGGCCACGGCAGCGCGTTTTTCTCAGAAAACTCTTCACGTAAAATGCATCTGATTTTCAAACCCAAACGAAACACCGCCGTTGACGCAGCCGTACGCATGCTTTTATCGAGTTAGAGCAAGAGGGGAATAGAGATAAAGCAGAGAAGAAAAAAACACGTTGCTCTGCGCAGTTAAAAATAAGCAGCGAACAGCAGCAGGTACACGGGCACCTACACCTCATCCCACGGCACGACAGCAATAGCACGTAATAAATAAGATAACAAGTTTGAAGTATCCGCGAAACAGTCAAGGAACGATAGCAAACATTCACTCTTGGTCGAAACGGATGAGCAGAGAGCAAAAATAAAATCGAAGTGAGAGGAAAGGAAAAAGGCAAACTTTGAACAAGCAGAAAAATATTTGAAAGAGACTGCAACAAAAAATAGAAATATTCCCATCTTATACCGTAAAAAAATTGATGGGATAAACGACAGCGACGTTGATATTAGTGAACAGAAGGGACAGCGCGGCAAAATTTAAGTGGCGTGTATTGCAGACGTAAAAGAAAATGACAGATTTGCCAGATTTGCATCGGCGCATGTTCAAAAATCTATTTTTGTTTCCCCCCCTTCCCTTCATTTATTCAAGAAGCAAGCTACCTATATAAAATAGACACCTCAATTTTCAAATAACTCGACACATGTGTTTTTTGGAAAGTGCCTAAATTCTTGTCTTCGTCAGGGCTATTGACAGGGGGCCCAAGCATTTCTTCTCAGCCTTATTATTTCAAAGGGCCTCAAAGCTTTCGATCGCACTTGCGTATGCTGCCCTGTGCTTTCGCATTGTTTCGATCAGGCACTGGTCCGTGCATATGGCACTACCCCGGGCATAAGGCACTAGCCAAAAGTCAGTTAGATTAAATAAACCATTCCTAAGCTCTAGTATAGAAAATTGAGTGGGGGGCTCTATTCCGCAGGTTTTCACATGGTGAGAACCATCATCAATTCGACACATTCTTGGCTGATTTTGCGGTGGTGATAAAACAACTCGAATGTCTCACTTTCACGCAAACTTTCTGAGGCAATGTGGCAAGTTGTGCACCTAAGGAACAAACAAGACACGTCCTTGGCGCCATCGCTGCTCCTGACAGCTGCGTTGCGTCCATCTCCGACCTGTGTAAAAAAGCTCTACGCTCTGGATGTGAGAATGATCTCAGGAAAGAAAGTGCCACGGAGACTAAGAGCCTGTTGAGAACACGCCATGTTCACAGGACGTATAGAATAGCAGCTCTTAGGAAGTTCAGAGCTATCCGTCTTTAATCGTTTCCGAATGGGTCGAATAACATCTCAGGACTGGCTGCATCAACGCTAGTGTTCACATTCAAATGAGTTGGAGTGAGTCACTATCCTAAATCGTATGGCAGCAGTCAAATTTTATGTAGCCGAGAAGTGCCCTATGTACTTTGGACACTGCAACAGTGCCTTCTTGCGCAGAATATCAATATCAATCCTTACATGCACACAGACATGATATGCTGTTTGTTACATACTATTAGCAGCAACCGTTATCAGGACGCGAGTACACTAAAAATAAATTGTTGCAACTGTGCCTCGTGACCCTCTTAAGTGATATTGCTACTAGTAGATACAGCATGGCCTGCGCCGTCGACGTTTAAGGAATTCACGCTAATTTGGACGATGGATGGATGGACTAAACTTTAATGTCCAACAGATAAGATGATCTACCCACCCTCCGACACGCATGTCAAGGGGCGGGTGCCGCCGCCTCAGAGGCAGGCCGGGAGGTCTTGGGTACCAGCAGCCTCTCAGCCAGTTGGACGAGTAGGAGCTGGAGCTCAGGGTCCGAGCTGCGCAGCAGGGTCTCCCAGGTGTCTCTACAGCCTATATTGTTCGTCTCCTGGGAGAATACGTGCATTCCCATATTATGTGGTCGAGGGTCCCTCTCGCCCCACAAAGATTGCACTTGTCACTCCTAGCCTCAGGGAACATGTGGTTCGCCATAACCGGGTGCGGATATGTATAAGTTTGCAGTCACCTCCACGCCACTGCTTGTCTGCCGTTTAATTTCGGGTCTGGTGGGGGTACCAGTCTACAATCTAATCTGCAGTGCTGCGTGATCTCCCCATATTTTAGCAAGCGCTCTCCGCTTCCTTGGTCATCAAGTGGCCCTGTAGCGGCTCGGCGGTAGAGATCTCGAGCCAGCTTGTGCGCCGCGTCGTTGCCGGGGACGGCTTCGTGCGCAGGAGTCCAAATTATTTGAATTTTCCTATCCAACTTTTTCTGACTTAGGATTCTGGCTGCTAAGGGCGAGATCCTGCCCTTGCTAAAATTTTGTATGGCAGTTTTGATGTCACTGATGACAAACTTCGCTTCCGTTCCGACGCAAGCTAACGCGATCGCAGTTTCCTCGGCTATTTCTATGCTCCGCCCGCGCAAAGTGGCAGCTGCACGGGATTGCCCCGGCCGCTGACGACCGTTGCTACAGTGAAACTGCCACTACCTCCGACCGCGTCTACATAGGCCACAATTCATGTTCCGAAATTTCGCCGAATCTAATTTCTAATGCTTCGGCTCGTTTTTTCCTCCTGTCTTTGTTATATTCTGGGTGCATGTTTTTTGGCAGCGGGGGAATCACCAAATTTTGTCTGACTTCTCTAGCTACCTCCACCTTGGCCGTGGGACCCCTATCCGGATTTATTCCAACTTTCGTCAAAATGACTCTTCCTGTCTTCGTGGTGCTAAGTCTCTCAATTTGAGAGGTTCGCACCGCTTCCGCCAGTTCTGCCCATGTGTTGTGTACCCCTAGAGCCATCACTCTCTCTGTGGATGTGCATATGGGCAGTCCCAGCGCTCTTTTTACGCATTTTCTCATTAGACACCCAATTTTTTCTTTTTCCACCGCTTTCAAATCTAGATAAGGCGTTGCGTAGCTCACTCGGCTGAAGATGTAGGCCTGTATCAGTTTCATCAAATATTTTTCCTTTAATCCTCGGCCACTGCTGGCCACCCGCCTAATTAGGCTCAGAGTCTGCATCGCGTAATTCCCCAGCCTCTTGATGGTCTCGCCATTACGTCCGTGTGACTGGAGAATCAAGCCCAATATTCTGATTTGCTCAACTATTGGTACCTCGTTACCCGCCACTTTAATTTTGATCTCCGACGGTGCCTTGCACCTTAAGTGCTTCGGATTGTATACCAACAATTCTGATTTTTGCGGCGAGCACTCTAGGCCTCTCTCTGCCGCGTAATCGACTATAATGTCGGTGGCGGCTTGGAGCAGGTTTTCGACGCACGGATCACTTCCCCGGTTGAAACAAAGGGTGATATCATCCGCATTATGCATTTCGGTCGCTCTGTCCTGTAAACTTTTTTTTGATGATAATAAATTACTGGCTAAGCGCCGGAAGTTCAGGGGGTATGCGCTACTTATACTGGGTGCAATGCACGCCGTTCCGCTTCTAAAGTGACGCGTTCATACTTCGAAGCGAAGCGTCTAGCTCGCGTTTGTGGACGCCAGTGCGCTGTGTCCAGTGGTGGGCTTCTCACGGTGCCGCTCTTGCTGCAATGTTTAGTTCATTGCGCCTTTCGCTTTCATTGAGTAGCAGTTACTCGTACTTATCACTGCTTGATTAGATACAGCCTTTCAACGTTCGCTTTTTTTCAGGTTTTAGTTCGTGCATAGCCTCCTATATTATCTACACCAGATCATAGGCGCCGAGTTCAAAGGATGCCGACCGTCGCGTTCAAGCCCACGGTACGAGAGAAATAATGCTCCGTCGTACACGCCAACTCTGCGCGAGCTAGCAGCCACTCACATTTGCCGCTAGGGGCAGCACTTTGTTTAGGGGGGCTATAATTTTCGCCGGTTCCGCTAACGTTCCGACGGAGAAATTGGAGACGCGCTGAAATCGCGCGATCCCTTTTAGGAATAAGATACTGAAACAGTGATATGCCTTTACTCTGTGTGTTCTTACTGATGTCTTGTACTCAGTAAAACATGTACTTCTATAAGCAAGTAGGAGTTTTCGTGCTTTTTTTTACTGGCCAAATCATTTAGTTTGATAACGCAGACAGGCATCCTCTGCTCGAATAGCGAAGCAGACGGCACCACTAAGACTCCAGTGGTTGCCTTTGAATAACGTTTAGTCACCTTATGTCGCCAGGAAGCGCCTGTGGTTAGATAATCGGCCACTAAGCTGATAGGGACGTCAACTGAATAAGCTGAAAGTGACGCACTGGCTGACTAACGCATTCTCCTCATCTGAGGATTGGTATCTTGTTCAGCGGTCTTCAATAATTTCACATTCGGTTGCAGCAAGAAGAGCTTGTATGCACATGGGGAAGTATGTTGCTACAGTCGCCGTTATGCGACCTGCAAAAATAACCTGTCAAGTAGCAACGTTTCTAAAGACGAATTTCATACCTCGGGACTGAAAAACGGACTTCCTGCAGTCTACGAAAAGTCGCTCGCAACAGTCGAGTATAAATTCTGCATCGAAGTTAAACGCTTGTGTAGACCGCCGACGCAGAAAAATGACCCTCCAGTACTGATGCTGCTCATTGCTGCCGCGCCGTGCTGATTGCGCCTCGCAGCTCTTTCGGATCGCCTCTTCTACTATTTCTAAATTAGTACACGAAACTGCCATATGTAGTCTGAATTACAAAGTAGTAGGGCAAAAGTAGAACTAAGTAGAATAGGAATAATGGTACAAATTTTAAAGAAATCTTGCCATAATATATTTAGGAGCTGCTCTCAAGTGTACGCTAGGAAGCGGTAGCATAACAACAATAAATTCTGCAGGACGAACTCTCCTTGGTGGTCCAGAAGTACCGCATCGGGCTTGCGGCCCAAAGGAAATTCCTTCAATTTCTGGCAGCCCATTTCGGTAGTAACCAAGTCCGGTTGGCATTGCTGCAGCGAACACAGGCGTAAATGACCCTAGAAAAAATAACGCCGCTGGAAGATACGGCCTCATGTTCCCTGGAGGAAAAAAGCCTCTGAAGAAGCGACTTTAAGAAGAAAATACCATTCAAGAGAAAAGTTTTCTCTAAGGTTGGTGTCCTTCGAAAACTTCACAGAACTTCCACTCTTATTGCCCTCTCCTATGTTTTATAATCAGATGTAACATTTGTTTGTGATTTGGATCCCGTGAGTGCCCGATGTTTTTACAGGCATTGGGCAAGGCATAACGAAAAAACAGTCAGAGTCCGCTACATCACTCCAATATCCCTCGCAGATCTTCCTATGACAGTAAAGAATTCTTGCGGCACTTGGTGGTGATGGAGAGGCTGCAATAGGCAGGCCAAGTCATGGCAAATATTTGACGAAGTTTAACTGAAGCCCTGCTCACAGTGGCCGGGCTACCGAATCCAGTGGTCAGCGCGCCTTGTATTCTGAAGGCAAAGTAAAAACAAGGACTTCGTCTACGAGGACGCTCTTCGCGTACTATAGGGCACACTATAATTATGCAGCACCGGACAGGTGATGAAAAATCGCGTTATATAGTAACTTAAATACAGAACTATTTGAAGCTCAAAAGGGACACCAGAAGCACTTGCCCTCGATCCACGTGTCCGCTGCCATCATTTTCTTTACGAACGCCTGGATGCGTTCGATGTTAGGCCACTTTAAAGCCGACGGCTGAAAGCAGTGTTGCACATGGAGACAGAGTCTGCCCCTTGAAGCACAGTAAATAACTATACAGCACGTGGAAGGAAAACAGTGGCGAGAAAATAAAATACTAATCAGGTCCAATGTAAACCCTTGAAAAAGTGTTAGGGGGCACTTTGGACCACTAAAGTGCGATGACGCGAGAGCCGTTGTTTGAAATGTCGCTCATTCCTGTTTTACGACGTCTGCTGCTCTATGATGTGTGGCGCGGCGTTCGAGAAAGTGCCAAATGGAAGGCGCAGCTGAGACGCCCGATGGCGTTGGAGGTGTGTGAAAGATAATGCGCCTTTCCTTTCTTCTCAAAATTTCTCGACTTGGATTGGTAAAAAGTTTATTCGGGGCCTGCAGTAGAACGCGCGCGCGCTTTCCGGACGGGGCCTACGTGGTCCTCTGGGCACCGGCCGCGCGGCCTGGGTCCCCGCTCGCCGTAGCCGACTCGCTGGTTTCCTGCCGGACCAGCGCCTTGATGACCTTGGACGGCCCAGAGTTGCCCCTCTTGATTGTCGCTCCCTGCGGCTGCTTCCAGTCGCGGCGGGATCCTTCCAGACTTAGCTTCTTCCAGGTACTTGGTACAATTCCACAGAATGTGTGCGAAGCCGGCTGTCTCCGTTCGGCAGACTGCATTTGTCTGTCGGGTGCGTCTCGGGATACATTCTACGCATCAGCGACGGACTGGGGAGTGAGCCCGTCTGTAGCTGTCTGAATAAAACGGCTTGCTCTCGACTGAGCCCCGAGCAAGGGGGTGGAAGAGTTCTGCGAGCTAGGCGGAACACCATGGTTATTTCGTTGTAGTCCGTCAATCGGTCTTTGGTGCTGAACATAGCGGCCAGACGACCGAGGCGCGGTCCGTTAGCGCGCGCGCCTCGGCGTGTGCCGTCTCGTTGTGGTTGGCGTTGCGGTCTGACGCCTCGCCCGCGTGCGCCGATAACCACTTGATTCTCACTTGTCTGCTGCCATCGTCGTTTTTGGTTGCGTGCAGTATGCGCACAGCTTCTTTCGCTATCCTGCCTTTGGCGTAATTTCTCACCGCCTGCCTCGAGTCGCATAGCACTGTGTGGCAGTCGCGGTCGGCGATGACCAGGGCGATGGCCACCCCCTCCGCTTGCTCTGCCTTGGTGCATCTCGTGCTGGCGGTCGTGCGAACGGTGCCGGTCGCGTCGACGACGACCGTCGTGAACCCGTGTATCTTGGCATACTCAGCCGCGTCAACGTAGCGTGCGTGTGTGTCGGCCGCGTGCTGGTCTATCAGTGCCTTGAGTCTCGCTGCTCTCCTCCCCTTGTTATACTCCAGGTGCATGTTCTTCGGTACCGAGTCCACTCTGATGTTGCGCCTGATCTCATCGGGGACGGAGAGCTGCGTCTGTTCCCTGCCTTGATATACAATGCCCAGGTTGTCCAGGATTTTCCGGCTGGCCTTGGTCGTAGACAGTCTTTCGACCTGTGCGGCACGTTGGGCCTCCGCTATCTCCTCCAGCGTGTTGTGCACCTCTAGCTGCAGGAGGCGTTTGGTGCTCGTTGTTTCGAACAGTCCCAGTGCCGTCTTGTAGGCTCTGCGGATGAGTATATCTATCTTGTTTCTCTCGCTCTTGTTCTACTTGTGGTAGGCCGCCACGTACGCTACGTGACATATGACGAACGAGTGGATCAGTCTGATCAGGCTGTCTTCCTTCAGTCCACTTTTCTTGTTCGTGACTCGTTTGAGTAGTCTCGTGGCGTTCGCCGCTTTCGCAATGAGCTTGGTGACAGTCTCACCGTTTCTTCCGTGCGTCTCGATCGTCATCCCCAACACTCTGATCTTGTTGACTCTTGGGATCGCGTTTCCCTCTCTGGTCTTGACTTTGATTGCCTCGTACTCTCTCGGGCTGCTCTTAGGTTTGCGGTGCTTGACGGGCGGGTAGACGAGGAGCTCCGACTTGCTCGGCGAGCATCTGAGCCCCGTTCCGTCGAGTTGGTCTCCGATCGCATCAACGGCCGCCTGTAGGGTGGATTCGACGTGGGCATCGCTGCCCCCTTCCACTCACAGCATTATGTCGCCCGCGTATATCGTATGTCGAACTTCCTTGATGTTCCTGAGCCTTTCGGCCACTCCTATCATCACGAGATTGAAAAGCACCGGCGAGATTACCGATCCCTGAGGTGTGCCTGTGCTTCCCAGCTTCTCCTGTGCTTGGAGGTCCCCCGCTCTGAGCTCGGCCGTTCTGTCCGTGAGGAAGTCTTTGATGTAATTTTATGATCTCCCTCCCATTTGAGTTTCGAGACTTGGGATAGGATCGCTGAGTGCTTCACCTTGTCGAAGGCGCTCCGGAGGTCGAGTTCCAGTACTGCTTTGTTGTCGCCAGTTTTGCCGTCGATGACCTGGTACTTGAGCTGTATCATGGCGTCTTGGGTACTTAGATGCTGCCTGAAGCCAATGATCGTTCCCGGGTAGAGATCTTCTTTCTCGAGGTATTCTTGCCACCTGTTGAGCAGGACGTACTCCAACAGCTTGCCCACGCAAGATGTGAGCTATATGGGTCGGAGATTATCCGTGTCGGATGACTTGCACGGCTTGGGGATTAGGATGATCTTGGCCTTCTTCCACTGCGTCGGCAGCGTTCCCGTTTTCCAGCATTTGTTGTAATAGCTCGTGAGGCTTTCTATGGATTTGTCTTCGAGGTTCTTAAGCGCCTTGATAGTGACGCGGTCCAGCCCGGCCGCCGACCTGCTGCTGAGGTCCTGCAGTGCCGTGCGAACTTCTTCTACGTCTATATCTCTGTCGAGACGGGCGTTGGGCAGCCCCCCGTACGGCCCATGGCACTCCGTGGCGTAGTCGGCAGGTATCTGTCGCTGATGCGTTTCGTCACATTATCGGCGCCGTATTTAGGGACTTCTCGATGGATGAGTTTCGCCAGTTGGTCCCTTTGGTGTGACTTAGTCTTGGTTTCGTCGAGCAGATGCTTCAGCTAGTTCCATGTTTTTCCATTGTGCATCTGGCCGTCGGCAGCGTTGCATATCTGGTTCCACTGTTGCGCACATAGCGATCGACAGTGGTCCTCGATTGCTCTGTTGAGTTCTGCGACTTTCTTTCGTAGCCTAAGGCGTTGTTGTTTCCATCTGTTGAGAATGGACTGCTTGATCTCGATAAGGTGGGCTAGTCGGCTATCCATTCTGTTCGTTTCGAGGTCTGTTACTATGTCTTTGGTTGAGTTTCGAACATCTTGGAGGATCTTGTTGGTCCACGCGTCGATGTCGTCGATTTCGGTCTCTTCCGCTTCCTGATTTCTGTTATCTCTAAAAGCAGACCAATCGATCCACGTATGTTTCCTGACTTTGGTACTGCTCTGCTCCGGTATGACGATTTCCAATATCATGTGGTCGCTACCGAGGTCCACCCCCGTGTTCTTCCACGAAATTTCTAGAGAAATTTCGTGGAACTTCGTTGCCTTAACTAGGTTAAAGAGAAAGTTTGATCTTCAAGGCTTGCCCGAAAAACCGAGGCTTCCTTCCCATCCACGGCCCCCCTTTCGCTCGACTACTGCTCCCAAAGACGCGGGATCGAATCCCGGCCTCGGCGGCCGCTTTTCGATGGAGGCGAAAAGCAAGGCGCCCGTGTGCTGTGCGATGTCAGTGCACGTTAAAGAACCCCAGGTGGTCGAAATTTCCGGAGTCCTCCACTACGGCGTATCTCATAGCCTGAGTCGCTTTGGGACGTTAAACCCCACAAACCAACCAACCAACCTTTCTCTCTATCCACTTTCACTCCCACCTTCATCCCTTCCCTTACAGCGCGGTTCAGGTGTCCACAGAGCAAGTGTGACAGATACTGCGCCTTTCCCTTCCTATGAACCAAACAACCAACCAACCGAGGCTTCCTTCCCATCTCGCTCCTTATTGGCAAGAGCGCGCCTAGGCAACGGGTTCTCTTTAAAAGGAACCAGACTCGTAGGGCTTGAGTCCCTCAGAAAATAAGTGTAAGAAAATTTGCACGACGGACATCAAGGCGTTGCTAGAAGCCGAGCATTGGCTAAAGTGTTGGCTTAGTGGCCAGGCCTTAGCGAATAATTTGAGCAGCAGGTGAAGGACTGAAAATTGCGCGCGATGTGCGACTAAGAATTCAGAGCCGTTGATGCCCACTGCTACTCCGAATTTTGCATGGAAAAGGGTTGATGTTGACTTGGTTGTTATCAACAATCGCCGCAATTTGGTGCTGGCCGATTATCTGTCTCGCTACCTGGAAATTGCGCTTTTCCCATCCACAACGGCTGTAACTGTTATAGAAAGGATGAAGAGCATATTTGCTCGTCATGGCATTTCGGAGACGGTAGTGACAGATAATGGGCCGCAATTTTCATGCACTTAGTTTGAACGTTTTGCTGTTGAACATGGTTTCAGTCACGTGACTGTAAGTCCAAGACACCCGCAAGCTAATGGGGAAGTGGAAATGATGGTAGAAACAATCAAGCGACTTGTACTTAAATCGAAAGACCCTTACTTCGCACTTCTGGCATACAGGGCGACACCAGGAGTACTGGGCTACAGTCCTGCAGAAATGCTGATGGGTTGACGCCTTAGGACACGCGTTCCGATGGCACCTCAGCGGCGGGGTCCAGCACAGAGAAGAATGACTGACGTTTCATCGTTCGAATCGAAAGTCGTAAGCGCGTTACTACAAAAAACGTCATTGTGCTAGGGATCTCGTTCGGTTGCGGAGGTCGGTGATCCTGTCTGGGTTCAAGACGTGAAAGCTAGGGCAACTGTAGTTGTGCTGCAGCTACCCCACGGTCCCTCGTAATACGCGCAGAACAAGGTGCTTTGCTGCGCCGTAATCTATGAGTGCTAAACCGCTTGTCTATTTTTTGGAAAACAGACGGAAGTTACGAGTTCCCCAATGAACATGATCAGGAGGAGTCAGGGGTCAGAGATGCGCCTGCCAGTGTAAACAGTTGTCCAGCTGAGGCAAACGCCAAACACCAGCTGCCTTCGGCTCCAGTCACTGTGACTAGGTCGGGAAGACAATTTGGCCCTCCTGTTCGCTGAGGATATGATGAGTGATCCTTCGTGTGTGTATGCGCGCTCGGTCGGAGCCATGCGAATTGCTTTCTTTTTCCACAGAACAAAGTTGTCTGTTACTTGGTTGTAAAGTTTGAAATTTGCCTGTGAAGAAGTTAATGCCTCAAATGTATGATATTGGGATTTCTGATCTTGTACAAAAAGGGGGTATGTGCTGACATGCGTCTGTATTCGAGTCATGTGACAACCATGACGTCATTGTGCCTGTATATATTTGGCTTGAATACACAAACGGGTGTCTTTCGCTCTAGGCTTGCACACTGGCCTCGCTGATGGTCGATGGGTCTCCGCTCCGTTGGAACGCTCAAGCTGATAGCGGCGGACGCAGCTAGGACAATCTGGACATTTTGTTTTCCTACTTCGCTAAAAGGGACATTTTCCGCAGTCGTTTTTACCGGAATCCATCTGTGGCATAGCAAGGGGACCTCTAAAACATTGCGAATGCTTGATATTGTGCCGTGCCCCATACCTGAGCACAGAAAGAAAAAGCTAGCCCTTTGAAGAGGCTAGCTTTTTCTAAACAAGTGACCAGCGTGCTTGGAGCTTGATGTCAGGAGGCTTATGTGTGATCACAGAAGGACCAAAGCGGAAGCGTTTGAGGCCTAGAAAATTCAACCAAGCACTTTAACCATGTTTGCAAGATATATATCTATCTATCTATATATATATATATATATATATATATATATATATATATATATATATATATTTCGTTTTAGTACGACGAATTAGTTCTGTCGATCACAGGTGAGCTGGTATCTCCTTAATGGTACCTCAACTCTTTGTTTCTGTGACCCACAAAACTTGCCTATATACCACTCTTTTTACTTAATGTTGTACTTCATAGTGCTAAAAGAATTTCTACGACTGATGTCAGTATTTATGCTGGGAAGAAGTGGGCGTGCGCATGATATCGTGGGGACTGAGGCACCCTGGGTCCCCACTAGCTACTTGACTGGCTGGTATGTGCGTTCTCGCATGCATGATATGTACAAAAGAAGCCGCCGTAAACTTTTCTGTTCTGGAAGGGGCTAAACGAATGGTGTCGGGCAAGCATGCCTGCTATCCAAAACTTGGAAATAATGTATGAATGCTCAAGGTATCATCCTAAACGCTTAAGCAACATTATTTCTATGATTTGGCCGGCGCCACAGGCGAATTGACTTGAATGGTGGTATACCTGTAAAGTTATAATTGGCAAAGTGCTTTCAATGCAAATATTTATTGACAATATTGCTCCTTCATAAGGGGGCAAAATTTAAATTTCGTAATGTATGTTTTACTGATTGTTGTTTCCTTTGACCAAAAATGAGAGACGTTTTAGTGAAGCTGTTGGTAACGATTTTATTACAGAAGGCAGTTGCAGTCTGTTTATGCTTTGTTTTAGTTTTTTATTTAATGTTGTCTTTTATGGGCTCTGCGCTGTCTGCCGTTTATACCATGTTTACCCACTCCTGCTATAGCGCAGACAAAAAAGTCTCGAGTATGCGTAAATAAATAAAAATAGAAATTTAATGAACAAGCGCCCTACTGTCTTGTTTCTATCACTTGCATGCCATATAAGATAAATAGGGGGAATTGCGGCATCTGCTGCTCTAGCAAGACTTGCTTTCCCGATAGTTTTCTTTATGAACGAGGAGTGACAGCAGCTAAAAGGCTTGCAGTACGCGGTACGCAAAGAAAAGCCTCTTTTTGTAATCTTGCGGTTGTATTTCACGTGTGTGGTGGGAGGGGGTGTATGTGGCTGCACCAATAAGTTCTTATTTTTTTTAGCATTCAGAAGATTGTGACTGCAGCAGTCACGTCGAAGCAGCAATCGCTGCTGCCATGCGCCAATTGGAAATAAAAATTTATCCGACGAAAAGATTTGTGGAGAGGCTGCTCACGAGCGTTTTCGGGCCTCGTCACTTGCGCAGCTGGCGCTCGTCCAGAGCTGGGAGAGCGCGAGGAGGAAAAAAGCATGGTGCCGGCTTTTGCGCCACGACGCACATGGCCTATTACTCTTATAGTCACTACAGGCGCGTTGCGCCCTATCTATGGGATAGCAGGAAATAGCGCACGGTCCATTGGTAGAAAATTATCCGGCGATATTTCGACATTTTCTCAGCCATTCTTCTTCGGTGTGACTTACTGAAAATGTTTTCACCTTATATCAGTATTCGTGGTATTTGCGACGAAAATTCTCCGACGAAGAGCTTTGTGGGAGCCCAGGGCAGCCCAAACTATAGGGCCCTAGAATGGGAGCGCGTTACCTATGCCTGGCCCTAAATAGGAGTAGTAAAGTGCTCACTAGCTCCAATATTGGGCAGATAGTTTGTGCGGCCTGATGGATTGTGTCTTCATTTGAGGTTGATTCAGCCCTGCCTCGCGTGGCTCCCATGTGCAGATGTATACGTTTGGCATCATTTCTATTTCCATTCGCAATATTCAAGTACGGACAAAAATCTCAGTGCAAAGAGAAGCTTTGGTTTGGTTTAGTTTAGCGTGTTTTGGATTGCAGAGTTACTCTGGCTGTTAGGGAATTGACCTCGTATACTACACGGGCACCTTGCTTTTCGCCTCTATTGAAACAAGGCAGCGGTCACATGCATCGTTGTCGTGAAACTACCACACGCAAAGAGAGAAACTCATAAAGTGTCTTGAGGTTCCGCGCTACCATGACAGTTATGTGCAGCACAATTCAGTTCAGTTCAGTTCAGTCGTTCAGTCGTGTCCTACTCTTCGTGACCCTGTGGACCATATCACGCCATGCTTTGCGGTCTCTCACTGTCTTCCTTATATTCACATAACTTCATCTGCAGCGCCTCGAGGATGCCATCTAACCATCGCGTTCGCTGCCTACCCCTTCTCCGGCGACCCTCAACCTTTCCCAACATCAAATCTTTCTCCAGCGGCTCCTCTTTTTTCATCAGATTACCAAAGAAACTGAGCTTTAACTTTATAATTTGACCCTCTAGTGAGCAGTCGAGGTTTATGGTCGACAATATCGATTCATTTGATCTTCTGGCAGTCCAAGGAACTCTCAAGAGGCTCCGCCAGCACCACAATTCAAACGCGTCAATTCTTCGGCGGTCAGCCTTCTCTACACTCCAAATCTCGCATCCATACATCACAACTGGAAAGACCATAGCACGAGTTAAACGCATCTTGGTTGGCAGACTAATGTCTCTACTCTTTACTAGGCGGTCAAGGCTAACCATGGCTCTCTTTCCCAGAAGCAGGCGTCTCCTAATTTCATGGCTGCAGTCTCCTTCCGGG
Source organism: Amblyomma maculatum (assembly GCF_055883805.1). Lineage (NCBI taxonomy): Eukaryota > Metazoa > Arthropoda > Arachnida > Ixodida > Ixodidae > Amblyomma > Amblyomma maculatum. The sequence goes on from NC_139346.1 coordinate 69,235,807, forward strand.
GTAATCTAGGAGCCCAAGAAGAGAAAATCTGTCACAGATTCCACTTCTTGTCCCTTGATGCACCAGGACATTATAGGGCAAGACGCCATGATCTTTGTCTTTTTAATGTTCAGTTTAAGCCCAAACTTCTCACTCTCTTCCTGTACGCGCATCAGAAGTCTTTTGAGTTCAACTTCACGTTCTGCCATTAAAGTGGTATCATCCGCATATCTAAGGTTGTTGATTTATGCACCCCTAAAATTAAAACCTGTGTAATGTGTTCGGGACTAACTCATTCCCTCTGGCTTCATACAATCATTAGGACGTGCTAAAGATTCTAAACTCCTGTGGCAAATTGGACAGAAAATAAATTTTGAGTCGAACGAAAGTGCTCCATTATTACAAATCAAATAGCGTTAGCCCTTTATATCAAGATCACAGTTTTCAGTCTTATTATTTATTGCGACGTAAGATCCATATGCGCTCCATCCGAATCGTATTCTTCTTGTTATTTCCTTTTCGTGGTCCGGATCTGCGTTACTACCTGTCCTAAGTAGACATATTCGCCGACTACTTCCAGTATTTCGCTACCTAATGTAAACTGCTGTTCCTTCCCGAGGCTGTTGAACATTACCTTAGTCTTCTGCATATTGATTTTCAAGCCTACCTTTCTACTTTTCCTGTCTAGGTCATCAATCGTTATTTTTTTTCATTAACCAACATTAACCAACAGAGTTCTACTTAAGTTGAGGACAACCCAGAGGGCTATGGAACGAAAAATGGTAGGGGTAACATTAAGAGATAGAAAGCGTGCAGAGTGGGTCAGAGAAATAACTCAAGTTACCGACATTCTGGTGGAAATTAAGAAGAAGAAATGGACATGGGCAGGACATGTAGTGCGAAGAGAGGATAACCGATGGTCGCTGAGGGTAACAAACTGGATTCCAAGGGAAGGAAAGCGTAGCAGGGGGCGGCAGAAAGTTAGGTGGGCGGATGAGATTAAGAAGTTCGCAGGGGTCAAGTGGATGCAGCTAGCACAGAACCGAGTTAAGTGGAGAAATATGGGAGAGGCCTTCGCCCTGCAGTGGGTATAATCAGGCTGATGATGATGATGAAGATCCATATGGTAATGGTCCACCTTACTGAAGCTAACAGTTTAGATCATACAGTGTACAGTGTGCCAAGTGTACCGTATAGTTCATGCGGCATACCTGGGAACACATTCAAAGCTCAATGTACAGTAATGTCAGTTAGCGTTTCATTTTTTTTTCTATCCTTGCTAATTTTTTACGGACAAAACTTCTAGTTTACCTGATCGATCATCATGTCATGACTATAATTTGCTCTTGTATTTTCTGAACACTGAATTTTTAAACATGTGGGCTTCTTTCTAGACTCGTACCTAATAATGTACCCGGTACAGGTAGGCCTTTTTGGATCATACTTTGTAACAATATAAACCATGACGGGAAGTGAAATTCTTTTAATTGGTTTCAAGCTCATGTTAAACCATTTACGTAATTAAATTAACCTGCCTGTGAAGCTGATTAAAGTTCCCTTTCTTCCTTTCTTTCTTTCTTTCTTTCTTTCTTTCTTTCTTTCTTTCTTTCTTTCTTTCTTTCTTTCTTTCTTTCTTGCTTTCTTTCTTTTTTCTTTCTTCCTTCCTTCCTTCCTTTCCTTCTTTCTTTCTTTCCTTCTTTCTCTCTTTCTTTCTTTCTTTTTTCTTTCTTTCTTTAAGCCAGAGGCCAGTCGTGGATCTTAAAAATGGATTCAAGTAGTCTACGGACAATTCAGGTAGAAAACAGATACATAGAATTATCAATGCGGAATGAAATAACTGCAATACAAAGTTAATTTATACAAACTCAAACACTATCATATAACAAAAATATACGCTAGGAAAAAAGAAACATCATTCCAAAATTAAACTGCCACGTTGAGTGTATTAACAATAATGTGCCATGCCACAGGTATATGATACCAAAAAAGTAGCCTTACTGAGACACTTCCGTATGAAGGAAAAATATTCTGAAAAGCTCTAAATAGATTAGAGCTTGCTGTTTCGCTGCAAACTAAACCTTAAAATTTATTTTCCGCTGTTAGCGGTGTACGCCGCACCTCTGCCATCGATCTCAGCCTGTTTTAATTCAGAAGCTTCTTGATTGGGTAGGTTTATGTCGGCCGGTAATCTGTGCTCAGGCCTGAATGAATTTTCCACTAAAACTGTTCACTTCTAACCAATGCCTTGTGCTGAATACTTCTATAGTAGAAAACACCTCTTGGCATCGTCAGCAGCTCCATAAGATCCGCAGCAAGTCAAATAATCTTGTGCCGCCCCTTCGTTGACTGAATGATCCTACGTTATCGAAAGCTAAGGACGACGGTCATTTCTCGCTGGGCATTATGTGGGATGAGTTGGTAGCAATGAGGTCGTCATCTCTTACTAAGATACTTTTGGGCGAGTTGGTAAACCTCCATTGTTAAAAAAACAGCGCGAACAGAAATACGCCAGACAAGATAAAAGGAAGCTACATGACAAGCGCTACCGTCTCTACGCCGCAACACTGAGTTACGACTATTTTTTCACTTTGACTACTTTGTACAGGGTGCTGTGTTTCTCAACAAGAGTTGTTGTCGGGCTAGTTGGCTTCGATCATGTAAATGCCATTAAGGATATGCTCAAAAAAGAACTACGCAAAAAACAGAGGCAACGACCAGAATATCGTGTTTCACCCTTTTGCAAGTGCACTCACGCGCACGTGCACTGCAGCGCACGGCTTTGAACCTCATAGGACAGGCTGTAGGAGTTGACAAAGAAAAAAAGAATTCATCCTGATGAGACGCCCTCCATCGCATGAGCAGAGTGAGCTCGACTGCTCTCAAGGGTTGTGGAGCTGGTACGGGAACTAAAAAAAAAATAATAACTGGTTATTAGGCTCAATCAACTTACATATCACATATTTTACAATATTTTCTGTTAAGCACATTCCGTATGTTCTTTAGCATTAAGGCAAAAATATAAGACTTGCTACTGTATTCCCTTCATGGATCACTGCCTTGTCGTGGCGGAGGGGCTTGCGAAACTCGAAGTCGTGAGCTCTGCTGTGTAGGGCCACACAAGATAGACAGGCCACGGCAGAGAGTTCTGAAAAAATGTGATTCACTGGAGAAGGTAATGGCAACCCACTCCACTATTTCCTGCCAAGAAAACCCTATGGCCAGTCACAATACCATTAATGATATGGCGCCGGAAGATGAGCCCCCCAGGTTGGAAGGCGTCCCAAATGTTACTGGGGATGAACAAAGGGCGAGTCCTAGTAGCTCCAGGACGAATGAAGCGGCTGGGCTAAAGCCAAAAGGACGCTCAGTTGTGGATGTGTTGGGAAGCGACCGGAAAGTCCGATGTTGAAAGGAGACATATCACATAGCAACATGGAAAGTAAGATCTATGACGCAAGGTAAACTCGATGTCGTCAAGCGAGAAATGGACAGTCTGAACATTGATATCTTGGGCATCAGCGAGCTCAAGTGGACCGGAATAGGAGAATTCAACTCCGGCGACCATTATGTGTTTTATTGTGGGCACGAATCGAAGAGAAGGAATGGGTTCGCTCTCATAGTAAACAGAAGAATGGGCAAAGCAATGCTAGAGTACAACCCCAAAAACGACCGAATGATTTCACTTCGGATCCAAGGTCACCCTTTCAGCATAACAGTTATCCAAGTCTTTGCACCAACCACTACTGCTGAAGAAGCTGACGTTGAGAGATTTTATGCGGATCTGCAAAGCCTTTTAGACCGCACCCCATCATCAGACGTCGTTTTTCTCATAGGAGACTGGAATGCTAAGGTCGGGAGTGAAGAAATACCCGGAATTAGAGGCAAGTTCGGTCTTGGCGCGCCAAATGAAGCTGGGCAGAGGCTAGTAGAGTTTTTTTTTTAAGTCGATGTTTATTGCTTCAGGGCATCAGTAGGTTATGAGATGAAGGATGAATAAATGATTAAATGAATGGAAAAAGGTTGGCCGATTTTATGAAGTCCAGAAGTGAGCGATGATGAGGTCCCTGCGTCCAAGTGACGTATGAGGCAGGATTGGTTGCTGAGAGGCCAGCTATTATCAGGTGCCGGATTCGTGTTGGCTTGAGTGCTGGGCAGTCCCATAGCAAGTGGTGGATGTCGGCCTCGACATCTTCGTTGTTACAGATCGGGCATCCTGAGCGAGGATATAAGTGTTGGAAGTATGACCACGTCCTAGTTACTGCTGGTGTAAGGGCAACACCGACCCGGATCCTCCTAAGCGCAACCTCCTCTGCACGGGTGAGACCGCGGGGAAGGGATATCGCACACGGAGGGATAAATGCACGTGTGCGGCGCCGGAGGTGCTCCTTTCTTGACAAAAGGAGGGTAGCGTCGTCGACTTCGAGAAGCCGTGGGATTGATGCGTCTTGGTTCACGAGGCGGGTTGCAAAATCAGCTTGACTTTGGGAAGGCAGCAGATCCCGTGAGACCCACTCAATGCGTATTGACTGTGGGATGCGCGCCGCAAGCTGGTGGATGTCCTGGCAAATTTTAGGGCAGCGGCTGACACGTCGGAGCAGACGTACTGCTTGAAGTGCGTCAGTGCGGATGACAATGTGGGCTATAGGGAGCATGGTTATAGAAGTCACGGAGCAGAGTGCCTCCTGAACTGCCACAAGCTCAGCGCAGAAAGATGTAAGTGGTTCCGAAAGCTGAAACGTAGTTGTCTGATTCAGGCTAGGTCTCCGTGGACAGTGGATTGCCGTTTTGGCTTCACAGCCTTGCAGGCTTCCATCTACGTAAACTACTATGGAATCTTGAGGCAGGTTAGTATCTTGCTCTTCAAATCTCTGGCGTAGCAACGATGCAGAGTTGGCAGACGTCGGTCTGCGGATGTCAGTTGGCTTATTGTCTCCTAACTGTATAAATTTCCAGGGAGGGAGAACTGGCGCAGGTGGCTGAAGAATAATGTGTGACGTTGCATATGCCCTCAGTGCTTGCGTGGAATGTGACAAAGTGGCCTTGAGTCTGCGAGCATCTCGGCGCTGCTGCACCAGTTCATCGATGGTGTTGAGCTGCGCATTCTCCTGTAACGCTACGACCGGTGTGATTCGTGGAAGGCATGTTATGGTCCTCATAGCTTCTCGATTTACGGCTTCAAGGCGATCCCATTGTGCCCTTGTAAGATGCTGGAACTGGGCCTGATAAACAATACGGGGCTGCAGAACCACCCTCACTAACTGGCGTGCAACAGACGAGCCAGCGCCACCCGTTTTAGGTGCAATTCTTCTTATTAAACGCATAGTTTGAAGTGCTTGCTTTTTTGCCTGAGAGAGCCAAGCAGTCGCTGATCCTGATTGGTGAATTGTTAAGCCCAGAATTTTCAGGCTCGAACTCTCTTGTATTGGGGTGCCTGATAGAGAGAGGCGAATTGGATTTGAAGCAAGTTTACGGCGTCCCCAGCGGTTGGCGACTGACGTGTATGAAGTTTTACACACAGAAAGTTGAAGGCCAGTGGAGGATGCGTAATCAGAGGTTACGTCTAATGATGACTGAAGGGCGGCCTCTTGAGTGAGAAGATCATGGTGAGTGCTCCATACCGTGATATCATCTGCGTACTGCAAAAACTTGATTTCAGGGATATCATGTAAGCGCCACGCCAGTGGGATGAAAGTAATACTGAATAACGCCGTAAACACTACTGATCCCTGGGGCACGCCACGTAGTGAAACGAATGAACCAACAGTGTCACCGCTGAGGCGTATTGCAAATTTTCGTCCGCCCAAAAATGATGCGACAAAAGTGCGTACTCTCGGAGGGAGATGAAGCATGTCAATGGCATTCAGGATTGCAGCATGACTGATGTTGTCATATGCCTTTTCAACATCCATTGCTAATATGGTACGTACATTGCGGCTGCGGGTAGATGACAGAACTGCTGATGCCAAGACAGCCAGCTCGTCCTCTGTACCTATGTATGGACGAAATCCAATTTGAGCAGGGTGATAAAAACCGTGCTGTTCAAGCCACCAAGAAAGTCGTGTGGCTAGCATTTTCTCTGCGAGCTTGCAAAGCGTTGATGTTAAGGAGATTGGTCGCAAGTTGGCGAGGTCCGTTGGAGGCTTCCCAGGTTTGGGAATAGGGATCACGACAGCGGTTTTCCAGCTCTAGGGTACGACACCATCAAGCCACACATTGTCTATGGTGTCCAGTAGTTGAGGAAGTGCAGCAGTACTGAGGTTCTTGTAAACCTCACACTGTATTTTGTTCAGGCCGGACGCTGTTTTCCGTTTCGCATCGTCAATTGCAGCCAGCAGCTCGCACATCGAAAAGGGGCTCGCAATTCCATCTGCGTCGGCAGCAGATGGTAATTTCCATGCGTCTGCAGGGATACCTGCCAAATTAAGGTTTACAGCTGAAGGAGGCAGTATATCGTATTTTGGGAAAAAAATTTTCGAGCAGCGTCTTTGGCGAAATCACCCGACGACAGATTAGCCGCAAAGCATGCTGTTGCTGCTGCGTCAGTAGAACGACGACCATGTTCCATTGCACGAAACGTTCGCCATAGTGAGGCATTCGATGATTTATCACAAAATTGTTCACACCATGCATGCCACTGGCGTCGCGAGAGATCGCGTTCATATCTCCGAGCCTTCGCGGTAAGATAATATAGTCGTGTACGTGCCTGCCCCGAAGTAGGGTCTCGCGTAGCAGCTATTTCAGCTTGACGGCGGGCTGCCCACAAGTTAAGCAGGCCGAGATCTGGTGCCGGTCGACCTACATCAATCCAGGTAGTAGTCGTAGCGCTGTTTAGTGCTCTCTGTATACGGTCAGCAAGGAGTGACGGCGAATCTGAAGACATACTGTCGAGACATGAGCGAAAGCTGTCCCAGTTTATCACAGAACATTTGCGGCGTAAAGGGCGGAGACGGGAGGGATGGAGACCGATGAGGATAGGGTGGTGATCACTTCCCCAGCAGTCCGGCTCCATGTGCCATGAGGGAGTTCCTGCGCCCAACCACCACGTCAAGTCTGGAGCATAGGCAGCACTATGTATGTGACGCACAGGCCGTGTTGCTGTCCCAGGGTGATTAAGCAGAACAAACAGGGCATCAGTGAAGGCGTCCCGCACACGCCTACCACGAGGGCTTGCAGTCGGATACCCCCAATCTGGGTGAGGGACGTTAAAGTCGCCTCCGACTAAAACTGGACAGCCGGGGTATTGCCGACGAACACTTAATAACCAGCCAAGATTAATACGGGAAGAGGCGCCTCCGGCTGGTCGAACGTAATAAGAAACAAGAACAACGGTTCCTTTCAGAAATTTCGCAGCAACTGCTACTACCTCTTGGTATGATGTGCACCAGTTTTCGAGAGAAAGGCGCACATGAGGAATACTCGTTTCAACATATATCGCCGCATTTCCCCGGGGAGAAGCAGTCTGCACGCGACGGTCGGTCATTGAAGGAGACACGTAGCCGCTGAAGCCAGGAATAGATGTCAAGGCGTTCGTTTCCTGAAGTAACATAGCCCACACCCGAAGCTTGTTAAATCGCAGTCGGGTCCTGAGCTCGGCCACCTTCGTGGAAATGCCTCTACAGTTCCATTGTAGCACACCAGGACGACCGGATTTCGCATTTTTGTGTGCTAGTCCAAGCGCTGTAGTATCCCAGATGTCAGGTTGGACAACTGGTTGACCATATAGCGGAGCAGCGATGTTGCAGAGTTATCATTGGGCGTTGTGGTACTCTGGGAAGAGGCAGCAAATGGCCCTGTTGCGCGGGATGAAGGCGGTTGTGTTGGGCAATTACTAGATTTGGCGGTTACTTCTGCAGCTCGCCGACGTCGAGCAAGCATTTCGCGGTGTTGTCGGAGCTCAGAGACCTCTGCTAAGAGACGATTGATTTGCTCATCCACTACAGCCATATAGTCGTCTGGTAGATCAGTACACTGCTCTATTGGCTGTTGTCGACGGCGTTTCTTGAGCACCGTATCATTAGACTTTGTCTTAGCTGGAGGTGCATTCGAAGCGGGCTCAGGAAGCTCTGGCCACTCGTCATCATTCCACTGAAGAGCTGCAAAGCGATTGGATGTCTGCACCGGTGTCATGTCCTCTATTGGCCCACGCTTAGTGTTGAGAAGACGAGCCTTCTGCGTTGCTTTTTGCTTTGTCGGACAACTTGGAGATGTTATCTCGTGGTCGTTCGATTTGCAGAGGCCGCATCGGTACGTAACTTTTCCTTCAGACGCACCTTCATCGGCAGTAGCAAAGGGGCAAGATTTGCGCATGTGCCCTGCCCGAAAACAGTTATAACAGTAAACCACACTCGGTTTATACGGCCGTGGCCTTAATATGCAGCCGTAGTAGTACAGACAAGCTGGGAGTGTCGGAGGGCCTTGCAAGGTGATCATGCAAGAACGCCCCTTTCCTATGTGTGGGGCCTGTATGACTCGGTGCGTTGGGCAGTACAGCTCACGTTGAAGGGTGGTTTGATCTTCGTTTATATCGACGTTGTAAACAACGCAACGCTGCAAGTCGGAGCCTTCAACTAGATACACTTGCACAGGCACTGCGATCTCATTTGTGACTGAAATATAACTAAGCGTTTGGACACGTTCCACCGCAGTAAGTGTCGGGAGCCACACAGCTATAGTGTTTGACTTCTTCCTTGCCGTGAAGCCAAGAAAACCTCTGGTTCCGAGACACGCGTCCAAGTTGGCCTGTATGATCCTGTTTGGTATATCGGTGAGGCTTTTATTGGCTAGAGATTTAATCGCCACTTTATAAGATGACGATCCCGGTGTAGGTGCAACCTGGTTTTCGATAGTTAAAAAGGAGAGCTTTCCTTGATAGCCACCACTTGCCGAGGACGAATTCGGTTGATTATCTTCCGAAGGACGCTTGTGAGGCGCACGGGTGCTCATTGATACGGATGGTGGAGCCGATAGGTCCATTGAAGAGCTTGTCTCCTCAGGACGCACTGTTCGATGTGCATCTCGTCGTGTTAGCTGAGTGGCCATAGCCGTGCTCCGCCCAGAGAACAGTTCACTTACGGGCTGTTGTCCATTTTGGGAAGGCTGAATGGGCGCTGGTGCTGAAGAACCGGGAGCACCAAGCTGGACCTGAGGCCGATGGTCAGGTTGAGGTGTCGACGGCAGGGCAGGAGTTGCAGCGAGCAACTCCGGCGAAGCTGCCTCTGCCAGCGTGGCAGCGGCAGCACTAGGCCTAGCCTCCGTGCCGATCTGAGCTGCAATCATGCATGAGTAGCATGCGCCGGAGGTCTCGCAACCTGACGCGGAGAGGACGTCTGGAGCTTCCACGGAAATAGAAGATCCACTTCTCTGGAGACAAGACAGGTGCTTACAAGAACGGCAAGAATTTTCAGAGGAGCGATGAAGCCACCTTAGCAGGAAGATACTTCTTCTTTCTTCGCTAGTAGAGTTATGTCAAGAAAACAACCTGACCATAGCGAATACAAATCTTCAACAGCACAAGAGGCGCCTGTATACATGGACTTCACCGGACGGTCTGTACAGGATTCAGATCGATTATATTCTTTGCCGGTAGAGATGGGGAAGCGCTATACAAGCAGTAAAAACAAGGCCTGGGGCCGATTGTGGCACCGATCATCAGCTTGTTGTTGCCAAAATTAAGCTTCAATTGAGGAAAACGCCGAAAACTAGAAGACCTTTCAGGTATGATCTGGATCAAATTCCATTAGAATATGCTGTGGAAGCGAGGAATCAATTTCAAGAATTAGATCTAGTAGACAGAGAGCCCGAAGAGATGTGGAGTGATGTTCGTGATATAATAAAAGAAGTGGCTACTAAGGTAGTTCCAAAGCAAAAGAAATGCAAGAAAGCAAACTGGTTTTCTGAAGAGGTTTTGCAAATAGCTGAGGAAAGGAGGATGGCAAAAGTTATGGGGGAAAGAGAAAGATACAATTTCTCAATACGGATTTTCAGAAAATAGCAGGGAAAGATAAGAATGCCTTCCTGAACATACAGCGCCAAGCAGTTGAGGACAACAGCCAATTAAGGAACACAAGATCTCTGTATAAGACAATCAAAGATATATCAGAGGAACCTTCTGTGCTAAGCTGGGCGTGATAAAGGACAAACGAGGCAAGGACCTCACTGAAGCCTCAGAGATAAAGAAGAGGTAGCAGGAATACACAGAAGAACTGTACAAGAAGGACCCGAATGGGCAAACCCTACATAATACGGTTGTGATTACTGATCTCGAGCGGGCATCCTGAAGAGTGACGTTGAATGGGCCTTAGCCAGCCTTGCTAAGAACAAAGCTAGCGGAATTAATGGCATTCCAGCTGAGTTGCTTCAAAACCTCAACCATGACGCTGTTAACATTCTGCATACACTATGTCAGAAGATTTGGACAACACTGCAGTGGCCACAGGATTAGAAGAGGTCAGTTTACATCCCCATTCCAAAGAAAGGCCGTGCCAAAGATTCTTAAAAACTACCGCACGATCGCGCTTATTTTGCATGCTAGCAAGGTGATGTTGAAAATCCTCCAAGATAGGCTGCAGCAGTATGTGGACCGGGAGCTTCCGGATGTGCAAGCTGCGTTTCGCTAGGACAGAAGAACTAGAGACCAAATCGCCAACCTTCGCTGGATCATCGAAAAAGCAAGAGAGTTAAGATAGTTCCAGAAACCCATCTACTTCTGCTTTATTGATTATGCGAAAGCGTTTGACTGCGTAGATCACAGCAGATTGTGGCAAGCTCTCTAAGAGATGGGAGTTCCAATTCACCTCATCCGTCTCCTCAGGAACCTGTTTGAAGGACAAGAGGCCACAGTCAGAACTGGGCATGGTCTTACTGATTGGTTTCCTATTAAGAAAGGAGTGAGGCAAGGCTGCATACTGTCGCCCTGCCTATTTAACCTATATGCAGAGTGCATCATGATGAAGGCCGGTCTGGACCAGTCTTCAGCTGGTGTGAAGATTGCTGGAAAACGTATCAACAACCTTAGATATGCGGATGATACCACTTTAATGCCAGAAAGTGAAGTGGAACTCAAGAGACTTCTGATGCGCGTACAAGAAGAGAGTGAGAAGTTTGGGCTTAAACTGAACATTAAAAAGGCAAATATCATTGTGTCTTGCCGTATCAAGTTCTGGAGCATCAATGGACAAGAAGTGGAAGCTGTGACAGATTTTCTCTTCTTGGGCTCTAAGATTACCTCGGAAGGAGACTGCAGCCATGAAATTAGGAGACGACTGCTTCTGGGAAAGACAGCAATGACTAGTCTTGAGCGCCTACTAAAGAGCAGATACATTAGACTGCCAACCAAGATCCGTATAACTCGGGCTATGGTCTTTCCAGTTGTGATGTATGGACACGAGAGTTGGACTGTGAAAAAGGCTGACCGCCGAAGAATTGAGGCGTGTGAATTGTGGTGCTGGCGAATGACTTGAGAGTTCCTAAACTGCCAGAAGATCAGATCAGTCGATATTGTCGACCATAAACCCTGACTGCTCATTGGAGGGTCAAATTCTAAAGTTAAAGCTCAGCTACTTTGGTCATCTGATGAGAAGAGAGGAGTCTCTGGAGAAAGATTTCATGTTGGGAAAGGTTGAGGGTCGCCGGAGAAGGGGTAGGCAGCAAACGCGATGGTTAGATGGCATCCTCGAGGCACTGCAGATAAAGTTATGTGATGTAGGAAGATAGTGAGAGACCGGAAAGCGTGGCGTGACATGGTCCATAGGGTCACGAAGAGTCGGACACGACTGAACGACTGTACTGAACTGCGTTTGACGCCGAATAAGTGTTAAAGTATTCTTCATGCCACAGCCATGCGTCGCAAGAGTTATTGTTGGCAGGGAGACCACGAAGGGATTGTGGAAGGAAAGCCGAGCACTAACCAAATACAAAAAAAAAAAAACTAAAATTGTTCTTCCTAGGTGTGCACCCCGCACAGGAGTTTGGTAACATATGCTTTATGGCTTTCATCATCATCAGCTTGACTATATCCACTGCAGGGCGAAGGCCTAGCTCTCCCATATTTCTCCACTTAACCCGGTTCTGTGCTAGCTGCATCCACTTTACCCGTGCGAACTTCCTAACCTCATCCGCCCATCTAACTTTCTGCCGCCCCTGCTACGCTTTCCTTCCCTTAGAATCCAGTCTGTTAACCTAATCGACTTTGGTTCCGTGGAAAGCGACTTTATGACTTTGGTTCCCCGGAAAGCGAGGAGAAACATATTTCATGAATACTTTGACACCACCTCGCGCAGCACTGGCTAGTTCAAATGGATTGACTGTTTCTCAAGCACTACGATTGTCTTTTTAAAGTTGGTTATCAATCCAACGAAGCACGTGGAAGGTGCCGTCGGAGCAATACCCATCAGTAAAAACAGAAAATAATCGAAAAGGGCTTAAGCTTAAAATCCGGAATACGACCATACCGAAGATCTGTCATAATTGAGGTTGTAATGTGAAACAGACTGAATAATTTAGGACATTCTTTTTTTGGTACTTTGCACGTAACAAGTCCTCAGAGCGCGGCTGTCTACTGAAACCTGAATCACAACACATAGAACAGATTCCCCTTACTTGAATCTTGCAAATATGCTTCTTTATTTAAATTCTCGGTACTTCAATTTAATGGTTATTCTCACACACAAAATGAACAAAATGAATACTGTCTACGTGCTCTCGGATAACATCTGAATCACTTCTGAGATATTGAAATGTTTGGCTATTAGAAATACGACGTTTAATTCGCCTGCTGATGTTGAACATGATTCTGGTCATTCAGCTACGTCCGTCCCTGCCTACATTTTTGTCTGTGTATTTCGCATTATATCCCTAGTAAAAACTTCTAAACTATGTGCAATACCGCCGCATGAACGCAAACTTGGTCTCTGGCATCGTGCCAGTCGGGCAAAACGTCGCTTCAGTCGGCGACTGTCTGAAGATTCCCGAAGCGAAAAATTGGGCTCGCCGGATGGGGCCGCCACGAGATGAAATAAAGCCTGCTCATACAGCTGCACTGGAGGCGCAGAGAGTGCACTGCTTTTTGCATTCCCTGAGCAGCTGTGACAGCACATGTACTGGCCAAAGCCCGCAGCTAAATGACGCGAACGATAGCGCAGCGAGGGACCATAAAAAGAACAAAAAAACGGTCGGCAGTTGCGATGTTTCCGGCGACTGGAAAAATGGCAGAAACGTTTTGAGCTCGCACGTCGAGCGACACGTGGCGACTTCTGACTGGCTCCGAGCAGGCACCCATGCGTGTCAAAGACCGCGGCGGGGAGGAAACGCACAGCGCTCAGTCAGTGGTAACGCTTCGCAGAACAGAACTATACTTCACGCACGAAGGCAGAGAGCAAGACCATCATGCCGGTTCAACTGTATCTGTTCCCTGGCAGCGCGCCTTGCACCTTCGTGCAAATGGTGGCGAAGCACATTGGCGTCGACCTGAGCCTCAAGGAGCTCGACTTTCTGAAACGTGAGCACGAATCACCCGAATTCACGAAGGTAGGTATCGACTACTTCATAACCAGGCGTGCTTAAATAATCTAATAAGCTAGGCACGCGATGTGAAGGAAGATTTCCTCTGCATGATACGCTTAAACAATTTCTTTGCCCATTTTCCTAAAAAAAAAAAACTATTAGCTTGTCGCCTTCTTGAAAGCAGATGGAGAAAAATGGGGGCTAAACGACTTTGAAATGGGCAAGAAGGCATTGGGATCTAATTATCAGCCTAGCCTTGTAACGCGGTAGATCGGAGGGTCTTCATTAGCGACAACTCTTGGCGCCGCAGGTTTTGGCGTATGGAGAAAATTGGGGTTCGCTGAAAGGGTTGTGACGTCAATAGAATTTAAAGCCAAGAAATCATGAGATTTGAATGCAAGGTTGTGACACTGCTTAAACGCCATTTTTACATGATGGAGGTCACATTAAACTAAGCTGAAAATAAAACTTGGGGAGTTGGATGGGAAATGAACCCGTGGCCGCCAGTCTCTTGTAAGACACGCTATACCGCTACGCCATTAAGCGACGTTTTCACATGTCCTTGGTTGTACGTGTTTGAGTAATTACGGGAACGTGCTTTACTTAACCGAATATTTTCAAGGGCTAAGGTACCCAGCAACTGCACTGCACTGGGCTGGACAAACACGATTAAGTCAGAATTCGCGTCACAAGTTGTTTGCAGCAGTGCGAAGGCTATAAAACAGGCATATGGCAAAATTGAATGCCGTGCCCAAAGAGACTGTTCCTACGCGCCTTTCGCTGTGTGAGAATGTGGCGCGAACAAACAAACAAACAAACAAACAAACAAACAAAAAGCAATGGTGCACGTGTCATCCTAGCCGACCCAGGTCGCCCATGTGCAATGCACGATGAAATGCTGGGAATAGGAGACACTGAATAAACAACGGATATCAGGGCGGGGAAGTATGACTTTCATCTAAAACCTCTTTGAGTTATAGTATGATTACTATGACTCAAGGACGTTTTAGACGAGTGTGACATTTCACTGGCCGGGTCTCCGCTGTTTATTCAGTACCTCTTGTTCCCGCCATTTCATCGAATTCTGCGTGATTTCTGCATGCAATAAGAGATTCAGCCCCTCGGTTTAAATCGAGGTCTTTTTAAAGAACGTGAAGCCTAACGAAGAAGATCTCGTGGTGGGGTGGGTAGCCACAATGTGTCTTACACTCTACGAGTTTAGGACAAAGTCCTTCTTTTTCATTTCTCTCGAGCTCACCTCTGCACTATGCACTTACTAAATTATTAAATGGAGGTTTCAGGTACATTGCCTAGATGATAGTTAACAAAACTGATAGAAGTATATATTTTTATCTAGCTATGTGCGAAGAGGTAAAGCGACGGTGTTCAATTTATAAAAAAAGAAGGAATTTTTGATACAAGTCGAAATAGGCATTCGGGAAAATTCCGCTAAGAAAACATGATTCTTTAGATTATATTGAACAGAACTATGCAAACGTGCCGAAAAAGAAATTTTGTGAAGTCCCCTTACAGACTTATGCAAACATAATATAACTACTCTATGAAATCTCGAATTGTTAGAAACCGCACCAATGGCGAATCTTCCTGAACAAATATTAATGAATAAAATTAATATTAATTTTTAATAATAATGACCAAAGCAGGTTGAGGATTCAACCTGAAAGAATGGTCTAGTCAGCGGACGGGAATGTCCACAAAAAGTTATCCGGGTTTTAACCTTGTCAGATCGATGATTCGGGACTGATGGTCTGTTTGAATTACCCACTCCAGGACACGTGGACTATGGCGTCACAATTTGGCGGAGAGTCAGGCACTCAATATCCAAGATCGTTGCTCAGCTCTTGCGCCTACATCAGCGCTTGCACACCAAAAAAAAAAAAAACGAAAATGATAAATAAATGTCTACTATGCAGGAGAAATGCTTATAGTCTAAAAATATCAGAAGCCTATATCGAAAGTTCGATTCGAGAAAACGATAGAAGCATATCTTGTGGTCTTTCCGGTCAGTTCTTAACCGCCTATTGGGATTGTGTCAGGAAGAGCTGTTTTTAGCGCAGTCGAACGAATGGGTTACCGAGGCAAGTTTGTTTGAATTGTTTTACAAAGGACCTTGTGCGCTTATGTGCTTCGTAAAAGAAAAAAGAAGGTGTCCGCGTCTCTAAAATAAAAGCGACAACGCCTAACGAAAACCTATGGTCATTCTTTAGTCATGTTTGCCATTCTTTCTTGCTCGCGTTTCTGTGCTAAGTAGGCACATAGGTATTCCCTTACAAATTGAACGAATTATGCTTTTTGCTCTCGTTGAAATAAAGCAGAAAGTCTGGGCTACGAAAAACGCTGCTCCATTTATTTTGATTCGTGCGAGAAAAACAGAGTTTCTAGAATATGCTCAGGGCGTGACACAGTTTGAATATTAAAGACGTGAGCGCGGTTTCTTATGATGTGCTATACACACCAGTCGTCCTCACTTCTCCGCACTTTCCAACAACTGTATGGCAGTGAAGAAAAATGCGGAAACCCTTCACATGGTACCTATCGTCTTTCTCTCCCGATTATGTAAGGGCACAACAGCAACAACTTTCAAGCTGCGATAAGCGCGCCGAGTTGAATACTAGAATGCTGGCTTTCTAAATTTTTCACAGTACAGCTTTTGACTGGCTAAGAATACACGCACCCGGAAACAGTGCGACGTCAGCTCTGAGTAGTGATCCCTTAGAGATAGCACATATTCCGGAATCCGTCTTTTGGGATGTGCATTTTTTTCTTCTGCTTTGACTCTCCCCTTAATCATGCACCTATGGTGTCGCTTTCTCTGTTGAATCTTTTACTCCTATCGTCCATCACCGCACGGTTAAGATACGCATGGAGAAGACCGACAGTTTCTGAGCTTTTGATTTACCGAAAACTAATTTTAATTTTTCCCGCCAATGTTTTCGGGCTTACCTTGAAGAGGTGCAGAAGAGGCACAGAGACTGAATACTAAGGACTCCATATGCTCTGCGATGTGAGTGCACGTAAAGATCCCTGGGTCAAAATTATTCCGCATCTCTTCACTGTAGTGCCGCTTTCGTTTTTTCCTTGTTCCCCTTCACCTTTCTTTCTTCGCTTACGTGGCTGTTCAGGTGTCCACGCAGAAGTTCCCAGGTGTTTCAAAAGCCTTTTTAGCACGGCCAGGTTCCTTGCTTGGCGAGAACTGCTCAGTTTAATCTTGGCCTGTTGGCAAGGTCATTGAGTCGTAGCCTGACCAAGATTGAGGTTTTATATCTAGTTTGAGAACTTGCGCTGCAAACATGATATTTCATCTTTTTTTTGTACAAATTCATATGTTAGAGAAATGACAGATCGCGGCCAGCCAAGAATATTATATTGACAACATGATAACGTGGTGTCAGCTGCAAGTGCTACACTTTACGAATGTTTCTGGCTCTCTGCTTACTCGCGTTGTACGCCATCTACCTTCCCTGTCACGATAACGCTTAGATCAGTATGTCTGATACTCTTGCCCCCCCCCCCCCCCCCCCTCCTCCCCTTGTACAGCTAGCACTCCGCTCATCACTTTACTGCTTGAATCTATTAGGTGGCTTATATGGCTTGGAAAAGGAACACTATTTCAAGGAAACGAGTGGTGCAGTAATTGCTTACATTTCTTGGTGGAGCCTGAAACGTGCCGTGAGGAAAATGTTGCTTGTTGCAGTAAATAAAAGGCGGGAAAAACAGAGGCGCAGCTAAAGCCTGCAACAGGATTTCGACAATATAGGGTTGTTTAAGCTACGTATGGCCAAGAGCAGTAATTACTAAAATAGAAGTTTTGGATATAAAATCTTTATTTCCCTTCAGAGCAAAGCGTCATTCATATTTGCTTTAAATACGTGCGGTTTTCTCAAAGCTTTTTCTTTTTTTCGAGACTTTTTATTCGACTTGCAACATAAGGTTCAGACCAAGTGCTTACGTTTTACGTGCGGCAAAGGTTGAAATGTTGGTAATCCGCACTAATTTCATATTTCTGCTCACGCGTAGTGGTTTTACTTCGAGTATGCGGAAATCACACGATTTTTTTTTTTTTCTATCCACACCGTAGCTTATTGGATCAAACGCTTTGACTTCTTCCCAATATAGCTCGCACCTATTTTTTTTTGTCGTCGGTGTGGGCTATATCAACAAATGCCCATTTGTGCAGTGTATACTCACCATGGCGGCTATGGCAGGGATAGAAGGTCGACTGCCCACCCAACTAAAAATAAAAATTCGCATCGTTTTGTACTTTAACGTGGTGTTTCAATAACCTAAACAGTATTATGCGAGCATACATAAAAGGAAGTGCGTATAATTTCCTTCTGTGTTCGCAGCTTGAACATATAAGAAGGCGCCAAGTACGGAAAGGTACGTCGCAGTCGCGTACATCATGTCTGACCACAATAGGATATTGTCACGTGGTAGTTACAAGGCCATAGGCAGAATTATTGAGACTTGTATTTCATTGGAATAAACTTTTTATTGGGCTGACTTGCATCCGGTAAAGAACTATGCACGTCGGCGGCCGTGATAACAAGAGTGCTTGGCGGACGTAGAACTACGAATGCTCATTGCTTTCGGCCGAACTCAATTTACAGCCGGCAAAGAATCAGTTAGATAAACATGCAAAAGATGGCAAGAACAACGAGGGACACCGTAGAAATGGATACGAGTGGCTAGATCGTTCGAGATGCATCTCGGCGCATGCTGCGCGCCAAAGAAAATCCTAAAGCCGCCTCTCGGCGTCACTGAGCACGAAGGACATCATTCCGTGCGTTGCAATCAAAGTGGTAAGGTGTACTGGCGGCTGTTGAAAATAATATAAAGCTTTACGTGATTCGCAGCATAATTTGACGTCTATAAAGCATATCAAAAAGGAGCAACCCGCATCCCAGCCAAACAGAAATATTGTAAAAACTTGGATGTGGTTTGGCTTCTGCTGGTTGCGGCTTCGTTTAATGCTTTAGGCTACCACGGCTATAGATTCTCTTGTCCCTGTTTTCCACTCCTTATTTTGGTGCACTCGAACCTTATCCCAATGAGAATGCTTATTTTGAAGCACAGTTAATTTGTCTCCCTTCAACCCCCAAGTTATGCTGGAAGCGTGCGCATTTTTTCAAAAACCCGCGTTCTTTGTTGTCTGTCTTTGTCTAGGTCAATCCATTCCAGAAAGTGCCTACCATAAATGATGCTGGCTTCATCTTGTACGAGTGGTAAGTGTAAAAAAATAAACAAGCTGGTTTTGAGCGTGCTCGCTGTACGAGATACTACAGACACAGTTTGTTCGGCCCGAGGACTCTGCATAGGTGAAGAGCTCACTGAAACAATACTTAGGTTAAATATTTGTGGATAAACAGTTGAGTTCCTTTTTGGCATTGGTATTTCCGCTATTCCAGCGCTGAGAAGAATGTTTCCAAGGCCATGAAATCAGCTTCTCTCACACGACCGCTCCTACCTTCTTTTCTCTTGTGCCTGCTCAACACTAGATGGCATGTCCTGTTCGAGATGACTAAGCAACCTACATGTTGCGCCTCGGCGTCCGGCTTAGGGAGGTGCCATCCTTTGAAGGGGCGCTTGGCGCCACCCGCTAAAGACTAGTGTTGCCAGTTAAGCTAACGGCGCCATTTTGGTCCCCAAATGAGCCGGCGCAGCCGGGCGCTCTGCATGCAGGAGGGAGCTGGCGCTCGTACGATGTGGCGGTCCAAGATTCCCTCCCTGCTCACTGCATGAAGCTTTAGTTGTGCCCTGCGGTGAATATTAGGTGATAGCTTAACAGTTCGTTTGTTCGTAAGGCCGTTGGCGTAGTAGTAATAATAGTAGTAGCAGTAGTAGTATAGTGTCTGCACAGCATGCCGAAAATAATCGGGCGCTGCGTAAAATTTTCTACAATGGTATTTTGTGGTCGCAGTAATTGATGATTCATTGGTGTGTGGTAAGCGATGATATGTTAAGAGTAATTCTCTGACGAAATAAGAAATGAAAAAGAACCAAAATAAAGAAATTGGGTTCAAATATGTAAGCCCAATGCTTGATAATACTAATTAAAAATATTAGAATGCGTCATTTATGATTATTCAATTGAAATAAGTGAAAGCAAATGAAAAATAGGAAAAGGAGATTCAAAGGTGTCAAAATTCTCCAAAAGAAAAGTCAATACTTGATGATGCTAATGAATAAAATTTAGAGCATATAATTGATGTATCAATTAACTGAAATAAATAAAAATTAACATAGAAAACAGAGATCCAAAGGTGTCAAAATGCTCAAAATGAAAAGCAATGCTTGATGAGCATAATTAAGAACTTTTCAGAGCGTAATTGATCAATAAGTAATTTAAACAATTGAAAAAATAAAAATTTGTACATGGGGATTCAAAAGTGTCAAAAGAATATATAATAATATTAATATTGAAAAAATAAAACTGTACATGGGGCTTCAAAGGTGTCAAAATAATATATAATAATAATAATAATAATAATAATAATATAAAACAATAATTTTATTATATATTATTTTAACACCTTTGAAGCCCCATGTACAAATTTTATTTATGCCAAAACGCTCAGCGTGAAAAGTGGATACTTAGTGCTGCTGATTATTAAACTTAGAGCGCGTAATTCTTCAGATAATTGACCTAATTGGAAAACGAAAACTTGCAAAAATAGGGATTCAGTCATAGCTCTTGCGTCGCAGTTATAATGCGAAGGAACATGATTCAAAGTAAGCTGCAAGTGTGGAGTCTGGAAAATAATTACCTGCAATGACTGCTCAGTTCAGTTCAGTCATTCAGTCGTGTCCGACTCTTCGTGACCCTATAGTCATAGTCATAATTCATGACTCTTAGTCACATGAAACACAGCATATGATACAGCACTTAAAAAGAAGTGTACTCTAACGAGGGGTGTCAACATTGTGCAGTCGTAACTCGCTCATATGCACGAATCATGAATCGTATTTTTATTAATGATGATTTGCTGACAGACAATTGCACTTGATAATAGCTATTCTATATGACTTCATGCAGCCTAAAGTTTAGGTGCTGATCACAATTAACTAACTATCGGCTATTAAGACCAGTAACTTGCGTACTGGAATTGTACTTGACATAAGCAATCCCGTGATATGATTTGCCATTGGAGCCTGAAGTATAATTGTTGCTCGCAATTAACCAATTATTGACTATTAATTAGCACTGGTAAGTAGGGTATTGAAATCATACTGTATATAAGCTATCCCATGATATAACTTCACGTTGTGGCGTAAGGTGGACGGTAATTAGAAATACCGAATTATTGGGTATAATTAATACCGGTAATTACTATAATGAAATTGTCTTCAGCATAAGCTGTCGCGTGATATATGACTTCACATTGTAGTCTAAAGTTGTAGACATAAGCACAATAACCTATAATTAACACTTACCAACAGAGTCTGGCAATTAGTGTATTACAATTGCACTTGATATAAGCTATCCTTTGATATATGACTTATCATTGTAGCTTAAAGTTCAATTCCTAATCATAGCTAATTAAGTAACGGTTATTAGCTAGAACCGACAATTTGTGCAATGCAATCGCACTCGTTATGTGATATGTGACTTGATGCTATAGACTGAAGTTCAATTTTTAATCACAGGTAATTAAATAACAAATAATTAGGAGTTTCAAATAGTCAAGCGCTATTGCACTCGGCGTAAACTATCCAACAATATATGACTGGATGTTGCAGCGTAAACTTATTTTTGTTCGCAATTAACTAATTAGTAACTACAATCAAGTTTGTGCAATTATATGCGATATAAGTCTTCCAGTGATATAAAATGCGTGGTGTTGTACTTAAAATAAAAACGCTGCTGCGGACACACTGTACACGTTCTGCACATGATGCTTATCAGCTAAGTAACGCTAGGCAATGAATACAATGCGGCGGCAAACAATATTTCCTGAGAGCAAACGTAGTTGATTTATTTAAAACCTGTGATCATCCCAAAAAAAGGCACATACAGTTCCTAATTACCTAAAACGGCCGAATTCTCCTTTTACACCAGCCTGGTTCTTATATACAAAACGCCACTCGTAGGGTGGGGACCAAAATGGCGGCCCACTAAGCTTGACGGTCGTTTTTTGCCAAAATAAGCAACCATGGCATGAGATGTCACCACCCTAAGCCGGTAGCCGCGGCAAAACATGTAGGTTCCTTAAAGATGAGGCAATGGAGTCAAAATGAGTGTTTTTCATTCGCGAATGAGCGCGGAGCATCGATAACATCGGCGGGTGGGCTAGTTACGCGCCATATCTGTAGGACTGCTGTCTGAGTGCAATCGCAACCGGCCTCTTGGTAAATTTTCTTCCAGAGTGGCGAAATTGGAAAACAAAAGAACCAAATTTAAGCGTTTTTAAAACTACTGGTCGTGCGAAAACAGTAAAACACTGCAGTCGAACCGCTTTTTTAACAAACTTACACGGTTTTGATCCCGGCCAGGTCGCCATCCAGCCTCTCTGATTGTTGTTCTCATGTTACAGCAGTTCGCACCATCGCCTCTCACGTTGAGATGTCGTCAGTTAGTCATGCCGCAGTAGCAAGCGTCGCTGTAGACAAGAGAAATGGGTGCCTCCGTGGCTCGGCAACAGATGCCGTCATAGATTCTATGGCAAGCAGCCAGGCGGCTGACGTTACTGTTACTTTGGTATGAGTTGTGCGATCACGCCCAAGGTGACCTTGAGTGTGGCTTGGCTGGATAAGAGCTTTTTCTCTAATAGCGGCTGTATACTACGCCTTTCCAAAGCATTTTAACCATTTCTAGTTGATGATAACAAATCTAGAGCCGTCCGCTGTGTTGCCGCTCATAGTAGTAAACTCTCATTTGGTATTTCTTTAGTGGTGTACTTGAGTTGAGCAAAAAATCTAACCTGCAGCAATGCCATCGCCACCTACTTGGTAAACAAGTACGCTCCGACCTCGGACCTGAATCCTAAAGACGTGCAGAAGAGGGCGCATATGGACCAAGTTCTGTCCGTGGTGGCGACACACATTCAGCCAAAGTTCTCTGCATTTTCTGTGAGTACTTCTCCAATCATTTGCATATACATACCACGAGCAGTCACTCTGTGTGTTTGCATTTGGTCTCCAATCCACGTGACATCAGCTGAGATGCACGGCCGACGTTAAATCGAGTCTCAAATGGAAGCTCCATATCTTAGCCATGTAGTAGACTGAATAAGTCGAAAAGAGGCCGCACACTTTTTAACGGTCGAGAGTGCTACATATAAGACCAACGTATAACTTCCGGAGCATGCAGCGTGTAATGGTAAGGATTAAAAAGAAGCGCGGTACTTGCTCCACACAACAGGAAACCTATGATATTCTTATGAAGTAATTAAAAAAAAGTTTGGTGATGGTTAACAACAAAAAAGGCGTATTGGCTTAAAAAAAACACGCTTATTTATGATTAGAGGCCAGCAGTTTTAATATAATGATATCTGCACTCGCAGATTCGGGTACATAGGATACGGGTATATAGGCAAAACAAAGCTGCATGGTACTGATTTTCGAAGTGCGAGTTTTCGTTTGCAAGCAGTTCTTAATGAACTCTTATTAAACAATCGCTTTGCAGATACCATCCTTCAGGACCAACAAGAAGCCCAGTGCCGAAAGCATCAAGGAATTTGAAAACGGTGTCCTGAAGGCATTCGAGGTTGTTGTTGGCGATCGAAAATTTGCTGTCGGCGACCATCTCACGCTTGCCGATATTCGTCTGATATCCCTGCTGGCTTGCATTGTTCCGGTGAGTGGCCGACTTTTGTGCAGTCGTATCTTTTATGAAGTAGATAAAGCCACAGCCTTTATTGTTTTCATCGCAAACTTCGGGTAGCAGACCACGTGTTATGGCACTTCACGACCGCAGTATTCATGACTTAAAATTTGGTATATTCGAGTTTATATCGTACATTATCACCATCAGCTTCACCACAATCGTCAACCAGTAAAGTACGCATATAGAAAAATGTAGTGCTATGCCCCATTCCTGCAAATAACCTTAGTCTGAAACAGAAAACTTCTCGAAGAAGGCAAGTGCGGCTAGGGGCGGCACGAATTGGGCGGATCAAATTACAAGGTTTACGGTAATGACGTGGTCCCAGCAGTTGGTGTAGACCGGCTGTTGGTTGCTAGTGCTGATGATGATAATGCATATGTAATCGATACTACAGGCAGTTCCCGGTATAATGAGACCGCGGGTTGATGACGCATGTAATGACGCCACACAGTGAAAGGAACTCAAGAGGCTTGGCCTGGTTCTCATCTTTTGCAGCTGGCAGACATTTTCGACAGGTCGAAATACCCGAAGGTGGCCTCTTACTACGACAGAGTGAGTGGCCAGTTGCCTTACTTCGAAGAACTCATCCGTCCCCACATCGACGAGCGCCTGCGATTTTGGAAGACTCTTCAGTAATCCTGAGGAAGTAACTGGACAGCGTTTCCGGATATTTCTTGCTCCCGTTTATCTTTTTATGAACAACTATTTTTATGGCGAAAATATAACTTCCTTTGTTTTATAAAAGAATTATAAAGGTAAACTGCTGACCTTGATTTTACCTGATGTGTGCGGGTGCGGCGTAGGTCTGAAGACGGATTATCTTATCAAAAGGGGCGCCTACATCTTTACGACATTTTAAAGAGAGGACAGAAGGCCAATAAATTTCGATTGACCGTAATAGCGACTGCGACATCCAGAAAAATACCAATTGTCTAATAAAAACCGCGATCTGCCGCTATGAGCATACATGTTCACACCTGACACTGCAAGAAGCGACAATAGCAGATCAAATACACTTTAGGACAGGAATCGTCATATTTGGCACCATGCTTTACTAAATGAAAGACATTTTACTCGCAATAAACACTTACCTGTGAGCAAAACGGTGCTATGTGTTTCTGCTTTTTTCATTCGGCTTCTTTCATTGATATCAGTTGAATGCAATGAAACAAGCAAAGGAGTTTACAAACTTTGATGCTTCTTGCTCTTTCTTAAAAACGTTGACAAATATTTTGTCAACGATAAAGGAAATTTGTTAGTCGGCCTTTAGGCGCAGCTTGCGTTTCACAACAGTATAGGGGGTATTCACTGACGCGCTGTGCGCGGTGCATTGTAGGTAATTGAGGCGCAGTCGGCCATTTTTGTGTCCACGGAACGAACAGGGCGAACGTACGTATCAAGTGCTGTCGTGCGGTTCTACAAGCAGTGGCATCCGCAGCTACATATGTTGTTTATTGAGCTATAATAGACTGTAATAGAAGCGTGCACAGTGTAAACAACGGAAGCTGAAGAGCTCCGCGAACGACCTCGGCATTTTAAGGTTCCCGAAGTACACACGAACAACTCCACTCGAACGAGACACCTCACCGAGATGCGGCGTCACATATGGCTGGCACGGCTCAACCGCTCAAGTATCATGGAATATGAGAAATGTTGTCAAAATGGGCTGGACTGGATTCTTCGGGATCCTAGCAGCCAGCTCTTGCCACTATCCGTGCACGACTGTTCACGCACTCGAAAGGTAAAAGAGCAACGCGGCAATGTATCGCGTCCTGTCATGCCCATGCATGCAGCGCGCCGCCAACACCTCCTCGTCGTGTTTTGCTACAATAAGATCCTTCAAAGAAGGCTCGCTAAACTGTATTTGCCGTACTTGCCTCATTCGATCTGAAGAAGTCGGATGTTCGCATCGTCTGTGTCGGCTGCTAATCAAAGCAGACCGCATGCAGATTCGGCGAAGGAACATAGGCGGGCAGAGTTGTTTTGCAGAAGGTTTGAAGAACTTTATAAACTTATTTATCTCTAATAAAAAATCAGGTTTAGCTTGGCCAAAACTGCGCTGTATTTCAAGAGTTTTGTTGCAAAAAGTTATTTCGAGCCCGCAAGGCAACGAAGTGGAGCCACCGGTGTCATCGGTGTGGCCTGTGGCAGCGGTTTATTTTCTTCCTTACCGCCACAGACGATGCAAACATCCGACTTCTTCTGATCGATTGAGGCAAGTACACCAAACAAGCTTTGTATAAAAGATACTGACTACCAAACGCCATTTCCGTGCAGAATATCAGCTACAAAAACTCAGCGTTTTAGTTTGTATAAACGTTGGACGGCACGCACGTAATTGCACAAAGAGCGAGTTTGTCTGCTTCAACCGCTGCTCTTAACCCAGCCGCTTGTAACGCAGTTGCGTTCTTCGAATGGTTTCGTTTCGTTTTGTTTTTTTAGGACTGCTGCAGCTGAGGCTCTAAGGGAGCACTTCAGGTGAGGGTCAAAGGAAGTACCTTTGCAAGACAAACAGAACCACCTTTGCAGGCTGCGAGGTTCGAAACTGGGTTTGGGCCCACTGCGGAGGAGGGGCGCGCAGCGGGGTTTACGGAGCTTCTCCCAAACGCACACCCCTGAAAAAGCCGAGCGCCAGGCCGGGGGACGCTTGTACCCATTTTTACCGGTGGGTGTCCGGCGGTGGGTTTCGAACTAACCACCTCCCGCAGCCGAGACGGGCGCTCTAACCACTAGGCCACGGCTACGGTTGGTTTCTTGTGACGAAGCTCGTCCGTAGGACAAGGAGTTCGTGAATGCCGCACATATTTATGCGTGAGCATCGAGGCTTACCGTGCAGTTGCGCATCGGTACCAAAGTTTTGTTTCGTACAGGTCTCTGTCCGCCTCGCGAACACTGTGCCGATAAATCAAACTGTCACTCATGATACCGATTGAGTTTTCATAACAACCGTGCTGGCATTGGGCAGAGTGACAGAGCAAACGGATGCGCACGAACAGCTAAGCTAACCGCCGCCTCGTACTAGTACTAGTCAGAACAGGACGCAAAGATGGCGTTGGCTACATACTGATGTAAGCTGTGACGTCACCTGAATACCCCCGATAGGGAGATAAATCTCTGCTAATGCAGAACGCTATCTCCTACTGCGTCATTGCTAGCTGGTCGACAGTACGCTAAACGGCGCGCTAAAGCTCTTTAATCTACGACGTGCTGCAGCCAATCAGCTATGCTGCCTGCTTACCTCTGGAGTAGTCTACGGACTAGCGGCGGCATTAACCTGCATATCATGATGCTCTAGCACAGAACCTTACCAATAAGACCTTAACGTTACTAGTTTAAACTTACCATAACGCCGATATATACAAAAAATGACGGCCAGAGTATCTGGAAATTCAGGTGTTTAATTTATGGTGGCACTTGCCATCAAGAAACTGTGCCGAAATTTTAAGTTGAGACATTATTTAGAAATTAATAAGCACTTAGCAAGAAACTTAGCTGAAAATATGCTTTAGAAACCTTTTAGCGTAGTAGACGAAGAAGTATTCAGGAGGTAAAAGGAAAAAGAAGCGCTTTTTTTCAGGAAGTGATGTTTCTAATAGCTTTTGTGGCGACTTCTAAATAACGATACAATACCAGGCATCGAGAAAGTGCGCAGTAAAACTAGTCAATTTTTGAAGAGGAGTTTACCGAATGGTATGACCGAACAGCTGCGATACTGATGACGTCACTGTCATGCAGATGATGGTACCACCTCCTACGGTACCGCCATTCTTCGCACCTTAAACTGACATGACAGTGTCGCCGTGTTCACCGCTTCCGATTTCCTCTTCGCGCTTCCCGTTTCTAATGCGAAAGCCTGTAATAGCTCATGCTGTCGTGGACAAAATGTGTCCCGCTTTTGCGGTGGCTCTGATTGGCCGAGGCGGGATGACGTCTTAGAGGTCTCGACCAATCCCAGACCACCACCACAGTATGCGTGAATGCGAGCCTTTGTGGACATGTGTCAATGACCAATTACGTACTAATTACTCATTCATGAATAATTACGTAATTCAGCATTACTTATTCAATGCTAATTGAATAGTTAACCATCTCAGTTCAGATCAGTTCAGTCGTTCAGTCGTGTCCGACTCGTCGTAACCTATGGACCATATCACGCCATGCTTTCCGGTCTCTCACGATCTTCCTAACATCATGTAACTTCATCTGCAACGCCTCGAGGATGCCATCTAACTATCGCGTTCACTGCTTACACCTTCTTCGGGAACTCTCAATCTTTCCCAAAATCAAATCTTTCTGCAGCGACTCCTCTCTTCTCATCAGATGACCAAAGTAGCTGAGCTTTAACTTTAAAATTTGATCCTCCAATGATCAGTCAGGGTTTATGGGCGACAATATCGACTGATTTGATCTTCTGGCAGTTTAGGAACTCTCAATAGTCTCCGCCAGCACCACAATTCAAACGCGTCAATTCTTCGGCGGTCAGCCTTCTTCACAGTCCAACTCTCGCATCCATACATCACAACTGGAAAGACCCTAGCACGAGTTACACGGATCTTGGTAGGCAGACTAATGTCTCTGCTCTTTACTAGGCGGTCAAGGCTAGCCATGGCTCTCTTTCCCAGAAGCAGGCGTCTCCTAATTTCATGGCTGCAGTCTCCTTCCGGGGTAATCTTGGAGCCCAAGAAGAGAACATCTGTCACAGCTTCCACTTCTTGTCCCTTGGTGCTCCAGGACTTGATAGAGCAAGAAGCCATGATCATTGTCTCTTTAATGTTCAGTTTAAGCCCAAACTTCTCACTCTCTAATTGTAAGCGCTTCAGAAGTTTCTTGAGTTCCACTTCACTTTTTGCCATTAAAGTGGCATCATCCGCATATCTAAGGTTGTTGATACGTTTTCCAGCAACCTTCAATCCAGCTGAAGACTCGTCCAAACCGGCCTTTCTCATGATGCACTCAACAAATAGTTAAATAGGCAGGGCGACAGTATGCAGCCTTGTCTCACTCCTTTCTCAATCGGAAACCAATCAGTAAGACCATGCTCAGTTCTGACTGTGGCCTCTTGCCCTTCATACATGTTCCTGAGAAGACAGATGAGGTGAATTGAAACTCCCATCTCTTGGAGAGCTTGCCACAATCTGCTGTGGTCTACGCAGTCAGACGCTTACGCATAATCAATAAGGCAGAAGTAAATGGGTTTCTGGAACTCTCTTGCTTTTCCATGATCCAGCGAAGGTTGGCATTCTGGTCTCTAGTTCCTCTGCCCTTGCGAAACCCAGCTTGCACGTCCGGAAGCTCCCGATGCAAATACTGCTGCAGCCTACCTTGGAGGATTTTCAACATCACCTGGCTAGCATGCGAAATAAGCGCGATCGTGCGGTAGTTGGAACCATTTTTTGCACTGCCTTTCTTTGGAATGGGGATGTAAACTGACCTCCTCCAATCCTGTGGCACCTGCAGGGTTGTCCAAATCTTCTGACATAATGTATGCGGAATGTTAACGGCGTCGTGGTTGAGGTTTTGAAGTAACTCAGCTGGAATGCCATAAATTCCGCTAGCTTTGTTCTTAGCAAGGCTGGCTAAGGCCCATTCAACTCAACTCTTCAGGATGCTCGGCTCGAGATCAGTAATCACAACCATCTTATGTTGGGTTTCCACATCTGGGTCCTTCTTCTAAAGTTCTGCTGTGTATTCCTGCCACCTCTCCTTTATCTCTGAGGCTTCAGTGAGGTCCCTACCTTGTTTGCCCTTTATTACGCCCAGCTTAGCACAGAAGCTTCCTTTGATATCTTTGATTATCTTATACAGAGCTCTTGTGTTCCTCAGTTGGGTGTTATCCTCAACTGCTTGGCACTGTATATTCAGGAAGGTATTCTTATCTCTCTAATACAACATTTTGGGCGAGTTGGTTACATACGTTCATTATTACAGCGCAAAGACGGACGGGACAAGAGGAGGACACAACAGCTCTCCTTGCTATTTTCTGAAAATCCGCATTGAGGACCTTGTACATTTTTCTTTCCCCCATAACTTTTGCCATCCTCCTTTTCTCAGCTATTTGCAAGTTTCGGATAACCAATTTGCTTTCTTGCATTTGTTTTGCTTTTGAACTACCTTAGTAGCAACATCTTGTATTATATCACGAATATCAGTCCACATCTCTTCAGTTTCTCTGCCTTCTAGATTTAATTCTTGAAATCGATACCTCACTTCCGCAGCATATTCTGATGGAATTTGGTCCAGTTCATACCTGAAAGGCCTTCTAGTTTTCTGCGTTTTACTCAATCGAAGCTTAAATTTGGCAAAAAGAAGCTGATGCTCGATGCCACAATCGGTCTCAGGCCTTGTTTTTACTGCTTTTATAGCGCTTCTCCATCTCTGCCGGCAACGAATATAAACAATCTGATTCCTGTAAAGACCGTCCGATGAAGTCCATGTGTACAGGCGCCTCTTGTACTGTTGAAAATAAGTAGTCGCTATGATCAGGTTGTTTTCTTGACAAAACTCTACTAGCCTCTTCCCAGCTTCATTTGGCTCACCAAGACCGGACGTGCCTGTAATTCCGGATATTTCTTCACTCCCCAACTTCATATTCTAGTCTCCTATGAGGAAAAGGACGTCTGATGATGGAGTGCGCTCTAAAACGCATTGCAGGTTAGCATAAAATCTCTCAACGTCAGCCTCTTCAGCAGTAGTGCTTGGTGCATAGACTTGGATAACTGTTATGTTGAAAGGGTGACCTTGGATCCGAAGTGAAATCATTAGTCGTTTTTGGGGTTGTACCCTAGCACCGCTTTGCTCATTCTTCTGTTTGCTATGAGAGCGACCCCATTCCTTCTCCTGGATTCGTGCCCACAATAAAAGACATAATGGTCGCCGGAGTTAAATTCTCCCATTCCGGTCCACTTTAGCTCGCTGATACCTAAAATATCAATGTTCAATCTGTCCATTTCTCGCTTGACGACGTCCAGTTTACCTTGCGTCATGGATATTACATTCCATGTTGCTATGTGATATATACCCTTGTAACATCGGACTCTCCGGTCGCTTCCCGGCACATTCACAACTGAGCGTCCTTTTGGCTTTAGCCCAGCCGCTGCATTCGTCCTGAAGCAACTAGGAATCGCCCTTTGTTCATCCCCAATAACATGTGGGACGCCTTCCAACCTGGGGGGCTCATCTTCCGGCGCCATATCCTTAATGCTATTGTGACTGGTCATAGGATTTTCTTGGCAGGAAATACTGGAGTGGGTTGCTATTACCTTCTCCAGTGAATCACATTTTGTCAGAACTCTCTGCCATGACCTGTCTATCTTGGGTGGCCCTACACTGCACAGCTCATGACTTCATCGAGTTTCGCAAGCCTCTCCGCTACGACAAGGCAGTGATCCATGAAGGGGAATTAATCACCTACTTATTAACAAATAATAATTCATTTATTAATATAATGAATGATTAATTACTAATTAGTGTCAGTTGCGTAGCGGAGTGCGGCACTCAGGCTTTTGCCATTCACTACTTTAGTCGCTAAAGTGTCCTAGTAATTTTTATCCTTCCGCTACTCCAAGCGTTCGCTCTCTTTTATCCTTTTCTGTGTTAGCTGTTATTTCGCCCGGTTTTAGTGGCTAAACTCACGATCGGACGCTGAAGATCTGCACTTTAAAATACGTACTTCTTCAGTGTAATATACAGTGTTTCCAAGCTAATTTTAGCCAAGGGTAAGAAAGTGAAACATTTGAGGTAGGCCAGAGAAGTCATTTGTACACAGTTGCCAGCCATCTGGCGCACAACAGGAATTTTTTTTTATTCTGCAGTTAACTAATTATAATCAAGATAATTTTTCTAATCTACAAAGTAGTATTGACTTTGAACATTGAATGGATTTGCAGAGTTGGAAAGCGCCTTTCAAAATCCACCATTTCATTTATTTCCGAAAACGAAAACATTACGCGCATCGTTTTTTCAAGCTTTAAAAAAAACGAGCCCGCGAAATACAGAAAATATCCCGTGAATGCTATATTGGTTCGTCACGATTGTGCTGCCCTCATCCTAGGTTTCAGTTAACGAAATCAGCTACGGCCTTGGCCCCACAACCCCGTTGCAGCTTTAGTTGCACTGGTAGGCTAATATGTCAGCGGTGGTTTTTTCACCCGCTTCAGGCAGTCGGCGTGCGTATCGGTCCATGTCGCAGCGAGCTCACCGCGCTGTCTGGAACCATAGCCAATATATCCGCCTATCACTGGGATTTGAATCTCGGGTCACGGCCGCAGCTAATTTCGTTCCCTCAGACCACGATTGAGAGCCGTACAAAATGTCTTTAATGATCCAGATGGCCGGCAGCTGTATACAAGTCGTTTCTTTGGCCTATCTCAAATGTTTTAGTTTTAACCCTTGGGTAAAGGTAGCTTGTACACCCAGTAGACGCGCGCGTCAATAATCTAGCAGGCGAAGTCGGCGGCGGCGAGAGTTTTTTACGGCGCCGGGCGTCGAGTGCGCGCAGTCTGGCGAAAATTGCCGGCTGGACGCCAATAAAACGCCGCATTAACTAGGCTTTTAATTCTGGCGATTTCAAGACGAAAAAATTTCAACAGAAAACAGCGCCTAATTTAATATTACGAGCAAAGACATTACACACAGACTATGTAGTCCACGTTGCAATATAAATGACGGTAATTGAGCAGAATGAGGATGCTCCTTAAATAATTGCATCCTTGAGACTGGAGTATCCAAGATCTTCAAAGAACTGAAAGAAGCACAACGGACAATGCAAATTCACCGCCTATGCACCACACCAACAGGAAGAGCCGTCCTGCGTTGGTCGGAAAACGAAGGAAACCAAAGATAGACAACTCAGGGCCCGTGCCAGCAAACGTACTAAAACGGGTCATGATTAGGCCACTACCTAAATACATGAATCCAAAAAGGATGAGAGAGCAGAGTTATATGTACAGCGCATTACACAACTACATGCGATCGGTAGAATGCTTCCCTCAGCTAAGCCGCGAAATCCTCGTTGCTCAATTTCGCACATTAGTGGCATTTGGTCTTCAGTAGTTTGTTGTTTGAAGATTAGTCCAGGGTACTTGTTTGCTTTAATATGAAGTCGGATGTGTACATCGTATGCAGCGGCGTTGATGCAAAACGAGGCGTTGATGCAAAACGAGCCGGTGATGCCCAGCGATGGCACCCGTTATGCCATCTAGTGGTGCTTACAACAAATCTCGTACAGGAAAAAAAGGGGGCGAACCTGTTTGGCGGGACGTTTGAAGATGATTTTCGAAGTCCTGTGTATCAATAATAATAACAAACAGAACTAATTTGGGTGGAAACTGCGCTGATTTCGAAGTCTTTAATTTGTGTATCATAATAAAGCTTTTCGATCTTCCAGTGTCGTGCGTTCGTCTATACGATGCCGGCTATCAGCTGCTCACTGTGTATTGTCCATTTTCTTTTCTGAATTATGTACTGTATTCTTTTCCTTCGGGAAAGAAACCGTACACTGACGAAGAGAAAGTCATGGCCGTCCCTTGGATGTGTGTTTATCTAATTCTATGCGTTTCGTGCGGAAGAAGCTTCGTGAGATGTTTTCTTGCCGAACGCCGCATCGGAGACCTTTGCTGAAGTGGGGCGCATGATTTCAATCCGCTGGAAATGTAGGGAGGCCAAATAGGGGTGATGCTAGGAGCTACCGCGGTGCTCTCGGTAATGCGATTGAGGGTGCTTTTGCATCCGACCCGCAACCTTACTGCCGACGCGCAGGCTTGTTTTTCGGCACAAATGCGTCAACGGTGAATCGAAACCTAAAGACGAGAGGACTGCGCCCGTGCAAGGTTTGCGTGTTGCATGAACCGATAAAACACATGACCGTGGTGCCGTGAAAACCCAAAAGTTTCTATCGCACATTCTTTGAACTCTCCATGTACGACCGTGCTGCGCGACTTTGGAGAGTAGTCGTTGAACCATGTTTTTTTTTAACCGACATTGTGACTTGACTGTCGATACGTACTTCTCGCCGCTGCAGAATGAAGTCATGTCTTAGTTAAATGAAATTCATAAGCAGCAATACAGCTCCACACTCTTGCATGATTGTGCCCCATAGCACTATGAAACAAAGGCACGGCGGTTTTTCGACGCAACCTTTGCTGGAACTTGTTGGGCCCGCGGGTCGCCCAACATGCTCTGGCTAGCGAGATCACTTGATCTCACCCGATGTAATTTTGTTATGGGGCTTTCTGAAATATCTCGCGCATAGCACAGACACTCTTAGTAATACTGACGTGCTGAAAGAACGCATCAAATACGCATTCGAGCAGATCAGTGACAGAATAC
The DNA here is from genome assembly GCF_055883805.1 of Amblyomma maculatum. NCBI lineage: Eukaryota > Metazoa > Arthropoda > Arachnida > Ixodida > Ixodidae > Amblyomma > Amblyomma maculatum. Next base: position 69,269,459 of record NC_139346.1, read on the forward strand.
GCGCCAAAGGTTTTTGGAGGTACGAACAGCGCTTGGAGAAGTGCATTCCAGCCAACAGCGGCCATATTAAATGCTAAGCTGTGAACATCTTGAGAAACAGCCCTTTTTAGGGCTACTGAAGACTTGGTGGGTTTGTGATTGCATCTCAAAACTGGTCCTGGCTCTACTCTCTGAGAATAATGGGGGACCAAAAGGGTACCGAAACGCTTTCAGTATAGTTTTAAAAGTGCTCCTATTATTTATTCTACGCTAAAGACGAAAGCATACGACACTAGAAGCTCGAAGAGCTTTGTGTAATGCACAAATGAATTTCTTCGAAATTAGCGAAGTTTCAGCTAAAATAAGTTTTATTTGTTACTATTATTGATATCGCATTTGAGATATCAGCTTCGAAGCTTCCGCCAAACAACGTTCGCCCCTTCTTTTCTCTGACAGAGTTGCAAACAACGCGAGATGGCGCCACCGGTGCCATTGCTGGGGCAGCCGTTCACCTTGCATCGCCACCGCCGCATAAGATGCGAACATCCGACTTTTTCTGATCGAATCACGCAATTACTCCAACTAATTTCGTACGAAAAAGTAGTGACGATTAAATGCCATTTCTACGCGAAACTTGGGTTGCAAGAATTCAGTGGTTTATTTGGGAGAAGCACTTTATGGCTCGCTGTTATTGGTCAACGCCTACGCATCCTACAAACCGCATAGGTTTTACCATTGGCGGGGTCCCAAAACCCAACATAGGAACATCGATTCGACATAGCCGCAATCACAGAAGGAAGACACGTACACAAGGACTAACGCTGTGTACGTGTCTTCCTTCTGTGATTGTGTTTTTTTCGCTGTGGCTATGTCGAATAGTAAGCTATCAACTCGCCCAAAAGCTTGTTTTACTGAAGGAACATCGAGAAGACTTACGACGTCAGACATCCTCCCAACCTGCAAAGCCCTTGCAGCAGAAGAAGCCGCCATCGCAGTGGCGATATTCTACACGCGAGCTCCCACCATTGTGAGCGACTGTAAGCATGCAGTATATAAGTATGTAGAATCTCTAGCATCGCTCGGTGCGTACTCCTCAACCCTGAGTCAACTGAATAATGCAGAGAAATTGGTATGATTTGGGTGCCAGCATACGTGAGGAGCCCAGGCAATGAGGCAGTTCATACATATGCTCGAGATGTAGACGTCTCTTTGTACCTGGAGCGTTTCAGAGATCCCCTCACCTCATACCGCGATTACACAACACACCAGAGACTCTTAGGAATATACCCACCACCGCACAGCTCACTATCCACGGAGCAATAGGTGGCGTGCTTAAATGATTTATTCCTTGAACCGTACATTGTTCGAAACCCTTTAATTCAGATATTACCACAACCTTTCGCTTCTGCCATAAAATAGTATCATTTCATTTAAATTAGTATTGCTAGGCCCATCTACGTCTAGGGAACTCATGCCTGATTCCCCCCCCCCCTCTTCCTTGACGGAAGGGGTCATGTAGAGCCCAGCGACGATCCGGACATCTAATCCATCGTCTTTGCTTAGGTCTGTATCACCCGGGATCTTCACGACCTGTAGGCACGTGCCCCATTGTTAATTTCCATAATAAAGTTGTACTTCATTTCCAGGAACAAAAGAAGTCGAGAACACCGCGCCGTATTTTGACTTTACGGGAATTACGGGTTATTTACGAATAAACACATTTGCGTGACTTTTATGTGAGATACGTAGGTATACTTCATGGCTGTGTATTTTGCTTTGTACTGACAGAGCTAGCTGAATCCTAGAACATTATTTTTTGTGCTGTTCTCGCTGCTGCCAGTGCCTGATAAGTAAGGCTAAGGACAACTCAGGCCGTGCTTGAGTTCCTTTTTGCAGTGTATAATGAGAAAAAAAAGAATAAAGAAAGAAAGCTTGCGTAAGAGAGCGAGAGTCCAAGCGGCGGAGTTTAGCAGCCAGGAAGGCACACTCGTGCTCAAACCGAGAGCTTTAATAAAGTATATGCGCAATCGTTTCATCACACCTGCACTGGTCACACGTTAGAGAGTCTCTCATTCGATGAGATGGGAATAGGCGTTTTCCTAGCCGCAGGCGACACAAAATTGCATTATCACAACGAATAAGGCCGAATAGTACCTGCAGTTGAAGTAACTGGTTAAAGTGGTGCGAGTGGGATGTGCAGCCTCCACGCGTAGAATATGAGAACTTGCAAATTCCGATCAAGTCTCTGTGAGATAATAATTCGTGGCAGGGGCAGCAGTGCCGTCGCACTGAATAAGTGTTTGTCATATTAGCGCATACAACTGCGTTAGTGATACGAAAGGGGGCTTGTAGTCATTTTAATGTTTGGATTCTTTCAGGAAGTAATGATGTAAGCACGTGTTTGAAGGCGTGCTATGCATGTACCTTAACGTACCGAAATATCACTTGCTTGTTTTCAGGTAATGCTGGATCTTTGTCCTGCTTTTTTTCGTTTTTAATGCAATTTAAGATGTGCGAGAGAAACCTCCATCATCAGATTCTGCACACACTTTCTGCGGACGCGTTTTGTACTATGAGCTTTTTACGCTTATGCAATAAATAGGTGAAAAAATTAAAGAAGACTACTAACTTCGTTTTTCTTCGAATAATTAAGAACAAGAAGCATAATAGCTATACTGGCCATAGTCGCACTAAAGGTCTCACCGCAGGCCTCTTCTTTTCATCGAGCGCTGCCTCAGAGATGCTGCATCTGGACAAGATTTTGACTAGCACGTAAGAACTTACAAATGCTGATCAAGTATCCGCAAGATGCTCATTCGTGGTAGGGGCAGCAGTGCCGTCTCATAGGATTATTTTTATATAGATCCACATAAAACTGCGCTGAAGCTAACGCGGGTTCGCACCTGGTGGTAGCTGGCTTCTCACCTCATAATCCATTGTCATATGCCGCTCGGACGCAGGGACCGCATCAACGTTCACTTCTATACTTCATTACAATAGGCAATTTTTTATTTATTTGACATCCTGAATAACATTTCTTTTATGCCCCGAGAAAATAAAAGGTGCAAAACAAAATGCGTTAATGATGCGAAAATGGGCTTGTAGACATTTCAATATCTGAATTCTCTCAGCACGTGATGACGTAAGCACGTGTTTGAAGGCATGTTGTGAATGCACCTAAGCCTTTCGAAAAATCACTTTTTTGTTTTGCGGTGTTCGCCTATGGCTGTGTTTTGGATTTCTTAGGCTTAGGATAACTATACAACTGTTTTTGAACAATTTCAAGATCAGAGAAAATCACGCAACTGACTTTATTACACTTCGATAAAAGAGAATGCATTCTTTTTAATCTATCCAATAATTATACGGAAATTCATCGCTAAGATGATTTATATTTTGGACACCTGTTTCGGAAATTATTTGCCATAGGCTCGCCGATTCAAATTGTGCATATCTTTACGTCTTGACTATCAGATCTACATATGCTGATGGGCTAAAATTATCTACTTTTCTCTTATATTTGTATCACTGGGATTAGTTTGTTTTTCATACCTTGGAGGAATTATGAAATTGGCATGTGTTATGGACTTAAGGCCCCGGTTAAATTGTTAGCAAAGGTGCTCCTGTGAAACTGTTTGGCTGCTGTGCTCCTAACGCAAGATATATAATGAGCATTTAGAGAGAGCGAGAGAGAGAGAAATAGCATTTATTGCACCCGTTAAAAGGTTTGCGAGGATCCGAGGCGCAGCTCTGTCCCAGCCATGTCCTCCCCCTCAGCCGTCGACCAGGATATCTTGGATCTGAGCAGCGGCCAGGGAGAGACGGATGACTTCAAGATGCCCTTTTTCGTCCTTTTTGAGAAGTAGTGCCTCCCAATACTCATCTGCTCTGTCAGATTCTCCAAATCTAAGACACTTACTTATCATGTGGATCATGTCCGCTATGCCATCGAAACGTTTGCACCTGGAGCTAAACGTTTCTGGATGCCACTTTCTGTAAAGCTGGGTGTTCTGGGAATACTCTAGTTTGTAGCTAACGCCACATAACCTCCTCGCTTTTGGTGAGTTGCTTACACGCTTTAGAAATATTGTTCTGTATAATTTGTAATGGTTTAGGATATATTGGTGGGTATTAAGGTCATTATCGAACTATAGGGGCTCCTCATCGCGTAAGGGGTACGGGGTTGCGTATAACACGTCACTAGGATCCTGGAAGGTAGCTAATCCTCGAGCTAGTACGTGCGCTTTCTCGTTCCCCCTCAACCCTTGCTGTGCCGGTGTCCAAATGGGCGCGACCTGCTCAGCCGGTGGTGGACCACCGCTGGCCAATGCTCTTGCTACTATGGCCCAAATGCAGCCCGCGTCAAAGTTTCGAATTTTCGAAAATCGAATTTTTATACTGAAGTTCAAACGTGTGTGGATGCAATAATAAACACCAGGACAGTGTTCAAATCCCTTTCTATGTTAGGACCCGGTTATTCGACGGTACGTATTGTGCTAGCGGCTGGAGGAAAGAAAAAAAAAGCTAGTCAACGATTATAATGCTCGTTAATCGGAAAATTCAGCTTGTTAGGTTACTATATTGAGTTAACCACTTTAGAAAGTGCCATAGGGAAATATAGTTAAGAGCACATCTTGTCTTCCACACATATTTATTCAAAGTAGGCTGCTTTCCACTGCTTAATTTTGAAGATGTCGGCCTTGTGGTGGAAAAGTTGAAGTAGGTACGTTCCACCTGCAGCACAAAATGCTGGTTCTGGAAAAAGAAGTCTTTACAAGTGTTTCGCGATGTCGTCACACCACCAAAAGAGCTTAGGAACACGATTTGTTAGGGGATAAGCGCTAAGAATGTCTCCTCTGTCTTTGTGTTTAAATTAACGTTCTTTATTACAAGTATTGATGTCGATCTATGTGGCTGAATATGTAGCGAAAGATATCGCGGTAGGCGTGAACGCAACAGCCACTACCAGCAGGCTGGTACCCACGTTTTATCACACAGACTTCACCAACATGCTTGCAAGTACCAAATAGTTGGACAAGTACTGCAGATATTCTTCACGTAGGTCAATAACTGCTCCCGACACTGCTATGATCTCATTGAGCGCCACGGCTGGAACGACATTAATGTTATGTTTTTGAACGCACAACCGGCAGTTCGAATACACCTGGGCCCGCTGGCACGAAACGATCTTAAGACTGTCTTAGCTAAGTCCAGGCTTAACTGAGTCTAAAGGATAGGCCGCTAGCATGGCCACTTAAGACTGATGTCGAGACTGGGCTTCAGTCCTGACTTGAATAAGTTGCTTGCGTGATTACGACTCTATAGTGCCTTCTTACTTAAGACACAAGGACGTCAGGTATACCTAAGTAGAAAAATTAAGGAAATACAGGGATACGCTGGCCCTGTCCCCGCTGTAAGATGTAAACATTCTGTCAGTCTTGCGCTGCGTAAAATTCGTGTCATTGCTTTTTTGCGGCTTAAGATTGTGTCATGATGTAAAATGACCAAAGTGGTTGCTGAGGGCGTTCAGGGAAGCCACTCTTGTGAACACGAGCCGAAAAGCGTTCGGAATCCGAGCCATCTTAAAGAAGTCTGGTCTTTCTAAAGACACTGTTTAAGTCTAGACTTAGCTCGGACTTTATCGTGCAAGCCGGCCCTGGTCTGCATGTTTTCTTTCTCTCTTTTTAACAATACAATACCGAACATATATCTGAACGTGAAGTAAAGTTTTAGGGGTCACTTACCCTGGCTATTAAAGAAAGAAAGAGACAGAGCGTTAGCATCTCCCTCAGCCTCCCTACGATGCTGTCACGAAACGGCTCAACACGTCATTCTTCTGCATGACTGTAAAGTGATTTGTGACGAAGTTTGGCCTTTGCGATTTGCAGTTGAGTGGCCATGCAAGATTGGTTGTTACGCTTAAGCTTCGCCTATAAATGTAGGAAGCGGCGACGTTAAGACGCGCCTCAGGATCTCAAAGCTGCCATTCATCAGACTCACAAAGATAACTGCATTCCAAATGAACATGGCCGGCTGCGGGAGGTCGGGCAGAATCATGTACTTTCCATTGGCCAGTGTTGAGTATGATAAGGTTGCTCCACAGACACCGTAACGCGGCCCATCGGTTAGGCTGGCGGCGACGAAAACGCAGCTGGAGCCGGGAATGCCACCTAAGGGCTTCGCTTTAACAGCTATTGAGCACTAATCCATGTACAGCAAACAAAATCAAGCCAATGCATCGCCATTTGCCATACTTAAACTCCCTCGTTAGCCTCTCTTCGGTAATCACTTCAGAGACATCTTTTTATGATAAAAAGGCAGTAATCTGAGCCAGGTAACAATGCTTCACGACCAAGATAGCGTTGCAGAGCTAAGAAACGATTACTCGACAAAAAAATAGTGACATGGCCTGCCTCTCAGCTAAAATTTTCTGGAGAGACCAGAGTAATACATCAAACCTGGCTATGAAAAAATTTCAAAATTCTATCAGGCAGAAGAAAAGCAGTCTGTGTACCGACGCTGCCGATATTTCTACACGTGTTTGCAGCGCATATAAAGATTCGCAATCATCTAGTGAACGCATTATAATTTTTTTTTCTAAAAGTCGGACTTTCGTCACAGATCATAATAAAGTATACCTTTGTCGCGATATTGTATTATGACTTTTGAACAAAGAGGATCCCACCCAGCTTTAAGGTCGTTGCTCTATGGGCCTGTTGATGATTTTAGCGATGCCCATCTCGGTGTTGGCAGAACTGTTACACAGCAATAGGGTGTCCCAGAGAGCAGTCGTAGTAAACCGTTGGTACTAGCCAACTTTGAGCGGGAGTTGTTTTCAGCTTCCAACAATCTACCATAGTTTTCCTTAACAAAGACGTCTCAGAGAACCGGAAGAATGGCAGCATAGAGATTATGAGAGGCCCATTGACGCTGTTGCATCTTAGACGTATTGCCGCGAAATCTTCAAAACTGTATTTGTTGTTTTTTGATACAGCCGCCGGCATGCGGCCTTATCACTGTGATTTTGGCACGCGTATCAATTCTGTGTCCCGTATTTGTTCTTGCTCGTTGTCGCGATACGAACCGTTATCATTTTCATTGTCGCGGACGATGCGCCGAGATCTGTCTCGAAGATTCCGATCACTCGCGTATGTTTCTACAATGTTCCAGCTTGTGCTGGTAGCAGTTTGCAATGTTATCTAGATTGTTCTGAGCAGCCTTTAAATTGAGCGTTGACGAGTGTGAAGGGCATTCTTTGTTCGACGATCAACGGGCACGTTTGTTGCTATCGCCACCGCCAAGTTGCTTAGTTCTTTTGCGGGCGTAAGTCAGCCCAATAAAGAGGTATTTTCAGTACCATCAAGCCTTTATTTTTTTTGTGTGTGTGTCAACGGCCTTGTAGCACTACGTGACAGTATAGACGGTATCTTAATTTACTCGGAGCAGTGCAGCTTCTGCGAGCTTTTGCTAGCAATTCGAACGTTACTGCCGTGGTGCTTGCGGAGTGAGATGGTCAGTGGAGGAAGAGGGTAAAGGTGTAAGATGGAACGAGGGGGAGGCAGCGATGAGGAAGTGACTGCGCGTGTAGCGAGCGAAAAATGTTGACCATTTTCTGGCATTTGAAAATTGGCAGGTCGCTAGAATTTTATGAATTTTATGATATACATTGTTATCTGAGCGTCCAATTGCCAATTCAGCCGCTGTAAGACGGGAGGGCGACATTGAAACCAAACCAGGAACTCTTGGGTCACGAGTCATTCAACCTCTAGGCAAAGGTTCGGTCAGCTTGGAGAATGCTGGGCGTTATCATATGTTTAGTGGAGTTTCGTGTGGCTGGTTATATCGCTATGTGTGTAATTTGACGTGGCGTCGTATATAATAGGGGCATAAATTACGAGAGCACTGTTTTAACATGTAGGAAAGTGTGTAAAGGGAGGGTAGACCAGAAAGGGGTGGGGTAGACACCTTTAATTAACCAATCACGTGTCAATCTTAAAGGTGGAGCTTAAGCAATGCGCAAAATATCTTCTTTAAAATGTCTTCGTGCACAAGAGCAAAAACACGCCAACAACGCAGAAATATTGCTCACAAACGACGGTGACGCGGGGGTCGTCATTAAAGAGACTGCTTTATAACATCAATACCTGGGAGAATATTGAGTGCCTATTGAAGGCTTTTTGCAAATATAAAGGGCCGAAAAAATTCAAAGTGCACTTAACATAAAGTGAAAATTGTTTACATCAGGATATTGCGGAACTAAATACTTCAATAGCGGCGCTCTCATTTTTGCATTACCGACAACTGTAATTGTCAAATTCTTTTTTTTTTTTCGTTTTGCCTTCTTGGCAGTCGCATTGAATGTACCAGAACTTGTGAATATAGTTCTGGGGAGAACTACTTAGAATACTGCATCAGATGGGAACTGATGCCAATCTATCCGACATATATTTTAGTCTTCAAGAAAGTCTGCTGGCGGGTAGTCGAACATCAGCGGGACAGGCACCGTTACATGCTAATAATGAAATGCCTTAAATGAATAATTCCCTGAATACCGGTATATAAGATTTAATAGATCTCTTTAGGCCACTCATTTCAAAAGCAACGGCATTACCCCTACGTTTGCGTGTTTCTTTTCGAGCCGCTTTTTGGTGTCATGCAATATATGTAAAAAAGGGCCGTTGCATCATTGTTCTTCTGAGGTAAGATTTCTCGATTCACTCCAGCATATTCTGAGAATCATTTTCATACCTTCGTTATGGCACAAGGAATAGAGAAGAGGTGGTTTACTGGTCATTGTCGCCCCCACCGCCCATGCTCCTTAATTTTCGTGTGCCGCCTGTGTGTCATCGTAAGCAGGGAAGGCGATTTGAAGAGTTTATTTTTTACTGAATGCTTTTTGATACTTCATTCTGAGTAGCCTCTAAGCAACAACTCTTCAGGGGATTTCCGCTACTCAACAACGCATCAAGTGGCCACTTTTGCTATCGGGAGAAAACAGGCGAATTAAGAAAAATCAAGGAGCCCTACGAAATGCCTAAACGGTAACATGGCAACCATTGGGCTATTTGGTGCGATTCTAACATATTGAATCAGCAAAAGACCCAGAAACAGAAGAACTACAGGGAACAGCTGTCCTATGTACTTCTCTTCTTGGATTCATGTGTTTTTCGCTGGTTACTTATGTTGTGGTGAACGAGTGTGGCGGCTTTAGGAATCTCTGTGGCTCACAAAGTTTGGCAGAAAGTTTAAATCCATAAGACTTCTTGCTACCTTAGCGCTGTAGATGAAGGATTTAAACGTAATACAAAATACTGTACAAGATACGGCACAAAAAAAGAAGGCTGTTGTGTTAACTCTCTACTATCCCCAAAGAGAATGAACACAAAAGATCTGGATTTTGGAGAATTGCAAAATTTTGAAACAATAATGGAACTAATGCGCAACAGATTCAAAAATTGCGCCCTAATAAGCTTTTGAGGCTGCCCTGTATTCAGGGTAATTTGACATAACTGTTCTTGTTGCTGTCGCTGTTGTATTCAAGTACGACTAATTTTCTCTGCCGTCGCACATAAAAAAATACCGCTACCGCTCCTGCAGAGGCTAGCAAACGGCTATAGTAAGGAGCGAAATTTAACTTGCACTTGTATCGCACAGCCCACGAGCCCCTTGCTTTCTACTTCCAAACAAAAGCAGCCACTATGACCGGGATTCTATCCTGCATCTTTGGGCACAGCAGTCGAGCGCCCCAACTACTGAGCCCCCGTATCAGGCATATACATCACCTAGTTTGAAAATAATGATATCTCTGTCATCTATCTTAGCGATAGGGAAGAGAAATTGAAAAGAATCTCGCGATGGCAACCTCGGCGTCTGACCTCAACTGAAGTTCCGGCCTCATTCGAGTAAGTGAGAAGAAGCGTTCCCGTCTGAAGTGTTACATTTCTTGCCAGCGTGGCTAGTAAACACTCTGCGTGCGTAAGGACGGTATTGCATAATTTCAATGGTCCTATAACGAATTTTGATTGATAAGATTTTCTACGGGAGATGCCGGTTGTGAGAAACCGCATGAAGGAGATTTGTTGGGCATGGAGGTCGGCTTGAATATTTTGCCAGTGCATCTCCCAGCAAATAAATTAACAGCGCTAGCCTGTGTGACCAACATCGTTTAAGCTTGCCGCTGTTCAAGTTGCGGCACAAATGAAGCGTTTCACTTCTGCTGATCTACAGACGGAACACCGCTTTCCTCCTTTGATAGGGATTACGGCTTATATCGAATTCCCAACACAGACGTTAGTGGGCAATGCTGTATGATAGCTTTTATTCATATTGAGATCCTGGCCAGCTGTTGCGCCTTTCCTACAAAGTAGTTAAGGTAACCCAAAGTCACTGTTTACAGAACCAATTTTCGGGCTTCAAAGAGCACTCCACCTTCCAAAGTGATAGTCAAGTGTGCAGGCATAGTAACGGGCGTGTTGCGGTCATTGGTTGATGATAGCCTCGCTGTGGTGTCCGTTGGCTGGCTTTAACTTTAACAACACTGCGCTCATTAAATAGTTGCTCCGTAGCATCCAACTTGGATAGCTGGATCGTCGTGTTGGGTTTTTTTCTTGCCTGCTCTCTCGTGGCACACAAGGCCAAGGAGTGCGGCTGCGACCAGGATCGCCAGGACAGCGATGAACCGAAAGAGGTTGTCGTAGGATCCCATACGGTCCCGGAAAAAGCCTGTATGCACATGTCGAAAACATAGGCGCCAAAAATACCTTTGTTCATATGCACGTTTGGAATAATGTAAACATCATAAGCTTAAATGTATTTCAATTATGAGTATGGTACGCAGGAAGAGCATCTTTTGTTTCATGTTTTTCGGAGTTGAAAGTTATGACCCGGTGCCCGTCTTGGTTTCTGTTTTTGAGGCTCAAGATCCATTGCTAACTAGCATGTAAAGCTCAAGGTCATGTCCTGGCCCTGAAAGCATGGGCTTAGCCTCATCACTGGCTAGCTTGGCAGGAGCGCCTAACAATGTGACTCGCCGCTGGCTCGCCGCCGCGCAGTTGTTGCACCTCGAGGTTGCATCTAGTCACGAGACTAATCCTTCGCCTTGTGTAATCACGGCACTGGTCGGGGTTTCGTAGAGCTCCGGAAGACCGGTTGCAGGTACAAGTCGTTAGGCTGCGAATATGACAACTTTGCAGAGGTACGCCGACTAATATTTCGACATATTATGAAATCGTGGAATAAAAAGGTGATGTGACCTTTCTCTATTTAAGTGCAGGCGTCCATCGAAAATGGAGAGAGACAGGCGCTTTGCTTTCCCTTAGAAACTAACATAGAATTATGAATATAATCGCTTAATAAAAAGGTGGTGTCACTGAGGTATTGCGTCTGCCACCAAGGCGATGCTTGAGCATCCGCTAATCCAAATCATAAAACAATGCACAACCTTACTAACTATACACAACCATGCTCAACACAGTTAGCTTTCTCTCGTATTACTATAAATTCATGCTTAAATTTCCACACTTGTTTTGGGGAGCGGGGGTGATTCAACATTGCAAACTGTCCCAGCTTATGTGGGATACCGTAGTAGAGAGGTCAAGAAATATGGACCACATGGTGTTCTCTGACATGCGGTGAAATCGTGCAGTATAGTGTCCCTTGCTTTTCGCCTCTATCGAAAAGCGGCTACCGCGGCCGGCATTTATTCCCCTGTCCTTGCGTTGAGAAATAGAGCCCCGTAGCCACAGAGCCACCACTTCATTGCGTCATATCTGGTTTGGAACTTGGTGGTCAAGCGCAGACCATGTTAGGACTTCATTTCGGTCGGCATTTGTACGTTATTTTGATGCGGTTAAAATTTTCTGTGAACATTTTTGGTCCTCAATTGCTAATTTGCTGGAGCTCGTCTCGTCTGAGGCCTCTGTGTGAAATCGATGGTACATCAGGATCATCGAAAACTCGAATAATAGTATTTATGCAAAAATGCGCTGCTTACATTGACAGCCCAACCAAAAATTCGTACCGGGCGGAGTTTCTATACCTTTACTTCCATCGCAGCCAAAGTCGCAAGTCAATGATTGCTTTAAATTGATTACAACAAATTATATTACAGTTTTCCGCAAATGTGTAATTCAGTTTATTACTTTATTAGCCATAATGTTCGTTTATATTTGTCAGATTTATAGGGGAGTGTAAATGGCCTACAGTTTGATAGCTGAAAGGCAGCAGCTTGGATGGAAATATTTGACACCTACAGCATTGCACGACACGTGATAATCCACTTTAAAGCGCTACACAATTGTTTCAATTGCCTTTTTATATGCACTAGTCCTAAAGTCCTCTATCTGTCGTATTCGTTTTTCACTGATCGTAATTGCCATCATTTCCTAATGACGATGTTATGCTACTCTCTAGCCCCTAAAACAACCGCATGCCATTCGATTCGAATGGCATTAAAACTTTCAGTGAGAAATGCGCATAACAGTAGGAACATTTATTAAGTCCATAATAAGCATAAAAGCGGTTGAACAAGTATATATATGTCACGCCCGCAATGCTGGCGAGGTGCTTACGGGCACTCGACTACTATATATAAGGATGCGGCTTCTGTCTCTGCTGCGGCAGCCGCTTCCCGATGTAGGCAAAAAGCAAGGTGTCCGCGTATTGCGCGATGTCGATACATGGTATTGAATCGCGGGGAGTCAGTTTCCAGATTCTTCTATTAAGGCGTCCTCACAGCCGGCTCTGATTTCAGAAGCTAAACGTCGTAAACCAAACATGCAAATCAAGTTTGAGATCATGCCGGAAAACTAAACACGTCGGTAAGTTTATGTCGTTTTTTTTTGTTTCAAGTCAATGCACCTTGTCTGCAACAAAAGTCCGTTCAGGGCCTTGAAATATTTTCTCTCGTAGCTTATAATTTTGGCTTATTGCTTGGGCCCACATGCAACCCAGCAGGCTGGTAAAATATTTCTGCGTGAAAATGGCTAATCGATATAGTTCATTTGTCTCTCTAGAATATGCTCTGGGCCAGTGATGCTGCTTCTTCATTCAGCGTTTCCGCGCACAAAGCCTTTACGACAGCTGCAATCGTTTATGTGTAATTTGCATTGAACTTGTAATCATTTGCCTTCCACACAGTGATTAGCCTGAGTTGCTTTGGGACGTTAAACCCCAGAAACCAACCAACCTTCCTTACAGTGACAATAGCGTCGTACACTATAGCTGTCCTCGTCTAGTGACCAGGTTGATGCGAAGCGGCTTTTACACACATTCATAGTACGATAAGTAAAAACTTTTAGATTTTACTTACCTATAATGGCAGGGTTACCGAGCAGCAGAGGCAGCATCGCCAGTCCTGTGATTCCCAATGACGCAGGTATGTGCTCGATACCGAGGTAGTCGGCAACTAGGACACCCTTCATAGTAAGCATGCAACCGATAGGCGCCGCCGCAGCGGAGCACACCAGCCAGACACCCAGTAAAGATGAGACGTGCGGCAGGGACAGAAAGGCGACCGCTATGACCAAGTAACAGAGCGTTACCAGAGCGCTGCGACTAAGGTGACCCCTGTCAGCTGCCAGTGGAGGGAGCAGCTTCCCAGCAATACCTGCCAGCGATATGCATATAATGAGCGACTTGGCATAGTCAATGCGCCATCCTTTGTCCAAGGCGTAGTCGACAATGGTGGTAGAGAGAACCATGTCCCCGTAGTCACTCAGCACAAATGCGGGAAGGAAAGCGTAAAATATCGGCGCTTGTAGAGGACTGAATGCAGTGCAGATGGACTCCCAAAATAATCCGCCCAAATCGCTCATTTCTTTTTTGATGTCCCCGTTGGCATTGTCGTCAGGCTGGTCACAGGGTGCAGGTATATTGCCAGTGCCGTTTGTTGTTTTAACCTGTAAAGTTATCATGTTATTATATTTATGTAATTGTTCGCTTCAAAATAATATCTGCATCACATAGATACAATTACTGTTATGTATTTTTAGTGAACACAGCATGCTCCCGCTTAGCCTTGCTCAAAATTATGTATCAGCATTGTTGTATACTGCAGCATATTTGGTACCGATCTGCAGTTAGCAGAACATAGCCATCAATTTAATATGTCTGTAAAGCTCTTTTAGGTGAAGGTAGGCTGGCCTGTGATAAGAATGTGGGTGAGGTGAGAGGATTCTGTAAGTTTACTTGCATAATAAAGCAAAATACAAAATAAACTAACCCGACCTGACATTTGTAGAGGTTTGAGATGAAGATATTGGTATCGCCAGCAGTAAGAGGGAGAAGCAAATTTTATCTACATTCCACATTATTGTCCAGAAGGATCATATTAAATATGAATGAGATATCAATAGTTTAGTAATTCACACTGAAGAAAATAAAAGCAGCGGGGTAGCAACAGCTCCCAGTATATGAATGAGTAGCAGAGGAAATACAGTTATCATGTGTAGTGGATATTACCTTAGTCATCAGTGGCTGCTTGCTCAGCTTCCTCCTTCCACAAGAGCAATAGAAGATGGGGCTTGGCCTTTTCAGTAGCATAATAAAAAACATAACGTTCATAACTATCGCACCACATAATAACATGCCTCCTTGGAAGCCGTAGGCATTGAAGAGGTAGGTAAGGATTGGAGGGAAGGCGATTCCAGACAGAGACCATCCCACGAACTTGAAACCGGTGGCTACGCCCCTATATTTTTTGAAGTACGTGACGTTGTATACAGAAAGCATTATCACCATGGTTCCAGAGCCGATTGCTGGAACAAAAAGAAAGCTTTTATCAGAAATAATTTTTCGCAACTTACGTTTGGGAGTTCGCTTGCTTACACTGAAGATGTATATTCTGTAGCTTTCCTGCCTTTCGCTTAGAAGAAAAAGCTTGAATGTGAATGACGGGCAATGTTGCGCATACAAAATAAATGTAAAATTCTTTTATTTCAGATAAACTTTTGTTATCGCTTCTTCAAACCGATCTTATATTCATCAGCATAATCATATTTATTTAGGAAACAGCTAGCATCTTGGAGATATCTCCTGTAAAACAAACCTCCTCAGAACCAAGAGCCAAGACAGCTTCTCATTGTTGCAGACTTAGAATGGGAACAAGTACTGCGTATAGGTTTTAATACTCCACCCTTTATATTTTCGCTTTTCGTTATCATCATTTTTAAGAGGTCACCACTGAGAGCAATGTGAGTGCTTGCCACACAATATTACTGTATATCCTGCCTTGGACCTACGGATCTGTTTTATTTTCTGAGCGTCATTATTTGAAGAAGTACTCAGGAAGAAGCTTTTCAGTAATTCGATAGGGACCGATCGGCATTCACGCCCGATCTTACTTGCTAGCATCTTACCCACCCACACAAATTTCACACTGACCTCAAAAATACCAAACAAAAAAAAACAGTGCCGAGGCATCACTGACCCAAACTAGCTTATAAACTGTTGCCTGGTATCGTTTCACAACATGAGCAGTCTCTAAAAAAAGTGAGAATTTAAGGATCTAGTAAATTATTTCAACTTTAAGGAACGCCACCGGTGTGGGCCAACACCTTGGCTGCATGTTGCCTTTAAGCTCGCGTAAAGTGTGTGTGCAAAAATAGTCGTTTGCCCCGCCCCTCAGCGTCTTGGCATGTTCGTGTGATGCACTCTAACGAGTAATAAAATTTGCCTCACGAGGCCAGGTTGACAGTATAGCAAGAATGGTATCGCACTAAGTGCGCAATAAGTCACGCAGCTTGCTGCTGGAAAGTGCATTTGGGTGAATTTCTGAAGTCGACATTCTGAAGAACCTGAATAAAACAGCAGCTGACCCTTGCAATTCAAACGATTAAAGTCAGGATTGGGAATTTATCGGGCATAGGCCTCAATCCGACGCTACTTTCATCCCTTCAGTGCTGAAAGCCCACATATATGCAGTTTTAGACGTGAGCGGCTTTCCTTGATCCACTGGTTTTAAATCATAATCATCATCATCATTCTCAGCCTGACTATACCAACTGCAGGGCGAAGGCCCCTTCCATATTCCTTCAATTAACTCGGTTCTGTGCTAGCTGTATCCACTTGGCCTTTGCGAAGACGAAGGACGTCTTCTTTCGCCCAGCTTCTAAGGCCTATTCCAGTCCCTTTTTTCGAGGTTCTGGGCACCTCCTGAGTTACGTCCTTCGCTCAGGGAAATCCTCGCGACAACCGCGGGCGACCTGCGGGATCCGGACCACCCGATTTTTAAACGGAGTTGTTCAACCGCCGATCTTGATTCGCGGCCAACACCGGCGGCCATTGCCTACGCCAGTCACCACCGAGCCGGGCACTCGGATCCGATCTACCAAACACAGGTAAGCGTTGCTCCTGTGGACTCCCGGGCGGGTTCCTGGCGCCCGCTGCCGGTTTGTCGCAGGATTTGGGAGCTCTGGAATCTTGGAGCCGCGGGGCGCGGCGGACTTGCCTAGGACCATCGAGGCATAATGAGGGTTTGCATTAAAAGGCTTGCGGTGCGACCTGATACCGGTGAACATCCCCGGCAACGCATCACCAGAACAGAAATTGGCCACCCAGATACAGTAATTGGCCACGACCTCCCATGATTAGTCCTACAGAACACCGACCCTCAGACACCAACGGTGGTTAGACCTGCGACGCAGCGGGGGGGTGCAAAGAATCTTTGGCTCCGCTGGACAGGCCGCCGTTGGAAACTGACCCTGGCAACTTTTAACGCTAGAACACTATCTAGTAAAGCTAGTTTAGCAGTGCTGTTAGAGGAACTAGAGTGTTTGAAATGCGATGCCATCAGGCTTAGTGAGGTTAGGAGGCCGAATGAGGCATATACTGTACTGAAGGATGGCCATGTACTGTGTTATCGAGGTTTGCCAGAGAGGCGACAACTAGGAGTAGGTTTCCTTGTCAATAAGTATATAGTGGGTAATATAGATTAATTCTATAGTAATAATGAGAGGATGTCAGGCCTCGTAATTAAACTTAATATGTAGTATAAACTGCAGGATGCACAGGCTTTTACAGCATGCTCAATTTTCTCCATGTTATACTTCCTTATATCGGCCACGAAATAACGGGGGAAGCCTTAAAGCGGTAAAGAAGAAATTGGGTATAGGGAAAAACCAGATGTATGCGATAGGGGACAAGTAGGGCAACGTCATCACTAATATGGACAAGATAGTCAAAGTAGCCGAGGAGTACTATACAGATCTCTACAGTAGCCAAAATAGTCAGGACCGTAATGAGATTTGCGGTAGGGAAAAACAGTCAGACATTCCACCAGTGACAAAGGACGTGGTCAAGGAAGCACTAGAAACTATGAAAAGGGGGAAATCAGCTGGAGAGGATGAGATAACTACAGATTTAGTGAAGGACGGGGGGGATATCGTGCTAGAAAAACTGGCCACCCTGTATACGCAGTGCCTGGTGTCATCGACGGTACCGGAACCATGGAAGAATGCAAACATTATCCTCATTCACATGAAAGGGAGCTCTAAGGACCTTAAAATTACAGACCAATCAGCTTACTGTCTGTTACGTATAAGGTATTTACTAAGGTAATCGCTAATAGAATCAGAACAACCTTAGACTGCAATCAAGCAAAGGATCAAGCAGGGTTTAGGAAACGGTACTCTACTATCGATCATATCGATACCATCAATAAGGTGATAGAAAAATGCTCGGAATATAACCAGCCCTTATACATAGCATTCATTGATTACGAAAACGCATTTGACTCAGTTGAAACCTCGGCGGTGATTCAGGCATTGCGAAATCAGGGGGTAGACGAGCCGTACGTGAAAGTGCTGGAAGATATATATAGTGGCTGCACAGCAACCATAGCTCTGCATAAACAAAGTAACAAAATTCCAATAACGAAAGGTGTTAGGCAAGGAGTCACACTCTCCAGTACTATTCACAGCTTGTTTAGAGGAAGTATTCAGAGACTTGGAATGGGCGCAGTTAGGGATAAGGGTAGATCGAGAATACCTCAGTAATCTACGATTTGCTGATGACATTGCCTTGCTAAGTAACTCAGGGGATGAATTGCAAATAATGATTGATGACCTAGACAAGAAAAGTAAAAATGTAGGCTTGAAAATCAATACGCAGAAGGCTAAGGTAATGCTCAATAGCCTAGGGAAGGGACAGCAGTTTGCGCTACGTGGCGAAGCACTGGAAGAAGTAGGCGAATATATCTATATAGGACAGGTAGTAACCGCAGATCCGGACCATGAAAGGGATATAACAAGGAGAATAAGACTGGAATGGAGCGCATTTGGCACGCACTCCCTGATTATGACTAGCAGCTTACGGGTATCGCTCAAGAGGAAATTATACAACAGTTGCATATTACCTGTACTTTCCTAAGGGGCTGAAACGTGGAAGCTAAGAAAGAGGGTTCTACTTAAGTTGAGGACAACGCAGGGGGCTATGGAAAGAAAAATGGTAGGGATAACGTTAAGAGATAGGAAAGGTGCAAAGTTGGTAAGAGAAATAACTGAAGTCACTGACCTTATAGTAGAAATCAAGAAGAAGAAATGGGCATGGACAGGACATGTAGCGCGATAAAAAGGATATCCGATGGTCGCTTAGGGCAACAAACTGGTTTCCAAGGGAAGGAAAGCGAATAAGGGGGTGGCAGAAAATTAGGTGGGCGGATGAAGTTAAGAAGTTCGCAGAGGTAAAGTGGATTCAGCTCGCACTTGTCCGGGTTAATGGGAGGAATATGGGAGAGGCCTTCGCCCAGCACTGGATGTAGTCAGGCTGAGGTGATGATGATGAAATATGTGCTTAAATAGGTTTATATAAAGCCGCTGTCTTTATCACGGCTTTGCTGCTTTGGACATCTTTGGCTGCTAAATGCGTAAAGCGGCAGCGTACAATCTTTCTGAAAACATTAGAGCCCGAAAGCTTTGTTTGTAAAACGTTTTACGAGGCTCCTGCATCATTTTTTTTTAACTCGTGCACTTTGCAAGGGCCTGAGTAAGAGCCATCTTACCGACAGCGGACTCACAGCACTGATGGGATTTTGCGAGCTACACGATGTGGCTCAGAAGCAAATCCCTCTGGTGGCGAAACTTAAGTTCCGTGCTGACTAAATGTTTCTGTAGGTGGTCTGAATTTGTAACCACCACCACCTGGTCCGCGCGATTTGTATAATGTGTTATATTGCAATCAGTAGATCCATTAGTAATATATAGTTGCGTTTCGTATGCAATTAAAAATAATGCATTAACTGAATGTTTGCTGGTTTGCTATTCCAAGGAGATTTCAGAACACAGTTGTAGAGTAAAGCGTAAACTCTGAGCGTACAACATGCAATACTGGACCGATCGCGCTCTTCGTCTCTTTTAAGTGTAGCCTGCAGTGTCAGCATGGTACCACTGTTCTTTCCTTTGGCAGAACACGGCTTCTTGTTATGGTTCGATCTCTGTAGTCTAGTAAGTGGCTTCATGCATTATTCAGCTAGGATTGACGGAGCAGTGCAAAGCATAGCGCTAGTCCATGCATACAAGCATGCAAATCGCTAACCAGTTATAGTGTCGGTAACAGAAACCTTTGCGCGAATAGGAAGGCATGCTGAGTACAGAGAATACGTGGTTTATTGCCCTTGGCCGCTTCACAAGTTCGCGCAAGTGAGCTAGATTTTGTCGCGCACCTGTCCAAGCTATCTATTGAGGCTTCCAATCAAAGGGAGTACCGCCATTATCTCCCACACGTGCGCTTTAAGTCTGTTCGCTCATGGACGTAGGTACGTGAACAGTATTGCTTCATCCACTTTGTTTTTCTGGATGCTATTGACGGGAGTGTTGCACAAGAGCCTCATACTGAGGCAGACGCAGGGCGGCATGAATGGAATGTTGAAAGGGCAGCGATCGATAGAGCGAGTCTCTGACATTTCGGTGCCCTGATACCCTATTTCATAAACACCCATTTTTTTAATCGAATACAGTTGGTCTCGTGGCATGGGGGAGTGTGGGTGGATAACAGAACAACGGCTTTCAGGTGTCCGCCGAAAGTGATTGGCCGTCAGGATTCACAGTGATTGCACCTCAGCTTTTAATGATTGCCGCAGTCACTGGCTCACCGGTGCATGCGACGACGGCCGAAGCGGCAGTCCTGTGATTTCTTTGCCCGACCACTCACTGCTTTCGTCTGATGCTTACGTCATCCCCATGCTGAGCTGAATGAATTAGATAAGGGATCCTCATGGAATCCAGAATCTACGACATTGCCCTAATGACCTCTACAGCAAGTCGAATGTGGTGAGGCAAGTTGAGCCATGAGCGCTGAGCAACAACCGCGGTTCTAGAATACAGTCTAGTCGCTTCGCTGACACGAAAAATACCAAGGGCGTAGGATACATACCACAGACAGAGTCAGAACACTGCACTTGGCCTTATTTTTATCCCACGGGATGCTTCTGCATCGGCTGATGTTTCCAGCAGCAATAATGTTAACCTATTATGAATAGGGGCGTTCATTAGTAGGGATAGTTAAACTTACCGTAACAAACACCCATGGTCACTGACATGGTTTCGATGTTAGGCGCGAATGCTGACAGCACAAATCCCATCCAAGAAAAAATGCCGCCTATCAGCGTGAGGTTGTACACGGATGTCCGCTTCTGTAGAACGGCGAGTATAAGGCCTAAAAGCAAAAGGCAAGGCTTGGCGTTAAGTTCGCTTTTAAGAGCTGCACAGAAATCATTATGATTCTAAGAGCATTTTAAAATGCCTGCAGTATGTTTGTTTTGTAGTGTAATTTATATAGCACGTCTAGAAAACCTTAGTACAAAAAGTGCTAGACTTACCGATATTTGTTTTTCTGGGTACTATTCGAAACAAGACGGGCTCGTGGTTTTCCTTAAGCGGATAACCTACTAGTGGGATAATGTAGCCTTCTTTGACTCAAACGTATATCCAATAGTGTTATAGATGATGTTTCCTCCTCTGCACATATTCATTCCTCTGCAAAACGGCGTTAAACTACACTCGACACTGCATGATCACTTTTATTAACATTTTCCAAACCCAGTTTGGAGGCATTTATAGAGTATAAAAACAGCCAGCAATCAATTTCGTCGCTTCCACCAGCGTTGGCACAAGAGGGAACACTTACCCGATTATAGGCATACTTTTAGGGACAGAGGTTTCAAACGTAATTTTAACATCACGATTACAATCAATAATTCGAAGATCGTCCCATGGTAGGCTCCTGATCTGTAGAAATTAACCAACAATAACGGGCACCATTCGTCTTCTATGACGTCTTGCATATGAGTTGTGAGTCACAAAAAACTTAAGACGCAAAATTTCGATGCTCTTCAGAAACTGTAAAAATTTTTGTCAATATCTCAATAAAAATATCTGAGGTGACAATTTCTGCTAGACTTCTTCGTCATTGTGGCGCCTTTGTGTTTTGTAAAGGTGGGTGGAGCTTTCCATGAGATCACTAAAATCCAATTTTGTATTAGTAGACATTAGCAAGTAAGTCATGGTGACATGCACACCCTACTTGGATGCTAATCACGCTCAGCGCCTACGTCTGCATTAGTGCGGCGTAAATAATAGTCACAAGATTGAAAATAGGCATTGGCGGCACACATGTGCTTCTGTTGTCTACTTCGCAGTCTTCACATATCCTGAAATGTTATACATATCCTGACACTGGACAAAACTTCACCCGAGAGGTTATCGCTGAAAATGTTACGCTAGCCTTCATTCTCAACGCATTGGGCTCGTTATAAAAATAAAGGCAGTATGAGCTTGTAAAATACTGTTAAACATCAATTCGTTTCATTCGTTCACGTGTGCATATGAAAAACACATTATCGTTCTTGTCCGCACCAGGGCGTTTCATCTTAGTGAAACAATGCAGTGGATATGCATGTGACCCAATCCTTAGCACCTTTATCAGCACCCCTTAATATGCATGTACATTGAACCCAAAGCTTTCATTTTGGTTATATTGTCAAGGGATATGAAAAGGGATATTTGTCGTATTCATTGATATGTATGCATAAATAAAAGAAGAAATCTGGTTGGAAAAAGTGTAGCCTTTTTGTTTCCTTCAACCTGATCCGATTGTACAATAGTTAAATTAATCATCACCAGCCAGACTATAACCGACAGCAGGGCGAAGGGGTCTCACATTTTTCTCCAATTAACAAGGCCCTGTGCTAGCTGCATCCACTTGACCCTTCTGAACGTCTTAACTTCATCCACCCATCTAAGTTTCTGCCGCCCCCTCCTACGCTTTCTTTCCCATGGAATCTAATTGGTTACTCTCAGAGACCATCGATTATCCTCTCTTAGCACTACATTCCCTGCCAATGCTAACTTCGTTTTCTTGATTTCGACTGGAATGTGAGTAACTCGAGTAATGTCTCTGACCCACTCGGTGCGCTTCCTATCTCTTAACGCTACAAGTACCATTTTCGTATCTATAGCACTCTACGTTGTCCGTTTAAATGGTCCAAATAGACCAGCGAAAACTTTTATTATACTCCTGTCAGAGAGCGTTCAAAATAATTAAAAATGAGTTGTTTTTGTTTGTTATTTTTACTTCATCCTTCACATATGCCAGGACGATGCCTTACCAATCACGTGGGAGACGATGCAATGAACGCTGGCCGGCCAAGAAGCTTCCTCGCGGGAGATACGGTAGTGCTCCATGTACACCACATAAAAGAAGCCGTAATTAGATACTCCTACGGTGCTCAGGAAGGCGGCGCACGCCGTTATGAGGGGCACACTCCAGAGCCAGTCCAATCGGTGCGTACGTGTGATGGTGGGTGCCATCGATGGCGACGCAGTGCTCATTCTCTGGCTTTACCCTGAAGCTGGGGGGAGTGTATCTGGATGAGACAAGTAGTCTGCGTTGCAATACTCAGCCCTATATTTCAGCCGAGGTGTCTGCAGCCTTGGACTTTTTAACAATGGCACGTATCTCACTAGGACAGCCGCCAGAGGTAGTACGCAAGCACCAGCAGTTTACATCCGGTGCATTTCTAAAAATTCACGCATTTAATTTGGGCAAAATTGCACAGCCCATCAATGAATAACGGAAAAAAAGAGCAAGAACAGAAAAAAATTATGTTTGTAAAACCATGCTAGCGGAAGGGATCACACTAGAAATCTGAGCAAGCAATGGAAAGCAGGGGACCCGTGGGGCAGAACTCTACGTTAAATAATTACTTATATATTACGAAATATGTCCTGTTTAAATACCTGAATAATGATTTTGAGCTTCTTTTACAGACACACAATGGGACTTGATTAGGTTTAAGCAGAAAATATTACAAAAGCAGGTAAAGTTTACAAATAAACAACTCACTACATAAATGGCAATAACAATATACAGTTTGCAACGTAATAAGCCCATGGAACTTACAAAGAACAATGAGGTACAAGAAAAAAAATTTGTACAACACAAGCGAGGACATGTAGAAAAAAAAAAGATTTCATATTCAAATATTCAAATACAGCCATGAGGCATAGCACAAATTCAGACATATGTGCACTAGTTCATGGTGGCGTAATCAGACCTGGCTAAACAGTTCCTGTCAGCGACAAGTGAAGAAAGAGAACATATACATCTTTCTTGGAGCAAAAGTAAGCAATCAGAAGTTACTATGGTAGTTTCGAGTGCTTCTGGCAAGTTGCGAAATTAAAGATTGAGATGAATAAGTTCTGGTTTGCTGTTTACTAACGGAGGAAGAAATTCTAGACGAAAGTTTCTTCGCCGATTTTAAAGGCGTGGTGTGTCGTTAGTTTGAGTTAATTCCGTAGAGGAACCGGAGTTGAAAATTTCGAGTGCACGAACCTTATAGCTTTCAATTTGCGCTTTTTCCAGCTCTTTTATATTTGATGTACTACACGGGTCCCAAACTATGCTCGCGTATTCAAGCTTAGGCCTGATTAAAAAAATATAGCTTAGACGTTTTACGTCAGATGGATAATTACGGAGCTTACAGATTTGTAAATGCTGCTGTGCGGACATTGCCGATATGTGCATTTAGGATAGATTATTTGTAATTGTCGCGTCAGGATATTTGACAGCAGGGACGTCTACTAGATCTGAAAAGTTGAATGTGTAAATGTTTTTTTGTTGGATGTTGTTTACGTTTATACGAAAGAACACAGCTTTCTCCTGATTAAACGCAATGTCCCAATGCCTGCATGAGTTTAGAAACGTGCCAAGGCTGGCGTTAAGGTCACATTGATCTTAACTTGTACTGATTTCCTAAAACAGTATGCACGCGTCGGCATACAACCAGATCTGATAACCAGTACACAATTCATCTACAATGTCATCAATATATAAGAAAAAAATTCTAGAGGGAACTTTGCACCACTAAAGTGCGATGAGGCGAAATAGTGCGGTAGACCAAAGCTCTTCACTACACCACCTCTATCTCCCTCTCTTCTTTCACTCTCACCTTCTTTCGTTCCTTTACGGCATGGCACATGTGTCTGCGAAGAAGTGTGACAGATACTGCACCTTTTATATCCTGTAAATCAATTTGAAATGCCGCTGATGCCTGCTGCACTAACGCCTACTAGACATCTGTGTCTGCTTCTGTTTGCTGTGTAGTGCGGCGTTTTCTGAGGAAGCGCCAAATGAGAGGCGCCGTATGGACGTCAGTATCGGACGCCCGGCGGTGTCACCTTCGTCTATGCATGAATCGCCTAGTAACGCCATGACCAGTCGTGACGGTACATGGCACCACCTTTGCCGAACACAACCAGCATAATATTGATCGCAATAAAGTTTTCCGGCATTCTATAATTCGTTTACAGGAAATTAAAGGCCCAGTATCGGTCACTCGCGGAATCATAGAGCGTTTGACCATCAGGGCGTGGCACAACAATGTAAAAAACATGATCCATTGTTTCCGGCTGCTTACAGATTAAACAATGTGCTCCCCAGTGTAAAAAAAAGCCCCTTCCCTCCAAAAACATTTTACTGGAAATTCTCCGGTATGTAAATTAAAAAAAGAAAGGTCTTAGATCCTGGCAGAACTTGCATTTTCTTTACTCTCTTTTATACATCTGGGCCAGGGCCTCCACTGTATATGGCCCTGTACAAAGGTTCTGGGAAGACAATATCACACAGATCGCAGTACAACTTTTTCCCCTTCACAGCAAGCAAATACTCCAAAGAAAAACGCGCAGAAAAAAATCTAACACTCTCGATGACCTCCCTGTAATATCCATAAATCTCACACGCTACTTCTTCGGTGAAGATAACAAACTCAGGCAGCAGACGCTGCAGCCTAACACGGCACAGCGAACTACAGCGTTGTCCTTGTGTTTGTGTGTGCTTCTTCCGTTTTGTTTTACTACCTGCTCTGCTGCCTTCTCCCAAGATGTCTGACCAACTAGCTAAACGTTCAACTCTCTTATTGCAGGTCCCCAGCACAGCAGTCTCAGACACAGGAACTCAAGATCAAGAAGATATTCAATTAAGGAGGCTTTTATTTTCTTTTTTTTTACTTTAGCGGCCTCACTGCCACTTCTCGAGGGTTTGAATTTTCTGTGAGCATTATAGGAGGGTGGAAAAAAAAAAAAACATCCTTACTAATGTCTTTAGCAGACAAGCCACAGTTATGGATATGTAAGATGGTATTGAAGCGATAACATTTGAGATAATGGGATTTAATTACAACACGTCGGTGGTTAAGGTTAATTATTGTCAGATATTTTTCTTGTCCTAGTCCTTGTTTACTGCCTCGAGTAGACTTATTTCGTGAAAGCGTGTGCTGCAAGACGGGGCAAATATGCATTTCGAGGTTATAAATGACTCCTTCTTGCCGGAGATTGTATGCGTATCTTTGGCGGAGACTGCTTTCCCCCGCTTTTTTTACAAGCGGTACCTTATCGTCCTGTTCGGTGTTTCATATGTAGGCCTTGTTGTCAGGGCAAAACTTAGTAGAAATCATAGACACTTTGTCATCTTGAATATGGTTGGGTTTTGATCTGTCTCGTATCTTTTTTTTTTTTTAGCTCTGGTTTTGCAGGAGAAGTCCTCACCCACAGAAAACGGGCTGCATTTAAGTTTGAATAGTTTTTATTTATATTTTCTGTCTTTTGTCGTGGTTTCATTAACTATAATATAACTTGCCTAAGTTTGTCGTTTTCTGTGCGTGCGTTGATCGTTAACAGTTGCATGGATGCAGAGCTATTGCGTAGAGCTTCAGCCCGATGTGCCGAGTGCTCAGTGATCTAAGACTTTTGCGGGTGGGCCTCAAGCAAACTACTGTATACTGTATCATAGTGTGTATATATATATATATATATATATATATATATATATATATATATATATATATATATATATATATATATATATATATATATTTTTACCTACCCTGTCCTTTCTCCCTCTCGCTCAGTTCTTTCATTTCCTCTACTACAGAAAACATTGTATGAGGCAAGAACCTCACATTTTCTCGCACAATCTCACTCAACTTCCATAAGAAACCCCATACAGGTCGCTTATAATTGCGTGCGGTCACATAGTTCCTTTCAAATTATTATAAATTGTGTACGATAGTTTATTATAATGATGCCAACCATATGAGAGTCTATGCGATTAGATGAGATTTTGTGAGGTTATTGCCTCGTATAAATCTTCGTTTTTCAGTAGGGAAGTACTTCCTCGCTATCGCTTTATTTCCGCCGCCCCTGTTCAGGTTCTTCAGATATCAGATAGCAAATACCGGGGCTGGCAAACATCTTTTCCTTCCTTTTGTATATACAATACATAACCAGTACAATAACAATGATTAAATCTTTCTAATTGAATTTCTTATGCATAAGAGCATTTTTTATCATGTTTCCACAGACGGTGCTTTGCAGCATTTTTCTAGTTTCATTAGTTACTGCTGTTGGCCGAAAGCCATTAAGTTCGATTGCCTGCTACGATCTTCTCAATCATCGTTTTTTTTTTTTTTGCTACGATTTGAAAGAGGCTGTTCATATAGCGAAGCTGATCCAATATAGGAATCAACATTTACTTCTAAGGCCGATAGGGCATCTATTTTCATCTTTATATTAATATTTTTGTTTTTTCTTGGTTTCTTTGATGTAAGTTGCAATATTGTTCAATTGTATACAGCCTGTGCCATGTCGGGACCAGACCTAACTTCAACATCTTTGGAAACTAACATTAATTTTCTTAGGAACACAGCATATTCAAACAACAGGGAACAGAGGTGCGGGCACGGTAGTACGATTAGAAAGGGCCGTTAGAGCGAGTGTATTTTTCGTAACGTTTTCTCACCTGCGGAACAAAGAGAAGCGGGTTGGAGCGGTACATCTAAGAATCGTTAGGAGATGCTCAAATCGCAAAGAATATAGGAATTTTCTTGCATTTCGCGTGTATTGAAATGTGCCCTCCAAAGCCGGGATGTAATGAAGCTTTATCATGTCGAACACATCACAACAGATAAACACCACAGCATGCAATAAAACAGGAAAATATTACTACGCCTTACTTGCGTTTCAACATATATCTTCCGTGCTCGGAATGTTACACGCAAATTGACCTTGAGTGCTACGAAGTGATACGTAGGCGCTTCGCTCGCCCTCACCAAAAGCTCGAATGCAAGTGCATAGTGGAAAACAGTAACGTAAATTCCGCATCATTACTTAAGCGCACTTGTCTTGTATATCATAAAGGCCAGCTTTACGGTGTTCTTATAGCCAAGTTAGTAACGTTTAGTTCATAGATAGCAACTGGTTGTTCATGCCGTACGGTATTCAGGAAAAAAAGAACGGCAGAGCTTTAGCTATTCTGTGTAAAAACAAAACTTCTGTTAAGCAACATTCTCAAAACTTATGCCCGGCGATCTATATCGACGGGGTGATAGACTCGGTCTGGCGTCTATATTGAATAGTAGAAGTCCTCGGTCCATCGTTTATGGCGATACGCCCAGTAGAAAGAAAGATACAGATCATTTTCTGTCGCCACAAAAGAATTTCTGTGCGATGCTCGACAGTAAGCTGTTACTATGGATCTAACCCTGGCCGCTGTTGCTACCTTTCAACGGCAATCGCGCGCATTTTCTCTGCGCTGTCACAGCAATCTGAGCTCAACGTTGTTTATACGAATCCGGGGCCGCGACAACTATGGTCAACATTGATATCCCAAAGACTCTCGGCAAGTAACAGATCATTTGTTATTACTTCTAAAACATGCACATTTAAAAAAAGTGGGCATATTAAAAGAGAGTGACATAAAAACTTCGCCTCACCTTATCCAAGCTAGATCGCTGGAATGTTATTGAAAGTCATGTTTTATGGCTTCAGGTTGGTAGGCCGATCACGCGTTCACGCTTAGCTTGCAAGCACAGGTGAGGCAGAATGCATTCGTCGTGGACAGTGTCATGGATCGAATGAGTTCATGGCGTCCCCACACACGTCAGGTCTTTCCCCGAAAAACAATTCTAAAGTTTATTCTTTATTTATTCTTTTTTTTCACATAAGAAAACAGATGTGCAGCGTAGGCTTTCCATCCTCTGGTCAGTTTGCTGTTGCGCAGTGCGCAGTAACCTAGGACGCACGGTCAGTAGCATCGCTCTAACACGAAGCCCACCATTCATGCATCTCTGACAAACTTGCGAGCCGCATCAAAATAGAATAAAAAAAAACTAAATATTTAAAAATCAGAGGTTGTTGTTCCTGCAGACCTGCAGCTGGTGTGGACTGCCGAAGCCTGATGGTCGTGTCGGATAAGAAAAATGGACAATGTATCGCGCTGAAAAACCATCCAAAATTCAAAATACTTGTGCTGTTTTTCCACGAGATGCTGATATCTAAGGTTAGGGCTCTTATTTTACTTGCGGCCAAGAAATACGCATGGTGGCGACACTTTACGTTAATATGGCGCGCGGAGGTGACGAACAAGAAAACTTTATTATTGGCACAATTATCTATTACAAAGTAAAGTTGCTTACGAGAGTGCTCGCTCTTCTTTCGTTGCCAGCGACATTGAACGCTGCTTCTTTGGCCACAACCTGAGTACGCAGACCTCAAATTAGGCTATGATGTGCTACCGTGACGTTAGTCTCCTTTGTCGCCAGTGTCCACTGGAGCGTCCACGGCATGAAATTAAAGAAAAATTTTGTGTCCACCAGGAATCGAACCGCTATACTCTCGGACACAGATGGGCGAGTCACTAATGATCGCCTGTCTCGTGAGAAACGAATCATAATTCTCCTTGTCTAGCTTCAGGATGACAGTAGGAATAAAAATGACTATGCATTTAGTGATATTCATATTGATCTTAGTAGCGATGGCAGTCATAATGCATTTAGTTTATAATAGAGATAGTAGCTGTCGTGATCATAATGATGACGATGATGGTGATTAAGAGAGAGATGAAAACGACGCTGCAGTTAATGAAAAGTCCTGTAAAATAGGTTTCGGCAATTTCGCTCTAGTAGGAATTTAAGCACAGTCTTGTAATATTTTGCTTTTATTGAGCAAACTATGAAGTGCAGTTTTACACGAAGCATATGAGGTTCGTATGGCCTAAAAGCTGTCGCCACCGTTGTCGTAGCCCACACTGGGAAAATCGGCACCGTATAAAATACGCACACGATGTCAAGTCAGAAAGTTCATGCAACCCTCTTTTGTGCAGCGTTCATGATGATGCCATACCATTTCGTTTCCGGTTTAGTACGTTTATTTTAGACAAGTTAGAGGTTATATATAATTTGCATGTGGTTTCTGGAGCGAATATTGTAAAAGGGAAGCTCAGTGTCATTTTTAAATCAGACATTTATGGCATGAATGTTTTCATTATGTTAAAGCGAAAAGTAATAAAGTTCCGTGTCTTCAGAGCCCTTCTGCACCCGTACTAGAGTCTGTTTGAATTTCGCAAAATTTACAACAATTCCCAGATTCTTCCAGAGAGAGAGAGAGCGATATTTTTAATGAAAAAACACAAAATTTTGCGGGCGCTTAGATTTCGCTGGCATGCTACTCTGTGTAGGAAGGGGAATTCGGGACGGAAAGATTGGAAAAGAATGATGAAGAAAATAATAGAGTTGAAGGGGGAGATAAAATACGGTCAATAGATACATGTTAAGGTGCATCGTAGAGTAATGATATAAAATGAAATAATGAAATGCATTATTCGACAGATATGCTTATAGAGTTCACGTACAGCTTGAAAAATGCCCGAGGAAAGCATTCAAGATAAATTTAGAGTGTGTCAAGGAGTCCAATGTTTTTAAAATATGTAAATAAAATGTTCAACGCGAGTCTGTGTTGCCTAGGGCAGGCTAAATGGCATAAAACACTATTTATTACTAAAGGCAGTGGGCAGAGCTTCTGCATGCTATATTCATAGTTCGCACGCTCCACAGCGTACGCAGTGAACTCAAGTAGGATATGCTCCACAGTTTAAATACGTCACCCATTGCACGTCCTTTCATTTTTTTCATTGCCTTATTTAAACTTTCGATGGCATCCTCGCAAGACGTTTAACCATTTAGAAGTGAGTGTCTCGAACACGCTGCACATCTTCCATATGATTAGTACTTACTAGTTTTTGTAATTTAGTTGCAATATTTAGCAGCAACGGGTTCACTGTAATCAGCACTTTACGGCGCAAATCATTGGCCCCAATGTGAGGAAGCTGAGTGAGGAAAAGTAATGAGAATGTGTGCAAAATTTTCTTGTCTCTTGTTCCTTAATACGCGTTGAGACGCAAATGCCGCTGTGTTGCGGTGTGAAGTCGCCTATGAGGCTGATAGGGGATGGCCTTGTAACGCGCTGCAATTTTTTTTAACGGAGTTTCGTCTGAGCCATAAGTGTCTAGAGGACGAGCTACAATTTTGCATATACAACGAACCCTCTAAAATGAAAATTAGGAAAGTTATTACGATATTTAAGTAATTATCGAAATGAAACAGTCTGCCTCTTACTTAGTGCCAGTTATACATTAACTGGAGTTTTCAGTTTTTACAAATTATTTGCACCCTCTAAACCACATGTAAACTCGTATTGACCAACCACCTTCATGTGGCGCTACTCTTCCCGACGTTCATATCAAACTTTGGTACAACCACTTGTCTTGCATCGTTTTTTTTTTCTTTTGGGCTGCGTCGCCGGCCGTCTCCTGCAGGGACGTCTCTTTACCGCTAGTTTTGAAACACATTTGATGGCAGCTTCTGGCCTGTCACGCCACAGATGCCTTAGGATGCTCAGACACCGATAGGTAGTCGGCCCAGGAGCGTCGTTCATGCTTACATTGATGACAATGTGTCTTTGTGCGCTCTGGAAGAAAGCTCTTTGCGTGTTTAGATACATGCGTTCAAATATATTATGATGTAAATACTTTATATACGTGGATGATTGCCTCCTGTTTCTATATCTGAACAGTCTTCAGTAAAGTGTCTTTACTGTGTCTAGTGTCTTAGAGGCTTTAATTAGGTCTTCCAATGGGATTCGGTTAAATGCGCTTCCGGTGGACGAAACTGCCCAGTTTTTAGGATTGTTTCCCTGAATCATGGACTAGCGCATATGCTGATCCTGTATGCCGCGATTGAAAACGAGGTGCTTCAGCTCTTTCGATGTCACTAAAACTTCGCTTACTGATGGACGGTCTACGTGCGTCATTGCAACAGTTGTAACCGCATGACATAAAACCCAGTCTTCTAGAGCAAGGAAACAGTTTGACCGGGTTACACTTCTCCCATGAAACGGTGACTGCGGTGGTCGAAGTAATGATAAGTGAGCCTAATGATAAGTGGCTTTAGTGGCGCCAAAGCTACTCAAGAAAGGCAGAAACAGTCGCAATTCTCAATAAACAAAGTGTAATCCACTACCTCAAAAAGGTGGCGCAGAAGACGCCTGGGGTACTCGTGATAAGCTGTTGCGGCTATGTTCCGCAGCCTCGGAAAGGAAGAGTTCGTACAGCAGCAAAATACTACCAAGATAAGTATTGTCACATGCAGAACTGGGGCCGTGCGTACCGTTCTACTTGAATGCAGCAAAGTATATATAGGCGAAACGTGGTGCGTGAGCGACCATATAGGATAGCGCCGTAGAGTTGCACACAAAAATGGAATGGGTAAGCATTCAAAGAGTTGTGCAGATTGTTTCTCGGCATCTGATCCTACGTCTTTCTAGCGCGTGGGAGCGCAGACAAAGGAGAGAGTAATTATTGATTCCTTTCAAATTCACGAGGCGGACGACATGTTTGTTAGCATCCTTTCCCTGACTTTGCCAGTCACAAAGATTGCTTATCTTTGCGGTAGCGTGCCACACAGGAAGAGCCAAGGAGGAAGCTTTTTTGAATTTCAAGGCATCTTCGCGAATGTTATTAGGCAGGTGCACATCTTCCCCTAAAAGCACCAGTATAGAACAGTAGGGCCAAACTTAAAAGCAAATTTGATGTGCTGTGGCGAAGCTAAGTTTATTACGTGGAAAAGCCCGTTTTAGAGGTGTGCTATTCTCGAACATTGCGAAAGAGTGGCACTGGATCAGTTTAGCTCATGTGGCGCCAAAATAGACAGCGCGCGGTAAGATAGAAAGGATAGGCGCAATTTGCTACTGTTTATTCACAGCGGATAGAAGTGAATATAAGGCATAATGATCGATA
The DNA here is from genome assembly GCF_055883805.1 of Amblyomma maculatum. NCBI lineage: Eukaryota > Metazoa > Arthropoda > Arachnida > Ixodida > Ixodidae > Amblyomma > Amblyomma maculatum. The sequence continues at coordinate 69,302,057 of NC_139346.1, forward strand.
TTGGGAGGGGGGACGAAAACATTCACACGAGGTTTAGGTTTCCGATCAGAGCACGCAATGTAAACACGCGCGTCTCTAACCATGTTTTATCTATAAAAATCTTTCATTATTTTCAATTGCAATATATATTGTGCTTGCACAGTCATTTCATTTTTCCTATAGGGTGCCTTAAGTAATTTCCAAGCTATCGTATTTTTAGCCCTGTTTATGTTATTTTTTTTTACTGCAGCTTGCTTCGTAACCGTTTTTGTGTTTTCGCCTGCAGTCTTTACAATGGTGTAGTAAATGGTATAGTGTCTCATCCTTCAAATCGCGCTTATGTTCTGCTAGAAGATCATTATTATATCGACCAGTCTGGCAGGTGTACATTTTCTGGCATGTTAAAGGTGTCTGATACACAACGCCGAAGCACACTTCACGAACGGAACTGCATGCTTTTTCTCAAATTCATTATTTTTCCTCTTGTAGGGGTCAGTTTCACAACACAGGGAAGAATATTGTTTGGGGTGAAAAACATTATAGGTACTTTTTGCCTTGCTGCAATGTGTTTCAAATTATGACTTACCTTATAAGTATAAGGAACCGCGACTGATCTAATTTTTATTAGCATAAGGAATCCCGACTGGTCTAATTATCAGTTTGATGGATTCGCCTTAAGTGCTTTTGTGATGCCTACCTTCGCTGGATCATGGAAAAAGCAAGAGAGTTCCAGAAACCCATCTACTTCTGCTTTATTGATTATGCAAAAGCGTTTGACTGCGTAGATCACAGCAGATTGTGGCAAACTCTCCAAGAGATGGGAGTTCCAATTCACCTCATCTGTCTCCTCAGGAACCTGTATGAAGGGCAAGAGGCCACAGTCAGAACTGGGCATGGTCTTGCTGTTTGGTTTCCGATCGAGAAAGAAGTGAGGCAAGGCTGCATACTGTCGCCCTGCCTATTTAACCTATATGCAGAGGGCATCATGAGGAAGGCCAGTCTGGACGAGTTTTCAGCTGGAGTGAAGATTGCTGGAAAACGTATCAACAACCTTAGATATGCGGATGATACCACTTTAATGGCAGAAAGTGAAGTGCAACTCGCGTGCAAGAAGAGAGTGAGAAGTTTGGGCTTAAACTGAACATTAAAAAGACAAAGATCATGGCGTCTTGCCCTATCAAGTCCTGGAGCATCAATGGACAAGAAGTGGAAGCTGTGACAGATTTTCTGTTCTTGGGCTCCAAGATTACCTCGGAAGAAAACTGCAGCCATAAAATTAGGAGGCACCTGCTTCTGGGAAAGAGAGCAATGGTCAGCCTTGACCGCCTTGTAAAGAGCAGAGACATTAGTCTGCCTACCAAGATCCGTGTAACTCGTGCTAGGGTCTTTCCACTTGTGATGTATGGATGCGAGAGTTGGACTGTGAAGAAGGCTGACCGCCGAAGAATTGACGCATTTGAATTGTGGTGCTGGCGAAGACTCTTGAGAGTTCCTTGGACTGCCAGGAGATCAAATCAGTCGATATTGTCGACCATAAACCCTGACTGCTCATTGGAGGGTCAAATTCTAAAGTTAAAGCTAAGCTACTTTGGTCATCTGATGAGAAGAGAGGAGTCGCTGGAGAAAGATTTGATGTTGGGAAAGGTTGAGGGTCGCCGGAGAAGGGGTAGGCAGCGAACGCGATGGTCAGATGGCATCCTCGAGGCATTGCAGATGAAGCTATGTGATGTTAGGAAGATGGTGAGAGACCGGAAAGCGTGGCGTGACATGATCCATAGGGTCACGAAAAGTCGGACACGACTGAACGACTGAACTGAACTGAATCTTTTCTCACCTCTTTCGGTAAGGCTTCAGCCACTGCGCTTATAATCGAAGTTGGATACTCTGCCTATCCCAACTTCTGAGTTGGTGCCTGAAAATTATCCTCTGTTTTATAGCATAATGGCTTTTCCAGTGAGGTGTCAAGGCCCAATTCAGCAATCACGCGCTGAACAGTATTTGGACAAGCAGACGCACCAGGCAATAACTCTTACATGCGAGGGCAATAAAAGCAGAAAACGCTTTCGTCATGCAGGGTTGTGGTAGTATTTAAAACCTGCGACCAATTGCAAATGGAAGTTCAGTGTGTAGTCCAAACAGTTCGCAATTAGTTTAAAATTAAACTTATTCCTCTCTCTGTGATAAACCGAGGCTCCCTGTATTCCTTAAAATAATTAAAAATTGTACACATGTCTAAGGGTCTATAGCAATTGAGCGTCGTCAAAGCTTCCGTCAAGGCTCTCTTCAATTCAGCTCCGAAGATATTACGAAGCACAGGACACAATACAAGATCCCCATTTTTGAAAAAAAAAAGCTTATCTTGATATATCTAATTACCCAAATGCGAATTTTGAAAATAATTTAAACCTAAAAGCTAATTTGGTGATCATTTTGCGTTGTCTATGGCAAAAAGTATAAGTTAATTTGGTATTCTTTTTTCTCACTCCTTCTTGAGCTAGCCAAGAACGTATCCTTTCGAAGTGTAAATAAGCTACGGTAGTGACGAAGCAATATGAAAATTGCTCTGAAAACACATCCCTTATTAACTGTACCTAGAAAATTAAGCGGGCGCTGTGTTGTAGTTCCGAGCATGCGACTAGAAATCATTGGCCTGGGTAAACATGTTAATAAAGCAGTTGCCATCTTGTAACGTGTAATTTTTTGCGCATTATCTGCCGTTACTGCTTGCTGCTCACTTGTGGCAGCGCAAAAAATTAGGCGCATTATGTAAGCTCCGCGCTAGTGTTGACACTGGCTTATTAACATAAAGAAGAAGGTGGAATGAAACAAAAAGCGAAAAAGGAACGATGAGCAGAATTCAAGGCAAGTGCATGTTAAGAGGGTTAAAAGAGCCAAATTAGGCATCTTTTCTTAACAGGCTACAAACGGCTGAATCTATCAACTAACAAGGAGGTTATATCTATTACTTCACGTTTCCTTCGTGATAACGGTTTTGTTTGGAAGCATTTTGTAGAGGAGGGCACTAAAGAAGGGCTCTCATTTTTGTTAGCAAAACAGCGTGCGGGGTGCGCGGCACAGTCAAAAAGACAGAGACACAGCACTGTTATGAAATATTTATAAACTGTCCCGGCTACTTTTCTCGATGTTTCTATTTTGTATTGGTCTTTATTATATGCCCAAGTCGCCGCTCGCGTAGTGAAGCCCCGACGCTAAGCTGAAATTATATTCATCTAGTCCTGGCGGACCCACATTCTTGATATGATATGCGGTCGTTTTGCAACAGTTTTGAGATTATAATTGGAGACACGTTGCGTGGCTTAGGACATCAGTAAAGCTGCTGCCAGTATTAATTGCCATTTGCGCGGCATGCAACGAGATTGGCAACCTGCTGTGAAGTTTTCCCTGCCGATCATATATTGTCTAAAGCAGAGCTCAGCGAAACGAGTAAGAAGTTTCTAGGTCGTCCGCAACGCTTTTTTTTTTCCTGTTACCTGTATTCTCTTACCGGTATGAACATTAGCACTCTGTCCAAGCCACGCTTTATTTGTGGTCAGCTAACCGAGCTGCGTGGAGAAATATCAGTAGAGAAACATTGTCAGCTGTATCAGTGGTTTTGATGGCCTCGAACAAGCCTGCGTGTTTGTAGCAGCCTAGCGGGCCACGAAATCAGTTTCAAGGGTCACGGTACCGCAATTCATGCGGTGCCAGGGCACTGCATATTGCTTACGGCCGTCGTGGGAAGACCGAAAAGAAAAATCAGGAGTAGAATAACCAGAGGCTGAAAGAAATTCAGTTCTGTGCGACTTTAGGGGAAGAGACGACTTTACGCGTGTACCCTTTTACTGCCTATGATTGGCGAATTATGAAAATATAAAGGCTGTCTTCGTCTTACTTTCATTGTTTTCTTACAAAGGCTTCTTTTGAAATAGTTGCGTAGCTTAAGAGTGAGCAGGCAGACCAATCATTTCGCAAGATTGAAAATAAAAAACTTCTAAAACCGGTTTTGCCACATATTCAGCATAGCTTCGTCGTACCACTTTAGATTGCTTGTATGGTTAGCCTTGCTACTTTATACAGGTGTTGTTGGCGGAATCTGTAAGCCTAGCTAATAACTAACGACCTCCAGGTATAGCCTACAGAAGTAGGATTTATTGGGAATTCCCAGTTTAGATGTTCCCCACTCGTTCGCATGCGCATATAGGAAGAACACAATACTCGGGAAGAATGTCACCTGGGGCTCCATGCACTCTTGGCCGCTTCCACGCTCGTTCGCTCCACGCTTCCAATATCTCCGACTGCCGCCATCGCCCTTTGCTGCGCTCCCACGCCGCCTCCTTCCAAACATGATCGAGGGCAAAGATCGTGGCGCCAGCTGAGTCCTCTCCTCTTCCGCCGTTTCTTCGACTGGGCAGAAGTGGAAGTCGGCTATGCAGGTCAATGAGGCAGAATAACTTTGCAAGTTCACGGTGCGCAATCACGTGACACAAGGGTGACGCAGCCTATACGTCACGTACATGTGTCTTGTGGAAATATTTTCTGGCTATTTTTTCCCTTGAGGGAGGCGAACTGCTCAGTCAAAAGACGTGATGCAGGGGAACGTAGAGTAAGTGCCGACGTTTTTTTTTTCTGGTTGTTTGTCGGGGTGGCAGAACTCCAAAGCGACGCAGGGACTCGGAGTCATGACTCTGCTTCGCAGCGCGCTGCAAGGATTGTGCGTTGGCTTCCCTTATTGGAATGAAAACGTGCAAGAGTGTGACCGTACGCGGGGCCACAAATATAATGAGCATGTGTACACAAGCACGCCCACTAAGATGCAGTTTTGTAGTGGTGAAAAATAAATAAATGTCAAGACTGACAGCACCTTCTAAGGGCCCATAAATATCGATCTTTGGAATTAAGCTGCGAAATTATACAAGATTTGTTTAGCTAACGGAGATAGTTTTTCGTCGTTATAGGTGTTTTCCATAACAGGCGTAACATATACGCAAAAGCGGCCGATTCACCCAAGCACGCACGCAAAGCAGCAGTCAAATCTTTAGTGATTTCTGAGCTGCCGCTCAGACCAACGTAGCCCATACCTTACTGCTAGGCAAAAAATTTAAAGGAAGGAAACCAGTGTGCATACCACTGTGTGCTAGTTGGCTTTGTGCTTTGCCGAGGGCAGCTCTAAGCAGTCACTGGTTTGAAACTTTGAAACCGCGCTGTCTACGTTGGCTAGGCTGCCCTCTCCTCTTTTCAACCTTTCCGCACTGCTAGAAAGAACAACAACAAGAAAGCGTGCGTGCTGCTGTGTGCTTTGCTAGCAGGATGGCCTAGACGCTCCCACTCCTTCAGCTCGAAACCGCTCTTTGACGACCAAGCGCCTCCTTTCAATCTTTCCGCGCATTGTACTTGAGAGACATCTTGCTATACACCTCTCACTATCCCAAGTAGAATTAAACAAAATAATAAATAAAAAAATATTGGCAGGACCCGTAGGAGTGACATAGACTTTTTGTAACTTTTGTGTCACGTGATTCTCACTCGGGGCCTGCAAAAATATCCTCCTAGCCAAAGGGCTCGGGTTAAGCCTGCGGCAGCTATCTTGTGGGGGGCAGGAAGCGGCCTGCAAAGCGCTTGGGAGCACTGTTCGCCGTTGTTGCCAGTGAGTTTCAAGTGCTTAAAAACCTTTTTATGATGCAATAGTGTGGGTTATTAGGCGAGCCATACTGGACGTCTCCGAATCGATTTTAACCATTTGGATTTTTAAAAACCTTAACGATATCACACTACAGAAGCGTTTTTAGCTTTACACAATCATATAAAGGCTTATTTGCATGGAAAACACAACGACGTAAAGCAGCTCACGAAACACGCTATTCTTATTCATTTTGCTTTTCAAAACCTTAATTGCTTACCACTCTAAATATCGCTAAAATGACCAAAATTGTCAATTTGAAGAAATATTTGCGGCAAACTGACTTTTTGTGTTAGATACAAAGGCGTGAAAATATTAAAGGGACAGATTAGTGGAATATCGTTATCGAAGTTTTTCGGCGCAGTAAAATACTACTGTCTAAAGTGTTCGATTTCATAGCGATTTCGGTAGAAACAATGTATAAATTTTTTATGCAGAGTTTTTCGATCAGTGCATGCGCCCATTGTTAGGTAGTCCGATGCTGGAAAGCATGAGAAGCGACTGCTATAACAACTGGTGGTGGACAGAAATTACATATCGAAAACAAATATAAATTAAACTCACCAGACAGTAATTAGAAATTTTTAGCGTCAAGTAGCATACTTTTCCGTTTCAACACTCAAGGCTCTTACGACACAGTAAAGTACGTCTCGTGACCGAAAATATTATGGGGCATTATCGCCGCTTTTTTCACGACGGATGAATGGAATATAGGAGCGTCCCCTTTGAAACGAGGTGGTAGCAGTAGCTATCATGCTAATTTTTTCTCTTTATCTTAATTATTGTTTTCGATTGGTTAACTATACCGTCCTTCTATTTATTGAATTTTTATTTCTACTTTACTACCACTATGTAACTTTTCTGCTTTTAAGCTACCAATCTTCCAGTCGTTTTTTGCTAGCTTCCACCGCCGGTTTATTCACCCGGCCACTGGCATCTCAAAACCCAAGAGCTTCTGGAGGAGTGACTGCGCCTTTATCGACTTCCTGATGGACACCATTACATTCGAGTATAATATGGTCAATTGTTTCACTGGAGTTACAACATACAGCACATGCGTCATCTTCATTGTTAAATTTCTCTTTTTAGCTGCGTGTTCTAAGGCACACAGATCTAGCTTCAAAACGTAGGGCACTGCCTCTTGAGGTATAAAAAAAAAAGCTTCCTTCCCGATCTGCCTTTTCCACTTTCGGTAAAATTCCACACTATGTTTCTTTCCATCGAATTTATCCAATTTTTGCCTTCTGTGTTTTTAACCTGTTGCTTAATGCTCTTTATCTCTCCGTCCTTGTGACTAGCATACTAACTGGCTAGTTGCCTAATTCTTTTCCTCCCTTGTGAGCCAACGCTTTTTAGGTATAGGTATTTAAATGCTTCAGCTGCCCATCTGTTACGGTCCAATTTCCTCAGGCGTTCCTCATTTAATATTTTACTCTGAGCTTTCCGTACTTCGAAAGATGCCCAGCCCATATCTCCCTGTACCGCCTCATTTTTGGTTTTGCCATAAGCACCTAGTGCTAATCATCCGACGGCTCTCAGATTGATTTCTAATGTCGACTGCACCTCTGATTTTAGATACAATACCGCATCTCCCGAAAGTAAGCCCGGGTAACATAATTCCTTTCCAAATACCCCTCAAAAACTCTTACCTGTAGCATCCCGCCAATGCTCTATGCTTCATTATCCCGGAATTTCTTCGCCCTTTGGCCTTAAGTGATTGCTCACGCTTTTAAATGTATGCTAATCCTTGGTTTACCCATACCCCATAATATTTATATTCTGCTATTCTGGGTATTGCACGGCCTTGTATTTTAAGACCCTGATCAGTTGAGCCGTTGAAAGTCATCAGACCCGACTTAACGGCGCTAAAACTGAAGCCTAGAGCGTTCCATTCGTCTCCGCAATAGTTAACTAGAGTTGCAATTCTTCCAGACTCTCAGCTAGCAGCACAATATCGTCTGCATACATCAAACCGGGGAGGCGCTGCTCTACCGCCTTTCCACCTAATCTACATCACAGGTTAAAACATAGGCTACTTTCTTGTATCTTCCGTTCCAGGTTTATCATATAACGCATGAAAAGCAGCGGTGATAGAGGACAACCTTGTCTTAATCCTTTGCATTCCTTGACAACTTCCGTACTTCTTATCTCTTCCCATGTAATTTCTACTTTGTTATCCCGCTATATTTCCTGTAGGAACTCTGTTATCTCATAACCGATACCTTCTTCTTTTAATATGTTCCACAGGAGTTCCCTGCTTTCGTTGTCGTACGCCCCGTTTATGTCCAGGAAGGCCAAATACAAAGGTCTATTTTCCGCTCTAGATATTTCGATGCATTGGGTAAGTAAGAACAGGCTATCATTTAAGCGCCTAATAGCTCTAAAGCCGTTCTGAAATTCTCCGAGTATCTTGTTACTTTCTACCAATGCTTGCACCTTGACTTTCACCGCCTTCATGGCCAACCTGTACATAACCGATGTTATGGTAATCGGCCTGTAGGCTTTTATGTGCATCCTTTCTCCTTTCCCTATATAAATCAAATTCATTTTACTCTGCCGCCAGCTGTTCGAATTTGCTTATTCGTTATGACTGTTTCCAAAGCTTTTACCAACGTTTCCTTACTTCTTGGACCAAGTTCATTAATCAGCTTGATTGTAATTCCATCTATTCCCATAGATGTGTGTTTAGAAGTATTTTTTTCTGCCTTTTTCCTATTTGGATTGGTCAGTTGTAAACTGTTTTTTATTCTGCTATCTTGTGCTGCTTCCTGATTTGCGGAGATTACCCTATCGTCGCTCTTAAATGACTCGGATATAACTGATGCAATGTACTTCACTGCGTTGTCCCCTTCAAACAATTTCCCTCGTTATCTTGAATCCGGTCCTGCTTTCTTTGATTCTTTTTACCTAGCCAGCTTATATGGTTCCAGAAATTTCTTGGTCCACCTCTAGAGGCATCGTGTATGCCAGCCATCCAGCGATCGGTGGTCTGCTTTATTTTACTTTGGACGAGGGCCTGTACATTAAGTTTCGTTTGTCGATATGATTGCCATTTTTGGTCGATTTCCTCCTGCGATACCTGTGCTTTCTTTGCCTTTCGGTGTTCCCTTGAAGAGACCCGTCGTTGTTCAATGGCTTCCCTGATTTCCTTATTCCACAAGCTTCGTGGCTTTCTCTTTCCAATACAGTGGTTTGCTACTTTGAACTCCTTAATTTTCCACCTTATGAGTAGTTCTATCTGTTCATAATCCCAGTCTTCCATGGGGCTTTTGTCTATTGCTTCCTCTATGTCTGCTGCTATCTGCGCTATTTGATCGTCATTTAATTTTGCGTTTACTTTTTGTATAAGTTCCATTTCTCTTTTCATCAATGGTCGTCTGCTTTTGAGGAATTCTCACGTGATTTGTCCTTCGCATTTTGTTTCTCTATTTACTATAACAAGATCATGGCGTTCACAGAAATCTAGCATCTTCCCTTTACAATCCGTGTATCCATCCACATCGTCGATGTGGATGGATACAGCAGAGTAATATCGGCCCCGTCTCCAAACTGGCTTATATCGTCACTGAGACATTCAAAAAGATCCTTGTTAGCTTGCCTGCATTGGTGTCCTGTTCCTAAATAAACTACCTCTAGCCATGTCCTTATGCCCGCAATTGTTCCTGATACCCAGATGCTCTTTACAAGTTGACTTTATTCTTTGCAAATTTATTGCCGTGTGTATCAAAATACCTACCCCTCCACCCTTTTTTTCCGTTCTCGTTTTGTGGCACCTTTCCCAGACGTACCCTTCTATAAACGGCGGATCTTCTATATCCCTAAGATGAGTCTCGCATAGAGCGTACACACCTATTTTGTGATCCTTCAACTGCTGTTCTGGCTCTAACCATTTCGCTCTTTGTCTACCTCCTTGCATGTTTATGTAGCTGATCGTAGTGCTAAACCTCTTTTTTTTTTGTACTGTAGTAATCCCGATCGCCATCAGCTCGCGCGCCAACCCGAAGAGGTAGACGAAGTGGAGCCGGAGCCTTGTTAGCACTGCACCGTTGATTCGAACGCTACCCTCGTCGCCTTAGTTTGCGGACGGTGCTTACGGTCTTGGTACCCCAAGAAACACCTTAAACTTGGTGGAGGTGCGGGGTACCGCTTCATTCGTCAGTACATCCGATCCTGTACCGCCTGCCAACGTCGCAAGAATCCATCCCCTCAGCCAGCCGCTCCGTTGCAGCCATTGCCTTGCCCCAGCCGCCCTTTTGACCGTGTCGGTATCGATCTGTATGGTCCGCTTCCGACAACGTCGGCTAACAACCGCTGGGTCATCGTAGCCGTTGACCACCTAACCCGTTACGTGGAAACATCGGCCTTGCAGTCTGCCACCGCACGGGATGTTGCTTCGTTCATTCTGCATCGCCTCGTTCTTCGTCACGGCGCACCGAAAGAATTGATCAGTGACCGCGGACGTGCGTTTCTTTCCGACACTGTCGAAGCCCTCCTCAAACAGTGCCAGATCATTCACCGGAGCACCACAGCGTATCACCCCCAAACGAACGGCATGACTGAGCGATTTAATCGCACTCTCAGTGACATGCTAGCCATGTACGTTGATAGCGCTCACTCTAATTGGGACCAAGTGCTGCCTTTCGTAACGTACGCCTACAATACGGCTACGCAGACTACGACTGGGTTCTCCCCCTTCTTTCTTTTATATGATCGTGAACCCACGTCCACCATGGATACCATCCTGCCCTACCACCCCGACGCTTCAGAGACCACTCTACTGTCTGAAGCGCACACATTTGCCGAAGAATGCCGACAATTGGCGCGCTCCTTCACAACGGAGAACCAGGCTCAACAAAAGCATAACCGGGACCCTACAAATCCAGCGCCTTCATATCCCTCAGGTGCCCTCGTTTGGCTCTGGGTGCCTTCCTCTGCACCCGGCCTCTCATCCAAACTTTTATCGCGCTATCATGGACCTTACCGCTTTCTCGAACAATCTTCTCCCGTCAATTACGTAGTAGAGCCCTTGAACCCATCTCCAGATCATCGCCGCCGCGGCCGAGAAACTGTACATGTCGACCGCCTCAAGCCGTATTATGATCCCCCTACCCTTTCCTCACCATGAGTCGCCAGGATGGCTCCTTTTCCACCGGGGGGTATTGTAGTAATCCCGATCGCCATCAGCTCGCGCGCCAACCCGAAGAGGTAGACGAAGTGGAGCCGGAGCCTTGTTAGCACTGCACCGTTGATTCGAACGCTACCCTCGTCGCCTTGGTTTGCGGACGTTGCTTACGGTCTTGGTACCCCAAGAAACACCTTACAGTACTTTTATTTCGCGACCTCCTGCTTGCCATTTTTTGTGGCTCAGCCTCCGCTTTCTTATGCTTCACTTCTAACTACCTCTGTGTATGGAGGCCTCACGGACTCCCCAAAAAAGCTACAGGCATGCCTGCCAGGCGCCAGCTGATCTCTGCTCCCACCCTCCTGTTAAATTGAATGCCATCTCGCTGAAACGCCCTGCCAAAACCTGCTTTATGCACCTCCCTGCTTACCTCAACCACTTTAAAACACTTCTCCAGGGTTAACTTTCTTATGTCCTGAATAACTGTCACTCAGTCCTTTTCCAGTTTTCCGCCCGATCCGCACCTCCGATACTGTGCATACAACTATCTGCGCTTGCTGTGTTATCTCCCTGATATCGTCAACTCCCTTAGCTAAACTTTCCTCCACACCTGCACCGTAGCCATTTAAGACATCGTTAAGCCCTGCAGCTGCTATCACCCCATTTCGCTCTGAGGAATTTTTCAACAGCCTATTTTTACTCTCTTTCAGCACTGGCCTCATTGTCATCCCTAGAAAGGCTCAAACTAACACTCGCTTATTACACTTTACCCATTTCAAGACATCTCACTTGCACCTGCTTATGTTAGAATCTCCGGCGATAAACACTTGGGCATTCTGTCTCCCTCTCCCAACTGTTGGCTCCTGCCTTCGGTTATCTGTGCCCTCTCTGGGATTTTCACTCTTCCTTACTTCTTCCTTTTTTCCCGACCTCTTAGTAGCTGCTTCTCAATTTAGGATTTTATGTGCATCCTTTCTCCTTTCCTTTTATAAATACGCAGTTTAAATCCCTGTGCCATCTAGTGGCAAAAGCTGAAACCATGCCACTCGCATGGCGAAATGAATGGTGGCTTTTATTTGAGAACGTACTGGAAAGAGCACAAATTATACAAAAATTTGACAAGCACTGCTGGAAGAGAAAAAAAAAACAGTGCGCAGTTAAGAAAATATGTCCACTTTTTGGAGATGTAGTCACGTGGGACACTACAGCAATAGTAATAGGGTGTCTCCGCAAGACGGCACCTCAGTGGTTTTAAATGCGATTTTCAATGCCAAATGAACATTCCATAGCCTCTCTTCTTTGATATTGTCGTGGTCAATCGGTATTATATGAGAGAAGAGCTTTTCATTTCAATCATAATCTCAACACATGTTTTGGCTAGTGTCCTTTCCTTTTAAGACAAATGCGAAACATTTGAGTGGGTCACAGATGGGACGCTTGACACGGAGCGAACCTCGGGCAGTGCGCTGTTTCTGCCTCGTCCAAAATGGCTGACGCCAGCTTCCTATTTTGGGCGCCACATCAACTCCAGCAGTTTTTTATAGCCTCCTTGGTTGGCGCAGCGAGGGGGCTAAGAGGAGGAGGACAGTGACGGCTGAGGGAGAGGGTTGAGCGGTCAGCCGGTTCTTGCGTGGGCGGGGATGACACCGCTACAATATGTCTAAGTTTTTTAAATCGTTTTGAAAACGATTACAAGAAGGAGTTATTCAGTAAACCAACTTGAGATTTTGATGATCGCTTTGCTTTGTGCGAGTCAAGGCTTGCCCGTTTGATCCTCGTCTGTACTCAAAACTACTCGCGTGTGCTTTTAACTGGACGCAACTAAGTATCCTGGCCTTGTCATCCGAGCATCACTTGCTAACACTGGGATGAGTCCGTCACTACCACAGAAGCGGTATCAGATCCCACGCCTGCCAATGCTTTAATGGGCCTGGTAGTGTGGTTTTCGCTCACATGGCTCACGTTCCGTTCTTATGGCTTCTCTAGATCTTTTCATCGCTTTGCGTCAACTGGAGCTTTATTGCTGCTCCACATCGCATTCACTTTCTGCCACTTTTTGAAGGCTGTATTGGCGTGACTGCCAAACTTTTGCTAGCTTGTAGTGACAATGCTTCCTGTATACTTAGATTTCAACGTTGTCTTCGCGGTGACGTTTGATGAATATTTGCTTAGACTAAGGGCACTGCTGGACGCAGGCAAGCATTTCGGACCCACCTTGAAGCAACAAAAATGAAATCTAGCGAAACGAAGTGGGCTCCTTATAAGGAATTCAAAGACGATTTCGCCCGAGTTTTGAGTACATTATTATTGAGGTCTATGACAAGGATATGCTTCCCCCGTGTTTTCTAAGAGCCCATACAATTTTAATACCAAAAAAACGTTGACGAAGCCAAGCTTCAACAAGTTACCGCTTACAGACCAATATCCCTGATGAACACAGATTATACGATCTTTATAAAAATTCTAGCTAAAAGGCTTCAAACTGTAATGGAAGAATTAGTAGAACCGCATCAGAGCTGCGGAATTAAAGGCCGAACCATGTATACTAATATCCACAAGGCGCGGTCTGTGCTGGAGTGTTGCGACGCCTTGCATGAGAGCGTTGTCATGCTCCACCTTGACCTAGAGAAAGCCTACGACAAGGGGCCGCATGATGTCTTGTTATCAATTTTAGAGCATGCAAATGTGGGCTCAGTTATTTGCAAAGGAGTCGCAATGGCGTACAGAGGGTGCAACACGCGCCTGATAGTTTATAAGAAGGTGGGTGAGCGCATCCAACTGCTACGCTCTGTACGTAAAGGCTGCCCCCGGTCGCCATTGCTTTTCTGCTTCTATATTGAACCATTTTGTCTTAGCATTATAGAGAGCAGCAGTATCCGATGTTTTAGTGTGCATGCAGCAGAGCTCCGCATACGCGCGTATGCCGATGACATTGCCGTCTTCTGTACCGATACGAAAGCATTCGCAGTGTTGTCAAATTGGTGAAGGACTTTTGTTCTGTGAGTGGTAGTGCTGTAAACTGGAATAAGTGTCTAGGTTTCTGCCATGTAGAGTAGCCCACAACCTACGCGAATTTCGCGAACATGCTTTGGGTAACAACCCCAGTGAAGTATTTAGGGGTGCCACTGGAAAACTACCGAGACAGTGAGTCATATTGGAACCAGCAGGTTTTAGAAGTACATGAGAAGGCTGACAGACTAAAAGGGTTCGGTTGGTCGATGTTTGCACGCGCTACGATTTGTAATTTATTTCATGTCACCAAGATATGGTACGTGTTACAAATACTACATTGTTCCGTGTGAATGTGCAGAGATTTCATCGTGTGCCCGCCATGTTTGCCTGGGGAAGTACTTGGGAGCGCACCCGCCGAACCAGCTTGTTTCATCGCGTCCGCTCTGGAGTTGTTAGTTTGGCGCATTTGTATGTGCGCCAAGTGGTTAGCCGTTTTATGTTCTTTCGTGATACAAAGAACCCACTTCTATGAACTGCGTGTCAGGTTAGATTGGACAAAGTGCTAACGAATTTTGTAAGTTCGGCGAGCATGCAAGGGAGGATGTTCGGAATCCTTAAAGAAGTTTGTCTTGTTGTGTATTGCAAGCCTGTTTTTCGTTTCAATATTTATCAACTGTGACGCGAAAGAAACTTTATAAGGACTTGTGCGTTGTCTTTCTCACAATCCCATTGTACAGATCGTTGTAACATACAGGTCCATGGAAGTCAGTCCTGAAACGAGTAAGAAAATATGGCTGTACCAGGGGGAGCAAAAACTTTCTTTTTCAAGCTCCATAGCAATACACGAGAAGTGAAGACTTATTTAGAAATGAAAATGTTTTTTGTACCTTGGAGAAATCAATGTTTCATATGCCGCAAACCTGAAACTATCGAACACGTTTTCTTAAATTGTTGGGAAGCCTGCTTCTTCTGGCACATTCTACAACGAACAATTAAAGAAGACCTACCCATGGATGCATTCGCAATTCGATTTTTACCAATTGATGTTGATGATGAGCTACCGCTGGACATGATCTTGTTTTTGGGCCTGCACAGTATCTGGCGATCTGAATGGCTTTCAGGCATGCAGACGTTGTTGCGAGGACAATACGGTAGTATTTTCGCACAAGCCGTTGCGAGTGTTATTGAAGTTCTCAAGACACAAGACGAAGTGCCTGAGTGGCTTCCGAGAATGGAAGTGTTGCTGCAAATGACTGATTTGTAATAGATCACGATTTGTAATACTCTGTGTGTGTGTGTGTGTGTGTGTGTGTGTGTGTGTGTGTGTGTGTGTGTGTGTGTGTGTGTGTGTGTGTGTGTGTGTGTGTGTGTGTGTGTGTGTGTGTGTGTGTGTGTGTGTGTGTGTGTGTGTGTGTGTGTGTGTGTGTGTGTGTGTGTGTGTGTGTGTGTGTGTGTGTGTGTGTGTGTGTGTGTGTGTGTGTGTGTGTGTGTGTGTGTGTGTGTGTGTGTGTGTGTGTGTGTGTGTGTGTGTGTAGTTCTTTATGTGTAAAATGCGGTAATAAATTAGGCAATAAAGAAGAAAAAGACGGAGGTGTACAGTGGTAAAACGCCCGACTACTGTGCCGGAGTTCCCGGGTACGAACCCGACCACGGCGGCTGCGTTTCGATGTGTGTGTTGTGGCTGTAGGAAGAAGGAAAAGAAAATACACGGACCACCTCCGCTGCCGATTGATTGATTTATTTATAGGAAGGGGAAGGAAGTGAAAGTGGAAAGAGAGAAAGAGGAGCCGTAGTGGAGGGCTGCGGAGTAATTTCGACCACCTGGGATCTTTAACGTGCGCTGACATCGCACAGCACACGACGCCTCCTAGTGCAGAAATCATTAGGTGTTCCGTGTCTAGTTTCATAATGAATTGGGTGTTTTTTTGCTTGGTAGCATTGTTTTCTTGCCGTTTATATTTGTTGACTAGTGAAGATAATAAATTTTGGTGTGGCCTACAGAAATTCAGAAGTTACCAGTGTGATGGCCGCACTCAAATTATGTTGGACTCCCATTGTGGTCACATTCGGGCAGAAGCCAAATTTGGGAGTACAGGGGGCAAATTACAGGGGTAGTCTGCCTTAGTTTGCCATTCTCACTTAGCTGGTCATACTTAAAGTGCAGCTGCAACACTTTTTGAGAATTTCGCGATATTCAAGGATTCAAATCTACATAGGCTGTAGGTAATGCATGCAAAGTGGTTTTGCACTAGCATTCATACTGATGACGTAATTGATGATTAAACCTCGAGCTTCTCACGGCATTAATGTTCTGCGGAGAAGTTCAGTGATGACGTCACGGACGGTACTATTTCTTATCTTCGTTGCCTTCGCCCACGTTCTGCTGCACATTTTCTGACGGTGCTAATCAACATTTCTAGGGCTTTGTTTTCGGCAGCCTTGTTTTCGTTTCTTCAAACCAAGTGTGTCTACGCAGAAAACGTATCGGTACCGACAATGACGTCATCATGCTTCGCTGTGCAGTGCGGTGAAGCCTGATAGTCGTGGCGATTTTAATTGCTAATTGCGCCATTGCTTCAAATGTTAACGCCAAGATATTTAGCATGCTTTAAGTATAAGCTATAATCATTCAACCGCTCGAACCTCATCGAAATCTAAAACCGGTGCACCTTCCCTTTAAACTAGTTTATACATCAGGTTTGAATAGATTGTGGCAAAGTAAAATTTCGGTGGTACAAGAAGTCCAAAGTTTGGGCGCGATTCGCTTATGTTTCAAGGTGACGAATAGACAGGGCATATCGAACTAGCTTAGACATCGATTGTGATGAAATCGTGTCGAGATCACATTTCAAGAAGAAAAGGAGCTAAATATTGGGGGCAGCTCGTCCTAATTTGGTGGTCTCTACTGAATCGGCGGTATCCGAATTAGGTTCTGCTCCTTTTTTTGGTCAAATACTAACGAGGGTAATATTTGAAGGGAGGAAGCTAATTCGTGGCCTGGCGCATCCGAATCGGGAGGTCACCAGTTAATCAGCTATACTTGAACTGGGTTTGACATCCATTGCTGCCTATGTTCGGTCAATATTGGAGGGTTTAGAGGGTCAAATTTTGAAGGTGGCCTATCCTAACTTGGTGCTCAGTATTGAATCGGGCATACTCGAATTATGCTCGACTTAAAATTTGGTTAAATTCCAACAAGGGCGATTTTTTTGGGGCCAGGAAGCCGAACTTTAAGGGCGGCCAATCCGAATTTGGAGGTCCCCATTTAATGGGCCACACTGAAATTATGTTTAACATCAAGTTCTGCCTATCTTTAGTCTAATTCCGAGGTCCAGGGTCCAAATGTTTGTGGCGGCCTTTCCTGATTTGGTGATCCCTACTTATTCGGCCATACTCGAATTGGGTTCGACTTATATTTTAGTCAAAATCCAAAGAGAGAAACATTTGGGGTTCCAGCAAGCCAAGTTTTGTGGAGGTCACCACGTAATTTGCCATACTCGAATTAGGGTCCAAATCCAGTTTTGTACAACTTTGGTCAAATTGGTAGTCTGGGGGCCAAATTTTGGGCGTGGCGTATCCTGTTTGATGGTCGCCGCTTAATCAGTCATACTCAAATTAGGTTCCAGCTGAATATTGACGAAATTTTAACGACAGCAAAATTTGAGGGGCCAGTAAGCCAACTTACGGGCTTGCACATTGCAGCACGCCTGTAAGTTGGCATCAAAATATGAGGATGACGAAGAGGCGGCTCGTGCTGGGTCTCGAGAGTAGACTCAGCTGGTTTCCAACGTTTGTGCTCCAGCCAATTCAACTGCCCTCGTAACATCTTGGTTGAGGTGCGGTGCATGCCTTCACCAGAATCCCCAAGGACGGATACCCAACTTGGACCGCGACTAAGTGTCCATCTTGCTGGTCTGCTTCCACCTCTGTATAAAATGTCTCTTGACGGCGACGCTCCGAAGAACGTGCTCATGGCAGCAACACCGGGACCCGCTTTCTTTCACGGGCTCATCCAGCGTAGAGGTGGATGAGTGGCTGACTCATAACCAGCGGGTGAGCCCTTACAAGAAGCGGGACACTTCCAGCCGGATAGCCAACGTGAACTTCGCGCTGGATGACGCTGCCCTAAAGTGGTAAAACAATCACCAGGATATTTGCACCATCTCGGACTACTATGTAGAAGAAGTCAAAACGTGCCTCGGAGACTGATGTGAAGAACCGAGCAGAACAACAGCTCTCTCAATGAACTCAGATTCATGGGGAAAAACGCACAAAGTATATTCTGCTTAAATGGTTTGCCGAAGACATTTACGATTTCCTCATCGGCAAATGAAGCCTTGACTCAGTGGCTGACGTGATTCAGCATTGCCGTGCGTTCGAGACACTGATAATGCGCCGGATAACACACAAGTTTGGAAGTCTGGCTGACGTGATATCAGTGACCTCTGTTGACGCTGCTGACGTCACATCATCTGGCAAACTGGCCTTCATGACACGTCAGATCGTTCGCGAAGATATGACCCGGTGGCTAGAATTTGCTTTGGCTTAATTATTCAGCGCTCCGTTCCTCGCATGCGCCGCATCCGCATCCTACAACCGCCGTTAAGGCAGCGGTATTCGAAGATCACCGGGATCGCAGCAGCTGCGGGCAGAGGAATATACCTAAGGCACCCCAAGGCTGCGGAGTCGATGCTATCAGCCGATATATATCAGGTATACACAATGATGCGACGCTTTGAGTGGTGACTACTTGCCCCCGCCGCCTTTTACTCAACCTTCTGTGCGCTACTGCTGCTACTAAACCGACCATCTCGCGATTGTCCTTGCTGCCAAGCATCACGTAAGACTCCATGTGTAGCAGGAATACAATCCTGGCTCTTGGCGTTCGCGCAAACCCCTGATTTTGGGGACCAGTGGCATGCGCCGTTTCGTGATCTTTCATCAACATCGAGCAGGAGCATGAGACCACCTGTAGCTTCCCGAGCGTGCTGCTTTCCGTCGCCCCGGCACCGCTCAAAGCCGCCGGAAAATTAGTCAGCGCAGCCGATAGGGGTGAGGTCTCTGGACGTTCGCTGATGAAGAGATACCCCTGTCTGTGTTGATTTCATGGGACAAAGTAACAAATGCATCCTAGATCGCAACAATATGCATCCGGACTATCCTATCATCCTGCTGTCTCACAACACAGATGAGCTCGTATGCGTGAACTTTCTGCACAGTGCTTGCTGGTCTGACGTCAACATCGAGGAGCCCAACATCATTGGTCATCATTTTGTAACGACAAACAGCTTGATTGTAAACTAATTGTTCTCGAAATCTCTCGTCAGTGGGCTTGGTGGCAGTGGTGACGGCCCGATGCTCAATCGTTGCTTCTTGTGCAGGTATGCTACCTTCTTTATGCGCATTACGTTCGCTCCGATGATCGCTTCTTGCTACTGCTACCATGCCCACAAAGCGCCCTTTCCTCTTGGTCAAATAATCTGTACTGCCTCAGCCGACGTTTACTAACCGACGATGTACGAGGTCAACTCAGGGCCCAATATGTCAACTCGTTCCAAAACGAGCGCAGCGCTCTCTGCACTTGACTCTGCTGGTTCGTGTTCCGGGAGCCCCGAAAACGCTAGTGTTCAGTCTGTTTTCAGAATTAGGAGTCAGTAAAAGATAACACGTGATATAGCTAACACAGAGCTACAGCAGTGTGCATGGTTTGAGGCCGAGCTACATGTATCTGTCCTCAAATCACCTCATGATCGTGAACCCAATTCAGTCTGAGAAGACCTGCGTTCTAAGGTCTCTTTAACGGTGGATTTCGTATCAGGTTTATTGAATTAGATTGAAGGCCTGGAAAAGCGATCGCGACGCCACTTTATCATGTATGGTCTAACTGACGAAGATGACGAGAACAGAGACCCCCTGTTGGCTAAAGTCTCTCAATTAATTGTTGGCAAGCTGAAGATTCCATGTCCTCAAATTAAACGTCGTCATGGCCTAGGCAAAGGCCGGAACGGACAACCTCGTATAGTTATTTTTAAGCTTTAAGATTTCCGCAGTAAAAATACCACTACGAATAACGGCTCAAAACTGAAAAATTGATATATTAAATTAATCTCTCACTTCTAGTACTGTTTCTACCTTCTGGAAGTTGGTGAACGTTTCCTCCTTTTTTCAAATCTGGGGAAAAAAAACTTTTTTTTGATACAGGTTCATTTCGTTAATGTCCTGATCATGTAAAATGTTAGAACATGTTATTTATAAGCATATTACAGATAGTGTGGAAACAAATAGCCTTTTGTCTAACATTAAGCATGGTTTTCGACGAGGGTTTAGCCCATTAACACAATTATCTGAATTTGTGCGCGGCATTGTTTCTAAACTCGATTATTGTAATCAAATTGTGAAAATATTTATTTACTTCTCTAAAGCTTTTATACCGTTGCTTTCATCACGTTTATATGGAATAACTTCTTTCCAGAGCCCACGTCAAGCCAGTAATCTGTCATTTTTCTTGCCAGTAATCAGAAAAGGTCTTTTCCAGTGCAAAATGAGCTTGTTATGGGCTGCGGGTAGGAGAATTAGAGCTCGATCTCCCACCTTCAACTTTCTACATGATGTACGCCTATCATAGTACATCTTTTGTGACCTCTGGGCCTTTATCAAATTCAGCTGTGCAAGCTGCAGCGTTTCTTCTAAACGCTCACTCAAATTTAGGACAAAACAATATGTTGCTCTGACGGTGTCAGACAGCTTCGCAGCCGCCAAGACCTCTTTTAAAATGGTGACTGGCCTTCGAACTTGACGGCCATATTGACACGTGCATTAGAGGTGAAGAAGGAGGAGCGCTATCTGTAGAAGTAGAGGATGTTAAAGTGCGGGCCCTTTTCCTGGCGCCCTCGTTCGCTGGTTCAGCTGTCTCAGTGCTCTCGCCCAGCGGCCACAGTAGTTGTTTCTATGTAACAAATGTTACACATCTGGTGGAGTCGTGCTGGCCATACGCTTCCCAACCTGCATACACCTACGAGATAGGAACACGGAGCTCACACCGGTTCATTAGCGCCCTAGCCGCCGTCTTCGCGGCCAGTCACCTGAATTCGGACCTATTACCACCCCGAAGAAGACGACGCAGCCTCGACCGACGGTTCCAACGGTGGCCACAGATAGTACATCCCAGGCGCCCATCCTCTACCACACGCCGCGTACACCGCCATCTTTTCACGGCGATGTATACGAAGATGCGGAGGACTGGTTGGACACCTATGAGCGAGTCACCCGCTACAATGGCTGGAGCGACGACCGTAAGCTCCATAACGTGTTTTTCGCGCTTGAGGACTCCGCTAAGACATGGTTCGAGAACCAAGAAAACATGTCTCCCTGGGAGACATTTCGCCTAAATCTCCTAGCTACATTCCCCAACGCAGGCCGACGGGACAAAGCGGAAGCGGCGCTTCACTCCCGCAACCAGCGCACCAACGAAAGTGTCCGCATGTATGTGGAGGACATTGCGCGCCTATTCAAGCGTGCCGACCCTTCCATGGCGTGGAGAAGAAGTTACGCTACCTTATGCGTGGGGTCAAGCAGGAGCTTTTTGCCGGTCTTGTGCGCAGTCCACCACGTACTGTTGCCGAATTCCTCACTGAGGCGACCACCATGAAAACAACGTTCTTGCTACAAGCCAGGCAATACAATCGGAATGAGAGCACTGAGACAGCTCAACAAGTGAACGAGAGCACCAGGAACGGGACCCACACTTCGTCCTCTACTTCCACCAGTTGCGCTCCTTCTTCACCTCTAATGCACGTGTCAATATATTCAAATGGAGAAAAGCCCAGGATAGCCTGTGATGCCTCTCTGTACGCAAAATGCAGCGGAGCCAGGTAACAATCCCATGACTTCGGGTGTTCTTGGCACAACTTCCATAGCATACTCTTCAAAGTGGTGCCATTAAGCCGTTCTACCAACCGATTGCCCTTAGGATGGTACAGTGTTGCACTTAAGTGCTTGATAGCTATCACATTGTTCACTGCCTGCATTAGGGCAGACGTGAAGCTTCAGGCCCGATCACAAAGGACCTCCAGCGGGAATCCAATCCTGGAGAACACTTCCAGCAAACCCTCAGCAACAGTGGCTGAATCGATGGCAGGTAGGGCTACAGTATCAGGAAACCTGGTGGCAAACTCCACTAAGGTGAGGATGTATCGGTTGCCTCTAGATGAGGTGGGTGTTCACGGTCCAATAATATCCACAGCCACTCGCTCAAACGATGCTGAGATAATAGGCATGCGTTCTAATGGAGAGTTGCTCAGCTTTCCTTTCGGGACAGTCCTCTGACCATGCATCACACGACTTCACAAACCTTTTAATGTCAGCTTGCATCCCTGGCCAGTAAAAGTCACAAAGCACTCTTGCAGAAGTTTTTTCCTGACACCCTGGTGGCCGGCAAGTGCACTTTCATGTGCCTGCACGAGGACCTGAGGGCGCAAAACCTTTGGAATGACCGCTTGTTTTTTTCTTTTTTTAGGATAAACTTGATTTGTTCGTTACAAAATTTTGTCAACAATATGGAAGGTGTAGGCTGTCTGCTCTTTTCCGGGATAGGTTTTCTTCAATTTGTGACGACACACGTCTAAACTGGCGTCGTATTCTTGCGAAAAACCGGCCGAGATATTTGGAACGCGGATTGAGTGGCATCCAAACCAATCTGGAACTTTCGCCCGCAGAGCCATGAAAGACGCACTGGACTCATCATCACTGGCAGGTATGCCTCTCTGGCCAGTCAAGAGTGTTGGAACGCCGGCGAATGGGGCGGCTGTATCAGGAACGCTACCGATAATTAGGTCATACAAAGGCGTCGGCAGGCACTTAGTAATAGCCTTGCCTGTGAAGTATGGCGACCTGATAACGACTTCCGCCTCAGGCGCTTCGATGTTAGAACCATCCGCTAAACTTAAGGATGCTCGTTCACCAGTATACGCAGCTTCGGGCACCAGAGGCTCATGCACCACGATGCTATTACATCCAGTGTCACGCAGCACCCATACTGCTTGTCCGAACACTTCGCCATGCTCCACCGGCATGCTAGTAGTCATTGGAGTTGGACTATGAGCCGAAGCTTCCCCTCGAACATCTAGGCGTTTTCTTCCCAGCTGTCGACCAGGACAGGAATCTCGAGGGGACGTGCAGCAAGCAGATGTCTCTCGGTCACTTGAACTTCTGCGTCGACACAACTGAGTTTTGTGCCCTGATTTGCGACATAATGTGCAATATGGGGGCTTCGGTTTTGTACGGCAATCCGCCGACCTATGTCCGATCTTCTCGCAGATGAAGCATCGAATTCAAGTCTTTGGGTTTGGGGCTGCGTCCTTAAGTTTCGCTAAGGTCTGCTCAAATCACCGCGAGGGTATTCTGTCGTTCTCGCAAGACGAGAACTAAACGATTGTGGCAGCTGTCTAAAAACTGCTCAGCCACTATCATGTCCGCAACCACTTCAAATATGCAACCTTGTCCTCGCATCTCAGCCCAGCGGTAAAAAAAAATTTACAGCCTTCTGGCGTATTGGGAAGCTGTCTCGCCATCTTGCGGATTGTTTCCACGAAACTTCTCTTGTAGCCTTTAGCCGTGAAACAGAATCTCCGAAGTAAGGCAAGTTTCGCTACATCAGAATTCACGGAGTCTTCAGGAGCGAGTCGCCCAAAGACTCTGAGAGCTTCTGCCCCGAGGCCAGGCTCGAAGGCGTAGACCGTTTTTATTTCAGCCAGCCCTAGCCAATGGTGACGTGTTCAAAACGCTTCAAGTACGCGCCCAAGTCGTCCCTTGCCTCATTAAACTGCGGAATTAATCCACGAGGACAAGTTTCGAAAGCCGGAGCCGGTACGGCACCGTTCTCAGCACTTAGAACAGTAGGAACGTTTTCTCCCTCTTCCGCAAGTCCCACTCGCCGCTGCAAAATCTGGCTTTCTTGCTCCAAGCGCTGCTTCCCTCTTTAATGTTCGGCAGCTTTCGCCTTAAGCTCTCTCGTCGCGTTCTGCAGATGGGTCTTCCCGTCTTTTTTGCAATTCTTTCTCAATCTACTCGCACAACTCAACTACTTGCATACCTATACGTTCCCCTAGAACGAGCAACTCTGATGCACTCATTTTTCTTCGATCTCTACGCGGGAAAATGCTGCTTGGACGCCACCTGACCGAGCCCTCGGTCATCACATCAATTGCCGAAATGTTTACATACAATTAAGATTTAGTTGCCAGTAAAATAGTATCCTCGCTGCTGCGGTGGCCAGTATTGAAGCTTGGTCGCACTTTTGTCCTTGAAGATTTGTGCTACAGCCTCGTGTTCAGCGAAAATTACACTCATGGTAGCAGAGCAGCACCGAAGAGCCGGCGTTGGTAAATTTGCCAACTATGCCAAACTCGACATGTTAAAATGTTTCCAGTGCACAAAATAGTACGCATAGTCATCCAGAACATTAGTTGTAAGTCGTGAGAACAGGCAGCATGCTCCAATGGTCAAGAAGTTGTAATTGTTAGAGCGGCAGCAATGACCTGTATACATCAAAACATGAACTATCAACCTTTTGAATGCGATCGTGACGCAACATGCAAAATTGTTTCAGAAGTTGCCAGTCTTATGACTGGGAATTTATGAAACATTTTGAAACTTTTGAAACAAGACAAGCAGCTGCGCTTTCCGTGACAGGAGTACTGAAGTGCTGTTAAGAATAACTGACATCTATAACCTGGGAGACGCTGCAGAATGTCTGGAGGGAGAACGCCCAGTAACGTACATGCGATTCCAGGGCTCAAACCATGCACGGTTAGATAGAATCTATGCCTCCGTCGATATCGTGCCACAATGCAACAGGTATGAAGTATTAACGGTGTCGTTTTCAGACCATTGTTTGGTTCAATGCTACGTAGGCATTGTTAAGCGTGGGAATGATTTTTCGTGGGAAAGGGGGAGTTAAACAACAAGCTACTTGAGGATGCATTGTACAATCGAGCAGTAAGAGAAGAAATAGCAAAAATAGACCCACGGAAAACATGAAGGTTTGGCAGCAGTGGAAGCTCTGTAAAGAAGCCTATAAATTAAAAGCAATTGAAAGATCTGCTATTATATGTCACGAAGATAAACAAAATGAATTGCAGTTAAGGACACTGCTTCATAAAGTGGTGAAACAGGAAAGCCGAGCACCGGGTGAATGGATAGAGGACATAAGGATAACCAAACAAAAGCTAGAACTAATTGAGGAATAACGTTAATGGGGAGCGCTAGTTAGGGCAAGGGCAGAAGACACAGCTGCAGGCGAAGTGCGAACGAAAAAAGCGCTCGGTTTAGAAAGAGCCCGTGCTGAAAGGGATCAAATCGAAGAAATGGAATGGGGAGGGGTATTATCAACAGACATCAACCATATCAAAACAGCGTTTTTCAAACATTACCAGGCGTTCTTCGCATCGCATCCGGTAGATAATAATACATTTAAGGATGAGTTTCTAGCAGGGATACCGCACCTCGACGACGAAACAAAATACAGATTAGAACTGGACATAACAGAATCGGAGGTGGAGCACGCAACTGATAAAAAAAAAAAAACAGTAAATTTGCTGGACATGACGGGTGCAGTGCGACTTTTTATAAAGTACTTAAACATGAAATAGCCCCTGTCTTAATTGTAATCTTTAACGAAGCCTTGAAAGAAAAGGTTCATGCTTCGTCATATGGATCGTCTCACACTATGCTCATTCCGAAAACAAATGAAATAAGTAAGTTAAGACTGGCTACTGCATACTGGCTAATTGCGCTCACAAACGTGGAGTACAAAATTTTTATGAAGGTTCTAGGGCGAGGGTTGCAGACCGTCATTAGAGACATAGTTGGGCCTCATCAGACGTGTGGGAGTAAAGAGCGCTCCGTTTTCACCAATTCCATAAAGCGCGCAGTGTATTAGAAGACTCTGATGACAGTAATGGTCGGGTGGCCTTTTTCCAGATTGGCTTAGCAAAGGCATTTGACTGTGTCGCTCACCAACTGTTGTTTGCCATTTTAGCCCATGTGAATCTCGATTCTGTTGCCTATGAGGGCGTGGCTTTGGCGTACCGGAGCTGCACGACGAGATTGATTGTTAACAAATGTTTAGGGGACCCCATCAGTATACAGCGTTCCGTAAGCCAGCGCTGTCCCCTCAGCCCTCTTTTATTTTGCATCTATATAGAGACCCTTTGTTTGAAATTACTCTAGAACAATAGCATTCAGGGATTGAATATACAAGCAGCCGAAGTAAATCTGTTAGCGTATGCAGACGACATCGCTGTTTATACCGATGATGAGGGGGGCTATGCCAAGCTGTGAAGTGTTTGCGCGAATTAAGTGGCGTCACCGGTAGTGGAGTTAACTGGTCGAAATGCCTCGGACTTTGGCATGGAAGGTGGCCATCTACGCCTGAACGGTTTCCCAGTGCGCCTTGGACAATGACACCAGATAAGTACTTGGGAGTTCCGCTTATGGCTTACCGTGACAGTGAACAGTATTTTAGAGGGCAGACCAAAGAGATAAATGACAAAGCTGAAAGGCGTTGTGGGACCAACCCATCTATTTTGCAACGGCCACAGTTTGCAAGTTGTTCTTTATCAGTAAGCTCTGGTATGTTATGCAGGTGTTGCACTGTTCACGGTTAAATATTCAGAAGCTGCACAGGAATTTCGCTGTATTTGTCTGGGCGTCTGAATGGGAGCGCTGCAGCCGCACTAACTTGTTCAGACGAGTAAAAGATGATGGGCTAGGATTGGGCCACCTGTTTTTGAGACAGCTGGTCAGTCGTTTTTTGTTTTTTAGAGACACGACCAACCCCTTTTATCGGCTACTACCGGAGTACGTTGTTTCAAGTGACGATTTTTCCGCAGGGATTAAGGGCTTTTAAAGAGAAGTCGTAGTAAGTGTTCGCTTCCTTTCAGCGTGGTTTTCAAGTGATTATGTTTCAACAGTAAAACGAAGAAATTGTATCGTGCATTGTGCGACATTATGTTTCATGTGCCTTTGCACAGGGCCTTGTACGATGGAGGCCCAGGTGCACATGTTTTAGAAACGGTAAAAAGAATGCAGGTGATGCAACGAGCAAAACTCTTCTTTTTAATTTGCACACCGGAACCTTGCCGGTAAAAATATTTTTGGAGAAAAAGGAATTTTGCATACCCTGGGGATCACACTGTTTAATATGCAGGAAGATAGAAACCATGGACCATGTTTTTTTACACTGTTGGGAAGAAGTATATTTTTGGGATGTATTGCAAAGAACGCTAATGAAATATTTTCCACTAGACCCGCATGGCATTTGTTACTTATGTGTATAAAGTGAGGGCGGGGTACCCTTTGATTTAATTATACTCATGGGCCTCCACTGTATATGGCGGTCAAAAATGGCGGGTTACTATTGCGATAAAGATACCCGGCCTGCCAGAAGTTAATTTCGGGAAAGCTTGGACAGGTTTTTGGCAATCCATAAAGCTGCAGCAGAATCTCCCGAGTGGCTCTCAAGGCTAGAGCCTCTGTTGTGTATGCGTGATGTTTAGTATATAAACAGCATTTGAGTGATTTTTGATGATTTCGTTGTCGTGAAAAACAATGTGTCAAGACCAAGCAATTCGGCATTGCCGAGTGGTTAGCATAGAAAGCTACGGTGTAAGAGGTATCGAGTTCGAAGCGCGTTAGTGCTGCTGTTTCTTTTTTCGCCTAGTTTTTATTTTTTTTAGCTTTTTTAATGTAGTTGAGGTTCTTCGTTACTTTTCAGCTTTTACTTTTTATCCGAGGTATTTTATTTTCTCCGGACGACCAGTGCCACCAGTGCAGCGTGTGCCAGGATGCCGCATCCCAGTACGCCCAGTCCCCAGAGTCATACTGGGCCCATAATCAGGTACTGCACTGGGGCGCTGGGACCCAGCGGCACTGGTTTTTGCAATAGGGATGCGGCAGTGGAATATGCTATTTTAGCTTTCATATGTGCGTTGATCCACAGCAGCATATTCGGAATATTGCTTTGCATGCTTATGCTCAAGTGGTAACTAACAACACGGGAAGCTTGACGCACCAGTTAGTCGAGGGTCGCAGCCGCTGGTGGAAACTTTCCTCGCGAAAGGGAACTGCCCAAATTAGCTCGTGATCAATAAAAGGAATAAAATCGGGTACATACACGCTGTTCGTCTGCGATTTTTTTCCAACAATTATTTGTATTTTTTCTTAGGACATTAAATTAATTCACATTAGGTGTTTATATATTGCGATATAATAGCTGTGACAGGTACATTGCAGCTGCTCTCAGAATACAACATATTGAACTCAGCAATAATTGCAGTTTCCATTGCCCAGTAATATAAGCCACGAATCCATTAATTGCCGAGAAAACTGAGTCTACATTGGGGGAATTTACACAGACACTTCATTTATAGGCTGCTGAGGCATGCATTGTACTCTCAGCTTGTTGTGCTCGTCAGAAAAAAAGCCAGCCTATATTACCGAGTTGCATCCAAAAAAGGCACCTTGCTCAATATGACTTCTCAAAATTACTGAAGATATTCAAGCTGATTAAAAAAGTGTTGTTTGCATGAAACGATAACTGTCTAGCTTGGACTGATTTGTGACACATTTACTTGCCACAGCTGGCAGCTGACCCCTACATAGTAATAGTCATAAAGAAACCACACGGCAAAAAAGCTTTATTTTACTTCATTGTCAGGAAATAAGTGTTTTCTGTCCTCACAGTTCACAGTGACGTCCCATCGCAACGTTGCTTTTGGCGTGGACTGCTCGTATTCAACACTTCACGTAACATCTCCCCACGCCGACC
The DNA here is from genome assembly GCF_055883805.1 of Amblyomma maculatum. Classification (NCBI taxonomy): domain Eukaryota; kingdom Metazoa; phylum Arthropoda; class Arachnida; order Ixodida; family Ixodidae; genus Amblyomma; species Amblyomma maculatum. Next base: position 69,330,614 of record NC_139346.1, read on the forward strand.
CTAAAAGGCGCCTCTTGGCAATGTTGATGTGCGTGCTTCTTTTGTGCGAAAACACTGATGGTACCGCAACAGGGTTCAGCCACGCATTTTTGACGGGAAGCCTTAGCAATCGCATGAGAGTCAATCTGAACACATTGTCGCTGTCATGATGGTGTTTCGAACAGAGTGCGCTTGCTTTGGTCGGCGTGAACTTGTCCCTTTTCGCAGAAGTGAGCCACTGCGCTCGGAGCTTTTTGTCCTGCGGGAACTTGTGGAAACTGACATCGTCGGGGCCGAAGGTGCTCGTAAACCCGAAGGCACAGCAGTACCACATGTTTGGACGGGTGTTCAATTCAAGTGACCCGTTGAACTTCATCAACCTCGAAACACGAGGAACAATACAGGCTAAAAACGCATTGGGATGCTGGGAGCGCCTGGCCTATCCTCACGGTGACGTCATGTACGCCGGCGCCTGGTGAGGTTTCTCTCCTCACTCTCCCTTTCTCTTGCGCCATCGCAGGCCGCAGGAAGTTTGAACGATGCGCTTTCAAGCGGCGATTGCTCTGGTGTTTTCGCAATAGTCGTAAAAATAACTTCAAAGACCTGACCAACAATTAGTCTACTTATGTACTGTGGAAGGTGAGCAAGTTTGAAAACCACTGCAGTGTCCCTTCAACAATGATATTTAAAGTGGGGCAAAGTCAGAGTATAATACCACTAAGAGCTCTAGCAAAAGTAAGGGTTCACAAAGTTTCAAAAACGCTTTAGGTTAGCCAGTTCACTCAAAACTGGCATCCATTTAGGTTTCTCATTTTGGGCATTATAGGTGGTGGTCAGGGATTGATGCTTTCAATGAAATACTCCCTCGCTGAGCTAGCATCCACGTCCACGTGTCTCCCAGCCATTCTCGTTTTCCATACACTCTGTAGGCAAAGCAACATGAATAAGTCTGCCACACCCCCTTGATTATGTACCAGCAGGAACCGCATACCATAGGGTGTACTTTGCAAGCCTTTTTTTAAAGTCTTCTACAGGATATCCCACAGAAAGACTGCATCTCAAAAATATAAATATAGAAAAATATGGTCTATGGTTTCCGGCTTATGGCAAATCAAGCAGTCCACCGACCACGGACTTATGGAAAGCGAAGTAAAGATATTGCCATATGCTGACGACATAGTCGTTTGCTGTCAAGATCAAAACAGCCTTTCAGAAGTAATCAAATATGCTAGTCGATTTTGTAGGCAAACGGCCAGCGAAGTCAACTGGAACAAATGTTTGGGGCTGTGGCATAGGGTTTGGTGCAACGCACCTTCTGTTTTCGAAAATGTTTCTTGGTCTGTCACACTTGCGAGGTACTTGGAGTGCCGCTGGAACACCACACGAATACGAAACATTACTGGAATAGTGAACGCGAACGTGTCCAGTCAGAAACAACAAAGTGGTGTGGCCTTGATTTATCAATGTTTGCGAGTTCAACTATATGCAATTTGTTCATTGTTGCGAAAGTCTGGTATGTTTTGCAAGCTTTGTCTATGTCAAGGGTTGGCGTTCAGAAATTTCCCCAATTGCTGGCGGTTTTCGTCTGGGGTTCGGTTTGGGAGAAAACAAGTCGTACATATTTGTTTCGCTCAGTAAAAAGGGGTGGACTTGATTTGACCCAGTTATATTTACAGCAAATAGTATCCAGTTTTATGTTCTTACGGAACCAAATTGACCCTTTTCTGCATACGGGTTTTCAGGCTAGACTGAGCCAAGATTAACCCGAATTTTTGGTGTCCTCTAGCAACTTTAAACACAAAAGACTCGGTGATTTTTTGCGCGAGGTTGTGGCTTCCTTTAACATTTTAAAAGTGAGATTTTCAATGGAATATACCTAAGCGCTGTAGCCCAATTGCAACTGTATAAGGAACTGCTTCATTTAATGATGCCAGTGCCATTGTTTCGATTGTGGAGAAGAAGGTAAGGATGTCCTAAAAAGAGGTAAAAGGATGCCAGCATGGTCGTGAGTAAAACGTTTTTTCTTCCTATTACGCAGCGGGGAAGTCAAATTTCATGCAAATACAATTCGACATTTACATTACTAATCTAACAGAGTACATCTCTCCAGGACAAACAAAGGGCAGATTATCAAGCAATAGTAAAACAAATTGGAAGACAACCTAGATATAAAAGGAAAACCACAAAATTGCAGATCTACAATTAAACTGAAAAGAAATATCACTGCATTAAAATACCTCTATACCTTTGATGTACATTGTTTTTCTTTCTTTTATGCAATATAAAATTTTCTTTATTGGCCATCTTTTAGTTTGCATTCGCTTACACCTGTTGTCCTTTTACCAGCGCGGACTGGACAATGTCATTTTCATTTCTTTTTTAAATACCCATGCTAACTTCAGGGCGCGGAACACGTAAATCAATCATGACTGCAATTTTCCAGCTGCTTAAATATCGATTGAGAAAAAAGCGTGAAAGTTGCTTTAATGTGCCTTTCGAACCATACAATTATTACAAAGCAATTTATCACATCTACCTCTATCGCTGGATAATTGCTCACACTTGTGCGCTGAATTTGAACAAGAAGATGCAACCGGTTAATATTTAGGTAGAAGAAAGGTCAGTTAGCAGTGGCATATCTCATATACCTCATTTAAACGATAATAAAATTAATAGTGTCTGGCGCATAATAGCACCGCGACACTTTCGTATGCCTTTTTTCCAAAGTCTCAGTCGTTGTTGATTATTTCATCATTTCATGTTTCAGATACAGAGATGACACTCGAACAAGTGCTGTGTCGCTCCTTCCATAAAATAGGTGTCCACATTATAAAAGTCAGGAAGTACAGCAACGCCAGTATCTTGTACAGGTGGGCGTAAGAGCCGACATTGTCTCGGAAGAATCCTGCACACGGAGGAACAAGATCTTTCATCAATGTGCGCAAGATGCTCAGGAATCAGTGAAAAGAATTGTTACACAACTATTGCACGTAACGAAGACTTGAGACTTATTAAGAACAAGCAGCTCCATTTAGTGGCAATATTTTCTTTTTCAAGCTGGTTAAAACCGCCATTGCGAATGCTAACCAACAAACTCTAAATATGGAAGCATGCATAGTGACATAGTTCAAATACTTTAGAGCATCTGATTTATCCAAATGTTACTCTCAAGCTTAACCTGCGTAGGTGTGAAGGAGGTAATCAGCTTTTCTTAATGTTTGTCTGACCAATTTTTTACACGCACAATTTAGTGTTCTGAAAGCACTTGCTATTGCGCACTTACGCCTCAGTTATCACAAACTACTGCTGCGCAAATGTTATTTTTCGGAAGAACAAAGAGCATGTGGCAAAGCTCTGAATGTTGAGAGCATTAAAAGCCCAGCTAACGCTTAGCCGCTCTCGAGGATATTTAACACAGTGATAGCAACAGTGATACAGTTGACGAGTTGTTGTTAGCACGTCTAAGGCGTATGTGAGCTATAGAAACCCTGCTTTTTTTCTTTCTTTCTGCGCCAAATCAGCTCCTTTTTCAAATGAAAGCAAGATGAATTTCTGTAAAATAGTGCTAGGGGTGGGGGTTTCGTTTTTAAAGTAGCTTTCACCTTTCGCCATCAAAGTAGCAGTTCGCGACGTCACTAGTGGTTTTGAGTCACGATGGGAGGAATTTTAGACGCAGTCAACGTTCTCTCTTCCTCGTCTTTTATCTGTTCACAAATTGCTTCATGAAATATATATTGACACTAGCATGCCCACAGCTTTTCAAGTTGTTCTAAATACACAAGAATTTTTTTATCTAAAACAGCTGCTATTTCATCAGGTTTCTCCATCCAGGTAAAAGAAAAATTTAAATCAGAAAAACATATCCACTCTGAGTATATTCTACACAACCAGGAAATTCATTACAAGAATGCAAGCAGAGTTTTCCGGAAGTTTTCTATAAATCCGTTCACCACAAGGCTGAATGAAATTTCTACAAGTAAATACTGCACCCATTTATTCTTTTGCGAAGATGTCAATGTATCGGTAGCTTGCTCAGCTAATGCGATCTGCACTCTGCGTTTTTGGAGCTGGAATTTGTTTAACAGTAAATTCGAAGTGACCTTTAACTTTCCCTAGCCAGAAAACTGAACTTACCTAGGACAAACGGATTCCCAAAGAAGAACGGCACGCTCACTAAGCCAGTGAACCCGAACACAAACGAAAGGCTGTCCACTCCCAGGTAGTCCGCAATCACCACACCTTCCATTGTCACTGCTGCCCCGAAAAACGCCGCGAACGACGATGCTCCAATGGTAATTGCAACCAAGGTTGTGCCTTGCTCGAGCATAACCATGGAAGCGCCCATAGCCGCGAAGCAGAGAGCCATCAGGGTACTGCGCCTTAGCAGCCCTCTGTCGGCCGCCAGGGGCATGCAGAGTCTTCCCAGACTTTCTGTGACACCGAAGTAAAGCATGACACTCGCCGACTCCGCCAGAGAAATCCCTTTGTCCCTTGCGAAGTCAACAACCGTAGCGAAGAACATGCTCTGAGTGTAGTAGCCGACCACGCCGGAGATAACAATCACATAAAAAACGGGCGTTTTGAACAATCGGCGAACGTCCCGGCTGTAGTTGCTGGTACTCCTGTTGGTGGAAACATCTGCCACTCCTGTACAACTTCTGCTCTCTGTATTAACATCCATTAAACATTCTGAGTACTCTTTACGCTCGAATGTTTCTTTTCGAGTCTGTTCGTGTGTGTCGCAAATAGCCGAAGCTGTCCAAAGCGGCTCTCTTGTGAGCATTCCCAATGGTGTTAGATGCGCAGCAAGTGCTCCATAGAGGAGAAGGCAGGCCCGGAAGCCGTAGTAGCCTTCAATGAGAAGGATCAGGTTTGGAAACACGCCGGAGGCCAAGGTTCCTCCGAGGTTCTTTATTCCATTGGTAATCCCTCGGTAGCGGTCAAAGTACATCATAAGGGCGATAGAAATAGCCACAAAATATATGCCGCATCCGATCCCTGCGTGCAGAAGAAATGTAAGATATAAAATTTAGTTCCGACATTCCAGGCATTCATGAAGTCTCAAGAAATTTAGTGCTTTTCGTGCTTTTACAGAAGTTGTCAAAGCCTATGAAATGAGTGTTGACAAGATTCTGTTTAACTCACAATTTAGGAGACTTGTCTAGTTTAACGGCAGAGGTCATTCAAAATAAATTGAGTTTCAATGGGATATGATATTATTCCTGGAGAAAATGTGGCATGATTGGTCAGGCATAATTGCATAAAAATAACTCTTGTTCAAGTTTCAGGTCATTACACTACTGATTTCCGCAGGGTAGTATCCTCGGGCCACTGCTTTCTAGCCTATACGTTTAAAACATAGGTTTAAAACAGGTTCAAATACTTAATGTTTTTTTGTTTTTGTGCCAAGTGCATGAGCTAATCTTTTTTTATATCACAGTTTACCCCTGCTAGTAAAAAAAAAAACACAAATAAAGTGCCTGATGCTTTCAACGCTTCGGATAAAATTAGTTGTCTATAAATGCCTCGAATACAATATCTCTTCTTTTTAGCGCTATATATAGACCAGTTCCTTCAAATGTTATCTTGGCACTTGGTCCTTCAGTTATAAGTCCATTTCAGCAATAAAATTTTTTAAGTATTCATCTTCAAGAGAATTTGCAGTGGAACAACCATACTGACCCTGTTAACTCTAAACTGTCGTCAATAATTGGTATCCTTGCATGTTTCCGTTACTATCTGAAGAAACACATCAAATTACATTTACACACTCCCTTATTGAAGCCCTTTTTACTTATATCTATTTGGTATGGGATACAATTTACACAAACATGTTCAAAACCTATCGACCAGAAAAAGCAAAAATAATTATTTGTAATGACCCCAGTGACGCAGAGACAAAAATTTCGATGTAATGACCTTAGATTACAACCACTACCAAATCTGTTCAACGCCGTTCTGTAAAAACGTTGTAGTACCTATCACGCAAATAATAACCGTTTCCTTGAAACAGTTGCGACCCTGGCTCCTCTTGCAAAAATGGCACACGAAGCAGTCGTCGTTGTAAAGTCCCCGTGCACCCGTGCTCTCTATGGTCGCCAAATGATAAAGAGCGTACTGAAAAATTACTCAAGTAATTCTGTTTGCATCATAATACATGCTAAATTGTTCGCACTATATGTGCTTGTCAAGAAATATATTTTCATATACATGTGAAGCTGTCACTGTGCCTATGACGGTTTCTCCTTATTTTGTAACACTTTTTCCTCTGAAGTCTTGCTTTCAAGATGGTGTGCTGTTATTGGCAAGCTATTGCACATTTTCTTCAGCACCTTGTGACATCATGAGCATTGTAAAACCGCTGCTGATGATGAAATTATTTGTGTTGCTGTAATCATATTGGTCGCCAACGAAGATCCTATACCTAAAGTTGGAGTTAGTATGTGTTTAATTTTTTAAATGTCAGTGCGCATTCATTGTCCATATTCTTGTGGGAGCTTAAACCTCATGAACAAAGCCAGGGAATTATGAAGATTAAAGCATTGTGCCACCATGAATAAGATGAAAATATATTCGGCAGCCTTTCGTGCCTGCATTGCACTAAACATTCTAGAGGGCACTTTGGACAACCGAAATGCGATGAGGCGAAAGCCACTGTAGCGCGGCGGATCGTAGCCTTCCACTACGGCACCTCCATCTCCGTCTCTTATTTTACTCCCACCTTCATACCTTTCTTTAGGGCGCGGTTAAGGTGTGCGCGGAGAAATGTGACCGATACGGCGCCTTTGCTTTTCAGTTAATAAATTTGAAACGCCGCTGATGCTTGCTGTACTGCGTCTTTATCTGTATGTCGTGTGGTGCAGCGTTCGAGAATGCGTCAAATAAAAGGCGCCGTACTGACGCCTGGATCGGACGCATGGCGGGGTCCGCTTCGTATATGAGTGAATCTCCTGGTGACATCATGGCCAGTTGTGACAGTACATCATGCTCCCCTTGGTGGCTGATCCTGGCTCTGACCGAGTTGGGACAGGTAGGTCTCCGCCACTTGCGGCGGGGGCTAGCCTGCCACTGAATTATTATCTCTTGTAGGCCGTCATTGCACTCGCAACCGCTTCGGTGGTGGTGGACGACGTCTGTTGTTGCGGCGGGTGTCTTTCTTTCCCTCCTCTTTTTTTCTTGTCTATTTCTTGTTCTGTCCGCACGAGGCAGCGGAGGCGGCTCAGCTACAGAGCAAGTAGCAGAAATTTGCATTTTCGTTTCTTCCTTCCTACAGCCACAACGACAACTCCTGGCACTACGGGGCTGGGAATGGTAGGCCCCCGCCGTTTGCGGCCGAGGCTCGCCTGCCATCGGCGGTTGCGTCTGTTGTAGGCTGTCATTGCACCCGCTACTGCTTCGGTGTTGGACGACGGCTGTTGCGACGCTTCTTTCTCTTTCTTCTTTTTTGTGCGAGAGCAACAATGGTTGGTTGGTTGGTTGGTTCATGGGAAGGGAAAGGCGCAGTATCTGTCACACTTGCTCTGTGGACACCTGAACCGCGCCATAAGGGAAGGGATGAAGGTGGGAGTGAAAGTGGATAGAGAGAAAGGGGGGCCGTAGTGGAGGGCTACGGAGTAATTTCGACCACCTGGGAATCTTTAACGTAAAGTCGCATTTTAGCTGTGGCGGTGGCAGCACCGCGTATTTGGGTTTGCTCGGTACGGTGGCTCCGCAAGGGACAAAACGACAGAAGAGACGAAGAAAGCGGGCTGTTTAGACTAGCATCTACCGCCCCCAGGAGCCGAGCAGCCTAGCGATTAGCGGCGCATGCTTTTTCAATGGGCGTCATGTTGGACGCGGCACTAGCTTGAGAAAGCCTATACTACTACTACTACTGTTACTACTACTACTACTACTACTACTACTTCTACTGCTATTATTAATAATAATAATAATAATAATAATAATAATAATAATAATAATAATAATAATAATAATAATAATAATAATAATAATAATAATAATATTAGTAGTAGTAGCAGTAGTAGTAGTAGTAGTAGTAGTAGTAGTATAGAGGAAGACTCGTTTCACTGCGTTGGCACTGAATTGTCTGCAGGTAACAGCCAAATTAACTGGCTAAATATTATCTTCCCAGTTTTAATTATTAATGATAATAATAATAATTGGTTCACAGGAAGGGAAAGGCGCAGTATCTGTCACAATTGTGTCTGTGGACACCAAGGGATGAAGGTGTCCACAGACCCAAGGGAGGAAGAGAGAAAGAGGAGCCGTAGCGGAGGGCTTCGGAGTAGTTCAGGTGTCCACAGACACAAGTATGACAGATACTGCGCCTTTCCCTTCCTGCGAACCAATCATTATTATTACAATTGATTAAAACTGTGAAGATAATATTTAGCCAGTTAATTCGGCCGTTAACTAGACAATTCAGTACCAACTTCGTGAAACGAGTCCTTCTCTATACTACTACTACTACTAAAGATAATAATAATAATAATAATAATAATAATAATAATAATAATAATAATAATAATAATAATATTAATAATAATAATAATAATAATAATAATAATAATAATAATAATAATAATAATAATAATAATAATAATAATAATAATAATAATAATAATATTTAGCAGAGAAATATTACTGTGTATTATTATTATTATTTAGTACTAGTTGTATAGTAGTAGTAGTAGTAGTAGTAGTAGTAGTAGTAGTAGTAGTAGTAACAGTAGTAGTAGTAGTATTTATTATAGGCTCAAGCTAGTGCCGCGTCCAACGCGACGCCCACTGAAAAAGCATGCGCCGCTAATCGCTAGGCTGCTCGGCTCCTGGGGGCGGTAGATGCTAGTCGGAGCAGCCCGTTTTCTTCGTCTCTTCTGTTGCTTTCTCCCTTGCGTAGGAACAGTAGTAGTAGTAGTATTTATTATAGGCTCAAGCTAGTGCCGCGTCCAACGCGCCGCCCACTGAAAAAGCATGCGCCGCTAATCGCTAGGCTGCTCGGCTCCTGGGGGCGGTAGATGCTAGTCGGAACAGCCCGTTTTGTTCGTCTCTTCTGTTGCTTTCTCCCTTGCGGAGCCACCGTACCGAGCAAACCAAATATGCGGCAGCACCACGGTCGCGCCGCTCCTTGCGCCGTCGCCTCGCCATCTGGCATGACGTCAGAGGAGAACGGAGAGAGCAAACAGAAGGCCTTGCCTTGCCAAGCGGAGACGCCACGATGCGTAGCGCAGTAATGATAATAATAATATTTGTAGTAATAATATTAATAATAATATTAATTTGGTTCACAGGAAAGGAAAGACGCAGTATCTGCCAAAAGTGCTCTGAGGACACCTGACCCGCGCTGTAATGGAAGGGAGGAAGGTGGGAGAAAAAGAGGAGCCATAGTGGAAGGCTGCAGAGTAATTTTAACCACCTGGGAATCTTTAACGTCCATTGACATCGCACAGCACACGGACGTCCTTCCGTTTCGCCTGGCGCTACGGGGCTGGGACGGTAGGTCAACGCCACTTGCGGCGGGGGCTAGCCAGCCGCCGATTTTTTATCTGTTGTAGGCCGTCATTCCACCCGCCACTGCTCACTGCTTCGGTGGGGGACGACGGCTGCAGTTGTGGCGCGCGTCTTTCTCTCTCTCTTCTCTTTCTTTCTTTTCTATTTTCTCTTCTGTCCGCACGAGGCAGCGGAGGTAAACTGATTGATTTATAGCTACAGAGCCAGTAGCAGGCCCGTGCATTTTCTTTTCCTTGTTCCTACAGCCACAACAACAACCATCGAAACACAGCCAACGGCAGAGCGTAAAAAGCGCCGCATAGCAAGGGAACAGAGAGAACGAAAGTAAGAAGGCGAAGAGAGCAGTGGAGAGCCCTGAACAGAAAAACGAATGGCAATGATGATGCCAGACTGCCGAGCGTAATAGAAAGAGTATAACCACTGAAATGGGGCCTATGCAAGAGTTCAGTCAACGGGAACCAACCGAAGAGGATGTGACTCTCCTGGCTTAACATACATGACCACATCAAGTTCAGCCAAGGAAACGTACCTCTCGCAACGTGTATTCTGGCAAAGCTTAGCTAAAGCATTGCCAATATTTTTCTTTATTGCTTCTCTATTTTCTCCTCTTTCCACACGAGGCAGAGGATGTGGCTCAGCTAGAGAGCCACTGGGAGGCCTGTGCATTTTCTATTCCTTCTTCCTAGCGTCGCAGCAACCACACAAACAGTATTCCGTTGAACGCAGTGTTCATCGGCGTTCTATAATTGGTTTGCAGGACAAACGCAGTATTTGTCACTTGTGAAATCCCGCTGCTATCATCCTCACGGTAGACAAGGAGAATTTTGATGTGCGTTTCCCAATATTGTGCGTGGCCCAGTTGATTAACGCGCTCAGCTCGAAATCCAAGAGACGGAGGTTGGAATCCCAGTCAACTAAAGATTTATAGGTTTATTTTTATCTTAGTCAAGGTTGACTGGCCGATGACGTTACCAGGTGATGACGCCACAATCCCGCGATATCTCGCGGAGTCTAGAGAACAAGTGTGACACTCCTCCTAGCCGGACTGACAGGGTTATAGTGCTCTAGAAGAAAATTGTAGAGCACTCTAACAGGGTCATGGCCGCGAGTATGAGCCAATAAAAGCTTTCGCCTAAAAGCCATTACTGTGCCTTTAGCACTCACGCTCTCTTCCTGTAAAAGAATGTTCGGTTATAAAAGAATGCAAATAAAAAAAGCTCAACACACGTGTTCCAGCTCAAAGAACCCGACGTGTAACAATGTCGTTAGGAGATTTGCTATGTTAAACACAACATTTGCGGAGCACAGGTGCCACTGTGACAGCAACATAAGCTTGTCTCACAAGAAGTGGAAACAACAGTATAATCTTTTCGTAATTATGAATTTGCGTCAAGATCATTCTCTTTCACTCGAACTCCCTCGACCCTGCGCTTTTATATCCCTTTAAAATTCGTCTACTCACCTCTCAACAATTCCTTGGAGAAATCATTGGACATTTTTATTTGAACTTACCGTGTACAAAGCCCATGCAAAATGTGATGACGGCAATGTCTTTGGCAAAGCTGGCTCCGATCGGGCCTGCGCTGGCGAGAAGAGCACCCAAGAGAGCGATGCCAGAAAGCGACATACGCCTTTGCAATCTTGATACGAAGAGTCCTGAAATTACGTGAAATATGTAGAAAAGTCGTATATTTGAAGCGAAGCTCCACTTCTCGCGAGCTGAATGTCACAAAAAAATAGGTCTCTTACATATCTTTGAAGAGGAAAACAGAGAAAGCCTGCCCTTCCTCTCCTATCATTTGCCTCTCATCGTTGGCCTGTTTCTTTTTGCCTCCACGCATATGCCTCGTATCGTTTGCCTCATACAATTTGCCCCTTATCGTTTGCATCATTCTTTCTGCTGCTTTTTGTTTGCATCTCTCTTTTTCCTTTCGTTTTGCCTATTACCATTTTCCTCTTATCATGTGTCTATTTCATTTTTTTTTTATTCTTTCATGTTTCCATTTTACTCATTTCCAGACAGTTGCGGTAATTCAAGTCATCGTTTGCCATATTGGTTTTACGTAGTCATTAACAGCCATGGTGAGTCATGCCTTGAGACTTTAGTCATGATCACTCATCGCTAATAATTTTCACTCGTCTTCAGTCAGTTACAGTCATTCAATTGTTATTTGACTTATTGGTCGTTTCGTAGTCATGATAAGTCAAGCCTAGCTATGTAGACATTGCCACTTAGTCAAGCATTTTCACTCATTTCCAGTCAGTTATGGTCATTTCAAGTCCCAGTTGGGCATAATTGTCGTTTCGCAGTACTGTTGAGTTATGCTTAGTCATTGTAGTCATTACAACTGATAGGTAAACATTTTTTCGCAATTTTCAATCAGATGTGGTTCATATAAGTCGTCGTTTGACGTAATGGCCCTTTCGCAGTCAAAATTGGTAATGATGAGTCATGCTTTATCATTTTACTCGTTTACAAAAAGTTGCAGTCATTATAAGTAATCGTTTAACATTGTTCGTCTCGTAGTCACTAGCAATCATGATGAGTCATGCCAAGCTACTGCACTGATTGTCACTCACTGCTAAGCATTCTCAGTCATTTGCTATCAGTTGCGGTCATTACAAGTTATAGTTTAACAGATTGGTCTTCACATGCCATAGCTAGTCATTATGAACCATCATTATTAGTCGTTAGCAATATACATTAGCTCTATCGATGTCTATAACTTTTATTCATTGCTTGTCGCCATCAATCGCTCTCTTTCTTTATCTCCCTCCTCATACGTCCCTTTATTGACGAGACTACAAATAATCTGTCCAGTTGTTTTTTTTTTTTCAGAGAAATACTCATATAATGAATAAAGACACAAAGAACCAAAACAAAAACAAATATGTTTTGTTTGTCTCAGATATATAGCTTTGTTGCCTGTGAGCAACAAAGCTATATCTTTGTCGCGCATTCTTGTTTTAAGCACAAGTGTAAACGTTATAAAAGCAGTTTTTTGCCTGCGTGATACATAAGCGCACATAGCATTTTGTGACGAAACACACGTTTGTTGCCAAATCAGATTGGGTATTTGCAGCGCCTTTTATTATTTCCTGTTTTTCCTTTCGAGAACGAAATTTCCTTTCTTGGGATTGTCGCCAGCTGTAGCATCTTTCCTGTAGATTAGCAACAGTTTACTGCCATAGCATCTAGAAAATGAAAACGAATAGCAGTACCATTCATTTTTTTCTCAGTGTTGTCCTGTAATGCGCCACCGGCATAGTCCATTGTATACACATGGACTCCTCGTAACGCCTACAACAGTGAGCACTCTCGTCCATTTCGTCGACTTCATCCAGATCATGAAACGTTTAACCCAAGCGACAATGAGCGTTATTCATCGCGTGAACGTTAGCCGCCGGTGTGTTATGCCTGTAGAATGATGGGACACATTTTGTGTTTTTGCCGCTGTCGCCCTCCGTGCCAGCAGTATCGCCAATAGAGGTCGAACTTCCGTACAAGTTTTCCTGCTGACAGTGATGATCCATATAAAAAAACACCTGGCAGGAATGAGTGCAGATCAACACCTAGCTGACTCGAGCACAGAACAGCGGTGAATCGAAACGAATCACCGGTCTCTGACCTCCGCATGACACTACCAACTCGGCGACTACGACGCTCCACTTCTCCCTGACGACTTTTGGCACCTCTGTGAAACTAGTCAGTGCGACCGATTCAGGTGAGGTCGCAAATTATTCAAGCTTACCTATGTCTCTGCCCGTTTCAATGTTAAAAAAACGAATTGAAGTGAACGGTGTACGTACTATGGCGTTGGCGAGTACAGGCGCAACCATTTCTATTATAAACCTGGATTTTATAAACTGCCTTGGTAATTATGTTTGGTTGGGATAGTGCAGCGACATTAACTTGGAGTCTGTTCCGTGAATCTTGTAATCGCCGGCCACACATTTCAAATGAATTCTCAGTACATGCCCGATAAAGGCATGAAGTCATGCTTGGTCTCGATTTTCTGTAACAATGTGGGGCCACTCTCGACTTTCGCAACGCAGACATTTCTTTGAGTACTCCAGTTTAATCTGCTTTGAGTGAAAATTCGCCGACCAATCCTATCACGCTTTCGATTTCGAACGACAGTCATGCCTGCAATGTCAGCAGAGTTTATACAAGTGGTTAGTTCAAGATGTGCCAGTGAATTGTTCGACGCTCTAGTTGAACGACTTGCTCTCAACTGCGCGAAGAAGAATGTTCTGATTCCTCGTTGCATCACCTTAGTCAGGAACGGTCATTCTTCATTGTGGATGACTAACTGCTCTAATGAACCTGTTGTATTACCACTTGGCCTAAGATTTGCCAACTTTGACGAATAAGCTGTTGAATCAGTGGAAGTGCTCATCACAGAAAATTCACAGCCTACCGCAAGCTCAGATATAGATAAGACGAAATTTCTTGCAATGGTTAACAAACCCCTGCCAATAAGTGAGTGTCAATGTTTAGTGGAAGCTCTGTCGAAACAAGCTGCCGCTTTCGATTTGTGTCGGTGCTCACCACCACGATTTCGATTTCCCCTACTCAGCACAGAATCAATATTCGGACTGCTGATACAATCAGTCAGAAGCATTATCGTGTATCCCCATCAGAGTGCCAGACGATCGAACAAGAAGTTCGTGACGTGCTGCATAGGAGCATCATTCAGGAATATTCCAGACCGTGGGCTGCCCCTGTGAACTAGTCTAAAAGAAAGATGACACATGCGAGTTTTTGTCGATTATCGACGGCTGAATACAGTTATCAAGAAGGACGTGTGTTCACAGCCCCGTATTGATGGCGCCATTGATAGTTTACATTCTTCTTCCTATTTCTCCTCAGTTGACCTACGATCAGGCTATTGGCAGATTCTCATGAGCCCGAAAGATAAAAAAAGACTGCATTACCACCCCAGATGGACTGTATGAGTTTAATATGACGCCGTTTGGATTATGTAACGCTCCAGGCACCTTCGAAAGATTTATGAATAAAGGTTTTCGCGGACTCAAGTGGCACATTTGAATGCGTTATTTAAACGATATAGTAGTAATCGTAACTACTTGTCCTGAACACAACAGTCGATTAGAGATCATCTTGGAGTGTATCGAGAAAGCTGGCCTGGTAGTCATTTCCAAGAAATATAATTTTGGAGAATGTTAGGCAGTGGTACTTGGACATACAGTGGACAATGATTGGGTTAAGCCTGATCCGAAAACGATTGATGCTGTCACTTGTTTAAATCGCCGAAATTGTTAAAACAGTTGAGGAGGTTTTGTTTTGGCTTTGCTGCTATTTCCGGCGTTTTGTTTCGACGTTTGCTGACCTAACATATCCACTTCTCTTTACAAAAAGATGTGCCTTTCAAGTGGACTGCCGATTGTAACTGCGAATGTAGTCAGTTAAAATTTATTACATCAGGACATGTCTTACGCCATTCCTGCCCATCAGCTCCAACAGAACTTCACACAGACAACAGCGCAGTCGGAGTTGATGCATTGCCTACAAAGGCAATGAACATGTTGCCTATGCAAGCCGTTCTTTAAGCGAGCCCGAGCATAATTACACGGTAAAAAAACAGGAATGGTTAGCTGTTATTTTCGGTGAGCAACGGTTCAGTCATATATTTATGGATATAAATTTAAAATTGTTGCAGACCATCATTCCTTATATTGGTGTTCAAACCTTCGTGACCCTGTGGACGCCTTTCGTGGTGGGCTTTACGCCTAGAAGAATTCCATTTTACTGTGTCTAAAAGTGGTAGCAAGCACGATGATGCTGACTGTCAGTTGCCGCTTGAAACTACTGATAGCGACAATGAGATCTTGGATGAGTATATAGCTGCTATTTCTCCAAGCTTCCCTGATGTTGGTGATTTCAAGATTGCACAACGGAACGACAAGGAATTGGTGCCGCTTTTTGAGGCAGCAAGTTTACGGAATCCTGCGACCTTATTCTGCATTCGTGATGGTATGCTATACAGGAAAAACAACTCGTCAGTAGTTGCAATGTTTCTTCCTGTAGTTCCTACAAGTCTTCGCTGTCAGGTTCTTCGGGTAATGCACGAAAATGCCACAGCTGGACACTTGGGTTTTGCCAGGACATTACACAGGACTACAGAACGTTTTAATTGGCCGAAGATGCGTCAAACCACTTAACTTTATGTGACCAGCTGCCTCCAGTGACAGCGTTTCAAGCAATAAACCTGCTCTCTCATATTAAATTGAGGATAATACTAATTAAACAAGCACTGAAGTCTGTTTACAAACGAGTGGGATTCCAGAAGCGGAGGAACTTGCAAAGGACTGAATCCTCACATGGTCCTTTGCCGAACTTGCGGCAGGATGCACTCGAAACGCCAAGGATAAAGAATGTTGTCATGAAGGAGTTTGTATATGATAATTAGATCTGCCCTGACACGACGGCAGTTAAGAGGACGATACGGCGAGTGACTCCCTACAGATATAGAGTCTAAATAACGATATTGAAATATGCGTAAACCTGCTGCCGTACCCTTTGAATCTTTGTCATAGTTTCATTTGCGATCGCATTCCAAACAATAGATGTATACTCCGAAAACGGCCAGCAGAAGGAGAAGCAATGCTTTAGGAGAGGGAGTGGGCACGCAACTCTCTCAAAATCCTGCAGACGAAACAGAGTGTGCGCATAACCAGCAAAGCCGCTGGTTTTAGTGGAAGCGAAGTTGGTCTGTCCGCAGATGCAGACAAAGCAGGAGCGATCGAGGAGATAGCTATATAGGAGGGCTATCAATGAAACTTCCATCCCAGAAAGCAGAATCGTTTTTGAAAAGTAATAAGTTAGTAACAATGTGTGAAGCGTCGCTCAAATACCGTTACACAGTTTCAACATGACCTTTTAAAGGTTTGTAGCAGACGTATACGTCATGACTCAAAAATACACTAGATTAATTGTAGTAAAACTACCCGATATGAAGCCCTGCGGATTTGATATGATGGCATGTTTAAAATGGAAAGGAGGTACATCTGATCAAAATAATTCAAAAAGGTTAGAAGCTCCACAGAAGAGAGAAAGAAGACCAAAGTTGGAAACTGATTTATTTCCTGGAACACAGCAAAAACACATCTCGTATTCTCCACGCAAGTAAAGCGAGAATTTCTCAAACAGCTATTAAATATTTCCGCCAAATCCCCTACGAAGATACTACTATAGGTTTTTATTACGGCGGCTGGTATGCCATTCAGTTTAAGGCACAAAGATGGTTTCAACTTTCTGGAACTTAATACTGATACACATCACAGAGGACGGAATTAGACCACAAAATGAATGGGAAATCACATTATGGAGGAAAAGTACACAGGGGACAAGGGGTGGGCGAACGTGTCGGCAACGTCCGGAATTTCAGACCCTTGCGACTAAACGAAGTAATACAGGAATCAAATTTATTTGAATGCTTGCAAACGTATCGCTAAAAAACTCATTAGGACGATTCCGGATTCCAGATTAGCAGGAGCTTTAAAGACTCGTATTAGGAGTAATGATCCCGCTTGTACAGGTGATAATGAAGATTGCAGTGATAAACATGCAAATGCATTTGGCAGATATGATAGTGATTGTAGTAACAATGACAATGACTGTGCATTTATTGATAATGATGACACTACCGATAAAAAGGATTCTCCTAATACCAGAACTGCAAAGCTTTTCAATAAGGTTAGCGTGGTTAATTCTGTCGCAAGCTTTCGAAAAATCCGTAATTATGCCTAAATTATTTTCCTGTTTTCTATGTTATTGATATATATTTCTTTTTGAGGCAGAAGCGGAAGTTCTGCAGAGCATTTTCGCTTGAACCCAAATTGTAGTGGTGTGATTACTTGAAATTTTTGTAAAAAAAAAGGAAGTCTAACGTTTATTATTTTTTTTACGATCCTTCTGAAACTCTTAAAATCAATCCACGCTGTTTGGTGTACGTAAACAGGACTAGTGACTCAGCCCCGACGCGATGCGGCTTGCATCTTGCTGCACGCTATAGTTTCCTGCATAGGCGCACCGCGCAATATCTACGGCACGTCAGGCCACGCCAGGAGGACGAGTGAGCCGGGTCCTTCTACTGCCACGGGCGAAAATGCGCGCAGTGTCCGGCGGGCACAGTTGGAGCAGAAAGAAAATATGCTGCAAACGAGAACACGCTGCCTAATGTGTGTGTTTTCTAGAGCATAACAAAGTCGGAACTTAGACTTAAAAAGAAACAAATACAGACCAACACCTAACCCAAACTATACCGTGCTTTCGCATGTCTAACTTTGCGTATCCTTACTTAAAATCCTGATTATTTTTGTTTCTTTTTCCATGATAGCAGAGGAAAGTAAATAGAATGTCCAATATATACACTTTTCACTTCTTTGAAGCTGAGGTGTAGGTTAAAAGTTCTAAGCTTTCAAAGCATCACTCCAGCCACCACCAATAAATTTTCGTGTTACTTCGCTGGTGGATTCCGTGTTTGGGAAAAAAAAATGTGGCGATCGGTTTTTGTTATAAGAATGCGCACTCGTTTTCAAAGCCTGCTTGTTTGGCTGCAGAAAGGTGTCTTGGACCTACACAGCCGGCATTAAATAGAGGATCAGTGTTTTTTGACTAACCCTAAAACAGCCAGTCCGTAAAGTTGTTCTTACACGGTGAAATTCTGTAAATAAGGAAACTTTTCCACATATAATTTCCCGTGGAAACATCAGTATCCGAGTGGAAAACGACCGTTTGCGTATCCTTTTCGTTTTTGAAATTGTAAAGCGTTGAAAACGCACAAGGACTCTGTGAGGACCGCGCATGCATAATTCGCAAGCGTATGAAAACCAAAATGCACACCTTAATGAATGCGCAGGAATTTGAAAATGCTCATTTATGTATTTTTCACCAGAGCAAGGCCACGAGCAGCATTATTTTGTTCACCTTTACTGCATCCTGTCAAGCGCAGGTGAAACAACCGCAGCTCCGTTTCACCTGGGAACAGAAAACTAGCGCAAACAGCTTCATATGCGTGTACCTACACGTGCCTTTAAAACGCAGAACTCCCCTCCTGTAAACCGTATATTTTGGTATCTGGAATTTATATATCGCCCTCTCCCCGCAGACGTCCTTCCATTCCACCGCGATGGTTCAGTGGATAGTGTGCTCAACTGCTGATTATAATTATGCAGGATAGAATCCCTGCCCTTACGGCAACATTTAGATGGAAGCGAAAAGCAAGCTTCTCGAGTTTTTTTGCGATGTCAGCACACATGAAATACGCCCAGGCGGTCAAAATTTCCAGAGCTTTCATTACAGTCTCTCCTAACCTGAGTAGCGTGGGGATAATAAACCCCAAAACTAAACCGAATGAAATTTCCTTCCCCTCTAAATTAGCGACTTCCGATTGAATATCATTAGCACTGAGAGCACGTTATACCGGTAGCTGAATGAAAAAGTGTTTAAAGGCTAACATCCCCAGTTGTTGGTGTAGCACCTCTGGCACTAATACCTCCCAATTTTTGTCTGCCGCCCATTAAGAATTCGAAGCGTTCAGTGTTTGACGCTACAGTATTATTGGAGGCGCTTTAAATAACGTGTCACGCGCACTCATATATCGCAAATAAGCTTCCAAAAAGGTTCACTTAAGGTGCCGGGTTCTTCATTACGAAATAGGTTGATTTATGTACAATTTTCTTTTCAGAAACAAGCAAATTGAGTAAGCCTGCTGACGCGTACTGCATAGTATTCTCCACTGAAGGGACATCATTTTCGTTTACGCCTTGTAAATATCGCGCTGACAGGGAACCGCTGTCTTCTTCTCTCAATGGAACTTCGTTGGCAAAACTAGTGGCACCAATCACGAAGCTATGAAGAAAATCCCTTGAAGGAGATTTCATGACATTTGTCCCTGTCCGTGCCCTTGGCTCGTGGCGTGTAGTGAAAGCGCGTGGAAGGGACTGGTTAAATCAAGGCAGCGATGGCGCGCGTTTCTAATATTTTCTCCCCCGTAATTATTAGTCCAACAGAGGAATGCGGGTTGGGTGAGGCAGCGAAAGGAAGGACGCGCTTATATACATAACCACTCGTTTTTGCTAGTCATTTAACCTGGGATAATCACGCAAGACAAGGCACACCCAAAAAGGATGTGTAACTTTACCGGCGAATGCCGCAAAATCGTCAAAAGCTTCCTTATTAGCTTACTTGTTTTCACGAGCATTTGCTTTAGGCGTTTAAAATTTATTCTTATCATACTGACAGAGTTAACTAAGGATGAGGAGTTGCCTAGAGATCTTTGAACATTGAAAAAATGTAGGGCCTCAGCGACCGTGAATACCTGCAGAGAAGTTGAACACAAAGGCGACGCTCTGTGGCCAGCCGGCTTCGCGCCTGTCCGCCTGGAACAGCTCCATGTAGCCTATGTACAGGAACCCGGCACATCGATCGGAAAAAGACATGAGGAACTGGGCAGTGAACGCCATGGCTGCGACATCCCAGCACCGGTCCACTTTTCGTATTGATCGAAATCCAGATCTTCCAGTGGGCTTGCGACTTGCGCCATCCTCCATCGCTAAGGAAAGCTATCCGATCTGATGGCCTCTGCACAAGTAGGAAAATGAACAACAAATAGGCCGGCTCTTGATCGTTGCTAGCTACGATATGCGAAAAGCTAAGAATACTTCTATCCGCTTCCTGTTAAGGCTAACCAATTAGCGTAAGGTGTCTGTCGACCTTCATAATTGCAGCGTAGTTTTTTGCAACCCTTTTGAAAATACTAACGTGCCAGTAGGGCTGCGTCTATACTGACGGCCGTTTGAAGTCTGTAAACTAGCGTCACTGCTGCAGTTGTAAATTACTGGCATTTTGAATGAGAAATATTTGCGTGTTACTGTGAATTTTCCCTTCTCTCTTTGAACTCAACAATTCCCAGCTACCATCAACCATTACAAATTTGAAAACAAATTTGAATTGCGCGTTGGTTTCGGCGCTCATTTACTAAAATCCACCTCCGTAATATGATCGGTTCCGTAAAAGTAGCTTCAGCATTTGTCCTGAAGCAATTTTTGTCCTTGGACGGCATTTTGGGTGGGAAGGGAAAACATTGCAGTCGGTTCGTCTGTAGTTCTCCTGTTTCTCTTTATGAGACGGGAACCAGTTCTTGATAAGCATATAATTCCTCGCGTGACATATACTGCTATCCTCTCGTGGTACATCACCGTCAGCGTCAAATAAACCACGAACACGGTAGCTACAATCTCAGGGAGAGAAAATTGTGCTAGAGGAAATCCGAATTCATCAATTTCATTTTAATTTCCATGGCAGCACTTCTGTTCCTATATTTTGCACTCTAGTGTTATTGTGTCACTTGACACGGCCGACACTGTCTTGATATCCGGTACCTCAATGTCACTCCAAGGGACGCATAAAGAACACTCACCATGCAGTGCTGTCACCTTTCTACGTAACGTAGTCCGCTTTGCTTTGCACTTGTTTCCTGGACTTCAGCGGCAACCACTTAAGACCGTAATCTTGTCGCTTACTGGGCTCGAGAGAAAAACGTCCAGCAAGCGGCGCCAAGTAGCCAGCCTTGCCTTACTCCTATCTGGGGTAAGAAAGTGCGGGTAGAAATATGAATCCACACTGTCCTGAAGGAGCTGTTGCACAAGACCTAAAGCTCTCGTAGGACAAATGACATGCAACCGGGTGCAAACAGCGTCCAGCGACGCTTTTTATGGCTATCAGCAGAGCTATCCACGAGAGTTGTGGCGCTGCTTGCTACAGAACGCAGGCAGAAAAAAGACTTACGCTACAGTGTTGACGAATGAATTGGTGGCGCATAAGTTAATACTTCAGACCAGCTGCATCGGATTGCGACATCCAGTCGCAATCTACGGGCCATGTGGCACTCCATCCGCACGTTTGCTTTTCATTGTTTTTGTTCAAGCACACGTTTTCAACTACGTACACTAAGCAACAATAAAAATGGGCTGTATTTTAAATATTGAACAGCAGGTTTATTTTTGTTGCTTTGCAAATATTTCTGTGATGCTGACAATGCTTGCAAGGCATTGCAGTTAAAATTTATGTGGCCACTATTACTCCCATTTTTTGGGGGCTAAGAAGAAGACTGAAAGGAACTATCTTCTACGGCTGCTGCTGTATCCAAATTAAAGTAACAAATATCGTTATTAGGTGTTTGATACCACCTTCCTGCTTTCGTCTCCTCACATGTTCAAAATGTAATTCAGTGAAGACATAGGGCAGACAAGTGTATACTTTTTCAACGCCATTGTAGATGATCTTGTGTCCTCTAAGCCAACGTACACTATGATGGTGACGTCGTTATCGCAGTCTGAATGAACTATCATCTTTCCCAAAAGTAACCAGGCTTCAGGTTCCGCTTCTAAGTCATCTAGTAGAGAATTCATGCCACATCTGAGGCTGTCAACCCCAGAAAAATAAAGGCGAACCCCTGTACCTACGTCTTAAAATGTTGTGATGTTCTGGAAATTATTATTCACTTGATAATAATAGTGACAAGCAAACCATGCACCGGGTTACTTTAGGTAAAGTCGGTACGTTCTTTATTGAGTTGCAAAGTGAAACAAGAGAAAGCTCAGGCATTACGGAATAATTGCGGTTCGCACAACGTAGCGAACACCAAAATCGTACGAAGCACTCATTTGACCACCGCTATTAACGTGTACATTTTGGCAATAATCTCTACAACAATAAGCACAGAGCGCTCTTATCAAGCTCAGCTGCAGAAAAAAAAAAAGAGTCCATAGTACTTGTTCTGAGGACACAAATGGCGGGTACTTCTAGGCTTGTCTTCGCGTTTTGCAACAGTGCTGTTATGCCTCTATATACTTCACCTTTGCAGGGGTGGAGACACACATTTGTCTTGATTCACTGAGCTAATAGTTACTCACTTGTGACTAAAAGCAGAGATTGCTTTATAATCAGCAAAGCAGGAGCATTGGAATGCCCGACAATAAAGGAGGGGGGAGGGGGGGCAACGAGGCACGAGCGCTTTCAACTCGGTAGTAATTGATAACAAATTTGTTGATCCCAGACTTCCAGGTGACATCTTTGTTAACTTTGTTAATGAACTAGGTATGAGAACGAGACACCAAGCAGCGTGGAGACAGCACATTAAAATTTATTAGCTTATTTCTTGCTCAACGTACAATTCATAAAAGCAATACTTTGGACGAAAAGGCAAACCAAATGCAAATATCGCATGTTTTGTGACAAATCCTAAACCACCCTGTGCACAGTGTATGAAGTATAGCTGTTCACATCAGGAGTACAATGTAAGAACAATACGTGAAGTATATGCAAAAATACAAGTGTAGCTTCTTAGCGTAGCGTCACCCAACACAACAGAACAAGAAAATAAACAACCGAATGCTCAGCAAAGGGCATACCTAAATACCAGTTACGATAGCTAAATCATAAATAACGAATTATCACACTCGCGCTACATTGCGGTCGAAACTTCGACACCTGCTAATCTTCCGATAGTCGTTCCATTAAAACATTCATTGCTTAGATCCACCAGGCGAAAATGACAGTGTATAAGGGTGGTGTAAAAGTAGAGACAAGTGGCCATGGTAAGAACAATGCATTTCGAGTGCACGAGGCCGTGTGAGAGCATACACGCACAAAACAGATTTCAAGTGGTTTCAGTCCATAACACTGGGAACTATGAATTATCGCCGTAGTTTTTGTGACAAAGCAACCCGACATCAAGGCAACATTATAAAAAAGAAAGCAATTTGATGTGACATACAACACGTAGGCGTAAGATGATCTTGACAACTTGGATAAAATTTTCAGTATGGAGGTATTTCTTACTTCAACTTTGGCACTGGTGTCAGTGATATACGAAATGAGGAATAAGTGCGTCAAAAAGATGTTTTGAACAATATACCTAATGCAAGTATGCGGTACAATACCCCACACTATGCTAGTACATTCGTGAGGCTTGGACGTAGCCACCAATAAAAACTAGAATGCAAATAAGAGGAGAAATATGTGCAATTGTGTAACATACTGAAGATATCTTGAATTATTAGATTGTATTCATGTTGCTATCGACATAATACCGGCTAGGCAGACGTTTCTGAATTTTTTTTTGCTTTGTAAGACTGGACGCTTCTCGCGAATAAGATCAGCTGGTAGTAGTTACAAATGGTTCTTTTCTTTTTGGGGAAAACTTTCACCGTCTGTAGCCACAACCGTTCACTACTAGCGCTAAACAAGCCGGCTGCTCTGTATATATAAGTTTATAGCCAAATCGCATATTCTCAACAGCTCTACCATATCCAATTTTTCATGTAGTTTGGCTAAGGCGAATATCTGCTGTGATTAGAAGACACGAAGTAGGTGAATTTTGGAACAAAACGAACGCCCTTTTGATTGGATTTCAAAAGAAGACAAGCGTAGCCGATGGCATTATAAAATTCGTTGGAATGATGAGGTTAAGAGTGAACAGGAGTAAAGTTACCGGGTTAATTGGAGGAAAATGGAAGAAGCCTTCACCCTGCAGTGGGTATAGTCAGGTTTATTGTGATGATGGCGATGCATGTCTGTGAAGCGGACACCAAATATAGCCCACTGCAAACCAGGACGCGTCACAAGAGCACATAAAAATTAGCACGGAGATAAAATATCACAAGAAATACTTTACGCGGCAAATCAGGACACCGGAAAAAACAACTCAGCGACGCAAGTGAACCGGGTAACCGAACCACCCGATGACAAATAATAGTGAAGTGAGTTGAAGGGCTGCGGGAGAGCTAACCTACGATAGTCATAATCAGATGGTATATATAAAGGACAACCTAAGGGGAAGAGGCGTTAGGCTCACTTATAGTGGTATTCATTAGGTAAAGGGGTATGACACAACACTTATTAAATCATGTTTTCTTTCAAGTGCTCGTTTTTATGCAGATAAAAATAGTTTGTCTAAACTTCCACAGAACTATAACTCAGATTTAGGTCTCGCCTATTCTCTCGAGTCGTGTGGTTGACGCATCACTGTGATTCTTCTCTACTGTTCCGCGTGCACATCAATAACTAAACGAGAAAATGCACTGTGCCCTAAGAAAACCAGCGCGTCAAAGTTTGCCTGATAACGTGGGCAATACAAAAAAAAAAAAACAAATGTTAATCGCGCGCGCCAATATGCTCGTGCAAACTTAATTTCAATTGCCCTGTATATTTTTGTTTCCAGCAAAAAAAAAAAAAAAAAAGCAGACTACATCACTACTTAAAGCCAAGCAAGCAAGTGCTGCATAACCTCTAATTCTTCGTTACACACTTTTCAAGGCATCCCGCACTGTAATTAACTGCACAGTTTTCGTCGGGCTTTTATCTCATTTTCAGTTGCATTCTAATCACCGCCTTTTCTCTGGTCGAATAAATCACTCTACACTTTAGTTTCGGCGGCTAATGTTGCATGTGTACAGTTACGGCCGAGGCAGAGACTAAATACTGTGAATTGTCATATAAAAAGATAAAAACCTTCGACATTTTTCAATTTACTGCCCACATTCAGCCCTTTTTAACAAACCTAGGCATGTTTAGGATGCGCCACCTTGTACACATATGCAAAAATAGGTAGGGAGATAAAAAATTAGGAACGGATCGAGTGTGGCCTCGTTCTCGAAATAACACAAACGCAAGACGACGGAGCTCGTGCGATGTCGTGCATTCCACAGACTGCCTGCGCATGGCCTAACTGGCAGGAATGCACACAAGGGTACAGAGATAGTCTACGCTGTTCGGAGACATGCGCAGTGTAGGTGCTGTTACAACCTAGCTGAAGGCAGTCAAGAGAAGAGTGGAGAAAGATCTCGAACTGAGAGGCCCATGAATTCAGCGGCAGAGTCTGCCTCGAAAGAACGTGAACACTGCCTGCCATTTTATTCCACTCTCAGGGAGATCCACGGGTATCAAATGTTTCTATGCTGTCAATTGCGTACGTATTAATGTTTGTTATTTCATCAAAGCAGTATTTACATTAAGTGCATGTTCGTCCAGCGCAAAGGACGCCGCAACAAATTTATCACAGCCGCCAGCCTTCACATCTCGATTCGAGAAGCATGCTGCTAGGCTGCATGATTGGAAGGGTGTGTGGCAATTTGCTTTTAAATGAACGTTGGCGTCTTTAAAAGCAACCGAAGAGTTTTGCAGTTCGACGAATAGAGCGGTGAGAGATTTGGCATGATTGGAAGCCTCAAATCTCATGTCGCGGAGACTCTACGGGATCGATTGGCTCCACGGACAGTTACTGCAGCCTTAGTTTCGAGCGACGTTAACAGCGATCTCTGGCGCAGTTTTCTGTCACAAAAAAGTAATTGTAATGTTAACTGACGTGTGTATACGATAACGTGAACGTATGACAGTGCTTACTGGTAGGCCACTGCATTAGCCGCTGCAAGATGCAACGATGGCCTTGTATACACCAAAGAGGTCGTCTCATTTTTGCAGCCACCTACCCCAACTTCTTGCCCTAGCACGGCTCTCTACAAGCATCTATAGGTGAACTATAGTATGAACGCACTGTTATTTACTGATAACTGTAACACGGTCACCCTTGTGCTACGAACGGTGCATCTGAGTAAAATGTTTCTTTCTCCTGGTGTGAGTTCGCCTCACAACGTAATAAAATGTGTGACAAGATATAGCACGTATTAGCAATGTGCGCTTGTTTCATTAAGAACCCTTAGATGTGCTGCATGAATGCGCTTGCGTGACGTCAGTGAATAAAATGAAAGTAAATGCTTGAACAAAGGATTTGAGTCAGATCGGTCTATACAAGGAGAGACAATGTGGTTTCTCAATATGTTCGCATTACGAGTGAAACGTTGTTGACATGAAGTGCGATACATGCACCCTAAAACATTTCTCATCTCTACAGCGCCCGTTCATCTCACTTTAAAAGACTAAAAAACACTGCGAGTTCCTTTGGCACAAACGAAATTGTCTGTATCCTGCAGCACTGTCAAATCCACCCCCCTGCAGTCTGGGAACTCTGTGAGGAGAGGCGATGCAAGTTTGGGGGCGGCACAGAGCAGGAAATTGAACCCAGCATTAGAAAGAAGGTCACGGGTTTTGTAGAACCGAGAGCACGGTCTGTCGTCTCTTCTTCCTCCTCCATGAGCCACTTGTTCGCCATTCGTTCACCACCACGAGAATCCACAAAAATCCAAGCAGGAACAAAAGCCCGGACAACATACGGAACAGTCCGTCGTAGGATTTATGGACGTCCCTGAAGTAACCTGTAAGAAAATGTACGAACTGCGAAACCTTGACAGCTTGTTACATTCTAGTAAAGCTTTAAGATATATATTGGATTAATGCTGTATCTTCACGGGGGTGGTGAAGTAAAATTTCTGAACTGTTCAAAGGTGAAGCGGTGCTGAAGCATTCGGATGATTCATAGAACGTACCCGCACAATCCGCACTTCTGACAATCTGAGCTCATGTTCTAGACAACCACGCCAGAACCTTACTCTGAGCGTAAATTAGGATTGTAGACTCGTCAAGCTGCCCAAGGGCAGCTTTTTTCTACGATTCCTCTATCTGTATTTTTACATGGGAAATAAACTTTGACTTTGACTGTTCAAGCCTGTCCCGTGGTTAGAAAGATATTCTACTCTGAAAACTACGAGTATATGTTCATCTTTTATATAATTATTTAAAGGAGTGCAAAACAAAGCGCGCTGGTCGATTGGCTTGTAGATGCTATAAAATGCAATACTTGCTTCACTTCCTTTGAAATAATTTAAATTTGTGAAAACTGCGATAAATAGCTGCTTTAAATTTAAGTCGGTTGCTTCTATATGCTGTACAGTATGGACGGTAATTTAGTTTTTAGTTCATATTTACCAATGACGAAGGGCTTCGCAATAAGGAGGGCACCTGCGATGAAGCCTGCTGTGCCGTACGAAACTGGCAGCCGATTCTGGTGGATGTAGTCAGCCTGGAGAACACCGTACATCGCGTTGCCACAGCCCATGAACATGGCCAGCAATAGACATATGCCCACAAATGGTAGAAAGGTAGTCATTACAGGTAGCACAGCTGTGGTAACGCCGAGTCCCATGTAGGTTGTGCTAAGCAGGGTACTCCGGCTCACCAGCCCCTTGTCAGCGAGAACTGGGAGACAAACGCCGCCAAAGATGTCCGTCGTGGAAAGGATGGGCATGATTGATATTGTACGCAGAAACCCCATCTGCTTATCTGTGGCGTAGTCGTCGATTGTGCCGATGAAGACGTCGAAACAGTAGTTGAACACGATCCACGTGAAGACAATGACGTAGTACATGGGGCAGCTGAAAACTCTGCCTTCTCGTAGAACGATGTCGGTGTGGGAAGAGGTCCCCGCTTCAAGCGCCGCATTTGCTGGATGGATGACACTAATTGCAGGTGAGATCCTTTTGCTGTTGTATAGACTTCCGCGAGGACTTTGCCTGCGTAGAGAGACCAGTGTGTAAGCCTTCGCTCTTAAGTACTGTTTACGCACGTGCTGGAGGATGCTGATTCAATGTCACATTGATGGTATTCGTTGGCAAGCGTTATATGCAGCAAAATTGGACCTGAGTTATCTGCAGCCATGCTACGTGGCCGCGAATATACTTCCTTTCACGTTTCGCTATATGTCTTTGGAGCACCTTCTCTCCATCATAGTAGGCCAGGTGCTTGAAGAAAGCCGATCAATTCTTTTCTAAAATACAATTTTTCTGTTATGAAGACACCTTCTACAGAACCATATTGCACACGTTTACTAACATGAGAAAAAAGCAAATGACAGTACTAATAAGATACTTCTCTAAGTTCTGATAGTTACATTCGAGTTATATGTTACGCACTTGTTGTTATTATAGACCTGTAGCCGGTTGCTAGCTGTTGTCACGGCAGTATGCTAAAATGGATGAACCCTTCAACTCTGTGACTCAGCATTGTACATTAACTCTGCGGTGGCTAAGGACGCACGCGATCGATAGACTCACGCTATAGACGCCGCATCGACGTCACTCAAAAATTATGGAACTGCAGGTTCTGAAGACAAGAACAAATATTGTTGGTTGGTTTGTGGGGTTTAACGTCCCAAAACAACTCAGGCTATGAGACGCCGTAGTGGAGGACTCCGGAAATTTCGACCACCTGGGGCTCTTTAACGTGCGCTGACATCGCACAGCACACGGACGCCTTGCTTTTCGCCTCCACAGAAAAGCTGCCGCGACAGAGCGAAAGTTGTGACTTGCAGCTATAGCCTCTTTAACAGGCGGTTTTCAGTCCGCGTTTTTTTTTCATAATTTTTATTTAATTTAGGTTTTGGCAAAATTATTGCCTTCTACTTTTGAGAGGACGCCACGGAATTGTGGACACATACACGTAACGAGGTCAAGATCATATTTACATATTTTTCTTCTTGTATGTTGTAGATCGTTTTATCAGAAAGGAATTACACAGTATCTGTCTTTGACATTCAGGACTCTTCAAGGTGAAAACCTCCGTGACGCTGACGGCTAGTAAATTAGGTTTTGGGAACAGGAAGGAGCCTCATACTTTTCGATATACGCCGCGGAATTTTGGACACTTTCAACTAGCCAGGTCAAGATCATATTTTCACGTTTTCTCTTGTATATTGTACATTGGTTTATAAGAAAGCAAAGGCGTAATATCTGTCTATGACCTTCAAGGTTGTTCGAGGGGACATCGCACCCAACCCAGGGCTTCTTCTCCGTTTGAGTAATGATATGGGGAAAGCAATGCATGGTGTACATTTGGGTAAACACTACGAAATCGTGGGCACCCACATTTAATTACGTTAAGGTCATTTGACGGACAAAGTTAGCGTCACACGAAGACCTAGCTATACCTAGCGTAGTGAAGGTAATGGAAAATATTTATATACAGATACAAATACACGAGGTTACGCTCGAGCCGGTCCTGAGGGGGCTAGCCCTCACAAACACTAGGTAGAGGTCAATGTTTCGGGATCCCAGTGGTGTCTACCGCCGCTAGGGCTCACTCGACTAAGACATGTTGGGCCTGCAGGTCAGAGCAGCAGAGGAGGGTCACCTCCCAGTCCTCCCGGTTTGAGCTGTAGGGGGGAGGGGGGGGGGGGATAGCCGGACTAGAAGGGCATACCCAAACAATGTGGTAGGTGTTCGAAGACACTGCCCCACAGTGCCGGCAGCTGCCAGAGAAATCGCGGTCGAAATGTTTAAGAGCTGCCGGCATAGCAGTGTGTTGGTATAGAGACTGACTAAGAGCCGCTCATCCGCCTTCGAAAAGCGTTTACATGGGCAGGTGTAAAGGCTGTGGCTAGATTGCTAGTAATATACGATATCTTTGAGTGTACAAGCCAGATTGTGATCAGTGCCCTGATCGGAGGGGAGAAGGAGGAAACTTCCCGGACAGAGAGCGTGCCGGTGGCAGTGTCGGCGGCCTCGTTTACTGCCAGTCCTGGTGAGCAGGATCCGAAATAACAAATCGGTGAGCGGGATCCTAAATGTAGCAGGTATTTTTAAGCATTCGATAGGCTGGAAATGGCCCAGCCCTCTTCGACGTTCCGACAGGCCCTTTGCGAGTCGGAAATTATAAGTAGCTAATGCTCTGGCAACCTCCTCCGCATGAGTTATGTTCCGGGCCCTGAAGCTAAGACCGTTGACTTTTTTTGCCTCGTGGACCCTGCGGCCACGTACCATCTCTCGTGATGAGCGTCGGAAGCGTCCAAATAATAAACGCCAGGTTTGGAACCCTAATGGCATGCTAAAGGTTCCGCTTGCGCCAGGCGTATGCCACGATGGTCTTCGCTTGTGATTTTGGCGAGAATATGGTGTACGCGGACGGTGCATCTGCACGGCGCTGGAAGGAGTACTCGTTCTTTCATATGTGTAGTATGTTGGATGTGGAGGCGGACAAGAAGGCGGCGCCCCGACTGCCAATACAGCGAAGCGCTCAAAATCACAAAGGACGAGGAGGGAACAGGACAATAGCGCACTTTCAACAAATGTTTATTGCGGTTGCGGAGCATATATATATATATATATATATATATATATATATATATATATATATATATATATGTATACACTTCAGAATCACAAAGAAAGAAGGAAAAACATCTGCACGTGCCGCCTAAGCTAAGAAATCCAGCTCAGTTTTTGATAGAGCCACCGACGGTTTGCTGACACATTCATCCCCTGATCGTGCTATCTGCGATGCTTCCACAATCTCCCTAGTTAGGCTGGCACGGTGGCGATACAAAGCAATAGTTTTGTCGAACAAAGGCTGGGAAAGTGTCTCGCTGTCACACTTTTTCCAATGCAAAAAGTGTGACAGCAAGGCATCCCAAGGCATCTTAACTTCGTAACCCAAGTGTTTATTGGAAACACTTCTGACCATGAGGCCCACCAGGTCCCCCACCTTTCGGAGTTTGCCAATGTGGTGTCTGGCTCGTGGTGGTGGTGAATAAAATACCGGACTAAGTCTGTTTCTGAAATTGAACCTCATTGAAGGGAAAGTTGAATACTGATCATGCATTTGGGTGAGTGAAGTATAAGCACAAATCCAGACTTCTGTGGGGAGCATTGAAGGCCGCAGCGCCGAGCATAGCAGTTTACTATAGTGGCCGCCTGCTGCAGGCTGGCCTCAGTGTCTCAAAGTGACCCTGCGTGGCCTACAGGGTAATGTCCTCGGTGTGCAGAGCATGCTTCAGGCCCTCAGGAGCACCAAGCTGGCCGTCAGGTGCACCATGGGAGAAAGTACTGCACCTTGTGGTGTTCCTTTTTTTTCTGTTCTTTTTTCTTAGTTCGAGAGAATAGATAAAATGGTAAAATAGCGTTCCTCTGGTGCCCAGGGGAAAGGAGTCGTGTTCTTAATACAGAACGAGGATGTAAAGCCGGCGCATATGGAGCGATATAACTGCGGCAAAATATGCGAACTGCCGTCCGGCGGGGGCCGTCGGCGGCCGTTCGCCGGCTATCAAGCCGGGCCTCGCCTGCGGCCAGGCGAACCGCCGCTCCTGGGCGCGACCACCGTGAGATGGCAGCACTTGCTGCCGCTCCGCGCCGGCTGCAGCTCCGAGTCGTGCGCACCGACGATATGCAAAACTTTAGAAAAGTGCGCTAAAGTTTGTTGTTCCCGTAAATAATAAGCGAAATGTCAATACTAAATCCTTCCCGAGGATCGCTGAGCCGTACCGAGTGGCTGATATAGAAGCGACAGCTGCGATTCAAGCAAGGTTCTGCTCACAACCAGCTGCCGCCATGACAGCATGGCTGCTCCGGTCGGCAAGCACGCCGCTTCCGCTAAAACGTGGAGCCGAAGTTAATCATATTTTGCTTTTAGTGTTAGAGAAAGGGACTGAGAGTTAGGCAGTTCTATGAGTAGACCATTTACTATAGCACGAAGGAATTTCATAGCGCAGTTTCATGTAGTACTGTACCATCGATGGGAAACAAAATAGGCCTAGCGACGAACTAGGGAGCAGCGCACGGCAGATCACTGTCGTCCGCCGCGCCAGCGGGCGGCACTGGTGCTGTAAGAGTTGCGATTTTGCCCACTTTGATGATACAGCTGAAGCGGGAGCTTTTGCGATGTTCCGCTCAACACTGGCCAAAACCCTGCTTCAGAGAGACGCGCCTGCAGTATGCTGTTGCTACGGCGTCGGACGTACACTAGGAGGCAGCATGAAAGCGCTGTCGGGCGCAATTTGAGACGCTGCCTATTTTATGTGTTGCTCTTGGAATGTCATTTAGTGTGAAAAGCCTGGTGTTGAATCGATCCCTGATCGTGCGCTTTCTCACTCGGGCACCGACACTGCCGACGCCGTCAGTTCAAGCAGTATATCCTGTGCGGATCTATGAGGGCAATATCCGTACATGGTGTCCGCGAAGACACGTTTCAAGGCACTCGGACAACCGATTTCGCACCATTGTCTCCATAAGTTTTGTCACACAAGAGGTGAGAGATAGTTTCGCTTCCGTTGTAAATTGCTCCGCCGGGGTGATGCAGTGGTAAGACGCCCGACTACTATGCCGGAGTACCCGGGCTCGAACCCGACCTCGGCGGCCGCGTTTCGATGGAGGCGAGACGAAGAGGCGTCCTCGTGCTGTGCGATGTCAGCGCACGTCAAAGATCCCCAGGCGGTCGAAAATTACTCCGTAGCCCTCTACTATGGCTCCTCTTTCTCTCTTTTCACTTTCACTCCCACCTTCCTCCG
Source organism: Amblyomma maculatum (assembly GCF_055883805.1). Taxonomy (NCBI): domain Eukaryota; kingdom Metazoa; phylum Arthropoda; class Arachnida; order Ixodida; family Ixodidae; genus Amblyomma; species Amblyomma maculatum. The sequence goes on from NC_139346.1 coordinate 69,363,364, forward strand.
TTCCCTTACGGCGCGGTTGAGGTGTCCACAGAAAACAAGTGAGACAGTTACCGCGCCTTTCCCTTCCTATAAATTAATCAGTTTCCGTTGTCTATTGGTTTATAAGAAAGGAAAGGCGCAGTATCTGACAAGGCCACCTGAATGTAAAAGCCGTCGCTACGCTGAAGGCTAGTACTACCTGCCGTAGTAAAGCTTTTGTTTCAAAAGAGAGCGTGCAGTACGTGCGCTAACGTACACAACTTTGTGGTTTAAGGCGAAACCGTTTAAGCTCTCATCGTTGTCATCAGGAGCTATTGGCAGAGGCCAGATCGTGAACCGCTCTTCATAATTACACTTGTCTACCGTCAGGATGATAGCGGGATTCCGCGAGTGACAGATACTCCGTCTTGCCTTTCCTGTAAATGAATTATAGAACGCCGGTGAACTTTGATGCGTTCAATGAAAGAGGGCGCGCGATGTACCGTCACGACAGGCCAATAAGTGATCAGATTCTTCCAACCTCTGCGAATACTATGAACGTTTTTAACGCATTCTGAGAAGCAAACCGCCGCAGAGTTTCATCTGTCAGACTCCCAGAGCAGCGACCGCGACTTCATTAAAACCGGGAAGCGAATGCAGCGGAGTCACAGAAGCCGGTGACCGTCAACTCAAAACAGCGTTGTTTGAAAGCAGAGGTACAATAAAAAATGCGGATAGGCATGATTTAAATTGTAATTTGGGCAGTTTTTTTTTTCAAACCAACTTTGTAACGCTACACCCAGTATTTCTCTATGCATGGTGCGCGAGCTAATCTATATTCCATTTTATTTCAACGCAGGTGGCGACAAAACTGTGCCTCCGTTCTAATCATCACCAGCTGGGACTATATTAAATATTAACATCGTCTGCATCTTTGTTATCAAACCAATTGCTTCATGTGCGGTATAAAGAGCCTTTTTCGTAACTTCTCGATTAAGCAGAGAATAACCTAATGAATGCCCGCTTTTGTTGTACAACTTACTGATCTCGCCCACCTAGGTTGTTGTCTATTAACCATCTACGTTATCGTTTCTATGAAATCGCATTTGATGTCTCGAACGACCATCGCTCGTTTGGGTTCAGCAACATATGCAGTGCCCACGCTCATTTCTTCTTCGTGTTTCCATACATGAGATGCAATTAACTCATATTATCGCTCACCAGTGAGGTGGTTATCTGCGTGTCTAATATTTGTAGACCTGTTCTTTGCTCACTCAATCATATACAGTCTAATGTGAAGGCTTTTTGACGTCAAATTTCAGCCCTACTTTGTAGAGTACAGACAAAATGCTAGCTGCCAACTGCGGGTTTCACCATCCCAAAGCATAACCCGTGCTTTGACAGATGTCGTAATTGAGGACGTCGATTTCTATACACCCTTGTTACAAGTTGCACACTAATATGTATGAAAGTAAAATTACATCTAATTTTCGCACATCACATGGTGTTTGGATATATTATGTAGCGAAAGGTAGCCAGTGAGCACGGGGCAGAACCTGCAAGTTTGACACGAGAAGTTGAATGTCATAGGCACTGAGCCACCGCTGCGGGTAAGAAGTATAATATTTTTACTTCTAAAGCATCAATGAGCAGTCATAATCAACCTGTGAAATGCCGACTGCTTCATTTTTACTGCGAAGCTATTTGAATCGCATGGTTTGAATCCGAGGTAACTACAATTAATATACAGTAGGCGTATTCCTTAAATGTAGTGCGCCCTAACTGACCCCTGTTGTAAACTTTTAAACCTCTTGCAGACCGTAAGAAATTTACTTATCTTCGCACAACACCATTTCAAAAATAATTACAAATATACTCAACTGGATGACGTAAACGTAACGTGCACAATATGCAGATTACATATATGTTCAAGAAACTGCTGTCACCTTAACATTAAACCAACACTATGAAGACTCGACTACGAATATGGAATATCAAAAATAGCGCTGTCGAGCTTGCCTCATCGCAACGCCGGTGGCCCATGATTTTTTGTTCATGAGGAGTGCAATGACGGTGAGGTTGACAAGCACCAGGCCGAAGACGACGAAGGTCATGCGGAAGCCAAGGACTTTAATCTTGTACTCCAGCAGGTAGGGAAACACCATGGCCGACGCAGCTGCTCCCGCATACATGATACCGTGAGCCGTTCCGCGATATTTGCTAAAGTGTTGGCTCAGGAATACTTGTAGGGCGCTAAACACCAGGCCGATGCCCAATCCTGAAAGTATAGTTGAGGTAAAGATAAGCATATTATTTAAAAGTAAAGTGTGTTGCCGCTCATTGTGTTTGACACTAATGAACACGCGAGTCGTGAGAGATAGCTTAGAGATGAACAACTGTGCAATCGGTTCTAACGGGGCTCAGAACGAAGGCACAGAACATAAGCCTAAATTAAAAGAAAATTCACAAGGACAAACAAATGTGCTTTAATTAGTGTTATTGAATGGCTTTGGAATAGCTTGAAGAAAATATTTGTCTATAAATATTCCAAAGAAGGACAAACCGTTTTTGCTTTTTCTTGCTTGCTGGAAAAATTAGGTTCCAAAAACGCAACTTTTAAATACCGCACTTTTATTGGCTCCACCTTGTAGATGAGAAGCCGTACATTACAGAATATCCAGGATACTCTATGTTGCACCTAAAATCTCAGCGCACGACGATTTCTACAATTTACCTCCCCAAAACACGATCATTAAGCAGGGATCAGTAATCGAAGCTGTGAAAGCTCGAATAGCAGTGTACTTTTACAGAATTCCAATTGACGTGGCGCTGCCTTAGCCATTTAAACATTTCAGACCGAGGAGGGATTCACTGTCATGCGGTTTAATTTACACACAGCCGCGAGGCGGGGGGTAAATATTCTAAGTGCTACATGCGTATGCGCGACCTATATGTAATTCCCCTTGCCTCTCTAGTCGCTTATTTTGCCTGAAGAGCTTCTTATTTCGCTCTTTTGTGTCGTTAGTCGCTTTTCGCTGCTGACGCTGTTCAAGCAATGCGGATTTCGAGCTCTGCGCGCCGCCAGATGATGGCGACGCGTTGTTTAGAAAGCGATGCCTAGAAAGTGTTTGTTTCTCGTTCCTAGTTTTACATTTCGACAAATATGCATTTGCTAAGGGCAAAGAATTCTTTCGCTTTTTAAAGTTTAAGTCGGCATGACAACTATGCATTGATTGCGATACATGCTACCGCTCTAAGTTTGGTCCATGTGGTTCAGGTTTCTTTGTTGAGAAGACGATTTCCTCATGATGGAGTTTGAGGAAAAGATGCCCCTATCGTGAGCAAGAAGTTAGAAATGGTAAGCAAAAGAAAAAAAACAGACCATGCTTTACGTCTTTTATAAAAGGAAATAGAGCGACAGTAGACCCAGTAAGCGGGCCCTGTTATCGCTGTCAGCTGGCTGCGTACTAGCACTTGACCGCGTGGCTCGAGTAGCGTCTGCAGGGGCAAGAGACCACTAAACTGCAAGCGCACGGTTATCAGCGATTCACGCAATGGGAGGAGTCAGGAAGACAAGCGGACGCATATAAGACGCGCATGCGTCTAGTCGTCGCCTAGTCATCGCCCAGCGCAGCCTTAACGCACGCTTTTCACCGCCTAATGCCGCATACGTTGCATTGGAAAGGCGCTGTGATGTCTCGCAAAATTTTGTGCATGACTGCATATACGGAAGAGGAGTCGCTGCGTCGGCTGTTATTCACGAAGTCCTGTGCATTATTAGCTTTATAAACTTTAATTCAATGTCGTTTGCACTTTATAAGATGCGTCCGCTATCAATGATCTGAGAAGCAATATTTTAAGAATATCCACTGAAAATGTACGTTCAGGAAAATATCTGAATGGTACAAGGCGTGCCGCAGAGGCGATTTGTTTATCTCCGGCCCGGTGGAACATCAAGAACGCACTTCGTTATCTGATTTTGGTTTAAGTTGCCTTGTTCCACCGTCCCGGCGGTGCCGTGGTGCGTCGTTCGACTCTATGCCCAAGACGCGGAATCAATTCCCGGTCGCAGCGCCGCTTTTTGATGGATACAAAAAGCTAGGTACCCGTGTGCTGTGCCATTTCAGCGCATGTTAAAGAATCCTAGGTTGTTGAAATCTCCGGAGTGCTACTTCAGCGTCTTTATTAGCCTTGGCCGCTTTGTGAAGTTAAATCCGATAAACCACCCAAACCGTTTCCCTTTTGCTTCTTTTGTTATTTTTAGAGTACCTGAAGCACCCCCTCAGCGATGTCTCAATGTTAGGGCACTAGATTGAAAAACCAAACACGTGGGTCAATACGGGCCATGGCGGCTGCTTCACGATGGAGAATATTAGGTACATTTTTTGTCCCAAGGGCTCCGGCTTCATAAATGAAGTTTTTCCACCGAATGGAGCAATGTTTCGGTGACAGCCTGCAGTTGAAAAATAGGAAAAGTCTTTAAATATATTACAGCCGCGATCACCGGCTATCATCACAACGACACCTGAGCAGCGGCGACTTCATTCTCGCACGTAGTTTCGAAAACATCTAGGCGGCCTTAATTGTTACTGGCACTGGAGGCACAATAAAAGTATGCCAGGGAGCTCGCAAGATAGCTCCAGATCTCTTGGATGGCGCTAAACGCTTCTTATAGACAAATATTTTTTTTTACTATTTCGTTTCCTAATATGCGCAAAAAAAAGAGATGCACTGCTCGTCAGTTTGATAACATCACACTGTAAATTGCGAATCTGTGCTGTCATCGTTGCCCTTCGCCCATTTCGCGTTCAGGCATTCACACAGAACCTTTGAGCCATAGTGCTGTGAGAGTTTTACGTGTTAACTGATCGTTCATCTGTTAAGGGTTTAGCCACAGGTGGAAATAGACTTGCGATTTCAGACAGTTGCTTCACTGTATCAAAACCTCATTATTATCTGCTCGACTTTTCGCATCGATGTGAGATGTTTCAGTAATATTGAGGCCCAAACACCCAGTTATCAACTGCTTTCATCATTTTGAGAAGTGGTCGTCAGCCTTTAGTAGTTGAGACTGCATTGCAACTGCCCGTCGATGTTATATGCTCATAAAGGTCGATACACTCACGTAACAGGCCTGCAAGGCAAGCTTCTTGATAGCCGTCAGTGACAAAACAGTTACGCAAAATGTATACCTTAGATGTTCAAACAGGCATTTTGGGAGCTTGCAATAATCGTTTCTCCTAGCTTGTAAGATGCAGCTGTACAGAAGGGGCGCGTAACAAATGGCTGTTTTTTAATTACTTGGCTGTTGATGCAATACCAAGAATGACCTTTTAATTGAATGCCGTAGCGCATCATTTCGCCATTTTCGGCAATACTTGGGCATCTGTTTTTGCTAATAAACTATCTTTTAACACTCCGTCTTCTCTACGTTGTTGTGCCAAAGTGTGTCCGATTGTTAATGAAAGTCGCTGCCGCCTACGTACTTTAGATCAAATAGTGGCAGTTGAGCGCAGACCAACTTTATATAATGAAAACACTTGAACGAGCTTTAGGTAAAGGCGATCTGCATAAAACGCAGAACGAAAAGAGAGAACACGGCTCTATGAGCCTATTTTAATTATCTGCTGTTATTAAATGTTTCAAAATGAGAAAAACCTTTGCTGTGGACGGGCAAGACCTTTTAATTCAACGTTTATTGGAGATAAAACCGTTTTGTCGTGCTTCTGAATAATTGGCGCTTGATTGCAAAACTATTTTTCAAGCTCTTCGTGCATGCTGTTGGTGTTTTGGGCTTAGAATGGAACATGCTTTTCAGATCTTCGTTCATACGTGCTATTCTTGCTTGAGTATGCGCGAAAACCAGAGCCACAATTCTTTTAGCTTTCTTTTATGTCCCTATCCATTTTCGCTTATCTACGAAATAATAGTTGTCGCGGCCGAGTAGACCTCACCGTGAGTAACACCGAGCGTGAGAGACATCCAGACAATGGTGGGTGCTAGCGCAGAGGCCATGACGCCCACCCAGGCGAGGATGCTGCCAACTGTCATCACCTTCGTTGGGTTGACGTGCTCGAAGAAAACCGCCACTAGGAGACCTGGGATGGCATGCGACAAATCACAAGATGTTTGCAACGCGAATAGTTAAGCGTTAACTGCAGTTTGACTGCAATGAATGTTTAACAAACAGTCCTGTTATTTTTAACCCAGAGTCAAACGTGAGTAACGTAGTAAACATTGAGGAGGTAAATCTCAATTTGCCCAAGGCCTAACGATAAGTTACCTTTTATAAATGCTCGCTCACACACTGCCAGTTCACCTGTACGCAATTTAAGACACGTTGGTTATTGCGTACAAGTTGGACTTGAAACCTGCAATAAAGATGGTAACATGGAGGAACTTTCGCGTATGGGTAGATCTAATTTTTCCGCGGGATCTGCGGCGTGAACAAAGTCTCCCCTTCAAAAATGGCTGTGTAAAATATGTGCTCATGTTGTTTACTTATATAGAGTCAGTCAGCAAATGTTCCAATAAAATGACACACCATGTTGTTGATATCTTTTCAATACCTATGGAATATTGGTACACCAAATCGTTGACTAATTTACTAATTTTTTTGAAAAAAGAGTTGTATAAAAGGTATTGACCTAGCACAGGTTGTCAATACATCACTTACCATTATGTCAAAATTCAAGTTGTTGAGTTTACAAGTCGTATGGTAGTTGCTGACTGCACACAAAATATCAACCTTGCTGTATAAGCAACCAAGTTGCTGACGGCGTGTACTACAGTCATTGAGTTGATACGTTGTAACTGAGGCGTTAACTGTGCACAAAAAATCAAGGAACTATCAATCCTGCTTACGTTAGCTCTTGTGCAGTTGTAACCTAGTGACATTTCTGCAGATGAATAAATTTATATAAGAATGGACTGATCAACCATCTTTTTTTATTGCTGACACAATGGTGGATGCGTTCTCTGCATGAGGAGCTACGGCTAGCTGGAGGCTTCTGGTGCAGCCTGGCTAAATAGTTAGTAGGCTGTTCTTGATGTTGGAGGCTCTGGACAGCGAAAATTATTTGCATGTCCGGCGCAAAGCGAGTCGATTGGCATGAAAACCTTTTAAGTCCAAGAAATTCAAGATGGCGGCCCTTTGAGGGTAGATGATGACGTCATCGATCAATATAGCGATTGGAAGCAGAACCACGTGGCTGTGACGTCATGGGTTGAAATGGCGGCATAGATTCGGGATCCCAAATCTAAGATGGCGGCCTCTCAAATGAGTTGTGTCCATAAACCTCGCCTTAGTACCCTTACATATTTCTTATTAGAACGATAAAGCCATTCTAGGTCACGATATATAAATGCATTCGTTCCGCTATATATACTCCGACCACACGAGCTACCCACCCGAAACAGTTGTAAACCTAATTTGGTTTGAAAACAATGTTATGGCTTGGGGCATATAAATAAAACTGCATTTAAATAATATAGGAGCATTGAATACTTCAAGTTACTTGTTCAAACCCAAACATATTGAAGTAGTGATCGAATCCTGGACCAGCGCATCCCCTCAAACGTCCAGATTTTGATTTGGGACATTTATTAAGGGGGTTGTAATTCTGTAGCAAGTAGCCGTAGACAAACGGCAGTAGTACCAAATAATTTTTCATGATGAGATTTATCGAAAATGGCGCATCTGTTATGTTAATTACATGATAGTAAAATTGTCTGCTGGGCGGCGCTAGACGGCCTATGCGTGCGTATATAGAGCCGTCTCCTCGGGAGCTTCATTTTTCTTCAGCATAATAAATGATGATTACTTGTTAAAAGCTAGCGAATTAAAACATATTCTATTATTTTTTGGGCAAGTGAAATGCCAGAAAGCCTAGACAATGGTTATTACTGGCAATCTGCTTTTCATGTTTTCTGCTAAAAAGGTAAAATGAAATAAACATGGAAGCAAACTGTCATCAGCAAAAAAGCATTAAAGGATGCAACTGCAAAATCAGTAGCAAGAAAAACGCTAATGTAGTCAAGCTATGAAATAAGGTCTTGATGAGAATTTCTTAATCTCGATCATTCGTGTATTTCAGCCTGTCAGTCCATAATTAACAAAATTTACACGCTTGTTAGCCAACATCTATATGAATTGTCAGAGAAAAAACGCTATAGCAGACGATGGACCACGAAGAGAAGGACACACATATATGCGAGGAGGACATACACTTGCGGGGAGGGCACACACATATATGTGAGTGTCCTCTTCTTCCTGGTCCGTCGTCAGCTATAGCGCTCTTTCTCTGACAATGAATAACCAACTCGCCCAGCCACATCCCTGTTGAAACTATATGAATTTAGTTACATAAATCTATGGTTAACAGACATTAGACAAATGTTAGTCAGCAACTACGCTATTGACGAAAGGTAAATAACCATTTCGTTCCCACCTGCTGACCTGTTAACTGTTAAGAAACTGTTAACTCTACAAATTGCGCAGTCTCTCAACTCTTTGTCAATGCTCATTTTTGTAAAGGTCGCATGATCTGAAAGCGGTTTGGTAACAAAAGTGAGATTCCCATGGACTTTTAAACGCCAATTTAATTGGCCAAGATGCGCCCAGCGTCAGCTCTCATGGCGCCCCGACCTCCAGCTCTGGGAAGAAATGCACAAATCCTTGCGGATACGACGTGCCACGAGTGGTGGCTACCATATCGTCCCTCTATGTAGAAAATTATATGTTGAACGATCAGGGCGTTCTGTCAACGAACACGCCAGGAAAAATTAGAGATTGTTATAAAAACCGCATCGGACTCTAGATGAGCAACCCAGCCGTAGCCGTTCCTACAATTTACTTACACGGGGAACACGATAAAAGCTACAAATTCGCGAATAAAGGAAAACAAAAGTTTAATAAAACTGTAGACACATGGGAAATGACAGAAGTGTTTCGCTTTTCAAGAAGAGTAATGACTCTCTTTTCTTTATATCCTGGCTTTCAGAAATAAAATTTCATCATAACGAAATCGACAATTTGTACAAAAAAAAAAACGCTATTTACATACAACACCGTATTATAAAGCCAGCAGTCACTCTGGCTTCATCACATTAAACTTCACACGTACGCAACAAAGCTCTAGTCTTAATAGCCACTCGGGAGGTTACGAAGCAGTTTTCTGTATTGAAAAAAAATTTGTCCCTGACCCTTTAACTGCCACTTTCAGAATAAATCGTGAGAACCCTCAAGCACACCCCCTGCCACTCCCAAATATACTTGTGTTGCCTTTGTAACTTACCCCCGGCGCTACTCCCGATCACACGCATGGAAAAATAACGTTCTGGGCGTGTAGCATCAGCTGTGGAGAAGCCACATCAACTAAAAAACTTGCAGGGTAAAATTTAAACAATATATGTAGCGGATGTTTTTTCACCCGATATCATCATCATTACCAACACTGTGTCGCTTCCTCGCCGTCAGCAGTGGAGGCATGGCTAGATAGCATGCCACGTGCATTTCGGGGTTTGACGGCCGGAGAAAATAAACTTCCGGTGAATTCTGATTCAAATGAATTGACAACGATGAAGCAGCAGAGATAAGAGATAAAGCGCACATATCGAACGAATACAACGAGGAAGTGCCTTTGCCGTCTAACAATGCCAGCATCAAGAGAAAACCTGTCAATCGTAACATGAATATTTATTAAGCCTTTCCTGCAGGACATCGTAGTGAATTACTAGCATAATTTCCACGGAAATAACATGAGAACGTATCGCGGCCAAGGTGATACACCACCTTGCAGGGAATGTGTAGCAGCCATAAAAACACATATCGGTGACCTGGCCAAGAAAAAAAAAAGCTCGTAGAAAGGCTAAGTGCCTTGTAAGTGTGAGCCCCGCTAAGCGTACACGGCTTATCCGAATGCTGTGGCTTATTCATCCTCGTTCACAGGTGGGTTCAGAAACAGGCAAAAAACGGCATGATTTCCGGAAAGTGGCTTCACGACGTCAGCACTAGTGTCTATTGCTTCACTGCTTTAGCCGACCACGCTCACTTTTCTGCATTGCCATTGCACTGAGGCCAGTATTGGCTGCTCTGACACCAACGTTTCCTGGGTTTCTCATCAAGCTTAAATAACAGGCCGAAAAATATAGCCTTGCGATTGGGGCATAACAGTCGTCGTCGAATATGTCGGGCTATAAACACTAACCACGACACAGAAGTCATCAAATTTAGTAAGAACAGTGCAACTGATGGTCAGCCTTTTGCCTTACAACCAGCCGCGAGGACGACGAGAACTTCCAGCGTTACTGGCAGAGGACCGACTCGGTAGAACAACTGCCGGTGAGGGCTCATTCATTTTAACGGAGTGAATTTACAACTATCGTCAATAGTCCCAGCTGTGAACACTTCCTTGGAAACCTTACCAATACCACTTTATGAGGCAACCATTTCTAATATTACGAATAAAATTTCAGTAAACATTTTCAGCTTGAACCACTGCCTTGGTACGCGTATTCTACTCTAAATACTTCTCACTACATAGCTAAATAAATGAACCCGTGATGTAATATTCTCAATTAACATATCTATATGGCTAGTGTAAAAAAGTTTCGAAACCGAGGACAAGAAAGCACGTACTAGGCTGAGTCTTGAAACAAAAAAAAAATTCATTTTCTAAGGAACCTCTACTTCAGGTAATCGGGAGTCTTTTATAGAAAAAAAAAATAAAATCCCCGACCCTTGTTATGTTGCGTGACAGGAACCACGGAACATAAATCTAGCTGCTTCCTCTACTGCACCATGGCATGCAGGTTATTTGCTTTCCTGATCTGATGAATAAAACGAGGAAGTCGCCATTGACTCTCTCTTTCCTCACGTCTCGCTTTCTTCAAAGGTTTATAAAAAATAAGCATATATATATATATCTCAAGGTTCGTATACAGACAACATAAATAAACAAGAAAGTAGCAGGGGGGACAGCGGCCGATGTAGCTCAGTTGGTAGAGCACCGGACGCGTTATTCGGAGGTCGTGGGTTCGGATCCCACCATCGGCACGTTGTTTTTTTTTTTTCTTCTACTTTGTGTCTAATTATCTTTCCTCTAAACAGATTACATTACTAATTTCTGTGGTTATCGAAGTAAACATTAAAAAAAAAAAAAAAGACATAAACATACCATCCCCAACGCTTTCCTTGGCCTCGCCGACTGTTGGCTTCTTTCCTTCATGTATTATAACGAGCACCCTCATTTCCCCTTGATTGATCTGCTTATATATATATATATATATATATATATATATATATATATATATATATATATATATATATATATATATATATATATATATATAGGATGCGAGAACATTTAACGTACTTGGCCGCTTAAAAAATAATAGAGCGAAGGGTACGCTTTATTTAAAGAAACATTTTATTAGACTCGACGTTTCGATCGGAGACCGATCTTTCTCAAGAGTGAATCTTCTTGGATAGTGTTGCGGCTTTTTAAGCATTTGGACATAGACCACACCTGGGTAGGAAAACAAAACGTGGGAGACAGAGGAAAGAGACAGATACAGTAGGGAAGGATGATGTCCAGGTGTGCCATCGCAGGTGCATCGCAGGTGCTGGAGAGACCTGTCGAACTGCGCTGACACAGGTGCCTGGATGCATAGTCTCTGCTGCGAAAGAATGCGGGCTATTTTCACTCTTCCTGGCCACGACAGCCGAAGAGTGGGAGTAGGAAAAAAATATATATATATATAAATGAATAAATAAATAAAAAATAAAAAAGGAAAAAAGGGGGGGGGGATGGAGGTGGATAAGGAAAGGTGTTAGCTTAAAAAAAAAAAGTGTCGGAAGCGTACCCTTCGCTCTCTCTCTCTCTCTCTCTCTCTCTATATATATATATATATATATATATATATATATATATATATATATATATTGTCACGGACAACAGGGCTAGATGTGACTAAGACGACGGGATGAAGCTCAACCAGCAGGCAAAGTTTCGCGCACAGCACGCGAGACAACTTCGGCGTCCTATTGGACACTGGGATCGCCATAGGAATAGAAAGAAATCGAGATCTACCGCCGGTAGAGGCGGAGGAGATTGCAATAGCCATTGCCATTGCACGACCAGGCGTGAAACACGTCATCAGCGATAGCAAAGCGGCGGTTAGAAATTTTAGCAAGGGTAGAGTCAGCAATCGTGCTGCAAAACTTCTGAACGAGTCGTCTCTCGCCGAAAGCGTGACCATAATCTGGACCCCAGCACACGCCGGTCTCGCCGGCAACGAGGCTGCCCACATGCTCGCCCGCTCCTCGCTACCTCGGGGTGCTGTGGACGCCTCCACAACATCTAAAACCAAAGAATGTATAGGTACCTTTAGGGATGTAACCGACAACTTGAAGAAAGACCGGAGGATATATCCGCCACCGGTTAGATCCCTGAGTAAAAAGGAATCGTACGACTGGAGAAGACTCCAAGCTCGAAATTTCTTTTCGCCCCTGTGGAGGAGTTGGACGAGTGCCAGAGGGCGGAAGAGGGACGGTGCAGAAACCGAAATTTGTAAATTTTGCGGCCACGTGGCAACATTAGATCATATAATATGGAGATGCGTTCGTGCCCCAGGGCGCAACGCGATTAAAACTAGCGATGAATGGGAGACCACGCTAAGAAGCTCCGACGAAAAAACACAGCGATTCGCCGTCCGCCTGGCGGCCGAGGCTGAAGACCTCTTCTCCTAGACGAGGCCGGGTGTCCTCTGGCCGCGGTGTGACAGACTGCCTCCCCGGACGCCTGCGTGCGGACTCGTAGGTGGCTGCTGCACCATATTCGGCGGAAATAAATGTTCTTCCTCCTCCTCCTTACTTCCAGGTGCTACCTAAAAACATCTGGGACACCAGGTGGCATTACTCCCCCTCCTAAAAAAACGAAAGCACAGACTGGGCGCGAGCGATGGGCGATGCAAGTCAGTACAGAAAACGAATATAAAACAGAGGCGGTGCCCTACACAACTAAACGAGTGCATAGTACACCGCACATTGCTGCGTGAAATACGGTTTCATGCGGACAACGTGCACCACCTCGGAGCTTGGTTGCCGACGCGAGGTCTGCACAGTACCCGCTGGAAGGACTTCGTATGTCACTTCTGTGACACGGCGCAGAACCTTGTAAGGTCCAAAGTATCGCGACATCAGTTTTTCAGACAAGCCGGGCCGGCGCACCGGTGTCCACACCTAAACTTGCTCCCCTGGTTGGTATGTGACGTGTCGATGACGGAGGTTGTAGCGACGCGTATCCTTTCCCTGCTGTTGCTGAATGTGGATGCGGGCAAGTTGACGTGCTTCCTCGGCGCGCTGAGCAAACTGCTCAGCGTCTGGGATGAGAGGATTATCCGTGCAGCACGGAAGCATGGCATCTAACATCGTCTGAACGTCGCGTCCATAGAGCAGGCGAAATGGCGTAAAACGCGTAGTCGCGTAGTCTCTTGGATGGCAGTGTTGTAGGCATATGTGACGTACGGGAGAATCTCGTCCCAGGTCTTGTGCTGGGAGTCTACGTACATTGCAATCATGTCGGCGATCGTTTTATTGAGTCTCTCCGTGAGGCCATTCGTCTGTGGGTGATAAGCAGTGGTTTTGCGATGGCTCGTGTGACTCAGCTCAAATACGTCGTGCATAAGTTGTGCCGTAAACGCCGTGCCTCGATCGGTGATTACTTGGAACGGTGCGCCATGGCGCAACACGATCGGCTGCATAAAAAACTGGGCGATCTCAGATGACGTGCCACGCTTCACCGCCTTGGTTTCCGCATACCGTGTGAGATAATCGGTCACGACTATAATCCATTTGTTACCGACCGATGTCAGCGGAAATGGGCCCAGAAGGTCGATGCCGATTTGGTCAAACGGTGTTCGGGGAGGCGCAATAGGTTGGAGCAAACCCGCTGGCTTGAGAGGTGGCGCCTTTCGAAGTTGCACTCACGACAGCCTCTGACGTAGCGATGAACGGCGTCAGCGAGTTTAGGCCAATAATAGGCTCGCCGAACTCGGGCGAGTGTGCGTGCAAAGCCCAAGTGGCCGGAGGTGGGCTCATCATGGCAAGCAAAAAGGGTATCGGCACGGAGGTCGGCTGGCACTACGAGGAGGAACGCTCGGTCAACAGTGCTGGAGTTCTGTTTGTATAGAACGCCATTCCGGACACAGAAAGCAGACAGGTTTCGAGCAAATTGCCGAGGGATATCAGCAGCGCGACCCTGCAGGTGGTCAATGACAGGTCGAAGGTCCGGGTCAGCTCGCTGTCGGGTCATTATGTCTGAAGCACTCACCAGTCCAAGAAAATTGCTCTCATCGTCCGTGCTCTCATCGACTAAACCGACGGGTGCGCGCGACAGCGCGTCAGCATCTTCGTGCTTCTGGCCAGATTTATACACAATGGTGTACTCAAATTCTTGGACGCGAAGACTCCATCGTGCTAGGCGCCCCGATGGGTCGCGGAGGTTAGCCAGCCAGCACAAGGAATGATGATCGGTAACAACTTTAAACTAGCGGCCGTAGAGGTAAGGCCTAAATTTCATGGTTGCCCACACAACCGCAAGGCATTCCTTTTCCGTAGTGTAGTAGTTTGTCTCGGCGCGGGAGAGCGTGCGGCTGGCATTCGCTATTACCTTTTCGACGCCAGCTTGGTGTTGAACGAGTACAGCGCCAAGACCAATATTGCTGGCGTCGGTGTGGACTTCGGTGTCAGCGTCTTCATGAAAGTGCGCAAGAACAGGGCTTGTTTGCAGTCGGCTGCGCAGCTCCGCAAAAGCCTCTTGTTGCTCGGCGCCCCACACGAACTGTATATCATCGCGCGTGAGGCGAGTCAGGGGGGCGGCAACTTTGGAAAAATCAGCGATGAATCGGCGGTAGTACGTGCAGAGGCCCAGGAAGCGTTTCAAACTTCTCTTGTTTGCAGGAACGGAAAATTTGGCGACAGCAGCAGTCTTGTCGGGGTCTGGCCTAACGCCTGCGGCACTCACAAGGTGACCAAGAAACTTCAACTCTTTGTAGCCAAAGTGGCACTTCTCGGGCTTGAGCGTCAAGTCAGCTGACTGGAGGGCATCTAATACTGCGCGCAGGCGTTCGAGGTGTTCTTCAAAGGTTTCAGAGAATACGACAACGTCGTCGAGATAGACTAAGCAGATTTGCCATTTGAGGCCGGCGAGGACGGTGTCCATCATGCGCTGAAAAGTTGCCGGCGCTGAACATAGGCCAAAAGGCAGCACTTTGAACTCGTACAGTCCATCTGGGGTGACAAAAGCTGTTTTTTCGCGGTCCCGCTCATCAACCTCAATCTGCCAGTACCCACTCTTCAAGTCAATGGAGGAGAAGTACTGGGCGCGACGAAGCTTGTCGAGCGAATCGTCGATACGGGGCAGCGGGTAGACGTCTTTTTTAGTGATGGCATTCAGCTTTCGATAATCGACACAGAAGCGAAGGGTCCCATCTTTTTTCTTTACCAGCACGACAAGGGATGACCACGGGCTGTTGGATGGTTGTATGACACCATCACAAAGCATCTCCTGAACTTGTGTCTGAATCGCTTCACGTTCCGTCGTTGAGATACGGTACGGCTGCTGGCGGATAGGGCGGGCGTCGTCAGGAGTAATGATGCGGTGCTTCACGAGAGGCGTTTGCCGTACTTTCGATGAGGACGCAAAGCAAGAGCTGAACTCTAGTAGGAGGGCACGTAGCTCACGATTCTGTGTGTCCGAGAGATCCGGACTAATATCAAGACGGTCAAGTGGGGGCTGCACAGTGCTAACAGCCCCAAACGTAAAACATTCAGAAACATCCGCTAAGGAGTCAGCAAACGCGATGGCAGTAGCACGAAAAAGATTCCGGGGTTCGTTGGTGAAGTTAGTCACCAGGAGATCAGACCGGCCGTCGCGGAGATGGATGAGGCTGCGCGCTGTACAGATGCCGTGGGTGAGCAAAAGTGACTGGTTGCCTTCCGCGACCGCATGCCCGTCACGCAGTTTGTCGCAAGTAACAGTCACAAAAACACTGGCGCGTGGCGGAATCAAAACGCTCTCGGCGGAAATTCGAAGGGCGGCGCGGCGTTGGCGATTCTTGACGCCAGTATCAGCAGCTTTCTCGGTTGAAAATGTCACTGTGCGCTTTCGGAGATCGATAATAGCTCCATACTTCCGGAGAAAATCAACCCCAAGGATAACGTCACGGGAGCAGTCAGGTATAACGAGGCAGCTTACAATAAACGTGGAGCTGCGAATTTGAACTCGTGCCATGCACAGGCCACTAGGAGTTACGACATGTCCGCCTGCGGTGCGAATCTGCGTGCCCGACCATGGTGTCGTGACTTTTTTTAGAAGCGCTGCTAGCTTCCCGCTTATAATCGAAAAATCCGCGCCAGTGTCCACCAATGTGCTAACCTTATGGCCGTCTAGAAGCACGGGTATGTCCAGCGAGAGTCGATGTTCATGCGTAGGAACTGTCGTCGGTGCCGTAAAATTCAGATCGCTCACAGGTCTCCTTGTCAGGGGGTCTTCGTCACGTCGATTGCAAGCGGCCTCGCCCCCGGAGGTCGCTGTCTTTAGTTTTCCCGGTGGGGACTTGGCGAGCGTCGCTGCGCCGTCCAGGATGGCCCGCGCTGCGGCGATGGTCGGCGTGGGGACGTGGATCGTGACTGCCGCTGAGAAGTTGGCGCAATGGGCTGCTGCGCTAAGTAGTCTTCAATCTCCCGGGGTATTTGGCCTATTGGAGGGCAACGCATGTCGATGGGAAATCCGTGAAGTGGTGCGAGAGGTACTGGGATCGATACCCAGCACCTCCACCAAAATATGTCACGGACAACAGGGCTAGATATGACTAAGGCGACGGGACGAAGCTCCACCAGCAGGCAAAGTTCCGCGCACAGCACGCGAGACAACTTCGGCGTCCTTTTCTTCCAGGTGCCACCTAAAAACATCTGGGACACCAGGTGGCAATATATATATACATGCTAATAGAGAGCGATAGCGGAAAACAAAGCAATCAGAACCTGGATGATTACGTGTGTGACACATGGGAGGCGAAATGTCCACTTCTTTCCTCAGACAAGCCGGAATATTGCTAATGCAATTTTCGCTTATGTTATTAATTAAGTAAATCTTCATGTCTGCCAGTCAACATGTCATTATGAGGAAAAATAGCGTTTTCTTGAGAATTGACAGGCATTTGAATTTCTTACACCAAGGTGTTCTTTCCGACATTAAGATATGCTTACAACCAAAAATACGGAGGGTTCCTATGCTCATAACGCGGCAGCAACTTGTATCAGGGATCATTCTGATAACTTGTCTGATGAAGCAATTAAATTTTCTTATCCAATGACGGTCATTAAGATCATGTTTAAAGTGGATATATTTGATAGGAGTAAACTTTTTTCGTTAGTCTGTGAAGTTTTTTCTTTCTTGTCATTGTTATTGTAGGTGCCATCTCATCTCCTTGATTCGGCGAAGAAATCGTTGTAATTTAAATAAAAGAATTGATAAGGAGATGAACTGTACAGCACAATTGAAATAAACAGATGAGGCACACTGTGTAGGGTCGCCCTCCGGCCCGGGATAGTCTATTGTCCCAAGCGAGCACACGGGAGAACGTCAGTTCTCTCCCTTGCTACCCCCGCAACTCGTGTTTGTCGCTCAGTCCCTCTTCCAATAAACCATCCTTGGTGCCCCTCTGCCGCCGTTCACACAGTTTGGCGGAATCCACACTGTAGCCAGGATCGAGTTTTCCGTAGCATCTATACTCCGGCTGTTCCACCACTGATATTGGGCGCGAGCGCCACCAGTGGAGCGAACGGCGCTAGTGTCGACCTAGGAGAGTAAGTAGGGTCACGTGAGTCCTCTTACTGCTGCTGAAGCAGACGCTCGATTGAATTTGCGCGTTTCAAGTAATAGTCGCGTTTATTTATGTAGTTTTGGCAAATAAAGTGTGCCAGCTTTACAATTTTTGATCTTGTAGCGTTACTGAGGTTCCCGAGGTTTATTTAAGTTGTTGCTACGGTCCGTTACTGCTCTGTACGCGGAGGTGAAGGCCGGAATACATGGAGCGTTTTTGCTGCGTCAAGCCGGCATTTTACGCCCGGCAACGCGCACTCGATGCCCGGCGTCGGAAAAAACGCGCGCCGCCGCCGATCTGGCCCTGCCAAATATTTGACGCGCGGGCGGCGCTGCATCTTCTCGAATCGGAAGCTATTGCAGACGCGAGCCAATAGGGGCACAGAAAGCTGGCATTTCCGGTTTGAGCGGCCGCTGTTAACATGGCCGCTATGACTGACGAAGTGTGCGCCAGTTTGGCTGCAGAAATGTGATTATCGTAAAAATAAACGCCTAATCAAGCACGGAATGTCGCTTTTTTTGTCAGTATACGACCTACTCTCCTACGGTAATGTATTTGTTCTCTTCCTGAAGCGAAATTTGTAAAAATAATAATAAAAAAAAAACAACAGTACCGCTGGTATCCGAGCGGGCATTCCGAGGTATCTTCGTTCATCCGAGCAAGCCAAATCCTTGGGCGACCTGTGTATGTTTTCTACTTTTAGCACAGTCGCGTTGGAATGAGCCCTTTCACAATTTTAACACAAGGGACAGCGTCGCGTCTCTCATGCACTTCGCATCGCGGTTATTTCCAGTCGCTGATGTATTTGCTTTCGCATCGAGTCATCCGCGGCGGCGCCCGTGCCGCTTCGTCGTTCCATGTACTATCTCGAGCTGGCAGTCGCGTCGGCACGGCAGGTTTCGACGCGTGAAAATCATAGGAAAAAACGCTGCATGTATTCGGCCTTAAGCGAGGAAACCCAGCGTAAGCTCCCATACTTGCCCGGAACATAAGCTCATAGAAACTCCTTTAATCAAGATTTGAATGGGCAAACAAGTGAGTGATCATTCTCATGATGTGCGCAGCGGAGATTTCAGCGAGAAGATTTCGTCCATGCAGTTGGCGCTGAACAGTTCGGTGAGCGGCATAAGAAACGGCGCGTGCGTTTGAATTGGCGCTTGTCACTTGTGAAGCTGACGATATTGTTGGAAGGATGGGAAAGATGGTGGCATCTTCATGGAGCAGCACGCTCGCAAAGAAAGGAAGGATCATGCGAAAGCCAGAAGGTCTCAAATTATTCTAAACGAACGCGTTAACACGGAAGTTTCACTGAAGTGAACTAGAAGATTCTGCCACCTCGGGCAGTGTTATGAATGGTTAGTTGCCTCAGGCAGCGTCTCCAGCGCTATAGTAGTTTCAAATGACAGAGTCCTTGAATAAACGATCGATAAAGAAGGGCATAGATGTCGTGATGTGCTGATCGAGTAAGGTGTGCGTTAAGAAAAATAGGTTACTGTGCGCGGGGAAGACAAATATCCGCTCTAACCAAAAGTGCCAACGATGGTATTCACTGCGCACGAATACGCTGCGGGGAATGCACATCTTCACATTTGTAAAAACATTATTCCATGTGATCCCCACAGTCGAATTTCTCTGGTTCAAGGGAGCAGGCGAACGATGCCGCTTCCGCATGCGCTATACGAAGGCGCTCGGCCTCTGTCAGGCTCCTGACAGTCCTCTGCTCTTGCAGAGGAATCATATTACCTGTTCAGTGGTCGTTTAGTTCTGAATGGTTGTGTGGCAGCTTCAGCTCTATTTTTTTATAACAGCACCAATGCTGCAGCCAGTGCGCGTCGTCGTATGTAAAGCTCGCCAACTTCAATAACTCTGATTCGATGAAGTGGTTTCTTGCCGAATGAGTGGGTCTAATACCTCAAAATAAGCTTATACAAGCCCAGACCGAGGTCTATAATAACGAAATAAATGAATGTAATGTTAACGTGCCATTGAACTGCCTAGGAGAGCATCCCACAGATGCCGTTCAAGGCGAGTTATCTCACTAAGTTCGTCACGCGGGCGCTAACAAAAGGTTGCGCCACGGTATGTCATCAAGCCCAATGCAACTCTCGCGGATGTGCATGCGCGAGATTTACGACAAGGCAGGCCATCACACATAAAAAAAATAATTGGCAGTGGTTTAGCACTGCTATGCATGGCTATACGTAGCATAAAGCATGCGCAGTATCGCGTGGCGCTACTGTCGTAAACATGGCTCCGGCTAAAGGTCACGCGTTGGAGAGGAGCGCACATAGGCGGCGGCGAGGAGCGCGCACCGGCTGTGGCGAGGAGGCGACGCACCTGCGCCTCTCGTGACGTCACGCGGCTTTCGCGCAGGCGCATAATAGTCGGCGCACATTTACGCGAAACTCGGCTCTGACCCGCGTATTGTAGCTTTGCGCTACAAATACACACAACGTATACAGACACCCAACAAGCGCCGTAAGGGGTCCGCCGAGGGCTTTTGGAGTGGCGCGCTCTAACTGGCCCGACATAGAGCGAGCGAGGGCTCTTAAAAGCAAGTCTCGCAGGAACAGATTACACTGAAAAAATCTCTCAAACAAGAATTCAAAGCTAGGTTTGCGACGAGCGCGCGGGCAGCCGCACCTCCGAACCGAAAACAAAAACAAGAAAACGAGCCCCCTTGGGTATGGACGGTGCTCCGTCCACGCGCCTTGCGGGACTCTTCAAAACCGCAAAAAAAGAAGAAAAACATAACCAGAACAAACATGCGCAATTGGCGACCTTACACTAGGCTTCCTGGCTTTCCATTAATAAAAGATATCTATAGTCTATCCGCATAGTGCAAGGAACTGAGGACACGAACAAGCGGGCTGGGCCATGGAAGGATGTGATCTTAGGCTCGCTCAGGTGACTCAAAGTCAAACGTGAGTGTGAATAACCTTCGAAGCTAGTATGAAAGAGCACTGAACAAGGGTTGAGGGAGAACCTAAGTTCTCAAGCCGAGCAAACGTTTCGACTAGGGTACTCGTCTTCATCTGGTTAGCGCGCAAAACAAGAGCTAAGCGATACTATGTACTATCGTAAAAAAACAAGTAACCGCACCTAAGACGGCTGCTTCGCAGTATATATCCCATTCTTTTCCACATCACCTAAAAAGCGCCTACCATAATGACAATAGCGCCCGTAGATGCGGCGCGGCTGCCCGTGCGTTGGGGCGCCCTTCTCAGGCCCTTAACCAGGTGTCAGGTTCTCGCTCTCCGGCTACCGCTCTAGTGGTCACACGTTACAGGTGGCGAGCAAGAAGGCGCGCCTCGAAAGCGGCAGCATGGTTGCCGAGAGAACGGTTCGTTGGAAGCTGGGTCTTGTCCGAAGACAGAAAGAATGCATGCTGTGCCCATCGCGGTACGTTCATGGGCGTTACATACGTTTCATCCAGCTATGCGCGTTAACAGTGTAGTTTGTTTTGGACTGCTGCTTACTGTCCTTCATGTAGAATTACATAGTTATGCCTTGGAAGGCACAGAATAAGGACAATATAGTGTTCAGCTTAAATACGTGTGTCCTCGACCTCTGCTCTCGGCTACAAGGGCTGAGGTGTGTTAGAAAACTAGCCACAGTGTAAGTGTATACAAACGAAGTGCTAGCGGCTGAAACGTGGTCATCTGTGCCTGGCAAGCTGCATCCAGTTTCAGGCGGCAAAACGAGATGGGACCACAGGTGCCATCGCTGTGGCAGGGGCTGTTGCCGCAGCGCGTGCGCGGAACACAAGAATCCTCGCCGGAGAATACACTGTACCGCGAATCAGGTGCAAAACAGAAGATCTCGCTCCGGCGAATGTGATGGAGGGCTCCATTCTTTGTTCTTCACTGGTTTTCGTAGGAGATCTCCCTTCAATCTTAAGGGATTCAGTTCACGCGGCAAAATATTGATGTAGATTTTCGATTCCCGTCACAAGTGGGCGCACTAAGCTGTCGCAAAATTTGCTTAGCTTCAACTGAGTACTTTTTATTTAGCTTTATGTTTTGTGGGAAATTCACTGACGTGGAATATATGGAGCTTGCCACTGAATGCACGCTTGCTAGAGAGTGTGTCGCGTTCGCTCAGTGAAAGCCACGGCATGTGTCGTGTCACACAGCGCAGCAGCAAATACAAATTCTTTCAGCAGTCTCTCACTATACCAACACCTTGCATAACGTTTCTGAGCGAAAAGCAACGCAATCAAAGACGCCACGTAGTATAAGCTAGCACGGGAGCTAAGACGCGCAAGCGCTTCTTCTTGATCTCGAATCTGGTGAGCCATTGTTAGAGAGCGCAGCTGTGCATTTATCGTTGCTCCGACCATCGATGTCGCATCCTGGATTCTATTTTTCTCTATAGTACAACAATATCCATCTAAGGATTACCTGTTGTACTTGATGCCCTGATGGTTGTTCCGCTGGCTCGTCCTGAATTACTGGTCTGAATAACTTGTCTGTTAGGTGCGCAGAACTTACAAGCTACAATTTTATTTTATACTTTTCACTAAACGGCCCCACTTTAGTAGTACGTGTACCTGACTTAACACATTTAGGAGTGCTGCAAGTCTATATTCAAGGAGATGGTATTTTATATAGGAGATTGCTCATTGATTTTAGAGACTTCCAAATCTTGGGCAAGGCTTTTTATTATATTCTTGTTAACACTCGTCGCTTTCACTTGTCGCTCCTTTCTCTGACAGTATGAGTGCTCAATAATAGGGTAACAGCATTGCGCCGGTACTTCACACTATCGGCGAAATACAGATGAAAAAAAAATTACGTGGGCTCACTTTAGAGAGATTATTTTGTTCTGGCTTCAGTTATGGGTGAATAAAGTCCCAAAGCGACTCGGGCTATCAGAGGCTTTGTAATGGAGGGCTCCGCAAATTACGATCACCTAGTGTTCTTTACCGTACACTGACATCGCACAGCACACGAGCGGCTTTTCGCCTCCATCGAAAAGTGACTGCCGCGACCGGAATTTGTTCAAGGTCTATGAAAATTAACCTCAATAAACTACATGCGGCAGTTCCTAGGAGCTGTTCGGAAGAGCCGTGACCTTAGACTCGATATACACAGAGACTGACAATCATTTTGTTCGCGGGCTGAGCCGAATCAATACTTTGCTGTATGATTCCAAACATCGGCTGGTAAAACTTGCACTGCCCGCAGGTGCAGTACAAGTCGACTGCATGCACGCTGGTACGAAATGCACCCATAGCGTTCCTCTATAGCCATAAAGATGGGAAATGTTTCTGAAACTTGTTTTACAGTGTGGCCGCTTACCACACTGCAAAGCTGAACGCAAAATCCATATATCCGCACTACGCAAGGCCTAAACCTTTTGCTATTTATTATGAAAAAGCGCCCCAACGGTTTTCAACGGCCGCCTTATTAATGCTCTCAGCGAGGGCAATTTTCAGAGCAAACGTTTACTGTGCATTTCAAGTTTACACCACCTCAGTCAATATACTGACAAAAATATGTTTCAGAATCTCACAGTAGCATCAGAATAAGTTTAAAAAACGCAGCCCATTCAGTGGCCGTTGCGCTAAAGGTTCAACACTAGGTGTGACCGTACGGTAAATTTAAAGCAAATGTTTGAAAAGCACACAAAGCTTACATTATTTCCTTTAGCATTTGGACAAAAATATTTTAAAAACATCCCGCTTTTGCTTGAAAATTAAAAGCGATAAGGAGAAAGGCAGACTTGAAAATAGAGAAAAAATTCTTGTGACAAAGATCTCGCTGACAAGGGTTTAAAGCAATGTGTTGGTCTATTTTTCCAGCATTATTATTCTTTGAAAGAGAAAGGAGAAACAGTTCTCAATAATTCATACATGGATGTCGGTTAGCCAATAGATGCTAGTCGTTTAAGCAGGGCACGCTAAGGAAAGAGACATTTCTTACTGTAAACAATTTCTTAGTGGTTCTATTTTTAATTGGTTAATTTTGCTTGCTTTATGCTTTTATGTTTTCACTGTTCTCAAATAATGACGTTTCATAAAATGCACAGCCTGAAGCATAAGGAGGTCTTGGCTTTCGAAGTGATTTTATTTCATAGAATGGGATGGGGGGGGGTCAGAAATTGTTCATATTACTAATGTAGAAACGACATATAGTAGCACACAAGTATCGCCTAGATGTCGCAAGGGCTGAAGGAAGCGTCCTTCAAGCATACCAGGTAGCCCAAAGTGGGCTTTGAAGGGGGGCCTCTGGTGGGTCCGATGTAAGCAATGCAGGATAGCCCCGGTGGGCTCAATGTGGGTACTGCAAAAGGGGCCGACGTAGGCCTGAAGGGGGTTGTCGACAAAGCCCCGCGATGGGCCCCACAAGGGACCGGTGCAGGCAGGCCTTGCGGGGCTGCCCACCTTTTTCCCGCATTGCCAAAAGGGCACATCCCGCCAGCTCCCCCCGATGGTCCTACTTTGGACAGATTCGGGCAGCCGCTCTGGATGAACATTTTTTTTTTATTTCGGTTAACCCCTCAGATAATGACATAGGACCGATGCGGGTTCTATAGCGCAAGCCGCACTTGAGCTTGCCCACATTATTCTCATAGGGGTCCGACGCAGGAAATTTATGGGAAGCCCTGTCCAAATTTTCCTAATCATTAATTATGCACATAAGTAATTATTTTATGCATGGCTGCCCTTTCTAAACAGCCACAATATAAATTTTACAATGATTCATAACATTAATCTAGCCTAAATGACTTCGTGTGCATCTTGTTCAGGCTATGGAGATTTGTGTTCCGAACAGTAATATTGTGCTGAGTGTTGCAGGCTATCCACTGCCACCATATTAGGAGGAACTATTAACAATCAGTATGTTTTAGTATTTTTAGCGCAATTTGCATGAGCGCGAGAACTAAAGCAACGTAGTATTTCCAACCGACTAAACATGGCAACAACTGTTATACAAATCATCTATAATAATATTATAGGGCGACATCAAATACAAATAAAGGTTGGAAAGAATCATTACACAATTGCACGTAAGCCTTCTAGCCCCATTGCGGCCGATGTGGGAGCTACAGCGGGTTTGTGTGGCCAGCCCCAATTGGGCTGGGTGTTGTTTTTGAACCTAAAGCCCACTCGCTGTTGCACGTGCCTTCAAATTCCCCACAAGGGACCGATTTTGGTATCATGTGGGCCGGCCCGCCTTCCAGCCCCATTACGGCCCATGTGGTATGTAAAGCAGTTTTGTGCTGGCAGCCCCAATTGGGCTGGGTGTTGTTTATGAACCTAGAGCCCACCTGTGGTTGCACGTACCTTCAAATTTCCCACAAGGGACCAATTTCGGTACCATGCGGGCACGCCTGCCTTCGAGCCCCATTATAGACTACGTGGTACCTACAGCGATTTAGCTAAGGCTCCCTCATTTGGACTTCATGAGGGCTTGCCCAAATTGAGTTCTTATTCATAATGCACCTACCCTCAAGTAACCTACAAGGGGCCGATTGGGGCAGTATGTGGGCATGTCCGTTTCTTTTCTCCCACTGTACGGCCGATGTTGGTCCCACAAAGATTTTTAGAGGGCGGCCTCATTTCGGATCTATGAAGGCTTTCCCATAAAGAGCCCACATTTAGGTTGGATTGCCCTTAAATCTCCGAAAAAGGACCCTTGTGGTCTGGATGCATTAATGTGCTCTGCATTAGCCCGAGCAACACCGCTATGGGATCCATGCAGCAGGAACATGGGCAAGCCCAAATGGGACTTGCCCACATTTGCCCCATCGGGGACCGATGCAGGTTTTATAGTGGTTGCCCCAGCCCCACTTGCCTACATAGGACCTACTGGGGCCCCACATTCTGTGCTACCTGGGATAGCTTTTCACTAGAGGGCCAAAGGGTTCTCGTAACACGAGCACAGATTGCCGCGGAAACCGCTGAGGCCCAGGAATATTGACCCAATTAGAACATCCTTCTTTCTTATCTCTCAATATTGTTTTTCATTCAGTTAGTCATGCCGCACATATAACGGCCTGTGTAGCTATCGATACGCTGCCATTGGGACAGGAAATGGAAAATTGATAAAGAAACAATATATTTTACTCCCTGCTAAGGCAAGTGTTTCTATACATACTTAGGTCACAGATCCTTATGTTTGAACACTCATGAACACGGCATTACATGACGTCCAACAACTTATAGGCACCCTATCATTTCTATACCATTCCATAGAAGGGGTAAAACGTTAGCCGATCTTCAATGGAAACAAAGACACAGTACGGTTCTTGCGCGTGGAAAAAAAAAGATGGGCCGATATAACGCAGCAGCAGGAAGCGACCAAATGCTAGAAGTAAAAAAAACAACCTTTGAACAGCCACAAACTCGAAGTACGAGAACAATAAGCGGTAAGAAATAAGCACTATACGAAATGAAACTACTGCAAGACTCTCACCTGCCATTTCACATGTGGCGTCGATAAGTGTGTCTGGCCAGGAAGCTGTGGACCGGCACACGTGGAACTCGTCCATGATACCCAGGTAGAAGATACCTGATGAGCGAATGGACGCCGATCCGAAGAAGAAGGCGGCAGCAGCTAAAATGGTTACGTGCCAATCCCGGTCCGTCTCTTGCATGTTGATACGCTGTGGGACCGGCTGTAGGAGAATAGAGCAAAATAAAATGTCTGTGTTATTTATTACATGCTTTTCGTTACCCTCGTCCCAAAGTCAGAGAGGAAACAGGTGCTAGAATACAAAGCCACAGTGCTCCAACAAAACAGGCGTTTTATTCTATTTTTGGCTAAGCTTCCAGTGTGATTAATCCGCGTACCTATGTCATTAATCCATGTGCTGAAAACAGACATAGCTCTTAACTTGTTTACGACGATGTAATACCCGACGCTCACCATTATGGGAGAGCAGCGCACCCACATTTCCCTGCTCGACGTTGGCGTCATTTTATGTGGATGAATGCTGGAAAGGATATTACGGGTCACCCTGTCATCATACTATTGAAGATAAAAAGTTTGATGCTTCGTTCGTGCAACTTTCTAAACCATGGAGGAGATAGCAAAATAATTCCAGGACTGTTAAACATAAGCAGCCATACTGAATGAGGAGAATTCGAAAATTTCAGCGTTAGTTTTGGAAACAGAAAAGAAACCTTTTATTTCCAGAAGTTCGAGCAGCAGTTTTTTCACTGACGTATTTTGTCGACGCTATAAGCGCCCCACTTGAAACTGGCGTTAAAAGGTTCAGGATAGGGGGTCCAAGCATTGGGGCTGTAAGGATCCGAAGAAGCCAATTATTTGCAGAAAAAGTGGGCACCCAAAGCCGTCTTGAGTCAAGGAAACATTGAAGCATCCGGCATATTAGGGACCGCTTGCCTGAGGACCAATCCATAGTTGCGGGTGCAGAGTGTTTTGCGTTTGTAGCAAATGAAAGGTATGTGGAGCTCACGCTATATGTAAAGTTTCTCGCACCACCAAATTTGGGCATAAAACTCGACTGCTTCCGCCTTCACAGAGCTGCTGGATTAGCGGGTTTGTGTCTTTTTGTTCCCAGGGAGACAAGGCGTCAGAGAGCTCGACAGTTTTGAAAGGGGCTTCATTTCTCAGTGGTTCCGCAGTGCGAAGCGATCCACTTTTGATGTAAATGTTTACAACATCACAAATTGCGAATTTATTCAGTTTTAAAAAGGTTCCCATTTATCTTTTTTATGACTTAAGGTTAGAGACGTCGTGGCGCTGCGAAAAAATGCGCTAGCTCCCAAGTGCGCGATCATGTTCACATGCGATCGCAGCAGTGTTCCTTGAATAGGTGGGAATGGCTTCTGACAAAGCAGCAGCCTATATATATGTCAAAAATATTCGTCACTTTGACAGCCACCCTCTGCTCAGTTTTGATGGAGCGCCGACGCCAACAGAATAAACTGCGCCGAGGTGTCAAGAGAGAGTGAACAGACCGGGAGTCCTCAAAAACAAACATAATGCGCGCGGCGATAAGGTGTGATCGTTCGCCGCCGTGTGGGTTACGTCACAAAACCCTTGATCCGCATTTGGCCTATCGCAATGCTTTGTTCGGCGTCGGGGGAGAATCAGCCTGCCGCTGCGTTGGCTGCGTGCGAAGTCGACGCCTCCTGCACCGTTTTCGTCGGCTACCCGTGTTGCTTTGTGTGTGTTGCGCCTTTTTTTATTGCACTTTGAAAAAGGACGGCGTGATTCGAAGTCGGCCCCGCACACGAAGCTGCAGTCTCCGACCAAGTCCGCCTGATTACGGTAAGTGTACTGCGTGTTTTTTATTTACTTGAAGACTTTGCGGAGCTTGTGGTGCAGGATACAAGCGCGTGCGCCGAGCTTATGCGAAACATGCTTCTGAAGGCAGCCGGCGTGCGCTCGTATTGTGCTCCACATGACGACAGAAGACTGTCCGCTAGCATTCGGTAAGGGAAAGTTGTAGGCGCGAGGTATTTGTATAGAGAACGTGCATTTTTCGCGCGTATTTGTGCAAAGTGTGTCTGGTTTGGTTTGTGCGGCTTGACGTCACAAAGCGGCTTGGGATTTGGAAGATGCAGAAAGTTTGGAGTGCTCGGAATAATATTGACCACCCGCTGTTGAATAATGCGGTCACTGGCATTGTACAGTACAGAAGCCCCTTGCGCGCTTTGCCCTCATCGAAATGTGATGCGTCCGTTGCTGCTGCGCCTGTGGAATCGAGTGGGTTGCGCTCCTGATAACTTCCTGAGCGTTATTATTTCTTTTTTGCTGTTGTAAGATAACTACTTCGTTCTGCTGAGCTGTTTTCGACAAAAGTGGGATTTAGGCCCAAAGCTCGGAGCGGAGTACTCGCGCCGGCTGAGTTGCGATTTAATGAGGTGATTAGGAAAGACTTGCTGTGGAGATGGGGTTGCTGAATAATTGTGCGAATGGCGTGGCTCACGGCCAAGATGCTCACGGCGCATTAATTGCGCAAGTAATTTTAGAAGCGCGCATGGAGCGTACGTTGGGCGTGATACCGGCGCATAAACTAAATGGTACGTTGTTCTCGGTGATTGAAGAGCAGCAGTCAAAGAGGGCTGTCGCGTGTTCAAAAGCACGAAACCGAACAGCGGGCTGAAATATTGTGATGTTGACCGGAGTGATATACCACGCGGCTCATAGTTTCAGCGTGTGCATTCGCCTACTAAAAGCACAGGACAACGCCAGCTGTTTTTATTCTGTGCTGCTTTCTTTCTATCAAAAGGCGCGGATCATTTTTTGAGTGTTTTGTTACTTTTGGTGACTGCAGATATTAAAAGGATTAACATCCGGAGGCGGGCGAGCTGCCGTCTCTTTGAAGATCGTTTTATCTCTCTTTGACGCCTAGCCGCCAGGGCAGTGTATGTGGCGTGCGCGGAAATTTTGATTGGAAGATGGTGTCTTCCTGACGATCATAGTCGATTTGCTCAAACGGCGGGACCTAGCGCCCGTCTGAACACCTGCGTCCTTCGGCGCTGCTCTAGGGAGCTATCATATAGCTCGCCGCTGCGGGCCACAGTGCAGCTACGGTGCTCCAGCTTGTCTTTCGTCTACCGCGTGACCACCTGCAGTCCGCAGAGAAAGGTGTTTGATAACAATACTTTCTGTCTCTTTTTGCTGGGACGATGTTCGCTGAAAGCCTCAGCCAGCTTTTCTCTGTACTTTAGTAGGCGAACGTATGCGCGGAAAAAACCACGTGCCAAGCGTTACGCGACTCCAGTGAACATCACGGTAGAGTTGCCGGCTGCTGCGTTTTGCCCAGAGAGCCGTCTGCGTGGCAGCCCGCCACCATGGTCGCATGCGCAGGGAAATGTGTTTGATAACAAGATTTCGTCTTTCTTCGGCCGCAGGGGCATCTTCTCTTGAAACAAAACAAATTCAAATATGGTATGAGTTCGCAGTGCCTTTACTTTTAAATACTTTTGTTTCTAGAATTAGAAGATATTGTAAACATTTTTTTATTTAGATGGGCAAATTTGTAGCTGTAATCTTTATGGTGTGTCAGTAGTCATTTTCCAATCGAGTCTATTTTGTGTACATATAGTGAATAGATAGCCTCATTTTGTAGAAGCAGTGCTCTTGCTAGAAAAACTTGTTCGAAATCAAGAAAGACGGGTTGCACCATGCTGAGAGTTTTTGCACATCGTACAGCTAGACAGTTCATATTAATATAGAAACAATAGTCCTGTATGCTGTTATTCTCAAGATTAAATTCATTATTTTCAGTGTACTTATGCAAAGTGTGTTGCAACTTATAATTGTTTCGTGTACCCGTGATGACGTTTTATGTGAAGTAATTTGGTTTTCACATGCAGGCTCAGACATGGGGGACATCTATCGAGTTGTGCTGGCAGTAGATGAAGAAGAGTGCAATAGCATTGCAAGCATGGAGAAAGCAATGGCCCTACAACTTGGAGCGTTCTTCGTGTTCAATATCTCCTATACACCTAGTGCCCTCTAACTATGGTGCTTTCGCAGAGGTAAATGAGTTTGGAATGATGGAAAAAATCTTTCATCAGGTGTAGTAATTACGGTACTGGTTATATATTTAAAACATAAGTGTTACCATAAGCATAAAGCTCTTTAGTTGCTAAGAAATAAATAAAATTTCATCTCTAGTTTTTGAGCAATTTAATCATTGCTGAGGCTTTGTGTATATTGGGTTCCATAGAACAACTTGCACAACTGATATTTTTTAATTTGATGACTAGGAAAGGTGAATAAACACTCTGCACTTGCATTACCCATGCCATCATGAAACTGTTTGATGGCATGTGCTGAAGGGACTTGTAGAGCAACTGTTGGTTGATTCTTTAGTTGTGCCTAACTATCATGCGTAAACAAATTTTTTAGCAGGTAATTAGCACGGCAAGATGGCAGTCTTAAATAATTTTCACTAGTAAATATTGTACATATTAGTAATGCATTTTATATGATGTGCCTAATACACTTCTGACTTGCATAAAAATTTCTGTAAACGTACAGTCGCAATCAATATGCACTACAACGCACAAGATGCAGTCGGAGCTGAGTTCTAGGCACACACTGACTATAGCCTTGCTCACAATTTATTCGTTGATTTGAAGACACGGATAATAGAGTTCATTTTTTATTTTTACAAGTTGCATGGACTCCCTAAATGCTCACGGATTTATTGTTGCATGGATGCTAGAATTGATTCACTCGTGATGCGTTGCAACTCATATTGAGCATGACAGTACATTCTATTTACTTTGTTGAATAGGAAGCACCTAGTTTGTTAATGAGATCTAATAGCCTTCTTTACTGAACTCTAGGTCATGTCCACGTAACTACCTGAAGGTTTCAGTTCGCGTCCAGTGGTTCGGGCTGATATTTAAGGCTTGCACTGTAATAATGTAATAAGGTTGTTTCATTGCTGTCGCTCATCATCAATGTAGAGGTTGCTTTGATTTCTTGAGCTGCATCTTGATGTAAGTTAAGTCTTTTGCCCTGACTGCAACCTACTACTAAAGTGTGACGGGCATTCTTTGTTCGACAATCGACCAACACGTTTGCTGCTATCGCCGCCGCCGAGTTGCTTAGTTCTTTTGCGGGCGCAAGTCAGCCCAATAAAGAGTTAATTTCCGTACCATCAAGCCTGTGTCTTCATTTGTGTCATCGACCTTGGTCACTACCACGTGACATCTGGTGGAGGTGCTGCCCTTGATCCTTCAAGCGAAGATCTCAGCCTTATTCCTGTCGCCCTGGAAGACCCACCTACAGGTCACCGAGCCAGCCGCCGACTCCAGGCCTACAACCCGAAGACGGTCAGCTGCCTTACCCCATTCGATCTCGGAAGGCATCCACGCTTACGTTGGCCCAGCCTACAGCACCGGTTGTTTTCGTCCAGCCCCTTGAGCCCCCCTGCTTCCATGGACGACCGGGTGAAGATGCGGGAGATTGGATGGACCTTTTCGATCGTGTAGGAGAATTCAACGGCTGGAACGACGCCGCGAAACTTACGCAAGTCTACTTTGTTCTTCAAGGACATGCCCGAGATTGGTTAGAAAATCATGAGGCAACTATGAAGGATTGGGAGACTTTCAAGGAAGCGTTTCTGATAGCCTTTGCAAGCGTCGTCCGAAAGGAAAGAGCCCAGGCCCTCCTTCAGTCAAGACTTCAACTCCCTAACGAGCCTGTCCTGGCGTACGTTGAGGAGATGAAGCGCCTCTTTCGCCGCGCCGACCCTAATATGACCGAAGGTGAGCGAGTCAAACTTTTATTGCGAGGCGTTAAAGAGTCGCTCTTTGCGGGTCTTGTGCGAAATCCGCCAATAACTGTGGCGGAATGTGAAACAGAAGCGTCTACCAGAAGACGTTGGACAACCGGATGCGCCATTACGAGCGACCATTTCAACCGGACTACTCAAGCCCCTACCCCAGCGCATCTACAAGCGGAGAGAACCTTCGGGACCTCACCCGGGAGATCGTCCCAGAGCAGCTCCGCCGACTGACGCCATCATCATAACAACCGCAGGTGGCGACGCTCGCGGACGTCGTCCGTGAAGAAGTCCAGCCGGCGCTGGGCGTTCCTCAAGCGACGGCTGCGAATGTTCCAGCACAAGAGGCAACAGCGATGAACTACGCTGCTGCATTACGTCGCCCTCCGCCCCGACGTGATGACTTTCCGAGCCCTCGTCGCTACCGTCCTGTTCCTGAAAACCGCCCCTTGGCCCCCGCCCGCCAAGCCTACTAACGACCAACAAGCCCCAGGAAGTGAGACGCATGGAGGACAGCGAACAACCGTCCATTATGCTTCCACTGTGGTGAGGCCGGCCATATTCTGCGGCACTGCCCGTACCCACGAATCGGTCTCCACGGATTTGCAGTCGACGCTCCACGACCCCGCCCAGGTGAACGACCACAAGAAATCGACAACTATCTTCGTAGCGGTGAGATTGCGCCACCAAGCCGTCGATTCAGGTCTCCATCGCCGTACAGAGCCCGCTTTGCGTCGCCAGGTCGTAACTATGATGATAGTGAGCGCGGAAGGTCAACAAGTCCGCGCAGGGGAACTAAACAGAGCAACCTTTGAAGGTGAGGTTGCTCAACGGCGAAAAGACGAACATCCTTCGCCGCCGACGACCGCTAACGACGACGCAGCCATTTCACCGCCGCTCCACACGACGCCATCGACGACAACACGACCAGAGTGCAAGCAGACACAGCCGCCCAGCGAAGTAACAACGGTATGCCCTGGCCATGACCTGAAGAAACGACGGAGCCGAAATCGGACACTAAGGCCCACGAGCAATGCGAGGACGCGAACAAGTGACCTTGAAGTTGATATCGACGGTCGCGGAGTCACTGCCCTAGTAGACACCGGAGCTGACTATTCAGTCATTCGTGGACCGTTAGCCTCTCAGCTCAGAAAGGTTACCACCGCTTGGGATGGCCCGCTGATTCGCACCGCAGGTGGCAACCTGATTACTCCATCGGGACGATGCACACCAAGAATAACTCTAAGTGGGCGTACTTACCCCACCAGCTTTGTGGTCTTGCAGCAGTGCTCTCGCGACGTGGTTTTTGGCATGGACTTCCTAAATGAACTTAGGGCTATCATCGACCTGCGATCTAAGCTCATCAAGCTCTCTGCAGACAAAGCCATTCCTGGTAAGACGACGTCGACGCAAAAGATCGTTCCAAACATCCTCAATGAAGAATTGACCGTCCCGCCCCGATCAAGCATCGCAGTCTGCGTTGGTAGCGCAAACATCGAAACCGCTGAAGGCATCGTCGATGGAAATATCCAATTGCTCTAAGAACGAGGTGTCGCCATCGCATGAGGCATCGCGAAATTTCGGAGAGGTCAAGCTCAGGTGCTGGTAACAAACTTCTCCGAAGAATACCGGCGTCTCAGCAAGGGCACGACGATCGCTTTTCTCGACGAATTGGCACACCTCAAAGAGGTATTCGCCCTCCACGACCAAACGCTGGAAGACGCACCGGACCTATTCCGTTAGCCCACATTTGACATCAACCCGGCATTTACTCACAGCAGGAAAGACCAGATTCTCGGTCTTCTTCGAAGCTAGGCGGAGCACTTCTCGTCATCATCGAAGGTACGAAAAACTCCATTGGCCAAGCACCGCATTATAACGGAAGAACACGCCCGACCTCTGCGCCAAAGCCCATATCGTGTATCGCTGCGAGAACGCGAGGCCATACGCGATCAAGTTCAGGAAATGCTGCGTGGTGACGTAATCCAGCCATCGAAGCCCCTGAGCCGCACCAGTTGTTTTGGTGAAGAAGAAAGACGGCACACTTCGCTTCTGCGTTGACTACGCCGCTTGAATAGCATTACTAAGAAGGATGTCTACCCACTTCCCCGCATCGACGACACTCTCGACCGGCTCTGCAATGCAGGGTACTTCTCATCGGTGGACCTGAAGAGGGGATATTGGCAAACTGAGGTCGACGAAAGAGATCGCGAGAAGACCGCACTTATCACACCGGACGGCCTTTTTGAGTTCAAGGTGATGCCATTTGTCCTCTAATCCGCACCAGCCACATTTCAAAGAGTGATGGATACAGTTCTGGCAGGCTTGAAGTGGCAAATTTGTTTGGTATATTTGGACGACGTTGTTGTCTTCTCGTCAAACTTTGAAGACCACCTCAGACAGTGCAGGAAGCCATCAAGTCATCGGGACTAACGCTAAAAGCAGAGAAGTGTCACTTCGATTACGAAGAATTCTGGTACCTAGGTCACATGGTTAGCAAAGACGGTATTAGCCCAGACCCGGAGAAAACAGCTGCAATCGAACAATGCCCACCGCCTGCCGACAAGAAAGCTGTGCGCCGATTCCTTGGGCTGCGCGCTTATATCGACGATTTTTCAGAAACTTTTCACGGATCGCCGAACCGTTGGCGCAGCTTACAAAGGCTGATGTACCTTTTAAATGGGAAGCGCCGCAAGGAGAAGCCTTCGGCAAACTCAAGTGCCGCCTGCAATGCCCTCCTGTACTTGGCCAATTTGATGTAAATGCCGATACCGAAATTCCCACCGACGCGAGCAGTGTGGGCCTGAGAGCCGTTCTCGTCCAGAAGAGTGCCGGACAGGAGAAAGTAATTACCTACGCGAGCAGGTCCCTCACCAAAGCCGAAGTCAATTACTCGACGACCGAGAAGGAGTGCCTCGCGATTATCTGGACCACTTCTAAGTTTCGTCCATAACTATACGGCCGACAATTCAAGGTTACCACCTTGAATTGTACCAGAGCGACCATCATGCGCTCTGCTGGCTGGCTAATTTGAAAGATCCCTCCGGCCGCCTTGGCAGATGGAGCCTACGGCTTCAAGAAATTAACTTGACTGTAGTCTATAAGTCGGGCCAGAAGCATTCCGACGCAGACTGCTTATCACGCGCTCCCGTTGACGCTCCCCCGAAGGACGATGGCGACGACGCCTTTTTAGGACCGGTAAGCGCCAGCAGTTTCGCAGAACAACAGCGATCGGACCCTGAGCTGAAAGCGCGAGCCGATTATTTAGAAGGAAAGACCACTTCCCCTCCAGGTGTGTTCAGGCGACATTTATTATCATTCGCGTTAAGCAATGGCCTCCTTGTGAAGAAGAACTTCGCAACCAACAAGACCGCGTAGCTTCTTGTAGTGCCTAAAAACCTCCGGCAGGAAATTCTGCAGGCGTTGCACGATGAGCCCACAGCAGGCCATCTCGGATATGTGCGCACGTTGCGTCGAATCCAGGAGAAGTATTACTGGCCGCGACTGCCTGCCGAAGTTGCCCACTACGTGAAGACATGTCCTGCGTGCCAACGACGCAAGACGCCGCCTACCAGACCAGCAGTACTACTAAACCCGATTCCACCCCCAGACCTGCCCTTTCAACCAATTGGAATGGATCTGCTCGGCCCCTTTCCAGCTTCGTCTATGGGTAACAAGTGGATCGTCGTGGCCACTGACTACCTAACCCGTTACGCCGAAGCAAAAGCACTACCAAATGGTACCACGGCAGAAGTCCACAAAATTTTTGTCGAACAAATTCTCCTGCGACATGGTGCCCCAGAAGTGCTCATCACGGACAAGGGAACGGCGTTTACGGCAGAGTAGACGCAAGCCATCCTGGAATACAGTCATAGAAGCCATCGACGAACAACTGCGTACGATCCCCAGACCAATGGCCTTAGAGAGCGCCTGAATAAAACGATCGCGGACATGATCGCCATGTACGACGACGCTGAGCACAAGACCTTGGACGCCATCTTGCCGTACGTGATCTTCGTGTATAACTTATCTTCGTAAGTCCAGGAGACGACCAGAGCGACCCCGTTTAAGCTTGTGCACGACAGGGAGCCCACGACGACGCTCGATGCAATGCTGCCGCACGTAACCAACGAGGACAACCTTGACTTCGCCGCCTACCTGCAGCGTGCAGAGGAAGCCCGACGACTCGTACGACTACGTATTAAAGACCAACAGCGCACCGACAGCCGACGATACATCTTACGACGACGCCACGCAGAGTACAATCCAGGAGGCCAAGTGTGGGTTTGGACACCAATTCGCCGTCGCGGATTAAGTGAAAAGTTGTTGCGTCGATACTTTGGGCAGTACAAAATCATTCGCCGCGTCGGAACACTGGAATATGAAGTCGCGAAATATACGCCGAGATCTGCCTCAAAGATTCCGATCATTTGCGTATGTTTCCACATTTTTCCAGGGTGTACTAGTAGCAATTTGCGACGATATCTAGATTGTTCTAAGCAGCCTTTAAATTGTGCGCTGACGAGTGTGACGGGCATTCTTTGTTCGACGATCTACCAACACGTTTCCTGCTATCGCCGCCGCCGAGTTGCTTAGTTCTTTCGCGGGCGCAAGTCAGCCCAATAAAGAGTTAATTTCCGTACCATCAAGCCTGTGTCTTCATTTGTGTCATCGACCCTGGTCACCACCACGTGACAATATTAAGAGTGCGAGCATGTCTGCCATCAGGATGTTCTAAACATGTGTAATAGGGCGTTTATTGAAGCTCAGATGGAGAGCTGTGAGGACAGGACCTTGCAACGGCGAGCCCAGCGTACTTCGTCTTCGTCGCACAACGCACAGGTGCATGTCGATGGCGATGACTATCACAGTACATTTTCCCCCCGGGTAAAAAAAGGAGCCATCCTGGCGACTTATGGCGCGGAAAGCACAGCGGGGTCATAGAATGGCTTCAATCGGTTCACGTGAACTGTTTCACGACCACGGCGACGCAAGTCCGCAGAGGGCGTGACGGGCTCAACTACGTAGTTGACTGCAGATGTTTGCTGGAGGACCCTATATGGCCCGTGGTAGCGAGCAAGAAACTTCTTTGAAAGGCCAGGGGTTGTGGAGGGCACCCAGAGCCACACCAGTGTGTCCGGGAGATATGGCGAAGATTCGCCGGTATCACGGAGGTATTTTTGTTGCCACTGATTTTCTGTTGTGAGAGAGCGGGCGAGCTGACGGCATTCTTCTGCGTACGTGACGGCATCGGATAGCGGGGAAGATTCGGAAACGTCAGGGCGGTAGGGAAAAAGTGTGTCCATAGTACAGGGTGGCTCGCGCCCGTAAAGGAGAAAGAATGGAGAGAATCCAGTAGTGGCCTGTGTCGCGGTGTTATATGCGTAAGTAACAAACGGTAGAACTTGGTCCCAATTGGAATGGTCGGTGTTCACGTACATAGCCAGCATGTCACCGAGAGTGCGGTTAAAACGTTCTGTCAGTCCATTCGTCTGAGGGTGGTACGAGGTAGCGGTGCGGTGTATGATGCGGCATTCTTTCAGGAGAGCCTCAAGAGCGTCTGATAAGAAAACGCGTCCGCGGTCACTGAGCAGTTCGCGAGGGGCACCATGGCGAAGAACCAGGTTTTTCAGAATAAAGGCAGCCACGTCGCGTGCGGAAGCAGAGGGCAATGATGATGTCTCAGTGTAGCGGGTTAGATGATCCACTGCCACGATAATCCAGCGGTTGCCAGCTGAAGTTGTAGGAAGGGGACCGTATAGATCTATGCCGACACGATCAAACGGACGGGCAGGACAGGGCAACGGCTGCAACGAAGCAGAGGACTTGAGAGGAGTTTTTCGGCGTTGGCAAGACTGGCAGGAGCGGACAAAATGGCGGACAAAGCGGTACATTCCACGCCAGAAGAAGCGTAGACGCAAGCGCGTGTAGGTTTTCAACACTCCGCCGTGGGCGCACTGGGGATCAGTATGGAAAGCAGCACAAATTTCGGCGCGGAGATGACGGGGGATGACTAAAAGCCACTTCCTTCCGTCGTGAAGATAATTGCGGCGATAGAGCAGCCCGTCACGAATTGAAAAATGGTGAGCTTGGCGGGCAAGCGCCCGAGACAGACGACCTGGAGAGTGACTTGAAAGAAAGTCCAGAAGTGTAGATATCCACGGGTCGCGCCGCTGTTCCGTGGCCATGTCAATAGTGGCAAGCGAAGACAAATCGTAGGCGCAGATCTCATCAGGCAACGAAGAGGGAGGCAGCGGTGAGCGCGAAAGAGCGTCCGCGTCAGTATGCTTGAGGCCTGAGCGATATATGACACGAATGTCATACTCTTGGAGGCGAAGAGCCCAGCGAGCAAGGCGGCCGGACGGGTCCTTGAGGGACGCCAGCCAGCACAGAGCGTGATGATCAGTGACCACATAAAATGGTCGGCCATAGACATACGGACGGAATTTGCCGATGGCCCAAATAATGGCCAAGCATTCTCTTTCCGTAACAGAATAATTGGACTCTGCCTTGGTCAAGGTGCGGCTTGCGTACGCCACCACATAGTCTCGGATACCAGGTTTGCGTTGGGTGAGAACGGCGCCTATCCCAATACCGCTAGCGTCAGTGTGAATCTCAGTTGGCGCATTCGGGTCGAAGTGGCGGAGGATGGGAGGCGAAACCAAAAGACGGCGTAAAGTGTTGAAGGCGTCATCACAAGCAGGTGTCCATGCGGAGAGGTCGGAGCTACCGGAGAGGAGCTGGATGAGAGGAGCAATAATAGAGGCGAAATTTAAGATGAAGCGGCGAAAGTAGGAGCATAGGCCAATGAAACTTCGTAGCTGCTTCAGTGATTTTGGGCGTGGGAATTCGGCAACTGCACGAAGTTTGGTGGGATCGGGAAGAATGCCATCCTTAGAAACGACATGACCTAGAATTGTTAGTCGGCGAGCAGCAAAGCGGCACTTCTTCAGATTCAGTTGGAGGCCGGCGGTAGCGAGACAAGTGAGAACGTCCTTCAGTCGGAGCAGGTGGGATTGAAAATCGGTAGAAAAGACTACGATATCATCGAGATAGCAAAGACAGGTTCGCCACTTGAATCCACGAAGCACAGTGTCCATGAGGCGTTCAAATGTGGCCGGGGCGTTGCAAAGCCCAAAGGGCATGACGTTGAATTCATATAATCCATCTGGTGTGATGAAGGCAGTTTTAGAGCGGTCAGCGTCAGCCATTGGCACCTGCCAGTAGCCAGATCGTAAATCCAACGAGGAGAAAAACTCGGCGCCCTGCAAGCAGTCTAGTGCGTCATCGATGCGTGGCAGAGGATAGACGTCCTTGCGCGTGATCTTGTTGAGCCGGCGGTAGTGGACACAAAACCGGAAGGAGCCATCTTTCTTAGGTACCAACACAACTGGAGACGCCCAGGGACTGTGGGATGGCCGAATGACACCCCGACGGAGCATGTCGTCCACATGATCAGCAATTACTTGGCGCTCCGAAGCCGACACGCGATAGGGACGCTGGCGCAAAGGTGCAGTTTTACCGGTGTCGATGGTGTGCTCTACGACAGACGTGCGGCCCAAGTCAGTTTGAGGAAAGTCGAATGAAGAAGCGAAGTTCTGCAAGAGGGCGACAAGTTGATCACGTTGCGCAAGTGGAAGATCAGCATCAATAGCATGTTGGAAAACGTCGGAGGGCGTCGAAGCGGTCGCAACATCGCAAGAGCACAGACTAACGTCGAAGGAGGGGGTTGAGTCAGCAAGAGTGGTGATATGACTGGGATCAAGCTCTTCAAGACGTCCAATGCATTCGCCACGGAGCAGGACTGCTGGGCAAGAAAATGGGTTCGAGGCGTAAAGTGCACTCTTGCCGTCTTGAATTTCGAGAACAGCGAACGGAAAAAGGAGGCAGGGATGACGGGAGGTGGCTTCGGAAGGTGTAAAAATCGCAGTCAAAGGTGTTACCCACTCACAAGACAGTGGTACGAGGGCAGCAGAGAACGGAGGAATGTCGGTGTCATGGGCGACGAGAAGTTTTGCAGTGCGGGGAGGGGTATCACAGAAGGGGGCATCACAGAGGGGGGCGAAGGCAATTTCTGCACGAGCACAGTCAATAACGGCTTGATGAGTCGATAGAAAATCGTATCCGAGGATGATATCATGCGAGCAGTTCGGCAGAACAATAAACTCGATGGGGTACAAGACGTCTTGAATGAGCACACGGG
This sequence comes from Amblyomma maculatum, assembly GCF_055883805.1. Classification (NCBI taxonomy): domain Eukaryota; kingdom Metazoa; phylum Arthropoda; class Arachnida; order Ixodida; family Ixodidae; genus Amblyomma; species Amblyomma maculatum. The sequence goes on from NC_139346.1 coordinate 69,403,640, forward strand.
CTGTGCAAGATGCGGAGGGGTGAATGTGCTGTGATGAGGCGGTGCGGAGCGAAAAGTCGGAAATCGGAGTGGTCACTTTGCGAATTCGACGGCAGAGCGCTTCACTGATGACGGAGACGGCTGCACCGGTATCGACGAGAGCGAGAACTGTGGCGCCTTCTACAGAAACTTTGATAACATTAGCGGGACGGCATGGAGGACTTGAGGAATTCGAAACAAGCGCAGTTCTTGCCCCCGGAACTGCGACTGTTAGTTTCCCTCAACGGTGCTGGTAGAACGTCGCAGCATTGGAGAAAGCGATCGGCGCCGAGGAGAATGTGATCGACGAGTGGTATAGGTTTGGCGATCTTGTGGGACAAATTGAGAACCGGGCGGAATCATTTGCGAGCGTGAGTCGGTATCGTACGGGTAAAATCGAATGTCAGGCTGTGAAGGTTGGAGGCGCTGGCGACAAAGGCGCGCAACATGGCCCGGCCGACCGCAGGCATAGCAAATCGGAAGGTTGTCCGTAGTACGCCAAGGTTTCATAGGATGTGGGCGGAACCTTGAGGGTGGGGCTTGAAACGAAGGCTCAGCATGCGGCGGTGAACGGTGGGCAGGGACCTGCACATAGGAGCCAGACGTGGGCGAAGGTGGTGGCCTAGCCGTTACTTGGGCATACGTGAGAGGTGCCGTCACAGGCGGCACCACGGGGTTGGACGGCAAGGCATCAGCGACGTGTTCTTGCACGACACGGCGTATAGCAGGGGCCAAAGATGGAGCCAGTTCAGGAACGAGGCGGCCCGAGTCTTGAAAATGGGGAAGGAGTGAGATTTGACGTGCGACCTCTTCACGAATAAAATCTTTGATCTTTTGATTCAGCGGGCTCCCTTCAGAAGTTGGCGAACCACCCAGGGCTAATGCGGATACGCCTTCGTCGCACACACTGGAGCGGCGCCTAGAAGCGCGCCGCTTGCGGAGCTCGTCGTAGCTCTGACAAAGCTTCACGAGTTCACTAACGGTGGTGGGATCTTTCGCTACCAGCATCTGGAAGGCGTCCTCAGAAATGCCCTCGAGGATGTAGCGGATTTTGTTTGCTTCCGGCATGGCCGGGTCGACTCGTTTGCAGAGATCAACGACGTCTTCTATGTAGCTGGTAAAGGTCTCATCAGCGCGCTGAACACGATCGTGTAAACGTTGTTCGGCACGAAGCTTACGCACTGCCGGGCGGCCGAACACTTCCGCGAAATTCTTTTTAAATGTCGACCAAGATGACAGGTCAGCCTCATGGTTGCGAAACCAGAGATTCGCCACGTCCGTCAGATAGAATATGACGTTACTGAGCTTGTATGAGTCATCCCACTTGTTGTAGGTGCTTACTCTTTCATAGGATGACAGCCAGTCGTCGACATCTTGATCGGCCGTGCCGCTGAACAGGCAAGGGTCACGCTGGCGCACGACGCCAGCACACATGATCGTGGGTGGAACGGCCGGCAGCGTCGAAGTGTCTTGCATGGCGGTCGTAGAGGGTAGTGTACGGCTTCGCAGTTCCAGTTTGGGTGGGATCGTTTCCGGCACCTCCGCCAATTGTAATAGGGCGTTTATTGAAGCTCAGATGGAGAGCTGTGAGGACAGGACCTTGCAACGGCGAGCCCAGCGTACTTCGTCTTCGTCGCACAACGCACAGGTGCATGTCGATGGCGATGACTATCACAGTACACATGTTTCTCTTGACCACTTCAGCATACTCAGCCTCAAAGAAGATTATGCATTATAAACATTCAAGGCATTCTAGACAACTATATGGAAAAATATATGAGTCACAATATATGACATGGAAATAAATTTTGTGTTCGCCAAGAATTGTTTTCCTTGCCTCCAACTTTCTAATTACTCTTGCTTCATTAATGTTCCAAAAGTGAAATCCTTTTTAAAACTAGCTTGTCATTTTTTTGCAGCTATCTCATGGGCACGTCTTCCATATATTGTTATAAACTGAGCCAAATTCCCATAATTGTTTTTCACCTTTCCCACGGCTTTTCTATCTATGCTTAAAAACATTTAACATTATGCTGCTCAACAAAAATATTGATTTATTTATACCACGCATTACTTTTGATTAGGATAGCACCTGCTACCTCAAATATCTTCATCACTGACCTTGGTAGAACAAGAAGAAGATGGTTTACACGGTATGAAGAAGCACTGAACAAGGGTAAAGGGGGTACCGACTAGCCCAACAACGTGCTCTCTTAAATTATTTTGTATATCCTGGAACTACTCCATGCATATCTTTACTTTCTTGCTTCTCCCACTCTCTACTTTTTAATGCATCATTGTTAGCAGTGTAGCTCACCAAATCAATCGAATAGGAGAGATAAATTGGATAGGCAACATTTTTGGTGCAATAAATGAATTTTTCTTCAAGCTTCTTTGCGCAGCTAACTGCCTTCTTGAGTTTTGAAAACGTTTTCGTGCACAGATGACTCAACCTATAAGGAGCCGAAAAATAGAACTCTGCCGCTGGGTTGCTGGGCTCAAAAGAAAATAGCGCAGTGATCTAGTAGCACAGCGGGTTTTTCGGCTCCTACAAGTTGAGTCGTCTGTGCACAAAAACTTTTTCAGAGCTCAATAAGGCGTTTGGCTGCTGCACAAGGAAGCTTGGGGAAAAATTTGTTTATTGCTCCGAAAAAGTTCCCTACCAAAATCCTCTCCCGTGTGGCAAACAATATGTAGGAGAAATGGGCAGATGCCTGAATGATAAGCTTCGGGACCATGGGCTGGACATAGAAGAGCATGCGCGGGAAAAGTTTGTCGACTCTGCCATGTGTGTGAATGAATTTCCTATCTACCCCGCCGGGGTGGCGCAGTGGTTACGGCGCTCGACTACTGTTCCCAAGGACGCGGGATCGAATCCCGGCCTCGGCGGCCGCTTTTCGGTGGAGGCGAAAAGCAAGGCGCCCGTGTGCTGTGCGATGTCAGTGCACGTTAAAGAACCCCAGGTGGTCGAAATTTCCGGAGTCCTCCACTACGGCGTCTCTCATAGCCTGAGTTGCTTTGGGACGTTAAACCCCACAAACCAACCAACCAACCAATTTCCTATCTCAGAAAGCGTGTGGTTTTAAAAGCGCATAAAAACAGTTTAACACGTAAAATAATTGAAGCACAGTGGATTATCCCTTTTCAAAGAAAATTATGCAAGCAGCCCTTTGGTCGCACTTAGTCAAGGGAACTTATATATCTGTCCGATATGCTTTGCTAGCGCATGCCTGATGGTCCACTGTAATATGAAGATATAAAAACCTTTGTTTACTAAAATGAACATTTGTTGGAAGTTAGCACCATGTGTCTCGACCATGTGTCCATGCCTTTTTGTGCTATGCTTCTTTCCTTTTATACCATGAACCAACAAGCCCAAACATCTGCCCTTGAGTAAACTCACAGTGGCAGGTTCATTTTGAGTCTGAACTTCGTCTAAGCCCATGTTTGCCTTAGGCATGCAGAACCACTATAGCCATTGTCATCGATTACTGCTTGTCGTCTATGTAAACAGTGTGCTGAGGCATTCGAGCATCAGAACGGAAACAAAACTGCGAATCTCTTGCTCCACCATGTTGGAAATTGGAAGTTTATGTAAAGTCATGTTTTTATACAAAATTGATTTTTCTGACCTTTTTGCAGCCCTAGTGAATCTGAAAAGTTGGTTGTCGGTCTTATGGCGGCTGTAAATGTGCCTTGCGAGAGGGACAATTTGTTTCTCGGAGCTGGCCAGTTGCGTGAGATAGTACTGATGCATTCAACTAAGAATGTGCCTAATTTGCAGCATATGAAGCGCCCCATAAGTGAAAGTTTGAAGGCTTGAGGAATTATTATTAGGATTCAAGATGACTTTAAGCGTTTGTGTTCTTTAACTGAACGAATCAGGCAAAGGAAGAAAACTGAGCAATATAGTTGCCTTCACATGGGAAACATAAAAGTAACGGCATGAATATAATCTCAATGGTTCACAGATGAAATGGTAATGAAGTGAGAAAATGAAGCCATTCCTTCAGAAAGTGTTAAATGTTTACCTGAACTACGGTACTATAAAGATATTGACTGTCATCTCAACTTTTGTGGTTCATCTCTGTTCAAATTGTTTATTTTTTACGGCTTTAGAAAATAACAGCTGGGAAAAGTGGACTTGGAAACTGTAATGTCAGGTAACTTGTCAAAATATCTATCTCTCGCAGAGTCAGGAAAGAGGCTGGACAATATGACTCAAAGTTCATAAATACGAGTTGGACAGATTTCTGTTGTCTCATTTTATAGAAATCACTGGTATGCAATAATGGTAACAGAAGTTGCGCACGTTTTGAATGTTTTTATTTTTTGCCTCTGAAGACAGTTTCAGCGTATGTTGGATGCTTTTCTTATAGCCTCTTATTGTTCTTTTCAAAAGCCCTTAATATGATCGTGTATCTAATATGAGTCTACGTTATATTCTGTTTTCTAGATACAGCATGCATGATTTTGAGAAGACTCTTCGGGCAGCAAGCTGCAAGTTCAAAGTGTATTTTTACATCACATTTTAGCGCATTTATAACTATAAAGGCCTTTTTGAAAGTGCTAACTTTTCTGACTTCTTTAAAGATATTCTGCTAGTCAGTCTGCAGCTTGACAGCAGCGGCAGTGGAAGTCCTTGATTAGAAATAAAATAGAACAGATCCAGTTGACAAAGAGAAGCAGTTGAACTTTGCTCTTCAGGCTGGATTTCGGAGAGGCACAAAGTTTAACTTAAATTTTGCTCAGCGTCTTCACAACCGAGGCTGTAAAAAATTCTAAATAAAGGGGTTTCAGATTCAAATAGCTTAATGATATTAATGGATTCTTATAGCATTATATTAGTGGCCTAAATATGCTTTATGTTGAATGATAAAAAAATGTTTAACTGATGCTGCACTGTACAAAAACGTGCATAATGTCATTGAACCATGAAGTGAAAACATGTCAAGTGGTCATATTGACGCTTTAAATGTATTTATAACTGACACAAGAACCGTCAATATTTCGGCACATTGTACAATGGCACATTGATGACTCCGTTGTATTCCTGGTTCACAAGCAGTACGTCAAAATGATTAACTCCACCATCACGTGAAAATGACAGCCAGCCGTCATACTGAAGGCCTAAGTGTATTATACCAAGTAATTAAATGAACCGTCATTTGAGAATGACAATCATCTGTCATATTTACAGCCTAAGTACATTATATCGAAATGAAGGAATGCACCGTCATTTAGAAATGGTGGTCAACTGTCGTATTGATGGCTTAAATGTATTCCAGTTTGACAAGTAAACATCAAAATGACTAAAAGCACTATCAGTTGAAATGACGGGTAATGCTTGAAAATAGAGCTGCCAAGAATTTTCCGTCATTCTGACCAATTTTCTTTTACAGTATATATGTTTATTTGAGCACAGACGACTACGCAAGTAGTATAAGGAGACAATGAGGCGGTTTTGAAATGTGGAAATGCTCTAGACTATGTAAGTGAACTTTTTGTTTATTAGGACTGCGAAGTATTTTTTTTTCTGTATGCAAAACGCACCGACAGAATCGCCTACTAAAAACACAGCATTCAAATCTCCCGCGCCCCGCGAGACTTCCGCAGAGGACGAAATCAGTGTTTAATCTCGCTCTTGCCATCGGTTGCGGTGTCCACAGAAATCAGGTGAGACAGTTACCGCGCCTTTCCCTTCCTATAAATAAATCAGAGCTGGAGGTATTCAGAGCTACCTGAGGGACTCTTCGGCGTGCGCTGTTTGCAGTCGCGCGTGCGTTGTGGTCGTACAAAACGTGTCAGCTTAGGGTAATGTATTCGATAAAACACTTCCCTCCATACGTTCGCATGCGCATAGCCTGTGGCAGTGACGATGTCGCCTTCCATCGATCGTTTGTTTCAACGCCAAAAGCTCGCAACAGAATTGGCCGCTGTGGGAAGGGACAATTCAAGTCGACTAAAGAGAACGTATTTTTGTGAAAGCAGTTTCGTGACTGTGAATAAGTGCTTGTTCCTAATGCGATTTTTACATCGCTTTTTCAAAATGCATCGCTTAAGCATGGCGCTATTTCTTCCATTTTCTCCCAGAAAGGTGTTATATCAGTAACCATTCCAAAGAAACGCGTTTGTTAAAGAAAGACCACCGCTTCTCAACGTAATTCTATTAATTTTTGACGGTTCAGGCCTCATTTGTATGTGCACTGTTCTATTAAACATTGATTGCGATCACTTGACGGTGTGCAAGCTCGCGATGGGTCGAGCAGGCAGCATTCGTCCAGCTCGTGGTTGTACTTGCATATCTACCTTCCTTGCGCTAGGATACACGCTACTGTTTTATGCAAATTATTACATAGTTCATTGGCCACACGCACTGATTACTATTTGCGAACGAGCGGGTGATTAAGAAGAGTCCACTGCTGTGTCACTGGTTATAACAGCTTTGCGGGATCGTCTCCCGCAGGACGGGCACGTGGAACCTCGGCGTTAGCGTTATTAGAAAACCAAGCATGTACTGAGCAGCATGCGTATTGACGCATCCAGTTCTAGAGCGCACTAACGCGGTTTCGTTCGAAGCGTCCAAGCAAGCAATAATCGTATTTGTTCATATATGTGGCCTCGTGATTTTGCACCGGTTGCGGCGCCGCCGTGAATAGTTAGCTGATTCAAGCGAACACATTTTACGTAGGTCTGCTTTGCTTGGGAATGCAAATGAAGTAAGAAATAAAACCAACGCGGCTTAAAAAAACATTTAAAGCAGGGTTTCGTGAAGGTATGACCATAGTTGAGTTACAGCTTGGCTTCTCACCTGCCTGAGCCGTCGATTCACTACACAGATACCGTGAACTGATTACAAGGGAAAGGATCTGTATACGTCTTCCGTACGTGCCATGACTCGAGATGAACTCAGGGCGGGTTTGACTTGGTCTCCAGCACAATGGCTTCTTCACTGCCACATATGCATCGCTGAGCTCGGGAGCCGAGTTTCCCTTACTGTCCATTTTTGTACGGTGAGAGCTTTATACTCTCCATAACATTCTCCATTTTGCCAACGTACGACGTCTGGTACTCAAAGCAGGAATTTGGTACACCACGCCTTCAGCTCTTTTTTTTTTTTCAAGACTAATTATCTTTCGGGCGGGACAGGAGGCGTGTGAGGATAGAGGGCGTATGGTGCATTGTTCGCTGCATGCCCTTCCTTTCAAAGAATGAGTGCGCCAATGTTTCGCTGAGGGCTATGTATATTTTGTTAATAACGATATGCATTACGTTTTAAAATGCCTCTCTATAACCCAGCAGATTTTCATGCAAATTTTGCGCACGCTAATTCGCTTTGCACAACGGAAGCTCTGCGCCGCTGTGCAAGTTCTGCGCCGTTTTACGAGTGAGTAAAATTGCTGAAAGCCCAATTTTTTTTTCAAAAGGGCTGTAGCGTCGCATTAGGAGCATGCTGCCAACCATTTTAAGACTTTCTTTATTGTCACTCATCAATGTTTACAATAATAACAGTTTGACAAAAAAAAATTATGTGGTTACTTTGAGTAGCTAAATGTATTTTCGCGGTTTGCCGTATTGTCACGGCAATTGATGAACGCAAAGCTGACTACAGTGCATATCCGAATAACTCTTACCCTAAACTTCACCACTGTTCTCATATATTGAACATGACAAGTTATTATGTTTTTTCAGCCAAGCCTTGAAACCCTGCCCCCTGCCCCACCGCCTTCTTTCAAAAATATTTTATTAAAAGCCAGTGCACGAACTATCAAATTGCAGTAGGCACAAAATCTCCAAGCCGCTGGCGTTTAGGAGAGCACTGACTGAATTGTGCGATGTATTAAGCATATGAGGCCAACGATTACACGTTGCTGTCAAATTGTTCTGATAAAATATAGTACATGCTGGATATTTTTGCATGAAAATGCTTGGCTTCGTTATTAGCACGAGCTCCAACCAGCTTTACCTGTGGAGCTCCCTTGCACTTTTAATCAGGCTTCTTTGATGCAGGTTGAAATATAAAGGTTTACTTAAATAAATTAAAGAAGAAAATAGAACCATGCATTTCAGCTATTTTGTATATATTTTGTACCGTATTTTGGAAGACGTCTAACTTTTTCACGGAATAATAAGAACTCGGTACACCCAGAACCATAACTGCATTGGAAGTTGTTTTTTGCCCTTTAAAGTGAGATGTCGGGACCTCCGTTCGGGGTGGCCCTAGGGCTTACTCAGCATGGGAAAAATCAACTTTTGTCACGGCGTTGCGCAAAATTTTGACACATACTCACTAAACGTCTTAAGTCCGAGAGATGCGGCCTCGTCGTTACCACACCCACACACACTCGCGCGTGCACGCAAACGCACGCGCACACACACACACACACACACACACACACACACACACACACACACACACACACACACACACACACACACACACACACACACACACACACACACACACACACACACACACACACACACACACACACACACACACACACACACACACACACACACACACACACACACACACACACACACACACACACACATATGCCTATATTGTCGCATCAGCGTCCTGCTATCAATCACCAACCTGTCCTCGCACGGAAATTCTTGCAGACACACAAGCTTCAATCAAGGGCAGCCCTGAAGGTGATGCGTGTCTCCGATTCCTCTCCGATGAGAAATATGCCGCTGTGACACCAAACATTTAAAAACGATGCTACTCCACATGGTGATGTAACACGCTTCTTGGCTCTACCTTAATAAAAAATAACTTAGTAAATGCGCTACGCAAACGGGACCCAACAATAAAATTGCATTCTGCTCTTAAAAGGCAAGGTTAAGTGCCGTTTATCCTTTTTGTACGTCCACAAGCCAACGGGTGAACCTACTTTAGTGATACACAGCAGACAAACACGATTAGCTGGACATAAAGCTGCGTATGGCGCTAAGTCTTTGCGAGCCTGCCTCCGCAGTAGTCTGGCGTTTTTTAGGACTCTTAGCTTCTCAAGTTGGTGGAAGCACTTTGGTACCTTTGTTTAGGGAAGCAAGTCTCATTTCTATACACGCCGTCTTTTAAAAATGTTAATGACTGGGCTACGAAGATTCTGCGTACAGAGCGTGGACCATAAGACGCCCTTGTATATCTTCTTATGAGCAAAAAGAATGTTAAAAAGTTCCCCCTCATACAGTAGTTTACAGAGAATAGTTTGTTTAGCGGCATTCGTTTGTGCAGCGAAAATGAGCACGATGGTCGAATAAATTGCTACTTTTTGTGTCACTCCTCTTGTGTTCATGAGTGTAAGCGTTTCCATTCATCAGTGCCCTACGACTAACTGCGGGCTTGCTCCGAGCCCGATCAGAGCGTGTTTTGTGATGCAGACCGAGAGGACGTTTCCTTCCACGACAAATCTAGTTCCGCCTTTTCTGGGACCTGAAACTGTCTTAAGGTTTTATAAACCAAAGATCACCGTGGATTTTCTAGCTGAAGTTATAAGGAACGAATCAATTAAAGCAAGATTTACACAGTGTGCCCTTTGCGCCCTCTTTAAAAGCAGGAGAATGACAAATTTTGCAGTGTTCAAAAAAACGCAATGCGTCAGCCTATCTTTTTCTTTTATTTGTGAACCCATCCGTCTGAGCTTTCCCGCCCAGCTGAACTGATTGTATTCGTGGCCTAGTGGTCTCGTTGCTTACAGCCATTGCTTTAGAACGAGAATAGGTGTCCCGTGCCTTTCCAAAGTTTAGTTGAAAGTATCGCGCCAATGCAACTTTCCTGTCAGAGCACCCGAGGGCAGAGTACAGTCGTCTCACCAGACATTTAAGGCGCCATTTGTAAAACATTAAGGTTTGGCAACTATTCGAGAGCAACGGCGATAACTAATCCCCTGAGCTCAAGTTTTGTATTGTCGAAACAGTAACCATGGATCTTGATCATTTTGAAGGGTAAACATAAAGCCTCAAACATACGAGCAACACAATATTTGCTGCTCGTTTTCTTGCTCTGCTCCTCTGATGTCTCCAGCGTCTGTGGCATATGTCCTTCTCTTAATAAATTGGCCTCACTTCAGTGAGCAAAAAAAAAAAAAAAACTACAAACTTAGGAGGATGGTCAATCTTCATTTTAAGTTTAGACTTGATAGCGCCTTTACACAGCCCTTTCCGTCTAGGATTAAGAATATTATCTTTTTTAACATTAATGCACATGCCAAACACAGGTTGCTATGCCATGCACAACACAGCGCGTCCACTAGACACCTGTCTTATTCAGCTGCGAAACTTCTCGGCCTGTGCGTTGCGTGCTCCCTTGGAGTGCAGAGGGCATGAGTTTTAATCAAGACTGCGACATCCTATTTTATGAATTAGCTTCTTTTGGTAAAATTACCTTAGTAAGAACCTCGTTGCCAACTTTGGCTTCGATCGGACCCTTTTTCGATTCGTTATTTGAATGTAGGGAACTTGAAATCCACGCTCGAGGTCATGAGGTTGGACGCCTTGATGCTGGCGACCGATCCAGAATTTTTTGCTGCCGTACACTGGTACGACTACGGCGCGTTTTTGCGGAAAGAGTGTATGGGCTATCACGAATAATATAGGTTTTTAGCTAAATAAGATCCCAGGCGCTCTCTCTGTGGAAGTCAAAACTGCTGCTTCAAGCGGTTTGTTGCCTAAATCCTGCATTTAGAGGACCATAATTGTTTCGGGCTGGTTGGGAACAAAACTGCAGCTCGTCACGGAAACAACGACACACATGTGGCGCACAAGAGCTGACTTTCAACTCGCATTATTTGGGGAAAGTACGACTTGCATGCTGACAGCATAGTAACATTACACGACAAAAACAAATTTACTGCATGAAAAGCTCGTCGCCAATCTCGATTCTGCTTTTGCCAAACAAGCAGATAACATTCTGGCACAAGCATGTTTTTGAACTCGTAAAGTTTATAAGCACTGTGATTTCGTTTATGAAAGTATATTGTTTTGAACTATCTGCGCTGCGAAGCGGTGCTTCGATCTAGAAAATGGCATTTAGCTGTTGGGGAACCGTGTACTTAGCGGCGCCAGATTGAGTTACATGGGCGACAAGATATCGCGCACCAGCGGCTGCAAAGCTTACCCAGTAATTACGTCGCAGTGATGCTTTTATTAAGCCTTTCTGCCTGCATGTTATCGCTTCCAAATACTGCTCTTCAATACACAGGCTGCTCGGTCACAAGTACGTGCACGAAAACAATAGTTATAGGTTTGCATTCTGAGTTTAAGCCTTATCAATAACTGCTTGAGAAGAGAAAGCAAATATAAATGCCTTTAATTCGAGAATTATAAAAATACGTGTTCCAAACTTTGACTGTGTTATTCACGTCTACGTTATTCTAAGTATGTTTTGCTGAGCGTATTCGGGACAATGAAAAGGGGATTTTTAATGTTTCAAGAGAGGACAACGTTACAGGCACACTTGAGCTATTTGTGTGTATAGTGTGACATGACAGAATTAGTCACTCAAGTCTCTAGTTTCCATCACAAATTTTCTTCCGACTACGTGCACTATATTATTACCCTAACCACTAATTCGTTTAACCCTTCTATTAGCTAACATATACTCATTAGAATACAGCCTTCAGCAACAACATTATTCATAGGACCGTAATACATACAGCGGTGCTTTTGAAAGATTGGCAAAAGAGTTAGAGTAGCGTAGGAACAGCATGGCAGACTCATGATCGAATAGTCCTTGGTTTGGTGCCCATCTCCCCCTACCATTATAAAGGGGCAGCTGTGTTAGCAGCATATCCTATATGTCATGTGTCTTCTACATTACACAAACTCCATATCAGTATATCAGTTAGTATCAGGTTATTTCACCAACAATCAAGAACCCGTTAAAGGAATGCGCGCGATTTTTCGTTCACATAATGGCTGCAGAAAACTGCGTATTTTCTGCAGAACGGGGTGAATACACAGGGATACAGGCCACTTGGGTCCCAAGCCAAGCGGTCATAATTGTATTCGTGCATGACATATAAAACGATTTTGATTTTTTTGGTGGTCACTCTGATTGGACGAAGGCTGCTCGCTCACGGTGCTCGCTGTAGAAGAACAGTTGTATCCTAAGGGGCGATTACTATTTGACAAGCGGTTACACTGCGCACGTAGTACAGAAAAGGATTTGAAGTTTTAAGGCCCTACAGTTGCATTTATTTGAGCGCACAAACATGACTAGTGCTGATTTGCTGCCACGTGACCAATATCTGTAGGTGCCCATTATTATCATGATACCTTAATCGACAATAGCTATAGTACGCGGACGCAGTAAGAGCCCGGCAGACCCATTGAAATCCATCTTCAAATTGCATACCACATTTTTCAAAATTTTTCGTACATCGTTAATCACAAGCGATATGTTCGGACCTCATATTTTGAAGGCGCAAACTTCATAAAACACGTTGCCCCAGCTGGAGTTCACTTGAGGGTGAGTTGAGGGTGAGCTGTGCAGCGATGACGCGAATATGCTTGCAATCCTTGATCAAGTGAAAGAATCTGTACAATATAAGATACGAAGATAACAGATAGGTAATAAAGGTTGTGGAGGAAAGTAACAATAAGCATTTTTATATTTAACTTTTACCGTTGCCTCAGTGGTCTTGGCAATTTTTTCCAATGCGATTATGGGCTTCCGGACCATTTGGTCAATGGTTTAGGAACCAACTGGTCCGTCGTTGTGTCGCTGGCGTCATCATCATCATCATCATCCTCGGCCTGACTATGCCAACTGCAGGACGAAGGCCTCGCCCATATTACTCCAATTAATCCGGCTTTGTGAGGACTGCTTCCACATGACCCCTGCGAACTCCTTAACCTCATCTACCAGTTAATCATTTAAAGACCTGAGCTGTAGTACTGGGCACGTTCGAGTTTCAGTCCTGGCAGTCCCTTACTATTTCCTAAAAGGTTACCGTGCTCGATATTTGTAGGACATCCAAGAAGCTCCAACAGAAAGCATTGCTATCCGTAGATTAGCGCCGTACTGGCGCCAATAGTGAGGTGAGCGTGTGCATTATGAGTACACTTCCTACCTCTGCAGACGATATCGTTCGTTAAAGCATATGAGCTGCGTAGCTGGTCTGTATGCAGCTGTAAGACGTTTGAATATATAATTGTCGCTTGCTTGTTTGGAAATTCACTACACACGGACACGTTCAGAGCTGCAAAGACGGTTTATTTGCTCGTGCCGACAAGAAACATTTGTTTTGTGTGGTTTTCAGCACAACAGCATGAAAGTCTCTAAAGCGAATCGTTGTGAGCTGAAGCAGTTAACAATTGTTGTAAATGTTCGTGCAAATGCTTTCGTCTGCTTTCGAGCGCAGCGAGCTTCACTGTTGGAACAACATCCCGAGCAACAACGGCAAGAAAACTCAGTCATACTGTATGCATTAAAATGCGTCGCATTAAGGCCCGTCATCTCCGCTCACCTAAAGACTCGACTGATTCGCGCATCTGTTGTATATGTTTACTACTGAACGTGCACCAGGAGATAAACATGCGCGCGGTGTTGCTGAGAAAGAACTGAGTCCTAGTGACTGATGGTAGGCATGATCCGCTAACATAGATGATGGTTTCAGCTTGTAAACTCATGCGACCATAAGGCTACTCCCTGTCATAACGCAAACTGACACCCATCACCAAGTATAGCGGTACTGGAAAATCGAATGAACCTACTTTGCCATCAGCCGACAGCTGCGGCTGTGAAAAATTCCACACACTTGCGGCTTATGGGGGTTAATTCTCGCAAGAGTATGCGCCACGGGGGCTAGACGCTACAGTCGCCTTCTAGCCCCGACGTGCCAGTCCTAGCAGACAGAGCTGTGACCCCCAACCGGCGGTGCGAGAAATCGCCACTGCGGCGGGTTCGGGCCAGAGGGGACAAACACCGAGTTACGTACTCGAACAGAGTTTATTGTGCTCGAGTACACAGCAAAGGAATAGCAATTAAGAACAACCACCGTGTAGCGAGCGAACGCCGCGTACGGGGGTGAAATAAAAACCACCTAATAGGGAAGCGCGTCAAGTAGGTGAGAGGATGAGTCTTCTCACCTGACACTGCTTCGCGCTCACACCCCGTTGCGGTAAGTGCCTACGTCGATGGGCGTTTCTCGGTGACGGCGGTGGTCTCCTCGGCGGAAATCATGAACAGCGCGCGTGCGCGCCCATTCGCCGAAGACCCGAGCGAGTTGCTACAGTCGCGCTCCTCGACACGGAACGAGAGAGGAGGTCTCCCGGTTACGCCGGCAGGAAAGAGGGAAGCCCGAGGCAGCGTCGCCGCAGGGCCCGGGAGGCGGCGGGGGGTGGCCAGGATGCCCTCTCCTCCGCCAACCTCTCTGCCAGCGCGCGTAATCACGCGTGTTAATTACGCGCGGGCGTTACAATGGAGGAAATGGATTGTGAATCCCCACACCCCCCTCCTTAAAACCGCTGTACCGCTAAAAGTAGTCACATTCACCGAGGGATATACCGCGGGGGCCGGCTAAACGCCGTTTAACTTTTAAACCCAGAGAAAACCGTTTAAACCCAAAGAAAAGTGCCAATATATAAAAAGTTGCAGACAGCTCACAGCCACGGGTGTCGGAGGGGGAAGCAAGGCCGACGACCACTGGAGACGACCTTGGAGCTGGGGACACACGTGCGGCGGCCGCAGCAACCGCAGGTCCCGCTTCTTCACCGTCACTCGGCCAGCCTTGGAAGTGTCGATGGCTGCAGGCTCACTGCTGCATTCATCATCGGTCAGCCAGGGAAGCCTGCCGGGGGACGGGCAGGAACTGCGTCTTCGCGTTGCGTAGCGTGTTGCAGGCTCCCCTCATCGGGTCGTCCGCTCGCTCCCGGTCGGCCTCTTTTCCCTCCGGCGTTGACGCCGCCGATGGCGAGGGCAGCGGGGCGCCAAGCTGCTCCCGCTGGTGAAGCCACGGCCGCGAGCACCGAACGGCGCCGAGGCGGGCTCTTTGCTGCAGCTTTCGTCGTGCTGGACGCAGGGGCCCGTTCCACGAACTCCGGCTGGCTCGCTCCGTAGCCGACCGGAAACAGTTTGTCTTGGCCCGGTTGACGGTGACAGCAGGCCCTGGGTGCAGGAACGCGGCCACTGCTTGGACAGCCTACCCCTCGCTGCTGCAACGGTCGTCGTGGCCTCCGCCGGCTCCCCTCCTTGCTGGCCGCAATGCTATCTTTTCTCTAGTTACATTTTTTTTCTTTTTCAAATCTACCCCCGCTCGACCTTTTCCGAGAGAAAGCGCGTGCTTGCTCTGGAAGTAAAATGCGCTGAATATTAACAGAGCGTCCCATCAATATTCAGCACAAGAAATTACTCCCTGCGCATTGGCCAGAGTTACGTCTGCCGTGGGCGCAAGTCGTAACGAGGCGCGATGCTCGAAATCGCAAGCCTTGCCTCTCGCTGCAGCTGCCTGCTGGTGGGGGAGTGTGTTCACCTCGGGCCACGCAGCGGGGCTCGAATTGCGGTGCGCTTTGTGTAAAGTCTAGCTCCGCCATCTTCTTGCAGCTCTGTCCCGCATCGGCGTGTGCCCAACGCAGCAACCGTGGCGTTGTTGCGAACTTATAGAGCAAGTTTACCGGTTCGACAACGTCACCACCATGCACATCACTAGGCAGCGAAATGACACAACTAGAAGAAAAGTCTTAGGGCCGTTCGCATGCTCAGCGATGCACATGTGCGATATAGCTCGTCTCAGCGGGACCAAGCTCGAAGGACTCACGTGTATCCTTCGCGTGGGGAAAGGATTGCGCAAGGTGCTATAGGAGTACAGACGGCAGGGATCCAACGAGCTCACAGCAATACAAGCTGTGTAGTGCCCGCGCAGGCAGCAATACCAGCGTGCCCTTATGTGCGCCGCGGCCGCGCCGCTCGGCTCCCGGAGGCAGCAATACCAGCGTGCCCTTATGTGCGCCGCGGCCGCGCCGCTCGGCTCCCGGAGCCCGTCGAACACTGGTCGACAAAATAAAAGAAAAAACAGGATCCTACCGCTTTCCTAAAGCTCCCTTAAGGCTGACTAGGCTCCCCACTGTACTGATGGAATTAAAACGGTCAGCACTTAAACTCGGAGAAGCCGGGTAGGCCGGCCCTTTTCTGAGGCTGCGAGCCATCGCGACGAACTGGCTAACGGGCGCGGCAGAAAGGATAGTAATAACACTTCTCATGCCATCAACGTGCGCGCGCAAAAGTGCATACGCTACGTTTCCCGTTCTCCCGTAGAGCATGGGAAATCAAAACACTATGAGAGAATGCCCATCACACCAGCATCCGCGCGTCACCCTGCTACAGAGCGGTGGAGTCGTGTGACAACCTGAGAAAATTACAAGATCACAGTGGCTAGCGTCAGCTCCTAATCTCTCGCAATAATAATTAAGGTGGTTTTGCTTGCTTACCGCTGTGCAATCACCACTGCAGTATTAGAAGAGACTGAAAAGTCAGCCCTGCTCACTGCCATGGCTAGTCTATGTGTCGGCGTCGTACACACACAGACACTCGATTTGTCACACCTCTGGCCCCATGTTGGGCGCCAAGATATGGGGGGGTTAATCCCGCAAGAGGCTAGACGCTACGGTCGCCTTCTAGCTCCGACGTGCCAGCCCTAGCAGACACAGCTGTTACCCCCAACCCGCGGTGCGAGAAATCGCCGCTGCGGCGGGTTCGGGCCAGAGGGGACAAACACCGAGTTACGTACTCGAACAGAGTTTATTGTGCTCGAGTACACGGCAAGAGAATAGCAATCAAGAACAACCACCGTGTAGCGAGCGAACGCCGCGTACGGGGGTGAAATAAAAACCCACCTAATAAGGAAGCGCGTCAAGTAGGTGAGAGGAAGAGTCTGCTCACCTGACACGGCTTCTCGCTCACATCCCGTTGCGGTAAGTGCCTACGGTCAGTGTGCGATTCTCGGTGACGGCGGTGGTCTCCTCGGCGGAAATCATGAACCGCGCGCGTGCGCGCTCATTCGCCGAAGTACCCCGAGCGAGTTGCTACAGTCGCGCTCCTCGACACGGAACGAGAGAGGAGGTCTCCCGGTTACGCCGGCAGGAAAGAGGGAAGCCCGAGGCAGCGTCGCCGCAGGGCCCGGGTGGCGGCGGGGGGTGGCCAGCATGCCCTCTCCTCCGCCAACCTCTCTGCCAGCGCGCGTAATCGCGCGTGTTAATTACGCGCGGGCGTTACAATGGAGGAAGGGGATTGTGAATCCCCACAGGCTCTTCTTGAGTTCATTATGGGCTCAGTGCTGGAAGTGGTTACTGTAAACGAACTGATTCTTGCGAACACCGAACTGCAACGACAGACACGGCTGAGCACATAGACGTACGAAAAGTAATGCAGCTGAAAGTTAACCGCGATACCGCACAGAGTGGCTACAATGCTGCATCGCAGGTTCGTTCCACACTGGCGTGGAAATCTGCTTGTTCAGTCTTCTAAACCAAACAGTCTGGCAACAACCGCAACAATCAGTGTGAGACGGATTCTTTTCTTAGCAAGATGAATATTTTAGATGTTTCGCATAAAGACGGACCAGGTGAATCTCAATATTGGCCTCGAGATCGAGCAGAGTCGCCACCTTGCGGCTCAGCGGCGAAACCTACCCAGTGTGGATGCGTTTTCGCGTCGCGTGCCCGCCCGCAGTGATTTACGCGCGCGCATGCGGCGTGTACAGGAGTTTTTTTTTGTTTGTTTCACGGTTTCTGCCCACTTTTGTTTCCTTATCTGCCTCTTGCAAAGAGATATGTGAACAGGCTATCATCCCACGCTTCATTACAAGAAAAAATACTTGTCCGTATAGGGTATATGTCATGCTGGATAGGGACATCATCCGTCGCGGTCTTCGGCGCTTGAGATCCTTTGACACGCGGTGTCTCAAACGAAGTGGTACTGTCGTTAGCGCCGTGTCAAAGCAAAACAGGTCGCTGCCGTCAATAAAAGTTAATGCAAACGCTCAGAAACCGCATATTCCCGTTTCTGTTTATAATACCGCAGCTACTAAAACATATGCCACGTACAGACAGCTTCATACAGCAGAATGCAGTTTGAACAGGCCCCTCTATGCCTGCTATGCCTTCTGTATGCACGATAGAGTTGTGTGAGTACTTTTTTTTTGTTTTTTGCTTCTAAAACTCTGTCGCGGTGTCTCAATGGTAAGGGCGCTGGACTGCTGATTTCGAGAACGGGGGATTCAATCACAACCGTTTCGAAAGGCGCTCCTCTGCTGTGGGATCGTCATACTGATGCCGCTTTCATGCGTTAAACCTGGGCCAATATGCATTTTTCTTTTCTTTTTTTTTTGTGGTTGAAGGCTTCTGTGCATCCGTAAAAGTTTTAGTGAGCACATTTTGCTTTAGAGAAATACTCGATTGTTTGGGAAACATATTCCCTGCACCTAATTGTTACCCTAAATATTACATAATACCCCTAGATTAATGTAGTTTACTGGTAGCCTATTATAATCATTATAATCCCTTTTCGTCCAAGTGCTGTCTTCCGAGCAAACTCGTCGTTTCTGACAAGGGGAGTAAAACAGCTTCATGCGGGCTTAAATATCAGAATAAATACATCTTTATAGTCGCATGATAAGATGACCTCCATTTCTTTCGGAATAGTTTTATATCCGGCATCTGTTCTGGAAGCAACCCTAATATTTTACTTCACGTAAGCTTTAGTCACTGCTAAATAATTAGTGATAAAGAAATTTTCAGCCTGTAAAATTGCTTCCCAGAACATGACAGTGCCCATGCGCAGTTTATAACGATGTCTTCGCAGCGAGTAATTCGTTGCTTGCACTTTAACGTACTGAAAATTAATCTCTGATTATTGTAAATACTGTCAAGTGTGTAAAAGTTCTCTTACACGGTGAAATTTATTGGCATTGCAAAACAAAATAATTACACTACTAATTTACCGTTATATATTAACATCACACACATCAGAAATCTCTTATACTTTCCTCGGTTTCAGGAAATCATTTACAGTTAGTGGCGCATGCAGTAATACTCTATCACATTCTATGACAGTGGCCGCAAAAGGCATCTCGGCAAATTCAATCCACTCAGCGTTGTACACGTGAACAATCAGCTTTCCTGTGCGGCGAGGTTTCCTGTATAGTGTCGGCGTGATCTTTTTGGGGAATACTTGTGCGTGGTTGTCTTGGCCAGAGTTGAGTAAAGCAACTCGCCATGCAGTGCGCTGCCAGTGCTACATTTAACCTGCTTAATCCTCGAGTCAAGTACGATATAATGAACCAGGCTTTCTCAATTTAATCTAAAGTACTGCAGGTATCTGCGTGGGCTTAACATTAAATTCGCCGGTCTCACTCGTATGAGACACGCGCAAAACTGTTCAAAAGTCGATAAGAAAAACAAAGCAGTCATTAGGCAGGCCCAAGCATTAGGCGCGTGAGCGCGGTACAGCGCAAGAAACGTGCAAAGTAAATCTAGAAGTCTGGTGGTTGCGTGCTTTGTTTTCCTAAAATCCGCTCTTCTTCTGCAGCATTGGTGAAATCCATCGATTTTTTTCTGCAATATTGCAGAAATACTGCAGAAGACACGTTTTCATCGCCAACAAACCCGCCATAAACTCGGAAGCAGACCTACGCAGCGTGCGTTTCTGCGAGCGCCGCCGGCCGCCGATCCACACTACCGGCGTGACGGTGGCGCCACCTCTGTGTCGATCTCGCGGCGAATAGACCACAGGTCAATTTACTTTTATAATGGGAGGATAAGTCTCTGCACGAAATAGTTCTGGAAAAAAGGTTCTTGCAACTGTAATCTCAGTCTTTATTTCTTCAGTGATGCATACACTAAACAAGTGGCTAAGGCTGACAGTCAAAACAGAATTTCAACTTTTTCCTTCTCGTTTCTAGGCTGGTAGTTAAGCTCGGTTAACTTCTATCAATAGACTAGTTCCCAACATTTATATGAGTATACACGCGACCAAAGGTGATATAATTTACAGGCGTTAATTCACGAGCAGATTTTGACAAGTTGCCTCGATTTCGAGTTTTGCGACTTCGAAGGACAAGAGTGAAGAATATTTGTTAACGTGGCGTAACGTGATTTCAAAGTGGGATAGTTTAAATCTGTGTCCTTTTGGGCACATGGTCCTCCCGAAGTACCGAATGCAAATCGCAGAGAACTGCATTTCAAGTTCCCTGCGTGGAATAGGTAAGCATGCCGACAGTTAACTGCGCACGTGTGCAGTTCACTCACCCTGGCGATTTCTGATGGCTCGTTCTCACGCGGTTCCAGCATGTTTGCTGTGCCTTCACGAACACGCGGTTCTTTCAAAGCCGATGTTTACCTACCGGCGGTTAGTACGTGTACTGGCTGCGCCTGCCACCTAACCGCTGGATTCACCGATTTGCATGACGCAAACTGTAGCCCTGAAAGCAGCTTGTCGCTGTCGGAGCCGCCATAACGGCTGCATGCAGCGCAGACAAATTCACAGCGCTTCGGACGACTGCTATCGGGCAGTCGAATTGTCTGTTTTGCTGTACTGCCAGCTGTACAGAGCACAAACCGGAAGCAGAGCAGGCGGGGAATCCTTTCGTAACTGAAGCACCGTATTTGAAAACAGAATTTTGCAATTACTCCGCTAGTTTAAACTGGATTTGGGGCGGAGATATATTACGAAGTAGGTCATTTTGAACAAAAAGAATTTTCAGTATGAAAAAAGAAAGAGGGAAAATAAGCCTAACGTTAGGTTTACAAGAAACAAAAAAGGGAAACGGACTTCTTTTTACTGAGTTTGCAGAACAATCGAAGATTCACGTTCTTACCAAAATAGATCATTTTACAGATTAAAAAGCAGATTGGAGATTACCTATCTTTTCGGCAGCCGAGAACAATAAAAAATCAAGACACAAGCTGCAATAATAAACTTGATCATATTTACAAGGAAGCTAAGAATAGACACCTGTGGTCCGGCGTGCGAACAATCTGTATCTGCTATGTGTACCTGATTAAATAAGCGTTCTTTTGTCATGTCGAGTGTTCTCACTTCCCAGGACATGTCACGTGACTAAATATTTCATAAGCGGTAAAAACGCGCCGTGTTGTGCAAGGTGTACCTCTAGCTCGAAAAGATAGAAATTCTAGCTTCTCACAAATTAAACATTATGGAATGTAACTTAAAGGAATGTTAAAAAAATGACGAAGTTTGGCGTTAGTAGCCAGCGGAAAATAGGTGCTTCACACAGCGTTTCACTTTGGTTGCGATTTGGGTTCAGTTTTCAAGGTCAACGAGGCGTTACAAGATAATAAACAAAATCGATCTCACATAGAAACATTTTCGCCCGACCGCGGCGGCTGCGCTTCGATGGAGGCGAAACGAAGTGGCGTCCGTGTGCTGTGCGATGTGAGCGCACGTTAAAGATCCCCAGGTGTGGCTGTCGATATACACAAAGCTTTTGACAATGTTCGCCATGAGGTTATCCTGGAGGAACTCGCCAAACGCTTTCCTAGTAATCGTGCCCAAATCTGGATCCGCAATTTTTTGACATCTAGACCCATTCAGCTACATGGCAAAGCTCCGGGATGGGTGCCCAAAACCTATTACTTGGATAGGGGTGTACCTCAGGGCTCCATTCTCGGACCCATATTGTTCAACTTGGCCATGACACGCGTCGCCGAGAATCTGGAAATCAGCACAAGCGCAAGATTCGCTATATATGCCGATGATATTACCGTCTGGACTGAGGCAGCGGATTACGTAGACAAATATTCTATGGAGACTGAACTTCAGGCGGCCCTTCTTTGTCTTGAAGATACACTAACCAAAATTGGCCTCGAACTCGCACCACATAAAACAGAATTGATTAGTATCGACGGAAAACATAAAACCAACCCCAGTATGCAGATCCATCTTCACATCGGAGGCAACACCATCACCTCCTCAAATGGGCAAATCCGCATTCTTGGCCTGCCCATATCAAGCTGCAACAGCCCCCAGAAATGGGTTCGTCAGTTACAACGCCTTTGGCCAGCACTGCTACATACTATTCGTCGCCTGTCCAACCGGCACGGCGGTGCGCGGCAGCATGCCTGCCGTGCGATGGCCAGAGCAGCGGCGGTCGGAAAAATCCTCTATGGTACACCGGTCCTCCAACTGTCGAAGACTGACTTCGCTAAGGTCGAACGCCTTCATCGCGCTACACTGCGCACTATTACCGGTCTACCTAAGCACACTCCTATAGCCGAACTTGAGCGTTTGGCCGCTCTTCCACCGCTCACAACCATCGTTACCGAGTCACAGACGCGTCATCGAATACGTCTAGAGAACACTGTCCAGGGGCGTCGCCTGCTGGCCTGGGATGAACAGCGTAACGACAAAACACCGGCCCTATATGCATCACTTCCCCCTTGGGAGATGCCAGTAGTCACACGCGTCCATCGCCGACCTATAAACCGCGATTTTGTCATTCCCCGGGAGCTCCTAGCTGCCCATCACCGACAAGAGCGAATCCCCGATACGACTGACATATACACCGACGCATCCATTACAAGCGAATTCGCATCTATGGCCTGGGTATGCGATGACAACCCTTCCCTTTCAGGCGCTTATGCCTGCCATCTACCTCAGGGTACCCCTCTTCACGCTGAACTCCTCGCGATTTGGGGAGCCTTGTCAGGAGTGCCTTGCACCGGACCTGGGTCAATACGTATTCTTACTGATTCCTTTGAAGCTTACAAGGAAATCGCTACTCCGGGTTCACAAGATGCAACAGCTACGGCTATACAGCGCCTCCTTAAACGCCACCAACTCTCGACCAGAACTGTCGCTATTCACTGGACCCCAGGTCACTCGGACGAATCAGGGGGCAATGCGGCGGCACACGCCGCGGCTGCCTTGGCAGGTGGGATGTCCACATTTACTTCCCCACCCCCCTTGCTTCATCCTTATTCGACCTTGGGCGGGCAACTCACCCCTTCTCTTGCCCTTATGCACTATACTCGGACCAGTCTTCGTAGCCTCAGTCAGCATCGCATGCAGGTGGCCACACCAGACCCACCTTTTACGAGAAGAACCCACCTCACCCGAAGTCAAGAAGTCTTTTTGAATAAGCTCATCGCCCATGCGGCTTACACGCCACGTATTATGGCCCGCTGGCGTCAGTATAAAGAGAAAATGATTACGTGCCCCCACTGTACGACTCTAACCTGCGGCGGCATATCTCATTTACTTTGGGAATGCCCTGCTTTTTCTACTGGACGCCCCGAGATCGAACCCTACCGCCTGAACTACCGTTCTCTTCTAGAAACTGATGCAAACACACAGATGATATTTGCCAAGTATGGCTCGTTTAGTGGCCTGGTTAGAGCAATGTGATTCGAGTGACGACCTAAATAAACAATGAAGATTATGTCTACTCCCCTTTATCCCCATCCATGGCCATGAGCCTTCCCATTCAATAAAGGACATTCAATCAATCAATCGACATTACTCCGTAGCCCTCCACTACGGCTCCTCTTTCTCTCTTTCCACTTTCATTCCCATCTTCCTCCCTTCCCTTACGGCGCGGTTCGGGTGTCCACAGAGCAAGTGTGACAGTTACTGGGCCTTTCCCTCCCTGTGAACCAATTAAAAAAAATATTACAAATTTAGAATGAAAAGCAAAAGCGGGTTCTACTGGATCCGTTGCCAACGCCTGCAATTTAGTGAAGACAGTGACATGGCAAGCATATTTTTAGAGGCGTTTAGCAAACCTAGCGGGTCGCTTGGCTGGGGCGATGAAATTGTCAATGAATAAAAGCGGAGATGACGTTGTAGTGCAATGCAGTCGCCCCAAAACTGAACATCCTGCCTCGAGTGATCGTAGTCCGCTCGCTGCAATAAGTTGAATTTACTTTCTTTCATTTTGAAAAAAAATTCTCTACATCACCGAGTGCTGGTGCTAACGCAAGATGATTAGTAATTGTGGAACCAAGTTGCCTTACACCTTACCGATAAGAAAATCGAAAGAGCGACAATGCGATCTTGAGGAAGGTTCGCATGCTTTCGTGTCTTCGTTTCGTAGTTCTGCCCCTCTTTTCTGTACTCAGCATTCCCATATATGTCGCTTCAGGAGGAACGGGAAGCCTGGACAAGCTGGTAGGAACATTGCCTGTTATTTAGCGCCTACAGGCTCATCGTGACTGGCAGGCGTGGTGAAAATAGAAAGTGCACATTCATTTTTTTAATATTTGGCAGCCTATAATATTTTGTGGGATAATGCCACACACCCGCTCCTAGAAAAAAACACCCGAGGTGGCGGACGACAGGCGTCTACTGCTGGCCGATGACGCCGAAGGCGCAGCTGTTGGCGGCGCTAGGCCTAGGAACTCGGAGGGGCTTCGTTGTTCCCATCAGCAGGACACTGGTGCTCGGCGCTTGGGGGAGCTATTATAAAGACTACAAAGGGAGAAACGAGGTTTAAGGCGACGAGGGCAGGATCAAGCATATTGTTTGGACTGTTTGGAAACGGAAATTTGGTGCCACCGTAGGAAGGAGGAAAGCCTTGGCTTATGGTTTCGTGGCTTCAGTCGACATGTGGTAGCCACCGATATTGAATGAACTTCGCACCTCCATACGGTTCCCGCTATGTAGCCTCCACAATCCCTCCGATCCCCCAAGACCACTGTGGTCGCTAAACCGAGCCGATACTTCCTTAAGCGAACTTGTCCAGCAGCAAAGCTCCCCACGCTTCCCTCATCGACATAACTAACCTCCGGACCCCAATGCGCCCGGAGACCGTCCGATGTGTACTACGAGCCACTACCCATACCCGCGCTCCCCTATGAATAGCAGCAAATAGGCGCCTCTAATTAGCCTTTTTGCCTCGATACTCGTTTTCTGGGTCTCGGCATATCCCTCTGCAAATGCTGTTTTGAGTAACTGGGAGGCGATTGTAGCTCTCGCCTTCCACCCTTCGCGGACCCTCTTGTATGAAACACCGTTTCGATCTTACTTTCTAGCCCTTTTCAATGCTGTGTTCTGCATTCAGCAAACCGGATTTTTTTAGAAATAACTAATAGTTTTCTTTAAATACACTCACAAAATACACACAAAAGAAGGTTTCGCAATCTTTCCAGAACAGTAACTTAATAAGAATTTCAGCCGATCATCATCTGCATTTCTTTTTGTGTTGTGTATATACAGAAATATAAGGTTAATTATAGGGGAATTGTTTAATATGTAGTCTTCTTTTCTGATATATGTGTTACTTAGACTATCAGCTTGCGTATATCACAATGGAGTGCTTACTTTGTCGTGACGCAGTCTTTGAACCGTTTCCTTCACGTTTTTAGGTAACGGATTGTAATACAATCCGTACTTACACGGAATTTCACACCGTTTGAAAAAAGATGGAGAAAGATACGGTTTAAAAGTACTTTTCAGAGCTAAAAATAAGCTGGGCAACATCTGTAGTGCAGTGCGGAAGAAGCTGGATTCCCAAGGCGCCCAAGCGAGGATGAAGTGCACAGTAGCGCACAGGAAACCGCTCATCGACTGCGGCACGGCTGTGGTATATTCCATCTCGCTTTCACGTGGAAGATCTTACATTGGTCAGACAGGCCGTTGTATTAATGAGCGCTTGTTTGAACACCGCAGATCAGTAAAAGGAGCTGTGTCGTCCAACCTTGCCGCTCATTGCCGGGAGTGTAAAGATTGTTACCCCCATTTGAACAGAACTAATATCTTGTTCAGTCACCCTGATCGGATATGCAGAGAAGGTCGAGGCGTTTCTGATAAATAATGAGTTTGACGCCTGCGTAGCTACACCTTCCGTTAATCTTGAAGAAAAAAAGATTCACGCTCTCGGTGAATATTTGGCGATGAGGTGTTAGCGGGTGTTTGTCATGTGGGAGATTGTTAGTTATGTTAGTTGTGTTGAAGTGTTCAATCCTCACTTTGCGCACGCGCACTGTTTCTAAAAGGGCACCGCGGTGGTTTCACGTGTCTCGTCTTGATTTTATCTGAGTTGGTTCCTATATAACTACACCTTTCTATAAATAAAAATGCAGTTGTTAGAAAGCGCTTGTGTCGTCTCCTGTTCCTTTTAGTCTTGTGTTTTCGCGCTGCTTTAAGATGAATCCAATCCAACTCGCCCAGTTTTCTATACTTGTAATACAACTATCTGCAAACATATCGGGGGCTCTGGTGTCTTGTCTTTACGTTTTCGCAGTTTGGTGTCTATCGCATTGACTTCCAGGCAAATGTGACCGCGTAAACAGATCTGCTCAGCAGGCGGTTTGCGCAAAGGAGAAAAAAAGCCCAATGGTGTGAAGTGTGTACATGGAGGTTCTGAAGGCGACTGAAATCCATCAGATATTTTATGGCAGAGAGACGCTCTGCTTACATGAGAGTGCGTATTGCCTCCAACGTTTACTTGATTGGGCCACTCAGAGATGCATTGCTAAGTTGCCGAGATTCCACAATCATTCGCCTGGGAAAAGCGGTGCAATACTTTCTTCGTGACCAACCAGAGAGGTCATTCTTGGAAAATATACTCAAGCTTGCGGCCTCATTTGCCAAGTCTATGCTTTCGTCTTTCGTTATGTATACTGTAAAATCAAAATGGCGTGTAATTGATTTTTGAAAGCGTTGCACGGCTCATCAACAAGATGGGGTGTTGTCCAGCAAAATGGCCTATTGAAACTAGATGACGTGACAACATAACTAGGCGCGGGAGTATTAGGCATTATACAAACACCATGCTAAACGGGGTGTCAGGCGTGATGTGAGAGTTATTAGAACAGATGATATAACATAAAGTACCTACCGTCGCATTTCATAAATTATCTAACTTGAAAAAACGCCACTTCCATAGGAAGTCTAAGCCCTTTTAACAGCAGCAAGCATCCACGCCGAATTGAATGTACTAATGTACATAGTTTTGATTGATTAAATTTATTTCGAACATCGCTGATTATAGCCGAACATACCACACAGGGAGCAAGCAATGTGTTGTCATGTTTTGTGACAACACAATTGACTAACAGAACAACATATCAAGTTGTTAAGGATTGTCACTGGCTCAAGGCAGTGTATATCAAAGAAAAACTTGACCTACGTTTTAGTGGGCGGAACACTGTGAGTTAAATCAAACTCGGCCTCTGTGCCTATAAGCATTAGTTCTCCGTCAAAAAGTAAGAATGTTTTTCGTGGAACTCGGAAGCTATAGTGACCAGCTCATTATGTAATCACAGAGCAGATAATAGGCCTGGAAATGGAAGGAAGGTATGTGAAATCAGATGAATAACCCACAGTGATTATTGTGATGATTAGTGATGGATGCTTTGATAGCCTGTCATAAATGGTGGCGCTTTGAAACTCAGAGGTAAGTGCTTTTACGTTTAGATATACACACAGGCCAATGTTGCTTCATAATATTCAAAATCTGTGAGAACCTTTAAGGAGGGAAAGCAGCCTAAGCAGCATGGTGAGAGTACAGTCAAGTGTCGATTTAAAGAGACCCGATTTAACGAAAGTCTCGACTTAAAGAAGATATCGTAATTCCCCCTCAGCCGCCCAAAGGATTCAACGCTTTGATTAACTGGAAATAACGGAATTACTTTTAGGGTCTGTGCCGATTTAACGAACGTTTTTTTTTTCCTCGAAAAATCGAAGTGGAAAGGGGCTATTTCGGTCCATTTTGTAGACAGCACCCAAAAATATTGTTACGGTACGCAGTGAAAGAGACGATAACGAAGTGCTGGGCTAGTGGAGAAAGATGACGCTGCAGCTACGTCTGGTTCTCCTGTGAGTGTGTCCCTCACGGTGAACTGTTGCGGCTACGACGTACCATCGCCTCCTAACATCTCGACGTGCCTCGTAACATCTTGGTGGAGGTGCTGGGTGAGACGCCAATACCACAAGCTGGATCTCAGTAGTGGCCGCCAACTTGGTGCTAGCACTATGCAGTCTGACACAGCTACCTCTACAGCTGCACAACCAGCGCCCACTGTCGTCGTTGCGCTGCCTCGTGATCCGGGAACCTTTTGCGGCACCGATGACATCGACGTCGAAGACTGGCTCGCTATGTACGAGCGAGTCAGTAAGCACAACCGATGGGACGCAACGTTGATGGTTGCAAATGTCATTTTCTACCTGGCTGGTACGGCGCGCGTCTGGTTCGAGACGCACGAAGATCTAACATCCTGGGACATGGGCAAAGAGAAGCTTCAGGATCTCTTTGGCAAGCCGATCGGACGCAAGCTCGGCACTAAAAAGGACCTGGCATCGCGAACACAGTCGTCTACCGAATCATATCTGTCGTACATACAAGACGTACTAGCTCTATGCCGCAAAGTGAACAGCGCCATGCCCGAGTGTGGCAAGATGGGCCTCATCTTAAAGGTCATTGCTGACGACGCTTTTAACCTTCTATTTTGCAAAGATTGTACGACGATCGACTCCATCCTCAAGGTATGCCGGCGGTTTGAGCAAGCTAAACATCGTCGTATTGCTCCCCGCTTCGACCGCTTGCCAAACACAGTTGCTACGTCTTCGTGCGAAGATCTGCCAACACTGCAGCAGCCGTTCTATGAGCCAAACTTGACCAGGATCGTTCGCAGAGAGCTGGAGGCAATGGCCCCCGTCGCATTCACACCTTAGCCGGCGGATGCTGCTATAGCAGTGATCCAAGCTGTCGTTCTTCAAGAATTCGCGAACGTGGGCCTTAATGCGAGCGTAAGCCTCAGCTCTGGTCAGCCGTCCGCACAGCCATCTGTCCAGCCAACCGTTCCGGTGGTAACTGCTGCGGCTCCGACTGCGCCCTTCCCGACGCGATATCCCGAATCTACCCGACGCTACCGCAACCCAGAAGAATGGCGGACCTTGGACAACCGACCCATCTGCTTCAACTGCTCACGTGCCGGCCACATTTCTCGCCATTGCCGCAGCCGTTGGGTTCCGCCGCCTCGACCTCGCTACTATCATGATCGCAGCACCGCCTACGGACCACACCCAACCTCTCTCCGTGATACGCCTTCTTGTGACTTTAACTCGCCACCCCGCGCATCTCCAGCCGATGGCCGTCTCCCCAGACCCTCCGTTCCCGCTCGCCCCTACCTCACAGTTCCTCGCCCCCTGACTTCTCTGGCCTGCTCCCGGAAAACTGATCAATGCAGCTCCCGGAGGTGAAGCTGCATTGACGACCCGGCCCGAAAATCTTCTGCTGACCATCGCTCATCGCCGCAATCTTCTAGATATCTATGTAGATGGTGTGCCTGTTACCGCCCTCATTGACACTGGTGCCCAAATTGCCGTCCTCAGCTCTTCGTTTCGCCGCCGACTCAAAAAAGTTGTCACACCCGCCTCTTCATCAGCCGTTCGTGTCGCCGATGGAGGCGTCGCTGCCGTCGTGGGACTTTGCACTGCGCGCATGAGCATTTGTGGTCTAACTACCCCTGTGCTCTTCACTGTAATTGACCGCTGCCCTCAGGATGTGATCCTCGGCATCGACTTTTTAACGGCTCACTCTGCCCTGATTGATTGTTCAAGTGGCCTCCTTCGCTTAGACCTGCCTTTCTGCTCCGACCGCACAGATATCAAGCCACGCCTCTCCTCCGTCGAGTTTGTTCGCCTACCGCCCGAAGCTGCCATGTATGTTCCTTTGGCCCCGTTTCCTGCAATTTCTGATGGTACATACGTCACTTGTCCAATCACCGATGTTGTTCTCCACCGTAACGTCATACTCCCTCACACTGTCGTGACCGTCACGGATAACAGAACCTATCTTCCCGTCCTTAACTTTAGCCACTCTGTCCAAGTTTTGCCCCATGGCATTGCACTCGCTGACTTGCTTCCGTTAGCTGATTGCGAAGTTTCTGCCCTCAAGCCTGTGCCTCTGTCTGAACCCCCCGTATCAGCTTCTCGTTCGACCCTTTTTACTCCCATGATAGCACCGGATTTGACACCTCAGCAAGCCAGTGCTCTCTCCGACCTTTTGTTTTCGTACAGCGACATTTTTGATTTTGGCGACCGACCTTTGGCCCAGACATCTGTCGTTACCCATCGCATCAATACTGGTGATGCCAGCCCTATTCACAGAAGGCCTTATCGAGTCTCTCTTGCTGGGCGCCACGTGATAGAGAAGGAGGTCGAAAAGATGTTGACAAATAATATTATTGAGCCTTCCTGCAGTCCCTGAGCATCTCCTGTCGTTTTAGTCAAAAAGAAAGATCAAACTTCGAGATTCTGTGCAGATTACCGCCACCTCAATCAGATAACTAAAAAAGACGTTTATTCGCTCCCAAGAATTGACGACGCCCTCGACTGCTTGCATGGTGCCAGCTATTTTTCCTCGATCGACATGCGTTCCGGCTACTAGCAAATAGCTGTCGATGAATGAAATCAAGAGAAAACCGCATTTGTCACCCCTGACGGACTATACCAATTCAAGGTCATGCCATTTGGCCTCTGTAACGCCCCTGCGACCTTAGAGCGCATGATGGACTCGGTTCTCCATGGCTTCAAGTGGACAACGTGCTTATGCTACTTAGATGACGTTGTCGTTTTCTCTCCCACGTTCACAAGTCACCTTGAACGGCTTTCTACGATACTGGCAGTCTTTCGCCGCGCCGGTGTTCAACTCAACGCAAAAAAATGCAGCTTCGGTTGCCACCAGATCAAAATCCTGGGACATTTGGTTGACGAAAATGGTGTGCAGCCCAACCCTGATAAAGTTCGTGCAGTCCGCGAGTTCCCTACACCACGTAATACAAGTGATGTGCGAAGTTTTCTCGGGCTCTGCTCCTACTTCCGTCGCTTCATTCGGAACTTCGCTGACCTAGCACGTCCCCTTACCTCCCTTTTGCAGAAAAACGTGAATTTCTCGTGGAGCCATGAACAAGCTCAGGCCTTCACAACGCTCATTTCCGCGCTCACCGCCCCTCCTGTACTGGCGCACTTCGACCCGTCTGCGCCTACAGAACTGCGCACCGACGCTAGCGGACATGGTATTGGCGCCATCCCTGCCCAGTACCAGCACGGCCACTCTCGTGTGATTGCCTATGCCAGCCGCCTTCTATCTGAGTCCGAGCGCAATTATTCCATTACGGAGCGCGAATGCCTTGCGCTTGTTTGGGCGTTGACCAAATTCCGCCCTTATTTGTTTGGGCGGCCCTTCAGCGTTGTGACGGACCATCATGCCTTGTGTTGGTTGTCATCACTTAAGGACCCTACAGGCCGCTTAGGCTGCTGGGCCTTGCGATTACAAGAATACACGTTTACTCTTGTGTACAAGTCAGGCCGCCTACATCACGACGCCGACTGCTTGTCCCGCCACCCCGTTGACCCTCCTGAACTTCCTGACAATACTGCTGACGACTGCGTTTTGTCCCTTTCGAACTTTCTCCACATCGGCGTCGAACAGAGTCGTGATCCTTCCCTGCGCCCCATTATTGATCACCTGCGCAACGAGAGCACCGATCCGCCCATCAGTATGTTTGTGTTGCTTAAT
This sequence comes from Amblyomma maculatum, assembly GCF_055883805.1. Taxonomy (NCBI): domain Eukaryota; kingdom Metazoa; phylum Arthropoda; class Arachnida; order Ixodida; family Ixodidae; genus Amblyomma; species Amblyomma maculatum. Next base: position 69,435,148 of record NC_139346.1, read on the forward strand.
AACACATTATACCGACGCAATATGCGCCCAGATGGTGTAGACCTTTTGCTTGTTGTCCCGACACATCTACGCTCTGCTGTTCTTGCGCACCTTCATGATGCTCCTACAGCAGGGCACCAAGGAGTGTCCCGCACATACGACACTGTTCGACGGCGATTCTACTGGCCTGGCCTCTACCGCTCTGTTCGTCGCTACGTCGCCGCCTGTGAGCTGTGCCAGCGCAGGAAGACCCCGTCTCTTCACCCTAGTGGGCCCCTGCAAGCACTCGCGCTTCCAACTGAGCCCTTTTCTCGAGTTGGTCTCGACCTGCTTGGGCCATTTCCCACATCCACTTCAGGGAACAAATGGATTGCTGTAGCGACCGATTACGCCACTCGGTATGCCATAACCAGAGCTATCGCCACCAGCTGTGCCTCCGACGTTGCAGACTTTCTTTTGCATGACGTCATCTTGCTTCATGGTGCTCCTCGTCAACTGCTCACCGATCGCGGGTTCTAAAGTTGTTAATGACCTTCTGCGCTCATGCGCTACGCTCCACAACTTCACAACGGCCTACCATCCACAAACGAACGGTCTTACTGAGCGCCTTAATCGTACCCTGACCGATATGATGTCAATGTATGTTTCTGACCATCATCGTGACTAGGACATCTCTTTACCTTTCATAACATTCGCTTATAACTCCTCACGGCATGATACCGCCGGATACTCTCCCTTTTATCTACTCTTCGGCCGCGACCCTCTACTTCCCTTCGACACCTTACTGCCTCTTGACGATTCCTCCTGCAGTTACGCTTCTGATGCCATCGCACGCGCTGATGCCGCCCGTCATATTGCTTGAGACCGGCTTCGCGCGTCCCAGCGTTCTCAAAAGCACCGTTACGATCTCCAGCACCGTGACGCCTACTACCCTCCTGGCTCCCTCGTACTCCTCTGGCTCCGTGCTCGACGTGTAGGCATGTGCGAGAAACTTCTGCCCCGCTACGTGGGCCCTTACAAGGTCTTGCGGCAACGTACCGACGTGACGTACGAGATTATCCCTGTGAACCGCCACTCTCCTGTAAACCATCATCCAGAAGTCGTGCATGTCGCCCGTCTCAAACCTTATATCTCGCGCTCACCTGTGTAGTCTACGCACCGGGACTGTGCTTCTCACGCGGGGAGGGGGGGGTATTGTTACGGTACGCAGTGAAAGAGACGATGACGAAGTGCTGGGCTAGTGGAGAAAGACGACGCTGCAGCTACGTCTGATTCTCCTGTGCGTGTGTCCCTGACGGTGAACTGTTGCGGCTACGACGTACCATCGCCTCCTATCATCTCGACGTGCCTCGTAACAATATATTGACTGCGAGTCCATGGTAATAGCGTGGGCACCTTCATCCTGATTTTTGTTTGCAGACCGCGCGGCGCAAAACAAAACTTGTAGTATTCAATCGAATTTCTCCAGATGTTGTTATCGGTAAAAAAAAAAGAAAAATCTCATTTCTCATTCCAAAGACCGCTGTTGTATTTTGGTGCTCTTTAGTGACGTGCTTCATATGGTTCGGTCGCCATTGGGCTTGTGCGGATATTTTCCCGTGCCTTTGTGTGCATACTTCTCACAAGCTCAGTTTGTTAGCCTACAGTACTACCTAGCTCTTTAGACCTACGAGAAATCGGTGCCGTCATTGCTCACAAAGCGCACGCAGGCAAAAATCACCGACTCCTTTGGTGGAAAATAAAGTTGTAGTCCACACGGGCTCTTCTTGGTGAGTAACCATTTTTGTTTCTTTTGTGCTATCGGCACCGGCCATTTTTCTAGCTCCATTTTATTTTGGGAGAATTAAGGATTCGCACGTATGATGCCGCGGTAGCTTTTTGTATACCGCCGCACCTAATAATTGAATGCGCCAAATTATAGGGCCAAGAAATGCTTCACTCTATCTAACAAAGTTTTCCAGTTTAACCAAACAATTCACGGCTCTCCTCAACTTTGGTAAATCGAGTTTGACCTGTAAAAATCATCTATGAACGTTTTGTTTCATTACTAACATTTCCGTGACGGTTCCACGTGTGCTGATTTTATAAACTTTTTAAAGGGTATTGGCACTGAAATAAAAATGGAAAAGCTCTACTCTATGGAACAGAGGAGGTTGAAAATAAAGACTTGCCAAGTGTGTGAGAACAGTTTCAGCAACTGCGGCACAGATGTGGGATCACATTCTAGCCTCCGCACATGACCTGCTTTCGTAATGGTTGACCACATCGAGGCTAAACTTTTGGGTTGCACGCTGCATCCGGTATTGAAAGGAAATGCCGCACCGGAAACATCACCGCTTCGAAAGTTGAATAATAGTTTGCAATGAGTTGAAAAGTGCAACCTGTACTCAGAAAGAAGTTTGTAAAAGAATTTCGTTCACCTTTTCTCTGCGCCCTGATAGATTAACTGATCCTGCTTCATGCCCACGTCAAATTTATGAGAAGAGATCGAAAAGGGTATTTCTGCGATGCAGCAACGCTTTCGATACGCATTGAAAGTGCTCATCTTCATGTGTTTTGTTTCCCGTTCATTTGTTTCGCTTCTCCTCAAGCCATTGTGTCGTCATTGCGTGTACACTGTTTCTGAAATTATGTCTAGACGGTAAACATTCAGGGGCATAGTGGCAATAGCACGTACTGATAACTTGCAACTGAATGTTAATTTCGACACAAGGAATGTATAAGGTATTATTTGTTTCAGTTTGGGGATGGGTAGTGAAAACTTTTAATTAAAATAGTTGCATGGAGGTTGCTCTGGGGTCAGGCTTAGTGCCATTCCCATCACAAACACTAGGTCGTGTCCCTAGTACGGGACGTCAGTGGCATCCGCAGCCTTCATTGCTCGTTTGACCAATACCTTTTAGGCTTTCAGGTCGGAATAGGCGAGCAGGGTCGCTTCCCAGTCCTCCAGGATAGGGTTCGAGTTAGGTGCAAGGATATTTTTTTAAGCCATCAAAATATATCTAAGTGAGGTCTTCACAGTTGGGTTGCCCAAACAGGCGGACATTGTGCTTGTGACAGAGCAAAATTATTAGATGACTACTGAGCTAGATTGACTGGTTAAAACTATACTTTGTTAACTTTAGGGCCTCTATGTTTCAAAGCTCAAGGCCGTTATACCGGGTGTCCCAGCTAACTTAAACCAAGGGTTACAAAATAATACATTTTAGGTAGGTCAACAAAACCAGTTGCATACAGCTGGCAGTCTCCTTGCGCACTACAGGCAATTTTTGTTATGCAATTACTTAATTAGCTAATGAGGTAATTTTTCTAATTTATCCAATATTCATCTTAGACCAGGAATGCGAATTCGAAAGTTGTAGAGCACCTTCAAAAACCCCCGTTCCATTTATTGCAATAAAGAAAGTCTCACGTGCATCTTTTTTTCCAGGCTCGAAAGAAAGTCCGCGAAATACAAATAATACCACGTGACTAGTGCATTTGAGCGCCGCGATTGTGGTGCTCTCAATCGCGGCAATATTAAGAGATAGGAAGCGTGGAGAGTGGGTCAGAGAAATAACTCAAGTTACTGTCATTCTAGTGGAAATTAAGAAGAAGAATTGGACATGGGCAGGACATGTAGTGCGAAGAGAGGATAACCGATGGTCGTTGAGGGTAACAAACTGGATTCCAAGGGAAGGAAAGTGTAGCAGTGGGCGGATGAGATTAAGAAGTTCGCAGGGGTCAAGTGGATGCAGCTAGCACAGAACCGGGTTAACTGGAGAAATATGGGAGAGGCCTTGGCCCTGCAGTGGGTATAGTCAGGCTGATGATGATGATGATGATGATATTAGTCTCAAATCAAGACTGGAAAATAATTTAGGGAAAAAAATACTGAATCAATATATACAATATTCAATAGTTCCAATTTATATAAATGGGTGGCCGCGGAATGATAGACGCATACAGATCAGAAAGCAAGAAGGTAACGCCTTTTATTGTTGTTTATTGCCTACTCCGGCTGCTTCAGTTGTATTATTTGGTTTGGTTGGCGCGGTTTAACGCCCCAAAGCGACTCAGGCTATGAGAGACACCGTAGTGGATGACTCCGGAAATTTCGACTACCTGGGGTTCTTTAACGTGCACTGATATCACAGCACTGTTATCGCACAGCACACGGGCGCCTTGCTTTTCGCTGCTATCGAAAAGCAGCCGCCGAGGCCGGGATTCGATCCCGCGTCCTTCGGAACAGTAGTCGAGCACCTTAACCGCTGCGCCACCCCGACGGGGCTTGTGTTATTCAGTTGAAAAGGCCATTGCCAACTTTCCCAACTACATGCAGTCTTTACGCCCCTTATTCCCTGCAGCAAAGACACTTCATTGCTTCTACCATGGCGGTACTGGGCTCAGATATTTTACCGGGGCCCTGTTCTCGACACACAGGGCCGCCGTTCGGCGCCATTTTGTTTCTCTGATTGCTTCTGAGAACAGTCACGTGTTTCAAATTTGTGGCGCGAAATTTCGGTGCGTCTAAATGGCTTTTTATGGCGACGTAAAAATGACGCGATCGCGAAAATGGATTTTTAGCAGCGGTATTCATGATGCATGGAGGGTATATATAAGTAACTTTGGGGGGAAAACAAAGGTATATATAATAGAAAGGGAAGCATGCACCTACGCTTGTATTACAAATGGGCTGAAATATGAACCGCCCACTGTCAAGAGCCGACTCATGAAATCTGATTGGCTGACGTTGCGTGGCGGGAAATCCGTCATGGATAAACATTTAATGATTACGTCAAAATGACGCTTCATTACACAGAGGACGTTCTGCCATTTCTGTAAATGACCAAAGTTAGGCGCCGCATTTTAAACCACTTGAGGCGGCCGCGAAAAATAGGTGGCAAATTCGACGTTGGAAAAACAGCGCTAAGGTCGAGGACGAAGACCAGAAGGACACAAACACAAACAGTGTAGGCGGACGTTAGCTGCCCGCAGTTTGGTAGAGAGTTTGGTGTGTGTGAAGTAAGCTGACTCATTTCGTTGTAATTGCAGGATGCACTGCAACGATGTCATAAGGGAAGACGCAGATTTACAGCCGCACGAGGGTCGTAGCTACCCTCCCAATGCAAATGTTTTGCTCTCATAGAGAAACCATCGATCCGCGCCGTCGTTGCGAAACGCAGCAGTGCTGCCCGCTAACTCAAGCGGTTGATCTGCGCAAGAAGGCATTTCAGAGAGTAACAGAATGGGAAGTTGGGCGAGCTGTAGGTTGTTTATGATAGTTTCGTAGCCGCTCTTTAACACAGAGGCAAAAAAAAAAAGAAGAGAAATAAAGTCGTCAGTCCCGTGTTTTCGTCTCTTTTTGTCTGTGTTAAACATCACCCACCAAACTATAAAGAATTTCAGAGAGCACCGCGACGTTTTCTAATTACCTGTCTGATCGGTTCGTGAGTACAACCTGAGGGGTCATATGGTTCGATGGCTGTGCAGGAATTTTGCGCGACAGGCAGAGAGGGATCATCAAAGACTTTCTTAAACGTTGGCCCCGAAACACTGCCTTTTTTTGCCTTGCACCATGCACTGACTGCAATGTTAATGAGTTGAAAAGCCTTTCCACGACGGGCAAAGCAAGCAAAAATACTCACAGCTTCTATTTTAATAAAGGAATGTATGCTCCGTGATCTGTTTCATGTATAAAGTTTTCTTTTAATATACATGCGGGCTCACCATTTCCATATTTTTTAGAAAACAAATAAGTACTCCAGAATACGTTATTACAGAACGCTCTAATCATATGACGTAGCTGAGTGACATTTTGTGTTGGTTGTTTTTTTCAATACAGTCTTAAAATAATCTCCCTTTATTGATTTGCAATTTACCGTTTCGACAGTAAGGAATACGCGCGCGCGACGCCACCCTATAACCTCATATCATGATTTGCTCAGTAATCTTTCGTATTCTTTTCTTATTGTCCATTTATTCCCCTCTGCACATGTACAATAGCCTGAGAATCGCCTAATTATCCTTCCTGCTATGTTGTTTTTCTGTTTCGGCCTTTTTCTTGGACATTTTTTGCGCTTGGCAGGAGCTTTTCGCACGCCAGCGTATGAAAATTTAACCGACTAGGTGTTAGGCCCAGCGTATGCCTTCCACTTCGTGTGTGTGTGTGTGTGTGTGTGTGTGTGTGTGCGCGTGTGTGCGTGTGTGTGCGTGTGTGCGTGTGTGTGTGTGTGCGTGCGTGCGTGTGTGTGCGTGTGTGTGTGTGTGTGTGTGTGTGTGTGTGTGTGTGTGTGTGTGTGTGTGTGTGTGTGTGTGTGTGTGTGTGTGTGTGTGTGTGTGTGTGTGTGTGTGTGTGTGTGTGTGTGTGTGTGTGTGTGTGTGTGTGTGTGTGTGTGTGTGTGTGTGTGTGTGTGTGTGTGTGTGTGTGTGTGTGTGTGTGTGTGTGTGTGTGTGTGTGTGTGTGTGTGTGTGTGTGTGTGTGTGTGTGTGTGTGTGTGTGTGTGTGTGTGTGTGTGTGTGTGTGTGTGTGTGTGTGTGTGTGTGTGTGTGTGTGTGTGTGTGTGTGAAAAACTCTCTCTCCCTCCCCGCCCATTTCTCTCTCTGCGCTGCTTTTCTTGCTCTGGACAACTCAAGCCAACACAATATGTTAGAAACATAAGCAGACTTGGTGACCTGACGATAGTTGGTCATAACGCGGCTTTTCGGAAAAGGTGGATAGCATAGCCTGTACCTAACAGTAATTGATACTTTGAGACGCAAGCGTTCTCCTCAGAAATAGACATTACCGACTGCGCCGGCGCCTCTTCTTCAGTGCCGGAGCTACTTTGGAAATCTGTCGATTGTTTCTCTTTACGACCAATTTATTAAACGTTTTAGTTCCTCTATTTAAAAGCCGCTGATAAGTGAACGTGAGAGGTCATCGGCGCTTATGAACAGCAAAGCTATTTTCCGCTCCCATTTTGCACCAGCCCACTGCGAATGTTCCATTGCCATTCTTGCTCTTCAGCTGAAACGCGCGCAGCCCGTGCGCAGCTGATGCCGAATGTTCGACCACAAGTATGTCATGACACACTATACCGCAACGCCACAACATACTTCACTCACCTTACTGTAACGCGAGGCTTCCAAATCACGGAATGTACCGCAGAGTGTCAGTTCCTGCAGGAGCACCGTCGTTTTTCATACTAGGCGCCAATATATCGTAGCAGACGACAGCACGCTTTTTTCTGCCACTTTATGTCTCTTTTTGTCCAGAATGCGTAACCCGATTGTGTGCTTATGTAACCTGGCGCCGTCCTATTGCACACGTCACGCGTACGTAATAATTTGAACGAAATGGCGAATTGTCCAGAATAGAGCCCCCGGTCTCTTTATATTTTGGAAGTCAGTGAACGCGAACACTAAGAAAGGAATGATTGAACTATTGCTCAAAATAATCCGATGTTTAATGCTGAAGGTGAGAGGGTGTGCTGTAAAGAGTGAATTTGGCTTATTATTTCTATTCATTATCATTATTATGAGAAAGGATTTGCGCGCAAATATCAGGTCTTTTCTGGCTGCTATTCGGTATCAAACTTTTTGAAAAAATTTGATCTGTGAACTTGAAGAAACTTTCACTTAGTTTCAGCTTCTTTAAATATATCTTTTCGAAAAACAAAACATTCTTCAAGTCTTCTTTAGAACACGGACTCTTTAGAACATGAAGAAGGGGCACCAGATTCTATTTATACACACTTTTTAGGGTGGGATTGGCGCTCCGCCTGTATTGGTGTGAAATACCTTGCAAGTATGAAATCCCAACCCCGTTCTTTCCTTATCTTGCTTCAAACGCTTATCACGATACTTGTTCGCAAATCGTTTTGCACAGTAATACACATATATGCGGAATAACGAGTCAAGATAAGGCTACTATTTTTCAGTGAGGTTGGTTGGTTTGGTTTGTGGGATTTAACTTTCCAAAGCGGCTCAATCTATGAGAGACGCCGTAGTGCAGGACTCCGGAGATGTCGACACCCAGGGTTCTTTAACGTCCACTGACATCGCACAGGACACGGGCGCCTTGCTTTTCGCCTCCACCGAAAAGCTGCCGCCGGTGGAGGCGAAAAGCAAGGCGTCCGTGTGCTGTGCGATGTCAGCGCACGTTAAAGAGCCCCAGGTGGTCGAAATTTCCGGAGTCCTCCACTACGGCGTCTCTCATAGCCTGAGTTGTTTTGGGACGTTAAACCCCACAAACCGACCAACAATATTTGTTCTTGTCTTCAGAACCTGCAGTTCCATAATTTCTTGAGTGACGTCGATGCGGCGTCTATAGCGTGAGTCTATCGATCGCGTGCGTCCTTAGCCACCGCAGAGTTAATGTACAATGCTGAGTCACAGAGTTGAAGGGTTCATCCATTTTAGCATACTGCTGTGACAACAGCTAGCAACCGGCTACAGGTCTATAATAACAACAAGTGCGTAACTTATAACTCGAATGTAACTAACAGAACTTAGAGAAGAATCTTATTAGTACTGTCATTTGCTTTTTTCTCATGTTAGTAAACGTGTGCAATATGGTTCTGTAGAAGGTGTCTTCATAACAGAAAAATTGTATTTTACAAAAGAATTGATCGGCTTTCTTCAAGCACCTGGCCTACTATGATGGAGAGAAGGTGCTCCAAAGACATATTGAAACGTGAAAGGAAGTATATTCGCGGCCACGTAGCATGGCTGCAGATAACTCAGGTCCAATTTTGCTGCATATAACGCTTGCCAACGAATACCATCAATGTGACATTGAATCAGCATCCTCCAGCGCGTGCGTAAACAGTACTTAAGAGCGAAGGCTTACACGCTGGTCTCTCTACGCAGGCAAAGTCCTCGCGGAAGTCTATACAACAGCAAAAGGATTTCACCTGCAATTAGTGTCATCCATCCAGCAAATGCGGCGCTTGAAGCGGGGACCTCTTCCCACACCGACATCGTTCTACGAGAAGGCAGAGTTTTCAGCTGCCCCATGTACTACGTCAAGCGGCTGCCGAGGTCGGGATTCGATCCCGCGTCCTTGGGAACAGTATAGTCGAGCGCCGTAACCACTGCGCCACCCCGGCGGGGTTTTCAGTGAGGCTATAGGTTTCCCGAGGCGACATAGGTTTGTTTCATGGCAGTGGTGTAGCACGTACATATTTTCAAGGTGTTCATGGGAGGCGGAATGAGACACATGGAGTACTCGGAAAAGCAGCGCACACCCGTTAGAGACGGCCTTTGAAAAATAGGGTGACGCAACGCTGTTTTCAAATGGTTAATTGCGGAACAACACAGTGGGTATAGAAAAAGTGGGCGCTCCGCTGGCAGGGCGCGAAAAAAAAAACGACGGCCAAATACAGAGAAGGACACGGAGAGGATATTTACTAGCCGTGCATGCCAGCCAACGTTCCCAAATTTCTGTAGTTTTAAAGCGGACGGGAAAACATGGAGGACAACTGCTGGGTATGTAGTCGACAATAAGATAACAAAGGCGAAAATGACACGAGAGAACAATGCAGTACCTGGGAAGAAACAAAATATGAAAGGGCAGCTAAATGTAAGAAAGCGATAAGCAGTAAAAGAGTAGCAAATAACAATATATGATTAAAACAAGAACACAAAATGCAATGAAATAACCAAAACGTTCGTTTAAAGCAGAAGAACGAATATAACCAATGTCAAGGGGGAAAAGTAGGAATAATAAGGAATACTAAATATTAAACTTCGAAAGTAGACTAGGACGACCTAATTAATTCAACTGCACCAGAATAGGAATCAATTTATTCAGCGAGCTGAGACTGTTTGCACATTTAGTACAATTTTAGTTTTGGCACAGCTATCGAGGGTGGTGTTACAAATTCATCTTCTGGATTTAAAATGTAGGCGGCTTCTGTGGTTTCACTAGTGATATGAGGCAGATTGTTTTATGATGACTGTACATTTTTAAAGAAATGGCTCACAGGAATACTAAGGAGGGGTGGAGGCGCTTTCGGCACAGAATTCCTGGTTTCCGCTTGCAGTGTTTTGAACAATAATGGGATGCTCAGTAAGAATCGCATTGAGGCAACAGCCGGTTATACTTACGTGGACCTTTCCACAGCTCAAACAACTATGTATTGGCCTCAGCACTTTGCAAGAAACAAAAGGTGCCTGGCGCTTAGCAGTGGAGGCTGGCTCTAGCAAAGCTGAGGTGTTGACTGTGCGACAATGCTTGGATAACTTGCCAGCGCCGAGAGCACAATGCTGGCATCTGCCTTTTGCGCGATCCTTTTCAGCCGATGAGAGTATGCAGGTACGGCATCCCAGTAACCTTGGATTGGTGGTCTGAGGCTGCACTCCCCTCACTTCATTTAAGTTTTTTCCAGAGGAAGCCGTCTATTGAAATTAGCAAGTGCAGGTGCAGGTAGACTTTGAGGCTATGGCCCAGAGAGCGTGTACAATACTTCGTTAGCGCATTTGTGAAACAGGCTCACAATGCCTCTCTTAACGATCTTAAAGTGATCCGAAATGTAAGGCAACAAGGACTTGCCCCCCTTCGACTCACACCAAGAACGATAGTTTTTGCCTTCCATAGCCTTAAATCAAGCAAGCGTTAAGACCGTCCCGCGGGTAAGACATTGGTCAAAACGAGAGGCCCGAGATACTGTTGAAACTAAGAAATCACGTTTGAAGTGGCGCTAGGGAAAGTACATTGCTAACTTGGCAAGGAACTTGGATAGTTATCGATTGAACTCGTGCTATGGTCTTTCCAGTTGTGATGTATGGATGCGAGAGTTGGACTGTGAAAAAGGCTGACCGCCGAAGAATTGACGCGTTTGAATTGTGGTGCTGGCGAAGACTCTTGAGAGTTCCTTGGACTGCCAGAAGATCAAATCAGTCAATATTGTCGACCATAAACCCTGACTGCTCTTTGGAGGGTCAAATTCTAAAGTTATAGCTCAGCTACTTTGGTCATCTGATGAGAAGAGAGGAGTCGCTGGAGAAAGATTTGATGTTGGGAAAGGTTGAGGGTCGCCGGAGAAGGGGTAGGCAGCGATCGCGATGGTTAGATGGCATCCTCGAGGCACTGCAGATGAAGTTATGTGATGTTAAAAAGATAGTGAGAAACCGGAAAACGTGGCGTGATATGGTCCATAGGGTCACAAAGAGTCGGACACGACTGAACGACTGAACTGATAGCCTGCACAGCTCGACATCTCAGGAAAAACGAAGTTAAATTGCATGATATTTCTGCATTTACTCATAGAACTGCACAAGTTCTCTGTCAGTACAAGCAATGCTGTATCCGAGCCAACACACCGGAACAGCGCTCCAGCCACATCAAAAGGTTCACACGCTCGGAAATCTGATGGTGCCGGACAAAGTGACTCGCGTTCTCAGCCTGGTCCCAACATTTGCTGCCGAACCCCAGACGTTTCCTCTAGAACTACTTAGCAGTGGGAAGGGGCAATTGGTACTCCTGACTTTACGCATTCCAGCATATCCTACTGCGTTCAGATTATGTTGCGTTTCAGGTTTTGGGATAAAAGTGGGTTCATTAATTATCTCGTGCTCCATTACTCAGAAGACAATAAGTTTCGCTGTAAGTTTCAGTGAAAGACAAATGCTTTTTTGTCCTGCCTAAAGACGTCTTTAGAAAAACATGCGCTGAATTGTTTATCGTCTGTTCTCGAATAGCGTGATAAAGTTTCCCTTTCCGCGGTATAACCAAAGTCTAAGCAAGTTTGAAAGTGCCTGAATTTTAACAGACTTGTGGAAAGCATACACGCAGCAGACAAGAAACGTTTGGACGTATCTTGAGTAGCGAAGACGCGTAAATGTGTCTCTCGATTACGAATAATTGTGACTGACAAAGATACTCGACGGAAATAACTGGTGCTATTCCTTCAAACCAGATTCAAAGTTCGGACGATCGCTGATCTTTTCCTTTAGACTGATTCGAGACACATTTTTGAATTTCTAAAGTCTGGCAGGGATGTGTACTCATCCGCTTTTTGGTCAACATTAGGGACGCTTGACAAGTTCCTGATATGTCTTGAAAGTTCTAATGACGTGTTCGAGCCCGTCACATTTCAATATTGTTATGGCATCTCTTTTGAGCGGCTTCTTAAAACTGTTGACAGGTTATTTTAACTTTATTTACGCTTCTGGAGTGAAAGTAATTTTAATTTTAAAAAAAGCGGAGCATGCATGTGCTCCTGCATTGCTTCAATCATAAATGATATCCATCTGGCCCAACATGAACGACTGCTACATGAGCAGCTTTTTTGTCAGTTGCTAAAGAGCTTCGAGAGTCGTCGATGCGTACTTAATGCGTGTGGCCAGTAACGAATGTTATTTCCCTAGTGCCGTTTAGCTTGTGCCTCCCTCCTTTGAACGGTGTCTCGCGCCCTTCATATTCAGCTTTCTGGATTTAGGGACATCGAAGGCAAAATCTTTAGAGAGCACTGTAAAATCTGCACTGGAAGAATTCGAAACCATTGACGCCTCCTCGATACTCGTTTCCCCAGTTTTACGCTCTTTGCTTCTCTTTTTTTCTCTCTTACCTCTCTTGATTCTATTTCTCACTCTTTCCGGTGTTCTGGGTTACGTTCTCCGCACCGGTAAACCTCAACACGTCCACGAAGCATACAATTAAGCACCGCATCATCTGACACCGGCGGCGAGAGAGCGACTGGCGTAGGAAATGCCCGCTACCCGACGTCATGACGTCTAGCATTGCCAGGATGCGACGTGAGGTACGGGTGGCAGTGAATGAACTCCTTCCTGGAATAGACTAAGACTAGAGCGAAAGCGATGGCGGCACTCCCATATAAACCCTCTCCACTCCTTTGATAATCGTGTTCGCAGCAATGGTGGTTCTTCTCGCATACTACATGGATGGATGGGATGGAATATAGGAGCGTCCCCTTTGAAACGGGGTGGTAGCAGTAGCTGTCATGCTCAGTTTTTCTCCAGATATCTTAATTGTTGATTTAGAATGGTTAACTAAACCATCATTCTATTTATTAAATTTTGCTCCTACATTACTAACATTATGTCACTTCTCTGCTTTTAAGCCACCAATCTTCCAGCCGTTTTTTGCTAGTTTCCACCGCCGGTTTATTCACCCGGCCACTGTTATCTCTAAACCCCAGAGCTTCAGGAACAGTGATTGCGCCTGCATCAACTTCCGGATGGATACCATTGCATTCGAGTATAATATGGTCAATTCTTTCACTGGAGTTTCCACATACAGCACATGCGTCATCTCCATTGGTAAACTTCGTTTTGTAGTTTCGTGTTCTAAGGCACCCTGATCTAGCTTCAAAAAGTAGAGCACTGCCTCTTGAGTTATCAAAGAAATCTTCCTTCCTGATCTGTATTTTCAACTTTCGGTATAATTCCACACTCTGTTTTTTTTTTCCATCGAATTTATCCAATTTTTACCTTCTGTGTTTTTCACCTGTTGCTTAATGCTCTTTATTTCTCCGTCCTTGTTACTAGCATACTTACTAGTTAGTTTCCTAGTTCTTTTCCTCCATTGTGAGTCAACGCTTTTTAGGTACAGGTATTTAAATACCTTAGCTGCCCATCTGTTACTGTCCAATTTCCTCAGGCGTTCCTCATATAATATTTTACTCTGAGCTTCCCGTACTTCGAAAGATGCCCAGCCCATATCTCCCTGTACCGCCTCATTTGTAGTTTTGCCGTGGGCACCTAGTGCTAATCGTCCAACGGATCTCTGATTTGTTTCTAATGTCAACTGTACCACTGATTTTGGGCACAAAACCGCATTTCCGAAAGTAAGTCCGGGCACCATAATTCCTTTCCAAATACCCCTCAATACCTCATACCTATTGTATCCCCACAATGCCTTATGCTTCATTATCCCGGCATTCCTTCGCCCTTTGGCCTTAAGTGATTGCTCATGCTTTCCAATGTATGCCAATCCTTCGTTTACCCATACTCCCAAATATTTATATTCGGCTACTCTAGGTATTTCAAGGCCTTGTATTTTAAGACCCTGATCAGCTGAGCCGTTGAAAATCATCAGACCCGACTTAACTGCGCTGAAACTGAAGCCTAGAGCGTCCCCTTCGTCTCCGCAATACTTAACTAGAGTTTACGTACAGACAACTGCGTACAGCCAGCGCCCTCTAGTTCTAGGTACAGCAGACGAAAAGATACGAAAATATCGCAAGTACTGTTTTATCAGCATCTATATCACTTATCTTTACAACTGTACAAAAGTTAAATGTGAAATTATTTTTTATGGCTTTTAATGCTTTATAGATCTACTTTCTAGAGTTTTTTGTGCCAGTAAAGCAAAAATGAATTTGGCGTCACCATGGCGCTACACGAGTATATCGTACTTCCTCGCCGTGGTTTACATCCTCTGCTTCCTGGCGTAGAGAGAGGCGCCACCGGCGTCGCTGACGTCATGCGTGGTAGGCTGTGCCATAATGGCACCGTCAGTGGTCCCCATGACATCCGCAATGATGTGACGTCACTAAATATACGTAGCCATTTGGCGCATTTGTTTGTTCTTTTCTGCTCTTGTACGCCTTAATTATATTTGTATTTCATGAATTGTTTCTCAATAAAGGCTTCTGCTCACTCTCAAAAATTAAGTTATCTATTAAGTCCGAAACACATTAACTTCCAGTTGGCGTGATGTCAAATCTCTTCAACGACGAGATTAGATGTACAGCTATTTCTGATTTGGTTGTTGCTTCTTGGCACTAAACATAATTATATTATTGACAAAATTTCTGTTTAGCATCCTCACACCATCCTTTTTCGATTACAAGCCCTCGCCTGATCTCTACTATTACGAGAACGACACAAGACTATCCACAAGGTTTTTACGCACTACCTTGCCGACATACCCTAGTAATGCTTTCACATTAATAACCACCTGCTTTGGTGGTATTTCATTTCATTTCATTTTATTACCTTAAAGACTCTCGCGGGGTATTACATAAGGAGTGGGATGAGCACAAAAGGTACAAGGCAATGGTATCAGCCGAGACAGGGCGTCTTTCTTGGCCTAGAGATCGGCTCACTAAAATTATTAAGAGGCATTGTGAAGCTGTTTCAGCAATGTCAAAATAAAGTCCTGTGCACACTTTAAGGGCCATAGCTAAAACAAGATACTCAACTGGTTAAAGCTGACTAGCCCGAGCCACTGCTGATATCGGTAGCCGGCTCGCTCTTGAAGAAGCTATGGAAATTGAGGAGAGTGGTGTCCAAGACCGCTAACAGAAGTTTCCTGCGGTGACTTACCTGCATTCAATTTTTCACAGGCTCAAAAGTACCGGCCAGAGGGCTGGTGTCCGTGTTATGTGCTCGGCGCCTGACAAGTTTTGTTCAGCGCCGAGAGCATGAGTGTCAACCCAACTGCTTTTACCAGTGTGTTCCTACCAAGTTTCTTATATAGATATTCTAAAGACCTAAACTGAGACGCGGTGAGCTCAGCGTCCACTCGAATTCCTAGCCTTTTTAATCCCCGTCCTCGACCTCTTCCGCTTCAGTCCTCCGATCTCTACTTCATCTTTATTTTCCCGGCATCAGACTCGACCATGACTGCGGACTTGAAACGAAGAAACACCACAGTCCTTTACACTTAATGCGCTTCATGACGGGGAGGATTCTGAGAATGTCTGTGGAAGCCCGGAGACGACGGAGCGACAAAAGAAAGCCATACATCTAAGCACAGGGATCATATAATCACTGCAAAAGACTGTTCGTAATAACAACTGCGCTGAATAACGAAGTTTCAAGTGAGCCATTGGAACCATGCGAACACTTTCGCTTCAGCTCTGGCGATATTGGTAGTAGGAAGAGGCACCCCAACCTATTCTATCCACAACCTATTCAGTCTTGCAGGCGAACGGCCCTTTTCTTTAACCACGACTGCAAACTTGCTTCCCCTCCGCCCGTCTGAACCTTCCTGAACCGCTGCAGTACACGCACGCCACGTATTGTCACAGAACCGTGCAGTGATTACGAAGGGCCCATCTTATTTTGCGGCCAGTTTATGCCCTGTAGATTGTAGGCCGCGTCGGCCCCAGATCTGTTTTCCAACTTTATAGCAATGAACTGGTGTATGTCGGGTCGAACCTGAGTTTTTGAGCCGGTCGCGCGCGAGACGCTCTTTTGTGTGCTTCCGACCTGATGCCCTGAAAAGCTCCCTGTCATGGCAGAGGGGTCCCGATGTTGATAAGTTTTTCTAAGTTGCACGTTCCTGTTTCTGCTCTGGGAGCGGGTGAATGCCTTCCGAAGAAATTTTTTAACCGAGGTAGGAGATCTCCGACAGGCCATACTTACATGTCTCTCGGCTCACCCCGAGGTTAGTATGACGTAATCTAATAAGAATATTATCTAGATCGCAGAGATGCTCATCTTCGCAGCCTCATCGACCATAATGTTATCGAAGTAAACCCCACAGGCGTGGTCTTTCAGAGAACATAATTTCAGAGATATCATTACTGAGTGTGCTGTAGAAGTAGGCGGTAGGATAGTTAGAGAGCATACCGGTAAGCTGTCTAAGGAGACGAAAAATTTCATTAAGAACTTCCAATTCAACAGGTCACATATAATTGGCAGAGATATAAAAGATAATCAATAAGCGCAGAGTAACCGATATAAGCAAGTATAACATGGAGAAAATTGAGCATGCTGTAAAGAACGGGGGAACCCCTCAAGCGATGAATAAGAAATTAGTCAAAGGCAAAATTCGACGCATGCGCTAAGGGCCAAGGCGTACAACGTCATCACGAATATGGACGAGATAGTCAAAGTAGCCGAGGAGTTCTATACTGGTCTCAGCAGTAGCCAAAAGTAATCAGAACAATATTGAGATTGGCGCTATGGAAAAGCAGTCAGGCGTTCCGCAAGTGACGAAGGACGAGGTTAAGAAAGCAATAGTAACTATGAAACTGGGAAAGTAGCGGCATCAGGTAACTATCAATTTGTTGAATAACGTGGGGATATTGTGCTAGAAAAACTGGCAACCCTACAAAGTAACTGGTTTCATCGACGGTACTGAGAGCTGCTGTTTGTGAGCTCAAGGAAGCACGATAATGATGGGAGGTAATAAGTAGGAGCGACGAGATGATCATGCTGCGGTTTCATTAGGACGTTTTATTTTTCGTTTTCTTTTTTTTCTTTCCTTTGTGTCGTCATACAAGTGCTATCCATATAAGCCCGTTGTAGACAATGAGAATGATGTTAGTTAGCGCCCATATTTGCGTCCGTCTCTCGTTTTCCGTCCTTGTGGCTTCTTCGCTGTTGTGCTCAGAAACCAAGTCTTCCGGCCTGCATGGTACAAGACTTACGAGAATAAAATACTTATGCGATGCAGTGAAGACGTCTTTATGCAAGAGCGCACACACCGGTAATAGAAGACACTGAAAAGATATTCATCTGATCACAATAAACTGAAATAGGCTGTGATCGGGACGTATACTCAGGCTTCCTCGACGAGTTCTGCAGTGCATCTTCTTAAGCGAACATGTGAGAGCAGAAACCTGCAACATTGTTTCCTGGAGACACATCGGATAATGAAAACAAACTGGCAGAGGCCGAAGTGAAAAGTGAAGAGCAAGAGCTCACCTGCGGAATTACTAAGCAGACGCAAAAAGAGAATCCTTTGCCCTTCAAGCGCTTGTCCAGTATGCACAGTAGCAGAAGGGAGAAAATGAATCATTGGCAGCTTGGAAAACTAACCTTTCCTACCCAAGCACTAAAGGAAACGAAGGCCACTGCGCCGAGAGGAACACATCAGATGTTACTAAGGAGAGTGCGGAGAAAATAACACGCTGAACTATTGGTGTAGTCACAGCTGTGCACGTAAAACACTCCTCAGTAAAAATATTGTATAGAGGCAATAACCTCACATTTTCTTACCCAATCTCAGTGAATTCCCATAAGATATCACGCGTTACAACAACGACTTGAAGCTTTCCGCGTGTCAGCAGATGTCTGAAATGTTTTTCACCCCAATGCATGGAGCATGTTCGATGTTACCCATGAGCCTGCAATGTGCACGAGGTAGAGGAAAACGAGGTGCTGGAATTGAAGTGCACGACAGAAATTGAGCGCCATCTGAGGGCACACTAACAAAAACGATATTGACAACCAGTGTTTTGGTACTGAAGAGGCGGTCTGGTGTCTGCCCTACTTCTTCTGAAAGGGGAGTAGGAATAGCTACTGTACAAATTACGAAAGGTTAAAAAAGGCCAATCGTATGCAAAATATGAAGTAATAAATATGCAGATAAATTGGGGGGGCGGGGGGACGTGTTATGGCTTCAACTTAGTATCAGATCAGAACCTGTTTTGAACATCGTTATGCATAGTTTGACAGTTTGATTTATTTCAAACTCAAGCTTCGTATTGAGGGTGGTTCTAATAGGCCCTTTAACGCTGCATTTTGAATCCGCGATATTTGTTTCATATTCTTCAAGTTAGGTATCGGGGGCAGGTTGACAATGTCTGATACGTGACATACTATACATTTTGTCTGAAATTATGTAAAAATAGAGCGCACATTGCAGGTGATTTTGTTGTCTCCAACGCGCATTACTCAAAATCAGAGCAATATATTGAAATATATTTGCCTTGAAACCGCGATAGATATATTTTTTCGATGATAAAATTGCTGAAGGATTTGCGGACCAGAGCTCGTCTATTCGAATTGGAAAGTGGAAATCTATGATTTAGAGTTTGAAGCAACGCGTCGTCGATGAAGCGTTTGAAGCTTCAAGAAGATTCCCCTCCCGGCGAGACAAACCGCAACAAGACAGAATTGACAGAATATAAGTGAAGCTTGACTTTCTTTTGTGTTCATGAGTGTGAGATAATATAAAAATATTTAGTGAGAGGGTATAAAGCTCATTCCGTTGAATTGACGTCGTCGTGAGAGGAATTGTTCGAAACGGTGGAGTATCGTTCCAAAGTGTAAAAAAATTCTAATCGACTGAGAGGACATATATGATGTCACCACCACATATCCTTAGTGGGAATTTCAAATGGTCCAGATTAAAACAATTAAAAATGCAATTATGAAACGAAACTACACGCTCTTTCCTCTCCCTTAAGGTGAACCATAAGTGGCCTAATGATGGTTTGAGGGAATAATTTAAATATGGAAGAAAAACAATCACATACCATTGGTGAGATGCAATCCTACACCGTCCGTTTGTCGCATCGGGTGCTCTACTAACTAAGCTATGGTGAGAACTTCTTAACTATATATTTTCTTGATATTTGTGTTGCGTGTAACTGATCCTTGAAATTGCGCACCAACCCCACCCTGGTCTTTAGTGGTAGATGGCGTAAGTGCTTAAATACCGCAATTACAATTTCAACGTGGGCGAAATCTAACAGGCAGGGGGCGAGCGGCGTTCTTAATTTGTATTCCGTCTTGCGCTACCTATGATATGAAGGCTTTCAAAGTTGAGGTCCTCTTTGGAATTATCATCAAACAAATATATATGAAAGAGAGGGTTTGTTTGACATGCATACGTGGTTATAATGCATGTTATTTGAGGTGCAAAACGCTTTCATTGTATTCATAGCACATCAATTTGGTTTGGTTTATGAGTTTTACCATCTGAAGCGACTGAGGCTATTAGAGACGCTGTGAGGAAGAGTCAGGGAATCGCACTGACATCGCACTCCAAACGGGTGGCCTGCTTATCGCCTACATCGAAAAGCGGGCACCGCGGCCGGGATTCGATTTCGCATCCTTGTACAGTAGTCGAGCGACCTTACCACTGAGCCACCGCGGCGGGGCGATATGTCATTTTAAGTAGCCACATATTTTAGGACAACGGACTACTCGTGCCTCAAATGGCGTAAATTGTGCATCGTAATTAAGGGAGTGTGTAAATAGCCTGAGTCGCTTTGGGGCGTTAAACCCCAAATACAAAACCAAACCAAATTTGCGGGCCAACATGGCCTTGTTGATGATGGATAGTATATCTGAGCTATACACCCTGGCAAGTGCCTTATTGGGTGGGGTGAAAGAAAGTTAACGCGTGAAGCCAATGCCAATTTTTGGTTTCCAAGTCGATAAGAACGCGGTCAAGCCTTGAAAATTACGGCGCATTAGTCGATGGTGCTACATTCCTCCAAAAAGGTCTCACGGGATATGGCAAAATTGTGCTTGGTGTGCAGTGTAGGGTGAAGATATTCGCCTCTGAGTGACGATTGACATCGTGTATGAAAAGGAGAACATAATTTAGGGCTGAAAAGCCTATCCTAAACCAGGTATGTATAATGGGAAATGTTGCTCTTCCTGGTCGTAACTCTAGAAGGGAGTCTCCAGGGACGCGAAGTAAGCGAGATGCGTCGCGGAGATGCGGGGATGGAGGATTGGGGGACGGACTATTGGGCTTGAGTATTAGGAAGACCTCGGCATGATTTAACTGCACAGGAAGGTGGCCTTCAAATCGAAGTCATTGTTGACACAGGTGATGATCCCTTGGATGCCATCAGTGATAACGCTGTGCATGACAGAAAATTAATTATTCCATCTTTGAGATATTGTTCCAGAGTGAGGAGCAGGAGGTCGCATAACCTCATTCGTATATGAGTTGGGCGCCAATGTCTGGGTTCTGAAGGGAGCCACGGTTGGTACAGTAGTGGCCATAGTTTAGGAGTGCCACCATATACTGAGTGAGGAAAGCAATTAGCAATCTCGATTATTATCCCAGAAAGTGAGCACAGTGTTTTTTAGTTTAACTAGAGATATTTTCATGGCACTGGTGAAGGCAGACTCCAGAGAATGGAACAAAACGCCCGATCATGGCGTTACACCACAGGAACTAGTTTGGAACAGAAAGCTCGGTGACGAATACGTGTAAATAAGTTTTAAATTTTTAATTGGTGCATTATCGTCTTTACAATTTTTTGTGATTATTTTAGAAAAATAGCATTTTGCCTTTTTTGAACTATGCTTTTTCAAAATTCAGAATTTTTGGCTCCTTTAACTACATAACTTAGTTTACGTACCTTTTAAAGTGAAAACAACTGTTACGACGTTTATTTACACAGATGGTAGAATACGCTGGAGATTAGCACACCACAGCGGACAGACCCAGCTTCCTTGTCCTTTCTGCTTATTCCGCCAAACCTCATCTTCCTTCAATAAGGACCGCGGGAAGTGCGTGACACTGCCCCCTTCGCAGACGATGCCCGCCGGGCGAGTCAAGGTTCGTCACGTTGATAGAAGGGCTTCATGCGGGCCACGTGGACTACTTGAGTCTTCCGAGAACGACGCCCTTGGGTGGTCACGCGAGAGACTACAAAGTTTACTGCGCTGAGGCGTTCCAATACAACGAAAGGGCCAGTATAGTAGTGCAACAGTTTCTGGCACAAGCCGCGCTTACGTAACGGCGTCCAAAGCCACACCAAGTCACCAGGGGCATAACTAACATCCTGATGACGCTTGTCGTAGCGTTGCTTGTAGCGTTCCTGTGAGGCTAGAGTGCGAAGTCTAGCGAGTCGACGAGCTTCTTCAGCCAAAGAGAGAGTATGCGCTAGTGAAGTTTGAGCAGGGAGTGAGAAAGGCAGAAACGTGTCCAAAGTGCTTCGTGGAGGTCGTGCATAGAGAAGAAGAAACGGACTGTAGCCTGTCGTTTCGTGCTTAGCAGTGTTAAATGCGTATGTTATAAACGGAAGGACTTCATCCCAGTTTTTGTGGCGGGAGTCGACATACATTGCGAGCATATTGCTAAGCGTCCGATTGGTGCGTTCTGTAAGACCATTTGTTTGTGGGTGGTAAGGAGTTGAATGGCGAAAATGGGATGAGCAGAGGCGAAGAAGTTCTTCTACAACTTCTGCCGTAAACTGTCGGCAGAAGTTCCTCAAACGCAATTGCCACCTTTTATATTATTTGCATTTCACAGAAGGTACCACGTAGCAAACATACTTCCGAAATGTTGTCTTTAACACTGCCACGTAAGATAGTTAAATATTTTGCCCGCTAAAGCTTGCAGATCAATTTGAGGTTCTGTGGTTAATAAAATCAGACCAGACAGTTGAATGAGTCCAACACATTAACCTGCATTTGCCTGTAGGTGAAGGAATGAATTAACTAGAATGCCTGTGAAGTTTAAAAGGCCGTTTGAAGAAGAGTCTACATTTTTCGTAATGTTTAAGACGGTATCTCAGTAAGTGACACGCGTTTCGCCCCCACTGAATTTTATTGCTAGAGGTAACAAGGAGAAATATGCCCGTGCAGCACAGATATCAGATTCATAAGTTTTACTTTATATCTAATGAATTTTTAATGCAAGAATTGTTTTTTTTATTTTTTTTTGTGTGTGCTGAGTGTGTAAATTGCTCCACTTTCTTTGAAATGCAAGTTTATTTTAAATTTACACCTGTCCAGCACTCTGCAATGCAGTGACTTCTTCAATATTGCAGAAGGTTCATATAGGGCCCCTGAAATGCCACCTCCGGTAATATTGTAATATACAAAATCTGTAGAGGTGTGACCTGCGAATATTCGAGCCAAATTTGGAAGCTTTGCGTGGAGCTAATAATTTAAGAATATTTATTTAAAAAGTGCTTCTGGTGAGCACTCGCAGCTTATTGGGGGGTCGTGTGTTGGAGCACTGTCGTGGCTTGTTTTTTTCATCTCCTGCTTGAGCGCCTACGTGCATTGAGTTTGGGGGACAGGAGAAGCACCATTTTCGAACGCTGATATATTCAGTGTGAGTAATAGAGCTTCAAAGGTTTAGCATTGCAAAGTGAACTCATGGGTCAACTATCGGACATGCGTGTTTTTTAACTTTTAGTAAATAAAGTTTCATGTGCTCTTCAAGATCATATTTATTGAAAATGTTTCCGTTTATTTTCCATTTTGTTAATTCACTATTGCATGCTGTCTGATACTGCAAAATGTGCATTGGAAACACGTTTTTATTCTCCAACTGGAGAGCCAAAATATAGTTTTGAATTCCACGAATACTCAGTTTAAGGGACAGGTATGGAGTGAGGTTGCATTATTGCGAGTTCAGAAACTACTTCCTAATAGCCTCAGCCAGGGCTACATTTCCAACATCAGGAATTAAAGCGATGCCACGGGACATAGGTTTTTACCGCATACCTGCGACCCGCTTTTTTCATCTCTCATAAAGCTGTTTGCTGACTCACTCGACAAGGCTGCATTCGTACTGACTCAGCCGTAAATGATCGGTATGCGATGCAAGGAAAAAAAATTGCAGCATGCTTCTAGTTCGTGTGGCAGACCCATAGCGTGGTATTCTCTGCGACTCAAATTGTAGCGCGCATTATCAAACCTCTTGAATTACTGTCCTTCACAGCACTTTCCTGTCATTCGCAATGCACACACTGTCTTACCACTCGTAATGATATTACTCTGCTTCGCTCGTTTTTGCCTTTAAAATGGCACGCAAGTTCCATTGGCCGTTGGGCGCTTGACACGACTAGCTCGCATGCATGGGCATGAAACGCGTTCCAATTAGGTTTGGACATTTTACGTTTTCACTAGATGTTCGCCAGTTCCAAGGTTTCCTAGTTTCCAAGTGCATACGTTTGGAATGAGCTTGGGGTACACTTTCGAAATCCGGCGTTGAGCCTTCGCGGCTCACTGTTTCGATTTGTGTTTGAAGTTGGTAAGAGAGAACGGCATGAAATGCACCGCGCATGAAAATTCGAACTAAACACACCTGATGGTCGTGGCGTCGACGATAAATAGGCACCTATGTGATATGACGAGAATTGGCATTTATATATTGAACAAGAGGCTTAAAATGACACCGCATTTTTTTCTACATAAAACTACATGGACGATTTATCATCCCTTAGACGTGCACCTATTCACCATACCACATTGCCTCTGGGAATATGCATTAGTAGATGACTGTGGAAACCTTTTTTTCTGCAAAGATTCACTCAGCACGATGGAGACTCATGTAAGAGAAACATGCCCCAATAAGATCGAAACGGAATAGAAATCTATTTAGATGTGCACTCTACTGTTTACTTCTAGTGTGTTCTTGCTAAACTGTGCCATATAGTTCAACATGCCGATTTGCATTGTTGTACTCATAGTCTTTACAATGTTCCTGTCTATCAAAGATAGCTTCAATATAATACACAGTGCGCCTAAAATAAAGTACCTATTAGCGTATGTAATCGCTTCTCACGAGATTTTTCTTGACTTCGAATCCGCCTCTCCTCTTTGGCCTGTTTTTCGTTTGCTGCTAGCTCCATCTTCCAAAGTCATTCTAAATCACCGTGATATACAAAACGGTGAGGAACTTTGGAAGCCGTAAAAAAAGCGCTGGTGCTAAAACTTCTGTTTTCTTTATTGAAGTAGCAGGGGGCGCAGTAGTTGAGGGTGCAGTGTTTTCCCTGAATTCGGTTGCAGATATATAGGTCCCAATATGTATTTAATATCAGTGTCTTAATGCACACCTACAGTCACGGGGGGACTTCAATAAGTGCGGGCTCCGAAGAAGGGCCACGCAACTGACGAATCTGGCTGGCCTCGCGCAGTTTATTGTGAGAATTTAACAATGTGTTTGCACCATATTCCAAGCAGCTTGGGTTACGAGTACGTTACAGGTGTGAGACCACATGATAAGACTGCGCGCGCTGTTTTAAATTATACAGGAGGGCTGTCTCGTAACTGGACTGATACCTGCGTCCAAATTCATTTTGCTGAACCTTCATTATATAACCCATAGTCATGGTACAGCCTACTCGGGCGAGCTCGTTTGGTGAATTTCTGGTTGGTTATGGTCATCATAGGGTCGCTGCATCACACATATATAAGCCGGGAGAAAACTGCAATTCACTCAGCGGACGGAATACCATTTTAACATTTTCAAAACCATTGTTCTCCTATTCCTCCTCGCGCAGCTTTGGGAGGAGTGTGGCCGGTAGTTCACCCCGCAGCTTCATCAGCAGCACTCAGCGGACGGAAGGCAATCTTAACAGTTTCAAAAATATTGTCCTCCTATTCCTACTAGCGCAGCTTTGCGAGGAGTGCTGTAGGTAGTTCACCCCGCAGCTCCATTAGCAGCTGTGTGCAGGCGACGGCACCCGGCCAACAACAACAATCAGTTGACACAAATACCCCCAAGCCTTCTTATTAACAACAAGAAAAAAAAACGATAATTGGGGTAATGTATAAGAGATATCACGATCGGAAACAGGCGCACATTCAAGAGTGATAACAGTAGACAGTAGCAAAATAAGAGAGGGGGAACATAGGCTCCTTGTGTCTGCCTGAGGTGCCTACCCTTTCAGTGGACGAGGCACCGCGAGTGAGGTGAGTAATCCGTCCACTAACGGACTCATAACATTCATTCATCGGTACTGTTCTCTCTTAACAATCACTGCAGCCTAATTATGAAGCACATGTATGCTTAGTTAATTTGCTATATTTGCTGCAAGGCGATGTAGTAACATACATATTTTCGCTGGTGCATAAGTGTTTATATAGAGAACTCAAAGTCTGCTTTATTACATACCCCTGCTGCTTAAGGCTAGAAGCACTAGCGGCCTTAACTTCACAAGTGGAAGAATAGGTGAATAAGGATGGGAGGGGAGGCACAGTCTCCAAGCCAACGCGCCTACAAGTGGGCTTGGTTTCCTATCAGCATTCTTTTCAAAAGCGGTCAAGAACTCTTCATTGTCAGCATGTATTCTCGGCAGTGCCGCAGCTTTTCGTGCGCACGAGTTTCGCGATAAACAGCTAAGAAATAGTTATTTAGGCGAGAAGAAGCCGCCTTCGTAGCGGCGAGGGTCGCACGCTCCGGCGCTTGCAATGGAGTCGCCGACTCCACTGGCGGGACTTTTTTTTTTCCGCGAAGGTCGTAGCGTCCGTCGTCAGTGGGCTGAATGAAGTATCCGTGCTTCCTGATTGTTCTTGCTTGTAAGTTACACAAATGCTTGAAGAGCACTCCACATTGTCACGTTAATTGTTGGTGCTCTAACTTTGCGGTGCAGTGAGTATCAGCGAAACACTCAAGGGCTCAGTTCATTCACACAGTATATAGTATCGTAAAGCAATGATAACAGCAATATAGGAAAGGCTATGATTAGGAGAGACGCCAAGAAGACGAGATATTTGTCATGGAAAGAGCTATTCGAAACGCAAAGAGATCAAGCCGATCTGCTATCGAGAACAAGTGGTCAGTAAAGAGAGCATTCGCTGAAGGTTATCAGGATCTCTTCGGTAATCTAAGGCCAGTTAAAGAAAGTTTCGAAAATGATTCCTTTGTCGTATGCCGGTATTGGTGGAAGGGGTTAAAATACGTCCCTAAGCACTGGTAAGTCTACGCGAAATAGAGGTTCCCATTCAAGATTTAGGCTCAGGAAAATCACATGGACGTGATGGTTCGGGTGCGGCCCGTTTTATAATGCTTTCAAAAACTACGTGGCGATTGTTTTACTCACCGTTTTATTCACGTGATGTGAAAAATTGAAGGGCACTTAATTGTCGCCTTAGGAGTTCAACGCTATAGCGTTAGCGGGGCTCGTTTGCGAGACTCGTTCGCATCGCCTTCTCATGCTCTTCAGCCTTACAACGACATACTTTTTATGACACACCACTCCTTTATCTGTCCACAGTATGTTTTTTTATTCGAGGTGTTTGCTACCACCCATAGTGAAAAGCGATGATGTTTTTTATTTTTGTGTTGGGTGAATAAAACTTGGAGGACGCTTAAGTTTCGCCTTTAAGAATGGAATGCGATAGCGTTATCCCGCCCCGTTCACACCGTCTACTCATTTACTTGTCGCGCTTTTGAGTGACACAAAGATGTAGTTCACAAGATACAACACTCGTTAACTTGTCCAAAGCATGACTGCTTGATAATTACTTGTTCTCAAACGTGATTCTGGGACGTAGAAGCGATGCCAGCTGCCTTGCCGAAACGCGCGGGACTCAAATTGCAGTCGTAGTTCGTCGGCAACGTCGGCGCGATGAAGATCTCGGACGCCATGTCTTGCCTATCTTATTCAATGCGCCACACGCATGATGGCGCTACGTGCACGCCAAGCGTAGAGGAAGTACAGCGGAAAAGCAATTTTCCACCTGCTTAACTGCGTGTTCTGCAATTCTGTAACTTACATGCTCATCATTATTATTATACGCCACAATACACTTATCTAAGGGACATTTCTGACACACCACCGCAATCAATAGACACGCCTTTGTCCATTTCATACCATCTAGCTGACGTGGCATGAAATGGACAAACCATCATAAGATCTAGCTGGCGTGGCCGAGAGAACGACGAAGACGCCGTACCTTGTGGTAACGTTTCACGATGCTCTCCGCTACAAGGGTTCAATCAGCCTCTGGCCGAGGTACTGCTCAGGTTAATGCCAGCAGTGATTACCGTGTTGTGCTTCCCCGTTTCCCAACTGGTAAGCTTGTCGTCGACTCTGTTTTTCTGCATGCTTACCTCGCCGGTCGCCCCTACCGTACACAAGACTTCAGAGACGCCCTTCGGGACGCGGTGGATTTGGAGGAAATAAGCTCTATCGGACAATTTCAAATGTGACATGTCTGGATGGTCACATGTAAATCGGCGCACTCTACAGCAAAACTAGTCTCATGTGGAGATTTATTGGTTAAGAACCGTCGCTGTGTTGTTGTGGATCCAGAACCAAAGGAGATAAAGGCGAAACTTCTCTGGCTGCCTGAACGCTTGGACGACTCCTTTATTCATGAAGCTCGACAAGCTTATGGCAAAGTCACCTCGATTTTGAGGGAAAACTGGAAAGTTGCCGATATGGAACAGATGAACACCCTCAGCCGAGATGTGACTTTGACTCTTGCCGAAGGTGTTAGTGTTGGTGACGTTCCACATCCGCTCACTGTGTGTGGAGTGCAGAGCCTCGTTTTGATACCTGGCCGACCACCTCTCTGCCTACGCTGCACCCATGTAGGACACATTCGTCGCCACTGCCGTACACCGCGTTGCGAAGATTGCCGGCGTTTCGGCCACACAGCGGAGGAGTGTGTGGTTACATACGCGGACTAGCTTCGGCACCGAGTTTGGCCTCTTGACGAAGCATTACGGAAGCACATAATGGACGCGTCTGAGATAATTGATGCGTCTGGCAACCTTCCTGTCGGCGTTGTGGCCGAATCCTCAAATGCTACTCCACAGGATACTGAGGAACAAAATACTGCTCATGCGTCCGAGGGTAATGGGAACAACTCAGCGTCTCAGGCCTTGGACGAGATCTCGTGTCAAGCTTTCGACAAGGAGCCAACCGCTGACGATCCACCACTCGTTCCCGAACACCTAGCGAGTGCCACCGCAGATATTGTGACCCCTGTGGCCCTTGCTGTGCAACAACATCCAGACCAGGGCCCAGTTCCTGTGGCTGACGGGCTCGCGGCTGCCGACGAGCCAGTCTTGAAATGCCGTGCATCATGTGCCTCCGAGTCCAGTGAGAAGGACGATCAAGCTGGCAACAAGCATCGTCGTCGCGCTCGAGCGTCTAAGCACAAAGGGAAGTGCCGGCGTTCGCGGTCGAGGAGGCCTGGCGGTGGTTCGGAGGCAGCTTCGCCGTCTTTCGAAAGGCAAATGGAATTGTAGGCAAAACTATGTGCTGTCATCATGGAGGTCTCTGAAGAAATAGTGCTTGCAAATCTCAATGTACGGGGTCTTAGGTCTCGCCAGAGACAGATGAAACTTCGCCGACTTTTGCACAGCAGGCGTCTAGATATTGTGGCAGTCCAAGAGACGAAGATAGAGAGAGAGGAGGAAACCGAGAAGGCTCTACAGCCCTTTTTGGCAGATTTTAATGTCATTGTTGCGCATGCTGTGGGATTGTCGGCAGGATTGTTTTCTGTTTCTGCGAAAGACGCTGCCTTGTTCTGGCCTAACTTATAATATCAACGCCGAGGGTCGGTTGATATGCTGCGATCTTCTACTCTTTATGAAGCCATGGCGGATAATTAATGTTTATGCTTTTAATACTGTGACACAGGGCATAAGTTGTTTTGAACACATAGCCAGCTTGACTGTGACCGACATCTTGTGCTAATGGGCGACTTCAACTATGTTTGAAACCCCATAGATTGTTCTAGTCCAGACGCACGCAGTGACAGGAGTGGGGAACTTTTGTTCCGTGTTACAGAAGATGCGGGACTGGTTGATACAGGGGCGTCCTGCCGTGCTTTTAGATCATTTACCCACATTCAGGGGCATTCTCATGCTCATCTAGACCGGATCTATGCATCTTGTACATTATTTTCTCGCTGGCGTGTTTGTGAAACTATACCGGTTTCGTTTCCCGGTCATAGCATGGTAGTAGCCCGGCTCGATGGCAATGACCATTCAAAGTTTAGGCCGCAGTAGGAAATTTGGAAGTTAAACTCATCGCTGGTAAATGACTAAGAATTTATCATTAGTGTACGCTCACAGCTCCAATCATGGTTTTTCCAGAAATATACCATTGTTCTCCGCTTGGGAAATGTTCAAGCAGGAAGTACGTGCGATAGCAATTAAACTTGCTTCAATATAAACGTTTCTACAGGAAACATCAGGAGGAGACACTTAACAGAAAACTGTGTGACCTGTATAAGCTAGAATGTGAATCCCCTGGATCATATACGGACGAAATTGCTAGTGTCAAAAAGGCTTGATGCGGAACGATACAACGATACAGGGGTGCCTTATTCGATCTGGTGTCAAGCGTGCTCTGCACTGCAAACGGCCGATGCGGCAAGCTTTGCTTGATGAACGTCATCATGCGACTGCAAAGCTGATTCCGGGATTAATGCGTAATGGCACATTGGTTACGAGTACGAAGGAGGTTACATCCGCATTCGTGGATTATCACTCAATGTTGTTTAGTGCCACTCCTCCTGTAAGAAATTCTGATATTATCTCGCGTTTCATATCCCTGGTGACCCCTTTATCAGAATATGATAGTTCTGTAATTAGTAGCTCTTTCACGCAGCAAGAGGTAGAAGTGGCAATTGATCAATTACCTCTATTAAGAACGCCTGGTCCTGATGGCATTTCCTCTGAATTTTACAAAGCTTTTAAAACTGTTCTTGCTCCTATCCGGCTAAATGTCTTCGTGATAAGTTTTGATCTAGAAGCCTTTCCCGAGACTTTTACAAAGTGCCACTGAGTCCTAATTCCAAAGAGTACTGATGAAGAAACATTACGTGCAGTGGAAGGCTATAGACCAATCACACTGGCAAATGTGGATTACAAGATTTTCACCAAAATTTTATCAAATCGCCTACAGTTTGCAATGTCGGTTCACATTGGCCCTCACCAGACGTGCGGCTGAGGGGCCGAGCCATACAAAGTAATGTACATATTGCGCGCACAATCCTCGAATCGTGCTCCTGCTCTCATGATCAGGTTGCTTTACTTCAGGTCGACCTCGCAAAAGCATTTGATCGAGTTCGTCATTCTTTCCTGTTTTCTCTTCTGGAACGAGCGAACGTTGGTTCTGTTGTACTGAAGGGGGTGCCACTTTGCTATAGAAATTGTTCGACTCGCCTAATTGTAAATGGTCACCTAGCAAGCCCCGTACCAATCAACTCTTCTGTGAAGTAAGGCTGTCCGATGTCTCCGCTGCTTTTCGCTCTTTACTTGGAGCCACTTTGTCAGAGTGTTTTACATAGCAGTAGTATCCATGGCTTCCCTCTCTTTGGAAATGAGGTTAAAGTGCTTGCATATGCGGATGATCTTGCGTTTTTCTGCACTGACAAACCAAGCATAAAAAAAAATTATATCCAGCATAGAAGAATTTGGCGTTGTCTTTGGTGCTCAGATGAATCACTCCAACAGTTCCGGCCTTTGGTTTGGTTCGTGGGGCTCAACACCACCCCTATATGCAGGCGTTGAATGGTCATGCGTGCCCCCAAATATCTAGGCGTTCCACTGCATGCATTTAAGTCAAGTTCAAATTACTGGAAAGAGCGCGTTCCAGTAGTCCAGCGTTATGCTAATACACTTGTGCCCTATCGGCTTTCAATATTCGGTCGGGCTCAGGCCTGCAACATGTTTTTGGCGACAAAACTTTATTATGTGCTTCAGGTCCTCCACTGTGCTAGGCATGACATCCAGCGTTTTCACCGAATATTTGCGACGTTTATTTGGTCACCCAATTTTGAACTGATTCGACGTGATAACCTATTCGAACCTCTTTGTGCAGGGGGGCTCGGCTTAGTGCAATCTGTATGTAAGGCTGTTAGTTGCCCGTTTCTTCTTTTTTCGTGATTGTTCACAACCGCTTATTAGAGCATTCCTACAAGTTAATTTCATGAATCTGCTTCCCAACTTAGTGGTTTCTTCAGATTTTACTGACCGCCCGCAGTTACTAGGATTTATGCAGGAAGTTTATGCTTCAGTGAGGTTTTTGACAGTACGATTCTCGAATGAGTACTTATATTCTGTTTCGCGCGAGATACTATACAAGGATTTGGTAGCAATGCTTTTTCCGCCACCACTGTATCGTTATTTATACTTTATACTTGGTTTTAAGGGTCATGATGTGTTAAAAAGGGTGCGCAAAATGCAGATTTCTCCTTGCACGAAAACATTTTTTTTTTAAATTACACACCGAAGCTCTACCTGTTAACACATGGCTCCATAGGAAAAATATTCTTGTATCTTCTGTTAACTGCCGTCAATTGAGCACTGTTTCATTAATTGCAAGGACGCAATTCTTTTTTGGGATGTGCTGCAAAGAACTCTAAAGAAAGACTTTGTTCGGAATTCGTACAATGTGCGGTATCTTGCTGTCACACAATCTGATTACGAACCATATGACATGTTTTTCCTTATTGGACTTCATAGCTTGTGGAAGACACGCATGTCGGATCGCAACGCTGAACCTGTTTTTCCACCTAGACTCCATTTTAGCAGAATGATGCTTCAACTGAAGGACACTTATGATGAAAATGACTTTCAACCTGATGGGTTTCCGCTGGTGACACGGTGCTTATTTTTGCCCGCCTTTTAAAAAGTTGTGTCTTCTGTTGTGCATCGCAGCAATGGCTGAGTGAATTGTAAAAGTTTGTGTACATAACCCTTTCCGTATATTAAATACCATGTCAAAAAAGAGAAAGCTGCCGTGGCCGAGTGGTTAGCGTGCTCGTCTCGCACCCCGGTGGCCCACGTTCGATTCCTCAGGTCGGCAATTTTTCCTATTCGTTTTTATTTATTAACGCTTCTGGGATTTCTCGCTCACGGCCAATGCTGGACGACGCGAGACGACGGCCGCCGACGACGACATCGACCTTTCTGCGTCACGGGGCCTTTAACGCTACAACGTTAAAAATTTATTTCTGCCTTCATTTTTTAGTCTGTTTTTTCTAAGCCTTTCTTAAGCCCCAATGCTTTGAAGACGGTGGACGGATGTAAAATGCTTTGAATCAGGCCGTGGCTCGCGCCATCTGTTGCGGCAGTGGCGTATAATTGATGGAATTTTTCCGTGAGTGCCGCATCGCAGGTTAGCAAAGCAGAAATATTTTTTGGTGCTTGCCAAGTATTACTTCCGCAATTATTGCCTCTCCAATGACACGCCTAAATATTAGCTGACTGTCATAAAGGAATGCACACTTTATTTCCACCTTTATTCTAAGAGGAAATGTAGTTCAGCGGCGAATCTTTGTAAAATCTGTCGGTACATAGAGATGGTCAAGATCTGTTGAAGAGGGTGGGAAAGATGTGGGTCATGCCTGCAACCAAGATATTCTTGCGTCTACACAGTGGTACCTTACCTGCTAAAACTTGGTTATATCAAAAAGGAATTATTGTACCATGGGGGACAAACTGCTTCCTGTGTAACAAATAAACAATCGAACATATTTCATACAATCTGATAACGCTTTCTTTTTTCGGATGTGTTACAGCGTACCATTAAGGAGACGCTCCCTCTTACAACGCATAATGTTAGGTTCTTGCCCGTTCACGACCATGCTCTACCATACGATGCCATATACTTTTTCGGACTGCATTCTGTATGGCGCAGTGCTACGGATTATCGCCATTGTGATACCGGAAGACATCTGTGCATGAATACTTTGTTGAGAGCATTGTAAAAATCCATAATGTGTTGAAAGATGCATACTGTGGTGCTGAAACAGAATTGGTGTTTAGGAAGCTTACACAAATGAAACAACACCATTCTTAGGGCTGAAAAACGGCCTGGTGAACTTGTAAATATATATGTGCTGTATATTTTGTAATTATATACATATAGCAATAAGGAAAAAAGTTCACTGGCGAAGCTGTTGCCTGCTCGCCTCGCACTGCGAAGGAACGAACTTCGAGTCCAGGGGCTTCCGCAAAACGTTTGTTTCTTTCCTTTCTTCTGATTTTGCGTTACAACCACAACGCCGACTCAGGCTTTCAATCAACACGGGGCCATTGACGCTATCGCGTTCACAAAGTAAGGTACCTCAATATTTTCCCACTGCCCATTTGGTTCTCGTACTAAAATTGATGATGCTACCGAAACTTATCTCAGTGGGAGCCTACGCCTAGTCACAATACTAATTATAAATTATAATTTGAATTTACAAGCTAAAATTCAGCAAGAAGTATTTCAGAGTCTTGCAGGATAAAAGGCCGCACAAATATTCACATTGGAAGAAGTGTGTGCTAGATTGCTGTGATGTTTTCACGAGCCGAGTAGCGCTGTCGCAGCTATAATTTGAAAAGTCAATTGGTCGCATCTCACAGAACATCATTTTCGCCGTCGTGACATCTGCAAACGTTTGGTCTCTAATTATTGACACACTAAGATTCGCATACACTGGCTATGCTACACATATAATTATTGAAGGAATAAATTTGGGTTACACTGGTTATACACACACGTATAATTGTTAATGGACTAAAGTTGGCCTACACTAGTTATGCCACACTAATCCTTGCTGTACAGTAATTGACTGCATTTATGTAAAATCACCAGTGAACCAGGGCAGCCCGATGTCGCCTTTGCTCTGCAATTTATCTAAAACCATTTGTTATCTAGTTTCTTATTCAGAAATGATCAGATTTTTAACTTAAATGTTGCGAACTGAAAATGTTTTCTCAATAAGATGATATATGTGCTTTGTACTAAGGTTATATTAGCACTAAAGAGTTAGTACACACCGTGATGAAGCACTGCATGAAAAAGGCAAATGTAACAAATTGGGGAAATGCGCGCGAGGTTGACTCGGAATAAGTTATAGCGCGCCGAGGTATTTTACCCATGTAATGGGAAGAACTATTTTCTACTATAGACCTAGGCGTGCCGCTTGGTTATTACCGCGAAAACAAACTAACGTGGGAACAACAAACACAGGCTTCTCGGAGAGATTGTAAAAGTGGCAAGGACCTTTCAGTGTTTACGCGTGCGATAGTTTACAACGTTTTATTTTCATATCCAAAGTGTGGTATATATTAGAAGTATTGTTCATGTCGCGTTTTAATGTGAACCACATTCACCGCAGTTAGCTGTTTTCATTCAGATTTCCAAGCTAGGAAAGGTGTAGTTGCAGAAACCTTTTACCGGTCTCTCAGCAGCGCAGATCTCGGTCTATGTCACTTTTTAACGCGGTAGCGTTAAGGAGCTCGTGTCACAGAAAAGCCGGTGTCGTCGGCGGCGTTGGCCGTGAGCGATAAATCCAGGCATGCACTTCATAAATAAAAAGCAACTTCCAAGATGGGCTGGGTGGCAATCGAACAAGGGTCTCCGGAGTGTGAGACGGAGACGCTACCATTAGCCACGAGTTCGATGCTTGAAAGCGGTACGAAAGCGCTTCTAGTGAATACGGTGTTGCCTTAGAGACGTGCCGTAGAGCGTTATACTGCGGTGTATATCGGTAATTATGAGCATGTTACTTACAGAAGTCGCAGTTACACGAGCAGCGAAGTACGTTTCCGCTACATTTCTCCTGCGCTCTGCGCACATGCAGAGCCCTCTTGCGGCAAACACAGAAGAACCCCTCCTCGCAAAGTGCGGCGCTGCCCCGACACGTGGCGCGCCACTCGCCCCTGACGTTTCGCCGTGCACCCTCACGGGTTGTAGAATCAAGCGTATTTCCTTTCTTTAGATCACTATCTTCGCTCATCCGCTTCTCCCCTTCGGGCCGCGCGGGTACCGGTGCGAGGATGCCCCAATACCCTTGCGTTTAATAAGTTTTCTCGCTCTCTCCCCTTCCAACATCCAGCGTGCGTCACTCGAACAGTGGTGTTTAGGCGACGCGGCTCCTCTTTCCACTCACAGCGCGAATGCTAGGTGCAGCGTCTGATGCCGGACGCCTCTGACGTCATCGCTGCGCCGTAGCGCTTCTGCTGGGAAAGCGTCCCCTCCGATGTGTGACGAGCTGCTTCCGAGAAATCGCTTCTGCGTGGTGCTCCCAAGCGAGATAGACGACGGTCCCATCAAGGCGTCAGCCCCATGATCGCGTCCGCCTTCATGGCGCGTCGCTGCCCGGCTTTCTCCCTCCGAGACACCGAGTTCTTTGGTTCGTTCCGCTTGATCAGGCGCACGTTTCGTTGCCGCGCCGAACGCTGCCTTGCTCGGCGCTCACCGTTGCGATAATGTAGATTGTGAGAAGCACTTGTTTGAACAAATAATTAGAAAAAAGTTGTACAGTGCACTTAGACGTGTTCAGTATGAAAACTATGTCTTTGTGTGACTCAAGAGCATACCGAGCGAATGAGTGGGCGGTGCGAACGAGGTGCAATAACGCTATCGCGTTCCACTCTCGAAGGCGAAGCTTAAGCGTCCTCCAAGTTTTTGTTCTATCAATCGATATTTTTGTGCGATCAGAATGTTTTGTACTTGCGCGCAGCCATACTACTGCGCCTAAATATGCCATGCAAGAGTTCGTTGTATTTTGCAGCAAATTTGTGCCTGGAGCCTGGAAAGGGAATTTGTCGCAAGAAGTAATACCATTCAGCATACTTAGGTTCGTTTCTTACAGAAGTATTTTAGCAATGTGAAACTGAATAAAATATTAGTGACCTTATTGGTATACAGCTGCTTGTTCCTCGGTACTGATTGGCTTACAGCGATGCCTCAGGAGATGTCCATTAAAGGGTGAATAAAGATTCAAGTAAACCCCCCCCCCCCCAAAGGTATCTTTCTTTACCTTCACACAAACACATCCACCATCTAAGTAAAAACATGGGTTCATGTGAAAGGTATCTGTACTTTGGTGAACCAACTACAGTATTAGAATAGCCCTAAAAAAACAGAACAAGATTTTTTTACTGTTAGGCTCTATTTTCCACTTAAAAATCCTTCAGCGAACTCTCAAAAAAGGTTTACTTGTCACACCACGTTACTAGTGACACCCTATGTACGTGCCAAAAATCAGGATGCAGGCGAATCAAGCCGAAGAAAATGTCGCTGTACGGGTGAAACTTAATTGACAGCGTGATATGCGTGTGAGACGTTCTCAGAGCTGAGCCCAAAAGGCCTGAATGGCTGAGCCTGTTTCACAAATTGGCAGCATTGAAGTAATTTTGCTTTTTGTGTGCACGTCACTGTATTTGCTGGCTACTGTATTTATGATAAAGTAGAAAAACAAACAACAAAAACTGGAACAGTTTAAACAATGTGTACCAAGGGTGCGAGCGTGCTATGCAGTATTTCTCCAGCCGGCAATTACGAAAATAAAACATCCGCGTGGCTGTAGATGAGGAGTCTGATTCCGAATCAGAAGATTGCAGATTCGCGCCCTGCCGTGGCAAATGTTTTCCTGTCAAAACTTGTCGCCATCTATAATATTATGCGCGTGATTGCCACTACGCAGTCATGCGAGACGTCTTAGTGATCCGACATGTTGCCATGGCTCATTGCGGTGAGAGAATGTTGCAAATCACTGCCCCAGAAGTGGCAATGTTCTATAGAAAATTTTAACTTAAAAACTAAGACGAAAGGATGTATATTATGCAGTCTGCAGTTAACATGCAGCCCATTTTTGTGATTCGTGATGAGTGTTGTTGAATACAAAAAAAATCGTGAATGAATAAATAGCAGTCCATATCGTTGCCGAGAACACAAGCACCGAGAAATTTCGTTGTGCATATGGCATAACATTATTTAAGAAGACTTGTAGGAGCCATTCCCCCAATTTAAAAGCGAGTCTCACCAATGTCATGTCATACTACATAGTGCATAATGTTCAAAGCACGTGACTTGCTTAAGCACCAAATGAGCCCCAGAGAAACAAGGTTATATGCAAGCGAAAAAGACCGGTAAGTATACCTTGCCGCACTTTAAAATGATCCTCTGTTAAAGGTCTCCGACGTAGATAGGGGAACCGTGACATTAGCAGAACTGTTCAACTGTGAGAGTGCAAATTTCAGACCACCATTTTGCACGGCCCGCTCTCTTGCAGTTATATTAATGCTTGCGTCATATGTTCACTGTGCAGCCAAAGCTAGGGCGCCCGTGAACGCCGCCTTGTGTCCCCCAACGCGTAAACGCCAGCAAGCATTACGATAACGAAGGCCAGGAGATAGAATTGCCGCACTATATGCCTCCCTCCATTCCCGGAGGCCTCTTCACCGCAATTACAACGGCCTCAATGGCTTGAACTGCAACTGCCCTCAGCGCACGGTTTGTATTTAGCATGTACGCATGTGGTAAGAACTATACCTGAAGTGTCGGAAAGTTAGCTTCGCGTTCTTCCTGAGACTCGCCGCGCTGGTAGATCTACTTTTCCTAAGAATGAGAACGATAACGTCTGTCCTTTTGTATGAAAAGTGTTATCACAGAATGCTCATGTGAAAGACGTGGCTGGAGTTCAAAAATCCGCGTGTTTGCTTTCCAATTGCCGTTAGCAGTTTGGTTTCTGAATTATTCACGACGCTCACTTGAACGAATAATGCGAATCAGCGGTTACACATAGCCTTGTAGGGAAAGACAGGAAACATTACCAATAGTTTGATTGTTACAGTTTCATTACTAATTTTAATTCGCTGTATTTTCTTCAACGCCATTCGGTAAGTATTAGATAACAATGCACATACTGCCTATTGTTATTATTTCTGAAATAAGGTATTTGTCCACAACGCGTTTGTTACCTGTCAGCATGCCATCTTATGTGCAAAAGGCACATCAATGATAAATTTCTCCTGCATTCTGCAACTGCACGAACTACTGTGACGCAGTAACCCAACGCAATGTCCTCAAACACATCAACCTTCAAATTCAGGTTGGCTTTCCTAGAAACGGTAAAGCTGAAAAAGATGGCAGTATGTATGGCATCCGTAATATCTATGAGAAATGAAATAAAATACGTTACTGTACCTTGCTTAACAGCGACCTCCACTTGCGCTGAATACAGCAACCAGAATGCACTCACCTTTCATGTCGGTGCACAACCGGCTTGAGAATTCGTCGTTCGCCAGCGTTGATGAATATACCGCAGGTGACATTTCAAACAAAGCCAGGGATTACTCATGTCGCCTTTGCGGCCACTTCAGTTCCCGATGGCATGGTTAAGAGTGAGGATGACTCGTGTGCTTAGGAAGCCGAAACAGACAGACGTACAGATGTGTGTTATTGGACACGCTAGGTAGAGCAGAGTTCCAGAGCGACAAATGCTTTAGCAAACGCCGCCACCAAAGAGCAACAGACTGGAAGGTGGGGTGTACGCAGTCGCAGATATGGCGGCCAACAGCTGCTGGCTGTGTACTTGTGTAAAGCCCGTCGCAGAGCACTTTTGAATATTTTTTTTCTGTCTCTTTTGCTGTTTTACTACTCTCATACTGTGCAGCTGTGAGTTTCGTGCAGGAGCAACATTTTCCGGGGCGAAAGTTTTCCTGGTAAACTGTTCTAGTTGGTGGAGCGCGGCGGGGCTTTTGTAGAGACAGGCTGAAATTGCGCCCATGCCGGCGGTAGCAGATTAGTAAGCATGGGGTACTGGGCCGGGGTTTGACGAAGAAAAGCTTGACGAAGTTATCATTTCGACGTATACAATACGCTTTCCATTAGTAGACATATGCCTTAAGTTGAGAGTGCGTTCTAAAAGAAGGATAACATCAATACTTGTTCCTAC
Organism: Amblyomma maculatum; assembly: GCF_055883805.1. Taxonomy (NCBI): domain Eukaryota; kingdom Metazoa; phylum Arthropoda; class Arachnida; order Ixodida; family Ixodidae; genus Amblyomma; species Amblyomma maculatum. Next base: position 69,474,142 of record NC_139346.1, read on the forward strand.
CCGCTGGCTGGTGTCCGTGGAATTAGGCTGTAGTTATAATTGGAGCTAATTTCTTGTCTCGCGAGTGACGAGAGTAGAGCCTGTCATCAAAGGGTTCCAGATCAGCCTGTCCACTTGAGCTGCTAATCATCATTAAGACCAAGAAATAGTGCCACTGCCAGGAATAGAAACACTATCATCCCGCTCACCAGCCCCGCGCGCAAACCACTAATCTACGCTGACTTCCTGAAAATGAGTCCCTAATTGTTCTTGGCTAGTGTAGGGACTCCGGAGAGTAATGAGAGAAAACAATAGCAGCAGTAAGAAAAACGATAAAATGTAGCAAAGTTTTCAAAATGTGTCCTCGAGTATAGCTTATGGTAGGTAACGAAAGCGATTCCAAATTTGCACATGAGAAATTCAGGTCAAAGCAAATATAGCGTATCTCCCTTTAGAACAGATGCATGCCACCGTAAAGTCAGGTTGACAAAGAACACCAGCTTTCAGAAGTCTCATACGACTCTCGCCAGGGAGAACTAAATTAACCTCAGGCTCCGAATTAGCCTTGAATTAAGCGCTAAAAGCGAGCTTAGAAACTCAAAAGGCATAATGAAATAAACGTGAAGCCAAATAATCGCCATAACAAAATTGTTCTCGGATTACTTCACCCGAGCCGACTAAAGAGCAGTCCAAGAATTTTTCATTGTTTGCAGAGTTGCGTGCTACATTTGGGGCACGCGCTACATTTGGGGCAAACCGCGAAAATTCTATTTTCCTGCTTAACTTTAGAAGATTTCTTATTATCCGCGAAGAATCACCCGATAAACTAGCTAGCGACCACCTGCTATTATCTTCAAGGTATGAGAAGGCTTACCGAGGAGCGGCTCACTGGTGTGTCAAAATAGGAATGCTTGTTTGAGGAGAAAGGCATGTGAGGAGTTTATGATATTCAGTATGTAGGAATTTTGATAATATTTTCTTAATGTTTTTACCCCACTGTGGCTGCATATACATGCAGATCGGAAGTGAAGCGGGTGCTTCATAATTGGAAATTTTAACGGTCATCATTAGACTAGCTAGCCTCGCCGTGATGTTTCAGTGGATAGGCAGCTTCACTGCTGCGCCCAAGGCGAATCCCAGCCGCGGCGGCCGCTTTTCGACAGAGTACAAGGCCTCTGTGCACTTCGCGACATCCATGCACATTACAAAACCCTATGTAGTCGAGACTTACGCAGACCTTCACAACGGCGTCTCTCATAGACTCAGTCAGTTGAAGACGTTAAACCCTATAAACTAAAATAAACTGACAACTACTAATGTAGGACAAGTATTTTGCTGATACCTCTTCTACTAGCTCTATGCATCTTTTGCCCCCAACTTTTGTTGTAACACGACAAACATTAGATGTTCAAGATTCTGCTGAAACATCTGATGCTGAAGATCTGATCATGATCTGACGGAAGGGAAAGAAGCACGCTTCTCTTTAAATAATGTCAAGCATAAGAAAACTTATTTTTATCTTTTATTCATCAAGAGAAATTAAAAATATCATTTTCTTCTATGCTCTTTGTAATATTAGCTATTGACGTTACCCTGCATTACGATTCTTTTGTTTACCTATCTACACCCGTTTAATTAACTTGCGAGTGCCTGGTCGTAGGCAGTCTAAAATTAAATCGCGCATTATTAATTTCGTCGCTATATGCATAAAGAAGAAATACAATGCGACAACTGTTACTACAGTCAACGTGAAGTCCGTGCAGACTCTTCGCCCGAGCCACGGCGAGGCGCCAAATGTACTCAAATTTACATTATTCGATTACACTCAAGTGCATTGCTTTAAGGGCGAAAACCGGAATAAAAAATTGAATAGAGAATAAAGTTTGTACGCCTGAGAATGCGAAAGCATAATCATTTTAGGAGGCACGTCAGACACGAGCCGTAAAGTGAAACCGTTTGGAGCCAGTTTTTTTTTTACGAAGTTTATTGCCTCAGGGCATCAAAAGGATGTTATGATGGATGAAGGATGTGATCAAATAAATGAAAAAAGGTTGGCTGATGCAATGAAATTGAGGAGTAAGCGATGATGCTGTCCGCGTCCAAACAGCATATGACTGCGAAGTATGGGGGGAGAGGCCAGCTGCCACCAGGTGCCGGATTCGCTTTAGCTTCAACGCTGGACATTGCCACAGTAGGTGATGGATGTCAGCTTCTATATTTCTAGACTTGCACACGGGGCACCCAGGGTGTGGATATAAATACCGAAATTTCGGCACGTTCGGATAACTGCTGGAGTTAAGGCCACCCCAACTGTAATCCTCCGAAGCGCCACCTCCTCCGCACGGTTTAGACCGCGGGGGAGGATCACCGTACACGGAGCTATAAGAGCACATGTACGGCACCGGAGGTGCTCCTTTCTTGTTAAAAGTAGTGTATCATCGTCCAATTTTATGAGGTTTGGTGATGTCGAGGTTCAGTTTAAAGGACGGGTCTCGGAATTCGCATGGCTTTGAGCACTTAAAAGGTCACGCGGAGTTTATTCAAGGCTAATTGGATTTGGTATGCGAGCCGCTAGACTGTGTATGCTCTGGTAGATTTCCGGGCTAATACTAACGCGTCTAAGTAGCTTTGCCACCTGAAGGGCATCAGTGCGCTGTACAATACGGCCCGTGGGAAGCATAGGAATGACGGTCACAGAGCGAAGCGCCTCTTGCACTGCAAGCAGTTCCGCACAAAAAGAAGATGGAGGTTCCGGTAATTGAAATGTTGATGTCTTGTTCATTGAAGACTTGAACAGCAAACTGCTGTTATCACTTCGCAGGATTGGATGCTTGCGTCGACGTAAATTATAATGGAACCATGTGGCAAGCGGGAGTCTCGTTCCACAATTCGGTCCCAAAGTGACGACGCCGTTTCCTGTGTTCTCGATCGTCGTAAATCAGTTGGCTTGTTATCGCTCAGCTGTACAAAACGCCAAGGAGGAAGACCTGGCGGTGGCGGTGGTAGGAGTGAATACGTCGAAGCAATACCAGTTCATTTATTGTGTTTAGTTGTGCGTTTTTTTTGGAGTGCCACGGTTGGTGTGATGCAAAGTTAGGTAGGTGATGACCCTCATTGCCTCTCGATTTATAGCCTCACGTCGAACCCATTGTGCCCTTGTCAAAGGCTGAAATTGGGCTTAATAAACAAGGCGCGGTTGCACAACTGCCCGCACCAACTTTCTTGCAACATCTGAGCGATCAATGCATCTAATCAGACCCAGAGCCTGTAACGCCTTTCTTTTTGCGCCAGACAGCAATGAAGTTGCCGTTCCTGACTCATGAATTGTTAAGCCCAATATTTTTGTTGTTGAACTTTCCTGAAGTGGGATTCCGGATAGATACAGACGAATAGGTGTTGCCGATAGTTTACGGCGGCCCCAGAGTTTGCCAACTGATATGACGTAATTTTACTGGCCAGAAGGTCAAGCCTAATTAAAGATGCATATGTAGATGTAATACCTAAAGCTGATTGCAAGAGAGCAGATTTAGTCAGTAGGTCCTTGTGTGTGCTCCTCATTGTGGTGTCATCAGCGCATATTTACAATTTAAGATCATAAATTTCATATAACCGCCATGCAAGGATGTAAACGCAATATTAAATAATCTTGGTGACAACACTGGTCCCTGGAGTACGCGTGAAGAGGGTAAATGATCCTATGGCATTGACACTGAGGCGTAGTGCAAACTGTCTACCTTCAAGGCAGCTTTTACGAAATGGCGTACTCTTTGTGGCAAATACAGCATGCCAAAGAATCCGCAATGGCAGCATGACAATATTATCATAATTTTTTTCTTCATCCATGGCGAGGACGGTGCGTACATTGTGGCTACTGGTGGATGATAATACTGTGGACGCCAAGACAGCCAATTCGTGCTCTGTGCCTTCGAAAGCCAATCTGGGCTGGGTGGTAGAAACCGTGATGTTCAAGCCACTACGAGATTCCTGTGGCGAGCATTTTCTCAGCAAGGTGGTAAATTGTTGGCGTTGAAGAAATATGTCGAAAGTTGCTTAAGTCTGTTGGTGCTTTCCTCGGCTTTGGTTTAGGGATCCCAATAGCCGATTTCCAGCTGTCTGGTACATCGCCGTCTAGCCATATCTTGTTAATGATGTCAAGGAGTTGGGGAAGTGCCTATCACTGAGGGTCTTGCAAACCTCGTACGTAATGGAGTGCGGACTGGGCGTTCTCTTTCGATTGGCTTCATCTATAGCTGCAATCAGTTCGGGCATGGAGAATGGGGTCGCGATTCCCCCGGTGTCGGCAGCAGATGGCAGCTTATCGACATGAGCTGGCATACCCCACAAGTAAGTTCTTGTAACTGGTGCAGGCAACACGTCATACTTGAGGAAAACCTTGCGCTTTCCTTGTCTTGCGAAATCATTCGGAGACAAGTTTGCTGCAAAGCATGCCGTGGCCGCTGCATCACGACGACGACAACCGTGCTCCATGGCATGGAAAGTTCGCTAGAGATGAGCATTAGATGAGTGTGAGGTAAACTGCTCCCCACTCGCACCACAGATGCATTGTCGGTGTGAGAGACCACGCTCATATGAAGTTGAAGTTTGAAGTTTATTCTTAGTTTCCTTGCACAGAAACTAAAGGACCCCGAACAAAAGGTGCGTACTTGCACCTGATCAGGTTCAGGACCAGGATATCTTCGAGCTTTAGCAGTAATGAAATTTAGTACTGTATGTGCTTGCGCAGAAGTTAGGTCTCTGGTTGCAGTCAATTCCGCTTGTGGACCAGCAGCTGACAAGTTGAGCAGAGGCACATGCGGTGTTGGTCGACCAACCCCCACCCAGGTAATGGTTGTGACCTCATTTAGTGCATTTTGTATGCGGTCTAGAAGCGATAGTGCTGACTCCACAATGTGATTTTGAAGAATGGCGCGGAAATGGTCCCAATGGACAACGGAACACTTGCCGCGTAATCGTCGGGCCTGTGATGGATAGAGGACGATGACGATAGCATGATAGTCACTTCCCCAGGAGCCCGGCTCTAAGTGCCACGAAGGGGTGCCGGGTCCTGATAATCACGTAAGATCTGGAGCGTATGTTCCACTCCGAGTATGAAGCACAGTCCTTGTTGGTGTATCTGAATGCTTCAGGAGAATAAAGAACGCATCCGTAAAGCAATCCGCACTCGCCTGCCGCGAGGACTTACGGTGGGGTATCCCCAGTCCGGGTGTGGTGCATTGAAGTCACCACCAACTAAAACTGGACATCCCAGGTATTGTTGTCTAACATACAATAACCATCCCAGGTTTATGCTGGAGGGAGAGCCGCCGCCAAGTCTGACATAGACTGACACAACTACAACAGTTGCCTTACTAAATTTGTCTGCCACTGCAACTGGAGTGCACCAGTTTTCCAGAACAAGGCGGACCTGAGGAAACCGCCTGTCAACATACACAGCCATCTTTCCCGGAGGAGTATGCGTGTGCACACGTCGGTAGCCCATGGAAGGAGACATGTATCACTGAAACCAGGAATAGGTGGCAGCACGTTGGTCTTCTACAGTTGCATGGCCCATAAATAAAGCTTGTTCGTGCGAAGACAGGATTTGAGCTCTCCGACCCTTGTGGAGAGCCCTCTACAGTTCCACTGAAGCACACCGCAATATCTTGTAGTCGCCATCTTGATTATGAGTCCAGATGTCGCAAGCGCACAGATGTCAGGTTAGATAACTGAGTGATAATAAACCTTAGTAATGATTTCAGAGAGTTTTTAGGCAGGGCAGCAGAAGACTTGGGAATCATTGAACGGCACGGGAGTACAAGACATACTCGTTAGCAAGGCAGCATTTATATTCGCAGTCTGGGATTCCGTTGCTCGCCAACGACGAGCAAGTAGTTCACGATGTTTGCGGAGCATATAAACCTCCGCTAAAAGCCTTTCAATTTGATCGTCAACTGCTGTCACATCATCATGCGTAGGTTCCAGCATGTTATTCACGTTTGTACTCTGCTTGTGACGACGTTATACTTTCACATTAGCGCTGTAAGCATGTGTCGTAGAGATTGCCGGTGGATCTGTCTCAGATAGCTGTGGCCATTCATCGTCGTCCAAGTGGAGAACCTCGAATCTGTTGAATGTCTGAATCGGTGGTGAAGTAACATGTTGAGACAATTGCCTCTGTATCCCACGACGGACCTTTTGAGTTGCTTACTGTTTTGTTGGGCACGTTGGAGAGGTGATCTCATGGTCATTAGCTTTGCTAAGTCCGCATCAGTCAAATACTGTTTCTTGTGGCATAGCTTCATCTGGTGTTGTAAAAGGACCGGATGTATGCATATGTCCTGCTCGGAATCAGCTATAACAGTAGACGACAGTCGGTTTATATGGTTGATGACGTTGAATGCAGCCATAATAGTATAGGCGAGTTGGGGGAGTCATGGGACCTTGCAATGTGATGATGCAAGAGCGCCTCTTTTCCATGCGACAAGCTTGAATCACACGATGCGTAGCGTAGCAGAGCTCACGCTGAAGTGCAGCCTGGTCCTCGTCAACTTATACGTTGTAGACAATACAGCGTTCTAGACCAGAACCATCAACAAGGTAAACCTGGACTGAAACCGAGACTTCGCTTGTTACTGAAATACACTTAAGTGTTTGAAGACACTCAACAACAGCCAAACTCTGGAGCCACACAGCAATGGTATTGGACTTCTTCCTGGCCGTGAAACCGCGAAAACCCTTGGTTCCAAGACCTGCGTCGAGATTCGCCTGAATAACTCTATTCGGTATCTCAGTAAGGCACTTGGTTGTCAGAGCCTTAATGGTCACATTATAGGATGCTGATCCGGGTATCGAAAATACCGGGTGATCAGTTGTTGTACAGGAACGCTTGCCTTGTGAACTGTTGTTTGCGGAAGCTGACCCCGGTGCAATGTCTTCTGAAGGACGCTTCTGAGCACCGCTTTGTGCCGCCCGTCCATATGGTAGCGCTGAAGACATGTCCAATCGCGTGCTCGGCTGCTCACGCACATTGATGGGAACTCCATCACTAAGTGATGGTTATCCATTCCCGGCCTCCGCGCTGGGGACAGATCACTCACGGCCTGATGTGCATTTTGAGACGATAAGGTATGTGCTGCAGCCGATGGACCAGGAGCAGGAAGCAGGAGTTGGGACCCAGGCTCGGATGTCAATTGTGCGGTCGGTAATACCGTCGAAACAGGCGGCGTCGACGAAGGTACCACCGCTAGCGTGCCACCGAAAGCACTGGCCTAGTCCCGGAGCGCAGTTCAGCTGCAGGACTTATGTGATGAATTCCACACCACCATAGGATACATGAGCGTTCGGAACTTCCTCGGACTCTAAGAAGTCAACTCTCTCTATGTAAGGATTGTATATACACCGAAAGGTTAGGTTTTCACTCAAGCGTTGAGCCAGTTGTACTGTATTGTTTATTTGACATCACTGTTTTTATGCATACTCCGAAACATTTATTTTCTCGTCTCACCATTGTCAGATAGGAAGAAAACTTGCACCCCAAAGGGCCGCGTCCCAAGACCACAACGTCTCATGAACCTGTCTTCCAACTGACGTCCCTGGCAAGGCCTCTTGTCTGTCCCAGGCTGGGGATAGTTTTTTTATTCGTGGTGAAGGTTTGGATACGTTTCGGCGAAAAAAAGCTGTGTGCAAATATATTGAAACTGTAAAAGCAGCTCCGGAAAGAATATTTGTTTGATAACTCAGTAACCAGTGCCCTACTTTATCAAGCTTGATCTGGGTACCTCAGAACACACAGCTAAAAAACGAAATTTAGTTCAACCGAAGAGATAACACGTGTGCAGCTTGTGGCAAATCCGTAGGAAGAAATGAACATCTTAAAGCTGAATGCGATGGCATCCATCCAGGTCCCAAACCAGGCGCAGTCACTCTTCTTGAGGCTTTAGGGACCAGATACACCAGTAGTAGGCTCAACGAGTCTGCTGTGCAAGTTAGCACAAAGCCATAATACGATTGGTGGCTGAAAAGCAGAAAAATGGCATATGGATAAACATAAAAAATTAGTAAACTAAATTAAAAAAATTGATAAGGTATTTATAACACTATTCTATGATATAAGAAGAAAATCCCAGTGTAGTTGATTCTGCCACCACCCAATTTCAATGAGGTTTCTGGTAAATTCTATCAATCCATGTTGTGCAGCTGAGGCGGCAACGTTTTCTTCTGCCCGGCGTCATCACTGTGCACTGGCTGCCGCGTTCCTCTCTGTTTTATATCATCCACCTAAGCACAGTGAAGCCCCTATATTGCCATAGAGACAGCAGGTTCGCTAAATAAGGACAAACCTTATTCATCTTATCGATGTAAAATACGGCAGCGGGTTCTTGTTTCAATATTGTATAATTGACGTGCCGTAAATATATAAAATACTGGAATATTTGCTTTGTTATCTTTATGGTCTACTTTTATCGCAGTGTTTGTTGATTATCGCAAGTTTCCATCTTGTCATTTACCGATTCGTCTTTTAACACTATTGTGTTGTGGCACTTTCCTTTCGTGTTCTATTACTACTTTGCAGTGTAACTTGGACTATTATCCATAAATATTCAATTGTTTGTAAACGAAAGTGACTTTCTTGAACTTAGTCCTCAATCACACATCGACACAAGTATTTCACGTGTTGACTGGTCTAACACTGAACTGCATTCTTAAAACCTCCTAGAGGGACGAAAGGTAGCCCTAAAGGGGTTCCCGCGTCTCTGTTGCTGGGGTTTGTGACAAATACTTCTACTCGATACGTATCACCATCAATTGTTTTAATTCTGAAACTTCCTCCTCACACGTCCTCTGTTTGCTAGTGACATATCAGTATACAGACGCGATCTGCAAATCACGCGCCCAGAGTTCCGCCTCATGAGAGTAGAAAGGATTTCTGCTTAAGATCAGTGGCGCCAATATATATACACTCAATATGGTTCAACATAAAGTTCAAGTTAGTAAGCCGAATTTTGTAAGTGCTGCTTACTGATGTGGCGTAGTGTTCCAGACTAAAGTATACCATATATGTGGAACAACCTTCCCGGTAAATTGTATGTGGAAAATACATGTAACTGAAATACCGTTCACCATATTCTGGACAGTATTGTTTCAACCTATCTGATGGCTTCCCACCTCAACATTGGTGTCCGACAAGGGTGCCTAACGTGCTTTGTGGCTGAGCTATTCGATGGCTTCACTGTTCCATATCGCAGTAGGGCAGGAGTGGCCAAATACTTTGGTGATTGATTTTCTCGATGGCTGCTCGGCATTACTGCCTAACAGGGGCGCCAAACATGCTTGGCAGTTGAATGCATTCACACTGCAGAAATTCTTTTTGTACTGGCAACAATAACACTAATTCAGTCTCAGGCAGCAATTAAGGGCATTACAAGAGCTCTTGTACATCTGAGACAAACGTTTCCACCATCGGCATTGCTTAGATCCCGAAAGGTATAGTGTTTACTTGGTCATCTGCTTAAAATTGTCTCATTTTAGCTTCTGCTCAAGCACTTGTAGTTACAAGAAAAAAAAACGGGCACGTTTTTAATGAAAAGTCATCATCATCATCATCATCAGCCTCACAATACCCACTGCAGGGCGAAGGCCTCTCCCATATTTCTCCACTTAACCCAGTTCTGTGCTAGCTGCATCGACTTGACCCCTGCGAACTTCTTAATCTCATCCGCCCACCTAACTTTCTGCCGCCCCCTGCTACGCTTTCCTTCCCTTGGGATCCAGTTTGTTGCCCTTAGCGACCATCGGTTATCCTCTCTTCGCACTACATGTCCTGCCCATGTCCATTTCTTCTTCCTAATTTCCACTAGAATGTCGGTAACCTGAGTTATTTCTCTGACCCACTCTGCACGCTTCCTATCTCTTAATGTTACCCCTACCATTTTTCGTTCCATAGCCCTCTGGGTTGTCCTCAACTTAAGTAGAACTCTCTTGGTTAGCCTCCACGTTTCATCGCCATAGGTGAGTACAGATAAGATGCAACTGTTATATACTTTCCTCTTTAGCGATACCGGTAAGCTGCTAGTCATAATCTGCGAGTGCTGGCCAAATGCGCTCCATCCGAATCTTATTCTTCTTGTTATTTCCTTTTTATGGTCCGGATGTGCGGTTACTACCTGTCCTAAGTAGACACATTCGCCTACTATTTCCAGTACTTCGCTACCTAAGTAAACTGCTGTTCCTTCCCGAGGCTGTTGAATATTACCTTAGTCTTCTGCATATTGATTTTCAAGCCTACCTTTCTACTTTTCCTGTCCAGGTCACCAACCATTATTTGCAGTTCATCCCCCGAGTTGCTTAGCAAGGCAATGTCATCAGCAAATCGCAAATTACTGAGGTATTCTTCATCTACCCTTATCCCTAACTGCTCTCATTCCAAGTCTCTGAATGCTTCCTCTAAGCAAGCTGTGAATAGTACTGGGGAGATTGTATCTCCTTGCCTAACAGCTTTCTTTATGGGAATTCTGTTACTTTCTTTATGCATAACTATGGCTGCTGTGCAGCCACTATATATATCTTCCATCACTTTCACGTACGGCTCGTCTACACACTGATTTCCGAATGCCTGCATCACCGCGGAGGTTTCAACTGAGTCAAATGCTTTTTCGTAATCAATGAATGCTATGTATAAGGGCTGGTTATATTCCGAGCATTTTTCTATCCCCTGATTGATGGTATGGATATGATCGATAGTAGAGTACCGTTTCCGAAACCGTGCTTGGTCCTTTGCTTGATTGAAGTCTAAGGTTGCCCTGATTCTATTAGCGATTACCTTAGTAAATACCTTATACGTAACCGACAGTAAGCTGATTGGTCTGTAATTTTTAAGGTCCTTAGAGTCCCTTTTCTTATAAATGAGGATAATGTTTGCATTCTTCCATGGTTCCGGTACCGTCGATGACACCAGGCACTGCGTATACATGGTTACCAGTACCTCTCCAGCTGATTTCCCCCTTTTCATAGTTTCTAATGCTTTCTTGACCTCGTCTTTCGTCACTGGTGGAACGTTTGACTGCTTTTTTCTACCGCCAATCACATTGCGGTCCTGACTACTATGGCTACTGTAGAGATTTGTATAGAACTCCTCGGCTACTTTGACTATCTTATCTACAGTCGTGATGACGTTGCCCGCCTTGTCCCTTATCGCATACATATGGTTTTTGCCTATGCCCAATTTCTTCTTTACCGCTCTAAAGCTTCCTCCGTTCTTTATAGCATGCTCAATTTTCTCCATGTTATACTTCCTTATATCGGCCACCTTGCGCTTATTGATTAGCTTTCATATCTCGGCCAATTCGATGCGGTCTGTTGTATTGGAAGCTTTCATACTCTGGTGTTTCCTAATCAAATCTTTCGTCTCCTTAGACAGCTTACCGTTATCATCTCTAACTGTCCTACCGCCTACTTCTACCGCGCACTCAGTAATGATATCTCTGAAATTATTGTTCCTTGCTTGTATGGTAATGTCGCCATCCTCGGTTAGAGCTGAATACCTATTCTGTAGCGAGATCCTGAAACCTTCTGCCCTCCCCCTCACCGCTAATTCGTTCATGGGTTTCTTTCTTACTAATCTGGCGCGTTCCTTCTTCAGAGTTAAGCTAATTCGGGACCTCACCATCTTGTGGTCACTGCATCGCACTTTCCCGATTACCTCTACATCTTGCATAATGGCGGGGGTTGAACACATTATGAAGTCGGTTTCATTTTTAGTCTCCCCGTTCGGACTTTTCCATGTCCATTTCCGGTTTTTCCGTTTGCTGAAGAAGGTATTCATGATTCGTAAGTTATTGCGCTCTGCAAACTCAACTAGTAGCTCCCCTCTGCTATTCCTAAAACCAATGCCATAGTCACCTACTGCCTTGTCTCCTGCCTGCTTTTTCCCTACCTTGGCATTGAAGTCGCCCATTGAAAAATGAAAAGTAGAATGCATTAATTATGATAATATTGATTAGGTAGAGCGATCCACAGATGATGGTATACGCTATCAAAGTAAAGCGAACATTGGCTCAATGTGAGCCTAGATCGAAAGACAATGGTTGACAAGGCTCCTCTTCATCTGGGCATCGCAACCATCACTGATATGGTCTGTGAAGGTTTCGCCTTCGGAAGAAGAAATGCGGTCGAGGGCAGGCGAGAAGGACAAAAATAATGCTTTCTTTGGGATGTATTTCTCACTACTGACAACACGGGGTTCTATGAGTTCGAAAATAAAATAAAAATTTGTCGACGATTACGTTACTTCCCAATTCGAAGTTTGAGCGCAGCTCATCGGCTGTTTCCCTATTCGATAGATAGAGGCAAAAATGTCTAGCAAGACATGTACGATTACAGACAACGGTTCTCATTTTCACACATAATCCCTCAAAAAAACACCCCCCTAACAGTTCTTGACTGTCATGAAGGAAGCTGTATGGCCGCGGTGGTTCGTTGTTTAATGTTTCGGCGTGCACGCCGGAGGAAGCGCCGCAGATGGAAAGAGCTAGCGGTTTCTCGACCAAGGCGCGGCCGATTGCGCAATCCCGGCCACCGTGCTGAGCCTCCTCGCCCTCGTCGACATGGGTGAAAGGGCAGGCTGACGGAGGAAAAGGGTTGGGCCGAAGTTACACTCAGCGGCGAACGGTAGTGGCAGGAGCACGCGCTGCCCCTGCTGCGGAGCTGGTTACGAGGAACAATGGGGACGACAACAGTGACGCCGACGCGAAACGCAGAAACGGGAACCAAATAGCTTAGCTCTAAAAAGCAGCGGCAGGAGACAAAAGTGCAGTGCTAAGTACATTGGGACCTACAGGCACTCATAAAAGCTTATAGAGCGGCAAAATTAAAGCAAAAATTATATTGTCGCAAATCTAAGCCCAGCCCGGATCTGAATGATGTTTTGTACTCTTAGTATGACCTTTACTTCTTCCAACTACCGCACGATCGCGCTTATTTAGCATGCTAGCAAGGTGATGTTGAAAATCCTCCAAGGTAGGCTGCAGCAGTATGTGGATCGGGAGCTTCCGGGCGTGCAAGCTGAGTTTCGCAAGGGCAGAGGAACTAGATACCAGATTGCCCACCCTCGCTGGATCATAGAAAAAGCAAGAGAGTTCCAGAAACCCATCTACTCCTGCTTTGTTGATTATGCAAAAGCGTTTGACTGCGTAGATCACAGCAGATTGTGGCAAGCTCTCCAAGAGATGGGAGTTCCAATTCACCTGATCTGTCTCCTCAGGAACCTGTATGAAAAGAAAGAGGCCACAGTCAGAACTGGGCATGGTCTTACTGATTGGTTTCCGATTGAGAAAGGAGTTAGACAAGGCTGCATACTGTCGCCCTCCCTATTTAACCTATATTCTGAGTGCATCATGAGGAAGGCCGGTCTGGACGAGTCTTCAGCTGGAGTGAAGATTGCTTGAAAATGAATCAACAACCTTAGATACGCGGATGATACCACTTTAATGACAGAAAGTGAAGTGGAACTTAAAAGACTTCTGATGCGCGCACAAGAAGAGAGTGAGACGTTTGGGCTTAAAATGAACATTAAAAAGGAAAAGATCATGGCGTCTTGCCTTATCAAGTCTTTCATCATCAAGGGACAAGGAGTGGAAACTGTGACAGATTTTTTCTTCTTGGACTCCAAAATTACCCCGGAAGGAGATTGCAGCTATGAAATTAAGAGACGCTTGCTTCTGGGAAAGAGAGCCATGGCTAGCCTTGACCGCATAGTAAAGAGCAGAGACATTAGTCTGCCAACCAAGATGCGTATAACTCGTGCTATGGTCTTTCCAGTTGTGATGTATGGATGTGAGAGTTGGACTGTGAAGAAGGCTGACCGGCGAAGAATTGATGCGTTTGAATTGTGGTGCAGGCGGAGACTTGAGAATTCCTTGGATTGCCAGAATATCAAATCAGTCGATATTGTCGACCATAAACCCTGACTGCTCATTGGGGGGTCAAATTCTAAAGTTAAAGCTCAGCTATTTTGGTCATCTGATGAGAAGAGGGGAGTCGCTGGAGAATGATTTCATGATAGGAAAGGTTGAGGGTCACCGGAAAAGGGGTAGGCAGCAAACGCGATGGTTAGATGGCATCATCGAGGCGCTGCAGATGAAGTTATGTGATGTTAAGAAGATAGTGAGAAACCGGAAAGCGTGGCGGGATATGGTCCATAGGGTCACGAAGAGTCGGACACGACTGAACGACTGAATTGAACTGATGACCCTTACTATGCATCCCTGAATGTCTGGCAGACCCATCTGGCAGAAAAAAATAGAGCGTTTGATTCTTTTACACATTCGGAGAGCGTTGTACGATTCCCTGGTGCTGTTGCCTTTTTATTTTTCCTTCCTGGTAATCAAATCCTTCGCCCTATGTAAGGTGCACTAGAAGTTTTTAGAAACTAGATTTTTAAAACGGTCGGAGTGCAACCCGTTATGCTTTCTACCTTTGAATTCTATTTTGAAAGGCCAAAGCGCACAACAATTAGGAACCACAGCATTTTTCTGTAGTAAGTTACTCGAGTATGAAATGATGAAATCTGCACAAATGGTACGATGCGGACACAAACACTTTACATATATTACTGCAAACGCTTGCATATGAAGTGGTAAAAAAGTCTCACGTCGCATTGCGAGAGACGGTGTTGCAGTTCAGTGCATTTTTTTTTTGTGGCGCTCTTCGTGTGGTTCGTTCGCCATTGTGCTTCTGCGCATATTTCCCCGTGCTTAGAGTACACGCTTCTCGCAAGCTCCGCTTGTTAGGCCTACAGTGCCACGTAGCTCTTCAGACCTATAGAAATCGGCGCGGTATTTGCTCACAAAGTGCAAAGTTCACCGACTTTTTTGCTGAAAAATAAATTTGTTGTCCCTAATGAGTAACAATTTTTGTTTCTTCTGCGCTAGCAGCGAATGCCATTTTTGCTGGACACATTTAATTTTGGGAGCATTATGGCTTGGCAAGTATGATGCCGCGGTGGCGTTGTGGGTGCCGCAGCACCTTATAACCATATGTACGAAATTTTAGGACCGAGAAATGCTTCACTGAATTTAACGAAGTTCCCGTTTCAACGAAATAATTCACGGCTCTCCTCAACTTTGTTAAGTCGAGTTTAAACTGCATAACAAATATGAGAAAAGAGTTGAAAGAATGCGATCTTAAATGTTCGTGATCCCAATGAATTGCAAGAGGAGCGTAGCGGCGGCATCACGAATAAACCCTGAAACGGGATTTTCACTGTAATGTGTGCAAATTTGTATTGAATATTTCTTATTGCTACATTATATTACTTATATTTGCGAAGTGATACAGCAATATTTAGTCTGTGTTTCATGATTTTAAGCAATCAGATGTGATATCATTGTAAAGGTGCAAGGCAAGCTCGGCTAGAAGCTTAACCGCTAGCGTATGTAGAACAGATTGAACAGCATGAGGAAACATGAAAACTAAGGAAACAATAGGAATATGATGCAGTGGTTGGCTTCCTGGCTGATAACATTGATACGTATATGCAGTGTAGCAGTGGCAGGGATAAGAGGGATGGAAACACAGTGCTTGTGTGTGCGCCCCTTTTTCTTGTTCCTGTCACTACTGCGCTGTATACTTCTGAGCCGGAACCAGTGTGCAGCATGAATTTTCTAAAGTAGCTGTTCTTGAAACAGTTTGAGCTAAAATACAAAGGTGTGTGTGACACTGAAGTTGGTCGCAGATTATGCTACAAGTATGAGTTAATTACGTGAGCATTTTGAAAGATTTCTCATGAAATGCAATTTATTTACTAATGTCACATGGCTATTAAAGGATGCCAAACTGCGCAGCAATACCTGGTAAACTGGTCTTAGCAACTAATCTGTACACCATCTTGTTTATGTTAACAGAAAAAGTTGACTGCAGGAGCAGCTTATTAGGTTTGGTGTTAGTGCCAACTTTGTGGCTGAAAAACATTACCGTACAAACAACATATCAAAATTTGTAGACAGTGATTGAATAAAACCTTTAACTTAGGAAGAAAACTGCGACTAGCTTTCTTCTCAGTGGCATACGAAGGTTTCGTAATTGGTCCGAACTTTGAACCTAACGTAGATTTATCATCTCCAAAACAGATTGCAGCTTTAAAATCATGAGACATATCTCAATTGGCTTACTCTCAGAGTGCGGTTTAAAGCATTCCCAAATTAGCCCAAACGAATCGAATGGTAAAATGTCTGAACGAAGATGAAGCGCGTGGTCAAACAATAGGATAACGCTTGTTCAATGCTATTTTCCGCTAGTGAGCGAACAGTATTTTCCCACACATAACTATGAGTTCTTCCTCGTTCAGAGAAAGAAAAACCAGGTGAAGCTCCATCAGCTGCATTTGGTCCCTTAAACGAGAAAAAAAAAATTCTTTACTAAACTTACAATGACAAATATACCCACGTGCATTGACCGCATTATTTTTGACAACTAGGTGCCGCTTTATATATTATATAAATTAGAATATTGCTACATCCTGTCTCTTGTACATGAAGCAGATGTCGAGTTCATTTTATGCATTCCTATTCTATACTGAAACTTTTGCTTGCTTCTACTGCATTTAGGCAACAAGAATCAATTATATATTAGCGGCAGAGGACTGGTATTTATTTATTGCGTGCTTTAGTAATGCTCTGCGTCAGCCACTTGAAAGGGTGCTAAATACAAAGTAATATGAGTGACAGTTTTCTTTTTATGCCCGATCTGTGTGCTTTGCGTGTGAAACCTTCAGCAGCCTTACTGAATATAATACGTTTGCGATGAGCTCAAATGCAGCGCTTCTAGGGCAAAGGTAGCTGTCAGAAAGACGTCTTCAAGCCGTCGCTTTTGCTTTGTTGCTATAAGCTTGGCGTCTATTATATCAACTGTAGTCTGAATGCAAAGTTTTGACTCAAAAACTAGCTGGAATAGAACAGCAGTCATGCACAGCAATGAACCAATTTTTGAAACCTCAGTTGTGTAATAGAAACTTTATTCGTCATTCAGCAGGAACGCACATATTCCTGCTATCGTCTGTTGGCCATGTTTGGACAAGTCACCATTTAGCAAATACAATTTGGTAATGTGCTGCCTTTATATTAAACTGTATTACTGGCAAATCGCATTTCACTGGTATCCACCATTCTAAACAGGCTAATTTTATGCCGATATCCTGGAGGATACGACTGCTTTGATTGCAAGTTTAAGCACTGGTCGCCCCATTAAAATTCCCTGCATCAGCTTCCTGCAATATTTATTTGCAGTGCACCTAGTGTTTTTAATCTTTTTGCTTTCTCTCGGAAATCCCCCTTGAAGAGGTCAGTCACCCTGCTTCATTTGTGACTGAGATGCGCGGTTTAATGTGTTCTACCAATCTTTTAGTATCAAAAATCTTATGATAGCTTTTTGTATTTTGGCAGCTCCTACTCAAAGCTTTTATTCATTTTTAACCTCCTGTAACAAAAAATATCTTCAGGCAGCATTTTTCTCCATGTCTACAGTGTCTGGTCACCCGCAGCAGAGAAGCATTTATTTCCGTTTGGCTTATAGCAACTGACTACATTATATCCTGAGCTGGAGTTTCGTTCTTTCAGTGCTGAATATGTATTTCTACTAAATTTAAAAAAAAATTGTATATAGCTCTTAATTTTCAAAACATGGAACAAAAGACTGCAGAAGAATAAGAAATTCACTGCATAAAGAACTAACCTATATAGGCGATAACATTATGCAGGTAGCACAGTTAAGGTGTTATCTATTGGTGTTATATATACATACTCTTCCCATCCAACCTCCTGTATTACTTCTTCCACTATGTTGTGAATAAAAGCAAGCAGGTGGCAGACATGAAAGAGAATGGCAATAAGCAGAAGGAAAAAGAAGACTGAACAAGTTCCCACTATAATGTTTCACACTATCTTTTCCAAAATATTTTCCGCAGCTTTCGAATTCTTGTTGCCTGTTGATAAAGCAACATTTCGGTGAAAATAAGCCTTCATAATTCTATTCTGCAAAATTTCAACATTTAACTGTGCTATGCCTTTCTCAACACAGCCTTTTCTCTGTAGTTATTTTTATATTTAGCATAACGCAGACACACGCGATAGTGTTTCAAGCACATAGACGATGTTTTTGTTTTCACTTTCTAATTTGTGCTTTTATTGTTCAGTTATAATTTTTCAGTTATTGTTCAGTTATAATGATAAACTGATACTTAGCATCCGAAAATATTGGCTTTCCATTCTGGGCAATTTCATACCATGAGTAACGTTTCTTATTTCAATAATTTCAATAAGTTAATTGTTCGATCACATACTAAATTTTATTAATTACCATTATCAAGTATTGGCTTTTTATTATGAACATTTTGACTCATTTCATCCCTATTTCTTCAAGGTTTCCTTTCTTGAACTACAGCAATTAATTGGTCAACACTCTAAAGTTTTGTTGTGTAGCATCATTAAGTATTGGCTTTTAATTCCGAGCATTTCGATGCCTTCGAATCTCACTATTTGCAGTTTTTCAAATGAATCTTTTACTAATCAATAAGACAGTCTGAATACTCTTAACATAATAAAGCATGGTCATTTCGTTTTTGGAGTTTCACATATTTGAACACCTCTTTTTAATTTGTAAAAAATTTCGTTTCTTTAAATAATGGATTTATGCAATGATTTCATTAATTGGTCAACAATCAACAATTCATCACTACAACCACAAATTACTACGATTGGATTTTTTATGAAGCTCCCAATTATTCCCGAAAAGTGTTGCCAACAACTGCAAAAACGACTCCGACAGCTTTTCGGCTGAACAAGTTTATAAGCCGCCGCTTAAAAAGGTCTTCATTGAGGTGGAGGGAAATATTTCTCTCGTCTGTTAAAGTTCCATGCGCCACAGGCGAGTGTACACATAAAATATAACATCCTAAGGACAATGTTGTAATAGTCACTAGTTCCACGGTGCGTTTGAAAACACTGCATATTCAGTGCAGCGGCCTCTTCGCTGGCAACCTGTATCTTTTGCCACATTTGAAGATGCCATACTTTGATGAATGGTTTTAGAATGACGGACTGTAACGATATATATAGCACAGCTGCGAAAAGGTGTAGAACCACCACCATATACACACGAATATTGTCACTTTTCGGCTAATATCAGGCGCATCCAGGGAGATATATCATATCCGTAGATGGCGAGCTGTACCTGAGTGTTACATTTTCAGTTCAGTTCAAAAGTATATAGGGATTCCAACAAGATACAACTTTCATCGTGCAGATCCAATATTAAATATTCAGAATAAAATGAGACCAATAGTAAAGTCAATATTTCTGTACAAAATTGTTGACACTTGTACAAACGCCACAAAATTGTTGACACTTACACGTAACGCGGCCAAGATTATGCTTTAACATTTTCTTGTATATTCTTGTAAATAGCGACCACCCGGTTCTATAGCCCTCCGCCGCCACTAGAGCAACGCTACTTCCTTGGCCTCTCCTACCGTGCAGTTTCGCATAGACGCGCTGGTCACTTCGTGTAGAGACGAATCCACCACCGTGGTCACTGCAACATTGTTTCCTCCTTTTGAAGACGCGTCTACGTACACGGTCGTGCAATAAGGAGCGTATGTTTTTCTTAATAAATTCGGCCATTGCTTCTCTTCTGCCTCGGTGGAGGTTGGGGTACATGTTTGTCGGGATTGGCGCTACTTTGAGAGACTTGCGAAGCTTGACGAGGATCGTTTCCGTCCTAGCCTTTTCTCGCATCTGCTCCCGGTGTCCGAATCTCTTAAGAACGCTCTTTCAGTTGTTGTCTGCAGCAGCCGGAGGTTTTGCGACTCAAGCGGCGCATCGCGTAGCTCCTCGATTGTGTTTCGCAATAAAAGGGCTATGAGGTTTTCAGTCGACGTGTTGCGCGGTAGTCGGTAAGCTGTCGTAGACGCTTTGCGTAGGAGGGCATCCGCTTGTTCTATTTCGCTCTTGTTGACGGCCTGGTAGTGTAGGCTGTACTTAATTCGGCTCGCTACCGAGTTTCTGACTAGTTTTAGTGTGCCGTTATTGAGCATGCCATGCTTCTGGTTGGTAATGCGTGGGAACATGCGTGCTACTTGTAGCGTTGTTGCTTTGAGCAGTGTAAAAGTGAGTACTGCGTTGGTTGGGTTTAACCCATCTATCCAATATTCTTTCTGTTGTCTTTTTCAGATTGTGTATTCTTTCCAGGTAGATGTCGAGTTTCTGGTCCTCACTGGTTGGGATGGTCCGGTTTTGTTTGCCCCTCCACACTAAAAGCAGTTCCTGTTTCTAGGTCGAGCATGTGAGCTCTCTTTCTCCGAGATATTTTTGTACACAGGAGGCCTCTACATCTAGTTTGTCTTCCTTCTCCCCGAAGGAACCGGTGCTCGTCCTGACTGTTATGTCTACTGCATACATGGCGTGCTGATGACTTCGACGTATTATAAAGCTAAAACTTTTTTATGGCATATTGTGGATTATACAGCTCGTTTGACTAAGACGCCGTCGGTGTCCTAGTAGTCGGAGTGGTTGTTACCGTGTGTCGGGAATAATCGAAGACTGCCTAAAAAAACAAACATGGTAATTTCTGGTTCTAGTGGCTCACGATAAAATAGTGTGTGACAGACAATGAGTTATAAAAATCGTTGTATTTGGTTGGTAATTATTAAAAAAAAAAAGAAGGGAAGAAATCAGTCTTATGGAAATAATGGTTCAAAGGAAACAAAATGCTCAAAATGAAAAGCCAATGCTTCATGATATGAATGAATGAAGTCTTTATTTGAAGGAAGGGATGGCTCCCGGCCGCTGTTTGGGTAATTAGGAAGTTAGGAGGGATAGGAGTGTAGCTTCATCTTCCCGGCTTTTCAAGCTATTGCTTGTTGCTTGCCATGCTACCAATATTCGCGCTTAAGTTGGCCTTTCTCGCACTATTCGAAGTAGGCCGCTTTCACTGCCGTATGCAGCAATGGACTGTTGCATTGCGGTCCTTTGTAAAATACGATCTGATAGAGTGGGCATGTGGTCTTGTTGAATATGCGTAATTTTGTTTCTTCCACGTGAAAATGATGGACATTGTCATATCAGGTGTTTTATGTATGCTGTGCACTGTTCCTGACAGTGGATGCATATGTTGTATTTGACTGTTTCTTGTCTTCCGAGAAACCACTTGTTAAGTATGTGTGGTGTGTAAGCTGCGTTTGTTATTACTTTGTTGACAAATATCTCTTGTGGTCGAGTGAGCCCTTTCGTGTTGTCGAACACATGCGTTGGTGTTGCTTCATATAACTTAAGCTTGCTGTCGTGTTTTATTCTGGTGCGTAGATAGTGCACCATCCATCTTTCAGGGGAGCCTTTAGTGAGCATTGTTTGGTAAGGAGTAAGTCTGTCCTGTTAGGCATTGAGTTAAGGTGTAGGGCATTGTACCTTTCAGCAAGCCCGCCCGCTTGCGCTGCGGCCGCTTGCCTGGCTGCGTTTCCCCCGTCCGGGCCAGTATGTCACGGAGTCCATATAATTTGAATTTCTTTTTGAACTTCCCGCATTCGCTTGAGCTTCTTTCTGATATCCTTGGCCACTACGCCGTCTGTTGTTGGTGCAGTAAGCTCTGCTATCGCTGCATTATGAGTTGGTTAAAATTCAATATGCATTCCAATTATCTTTTCTAGCCGCAGCTGTCGTATTTGGTGTTTATGGCTCCCCATATGGCAAGCAACTCCGCGTGTGAAATTCTTCCTCCAGGTAGGTGGCACGTGCGCTGACCGTTGTGTTGGGGCATTGGCACACACACCAATTCCACACTAACCCTTTCCTTTCTAATTGCAGCGTCAGTGTAGATGTCTATTGTATTGAGTGGTCTTGTGAGGGCAGTTCTCTGTCCTAAGAGGTGCCTAGACACACCATTCCGCCTACTAATAGGTCGTTGTGGCCTTAGTGCGATTACCGGCGCCTTCCACGGGGGTGAAGTGTCTGTCCCCAGGGGTCTTGGAACAGTGTTGATTCGGTTGTCCCATGCTATGGTCTGCTGCCCTTGAGTCGTGTTTTCTAGTCTGGATCACTATGCATTCTTATCTTTGCTTCTCTTACAATGTCTTATATGGGTGGTATGCTGACCAGCTTGATTAGCCCTTTATTCCTTGTGTGCTTAGGAAGCCCGGTAATGGTGCGAAGAGTGGCCCTGTGTAGCGTTTCGATGTATTTAAGGTCGCGATCAGAAAACTCATACACTAGTGCCCCGTACAGAATCCTGCCGACAGCAACCGCTCTAGACAGTGTTTGGCACGATTGTTGCCGGGCTACACCGTACTTGTTTGAAATCCGGCCAATCATATGCAATGTGGAGTCCATTTACGTTCTAATGCACGAATTCATTTACGAGGAATGTTGCAACTAGAAATCCGTGCCCCCAAGATTTTTGTCTGCCCGTTTGCAGACGTGATATTGTGCTGTCCAAGATGCAGTGTAATCTGCTTGTTGGAATTTGTGGAATTCTTTCCATCTATGCTTATGAGTTGTGTCTTTAGAGGCGACAGCTGTAGCCCCAATGCTTCTAAGCTGTGAGTAAGGCTAAAGATTGCTGCTTGCAGCTCGGTCTGCATGATCTCTTCATTTGGGTAATCCTCTCCTGGTGTCTATATGGGTACATCATTTCCGTAAATGGTGAAGAGAGCCGAAGTGCCTTTTTCGAGCGTTTCTGCTACGCAGGTCATGGCCAGGTTAAAGAGCAAAGGGCCGAGGATAGAGCCCTGGGGCACGCCCCTATCAAAGTATAGGCTCTGGGGCTCCATCCCGAAGCTTTGTCATGAAGCCTGATAGGTCTGCTTTGAAGCAAGCTGCATATCCAATTGTTTGCTTTTTGGCTGGGATATCTCTTTGCTAATTCTTGTAGGATTACCTGTTGATTTATATTGTCGAATGCTTTGCGCATATAAGATAAAATTGTAGTGTTCTCGACTGCGTTTCGATGGAGGCGAGACGGAGAGGCGTTCGTGTGCTGTGCGCACGTTAATGATCTCCAGGCAGTCGAAATTACTCTGTAGCCCTCCACTATGGCTGCTCTTTCTCTCTTTCCACTTTAACTCCCACCTTCCTCCCTTCCCTTACGACACGGTTCAGGTGTCCGCAGAAACAAGTGTGACAGATACTGCGCCTTTCCCTTCCTGTGAACCAATAAATGAAAAATTTATAAACTACTATTGAAATATTTAAACATCGAAAAGAAGCTTCAAAGATGTCAAATTTCCCAGATGAAAAGCTAATGCTTTCTGGTGATAATTAAGGATATGTAGCAAGTGTAATATCAAAACATGAATTGAAATGATTGAAGAAGTGAGGAATTAGAAAAAGGGGGTTCAAATTGGGTTCACAACGAAAAGACTGTGCTTGGTGCCTTGAAACGCTAAGTGATAGTTTTAGGACTGCGTACGTAAGCATACGTAGATTCCTGGCGCACGTAGGCGGCCTGCGTACTGCGTATACGTTGCTGGCGTACGCAGAAATTCCTGCCTCTGCGTGCGTTCGCTGAACGGTCTTTTCGTGTTGCTCTCGTGTATGAGAAAGCCCGGCAAACTCGTTTGGCTATATGGCCGCACATGCCGAGCATCAAACACGCAGCATGTTCGTTTCTTTTCTTTTTATTGCAGATGATTTTGCGTTTCGCGTGAAGTAAACGTTTGCTTTTCATCCATTTGTAGCTCCGCAGTAGAGGGCGCGATTCGGGCCTTATGCGACGCACAATTTGTTTTCTATGAATGCACTGCAAGAACACTCCTACGTCTAGCTAGTGTACTTCGTCGCCACGATCGCTAAAACCTGAAGCCGTAAGTGCCGTTTCCCATCGGCTTTGTACCTATAGACAAACGCCGTGCTTACAAACAAATTGCGTCTCGCGATCCGCCGCACACTGGGGTGAAATGCAGGCTTACCACTCTTGAGAATACGTTGAAGCGAGACTTCAAACCCGTTTTATGACTTCACGAAGCACCTATGATGCTTTTTTTTTACAGAGCAACTACAAACATCCTGGAAACGATGCAAAATATGAAACGCCATTTCAAATGCTGAGTATCTATACAACTCAGCGAGACATACAGGGGTGCGAGTTGGTAGGGCGGCCCTTAGAAAAGATGTAAACACAACGTACAGCAGTATATATCTTTTTTGTTTAGTAACGCACCAGTGGAGGCTGCCGAGCAATAAAAGTTGGCGAGTGCTTTGAATAAATGTGTGAAATAATATGCTACATCATTTCGCAAGTAATATAGTTATAAACATCAGTAAAATATATGTGTTGTGAAGCCTATACCGCCTACACGCTCGCAGTGCGCTGGGTGCTTCTCCCAATCGCGGAAGCTTTTCGTATACAGCCTGATATGCTGCCGTATGTACCAAATAACAACATAGAAAAAACAAAAGAAACTTTTATAGGCGTCGTCCATGAGGCTTGCTATCGCGGCATATCCTAAGTCCTAAGTGTCCCCATAGTTTTATATGCGTAGCAACAAGCTTTATTAACGGTCTATTTCCTTCTCATGAATGGACAGTGTGTGGAAGCTATGAATACGGGGACCCTGATCAGTACCTGGAAATTCGACTTCACTGCACGTTAATTAGTTTTTCTCTGTTATCTGTAGGCTTGAGGTTAATAATAATAATGAGTAATAGTAATAATTCACTCACACGAAAGGAATGACAACTTCTGTCACACTTTTTTCTCAAGACACCTGACCGTGCATATAAGAAGGCAAGAAGCTTGCTAGTGAAAATCGAGAGAGGGAAAGAGATGCTACAGTAGAGGGCTGCGCAGCAAGTTACACCACTTGGTAATGTTTTCATGTTTAGGCACCGCACAGTGCTCGGACGCCTCTCCATTATATCTCCATTAAATTAATGAAAACGTAGCTGCAGGTGGTCGGGATTAAAAGGACTGGCTTCCAGAACACTTGTTTCGTTTACTCCAACATTTAAATTCGCTATGTAAGCAGAGGATGCATGCCTACATGGTTTGCTGATAAAGTGTTGTATGATACGAAAAATTACTTTTCAGTGCTTTAATGCATTTAAAATATTTTTTACAGCAATTTCTGTCACTGTCTTTGTCTCGTCCGCGTGGCCTAATGGATAAGGCGTCTGATTCCGGATCAGAAGATTGCAGGTTCGAGTCCTGCCGTGGACGGATTCGTTTTTTTTTCCAATTTGCTCCCCTTTCTATAACGAATAAGGCGCCTGATTCCGCATCAGAAGATTGCAGGTTAAAGACCTGCGCTGGACGAAATTATTTTTCAGTTTGTAGCCACCTCCAATAGCATGCGCGCAATGCCTATAAGCAGTAGTTCGAGAGATCTTATAGTTTTCAACCATTGCCATTACCCGTTTTCGACGACAGCCTGTTGGACATACTGCCGCAGAATTAGCATCGTTTCATAGACAATACTATGAAGAGCGATTTCATGGGGATTATTCGGAGGACTGGATACGGCAACCGGTGTAGCAAGACGATCGTAAAGCCAAGCACAGTCTCCTCCGAACAAGAGAGCCCGAGCTTTCAGTGCGCGCGCCAGCTGATCGGTCAGGAACCCAGCAGTCTTCATCGTCGTTTGTGTCGGCTCTGTATCATCATCTTACTTACACCAAATTGAACACTAATTCAGGAGTGGTGTGCTTTTTGTTGCAGACGAAAGGCGATTAAATTCTGTAAAGTTTTTCGATTTATAGCCCACATATTGCCGATTCTCTGCTATATGATCACAGTATAGCGCCACCTGTCCGTGGTGCGAAAGGAATCAAGCATTTCACAAACACAAAACACCAAGTGCGGAGCAATGGGAGAGCCGGCTCACCAGCTGTGAGCTAGAGGCCCAAAGGGCACTCATAGCACACGCAAGCGAGGGGTCCCGACTCAGTGGAACCCTGGACTAGGGGCCCACCCACGGCCAAGGAGGACACAGACTTCAAGACGAAGACTCCGTCCTCTACCGCTACTACTTCTTAAAGAACCAATAAAGTTTTCATTCATTAATTCATTCATTCATTCATTCCTCAAGAAAAACTAGACCATGAACAAAGAGTAGTCCGTCTCGTAATCTACAGCTCAAGCATGGAGAAAATGCGGAGTACATTTGACCCAACACTTTTAACAGGCATTTTAGCGGTGCTAGCCCTTTTTAAATATGTCTGACCCAGATTTGTTAGGTTGCATGATGCATTGTCCATAAAGCACGTTCTTTGGGTAAGCACACAATAAAGCATAAAAAAGGGACGCTAAGGACTTGAAGAAGTACAGACCAATCAGCCTACTGTCACGTGTAAGACATTTACTAAGGTAATCGCTTATAGTATCAGGACAACCTTAAACTGCGGCCAAGCAAGAGATCAGTAGGCTTTTTGTGAGGGATATTCTACACACGATGATATCCTTACCATCAACCAGGTAATAAAAAAAATGCTCGTAGTATAAGCAGCGTTGTTTTTGTGTGCGTGTGTGTGCCTCTTGCGCTTTGTGGTGTTACCTGCTCTGCGGCCTTCTTCCAAGAGATGTATAACCAGCCCTTATACAAAGCAATAATTGATTACGAAAGAAACTTTTACCTCAGTAGAAACCTGAGCAGTCATACAGGCATTGCGAAATAAGGGTGTAGAGACTTACGTAATGGTGCTGAATATATATATATATATAGTTACGGACTTGTTCTCTAGCAGAACAGGGAGGAGGGAAGAAGGAAGAGGAAGACGTGTGCGCGCCCGTTGGACCTTTGTCTTGTGGCATCTGTGTTGCTCCCCGCTGGCCGTGTGTACCTAGCGTACTGAACCGGCTAGCACGTCTCGGTCGCGACGCTATGGGCGTAACATTGTGGTGGAGAAGCCGGGTATCGATCCCTGGCGCTACACACATCGCCGATACAATTAGAGACTCGCCTTAGTCGCCGCCTTGCGGGCCTCGAACTGCAAACCAGCGCCATGCAATCGGCCAATGACCCGCAAGCAGCTCGTGGTGACGCGGTGATCCAGGCTGAAGACCAGCCTGCGGGCGCAGCGAACATTTCCTCGCATCCCTCTCGGGAGCCTCGGACTTTTGCGGGAGCGGCAGGCGAGGACGGCGACAAGTGGGTGACCCGCTACCAACGGGTGAGCCGCTACAATCGATGGGACGCCGCCGCTCAGCTTGCAAACGTGGTTTTCTTCTTAACACATACCGCACTTGTTTGGTTCGAAAACCACGAAGACTCTTTTACTACCAGGGACCGTTTCGTTACCAAATTGCGCCAGTGTTTTGGCGACTGCCTTGCACGAAGCAAGCTGGCTGAACACACGCTTGCGCACAGAGCAGAGCTACGTGGGGAAATATGCACAACTTACATAGAGGAGGTGCTGAAACTAAGCAAAACAGCAAGCGCCTATATGGCCGAGGAAGATAAAGTAGGACGTCTTCTGGAGGGCATCGCCGATCATATTTATAATTTTCTAATTGCTAAATGTGATCTGAAAGCAGCCTGTGATGTAATTCGGCACGTTCGCACATACTAGACATTGAAGACTTGGCGCATAACGCCAAAAGTTTGGCGGCTCTCCAACGTGCCATCTGTGGCGAGCATTGAAGACAGCTTGATGGACTTGTCGAGGATCCGCAAAATATTCCTGGAGGAATTCCAGCGGTTGGAGCCCCCTGCACGATGTCCACCATCCTTGCTCTCGGACGTTATCGGCAATCGAGGGCCTCCCTCCTTGCTCCCCTCGATGCCCGTTCTGAATTATATCAATACGGCACACGCCGACGCTTGCTCCAACAGCCCGACGCAAAGGTTCGATAGCCCTCGTCATCCACCTCGCTACGACTTACGCCCGGCTGACGTCTTGTCGCACTACGATCAGCACTATAAGTACCACCCTCAATCACCACCTGCTCGCTCTTTCCGGCATCCAGCCTGAAGGCCTGAAAATGAATTTCGCTACCCAATGCGCTCTGCCTCCTCGGAACCCTCCAGGGAACAAGGATTTCGTCGCGCAACCCCCGTTTGCCACAGCTGCGACATTGAGGGGCACATAGCTCGATACTGCCGCAGCCGCCCGCTCACCCGTTACGATCGGTCCGTTCAAAATGCTCCGCCACGTAACAATTTCTACGACTCTCCTTGACAATAGCCCCCATCTTCGTATGAATATCCCCAGACCGACGGACCGCGCAGCCGCTCTCCTGCTTCCTACTGAAGTTTCTCACCGCCACCTGCCTCTTCTATGCGCCGCTCTCCATCACCACGGCCACGGTGGCGGTCGCCATCGCCTTTGCCGGGAAACTAGTCAGTGCGGCCGCTTAAGACTGTGCGCTGCCTGTAGAAATTCCTCCATCTGTCGTTATGTTAAAGAACACGGTGTATGTGCTTGTGGATGGTGTGGCGACAATAGCTTTAGTGGATACCGGGGCAACCATTTAAATAATGAGTTTATTGTTTAAAAAGCGGTTATGACGCAAAGGTATGCTTGTTTGGAACAGAGATGTGAATTTTCATGGCGCTGGTGGGGAGCTGCTGTATCCCCTGGGAATGTGTAGTGCTTCGGTGTCCATGAGTGGAACGGTATTTGCAGCAGAGTTTGCAGTACTTCCGCAATGCACGCATGACATAATTCTAGGTATTAACTTTTTGAGAATGTGTGGCGCTACAGTCGACTGCCGCTCTGGGGAAGTCTGCGTAACGGTTCCCTTTCTTCTGGACTTTTAGAGAAGCCACACGTGCGAGAGGATGTGTTCTGCGTAACAGAGCCCAGTAAAAAAAACTACAGAACCGTGTCAAAAGTACGACAAAATATTCTGTAGCTCTGTCGTAAACGTCAGATTTTTCTGTAGTTCTGTAGTACTTTTCTGTAGTTCGATAGTCTTTCTCTAGTAAACTTCTGTTGTCTCTAGCTCTGTAGCACTTTTCTGTTGTAACTACAGACATATGTGATGTTACCACAGAAAGTTCTGTTGTCACAACAGGTTTCCCGCCAAAAACCGCACAGAAATTTGGTCGTAACAACAAAAAAGTTTCTGTAGTTTTTCCAACTGGGAGGATACCAATGCGCCCGCCCTGCCTATGCTGTGCGTCCCAGTTTTGTGCTCCAGCCGTGCCTCCGACACCTTCGGCGCTACGGTGGCACCACTTCATTCTTACTGTGCAAAGGAATGCATTCTGGTTCATCATTGCCTAGTGTGGGTGGTCAGGCCTGTTCATGGCTGTGGGCCATCAATTGTTCTTTGCAACCGGTAGTTTTGCCTGTGAGTATGAAGGTTGCGACGTGCAGTCAAGACGACGCTCCGTCGCTGGCTTTGGTTACTGACGCACCTGGCGAAAGTGCTGCAGCTCCAGCCCCTGACTCACAACTGCATCGAATGATAAGCGTTCTCTAACCGGTGAACAGCGTGACGCTTTGAAGGCCTTACTGGTTAAGTATTCTTCCATCTTTGATTTTTCGGAGCCCAGCGGTTCACTGCGCATCACCGTGTCACGTACCCGGCATCGCATTGACACAGGCTACTCAAACCCAATTCCACAGACGCCGTACAGTGTGTCGCCAACAGAACTCCAAGTCATCAGTGACAAGGTACGGGATATGCTGAAAAAGGGTGTTATTTAAGAACCATGCAGTCCCTGGGTTGCCCCTGTAATTCTGGTGAAGCAGAACGATGGTACATGGCGCTTTTGCGTCGACTATCCCCGCCTGAATGCTGCAAAAAAGAAAGCCATGTATCCCCTTCCCCGGATCGAAGACGTCAAAGATTGTCTGTTCTCCGCATAATACTTTTCATCCTTCGATATGCGATCGGGATATTGGCAGATCCCTATGCACTCTGACGACAAGGAGAAAACGGCTTTTATCACAGCCGGTGTCCTGTTTGAAGTTATTGTAATGCTTTTCGGGCTCTGCAATGCTCCTGCAAATTTCGAGATTTATGGACGCGATCTTACGTGGACTAAAATGGCAAATATATATGTGCTACCTCGATGATGTCTGTTTTGGCCGGACATTTAAGGAGCACAACGAACGCCTCGCTCTCGTGCTTGACTGCTTCAAACACGCCGGTATATTACTTAATTCGAAGAAGTAATGCTTCGGCGAACGTCAGAGTTTGGTACAAGGACACCTCGTCGATTGTGAAGACGTCAGACATGACCCTCAAAAGACCGCGGCCGTTGCATCGTTTCCAATACCTCAGAACGTGAAGGAACTTTGAAGTTTCCGAAAACTGCGCTCATATTTTCGTCGCTTCATTCCCCGTTTTGCTGACATCGCTAACCCGCTCACGTGCTTTCTCTGCAAAGACGCTCCCTTCTAGTGGACATCAGAGTGTGGCTCTTCTTTTCACCAGCTCAAGTTTTTATAACATCACATCCGATTCTCCGACATTTCAACCCTTCTGCTCCAACGGAACTGCACACGGACGCCAGTGGTGTTGGCATTGGTGCAGTGCTGATTCAACGTTACGGCGACAATAAGCATGTTATTGCTTACTCCAGTCGTCCTTTAAGCAAACCTGAACGCATTTACACAATCACTGAGCAGAAATGCGTCGCTGAAGTTTTCGCCGTTCAGTGGTTTCGCTGTTATTTATACGGGCGGCCCTTCACAGTGGTCACTGATCATCATTCCTTGTGCTGGCTGCTAAACCTTTATGACCCATCTGGCCGTCTTTCGCGGTGGGCAATCCGTTTACAAGAGTTTGATTATACAGTTTCGTATAAGAGTGCACGCCGGCACGCTGGTGCGGACTGTCTCTCAAGTTTACCGCTTCCCTCGACGGAATGTGATGCCAACAATTTTGATTATTACGTCGCTGCGGTTTTACCTCCATTCCCCGATACCCGTACGTTCCACACTGAGCAGAGGAAGGACGAAAATCTCCAACCATTGTTTACCACTGCAGGGGACCCTATAGCTTCCAGTCCCTGTTGTATACGGGGTGGTTTTTTGTACAAAAAGAACTATTCTGCCACTGGTCTCCGCTACCTTCTGGTGGTGCCCGTCAGCCTGCGCGCCTCTGTTTTGCGCGTTATGCACGACGACCCCACTTCGGGACATCTGGGATCTTCACGGACACTCTATCGCATCCAAGAACGTTTCTACTGGCCATGGATAAGTGAAACCACTGAGAAGTATGTGGCTAGCTGTGCTCAGTGTGCGAGTCAGAAATGCCCCACCGGTACTCTTCCTGGTCTCCTTTATCCTGTGACGCCTCCAAGATCCCCTTTTGAGAAGGTCGGGGTAGACCTCTTGGGACCCTTTCCCAAGTCTCTTTCATGCAACCGCTGGATCGTCATCTGCACTGACTACCACACTCGCTACTGTGAGACGGCAGCTCTTCCATCGCTACTGCACACCAAGTCTCCCTCTTACAGCTGCACTCTGCTATACTGCGCCATGGGCCTCCCCAGGGATTAATCAGCGACCTAAGTCGTCAGTTCACCGCTGATGCTGTCGAAGGACTCCTTAGTTTGTGCCAAACGAATTTCCGACATTCTACCCCTTATCATCCGCAAAGAAATGGGTTGACCGAGTGAACCAACCGGACACACACCAACATGCTTTCGATGTACGTCGCCGCAGACCATAAGGACTAGGACTCTTTGCTACCATTTATAACATACGCATGCAATACCGCCCAACAGGAAACAACAAGTTACAGTCCATTCTTTCTCCTCTATGCTCGGTCCCTCGACACACCGTAGACACCATCCTTCCGTTCTCCACAGACGACAATCCTGGTATTGCTGAGATCTTCTGCCGGGCTGAAGAAGCCCGCCGGATAGCCTTCCTGCGAACTCTCGCCTCACAAAAGCACTCCAAATCCCGCTACGACGACCACCATCGCCATGTCACCTACCTCCCTGGCGAGACGGTCTCGCTTTGGCGTCCACTAAGGCAGCGTGGATTAAGTCAGAAACTGCTCCCGCACTATATCGGTCCCTACGTTATCCTCGAGAAAATTAGTGACCTCACCTATCGGATTGCGCGTCTTACCAAACGTTCTTCACGCACTTAGCTTGCTCACGTCGAGCGTCTGAAACCCTGTCATCTTCGTGCAGATGACTGAATCGCCCGGAGGGCTTCGCCTGCGACGGAGGAAGTGTTACGGACTTGTTGTCAAGCAGAACACTGAGGAGGGAAGAAGGAAGAGGAAGCTGTGTGCGCGCCCGTTCGGCCTTTGTCTTGTGGCATCTGTGTTGCTGCCCGCTGGCCGTGTGTACCTGGCGTACTGAACCGGCTAGAAAGTCTCGGTCGCGACGCTAAGGGCGTAACAATATATATATATATATATATATATATATATATATATATATATATATATATATATATATATATATATATATATATATATATATAGTAGCTGCACAGCCACCATAGTCCTGCGTAAAGAAACAAAATGCCTGTGAAGAAAGGTATTGGGAAAGGAGACACGATCTTCCCAGTTTTATTCACATCTTGCTTAGGGGAAGTAATCAAAGACTTTGAATGGAAGCAGATAGGGATAAGTGTAGCTGGAGAATACCTCAGTAATCTGCTATTTGCTGATGACATTGGCTTGCTATGTAACTCGAGGGCTGAACTGCAAATAATGATTGATGACCTAGACAGGAAAAGTAGAAAGGTAGGCTTAAAAATAATAAGCAGAAGACTAAGGTTATTTTAAACCTCCTCGGGAAGGAACAGCAGTTTACGTTAGGTAGTGAATCACTGGAATTATTAGGCGAATTTGTCAACTAGGTAGTAGCCGCAGATCTGGACCATGAAAGGAAAATACCAAGGAGAATAAGATTCGGATGGCGCGCATTTTGCAAGCACTCGCAGATTATCACTAGCTGTTTACCGGTATCGCTCAGGAGGAAAGTATACAACTGTTGCATCTTACCTGTACTCACATATGGGGCTGGAACATGGAGTTAACAAAGAGGGTTCACTTAAGTCGAGTACAAAGTAAAGGGCTATGAAACGGAAAATGGTAGGGGTAGTATTAAGGGATATGAAGTGTGAAATGTGGGGCCGAGAAATAACTTAAGGTAACTACATTCTAGTGGAAATCAAGAAGACATGGGCAGGACATGTAGTGCGAAGAGAAGATAACCGATCGTCGCTTATGGTAAACTGAAGTTCAAGGGAAGGAAAGCGTAGCAGTGGGTGGCAGAATGTTAGGTGGGCGAGTGATTTTTAGAAGGTAATTGGAAGAATAAGAGATAGGCTTTCTGCCCTGCAGTGAGGTATAGTCAGACTGATGCTGATGATGCGGAGGAGGAGGAGGAAGGTTTAAGCCCAAAAACCAGCGAAACGGATCTGTGATTATATTTCGCTTCGATTTTATGTTATCGGTGATTTGGGTTTAAGCTAAGGGTCTCCAAGTACACTACGGAACCTTGACATTCGCAGAAACACTCCCTTTAGCCACGCTACTTCTTGTCTTTTTATTGAGGCCCTTCGTTATCAGTTCATTTCTTAGCCACAGCTATGACACGCGCAAATGTAACCCTGTCATCCGAGACGCTTCTATCATGGCAGGAATTGCGGAACCTAGAATATGAAAGTTTTGCACTAAACATCCACAATGGAAGCCTGCTCTTGCCTTTTCTGAACGCAGAAGTTGTATCTTGCATGGAGGTGGAAAGGTTTAACGCCGAAAGGTTCAGAATTTGAGCTCCACGTCTATGCCGCAGCTAACCGTTATGGTCGACGCAGTACTCCTCAGAATGGAAACAATGAATAATGTTCTTTGCGGCGACAGTGTTATCATCAAATGCGCATGAGATACGTGATTTTGATAGCGTTTAAACAATTCGTGAATTTGTTTTGCAGTCACCCTTAGCTGCTTGGTTCCGCTCATTCCGATGAATTTTATATCCATATTTATATGATATTCTATGAATTTAAAATGCACTTTAACGATTAAAGAAAGTCTAACACTGAAAGGCAAGTAACTTTAACTGTACTTTATTGTTACGACATCAATACATTATTTCACTTGAATTTGTTTCCTTAACGAGAACTATGGGTAACGTACTACACAAGAATGAACCTACTGTCTATCGTAAATATCTCTTAACTAATTGTTTTGCATACAATGATGTGTGCCACAAATCTTCTTAAAAAGTACAGCGAGGCTCCCCAGCGATTTCTTCCGCCGCTTAGTACATGTTTTCGCTTAAACCATCCTCAAACACTACCTCTAACGTGGGGAGCGACTTGTATCGTACACAAGTTGTAAAAAGGAAAACACTCAACTGCCCCCACAAAGTACCTGAACTGAGGCCTCCATATCTCCGAGATTTTAATTTGCGTGGTGATCGACTGCCGCTGAGCTCTCAAGACTAGCGGACCTGACGAAGAGGAGGAGAAAAACGTACAGTAATTATTTGGCTGCAGCCCAATAGTCTAAGGAAATCTTGAAATTGTCCTTTATAATTTGCGATTCCCTTTTCCCTAGTTCATGCTACGCCATATATTTCCCTTCTCGCTTCATATTTCACCTTTCTTATATCCAATGATGGGTTTATTGTTAGAGAGATTTAGCTTACCGTGATCCGCGATCCGCCACCATGACCCTCTACCGCGCGTGGGCGGGGCGCATAAGCTGATTAGTCCCGACGCGGAAGGTCTATGTGCAGACATCAAGTATGTGGCGCCATCTATCGGCGCCAAGGGGATGTGGACATGCGTAGTGGAACTCGCGGTGGCGGACCACGGTCGCGAACACGGCTCACAGTAAGGTTAATCACTCTGTTATCTGTATATCACGGTTATAAAAAACAACTTTTCTTCTCCAATACTGTATACGTCGCTTACATAGCCTCTTCCCCTCCTTCTGAAAACTTACGTTCATGAATTCCAACTTGTTTTTGCTTTATCCACAGCAGCATTGAGGCAGGTTTGGAAATAAGAAAGAGATCCCGTGGTATTCCATCTGCTGTTAGGGTACCGTTGCACGGGCAAACAGGGCCACTTCCGTGGACGTTTGGTAAGGGCCTTGCGCTTTTGTCTGGTTCAACTTAAAAAAGCTTTTTCAATTGCTACTGCTTTATTTTTGTTCCCGCACTTGTGACACTGAGAAATTTTGCAATTGCAGTAAGTGTCTGCGCAGTGAGTTTGTAGAGCACCATCAGGAATAAAAAACGGGACCGGTCAAATGTGTGCTTAACGAAATGATATATTTTTCTTTCTCCGAGTCCCAACATCGGACCCGAGCGCTCCGTCGCGTGGCCCTAGGCACTTCTTCAGCCACTCTCATTTTCCAAGACTTCCCTCTAGAGTGGATCGATACGCGCGCCCTCCGCCAGTGTGAATCCACCCTTTGGAAGGGGAAGTGCCACATCGCCGGCCTTGGGAGTCTGCTAGCGGCCATTCGCCTGTCCTTTCAAGCGACGTCACGGCCGCCGGCACCCGTGCGTTCGCTTCACGGCCTTTTCTATCGGTCCTCAATCGAAAAGAGCATTTTTTTTGTGTGCCACAGTGCACCCATCACTTCAGAAATGAATGGAGAATGTATGTTCTACTTCCCAAGAGACCCCAAGAAAAAACTGGTTTGGACAGTACAGATCAAGCGCGACAAATGGTAGTCGACAAAAACCGTGCATTTGCAGAGTGAGTAAAACTGTTCTTACTATGCCATGGAATTCCTATGTGCATGCTGTTCAAACAGGCTATTCATTTTTATTAACAGAACGCGTGGAACGCCTCAACAGGAAAATGTATACATGTATTAAGTCTAATATAAAGCACCTCTGAAAATTAGCAGCTTTGTTCGTGGGGAATGTGTGACGAGCACCTTGAGAAAATTGGAGAACTGATACAATGAGCAATGTTGCCTGGAAGGATCCACACCTGCTAAGGACACAAAAAGATTCGCATTCATTTGACGAGTTGGATTACAAAAAAATAAAAAGAACGGGGTTTGTCGAAGGCTTTTTGAGAGAGATTTTTCAGTGACAAATTTTCGAGACCCTTTTTTGGCGCGCCAGCTATTTTGACTCATTGACTGAATTTGAACTTGAAACAATGCACATCAAATATCTTCACAATCGCGGACACCATTCTCCTTCATTATAGAATTCAGGAAAAGAGAAACAAATTTGGGAACCTAATGAATCTCTATAATCTGTAAATTTAAAAGCGCAAATTGTCGCTGAGTGTAACTTGGCTTTGAGCTGCTTTACAATGTTTATTGCTACTGCGGTATTTTTGCCAGTCTCCAAATGTTGCTGCTTATAAGGTCGTTACACATCAAGACGATACATTTGTATATCTTAGTTACTTTGCGATGTCTCAGCGGAGGTTTATTGGCGGAGATGTCGTCGCCGCGAATAACATTAATAATCAATCAATCAATCAATCAATCAATCAATCAATCAATCAATCAATCAATCTTTATCAATCAATCAAGCTCCTGGCGTAGGCCGCGAACATCTGCACGTAGAGAGGCAATGACATCCGCTTGTTGTACGAAAGCCCGCTCGTTCTCTCGATGAAGGCGCTCGTTCTCTTCCCGTAGCTGGGGAACCTCATCGCTCAGAAAAGAGATTCCCTCAAGCGCGTCGAGGAGGAGAGCCCGTTGCGAGGCAAACTCACCGCCATGTTCGCCGGTCGCGGTTGAAGGGGGAAAACCGGTCGGGTGGCTGGCCAGGAGCGGGGCGACGGGAGAAAGGAAGGTAGCCGCCGGCGCACCACCGTCGCTAAGCGTAACAGCGTCAGACGACGACGACGCACACAAATTACACACGAATGGCCGAGAGCCGGACTTCAGGAGTTGCAGCTCGTCATCCGCCCAAGTGACGCATTTCGTGTGAACACGTTTCGCACAGTCGGCACATCGTAAAAACTGCTGCTTGTCAAAAAACGGGCGGGAGCACAGCCCACATGCGTCCTTACTGGGCGCCATCTTGGGAAAAAAAAATAATGATAATTGTTACAAACCGCCAGCGGCCGGCGAACGCCTGCCAACGGGTCGGCGGCGGAACCCGTTAGAGCCCAACGAGACTGATGGCTGGGGCAGAAAGAACAAGGTTTATTGTGTGGCTTGGATTTTTATACCAAGCCAAAGAAAAAAGAAGAACGAAAGGAAAGCTGCAAGCAGAGGCTGCCGTGACGCTTGGTGATAACGACGAGCAGAGCGGAGGCGGGCACACGTGGCGCTGACGAAGCATTTAGCAGTTCGCAGCATCCCCCTTTTCTTGGAATCCATATCTTACTACGGGCCTCCTGACACGTGTTGACCGCCGCAGCACAGGACCCTCGATGTCGCTGGCTGTGGGAGACTCCGTTCTCTCCAGCTCCACGTCTGAGTGATCCGCAGGTACTCCAGGGCAAGCAGGGGGAGTTGAAGCAGCAATGGGTGCATCGGTGCTTCTTCTGCGGAGCTGGTCCATGTGACGGTGAACCACTCCGTTGTCTGTCTCCACTTTCACGACACGCGAGCCCGCGGTTTCCTTGACCTTGCCCGGCGTCCATTTCTCGCCGCTGCTATAGTTGCGGATGTATACCGGATCTCCTGGGGCAAAGCTCCAGCCGGCGTCTTCCCGTGACTGGGCCTGGTCGACTGTCTTGCACCTGGGCGGGAAGCACATATCTAGTCTCGTGCGCAATCTGTACCCGAGCAACATTTCGGATGGCGAGCGCCCTGACGGTAGCGGCGTGCTT
Organism: Amblyomma maculatum; assembly: GCF_055883805.1. NCBI lineage: Eukaryota > Metazoa > Arthropoda > Arachnida > Ixodida > Ixodidae > Amblyomma > Amblyomma maculatum. Next base: position 69,511,791 of record NC_139346.1, read on the forward strand.
CTATAGCTGTACAATATTCTTGCCAGGGCCTTCGTTATATCCCCTTCTGAGCACCTTTTTAGTCCATCTTTAATGGTTCGTACAGCGCGTTCAGCCAAACCATTGCTTTGTGGGTGATACGGCGGTGTTCGAATGTGTGTCACGCCGTTCCGCTCCATAAATTGGGCAAATTCCCAACCGGTAAAAGGCGTCCCATTGTCAGAGACAACTGTGCGGGGTTGACCAAACTGACTGAAAATTGTCCGGAGGGCCTTGACTGTGGTGCAGGAAGTGGCGTTGGATAGGGGTATGGCCTCAATCCACTTGCTATGCGAGTCTACGATGACCAGGATCATCTTGTTTTGAATAGGTCCCGCAAAATCAATGTGCAATCGCGACCATCTTTCCTGCGTCTCTGGCCAGCTAACAGGTGCGTGGGTAGGCGGCATTGGAAGCGCTTGAACGCAGGTTTGACACCCAGCAGCGACCTGTTTAATATCTGTGTCGAGACTGGGCCACCAGAAAGTAGACCGCGCAACGGTTTTCATGGAAGAAGCCCCTTGGTATGCTGCGTGTAATAACTTCAAAAATCTTCCTCTGGCTGCTACCGGAATCACAACACGGTGGCCCCAGTAGAGCAGGTTCTGACTAACGGACAGCTCGTGTAGCCTTTTCGAGTATTCCGCCATCTCCTTCCCTTCCATAACCAAGTGCCTCGGCCAACCCTCCAAGACACACCTACAGACCTTCGAGAGCACTGCGTCTGCTTGCGTGAGCACTTGCAACTCCTTTAGGGGCATGGCAGGCTGGTCCCAGGCGTCCAATGTCAACACGTACTCTGCCTCGTCCTCCGAATCCTCGGGAACCTGCTGAAATGGTAGCGGTAGGCTGCTTAAGGCATCCGCGACGAACATGTGCTTACCAGGCTTGTGCTGTAACTTATACTTGTATGCGCCAAGCAGAATGGCCCATCTCAGTATTCGAGCAGCTGCCATGACGGACGTTTGCCTGTCATGCTTTAGGAGACCCAAGAAGGACTTATGGTCTGTAATTAGCGTGAACTCCCGCCCGAGTAGATAATCTCGAAAACGCTGCATACCGAAAACTAAAGCCAGGGCCTCCCGCTCAATGTGAGAATAATTCCTTTCAGCGGCATTTAACGAGAGCGAGCGAAATCCGATCGGACGATGTTCGCCATCTATGCGATGGGAAAGCGTGGCCCCAACACCATAGGGTGATGCATCGCATTCTAAAAATAGCTCTTGTTTCGGGTCGAAGTGCGTGAGCACCGGGGCCGTGGACAGCGCCTCCTTTGCTAAAGAAAATGCATCTTCTTCCTTAGAACTCCACACCCACTTAACACCCTTTTCGAGCAACCGGTACAGGGGGGCTAGCAACGTAGCCATGTCAGGCAAAAACTTGTTGTAGAACGTTACCATGCCCAGAAACGAGCGCAGCTCGCTCATATTTTGGGGGGCGGGGGCTGATTTGATGGCATCAACAGCTTTTTCAGTCGGATGCAGTCCGTCCGCATCAATACGGTGACCGAGATAAGTGACAGACGTCTCGTGAAATCGACACTTGTCAGCACGCAGCTTGATGCCATGCTCACGAAAGCGCTGAAGAACCGCCCTGAGGTCATTGCTTTCGCCATCGTGGTTTTCAGCAATCAGAACGTCATCGAGGTATGCTTGTACCCCGGGCAAGCCTTGCAGAACAGTTTCGATACGCCTCTGGAATATGGCCGGTGCAGAAGCAATTCCAAAAGGCAAGCGATTGAAACAAAACAACCCTTTGTGGGTGTTGATTACGGCCAACTGGCGGGATTCTTCCTCTAGCTCAATCTGATTGTAGGCATCCCTCAAGTCCAATACGCTGAATCGCTGCCCTCCTCCCAACTGAGCAAAAATATCATCTATAACTGGCAGCGGTACTGTTCCATTTCACACACTAAGTTCAGCGTAACCTTAAAATCTCCACATATGCGCACTCGCCCATCTGTCTTGAGAACTGGTACAACAGGTGTGGCCCATTCTGCGTGAGTGACCGGTGATATTATGCCAGCTGCCACAAGCCTGTCCAATTCCTCTGAAACTTTATCGCGTAGAGCGTAAGGTACTTTTCTTGCCTTGCAGAACTTCGGCTGGGCTTGTGGCTTGACCTGCAGGTGCACTGGTGGACCTGTCATGCTTCCCAGGGCCTCCGTGAATAAGTCTGCGTAGTCCTCCAGAACGGCAGTCTGTACAGCAGGGGTCAAGCTGCGGCCCTGTGGCGAACGCAGAACATATAGCACAGCTGCTTCTTTGGTTTCGAGTTTCTGCAGCAAATCCCGGCCACAAAGTAGGGGTCCTTCGCAATCCAAGACGATGAGGTTGCAATCAACAGCTGCAGTCTTATAGCGCACCCGCATAGGCAACACTCCGAGTACCGGCAGTCTCCCCAGATAGCAAGACAATTTAATCGTCGGTTTCTGCAACTCTGTCCATTGATTACTGTGTGCTTCGTAGGTTGTCCTAGGAATGACACACACTGGCGATCCGGTATCTACATCCATTAACAGCTTGATGCCATTCCAGCTGAACGTTTTTCTAATTGGTGGCACCAACAATTCGTTTGTAGTCACTGACCATAGCTAGGCTGCACTAGTTTCGCTATCGCTCTCTGTATGCGCTGTGACGTTCACCGAATGGCTTCTTTCCTTTCGGCACATTCGAGCCAAGTGGCCTTGTGTGCCACAACTGTAACAGCGTCGGTGACGCATCGAGCAGGCGGCATTATCATGACCGCCGTTTCCACAACGCTCGCACTGCTTGTCACTCGCGTTCCGCTTCGCGCGCCAACGCCGCGGCATCTTTAATGCTAGCAAGTCAGAGGAGGCTTCTTCGTGGCTTATCTTCTGCGAATCAAGCTCTGCATGCTCGGATGCTATCGCAAGTGCTGTCGCTTCAGCTAAGGTAAGATCTTTTTTTGCTAGCAATTGTTTTTGCAAGTTCTTCGAACGGACGCCACATACGATGCGGTCTCTCAACATCTTGTCGAGCATTGTTGCAAAGTTGCAGTTCTGAGCAATTCGTCGTATGTCGACAATAAAATCTTGTACTGACTCCCCTTCGTGCTGTTGCCGGTGAAAGAACTTGAAGCTTTCGGAAATCTCGTTCGGCGTAGGGTCGTAGTACCTGCTTAACTCGTCTACTACTGACTGATAGCTAAAAGAGTTTGGCTTCTGTGGGTCGACTGGTCCGCAAAGAATATCTATGGTTCTTGATCCAAGCGCGGCGACTAGCAAGGCTCTTTTCTTGGCATCGTCAGTTACTTGGTTAGCTTCGAAATAGGCTTCAACTTTGACGAGGTACGATTGCCACTTATCTTTCACGTCGTCGGACTCAGGCAGGTGGTGGCCCATGGCTGCAGGAAGGTCCGAGGCCTGGATACTATCGACAGACCCTTGTGTTATGGGAATCCTTGTCGCCACTGTTACAAACCTCCAGCGGCCGGCGGACGCCTGCCAACGGGTCGGCGGCGGAACCCGTTAGAGCCCAACGAGACTGATGGCTGGGGCAGAAAGAACAAGGTTTATTGTGTGGCTTGGGTTTTTATACCAAGCCAAAGAAAAAAGAAGAACGAAAGCAAAGCTGCAAGCAGAGGCTGCCATGACGCTTGGTGATAACGACGAGCAGAGCGCAGGCGGGCACACGTGGCGCTGACGAAGCATTTAGTAGTTCGCAACAGCAATAATAATAATAATAATAATCAATCTTTATTTAATGTGCGCAAGAACAACCATGTGGTCGTTGTGCTGCAACACAAATAAAAAAAAACAAAAATGAAAAAGCACAAACATGTTTACACACACAGAGAGAACACAAAAAAAGAAATAAATAATACATGAAATGAAACTGAGACGAAAAGTATCACGGAAAGTAAGCAATCATTGAGTAGCATCACTTATATACACAGTGAGAGAATTTTTGAGCACACCAGGAAGGGAAAAAAAAAGAATGGCAGATAAAAGAGAAAAAAAACAACAACAAATAACTGACATTGATTATATAAAAAAGAAGAACCGAACAAGGGTAAATAGGGTACGCCTCAGGTCGCAGATGAGCCAACGTTTCGACAAGTGGACTTGTCTTCGTCTGGGACTTGTGGACTTGTCTTCGTCCCAGACGAAGACAAGTCCACTTGTCGAAACGTTGGCTCATCTGCGACCTGAGGCGTACCCTATTTAACCTTATTCGGTTCTTCTTTTTTTATACCGTGCAAAACCATCTTCTTCCTTTCGTTCTACCTGACATTGATTATAGTAATATAGAAATATACATAAAATAAACAACCATCCCAGGCGCAACACGTGCATGGTACTTAAACACAGGCTAGAAATACAGAATAATACAATAAAGAAGTAAAATTGAACAAGGGACATTAAGATTCGAATATAAAGTTTAAAGTTGAAATATAAGTAAGAAACGGATAAAAAGTAGTTCAAGATACAGACAGCATTGAACAGGAAATAAAGCAAAAAGTGAAGTAAATACAATATTAAGGCTAGAAAGTTGGAGTTATATGTGATAAAGTTTTTTTTAAATACAACGCTACGAACATCCAATGTAAGTGAACAGAGCGAGTTATGGAAGATGTCAAGGTGAGGACAAAAAATGGCTGAGGCTTAATTTGGTTAAGCCTGGTCAGATGCGAAGCATATTGACTGCTAAACTCGGCTTTCCATCTTTACACTTGGCTAAACTTTTCTCTCCTTTGTTACACGTGGTCCGCAAGGCGTGCAACCGCAGCCGACGGCGCGAGCTGGACCCCGTCTCTCATCTGTCGTGACGTCAGCGTATCACGTGATGTGACGTAGCATTCCACATTCTTTGCACGGCGTGTAACGGTCACGAAGGGCTGTGGTTTACCTCTAGCAATATGCTTCGCATAAAACAGTTAAATAACCACTGCATCCTGTCCAGAGGGGAGTGGGAATGAAGACGAGAAACCTTAAATGGCCTGAATTCCCTCATGCTCTTTCGCGGAACGCGCAGTAGGATGTACTAGAGATGAGGGCGCATAATGTGGCCATGAAGGAGTTTGTACAGAAATATGGTATCAAGTATGATACGACGGCAGTGAAGAGAAGGAAGATTCAGTTGGGCGCTCCTGGTGGAGCGAGAGGGGGAAGTTGCGCAAGAAAAGCGATAATAAAATTTCAGTAAATTTTTTTTTTGTACTCTGCCAACCTTGTCCAAGTTCGATTTGCAAGTGCCATTCCAAACAACCGACGCATACTCCAAGACCGGCAAGCATATGAACAGGTACAGTTTTAGGAACGGAAGGGGAGTATGGAACTCTCTCGAAAGTCTGCAAACGAATCTGAGTGTGCGCATAGCCCGCTGAGCAATGCGTTTAGTGTGAGAGGAGAAGCTGAGGGTGCGGTCAAAAAGTATACCAAGGTCATTAATTTCATCAGCCCTGTCCAACAGCGCAGAATTCACAGAATAATGGTAGAGAAAGCTATGTGTTTTACGAGTAAAGGACACAACCCTAGTTTTGGAAGAATTGAGGGTAAGTCGATTCTTCGCACACCAATCAGAAAAAGCAGATATGTCCGACTGCAACAACAAGCAATCTTGAAAAGAATGTATTACCTTGAATATTTTTATATCATCAGCATAAAGAAGAAACGCGTAGTTCTTTATCGCCGAAGAAACATCATTAATAAAAACGGAGAAGAGAAGCGGGCCTAGAACTGAACCTTGAGGAACTCCACTCGTTGCAGTGTAAACGAAAGAAGTCTACCCATTGACACTGACAAAGCAGAAGCGATCAAGGAGATAGTTGCGTAGGAGGGCTACGAGTGAGACTTCAATGCCAGAGAGTAGAAGTTTTTCAAGAAGTAGTGAGTGAGTAACAACGTCGAAAGCTTTGCTCATATCACAGTACGCAGTGTCAACCTGACCCCTCTGAAGGACTGCTGCATAGGCATACGTCATAAACGTGACTAGGTTGGTAGAAGTAGAGCGACCCGACATGAAGCCATCTTGATTCGGTACTATGATGTGTTTGGGAGGGAAGGAAAGTACGCTGTGCAAAGCTAATTCGAAAAGCTTTGAGGTTGCACCTAGAAGAGAAATCGGACGATAATTGGAAACATAAGATTTGTTTGCAGACTTGAAGACAGTAAACACGCGTGCCATTTTCCGCACGCGAGGAAAGGCAGAATTTTTTAAACAGTTATTGAATATGGCAGTCAGTACTGGTACAAAGATATAACTGAAGGCTTTTATTATGGCAGCTGGAATGCCATCAAGCCCAGGAGACAAAGATGGTCTCAGACGCTTAAGACTCTCAGTTATCAACTCCTCGTCAAAGAGAATGGAATTAGATAGTGTACCAGATGGGAGGTAAATGGAATCACAATGTGGATGTTTGTAAACGTTGAAAAAATGTTGGGCAAAACTGTCGGCAACATCCCGAATTTCCGAACCCTGAGAGTCAACTAAGCTGATACTTAAATCTGATTTAATGGAACGCTTGCGAACGTAACGCCAGAACTGACTAGGACGATTTGAGGCACTCCTCGCTAAAGACTCAAGATAGGAGTCGTAGTCCCGCTTGTATAAGCGTTTGCAAAGAGAAAGCACACGGCGAAACTCATCTGCCCAATTGTGAAACCCAGGGCGTTTCGCTTTACGATGGGCCCGTTCCTTGAGTTTTAACGCCGTTATTAGTTGCCTTGAAAACCAGGAAGGGAACTTCCTATGTGTAGGAGTATGCAAAGGTATGTACCGACGCATACCATCAAGAACTATTTCTGTAAAGCGACTGACTTGTCCAGCTGAACCATTATTGTCATTTAAAAGGGACCAGTCGACGGAAGAGAAGAAATTGAAAAGACCGACATAATCCCCACCTGCATACGCGAAACGGGGCAAATTCCTCACCCGATCTGAGTTAGTAGAAGGTGAGGCTTAGACAGCAGTAGTAACTAGAAGCGGAGGGTGAAATTTGTAACAGCGAGTAAGCGGTATGCCTGAACTCGAGACTCGAACACTTTCAAAATCCGATAGACAGATGTCAAGAATATTACCACAGCAATTTTCAATGAAATTGTGTTGCTGCAAATAGTTAAAGGCTATAAAATCAAGTAGAGCGTTACACTTACTTAATATGGAATGATTGTTGTGAGAGGATGTCACCCGTTAATAATTAGGGGGTATTATTAACGATGCGCCCTTAACGGTGCGCACACTCCCAGGCACCCTTAGAGTGAGTGGGTATAGCTGTTCCGATCGCTAAGGAGTTGCCCTCGACCTGCGTGGCAAGCTCAGCCGGAATTCAGCTACCTAGTAGGGACAGAAGGGGGTGGTCGTTTGGTGCCCAGCGGTCGCCGGTTCAAGCCAGAGTAAGGGTCGGAGCCAGAAGTAACAAACAAAACACAATTTATGTAGAGCAAGAGACGATACAAATGAACACACAAGATCACTTGAAATACAACAGACGAGAGGTTCACAGAATATAAACGCTAAGCATGCAACTACAGAATGATTCAATAACACAGGCTTTACAACAGATCAAACACGAGAGAGTTACATAAACAAACACCAAATTGTTCACCGGGCACTGTTGCAGTCCGACGCCTCAGGAGTCGCGATGTGTCCGCCATACGAGACGAGCGCCGCTCCCTTGAAAGTCCGTGGGCTTGCCAGCAGCGGGTGATCCCCAGGAGTCCAGATGAAACACAGGCGAGCACGTCGCAAAACACTGACGAACTGACTGACTGACTCACAAGCGGCGCGGTAACTTTAAATTGGGCGCGCCGCGTCTGTTTGTTAGCACGCGTCAAAGCTAGCGCACACACACACATAGCTTCGCTGGTTATGGCTCCCTATTCTCCTCCTGTCGAGCCGCGCGTCGTCATTGGCTAGGTCCCATAGAAGATTCTGGAATTTTCTGGCGGATTCCAGTCCGATAAACCACCGTCCTTTCCGAGCAATGGGAAAGAGGGTGACGGCAACGCGTACAAAGCTACGTGCTCTCCCGCGCGGGGAAGAGGCTTTTCTCGCCATGTTTTCCACGCGACGCCGCGAGGCCTCGCGCCGTACCGGCTTGATGAAAATGTGCGCCGATTTCGTGACACTGCTCCTCCCTTAAAGAATATTGTCCCACAATATTCACAACAACCACGAACATCGCGTGGACATGCATGCGCTCACAAATATATGGGGAAAATGTCCACACATTGCACAAATTTCACAACTGCCATAACACAATACAAAATTCACACGTCAATGCCATGATGTTCACAAACATAGCACCACGCTGTCGTCAGATACACATAAGAATCAACAACACACCGCTTTTCAAATGCGAAGCGCACAAACCTAAATTTGCGAGCGTAATTACAACCCGCTATCAGTGCGTGACACGCTTCTGTCCGCCAGGGATTCTGCCTTCACTCTAGTCTCTCGCATTTGAGACGCTCCTATGTTCTCCGATCGGGCTACTGAAAATTCCCGGAGGCAGGACTTATCCTCTTGCAAATCACACAACCAATGTGTGCCGATAATTGCCCCTGCAACCAGTAGCGCCGACGGATACACGGGAACCTGTGCCAACGCGCACAGACCAACAAAAAGAATCGCTGTAATAGTGTTCCTTCCTAGGCACCGGTATTCCTTCCGCTGAAGGGGAAATATTCCAAGTAATGCCCCCATAAGTAGGAAAACCACTTAGGCTACCTGCATCAACGAAGGCCTAGGCAGTCCTGACTATTTCTTGTGTTGCCTCTTTCTTATCGGTTTCCTCCTGAGGGGCTTCCTTTTGTTTATTCTTGTCTCGGGGCTTTTCTTCCGGCTTCTCATGGCCTTGCTTTCCTCGCCTTGCCTTTTTCTTTTTAGATTCCTTGCAGCGCACAGGTGCGGGACCTTGATCAGGATCCTCGGGAAATGTTGCGCCCTTGATATTTCCCAGCACCAAATCATAGATAGGACGCTCCATGCACAGGGCTGTCAGTTTTCCAGAATAATATGACGTCTGCACTTCCAATTTTGCCTCAGGGAGTAATTGAATTGAGCCGTCAATTAGTCTCACAGGGCATTTCTCGCCAGGTCAGATCATTCTCATGAATCAAACTGCGTTTAATAATTACGGCACTGCTACCTGTATCTCGCAGCACAGAAACTGATTTTCCTTTTATCTTTCCCCTCGAAACCGGCATCCGATTCACCGCAGATCCTTGTTGTGCATGTACTACGGCGTTCACCGCCCGGATTTTCTTGTCCTTCTTCCGATTAACCACCTTCTCTGCTTCCTCCTCCTCTAGGTCGTGCACCACGCGGACTTTCCTGCCGTTCTTAAGCTCAACAAAGCCATTGGCATCTTCTTCCTCCAGGCGACATTCCGACTCTGACAGAGTCCTCGCGCATGCCGCCTGCGGAGCTGCCTTGTCAGCGTCGGGACACCACATCGCTTTGTGGCCCTTCTGTACGCATTTCCAACACGATGGATTGTTGGTTGCGAGTTTGCGGCAGTTAGGTGCGATGTGGCCTAGTTGTCCGCAGAGATAACACCTCGGGGTTGACTTCACGCTTAGTTGTGTCTGCCGGAATTCAGGCTTTCGAGGGGTTTCAGAATTTACAATTTTGCTCAAATTTTCGCCTCCCTGGGCTTCCAAATACTGGTCTGCGAGATCCATCATTTATTCCAGGTTATTCGCTTTTCTTTCTTTTAAATAAAGCGACAGACCAGGGTGACCTCGCGCCGCACCGGCTTGATGAAAATGTGCGCCGATTTCGTGACACAAGAAATAAATGAGTTCCAACTGATACCAGGAGTATTAAAATCGCTTAAAATAAGAAGTTTTGTGTTTGCTATGACGGGTTATAACATGTTCGATTGAGAGCAGCACATCATCACAGACTGGAGGAAGATGATTCGGAGGAATGTAGAAAGCTGCAAGTTAAAATTTTTCATGTCGGTTTAAAGTGAGCTCGAGCCACACACATTCTTCATCAGTTTCCAGATCGGAACGTCGAACACACTTCACAAAACTGCCAACAGCAGTGAGCACTTCACCTCCTCTTGATTTGGGACCTGTTGCAGGGCGGTCGCTACGAAAAACAGAGTAATTATTTGGAAAGAAATCATTGGAAGGAATATCACTTGAAGGCCAGGTTTCGGTAACCACAACAGCGGTATAACAAGAGGACAAGACGCTAGAAAAAAAATCAGATCCCTTAGTCCGAAGACCTCGGGCGTTTTGATAATAGATAATCCAAATTAGGGACCACTGCAATTTTGCGTCAGTTCAGAGGGATGAAGCATATCGTCGTAAAGCTTCCCATGAAAGTCCTTGTATATGCAACCCATCGGCCACATCGAAGGCTCAACAAGCTTACTGTAGGATTCTTCATCAACTTCAATATGGAAGGACGAGTAGGAGTAGTACCTTGTTTACAGCTGCTGGCAGGAAATGGGGTAATTTTCACTGATTTTAGATGGTTGGTAAGGTCTACCGATGTTGTTTCGGGACTGAGCTTAGAGACGAAAATAGTCTTCGGACGCTTCTTTTGGTAAATGGCAACGGTCAGGACACATGAGCTCGATGCTCCAGTAATGGCTCGACTTCGGTGCTTCTTCATCGCACTGGGTGAATTAACCGCACGGGAAGGAGCAGAGGCAGAAAATGAACAGGTAATATCGCCAGGAGTCATCCCTCGATGAAGAGCGGCAGAGTAGTCCACAGATGGCTGCTCCTCACGGGTAGGATTGCCCACGGAGACAACGAGAGGACGCTCGACGAGAGGACGCTCACACTGCGAAGCAGCGCACCGCACAAGCTCCTGGCGTAGGCCGCGAACATCGGCACGTAGAGAGGCAATGACATCGGCTTGTTGTACGAAAGCCCGCTCGTTCTCTCGACAAAGGCGCTCGTTCTCTTCCCGTAGCTGGGCAACCTCATCGCTCAGAAAAGAGATTCCCTCAAGCGCGGCGAGGAAGAGAGCCCGTAGCGAGGCAAACTCACCGCCATGTTCGCCGGTCGCGGTTGAAGGGGGAAAACCGGTCGGATGGCTGGCCAGGAGCGGGGCGACGGGAGAAAGGAAAGTAGCCGCCGGCGCACCACCGTCGCTAAGCGTAACAGCATCAGACGACGACGACGCACACAAATTACACACGAATGGCCGAGAGCCGGACTTAAGGAGTTGCAGCTCGTCATCCGCCCAAGTGACGCGTTTCGTGTGAACACGTTTCGCACAGTCGGCACATCGTAAAAACTGCTGCTTGCCAAAAAACGGGCGGGAGCACAGCGCACATGCGTCCTTACTGGGCGCCATCTTGGGGAAAAAAAATAATGATAATAATAATAATAATCAGTCTTTATTTAATGTGCGCAGGAACAACCATGTGGACTTTGTGCTGCAGCACAAATAAAAAAAAAACAAAATGAAAATCCACAAACATGTTTACACACACAGAGAGAACACAAAAGAAATAAGTAATACATGAAATGAAACTGAGACGAAAGGTATCACGGAAAGTAAGCAATCAATGAGTAGCGTCACTTATATACACAGTCAGAGAATTGTTGAGCACATCACGAAAGAAAAAAAAGAATGGTAGATAGAGAGAAAAAAACAACAACAAATAACTGGCATTGATTATAGTGATATAGAAATATACATAAAATAAATAACCATTCCAGGCGCAACATGTGCGTGGTACACAAATTCAGGCTAGAAATACAGAATAATACAATAAAAAATAGAATTGAACACGGGACAGTAAAATTCGAATATAAAGCTTAAAGTTGAAATACAAGTAAGAAACGGATAAAAAGCAGTTCAAGATACAGACAGCAATGAACAGGAGAAAAAGCAAAAAGTGAAGTAAATACAATATTTTAGGCTAGAAAATTGGAGTTATATGTGATAAAGTACTATTTAGAATACAACGCTACGAACATCCAATATAAATGAACAGATCATGTTTTGGAGGATGTCAAGGTGAGGACAAAAAGAGTTAAATAACCACTGCATTCTGTCAGAGGGGAATGGGAATGAAGAGACGGAGAAACTAAAAATGGTCTGGAATTCCCTCATGCTCTTTCGCGGAACGCGCAGTAGGATGTACTCTAAGAGCTGAGGGCACATAATGTGGCCATGAAGGAGTTTCTACAGAAATATGATATAAAGTCTGATACGACGGCAGTGAAGAGAAGGAAGATTCAGTTGGGCGCTCCTGGTGGACCGAGAGGAGGAAGTTGCGCAAGGAAAGCGATAATGAAATATCCGTAAAACATTTTTTTGTACACTGTCAACCTAGTCCAAGTTCGATTTGGAAGTGCCATTCCAAACAACCGACGCGTACTCCAAGAGCAGCAAGCATATGGACAGGTACAGTTTTAAGAACGGAAGTGGAGTACGGAACTCTCTCGAAAGTCTGCAAACGAAACCGAGTGTGCGCATAGCACTCTGAGCAATGCGTTTAGTATGAGAGGATAAGCTGAGGGTGCGGTCAAAAAGTACACCAAGGTCACTTATTTCATCACCCCTGTCCAACAGCACAGAATTCACAGAATAATGGTAGTAAAAACTAAGTGCTTTACGGGTAAATGAGACAACACTAGTTTTGGAAGAATTGAGGGTAAGTCGATTCTTCGCACAGCAATCAGAAAAAACAGATATGTCCGATTGCAACAACAAGCAATCTTGAAAAGAATGTATTACCTTGAATACTTTTATATCATCAGCATAAAGAAGAAACGAGGAGTTCTTCATCGCCGAAGGAAACATCATTAATAAAACAGAGAAGAGAAGTGGGCCTAGTACTGAACCTTGAGGAACTCCACTCGTTGCAGGTTAAACGAAAGAGGTCTGTCCATTGACACTGACAAAGCAGAAGCGATCAAGGAGATAGTTGCGTAGGAGGGCTACGAGTGAGACTTCGACGCCAGAGAGTAGAAGCTTTTCAAGAAGTAGTGAGTCAGTAACAACGTCGAAAGCTTTGCTCATATCACAGTACACAGTGTCAACCTGACCCCTCGGAAGGACTGCTGCAGAGGCATACGTCATAAACGTGACTAGCTTGGCAGAAGTAGAGCGACCCGACATGAAGCCATGTTGATTCTGTACTATGATGTGTTTGAGATGGAAGGAAAGTACGTTGTGCAAAGCTAATTCGAAAAGCTTAGATGTTGCACATAGAAGAGAAATCGGACGATAATTGGAAACATCCGATTTGTTTCCAGACTTGAAGACAGGTAACACGCGTGCCATTTTCCACACGCGAAGAAAGGCAACATTTTTTAAACAGTTAATAAATATGGCAGTCAGTACTGGTGCAAAGATATAACTAAAGGCTTTTATTATCTCGGCTGGAATGCCATCAGGTCCATGAGACAAAGATGGTCTCAGTCGCTTAAGACTCTCAGTTATCAACTCCTTGTCAAAGAGAACGGAATAATAGTGGTCCAAATATGAGGCAAACGGAATCACAATCAGTATATTTTTAAACGGAGGAAAAATGTTGGGCAAAACTGCCGGCAACATCCCGAATTTCCGAACCCTGAGAGTCAACTAAGCTGATACCTAATCTGATTTAATGGAACGCTTGCGAACGTAACGCCAGAACTGACTAGGACGATTTGAGGCACTCCGCTCTAAAGACTCAAGATAGGAGTCGTAGTCCCGCTTATACAAGCGTTGTCAAAGAGAACGCACGCGGCGAAACTTATCTGCCCAATTGTGAAATCCAGGGCGTTTCGCTTTACGATGGGCCCGTTCCTTGAGTTTTAACGCCGTTATTAGTTCCCTTGAAAACCAGGAAGGGAACTTCCTACGCGTACGAGTATGCAAAGGTATGTACCGACGCATACCATCAAGAACTATTTCAGTGAAGCGACTGACTTGTCTGTCTGAATCATTAAAGTCATTTAAAAGGGACCAGTCGACGGAACAGAAGAAATTGAAAACACCGACATAATCACCACATGCATGCGCGAACCGGGGCGAATCCCTCACCCGATCTGATTTAGTAGAAGGTGAGGCAGAGACAGCAGCAGTAACTAGAAGTGGAGGTTGAAATTTGTCACAGCGAGTCAGCGGTATGTCTGAACTCGCAACTCGAACACTTTCAAAATTCGATAGACAGATGTCAAGAATATTACCAAAGCCGTTTTCAATGAAATTGTGTTGCTGCAAAGAGGTAAAGGCCATAAAATCAAGTAAAGTGTTACACTTACCTTATATGTAATGATTGTTGTGAGAAGAAATAAATGTGTTCCACTTGATACCTGGAGTATTAAAATTGCCTAACATAAGTTTGTGTTTGCTATGACGGGTTATAACATGTTAGATTGAGAGCAGAACATCATCATAGACTAGAGGAGGAAGATTTGGAGGAATGTAGAAAACTGCCAGAAAATGTTTTTCATGTCGATTTAAAGTGATCTCGAGCCATACAAATTCTTCAACAGTTTCCAGATCGGAACGTCGAACACACTTCACAAAACTATCAATAGCAATGAGCACTTCACCTCCTCTTGATTTGGGACCTGTTTCAGGGCGGTCGCCCAGTGGCCAGACTTCGTAGCGCCCCCTGTCATTCATTAGAGTTGCGAATATTTTCTGCATACATTAAACCAGGGAGGCGCTGCTCTACCATCTTTTCGCCTAATCTATATGACAGGTTAAAACTAGGTTAATTTCTTGTATCCTCCGTTCCATATTTATCAAACTGGGCGATCTCACACGGTATGCGGAAACCAAGCCGGTGCAGCGTGGCACGTCATGTTAGATCGCCCCGTTTTTTATGCAGCAAATCATGTTGCGCCATGGCGCACCGACCCAAGTCATCACCGATCGAGGCACGGCGTTTACGGCACAACTTATGCACGATGTATTTGAGCTCAGTCACTCGAGCCTTCGCAAAACCAGCGCGTATCATCCACAGACGAATGGCCTCACGGAGAGGCTCAATGAAACGATCGCCGATATGATTGCAATGTACATAGACTCCCAGCACAAGACCTGGGACGAGATTCTCCCGTACTTCACATATGCCTACAACACTGCCATCCAAGAGAAGACGCGGTTTACGTCATTTCGCCTCCTCTATGGACGTCACGATCAGAGGATGTTGGATGCCATGCATCCGTGCTGCACTGATGATCATCTTCTCACGCCAGACGCCGAGCTGTTTGCTCAGCGCGCCGAGGAAGCCCGTCAACTTGCCTGCATTCACATTCAGCAACAGCAGGGCAAGGATATGCGTCGCTACAACCTCCGTCATCGACAACTTACATACCAACCAGGACAGCAAGTTTGGGTGTGGACACCGGTGCGCCGGCCCTGCTTTTCTGAAAAACTAATGTCGCGATACTTTGGACATTACGAAGTTCAGCGCCGTGTCACGGAAGTGCCATACGAAGTTCCTCCAGAGGGTACTGTGCAGCACTCGCGTCGGCAACCACGCTGCGAAGTGGTCCACGTTGTCCGCATGAAGCCGTATTTCACGTGGAAATGCGCAGTGTACAATGCGCTTGTTTCTTTGCCGTGTAGGACACGTTACCCCGCTTTCGTTTTCTATTTGGTTTCTATGCTGATCCTTTTGTTTTCCCCGGCATCACTCATCGCTCGCGCTCAGCCTCTGCTTTCGTTTTTGTAGGAGGGGGAGTAATGCCACCTGGTGTTCTCGAGATTCTTAGGTGGCGCCTGGGAGAAAAAGACGCTGAAGTCTGCTCGCGCGCTCTGTGCGGAACGCTGGCTGCTGGTACAGCTTCTCCCTGTTTTTTTGGCACGTCTAGCCCTATTGTCCGTAACAATATAAAGCATGAAGAGCAGCGGTGATAGCGGACAGCCTTGTCTTAATCCTTTGCGCACCTTGACAGCTTCCAAACTTCTTATCCATTCCCATGTAAGTTCTGCTTTGTTAGTCTGGTATATTTTCTGTAGGAAATCTGTTGTCGTATGACCAATACCTTCTTCTTTTATTATGTTCCACAAGAGTTCCCTGTTTACGTTATCGTACTCACCGTATATGTCCGGGAAAGCATAATGCAACGGTTTATTTTCCCGTCTAGATATTTTGACACATTGGGTAAATAGGAAGAGGCTATCATGTTAGGCGCCTACCAATTCTAAAGCCATTCTGAAGTTCTTCGAGTATCTTCTTACTTTCTACCAGTCTTGAATCTTTAATTTTACTCCGTGCGTGGCCAACTTGTATATAACAGAGGTTATGTAATCGCCCTGTAGGATTTTATGAGCGTCCTAGCTGATTTCCTTTTACAAATCAAATTAAGTTTACTTTGCTCCCAGCTGTCCGTAATAAGCTTATTCGTTATGACTGTTTTGAAAGATTTTAATAACGTTTCCTTACTTCTTGGACCAAACTTACTGATCAGCTTCATCAAAATTTCATCTATTCCTGTAGATTTGCTATTGAAAATATTTGTTTCTTCTTTTTCTAGTTTAGATTGGTCAGTTATAAGATGCTTTATATTCGGCTGTCTTGTGTTGCTTCCTAATTTGCGAAGATTGCCTTATCGTCGCTCTTAAATGACTCGGCTATTCCTTATGTAATGCAGTTTTATTTTGATTTTGATTGTTAGTCAGACAAAGTATCGGATGCAGAGGGCAAAAGGCTGATGAACTCTGCCTGACAGGGTCCAAGCACCGGACACAATGCTCACAATAAGCAGCAGAAGCAAGAACATCATACGCTCTCATTACAAACTTATATTCATGCAAAAAAACAATGAAGGCTCACATTTTTGCAGTGACACATATATACATTGAATATTTACAAGCAATATTAGAATAAGAAATAGAGGAATTAGACGCAGTTATCAGAATATCAAGGACAAGGAATGTCTGCATGAAACAACACTTTAATCACTCGGACAAGAAAGAAGGCAAGCTATAGCCTTTTTGAAGGCGTTCTGGGAAGCACTTTTCTGAATAGTTTCCATGGTCATTGTATGTTTGTTCAGATCGTTGGTAATTAAAAACGAAAACATTTCGGTCCCATAGTTCATCCAAACAAGTGGTACTCTCTAACTGACGTACCTTAATTTATAAGCCGCATTACTAATGGAGTAAAATTGATCATATTTAGTTGGATTAACTTTGAAATCGGTTGTTGTCTCCCTCTAAACAATTGCTCTTTCTATCTTGAATAGAATCTTGCTGTCTTTGATCCTTTTCACCTAGCCAGCTTATATGGTTCCAGAATTTTCTTGGTCCGCCTCTCGTGGTATCTGGTATTTCAGCCATTCAGCGACCGGTGGACTGTGTTATTTTACTTTGGACAAGGGCTTGCACCTCAAGTTTTTTCTGTCGATATGATTCAAATTTTTCGTCGATTTCCTCCGGAGATACCAGTGATTACTTTGCCTCTCGGTGTTCCATTGAAACTGTCCGTCGTTGTTCAATGGCTTCCTCTTTCTATTCCAGCGGTTTGCTGCTTAAATCTCCGTAATTTTTCTCCTTATGAGTAGTTCTACTCATGATCCCAGTCGTCCGTGGGGATTTTCTCTATTGCTTCCTCTACGTCTGCTGCTTTCTCCGCTATTTTATCGTCGTTTAATTTTGCGTTTCCTTTTTGTCTAAGTTCCACTTCTCCTTTCACCAAGGGCCCCGTCATCATCATTATCATCAACATGACTATAGCCACTGCAGGGCGAAGGCCTCTTCCATATTTCTCCAATTAACCCGGTTCTGTGCTAGCTGCATCCACTTGACCCCTGCGAACTTCTTAACCTCATCCGCCCACCTAACGTTCTGCCGCCCCTGCTACGCTTTCCTTCCCTTGAAATCCAGTTTGTTACCCTAAGCTACCATCGGTTATCCTCTCTTCGCGCTACATGTCCTCCCCATGTCCATTTGTTCTTAATTTCCACTAGAATATCAGTAACTTGAGTTATTTCTCTGACCAACTCTGCACTATTCCTATCTCTTAAGGTTGCATCTACCATTTTTCGTTCCACAGCACTCTGAGTTGTCCTCAACTTAAGTAGAACCCGCTTGACTAGCTACCACGTTTCAGCCCCATAGGTGAGTATAGGTAAGATGCAACTGTCGTGTACGTTCCTCTTGTGCGATACCGGTAAGCTACTAGTCACAATCTGCGAGTGCTTGCCAAATGCGCTTCATCTCAATCTTGTTTTTCTTGTTATTTCCTCTTCATGGTCCGGATCTGCGGTTACTACCTGCGTTTATTACCTGGTTACTATCTGGCCCCATCTGCAGAATAATACGTTTATGTTTACTTCCCGGACTATTCTCCCTTTCTTCGTCAATTTCCAAATTTGCGAGCTTGCTGTAAATTGCCTGCGACATTAGACAGTCGTAAATCTTCGTCTTCTTGGGCTCCAAGATTACCTCGGAAGGAGACTGCAGCCATGAAATTAGAAGACGCCTGCTTCTGGGAAAGAGAGCAATGGTTAGCCTTGACCGTCTAGTAAAGAGCAGAGACATTAGTCTGCCAACCAAGATCCGTATAACTCGGGCTATGGTCTTTCCAGTTGTGATGTATGGATGCGAGAGTTGGACTGTAAAAAAGGCTGACCGCCGAAGAATTGACGGGTTTGAATTGTGGTGCTGGCGAAGACTCTTGAGAGTTCCTTGGACTGCCAGAAGATCAAATCAGTCGATATTGTCGACCATAAACCCTGCTGCTCATTGGAGGGTCAAATTTTAATGTTAAAGCTCAGCTACTTTGGTCATCTGATGAGAAGAAAGGAGTCGCTGGAGAAAGATTTGATGTTGAGAAAGGTTGAGGGTCGCCGGAGAAGGGGTAAGCAGCGAACGCGATGGTTAGATGGCATCCTCGAGGCACTGCAGATGAAGTTATGTGATGTTAGGAAGATAGTGAGAGACCGGAAAGCGTGGCGTGACATGGTTCATAGGGTCACGAAGAGTCGGACACGACTGAACGACTGAACTGAACTGAAATCTTCGTCTGCCTGTTCTGGAAATCCCACATGTTTCGTCCCTCACATTTTGTTTCTCTATTTACAACAACTAGGCTGTTTCTCTAACAA
The DNA here is from genome assembly GCF_055883805.1 of Amblyomma maculatum. Classification (NCBI taxonomy): domain Eukaryota; kingdom Metazoa; phylum Arthropoda; class Arachnida; order Ixodida; family Ixodidae; genus Amblyomma; species Amblyomma maculatum. Next base: position 69,530,806 of record NC_139346.1, read on the forward strand.
AAATCTAGCATTAGCTTCCCTTTAGAATCCGTGTATGCATCCAGATCGTCGATGTGGCTGTTCATGTCCCCCAGTAGAAAAATATCGGGCCCGTCTTCAAACTGGCTTATCATCATCATCATCATCATCATCATCATCATCATCATCATCATCATCATCCTGACTATACCCACTGCAGGGCGAATGCCTCTCCCATATTACTCCAATTAACTGGCTTATATCGTCACTGAAACATTAAACGAGATCCTTGTTTTCATTTCTTACTGATGTCCTGTTCCTGTATAAATTAACCTTAGCCATGTCCTTATACCGGCAATTTTTCCTGATACCCAGATATGTTATTTCGAAGAAGTTTTTATTCTTTGCGAATTTGTGCCTTGGTGTATCAGTATGCCTACCCCGCCGGAACGAAAACCAGGCCGCTAGTTAGGCTGCACCTAAACTAACTATCGGAAAACTAAATACAGTTAATAAAAGAAAGAACGCATCTTTTACATGCTTTCGGCTGTTGCGCTGTCGCCAGTCGTTCATTTCCAGTATCCACGTGCAATCGGAGTAGCGATGAAACGCGTCCTCACACAAGGAGTTTATACAGAACTTAGTTCATTATAACCTCCTTGTCCGCACCACACGGCTGTCTGTGATGGATGGATGGATGGATGGATGGATGGATGGATGGATGGATGGATGGATGGATGGATGGATGGATGGATGGATAAGTGGGTGGGTGGGTGGGTGGGCGGGTGGATGGCATATAGGAGCGTCCCCTTTGAAACGGGGTGGTAGCAGTAGCTATCATGCTCATTTTTCTTCCTATATCTTAGTTATCATTTTAGATTGATTAACTATACCATCGTTCTATGTATCAAAGTTTTGTTTCTACATTACTAACATTATATCACTTTTCTGCTTTTAAGCCACCAGTCTTCCAGTTGTTTTATGCTAGCTTCAACAGTCAATTGTCGGGGCTCGGCGCCATCTGGCGGAGCTCGGCTGAAACGGCTGCTAAACAACGGCTGTTCACGGCCATTTATGCCCACCGGCTGCGCGACGAGGGGAAACTTAGCGTAATGCTGCTTTCGCAACACAAATAATGAAATTACGGCAGATCTAGGAACTGAAAGACGTCAGTGCCGGACGGTATGTGACAATTGTACATCCCAAAACTCTTCAAAATGTTTTTATACTAGCCATACGCCGCCCCGCCGGGGTGGTGCAGTGGTAAGACGCCCGACTACTGTGCCGGAGTTCCCGGGATCGAATCCCGGCCTCGGCGGCTGCGTTTCGATGGAGGCGAAACGAAGTGGCGTCCGTGTGCTGTGCGATGTCAGCGCACGTTAAAGATCCCCAGGTGGTCGAAATTACTCCGTAGCCCTCCACTACGGCCCCTCTTTCTCTCTATCCACTTTCACTCCCACCTTCATCCCTTCCCTTACGGCGCGGTTCAGGTGTCCACAGAGCAAGTGTGACAGATACTGCGCCTTTACCTTCCTATGAACCAACCAACCAACCAACCAACCATACGCCAATGCCAGTTTGAAGGACACGGCGCAAATGTAGTTATGCTGCACCTGAAAACACCGTACGCGAGTGCGTGAATTATAGTTTCTTTAACTGACATCGCCGCCAAAGACTTCATATCAGAGAGTAACCACGTAACTTTCCGTAGCTGAGCATAGAGATATATGCTAAGCGGTCACCGAAAGATAAGCTGCTGTCAAAAACAACACCGGGATATTTGATCGAGTTTAAATATTCTATTGGCTTGCAACAACAGAGGGAATCAAGATCATGCAACAATATTTGTCGATCTATGAGCAGTGTCGTTAAAGGATTTCAGAAAAATATCATTTGGTTTTGTTTATATTCACCAAAATTTTATTTTGGAAAAATCGTTTCATGATATAATAATTGTTTTCCTGGAACACATTCACTGCCGTCTCGTATTCTATATACTTCTTGAGAAAAACTGTGTCGTCTGCGTATTGAAAATTAAGCGCTTGGGTTTTACTGACAGCAGATCATTTATAAATATATTAAAGAGTAATGGAGATGAATTGAAATCTTTTTTTTTTGCCATCAAATACAGATGGGAGATTTTTGAAAAAAGCGTGTCCATGGACAGCTTGACGGGTCCACAATCCCTCATTTCGGCAGCATCGCAGCATAAGATATGTACAGTCTTTGTCAAAAATATACGGCCCAAGGGTTTTGCTTCTACGTCCCATAACAGGGCTTGATGCGCATCTGCACCGTTCAAAATGTCATCGACGGCAAATCTAGTCCCTGTTCTTCTCTATGCTAGCCTATATAATCTAGCATTGCTTACAGGGGCTTAGTTAGAGTGCTTAGAAGCGAACTCCTTGTACCGTGTATTTTTGACAAAGGCTGTACACATACTCTTCAGTGAAGCACGCTTACACATACATATTTAATATTATGTAAACATAGCACTCAATAGTGAAAAGGTAAACAAAAACAACATAGGAACTCATTGTTACAAATGGAAACGAAAACACCAGCATGACTAGACAATAATGCATAGAAATCAAATACAACTCCCGAGGTCTTAGTAGGATGCCGTGAAAAGATCAAAACGGACGAAATTATAATAATTTAAAAGTGTTGGTAATGTGTACTTAAGAGACTGTTTCCCGTAATTTGAACGTGACGTCGGTACTGACCAATCTTCGAAACGTCTCGTGATGTAACTTTGAGTTCTATCCTGTAATTTAGATAGGTTACGTAGATGGAATGGACTCCTGTGGTACCCCCTCTTTCACAGGAAGCTTTCCGCCGTGTTTCATTTGGCTGTTAATTCCAACCACTTGTGAACGTCCGCATAAGACATTCCTGAGAATAGCATAGAAAGGATCTCTAATGCCTTGAAAGTACACTTTTCCGATAAAATAGTATGATTAACCGTATCAAAGGCTTTCTGAACATCCAGAAAAAGTGCACAGCTAAACGTGTTTTCATCGAAGGCAGCGTACAACACATCTGCAAATTCCTGTAGCAATAAAGTAGTACCTCTTGCCTTAATTAAGGCAAGAGGTACTACTTTATTGCTCAATATGAGTCCATTAACCGTCAATATGAGTTCATTAATGAACTCATATTGACGGTTTGAAAAGACCACCGAATTTGTCTAAGAGGGACGCCATTCATTTAAATAGGTGTCACTCTAATATTTGTGATAGCATCAGCAGGATAGAAGTCAGTTCGTAGTTCTCGATAGCGTTTCTTTTTTTCTTCCTTGAACAGCGGCCTCACGAAATCTGTTTTCAAATTTTCTACTATTACGGCGTTGTCCAAAAACGAGTGAATCAATAAGAGCAGTATGAACAAAAGAGCGCAAAAATTCCGCTTTACCAATGCACTCAATATAGCATCAATGCCAGTTGGCTTGTTTCGTCGGAAGCTAAACACTAGCCTGGCAAGATCATTTCGGCCAATAGCATGAAATACTTATTGAAATCGTCACCTTTCGACCCAGAATCGTCTACCAAAACGTCCCAACAAGACAGGTTTCCATCATTTCCCCGAAGGTGTTTAATCAAAGACAACATGTTTGCAGGATTTTCATAGGATTGGCGGAACCGCTGCTGGAAGTACAGCCGTCGTGCGAATCGAATAAGGGCAACAACCATTTTTCTGATGGCTCCGTATTCTGAACAATGGTAATTGTTTTTAAAGCACGTTTAGAGCACTTCCAAAGCTAATCTATATTTGGGATTGCCAGCATAATTTCAGAGTTTTACCAGTTGTGATTCTGCCTTTTCTTACGCGCTAGTTTCCGAGTACACGTTTCTTTCAGCTCGTCAAGTTTATTACACACCTTTATGTAAACTATCCTCACCGATTCGGCTTCAGTTAGGTGTGCCCAGCGAATGGACTCTGACAGCTTATCCAATCTTCTTTCATCTCTAATTGTTACAGTTAGCATATTACTATCCCTGCCACTTCATTCAGTGGTTCCAGGCAGCTTATATTTAGGCGACAAATGACAGACATCTAAATAATTATCTACTCGCCGCTGTGAAATAATGCATTCGGACAAAGTGTGATGCAGTACACATACAGGATGTGATCAAGAAAAGATCTCACCAGTCGACGGTTTATGAGATCTTCCCGCGTAGGGGCATTAATCATTACTTCAATTACAAATTCCGAAAGAGAAGACAGGTAATCCGAAACAAGAACGTTATTTGGGCCTAAAATATCGATGTTCAGGTCACTGCCACGCAGAAGAAGTCATCTGCTTTGTGCATCAGAAATATTTCTTCGAGTTCGAAGACAAATCGTGTTATGCTAGCGCATGGCTGTCTATGAATAGCCAATAATGTAAAGGACGCATGTAATATACCCATATTTGAGGGTACATAATAGTAATAAATCAATCAATCAATCTTTATTTAATGTGCGCAGGAACAACCATGTGGTCTTCGTGCTGCAGCACAAATAAAAAAAAAGAAAAAAATGAAAATCCACAAACATGTTTACACACACAGAGAGAACACAAAATAAATAAATAATACATGAAATGAAACTGAGGCGAAAAGTATCACGGAAAGTAAGCAATCAATAAGTAGCATCACTTATATACACAGTGAGAGAATTTTTGAGCACATCAGGAAAGAAAAAAAAAAAAGAACGGTAGATAGAAGAGAGAAAACAACAACAACAACAACAAATAACTCACATTGATTGTAGTGATATAGAAATATACATAAAATAAACAACCATTCCAGGCGCAACAAGTGCATGGTACTTAAAACACAGGCTAGAAATACAGAATAATACAATGAAGAAATAGAATTGAACACGGGACCGTAAGATTCGTATATAAAGTTTAAAGTTGAAATATAAGTAATAATAATAATAATAATCAATCAATCGATCTTTATTTAATGTGCGCAGCAACAACTACGTGGTCTTCGTATTGCAGCACAAAAAATGAATATGCACACACAGGTTTTACACACAAATATAGAACACAAAAGAAGAAACAAATAACACATGAAATGAAACTGGCACGAAAAGTGTCACGGAAAGAAATCAATTAGTAGCATGTCTTATATACAGTCAGGGAATTGCAGAGCACATCACAAAAAAAAAGATAGAGAAAAAAGAAACAAATAACTGGCATTGATTATAGTAATAGAATATACATAAAGTAAACAACCATTCCAGGCGCAACAAGTGTGTGGTACTTAAAACACAGGCTAGAAATACAGGGAAATACAATAAAGAAATAGAATTGAACGCTGAACAGTAAGATCCGAAAATAAAATTTAAAGTTAAAATATAAATAAGAAAAGGATAAAAGCAGTGCAAGATACTTTAAACAGCACTGAGCTGGAGAAAAAGCAAAAATGAAAATATTAATCAATTTTTGTCTAATATGGGCAGGAACAACCATAAGGTCCTCATGCTGCAGCACAAATTAAATATGAACACACAAGTTTTGCACACAAAGATAGAACAGAGAAGAAGAAACAAATAACACATTAAAAGGCATGGAGACGAAAAGAGTCATGGAAAAATGAAATGAGTGAGTAGCATGTCTTGTAGACACGGAGTAAGAATTGTAGAGCACGTCAGGAAAAAAACGATAGATAGAGAAAAAGAGCAAATAGCTGTCATTGAGTAAAGTAATAGAGAAATATACATAAAATAGACATTTATTCCAGGCGCAATAAGTGTGTGGTGCCTAAAACAAAAGTTAGAAATACAGTGAAATATGATAGATAGAATTGAACGCGGGAGAGTAAGAGTCGAATATAAATTTTAAAGTAAAAATATAAATAAGAAACGGAGAAAAATGCAGTTCAATATACTAACAGCTTTCAAGAGGAGAAAAAGCAAAAGTGAAGTAAATACAATATTTAGGCTAGAAAGTGGAAGTTATATGTAATAAAGTTCTGTATAATACAACGCTGCGAACATTCAATATAAATGAAGAGGGCGAGTTTGGGAATATGTAAAGATGGCTATAAAGGAGTCTTTACGCAAATATTATGTCTACTCTGACACGACGGCATAAGAGAATGAAGATTCAATGGGGTACTCCCGGTGAAGAATAAGGAGGAATTTGCGCAAGGAAAGCGATATTGAAATATCGGTAAAATATTTAGCTGTACTCTTTCAACCTTGCCCAGTTCGCAAGTGCCATTTCAAGCAACCGATGCCTACTTCAAAAGCGGCAAATATACGGACAGGTACAGCTTTGAGAACGGATGTGGAGTACGGAACTCTCTCAAAAGTCTGCAGACGAATCCGAGTGTGCGCATAGCCTGCTGTGCAATGCGTTTAGTATGAGACGAGAAGCTGAGGGGGCGGTCACAATGTACACCAAGGTTGTTAACTTCATCAACCCTATCCAACAGCACAGAACTCACAGAATAATGGTGTACAAAGCTGTGCGTTTTACGAGTACAAGAGACAGCCCTAGTTTTAGAAGAATTGAGGGTAAGTCCGTTCTTCGGACACTAATCAGAGAAAGCAGATATATCCGATTGTAACAAGCAATCTTGAAAAAGAATATATGACCTTGAATATTTTTATATCATCAGCATAAAGAACAAACGAAGAGGCCTTGGTCACGGAAAAGACGTCATTAATAAAAAAAGGAGGAGAGAATTGGGCCTATTACAGAACCGTGAGAAACTCCACTGGTTGCAAGGTAAACGAAGGAGGTCTGTCCATTGACACTGTCAAAGCAGGAGCGATCAAGGAGATAGCTACGTAGGAGGGCTACGATTGAAACTTCGACGCCAGAGAGTAGAAGCCTTTCAAGAAGTAATGAGTGAGTTACAACGTCGAAAGCGTTGCTCAAATCACAATACTCAGTTTCAACCTGACCTGTCTGAAGGACTGCTGTTGAGGCCTACGTCATAAACGTGGCTAAGTTGGATGAAGTAGAGCGACCCGATATGAAGCCGCGTTGGTTCGGTATGATGACACGTTTTGAGATGGAAGGAAAGTACGTTGTGCAAAGCTAATAAGAAAAGCTTAGAAGTTGAACATAGAACAAAAATTGGGTAATAATTGAAAACATCAGATTTGTTTACTGAATTGAACACAAAAAACGCGCGTGGCATCTTCCACACGCGAGGAAAGGCAGTATTTTTCAAGCGGTTAATAAATATTGCGGTCAATACTGGTCCAAGGGGCAACGACGGTCTCAGACGCTTAACACTCACAGTTGTCAACTTCTTGCCATAGATAACGGGATTAGGTGGTGTACCAGATGGTAGGCATACGGAATCGCAATGTGAAGGTTTGTATACGGAGAAAAATTGTTGGGTAAAACTGTCGGCAACATCCTGAATTTCAAACCTCTGAGAGTCAACTAAGTTGATACTCGAATCTGATGTAATGGAATGCTTGCGAACGTATAACCAGAACTGAGTAGGACGATGTAAGGCACTCCTTTCTAAAGACTCAAGATTAGAGTCGTGGTCCCACTTTTACACGTGTTTTCAAAGATAAAGCAAGCAGAGAAACGCTTCTGCGCAATTCTCCAACCCAGGACGTTTCTCCTTACGATGGCTCGTTCCTTAAGTTTTAACGCCGTTCTTAGTTCCGAAGAAAAGCATAAAGAAAACTTGCTACGAGTTGGAGTATTCAGAGGCAAGTACTGACTCATATCACCAAGAACTATTTAAGTGAAGCGACTCACTTGTCCGTCGGCATCACTAATGTAATTAAAAAGGGACCAGTTGATTTAAGAGAAGAAATTGAAGAAACCGACATAGTCACCAAATGCATATGCGAAACTGGGCGAATCCCTCGGCCGATCTGAATTAGTTGTTGAGGCAGAGAGAGAAATAGTATACTTGAAGTGGAGGTTGAAATGTGTCACAGCGAGTCAGCGGCATTTCGGAACTCGAGACTGGAACACTTTCAAAATTCGATAGACAGATATCAAGAAAATTACCACAACAGTTTTCACTGAAATTGTGTTGCTGCAAAGAGTTAAGAGCTATAAAGTCAAGTAGCATGTTACACTTACTATATAATGATTGTTGTGAGAAGAAGGAAATGATTTCCAGTTGATACCTGGAGTATTAAAATTGCCTAAAATGAGTAGTTTTATAATAATAAGATTCAGTTTAATTCCATCACTATGTTCATGATGGCGGGTGCCTGAAGTAAACGTATACATATATTTTCACGGGTTCTTTCGGCTACCCGGAAGGCACTCCAGAAGGACAAGTTCAAAGGACAGAGTCGCAATCTGAGGCGCAGGAGCCAGAGAACAGGAGCGCGACCAGGCAAAGCAGCGCCGGTCTTCCCTTCACGACTGACACGGTTAGCACAGCTGACACTACTCCACCCCCCCCCTCCCCCCTTGAAATGCGCATCGTCCCGATGCGCGCTCCGGCATACCTGAAACGTTAAAGCGAGTAGAACACAGTCAGAAAAGTGGTCCTAGCTTTCACAGTAAGTTTTAGGGCGGACCACATGCACCACTTTAGAATAAGGGGGCCTACGGGACGTGCTCGGTTGAATCGAAACCACCTTGAAATTCACGTCGCCTATACGGCAAGCGACCTCGTATGGGCAGAGTTAACGTTTTGCAGCTTCTCACTGAGAACAAGACTGGAAACGGGAGTTCACACCTACACTTTATCACCTGGTTCGAAATGAACCCGAAATGAACCTCACGATGTCGGAGGTTGTACCTGCGTGCATCGACGCGCTGGCGGTCTTGGATGTGTAGTCGCAACTATCAGCCTTCTTCCGCGTGCTGGGTTAGCAGTTGGACATCATCTTAAAAGTAGACCTGCAGCTCATGGGTAAGGATGCTCTCAAGCATTGTAATTACCACTCGGCCATGCACCAGGCGGAACGGCGAAAACCCGTTTTTTTTCTGGTTTCTGTGTAATAAGCGACAGTTACGTAGGGAAGAATGTCGTCCGAGGTACGGGGCTCGACGTCCATATACATAGATATCATGTCGGCCATAGTATTCAGTTCAGTTCAGTCGTTCAGTCATGACCGACACTTCGTGACCCTATGGACCATATAACGCCACGCTTTCCGGTCTTTCACTATCTTCCTAAAATCGCATGACTTCATCTGCAGCACCTCGAGGATGCCTCCTAACCATCGCGTTCGCAGCCTACCCCTTCTCCGGTGACCCTCAACCTTTCCCAACATCAAATCTTTCTCCAGCGACTCCTCTCTGCTCATCAGATGACCAAAGTAGCAGCTGAGCTTTAACTTTAGAATTTGACCCTACAATGAGCAGTCAGGCTTTATGGTCGACAATATCGACTGATTTGATCTTCTGGTAGCCCTAGGAACTCTCAAGAGTCTCTGCCAGCGCCACAATTCAAACGCATCAATTCTTCTGCGGTCAGCCTTCTTCACAGTCCAACTCTCGGATCACAACTTGAAAGACCATAGCATGAGTTATACGGATCTTGGTTGGCAGTCTAATGTCTCTCCTTTTTACTGGGCGGTCAAGGCTAGCCATGGCACTCTTTCCCAGGAGCAGGCATCTCCTAATTTCATGGCTGCAACTTCCTTCCTGAGTAATATTGGAGCCCAAGAAGAGGAAATCTGTAGCAGCTTTCACTTCTTGTCCCTTGATGCTCCCGTACTTGATAGGGCAAGACGCCAGGATCTTTATCTTTTTAATGTTCAGTTTAGGCCCGAACTTCTCACTCTCTTCATGTGCGTGCATCAGAAGTCTGTTGAGTTCCACTTTGCTTTCTGCCATTAAAGTGGTATCAACCGCATATCTAAGGTTGTTGATGCGTTTCCCAGCAATCTTCACTCCAATTGAATACTCGTCCAGACCGGCTTTTCTCATGATGCACTCAGCATATAGGTTAAATAGGCAGCGCGGCTCCATGCAGCCTCGTCTCACTCCTTTCTCAATCGGAAACCAATCAGTAAGAATATGCCCAGTTCTGACTGCGGACTCTTACCCTTCATACAGGCTCCTGAGGAGACAGATGAGGTGAATTGGATGTCCGATCTCTTGAAGAGCACCACAATCTGCTGTGATCTACGCAGTCAAACACTTTGGCATAATCAATAAAACAAAAGTAGATGTGTTTCGGGAACTCTCTTGTGTTTTCCATGATTCAGCGAAGGTTGGCAATCAGGTCTCTAGTTCCTCTGCCCTTGCGAAGTCCAATTTGCACCTACGGAGGCAGCAGCCTACCTTGGAGGATTTTCAACATCACCTTGCTAGCATGCGAAATAAGCGCGATCGTGCGGTAGTTGGAACAATCTTTGGCGCTGCCTTTCTTTGAGATGGGAATGTAAACTGCTCTCCAACCTTGTGGTCATTGCAGGATTGTCCAAATTTGCTTACATAATGTATGCAGAATGTTAACAGCGTCTTCATGGTTGAGGTTTTAAAGCAACTCATCTGGAATGCCATCAATTCCGCTAGCTTTGTTCTTAGCAAGGCTGGCTAAGGCCCATTCAACTTCACCCTTCAGGATGCCCGGCTCGAGATCAGTAATCACAACCGTCTTATGTTGGGTTTGCACATCCGGGTCCTTCTTGCACAGTTCTTCTGTGTATTCCTGCCACCTCTTCTTTATCTCTGAGGCTGCAGTGAGGTTCCTGCCACGTTTGTCCTTATCATGCCCATCTTAGCACAGAAGCTTCCTTTGATATATTTGATTGTCGTATGCAGAGCTCTTGTGTTCCTCAATTGGCTGTTGTCCTCAATTGCTTGTCACTGTATGTTCAGGAAGGAATTCTCATCTCTTCTTGCTATTTACTGAAAATCCACATTGAGAACCTTGTATCTTTCTCTTTCCCCCATAACGTTTGCCATCCTCCTTTCCTCAGCTATTTGCAAAGCCTCTTGAGATAACCAGATTGCTTTCTTGCATTTCTTTTGCTTTGGATCTGCTTTACTATAAACTTCTTGTCTTATGTCACGAACATCAGTCCACATCTCTTAAGGCTCTCTGTCTTCTAGATCTAATTCTTGAAATCGATTCTTCCCTTCCACAGCATATTCTGATGGAATTTGATCCAGATCGATCCTGAAACACCTTTTAGTTTTCTGCGTTTTCCTGAATTGAAGGTTAAATTTCACAACAAGAAGTTGATGTATCGATGGCACAATCAGCCCCAGGCCTTGCTTTTACTGCTTGTATAGCGCTTCTCCATCTCTGCCTTCAAAAAATATAATCAATCTGATATCTGTACAGATCGTCCGGTGAAGTCCATGTGGACCGGCACCCCTTGTGCTGTTGAAAATGAATATTCGCTATGATCAGGTTGTTTTCTCGACAAAACTCTACTAGCCTCAGCCCAGCTTCATTTGGCTCACCAAGAACGAACTTGCCTGTAATTCCGGATATTTCTTTACTCCCCACCTTAGCATTCCAGTCTCCTATGGGAAAATGGAAATCTGATGATGTAGTGTGGTCTTATTAAGTGAATAACCTGGCTTAAGAAGCCTTAATAAGCCATAGTCGTATTAAGGCGCTAAGTGAGCCCGTTCGTTTGGAGGTGGTATGCGGTAGTTCTGGGGTGGTTCGTGCTGCTTCAACGCAAAATCTCTGCTATTAGCTGGGACATGAACGCGGAACCGCGATCTGTGATCAAGACTTCGAGAGCACCGTGACGGAGGACGACGGAATGAACGAAAACCCTCGCTATATTAGCCGCAATTGCAGAAGGAAAAGCTCACGATTCGTCATACCACGTGAGGTGATCCGTGGCAACAGTCATCCAGCGGTGCCCCGAGTTGGACGAAGGAAAAGGTTCGAGCAGGTCCATGCCTACCTGCTGGAACGGCGTCATATAGGCGGCAGGATGAGGTGAAGATATCCTGCTGATTGTGCGGGCGGTGTGTTACATCTTCGACATACACGGCAGGTCCTGGTATAGTGACGAACAGGCTTAGCAAGTTGATGCCAGTAACAATTAGAAATAATTCTTGCGAGTATTCGGCTTTATCCTAAATGTCCGGATGTTGAGTCCTCATGACACACCTCCATACTTTCATTGCGTAGGTCAGCCGAATCAACCAGTAGTTAAAACCTCACACTCGGTGCAATTTTGTTTTGTACAACAAATTGTTACGAAGGCGTAATATGGGTAGAAAGCACAAGCCGACGCTTGGAATGGTGCCTTCATAATCTTCCAGATGGGAGATTACTTCACAGAATTCAATGCCGTGTCGCTGCCACGCTGCCATATCGACCGCGCCTAATGGCCCCTAAACATTCCTCTTCATACTGGATGTCTTGACTATGAGATGCTGATTCCATGGGTGTTCTTCATGGGTATACGGGCGCAGTTGTCTACTTAAACGGGCACGTTTTTCGAGCTCGGAACACACACACACGGGAAAAGTCACCATAGCATTCGCTGCAACTCATCCCCATTCCAAAACAATAATTTCCTTCTCGCGAGAGGCCTCTCAGAACGTCGAGCAAGGCTGGGTACCGTACCTAACCTATCGCCTTCTACAAAACTGCGCATATAAAGGGGACCCCGCTAGCCGCAATATTGTTTGCTCTCCTGCTGACATGCGACCTGAGGAAATTGAGAAAGGTGACACCGGGCATTCCCCTCCAACTCGGACAATTAGGAACCAGAATTCACTCCCTGCCTACTCTTTAAAAAATATTATTTAGCGCTATCAATCTGGCCATGATATTTATTCCCGCCCATGTAAAGGGCTATCAAATCCAAGGAAGCGGCATCTGCTCCACGTTTATAATAAATTTTGCTGTGCCCGACAGCCCTCAAATACGGACTCTTCTTTCAATGGCAGCTGTCCGCACGATGGGGAGGAATCTTCGGGCACCTACCACAGGTTGTGGGCATGCCCAGTCACCCTGCTGCGCTCCTTCTGGGGCAAAATAGTTTCGAACACATCAGCCTGCAAAGGTGGTTCAAGTTACCGTGTTTCACGGGGTTCAAAACTGAAAACACATCGTGTCCTGCACACGCGAAAACTCAGGAAAGCCTTGTTTCAAGTGCGAAACGCTTTAAGCCAGCGTGTCGAAAGACGTAAAAGGTTCACTGTCGCTGATGAAGTTCACTTCTCAGAGATCACTGCAGTCCCATGACAAGTCCGGATTTCCGGCCTGTCTGACTTAGCGAGAAAAAAAAAAAGGGCCACACATAATGGGCTTTTGCCGCGCGAGGCAGACTTATTGTTGTCTGATAGCGGAACGAATCACTGCCACATCGGCGCAACTATTCTGACCGTGACACTTTTTCCCAAGCATTTCAACCCAGAAGAGCCGAGCACCAGGCCGCGGGAAAGCTTGCACGCATAGAAAAACCGGTGGGTAACCGGCGGCACCTGGAATCGAACCCGGTGCCTTCCGAATGCGAGGCGGATGCTCTACCACAAGGCCACCACCTACATTTTTTTTCTTTATTGCCTGTTTTGAGTTCACATCAATTCAAAAAAGATCCACAATAATGGTAAAACTCGCAACGACCAGACTTCGGCTGTCACGAAAGGTTTAAAATTTCTTGAGGACAGCCAGTTCATCGAGCACACTGATCCATTCAGGTGGATCAGAAAGCACCCGGTACGTTTCTTCAAGGAGCAGCACACTCTCGATAAAGTTCTCTCGTACAGAACGCGTGTTGACATCTGCATGTTGCACTTGCATCCTTGTTTTCCACAGGCTGTGGGGGCCCAAGACCATGACTAAATCCAAAGGAATACCCTCACTCTCGACTGGAAGGAACCGTATGCCATACGGATCTAACGGAAGGTCTTTCTTTAGTGTTCTCTGGAGAACATCCCAGTGAAAGACTGGGTCCTTTTAGGATGCTTTTGTTCGCGCTTCTAGAACTACTCCTTATTCATAACAAAATGTTTCTCTGTTAATTTGTCGTTCATTCAAGCATCTACTTTCAACAAACTACTACATGTAACTTGCAATACATAAACTGGCCAGTATTAACAAACGATCCATTGATAACTTCGCTTTGCTGTAGTTATTTTTGTCTAATTCGCAAAGATGTCTGTTGCAAACTACCACACTTATTTTTTCTGCAAACTAGAATATTTTGAGAATTGTGGCATTTCTTGAAATTTCTGTCATGGCTACATGTTTGATATACTTCAAAATTTCTTTTTCGTCAAGCGTTTGTAGCTTCGTCGTTATTAATTGAGGTGTTAGTGGTAGTAAATGTTAGTGATCCTGAAAGCTAGTGATGTTGATATAGGCCATGACCGAACGTGACCGCATAACCGGATGTGACACCATCATGTCACATCCTGTCATGTGTAAAAATTGCAGACGGCTCTTTGGATCACTTAAGTGCGATGAGGCGAAAGTCTTTATATCGCGGGGGTCGGCAGCCCTTCACTACGGCACCTCTTACTGACTTTCACGTTTCACTCCCGCCTTCTCTCCTTACGGTTCACTTTATCACTTCAGGTGTCCACGAGAAATTGTGACAGATACTGCGCTTTTTTTCCCTTTAAACCAATTTGAAACGGCACTGATCCCTCCTATACTGCGTCCTTCTGCATCTGTATGCTGGGTGATGCGACTTTCAAGGAAGCACCAAGTGAAAGGCGCAGCAAGGGTGCTTAAATTAAATGCCTTTTCTATACTAGGGGTCATCAGTTTCTAAACATAGCCCAAAATCTCATTTGGACAGAATATTAATAATTAATGGCAGCGACGATATAGACATGTATAGATAGTGAATTATTTTTATGGAGAAAACACATTAACTGATTCGAGGTCTCTCTTATATTCCCGGAGGAAATGAATTCAGCAAGAGCCTCAAGTATAATGTAAATGCATCATTGTTTTTAAGGTGGCGGTTCCACGGTCGCCATCTTTAGAGTAATGCAGATATTGCCACCAGGCTACGCCACTAATCCATGAATGAGGAATTGAGTGCCCAGTCTTAGTGCCCAGAGCTGCCTGAAGGCTTTCGTTTGTTGCAGCGCAGGCTTTGAAACGTTTTTGTGGCTCCACAGCAAAGTCCACGCAGAGAAGGGAAGAACTTTTGTACCCGTCCTGCACAGCATGGGCTGCTTTATTCAACTCCTCTCTTCACCCCACCGCACTGCTACTTCAAACAATACATGCACCCGCAATGGGACAAGAGCCTTCCCTCTCCTACCTATACTTCGTCTCACAACATATCTGCAGCACTGGGAATGGCAGAGGAGCCTTTGCAATAGTGCTCCCAAGTACCTCTCCCCCAGCGGTCTATAATATGGAATTGTGCTCCTATACTGTCAACCCCCGTCAATTTTGGGCTCGAGCGGCGCATAGGAACACAATTGCCAATTGTAGTGCTTGTGATTCTGATTGGACCGGCGTGCATCTGCTTATGACAGTGCTGCAAACATCTTGTGAGACAAAGTATAGTTTACGCTGTAGAGCCACGAACACGACTGTTCCTCCCCGCCGTGCCTGCGGGGTTGAACTGGACTGCAGTAGTCTAGGTGGCTTTGACTGCAGTATGCTGGCCAACCTAAACACAAATAAAACAGGGTGTCAACATGATCACAGCGCAAATTTAGTACCAGGGAAAAAAATGCGGATTCCAAAAAGGAGAACATAAAGGTATCGTGCAAATTATTTGTTTGTGTTTCATGCATATATTTCTGCAGGCTTCGACAATGAACCCTAGTTGAAGTCAGTGCCTGTCTTGTGTTCTTTTAATCCTCGCGCTGTGCAATCACGTAATCATGAGGTTTATAATACGGAGACCCTATCGGTTGGGGAGATAAGGGAATAGCAGGGCGCAAGTAGGCATGTCCAGTGTAATTACCACATCCCACGCCTGTTCATCGCAGCACTACCCGCATTTTGCCGCTCTATTACCCCATCCTACCAAGCGGAAGGGCCCCTATTTCAAAGCTTCCTATTGTTGATGCCACAGTAATACTAAGAACCCCAAAACTCCTTGACTGGAGTGTAAACTCCCAGCTTTTGTGGTCAACAAGAAATTTGTTTTATCAAACGGTATAATATATACGATAATATAGCTATAATTAGCTGAACTTCAGTGAACAGTTGCCCTTGCTTATTTTTAGTTCGTGCTTTTCCAACCTTGGAAACTTGAGTCAGTAAGTTACAATGTGTCGGGGTCGCCGAGGGTTGTTGAATTCACTCGAGAATCGAGCCGAGCGCAGAGAAGCAGCAGCCACGCATTCGCTCCCCCCCCCCCCCTACCACTTGAAAGAAAGGGAAGGGGAAAGAATGAAGTGATTAACTTTAGAGGAAAAAGCGCGCAAATAAAATAAACAAACCAGTCCAAAAGAAAGGGAATGCGCTGAAGAAAGGTTGAACACAAAAAACAAAAGTGGGGTCATTTTAGCTGCTACGACCCTGCAAACCATTTTTTTTCTTTCCTCGGCTGCACTGTCTTGCATGAGTAGTCGACAATGATTGAACGGAAATGCGGCGGCAAAGTCAGAGTAATATTTATTCACACTTTTATAAAAATATTTCCCTAGCTGCCTATAATGTGGAAAATTAGAAAAAAGCAATGTACTTGGACCGATACCAGAGTTTAGCATCTGATGCATTCTTTATCATGTATTCAGAGCGAAGCAGAATTTTTGTATTTATTTACCCATTTTTATCTTTTTTAAAACTCGTAAAATCTTCATATCATGCAACAAATTTGAGCGACACCTTACAACCTCTTCTCCTTATTTATTAATTTCATTGCATCGAATTTATTTTTCCTTCGGGGGTAATTGCATAATACCGACCCTCTAACGCGCAAGATATCATTCCCTCACTTTCAGTGTAAGACTGACTCGATAATAAGAATGCATAGAGATTTCGCGTTTTCTGGGTGTATCTCTAGCTGGTAGGTTAAAATTATGACAGCACTGTTCTTTGAATCGCTGATTCCGCTTAGTCGTTTCGGTGGAAGGAAAGAGGCCTCATCTGTTCGTCAATTTCCCCGTGTTAACGGTTATTCGCTTCTCTCGTGAGACAGCGCCGTGAGCAGCGAGATACCCGCTTTTGCCAAACACAAGCATGCATCATGTGTGTTACTAAAACAAAACTAAAAACGAGTAACGAAAGCCACAACTTGTACTAGACAGGAAGCACGTTTCGTTCGCCGGTGTGCAGTGTTTACTGTAGCCAGGGGCGCACCTCAGCTGCACGCGCGAGAGTGTTGGCGGCGTTTCGGCACACAAACACTATGACACATTGAATTGGAGGGTATAAATAGATCACAAAGCAAGTAAGTATATACTGTCAATGGACCATTGTCTTCTTTAGGTAGCGCTAGTGCACATGAGCGAAGCGTCCTAGGACGCCATTTTCACTGGGATGCCAAGCGAAAATTAGGGGAGAACTTCGCTGCTTGTGCTTTTCCAGGAAACGACGTCCCGCGCTTCATCAACGCTACGAACTGCTGCACACTAATTGCGTGCAGTACTAGCATCTTCTAGCCCTTAGGAAGCACTCACTATATTGTCCCCGCCTCCAACAGCTTTCCTCAACAGAGAAGACTCGGCCAGGTTTGCCAGCTTCCTGTTGTCATTGGCATGGTTTAAAAGGGTTGGAGGGTAGTGTATCAAGGTGTGTTCACAGGTGACTCACGCGTCTCCGCACAGGCTAGGCGAGGCCAGCCCTGCACTCAACTACTGTTTGGAAGATAAGCTCAGCCCAACACTAGGAATGAATTTCTACCCAAATTCTTCGCAACCCGTCCCATCAATGGTACTACGCCTGACACCCTCAAGAAGGAGCTGATGGAAAAATGTCTATTTGCAAAAGTCGCAAGACTTTATTCTTCACAGAGGGGGAAACCCGAACAATACTGCGGCTAATGTTCGGATGTCTCCCTCCATGACGAATAAATGACGCCACGTGCTACTGCGCCCCGACCTAACTAGACCGCGTTCACATGCTTTCTGCAGTGGGGTCGAGCCGAGTCAACCCACCACTGCAGAATAGTTCCTTCAACCACTCGACCCGACCCGCCAGTATTTACCTCCCTCGCCCGATGAAAAAGAAAGGACCGAGTGAAAATGTTGTAGGAACATAATACCCTCTCATAAATACTTCTCAATGCAGGGGTTTTGTAGCGCCATACTGGTAATTTACCGGAACTGGGACATTGCTAGTTCACACACATTTCGTAGATGGCGCTACTTGCTACATTTATCGTACTTGGCTCTGTTATTTCACTATTTTTTTTTCTTGTACACTTTGTAGTTGATAATTTTTACCAGTCGAATAAAGGAAAGAAACACCGAAACGTTAAGTTATATTTGCCAGAATAAAAAAATAAGCCATGGAGACTTTCAAACGTGCTTAAAGAGCTCGCGCGCTTCAAGCGAACCATGAAAAAACTTGCTGAAATCACACTCACCGTGCACATTCCTCGAGAGTCGTAGAGCAATACCGATGCATATCCTCTGACAGCGAAGTGCAGAGGTTTTACACGCGAAACCACAGCACCATTAAAAGCTTCTTATTTGAACAGTTTAGCATTTTCTTTTAGCCATTTTACAAAAAACGCTAACTTTGATCATAAATAACTTTTACACTAAATCAAGTAGACAGACGATATTGTCAGAAAAAAGGAAACCTTGCACGCCCTCCAACTGTACAAAATATCTCCGCAGCACAATGCATAGCTTGAAAGTTATTGTATATATAATTACCTTTTTCGTACACTTTTCAAAGGCTCATAGCTAATAAACTATTCGGTACACGCTGTTAATAATGCTTACCTTTGTTCATTAGCGTCTACTCTCAAAACAACTCAGACAGTTTTTCTCTAGGTGCAAAAGTTTTCGCACAATTTTGCATTTCCTGAGACAAGTAGCGCTGACCAGCCGTTTGTTACCTTTGTGTTTTCCTTTAAATCCTAAATATCTTTGCAGACATTTATAAACCGAATGCATAATTCAAAAGCAGAAAAAAATAAGATTTACAACGATTTTAAGATCCCATTTTTAAACTAAACGAGTGAGTACGAATATCACCAAAAATATCGTCTCTTCACCGCTGAAGTGGGTCCGCCACCTTAATGCAGTGTGCGCTTTGTAGTTCGAGTTAGTACTTTTTCTGATTTCTAAATTGCACTTTTTGCAAACCTCCTTTTTTTGTTTTTATAGTTGAATGTTTCTTTATATATACTTATAACCCTGTTCGACTTTGTGGCAGCTTTTCTCAAAGCCCACGGCTCTCAGCCTCCGGCTTCTCCCGTTGCTTCCTTTGTGCCTGGCAACAGGTCTCTACTCGCTCCCTTATCTCAAACTTGCTCAAGCTTCCTGTTTTCGCCGCCACATACACACGCCGCCCGTATTTCATTGATACGTTCAATTTGTGTCTACTGCAAGCCGAATCGCTCGCCATTCAGACTGTGACGTGTAGTGTTATTACGTGACGTGTAGTTTTATTACGCCAAGGCATTCGTTTCCCGTTTAGAGTACATGACGCGCGGTAGTTGGTGCTGTTTTTTTGTCAGCGAACCGGATTATTTTATGCTGGGCTGGCTACAAAAGTGGCTATGCATTAAACATTCGCGTTGTTGTAACGTAGCTAAAGAAAACTACGCATAGCAAGCATGCAAAGAAAAACAAAGACGCACAAAACCAGCTACGACCACCCGAAGCATACATGCAGCATTACGGCGGCCAGGTCGCCGGCGCGGAGCCTGGATACGGCGACGAAGAAGCCCACCGCGCTCCGGCCGACGGCAGTCGACGGCGTCTGGAAGATGGTGTAGACGGCAGACTTTGATCCACCTATGCCATCCCACTGGAGTTGCTTTCTTGTACTGCTAACAGATGGCGATGAAGTCAGAGCAAGCAGAAGCCCCGACTCTGGCACAACGGTTCCTGACGTCGCAATGAACAACGGCTCTCCAAAAAACCGCCAGTTCCTGACTGCTCAGTAGTGGTTAGGGCGTTCGACTTCTGTGCCCAAGAATGCGGGATTTTCGATGCAGGCGAAAATCTAGCAGTCCGTGTGCTTTGCTGTCAGATCACTTTAAAGGATCCCAGGTGGTGAAACTTGAACCGCGTCTTTCATAGCCTGAGTCGCTTTGGCAAACTAAGTCTAGAAGTAAGGAATAATGCTATTTCTCAGGCTTTTCGGTGGAAACCTGAGAATGCCTTAAAGAAAACACATAGAGATTGAAAGACGAAAAAGACCGGCCTAAGCTATTGGAGGGCTCCAGATAATGGTGGAGTCCCACTAAATACTATTATTATAATATTAGAAGCCACTGTCGGCGCAATTTGGCGACCACGTAAAATCTTTCGTTCACTCGCACCTGTCCAACGTAAGCACCACATTAAGAACGATATTCCTATGGTTTGGCTTGTGGTTTGAGGGCGTTAACATCCCAAAGCGACTGGGGCTATGAGAGAAAGCTGTCTAGAGGACACCAGAAGTTCGACCACCTGTGGTTCTATTTAACGCGCACTGACATCGCACATTACACGGACACCTAGCTTTTCGCCTACATCGAAAAGCGTCCTCCGCGATCGGAAATTACCGCATGTTTGGGCCATACAAGGAAAAATTACTTTTGAAAAGAATTATATTAAACTGCTAAATACTTAGCTGAAAGTCGCATAAATACAACTAAAAACAGTAGTAATCACAGCTCTCAAAAAGTAATCAATTTACAATACCTTAATTTATCTGAGCAATTCATTTACTTTTAAATTAGCTTCTAGCTTTCATCTATGTGCACACGAAGTAAAGCTTGTATACCAAACATATTCTCTCCAGCGTGGCGCACACACTCTTCCGTCATCCCACCAAGAGAGAGAGAGAGCGCGAAGAAACATTTATTTAGCCGGATGATATATAAGGCCGAGTTAAATTGCCCTACTAGATGACCAGCAGGTCAAGCCTGCGGGCGACCTCATAGGCGTGCTTGAGGATGCGGTCTTGTATGCCCGGGTCCGAGCTGCACTGCAGTCTCCCAGTCATTTCGATGCAGGGTTTTATTGCAAAAGCAATACTGCTAGCACTTTTCTGCCCTTCGGTGGAGGTCGTTGCTTCGCTCCGGCGCACCACGTGACAGCGTGACGTCAGGACCAGAGGAGAGCAGGGGCCTCAACTCGTCTCTTCGGCCGTAGTCGTTCCTTCGCTCGGCGCGGTGCCCCGCCGGGGTGGTGCAGTGGTAAAACGCCCGACTACTGTGCCGGAGTACCCCGGTTCGAACCCGACCTCGGCAGCTGCGTTTCGATGGGGGCGAAACGAAGAGGCGTCCGTGTGCTGTGCGATGTCAGCGCACGTTAAAGATCCCCAGTTGGTCGAAAGTACACCGTAGGCCCTCCACTACGGCTCTTCTTTCTCTCTTGACCCTTTTACTCCCACCTTCCTCCCTTTCCTTACGGCGCGGTTGAAGTGTCTAGAGAAAACAAGTGAGACAGTTACCGCGCCTTTCCCTTCTTATAAATTAATCAATCCGCTCGGCCCGGCGGCTATCCCGTCACGGCCTCCTCGGCCCGCAGCGTGAGGGCGCTCGCTAGGAGAGGATAAACGGTGCGCCGCAGGCGCGCTCCGCTTAGTCATGTCTGAAGAGTTGTACAAGTCATCGCTGGAGCGACATGCTGCGCGCAAACGCCGGCTCCGTGCTGAAGAGATAGATGTAGAAAGGCAAGAGCGGTTGGCTAAGCAATGCGCCCACGCCGCAGAATGGCGAGCCCGGCGGCGTTCTACATGGTTCAGTGAGCGAGAGTAGTTTCATGGACTCTCTGAATGCCGAAGAATCGTCTATGAGTAGTGCAGAGCGAGAGTACTACCCAATGGGGTAGCAGTCTAGACTTGGTGATGTAAGACATTTGAACGACTATGTAATTACCAGTGTTCAGACCAAGAGTCACTACTTTGCGGACCACCACAGCCTGTTCATCGGAGTAAACAAACAGTAGAAACCATGTTGTGTCCAGAGTAAATCCTTTAGTTGCAAAAAAGGCGAAGCCTTGCCAAACCAACAGCAGTTCCAAGCGCAGCCAGGGAGGTATTGCTTTCGCAATCACTCAGGCTTCACCAGAGTTAAGCCAAAGCACTCTTTTTTCCTAATTCTTGAGGTGGGGGGTCCTCCTTGCCTCTCCAGAGTACACGGGTGAGGGTAGCTCTCTCATCGCACAGTGTGCAGTCAGGAGAAAATCGGCTGGGGAAAATAAGTGAGATAACTATCGGGTTTGGAAATGCGTTTGTTCGGAGTCTCCTCCAGGAAATTTCGAGTTCTTTACTAAGCCGCTTATGCGGAGGCGCAAACTTCCTTTGTCTAAGGCGGAAGTGGTGGGTTAAGCCGTGAAATGATATCAGGTTATCCTCGGCTGCCCCCGCCGAGGTCACCGCCTGGCCAACTAAACCTCGGGCTACCTCGTGAGCTGCCTCGTTTCCAGGGTTGTCAGAATGTGCCGGTACCCAAATTAATTCAATATCCCTATCTGAGAAGGGAGTCTTGTTAAGAATATTTAGAGCAGATTGGGCATTCTACCTCGGGCGAAATTATTTATGGCAGTCTTGTAGTCGCTGATGATAATATCTGCCACTGAATTTGTAATGGCTAAAGCAATGGCTGCCTCCGCAGCCATTGCAGATGTGCGTACACGAATGGAGGACGAGAGATCTGTGACGTGGGTTCCCGTAATCCCTGCCACTGCAAATGCTTTTTTTGAAACTGCATATTCAACCGCAGCCACTGCATATATGCTCCAGCACTTTCACGTACATCTCGTCTACCGCCTGCTTTTATATTGCCTGCATCACCGCCGAGGTTTTTACTGTGTCAAATGCTTTTTCGTAATCACTGAATGCTATGTATGAGGGCTGGTTATATTTCCGAGCATTATTGTATCACCTGGTTGATGGCATGGATATAAACTATAGTAGAGTACCATTTCCGAAACCCTGCTTGTTCTTTTGCTTTTGAGGACGAAGCAGAGGGCTATGGAACGAAACATGGTAGGGGTAACATCTAGTCGCAATCAAGAAGAAGAAATGGACATGGGCAAGCCATGTAGTGAAAAAGAGACGATTACCGATGGTCGCTTTGGGTAACAAACTGGATTCCAAGGAAAGGAAAGCGTAGCAAGGGGGCGGCAGAAAGTTAGGTGGGCGTATGAGGTTAAGAAGTTCGCTGGGGTCAAATGAATGCAGCTAGCACAAAACCGGATTAATTAGAGAAATATGAGAGAGGCCTTCGCCCTGCAGTTGAATAGTCAGGCTGATAATGATGATGAAGATGATGAAGATGATGACCCAACTGAATCAACGTAGGTAACAGCTGTTTGGTGCGTATGAGTTTTTTGAAGAGCCACGGCCCTGGTCATCCTCCTACCCTCATGTTGTATAGGATGCGTGTTTTTGGGAAGAGGCTTAATGGTGAGCCGCTTCCTGATCGGTGTGGGTGGATCTCTCGGTTCATGTATTTCTGGCTCTGAATTTTCGTCTAGTGTGCCGAGGATGCTTCTGCCTCTTTTAGTTTTTGTCAGCAGCACCATCTGTGTGGTGATGTGAGCCGCGCGAAGTTTCTCGAGTGAGTGGTGAATGCCGAGTTGAAGACATTTTTCTGTAGATGTGTAGTGAGGAGCCTTAATGCGGCTTTTGATGCTAGTCTGATGAGGTACTTTAGCTTGGTCTTCTCTGCGGCATAGATCTGTAGGTAGGGCACTCAGTAGGATTAGCGGCTAAGAACAAATGCCAGCACTAATTTGCGCAGGTCTTTCTCTCTCATGATTCTTTTCCTGTTGGTAATTCGTTTAATCAGACGGATTGTCTGATGGGTAGTGGCAGAAAGCCTGTCAATCGTCTCCGCATCCTTGCCATTACTCTGGATGAAGACGCCCAACACCCTCAGTGTCTGGACTTCTGGTATGGGTTGCCCGTTAAACTTAACAGTAATGATAATGAAATCTTGATGTGCCCGCCTACCTCTCCCCCTACCTCGAATGATGAGGAGTTCAGATTTAGGCTGTGAGCAAGCGAGTCCTGCTTGTGCGGCGTAATTTTCTACGTGGTAAACTTCCAATTGAACAGGTTCCTCGATTTCACCATCGTTACCTTTATTGGCCCAGAGGGTAATATCATCAGCATAGAAGGTGTGGTGCAAATTTTCAATTTTGCCTAATATGCCCGGGAGGAGGATGCATGTCAAATTGAAGAGAAAGGTTGAGAGGACCGAGCCCTATGGTGTACCTTGTGTTCCTAACGCTATTGAGGCGGATGTTATGTTTCATAGTGTTATGGCCGCCATGCATTTAAACACAGATGATCTGATATAATTGTATGCTCTGATGCCTGGGTTATTACTAAGATTTTAAAGGATCATTCTGTGTGAGACGTTGTCAGAGGCCTTGTTTAAGTTAAGGCCCAGGACAGCTCTGGTATGTTTGTTTCTTTCCCTGTCGATAATATCCTTTTTAAGACGGATGATAACATGCGAGGCAGATAAGTTTGCCCTGAAACTAATCATTTGTCCTCAACGTAGTTCTGGCGCCTAGTAAGGATAATGTGCTGAAATAGCTTTCTCAGGTAAGAGGTCAAGGAGATGGGCCTCAAATTTTCTAGCGCTAGTTTTTGCCATGTTTAGGTATGAAAGTAATTTTGGCATGTTTTCAGTTTTGTGGGAGGGTGCCTGATTGCCAATGGTGGATGAGGAATTCCGTTAGGGCGAGGATCGATTTAAGGTGCAGAGTTCTTAGAACGTTATTGGTCATTCCGTCCGTTCCAGGTGCTGTGCCTCTGCGCAGTTGACCCCGCGCGTGCCAGACTTCTGCATCCTCGATTTCCCTGTCGAGGTACGTACTATCCAACCTAATCTAGTCTGGCAGCGGTCCTTGTCTTTGATGCTTACAGATCTTTTTTGGAGTTCAATAATAAGTGCGTCCTGTGCACCCGGATACTAGTGTACCAGTTGAACGAAATAATCGTTTTGAGCTGATGTAGCGACACTGGGGTCTAGTAGGTGCCAAAGTAGGAGCCACGTCTTTTTGGTGCCTACCTGTCCATTCATGATATCGCAAATTTCGCCCCACTGTTTCTTTTCCATTCCAAGAGAGTACTGCTCAATCTCTCTTTCTAAGTGAGCAATGTTTACACGTAGTGTTTTGTTGTTGCGCTGAGTTTTCCAGCGTCTAAGAAGCCGGTATGCGCTTGTCACATGTGGAGTAATATATTTACCGTGGTATGATGCTCTACAGACGCAGGTGCCATTGAAGTGGCATGTTCTACATCTGAGGTAAGATCAGAGAGTCACTTCTTCAGGTTAGAGATATCGGTTGGAGCGGTTTACTCCTGAATTTTCCGAAAAGCTGTCTCAGTCAGCTATTCCGTTGCTCTTTAGAGCAGCACGTGCGAATAAAAATAAGATAATGGGAATAAAAGAACAAAAACAGCATCGTCAAACGCTTGCGAAATAAGCGGCGAACCCAGATCTTGGCGGCCAAGAACTGTTTTCATCATTTCAAGGCCTCGAGAAAGCTTAACTAGTTTTTCCCATCTCAGCATGTATACCTTACTAGGCATAGTTGAGAGTTTCCTGTTAAGCAGATTTGGGGGCATGGTTTGATAATACTTTCACGCCCACGAACGCCAGCGCAAAATTATGTATTTGGCACGACTCGGCTCGATACACCACTCCAAGTTTTTGGGGGGAAGCTTTCTCGACACATGCAAATCCCAGGCACCTGGGCACAACGGTCTCCCTGTGCGCAACTCCTACGTCGTACAATGCGGCTTCCAACCTCGCCCTGTCGATGAAGGCACAGAAGGCAAGTACATAATCAAATGCTTCAATCCGAGAACGCGCATTGAAATACCGCTCCGCACAGGAATAATACTGGGACTCTACGCCACACGAGAGTGATTTTCACGAGGCACTGTTCAACTCGCTAACGGGTTCGATGCACAAGCTGGTGCGCCCGAAAAATTCATTGTCGCTACACCGGTCTCTCCCTAATGATGCGAGCGGCAAAGTGCAGAGATTGCAGGAAGGGACTAGGAACCGAGAAAGCACGTAGTCTTGCAGTGCACACAGCCCCCCCCCCCCCCCCTCGAAATATCCAGCGTCAACAATGGATTGAAATAACGCCAACAGTGGATCATTCTTAGCTACAAGAGCCTGGCCCTCTATATACTGGGCAGTCCTCCGGTTTTATTACAGCGGAGCTCATTTCATTTATTTCAAGGCTAAGACAAAATATGGCACTGGGATCGTCGCGGATCACAAAGGAAACGACCAATATTGCTACTTCGCGCCCGTATCATCTTTTTTTTGTGCTATTGTTTCGTAGAATAAGGCACTTAACTCAATAAAAACTGTCCGTCACATCCCAGCTGTACACTTTGTGGGGAACGGTCTCCCATATTCCCCTTCAAAGTCGGCTTTCCCCCGCGGTAGTAACTTAAGCTATCGCGGAATGGCGCCAACATTGGTGGTTAACATGACACTATTGGGAGATGGCGCCAGCGTCGCGGCAGCACTGGCAGCACAAGCGCCACCCCTGATCTTGTCACCGTTCACGCGGAAAAAGCCAACTCCCTTCTGCATCGGAACCTGGACACGAGCAGACGTCTCGTCGCGGTACTCCGTCGTCATTGGCAAGGTGAAGCCTCGTGGGAGTTATCCCGCTTGCCCGTCTTGTCCAGCCTCGGAGTTTATCACCTGCCCTAGCATGGGCGAACATTCGCCCCTAGCCCTGCTGGTGAGTCAGACGACCTGTGTTCATTGGTGTGTTTTATTGCTGGCTGGAATTGTTATTGCAGCAATAAATGCGTCTTCGTTGTCAGCAGGTGTTTTTCCTTTGTTCCCAAGAGCACGGCCCGCAGTTGTCGGCGTGCGCTCGGTAACGCACGCGACCACTGGGTGGGGTCGGCGGTTGGGACTGTCAACCGCGACTAAGCGGGGAAAACGTATTTGTCCCCCAGTACAACCCCACATCTGGCGCCCACCGTGGGGTCACTCTTGGAGCACTGGACGACTGTTTGTTCTTGGCAAGGGACATGACAAGTTCTAGGCCTAGAGTGAAGTTTGATCGCTAGGCCCTGCGGCATGCTTTCTTGAGTGCGAGGTGAATTTCGCGGCAGCATGTTTGAACTTTTCCAGATGCTCAGCGCATTTTTTGTGCCCTTTGAAGAAGTTTCCTCAGTTTGAAAACCATATCGAGGGAGTGAGAGGCCTAGCACCCGCGTAGTTACCAAGCCTGTAGCAAGTGAGCACGGATGCCGCGTGGGTGGTTTAAGTTTTCTGTACATATTTTCTCATCTGTTTCTTTGCTGCGACACAGGAAGTCGCGGGTCATGGTAGCCGAGTGGCCTGGGGCCACGGGTGCCACGATGAGCTTGCTGGTATTGCAGCTCGGCACCGGGTGTTCCGACACCGTCCGGGAGGGTGGGCGCCGATCGCAAATCCGCTTCGTGTGGTGAGCGGAGTAGGATTAACCCATTGCGCTGATGTCTCCTCGCGGCTGTGTGCGTGTAACCCTTTTCCGGCTTGTTTTCGTCTTTGTTTGATGACGGCATTTGTCATAGTGGTCGTTAGGCCTAAAGCTTTCGTAGCTGCCTGCACCACGCCAGAAGAAAGGACCGTGATGCTGAAAAGCGGGAGTACATTCCTGAGCACTTGTTTTTTTGGTATCTTCGCATGAACTGATCATTCTCGTTCAACTCAAGAAAGGGCTTTGTTCACTTGAACTTTGCGTTTTCCAGCTGTATGACACGTTTTGCTAGTGAGCTTTGTGCGGAGCCACGAGGCCCGTGCGGACGCCGGTGATCCATCCCATGACTTTCTTTAAAGGAATGGGGAGAGCGTTCTGGTTATACAGGTTCACCGGAGCCACCCAGGCTTACTGGCCTCTGCACATCATCTCGCTGCGACCTGCTGCTACGGAGCTGCCTGTATCCTGTTCAGCGCATTCACCTGGAGCAGCCGTGGCGAGACCAGTCAACAGTCACATTTGGCTGCGGCTATCTTGGCCTGCAGCTTTCAGCGGCCTCACGGGCCCTGTGGACACGTCGTCCCCGCGATCCCTGGTGTTGCACCGTACCAGCACCTGACTGGGTACTCTCTATGGCGCCGCCTTTGCGGACTCCGGGCCGCAGTTTGCGACCGGGCTCCGCTGCTTACCGAACTGCCGACAATGCAGGCCACGTGACATGCCAGCCATCCTGCGGATACCTTCACGCTACCGTCGGCGCAGCGCGGAAGTCTGCGAAGACGTGGTCGGGGCTACCTCTGCTGGACGCTCCTGCCTCAAGTGCATGTTGATCAAGATATCTCCATATCACGCACTTACAGGCGCTTGGGTCATTTTAAGGTTGGAGGATGTGGGGAATGGCCTCCCATCGTCCCCTTCAAAGTCGGCTTTCTCCCGCGGTAGTTACTCTAGCTGTCGCGAAATGGCGCCAACATTGGTGGTTAACATTAACTATTGACAGATGGCGCCAGCGTCGCCGCAGCACTGGCAGCACAAGAGCCACCCCTGATCTTGTCATCGTGCACGCGGAATAAGCCAACTTCCTTCGACATCGGGACCTGGACGCGAGCGGACGTCTCCTTGCGGCACTCCGTTGTCACCGGTGACGTGAAGCCTCGTGGAACTCATCCCGCTTGACCGTCTTGTGCGGACTCGGAGCTTATCCCTAGCCCTAGCGTGGGCGAACATTCGCCCGTAGCCCTGCTGGTGAGTCAGACAACCTGTATTCATTATTGTGTTTTATTGCTATCTGGCGTTGTTGTTATTGCAGCAATAAATGCCTGTTTGTTGTCAGCACGTGTTCCTTTGGTCCCAAGAGCACGGCCCGCAGTGATCGGTGTGCGCTCGGTAGCGCACGCAATCACTGGGTGGGTCGGCGGTGGGGACTGTCAGCCGCGACTAAGCAGGGAAAACGTATTTCTCCCCATATTCAGTTCAGTCGTTCAGTCGTGTCCGACTCTTCGTGACCCTACGGAGCATGTCACGCCACGCTTTCCGGTCTCTCACTGTCTTCCTACCATCACATAACTTCATCTGCAGTGCCTCGAGGATGCTATCTAACCATCGCATTCGCTGCCTACCACTTCTCCGGCGACCCTCAACCTTTCCAAAATAAATCTTTCTCCAGCGACTCCTCTCTTCTCATCAGATGACCAAAGTAGCTGAGCTTTAAGTTTAGAATTTGACCCTCCAATGAGCAGTCAGGGTTTATGGTCGACAATATCGACTGATTTGATCTGGCAGTCCAAGGAACTCTCAAGAGTCTTCGCCAGCACCACAATTCAAACGCGTCAATTCTTCGGCGGAAAGCCTTTTCCAGTCCAACTCTCGCATCCATACGTCACAAGTGGAAAGAAGATAGCACGAGTTATACGAATCTTGGTATGCAGACTAATGTCTCTGCTCTTTACTAGGCGGTCAAGGCTAACTATTGCTCTCTTTCCCAGAAGCAGGCGTCTCCTAATTTCATGGCTGCAGTCTCCTTCCGAGGTAATCTTGCAGCCCAAGAACAGAAAACCTCACAGCTTCCACTTCCTGTCCATTGATGCTCCAGGACTTCATAGGGCAAGACGCCATGATCTTTGTCTTTTTAATGTTCAGTTTAAGCCAAAACTTCTCGCCCTCTTCTTGTACGCGCATCAGAAGTCTCTTGAGTACCACTTCACTTTCTGCCATTAAAGTGGTATCATCCGCATATTTAATGTTGTTGATGCGTTTTCCAGCAATCTTCACTCCAACTGAAGACTCGTCCAGACCGGCCTTCCTCATGATGCACTCTGCATATAGGTTAAATAGGTAGGGCGACAGTATGCAGCCTTGCCTCACTCCTTTCTCGATCGGAAACCAATTAGTAAGACCATGCCCAGATCTT
This sequence comes from Amblyomma maculatum, assembly GCF_055883805.1. Taxonomy (NCBI): domain Eukaryota; kingdom Metazoa; phylum Arthropoda; class Arachnida; order Ixodida; family Ixodidae; genus Amblyomma; species Amblyomma maculatum. The sequence goes on from NC_139346.1 coordinate 69,560,589, forward strand.
ACTGTGGCCTCTAGCCCTTCGTGCAGGTTCCTGAGGAGACAGATGAGGTGAATTGGAACTCTCATCTCTTGGAGAGCTTGCCACAATCTGCTGTGATCTACGCAGTCAAACACTTTCGCATAATCAATAAAGCAGAAGTAGGTGGTTTTCTGGAATTCTCATGCTTTTTCCATGATCCAGCAAAGGTTGGCAATTTGGTCTCTAGTTTCTCTGCCCTTGCGAAACCCAGCTTGCACGTCCGGAAGCTCCCGATCCACATACTGCTGCAGCCTACCTTGGAGGATTTTCAACATCACCTTGCTAGCATGCGAAATAAGGCGATCGTGCTGTAGTGGAAACAATCTTTGGCACTGCCCTTCTTTGGAATGGGGATGTAAACTGACCTCCTCCAGTCCTGTGGCCACTGCAGGGTTGTCCAAATCTTCTGACATAACGTATGCAGAATGGTAACAGCGTTATGGTTGAGGTTTTGAAGCAACTCAGCTGGAATGCCATCAATTCCGCTAGCTTTGTTCTTAGCAAGGCTGGAGGCCCATTCAACTTCAGTCTTCAGGATGCCCGGCTCGAGATCAGTAATCACAACAGTCTTATGTTGGGTTCGCACATTGGGGTCCTTTTTGTACAGTTCTGTGTATTCCTGCCACCTCTTCTTTATCTCTGAGGCTTCAATGAGGTCCTTGCCTCGTTTGTCCTTTATCATGCCCAGCTTAGCCCAGAAGCTTCCTTTGATATCTTTGATTGTCTTATATAGAGCTCTTGTGTTCCTTAATTGGCTGTTGTCATCAACTGCTTGGCACTGTATGTTCAGGAAGGCATTCTTATCTCTCCTTGCTATTTTCTGAAAATCCGCATTGAGAACCTTGTATATTTCTCTTTCTCCCATAACTTTTGCCATCCTCCTTTCCTGAGCTATTTGCAAAGCCTCTTCAGATAACCAGTTTGCTTTCTTGCATTTCTTTTGCTTTGGAACTACCTTAGTAGTAACTTCTTGTATTATATCACGAACATCAGTCCACATCTCTTCGGGCTCTCTGTCTTCTGGATCTAATTCTTGAAATCGATTCCTCACATCCACAGCATATTCTAATAGATTTTGATCCAGATCATACCTGCAAGCCCTTCTAGTTTTTCTGCATTTTCCTCAATCGAAGCTTAATTTTGGCAACAAAAAGCTGAGGATCGGTGCCACAATCAGCCCCAGGCCTTGCTTTTAGTGCTTGTATAGCGCTTCTCCATCTCTGCTGGCAAAGAATATAATCGATGTGATTCCTGTACAGACCGTCTGGTGAAGTCCATGTGTACAGGCGCCTATTGTGTTGTTGAAAATGAGTATTCGCTATGGTCAGGTTTTTTTCTTGACAAAGCTCTACTAGCCTCTGCCCAGCTTCATTTGGCTCGCCAAGACCGAACTTGCCTATAATTCCGGATATTTCTTCACTCCCGACCTTAGCATTCCTGTCTCCTATGAGAAAAACGTCGTCTGATGATGAGGTGCGGTCTAAAAGGCCTTGTAGGTCAGCATAAAATCTCTCAACGTCAGCTCCTTCAGCACTAGTGGTCGGTGCATAGACTTGGATAACTGTTATGTTGAAAGGGCGACCTTGGATCCAAAGTGAAATCATTCGGTCGTTTTTGGGGTTGTACCCTAGCACTGCTTTGCCCATTCTTCTGTTTACTATGAAAGCGACCGCATTCCTTCTCCTGGATTCGTGCCCACAATAAAATACCTAATGGTCGCCGGAGTTAAATTTTCCCATTCCAGTCCACTTGAGCTCGCTAATACCCAAGATATCAATGTTCATCTGTCCATTTCTCGCTTGACGACATCCAGTTTACCTTGCGTCATAGATCTTACATTCCATGTTGCTATGTGATATATCTCCTTGCAACATCGGACTTTCCGGTCGCTTCCCGACACATTCACAACTGAGCGTCCTTTTGGCTTTAGCCCAGCCGCTTAATTCGTCCTGAAGCTACTAGGAATCGCCCTTTGTTCATCCTCAATAACATGTGGGACGCCTTCCAAACTGAGGGGGCTCATCTTCCGGCGCCATATCATTTATGGTATTGTGACTGGCCATAGGGTTTTCTTGGCAGGAAATACTGGTGTGGGTTGCCATTACCTTCTCCAGTGAATCACATTTTGTCAGAACTCTCTGTCGTGACCTGTCTCTCTTGGGTGGCCCTACACAGCAGAGCTCACGACTTCATGGAGTTTCTCAAGTCCCTCCGCCACGACAAGGCAGTGATCCACAACCCCACAAATTTTATTGTATATGCAGGACGCTCCACTCGTAGGATGAACGTGCGTGTCTGCAGCCGCACTCTTTAGAACGCTGATGCTTTTAACATGGCCACCAATAAAATCAAAGTGGTGTGCTCGCAGGATAATGTGGCGGGGTGTCATGGATCACTGCCTTGTCGTGGCGGAGGGGCTTGCGAAACTCGATGAAGTCGTGAGCTCTGCTGTGTAGGGCCACCCAAGATAGACAGGTCACGGCAGAGAGTTCTGACAAAATGTGATTCACTGGAGAAGGTAATGGCAACCCACTCCAGTATTTCCTGCCAAGAAAACCCTATTGGGCACGAATCCAAGAGAAGGAATGGGGTCGCTCTCATAGTAAACAGAAGAATGGGCAAAGCAGTGCTAGGGTACAACCCCAAAAACGACCGAATGATTTCACTTCGGATCCAAGGTCACCCTTTCAACATAACAGTTATCCAAGTCTATGCACCGACCGCTGCTGCTGAAGAAGCTGACGTTGAGAGATTTTATGCGGACCTACAATGCCTTTTAGACCGCACCCTATCATCAGACGTCGTTTTTCTCATAGGAGACTGGAATGCTAAGGTCGGGAGTGAAGAAATATGCGGAATTACAGGCAAGTTCGGTCTTGGTGAGCCAAATGAAGCTGGGCAGAGGCTAGTAGAGTTCTGTCAAGAAAACAACCTGACCATAGCGAATACTCATTTTCAACAGCACAAGAGGCGCCTGTACACATGGATTTCACCGGACGGTCTGTACAGGAATCAGATCGATTATATTATTTGCCGGCAGAGATGGAGAAGCGCTATACAAGCAGTAAAAACAAGGCCTGGGGCCGATTGTGGCACCGATCATCAGCTTCTTGTTGCCAAAATTAAGCTTCGATTGAGGAAAACGCAGAAAACTAGAAGGCCTTTCAGGTATGATCTGGATCAGATTCCATTAGAATATGCTGTGGAAGTGAGGAATCGATTTCAAGAATTAGATCTAGAAGACAAAGAGCCCGAAGAGATGTGGACTGATGTTCGTGATATAATACAAGAAGTTGCTACTAAGGTAGTTCCAAAGCAAAAGAAATGCAAAAAAGCAAACTGGTTATCTGATGAGGCTTTGCAAATAGCTGAGGAAAGGAGGATGGCAAAAGGTATGGGGGAAAGAGAAAGATACAAGGTTCTCAATGCGGATTTTCAGAAAATAGCAAGGAGAGATAAGAATGCCTTCCTGAACATACAGTGTCAAGCAGTTGAGGACAACAGCCAATTAAAGAACACAAGAGCTCTGTATAAGACAATCAAAGATATCAAAGGAAGCTTCTGTGCTAAGCTGGGCGTGATAAAGGACAAACGAGGCAAGGACCTCACTGAAGCCTCAGAGATAAAGAAGAGGTGGCAGGAATACACAGAAGAACTGTACAAGAAGGACCCGGATGTGCAAACCCAAGATAGGACGGTTGTGATTACTGATCTCGAGCCGGGCATCCTGAAGAGTGAAGTTGAATGGGCCTTAGCCAGCCTTGCTAAGAACAAAGCTAGCGGAATTGATGGTATTCCTGCTGAGTTGCTTCAAAACCTCAACCACGACGCTGTTAACACACTGCATACATTATGTCAAAAGATTTGGACAACCCTGCAGTGGCCACAGGATTGGAGGAGGTCAGTTTACATCCCCATTCCAAAGAAAGGCAGTGCCAAAGATTGTTCCAACTACCGCACGATCGCGCTTATTTCGCATGCTAGCAAGGTGATGTTAAAAATCCTGCAAGGTAGGCTGCAGCAGTATGTGGATCGGGAGCTTCCGGACGTGCAAGCTGGGTTTCGCAAGGGCAGAGGAACTAGAGACCAAATTGCCAACCTTCGCTGGATCATGGAAAAAGCAAGAGAGTTCCAGAAACCCATTTACTTCTGCTTTATTGATTATGCGAAAGCGTTTGACTGCGTAGATCACAGCAGATTATGGCAAGCTCTCCAAGAGATGGGAGTTCCAGTTCACCTCATCTGTCTCCTCAGGAACCTTTATGAAGGGCAAGAGGCCACAGTCAGAACTGGGCATGGTCTTACTGATTGGTTTCCGATTGAGAAAGGGGTGAGGCAAGGCTGCATACTGTCGCCCTGCCTATTTAACCTATATGCAGAGTGCATCATGAGGAAGGCCGGTCTGGACGAGTCTTCAGCTGGAGTGAAGATTGCTGGAAAACGTATCAACAACCTTAGATATGCGGATGATACCACTTTAATGGCAGAAAGTGAAGTGGAACTCAAGAGACTTCTGATGCGCGTACAAGAAGAGAGTGAGAAGTTTGGGCTTAAACTGAACATTAAAAAGACGAAGATCATGGCGTCTTGCCCTATCAAGTCCTGGAGCATCAATGGACAAGAAGTGGAAGCTGTGACAGATTTTCTGTTCTTGGGCGCCAAGATTACCTCTGAAGGAGACTGCAGCCATGAAATTAGGAGACGCCTGCTTCTGGGAAAGAGAGCAATGGTTAGCCTTGACCGCCTAGTAAAGAGCAGAGACATTAGTCTGCCAACCAAGATCCGTATAACCCGTGCTATGGTCTTTCCAGTTGTGATGTACGGATGCGAGAGTTGGACTGTGAAAAAGGCTGACCGCCGAAGAATTGACGCGTTTGAATTGTGGTGCTGGCGAAGACTCTTAAGAGTTCCTTGGACTGCCAGAAGATCAAATCAGTCGATATTGTCGACCATAAACCCTGACTGCTCATTGGAGGGTCAAATTCTAAAGTTAAAGCTCAGCTACTTTGGTCATCTGATGAGAAGAGAGGAGTCGCTGGAGAAAGATTTGATGTTGGGAAAGGTTGAGGGTCGCCGGAGAAGGGGTAGGCAGCGAACGCGATGGTTAGATGGCATTCTCGAGGCATTGCAGATGAAGCTATGTGATGTTAAGAAGATAGTGAGAGACCGGAAAGCGTGGCGTGACATGGTCCATAGGGTCACGAAGAGTCGGACACGACTGAACGCCTGAACTGTGCTTTGCATAATGTGCAATTAGGTTTTATACGCGGCCACGACAGATGCACTGGAGCTTTGAAAGAGTGCGGTTACATACGTGCATGTTCACGCCAAGAGTAGATCACCCTGTACATTCTGTGAAAGCGTTGCTGCTAATCTTGAGCTTCGCTTTTGACATCCTATTACATTACTCTTTATGAAATGCCACCTCAGGGGAACAAGTTACAAAATGAAATAAACGAAATAGCACATTTTTGTAGGACTAAACGATGGGGCATTCTAGTGCTGATTTACCCTTCCAATCGGTATGTCGTGTATTTCTACGTGCTTTCTCAGTGCATCTACCTTCTTCCTCACTCTTCTATGTGTCTTCTAGGATATTGTAAGTCCATCTCTGCAGCACTTTAATTTGTCTAAGCATGTTTGAGTGGGTGTGTCTTTTTGTCTGTCGAAAACACCCGTTTACTGAGGATTCCCTGACTGAGAGACAATTGGTGAACGCTGTCACCTGTCATAGTGCATTGAGTGCTGCTGAAATATGCACATAAGCAGCATCAAGTGCTTACCGGTCTCTCCAGTATACAGCTATGTTTCTCAGACTGTCGATTGCTTTCTGTAGCCTTGCGCTGTAGGCTCCTAGCTCGTGTTTTTAAGTTTTCTGAATATTGAGTTAAATTCTGCTTGATATTTTGGATGGAGAAAGCTGTGGAACCTCATTCGACTCTTCTGAATCCGTTTTAAGACTTAAGCAAACCTTGCTAGTTTAATGCTTATGAAGCCACTCAAAGCCTCAGCCTTCAATCATTTGGAAAACTGCTCAGAAGTGTTTACATGACCGTTTATACGTCTTGAAGTCTGCATGCGTGCAAGATGGTGGGTTAGTTCACAGCGTGATACTAACCAGGCGTGCTGGAGCTGTCTTTAAACACACCATTTTCGGGTGAATTATGTACAACCGTTTGGGTGCACTGTAGGGTAGTGTCCAACTTTTGCATGATGGGCTTTATGACTTTTCTAAATATATTATGTAGGTACATGGGTACAGTATTATGATAGCTCCGGCACTTCGAGGACCTCGTGGTTAAAGTGTTAAATTGTGTCTTTCGCTCTGGCAAAAACTGGTTAGTTAATGTCGATGTTAAGAATGATAAGCTTTGTTTGCCATGCCTGGATTTCAAATAATGTTCTTTCAACAAATTGTTCTGTGATTCAATGTCATGGTTGGTGTTTATCACAACCGAGAATTTGGTTTGTTGAACATAGTTCATTTCTCTGCTAGTGGCAACCATTTTCAAGACATATAACTCATCAGTTTAGTGCTTTTCCATTGGTTAGAATTCATTTCTTCTGGAACATCGCATGGGCCGAGAGATTCTTAACGGAGGTCCACAGCGTTACGCTGTATCAAGGACATTTTTAGCTCAAGACTCGTCAGGCAACTCGTCTAGGCTAAGGGAGAGGGAGAAATGCCACTTTGGCCATTGTAGCCATGACCGTGGCAGGGACAGTTCCACAGCCGGTGTACACATCCGCAGTGAACGTAAGGAGGAGTATAACAAACTTTTATTTTCCAGCAGAAATGGTTTGCGGCTAGTTGCATATGTCCGCATGACAAGAAAATGTAAGCAGATCAAATATGATTTTGACGAAGAGGCTCCATTCGGACAAACTGTTAATTCAGAAATTGCAGCAAAAATCCAACTGCTTGTGAGATAAGTCAGATCAGTGGAGTAAGTAAAGAAGTGCCTGAGTTACTGCGTAGAAGATATGATGCTTGCAGAAAACGAAAAACCTTATATCACCTGCCGAGTATTGTATTCGACAAACAAATATATAGTAAATCACATTCATCATTCCTTTAAAAACAAACGTCAACTTACATTGATGAAGATGTAAAAGTAATGGTTGAGAGTCCGCAGAGCAATAGCGCAGGTTACAATGTAGAGTTCCGCCCGTACAAAAAAAGTGTCAATTCTGAAACTGAACAGAGAAATTATAAGTTGGAGGCAGATTTTTTTTTTGTACGCAAACTTGCCATAAGACATATTATATAAACTCATGTAAATGGTTTTCCGTGAGGAACCGAAGCAGGCTCCCGCTCTTAGCGTTATCGGTGAGCCATTTAGAAAAGTCCTCTTCCCTTGTTGTGGTTAGACCCACTTCGCTCAGAATCTGTGTCCTTGATTCCCTTGTCCCTGCACAAGTCCATAGCAGGTGGCGAACATCCACTTCTGCAGCTGGTGTGGAACACTTTGGGCATGTGGTTGGTCCGATATCAGCTTGCGATTGTTGGAGGCAGTTGCAAAGGAATATCAGCAGGCAATATTATTTTGCTCCCAGTCATGTTTTATAAGAATTTCCTTTTAAAATATAGGCACAGGGTTGTTTTGTTTGGATGCCACCAACAAGACAACAGACTATATGCTGCCCCTTTTTTCAAAGTAGTGAAAACTCCGACTGGCTACGTGGCTACCGGAGCTTTCATAGTTCAGTTCGATACTGCATCTTGCATAGCAGAGATACTTTCTGTCTTTAAGCGTTGGTACCCAAAGCTAGAGCCCTAGTACTGGGTGGTTTACAGTTGATCAGCAGAAATGAGAGCAATTAAAGAAATTTTCCCAAACAATGCTGTGATACTTTGCGAGTCCCACAGGGAACTGGTGTGTGACCGGTGGCTAAGGAAAAAAGAGTCGAGTAGCTGATCGTGAGCGTGCATTGTCTGTATTGAAAAGGCTGGTCATGCTATGTCCCAGGAGGAATACGACGATGGGTTAAAACAGCTGGTGAATTCTAACAACTGAAAAGACACTAAACAGAGGAGTTATATGTCTTGCCAATGGTTGCCACTAGCCGAAAATTGGACCATGTTCAAGAGAACAAAATTATCTGTCTTGATAACGGCCAACAATGGCACTGAATTACAGAACAAATTGTTGAAAGAACATTATTTCAAATCATGTATGGTAAACAAGGTTATCATCCCTGATATCGACATTAACTAGCCAGTTTTTGCCCGAGCGAAAGACACTATTCAGCCAAGAAAAGATTAGGAGGTCCTCAAAGTGCCGAAGGTGTCATGACACCGTACCCATTTACCTACAGACTAACATCCACATGTCATAAAGCGCATCATGAAAAGGTTGGACACTGCCCTGGAGCACACACAAACTGCGGTACATAATTCACCCGAAAATGATGTTTAAAGACAGCTCCAGCACAGCCGGTCAGTATCACACACCAAAACTTTACCACACCAACCTGCGCAAGTGCAGACTTCAAAAAGTATAAACTGCATTGTACACACTTCTTCGCAGCTTTCCACTGATTGAAGCAGGGGCTTTCAGAGGCTTCCTAAGCATTGTAGAAGAACGTAGGTTTAGGCTAGGTGATGATCATTCATGTTTACGCAACATCGCAAAATGACAGAGACGAGAGCAAGAAGGTACATAACGACGGCATTACATCAGCAACGTGCAACTGAGGCTTGAAACGGGATCAGAAGGGTTGAATGAGGTGCCACAGCTTTCTCCACCCTAAATGTCAAGCACAATTCAGCGCGGTATTCTTCCAAAGCCTTACCAACCGGAGCTCGGAGCACTGAGAGGAACGCTACAAAATGCGACCGACAGGCTAAAAAACATGTCTGCATACTGGTGTGACCAGTAAGAACTTGTGCAGCACTCAATGCACCATCACTGGGGGCAGCGTTCAACAGTGGTCTCCTAGTCAAGGAATCCTCAATGAAAGGTTGTTCTGGAGCGACAAAAATACAAACACCCACTCGGCCACCCTTAGACAAATTAAAGTGCAGTAGAGCTGGGCTTACAGAATCTTGAAAGGCATATGGAAGAGTGAGAAAAAAGTTACATGCACTGAGAAAACACATAGAAATACACGGCATACAGATTTGAAGAGTGGATCATCGTTAGAATGCCCCATCGTTTTCACCTCAGATATTGTGCTAATTCTTTCATTTCATTTAGTACTTTGAAGCTCCCCTGAGGTGGCATTTTAGAAAAGGTTGCGTAATAGGAACTTAAAAGCAAAGCCCAAGATTAGCAGCAGCACGTTCACGGAAAGTACCGGGTGATCCACTCTTGGCATGAACATGCATATATGCGACCGCACACTTCAAAGTGCCAGTGCACTCTGTCCTAGCCGGGCATAAAATGTAATTGGCACTTGATGCAAAGCACCCTATCCAGATCATCCTGCACGCCCACCACTTTGCTTTGATGTGCGGCCATGTTAAGAGCATAAGCGCTTTAAGGAGTGCGGCTGCAACTCGCACGCTCACCATATAGGAGTGGATCACTCTGCATATATAATAACAGCTTACAGACGTGATTTGATGGACAGTTTTGCTTCAGTTAAGTGCCACATTTTACAAACAATAGCAAAAATAATGATGATGCGGGCACGCTGTTGTAATATTTGGAGTGTGTTTGACATGAGGACAGTGCCAGTGATATTTACGCTGTACTGTGATTCCAGTATTTTATATACTGCAATCTGCTTGCTGTATCTAATATTCCTTTTGACACGTGTGCTAAAACTAAGAAGGGAGAACTAAGAAGGACATTTTGTGTAAGTCCATCTTATCCACTGTGCCGTGTTTTCGAAGTGATATGCTTTCGACCAGTGATATGTACGCGGACAGCAATAAAATTCTTCAATACTGAAAATATGCGTTGCGCATCCAGCAGGACTGGAAATGGCAAGAGATCATTGGGATGCTCATTATCTTTCATCTATCTATGTACAATGAATCGGCATGCCGCAACATACTGCAAATCCGACTTGGGTATTGGGAGGACGGCATTTCTCACTGTGTTCTCTTGAGACTACTGACCACGTTGAAATATATAGCAGCGACCTCCAGTACCGCAAGGTCCACGCAAGCGGCATTCTTTGCCTTGTCAATTAAACTAGTGCACATGTCAGGAAAGCTGTTGCGATGCAATTAACACAAGGTCAGCAACAAAATGAAAGAAAACAATATATTACATGCTCATCGGCTCACTACAATCCAAGGGACGAACGTAAGCAGCCAAACTGCCACGATGGAGAGAGAAGCAACAGTATCACCGATTCTAATTGCGTGTGACCACTCCGATGTCTATGACCTAAGTACTTTCACGTTCTTGACATGGCACGCGAACATGGTTCACTTTGCGTTTGATGCAACTCCAGTTATCGGCAACCAACTCAATGCATGCTCAAAAATGCAAAAAAAAAACAAGCGCCCACTAAACCAGCATGCACCCCTACGACACCCAATGACATATGTCCTCGCGGTCGCGACTTGGGTCTTCATACACACGCACACGCACACGCACACGCACACACACACACACACACACACACACACACACACACACACACACACACACACACACACACACACACACACACACACACACACACACACACACACAAAAGCAATAAACCTTTTCCCTCCAAGAGATACACTATAGCTGTTTAGTTGAAGAAAAAATTGCACACACCGCGGTCAGACACTGCCAGCATGGTACAACAGGTATTTGTTCCTACCCATTCGCCCAGACGATATGCTGCGACGAGTTTTGAAATATATATACTTTTTCAACATATAGAACAACATTGTACAATGAGATGGCGCTGCGTGTTCAAAAGCAATTAAAAACAGATAAAAGATATTGTAGGGTTACCTTGTTCACACGGTAGACCCTCTGTTAAGAATCTCCCGTGACGTCTGAGTATCATGTAAACATATGTGTCGACCAAAGGAGATGTGCATATGATGACCCGCAAATGCACACACGCGAGCTTAGCCTGCGTTTTTGAAAAGTGGTGCTTTTATCCAACGGTTGGCTGCGTTGTAAGCGATGGTTTGGATGGCGGGAAAACAAGAATGTTACAGTGCGGTGGCGGCTGCGGAGTTAGCGCTGTCACTTCCAGTGATTCAAAGCTGCCATGAAACACGCCGTTTTCTAGCGGTATTTCTTGTGTGCAATGTTTGAGGTGATTTAGAATTCTTTGGGCTTGTGAGCGAGCTGCAAAATAACCAACTCACCTAAGCAGGAAGGGATTGTGAGGTGTGCATCGCAGCTGCTGCAACGAAACTTCATGCCATTTTCGGGGCACGTCCCTGTCTACTCGTCGTATGGCTTTGCAGCTAGCACGATTAGTTTTTTGGGGCTGCAGAAACTGTCCAGCTGTACAAGGCAGAATGATTCGGGTGAGTGGCCATCTAAACCACATTGAAGGCTGGTGTAGTCTTCTCTTATTCATTGCTTATCAAAACACGTAATTTCTCTGTACATTTTTATAGTTCGTTGTGTAACTGCACTCCGAACTTATATCAGGTTCAATATCTTTCTACCTCTACATGAATGAATTATCACGCAAGACTTCGTGCTGATGAGTCTCGTTATCTGTAACATTTGTTAAGGTCGGAGGCTCTGATCGGAAAGTACAGTCTCCGAACAATACAGTTTGGTAATCCACGGCTAGTTGTTGCCTGTTCTTCACGTGTGGGCGATGTGGTGGTATGTGCATTTTCGCGTATGATATGAAGACGCTTATAGTGCGCAGCTGTACTTGTGCTCTTGAATAAAGTTCTTGTACTTTGTACGTCTTTTTAGTGCTTGTCGATTGACGTTTGCGCCGCGAGCATAAAACGTTACAGCCAGGCACGTGGAAAACGTATCGAATATGTTGCTGTACCGAATTATAGGCTTCTCGTTATCGGCTGTCCCTGGACATTTGAAGCCTCGTTGAGGCACCTGGGGGTGTACTGACCTACATTCAACGCTGATCGTTAGATTTCTAAACCAACAGTTCAAATAGAGAAAAATCTAAAAGACCAACACACATACTATGATCACTACTTATCGTCGCTCTTTTTGGCCCGTGCATATGCGTATACGTGGTCGGAAGATCGGGCCATATCAGCTGGTATAAAATATCAGCGAGTAAGCTTCGCTGGTTTTGTGTTTCTACGAAGGTGTTAGTCTTCGTGTAACCGGCTTCTGCTGGAAATTTGAAGCTTCGTGAAAACCACAGGAGATGTGGCTATAGTATTTGATCGCTTGGAGGCCGACTGTTTTTATTAGGTTTTCCTTTCACATCTGTCGCCTCAGTTGCCCGAAGACCTTTATACGCGAGCTTGTCGAGCTTCATCTAATTGCGCGACTATCTTCTGTCCGACATTTGCTTGCTTAACTGTTGGATTCCGGCTAATTTTTAGCTTGAAAGAAAAAAAAAACAAACCCGAACGTTTATGTCTCTGGGAGTGCCCGCCATTCTGTATGAAGGTATTGCGGGCCCACTGTTATATTCTGGCTAGTTTTCAGCTTGAAAAGAAAACCAAAATCGAACGTTTAGGTCTCTGGGAGTGCCGGCCATTCCACCGTATAAAGCAAGGCGTCCGTGTCCTGCGCGTTGTCAGTGCAAGTTAAGGAGCCCCAGGTGGTCGAATTTCCGGAGCCCTTCACTGCGGCGTCTCTCAGCCTGACGTTAAACGCCACAAACCAAACCAAACAGAAAAGCTAGAAGTGTAACGAAATCAAGTCCGCGTATATCCAGTGGCAAGCTTGGGTAGAGCAAAGTGGTATCAGTTACAACAACGCGAGCGCTGTCACGTATGGCCAGAAGTGATTATGGATTTTTTTTTTTCATTTATACAGAAGTTGCCCTGCAGTGAGTCGACTTCTCGCTATTGGCCGCCACTGGACATTTGAAGCCTCCTTGATGCCTCTGGAGATGCACTTACATTCAATAAATGCTTATTTGTTGTATTTATAAACCAACAGTTCAACTAGAAAAAGATATAGAAAAACACAGAAACAATCATTACTGCATATCGTAGTCTTTTTCGTCTTATGCACACACGTATACGTGGTCGGGAGATCGGGCCGTATCACCTGACAGAATATCGGCGAGCTCACTTCGCTGGTTCTCTGTTGCTACCTACATAGGTGTTCAACTTTGTATAACCAGCCTCCATTGGAAATTTGAAGCCTCGTAAAACCCACGGAAGATGTGGCTGTGGCATTTCATCGCTTGGACGCCGAATGTTTGTACCATGGTTCTTCTTTCGTATCTGACGCCTCAGATGCCCGAACAGGCTTATACACGAGCTTGACGAGATTCCTCAAATTCTGCGACTAGCTACTATCCGACCTTTGCTTGTTTTAACTGTTTTATTCTGGCTAGTGTTAAGTTTGAAAGGAAAAGAAAAACCACAGCTTTGTGCGAGTGCGCGCCATTCCGGGGTATAAAGCTATGTGGGCGCACTCTAAGGTGCGAATTTGGCTATTTTCTCCACTTCCAATTCTTCAATTTAAATTAAAAAGCCTTGTTTTCTCAGTGAACCCAGTTGCGCTCTGGCTAAAATATATGCAATTCTTTGTAGATTAAAGTTTGCTGGTTGCTCTAATATTGCATACTGCAGATCCGATGACCTGCAAGGGACGGTGCTTCATGCACATACCTCTGTCGCACGCACTTTTGTTTAAGGGGGAGGTACATGCTGAATGATCTGATCACCAGAGAAAGCCTACAGCAAGCTCTAACATTATGCCTGCTGACATACCACATAAATAAATCAAGAATCTACCTGCATTTTCACTGATGTTCATCCTACATTATGGGAAGGTTTACTCTGTCGCGATCTACATCGTCTCGAAGACTTCTTAAAAATAGGCAGAAGGACCTGGTCATCTTCTTTATGAAGAGAAATTTGCGAAACTTTTTTCGAAAGAACTGTTTTGCTCGAATAGTTCGCTTTCTAGGATGCTGAAGGATCTTTGCTTTAGGTAGCTTGAGTCGCATGTTTTTTAGAAGCGCCGCAAATTTGCTTGGTAGTAAAGCTATGAATGTAGTCAACCTTACAGGCACGGCCGCTCGATGGAAGCGCACTGGGTGCGGCCTGCTACGTCGCGCCGCCGTCAATGGGCAAGCGCGTCCTTGGGGAGTTTACAGCTGCGCCAGCTATTTCTGATGAGGGCGCCACTGTTCTGGGACACGTCGCCGCCTGGGTCACCGGCTCTGAGCGCGCGGTTTGCTTCCATTCTGGGGGCGTTCGCCTCGTGTCTGCGTGGTAAACGCAAACTTTTTAGTGTGCGTGTGTGCAAGCACGTTAACGTTGAGACGGGATGCGTTTGTTTTTTAAGGCGAAAGCCACTCTAGGCTCACGGAGCGAAAATCTGCGCGCAGAAGCTGTGGCTGTAATCTATGCGTCGCATGCGTCGCATATGTGCACTGGTGTGTCGGTCGCAAAAGCGGACGTGCAAGGAGGGAGATTAAGAATTAAAATGATTGATAGTGATAGGTAATCAATAAAGGTTATAAATAGACATTGATAGAGGTAATGACTAATTGTAATGACTAATAATGGTTAATAATGACTAAAATGATTTGTAATGACCGCAATTGATTAGAAATGAGTACAAGTGCTTAGCGATGTGTGGTAATGACTATAATAACTAGGCATGACTCATCATTACTGCTAATGACTGCGAAATGACCAATATGTGAAAGGATGACATGTAATGACCACTGCTGATTCTAAATAAGTAACCTGCTTAGTTATGAGTGGTAAGGGCTACAATGACTACGCAGGTAGACTCATCATGACTGGGAAACGACCAATATATCAAACGACGACTTGAAATGACGAACTGTGACAAACAATGAGAGGCAAATGATAAGACAAGGGTAGGCTTTCGCCGTCCTCCGCTCAAGAGACATCTAAGCGACCCTCAAATTTTATCTGCTGAGCTCGCTTCAGACAAAGGCAGTAGCGAGGAGTTGAAATGCACTCGCTTCCTCTGAAATGAAAGCGGCGCTGAGGTTCAAAAGTCCAGATGCTGAAGCATAATACCCTATCAGCTGCCATTGAATTTGCTAGAAGGGACAGCAGATTCTACTTGTTGGCGATTAATTATAGGTTAACAGTGCAAACAACGTGCCGGGAACACAGGAGAAGAGGACGGCACAACCGCGCTAGTTGTGTCGTCCTCTTTTCCTGTGTTCCCGTCACGTTGTTTAACCTATTTGGTTACCAGGGAGCTGGCCAGTGAACTACGATTTTTAACGATGTGTCGTGAAGCAGATGAACACGATGAAGTAGCACCAGAAGCGTTTCTCGCAGGTTATGTTGCTAGGACATATCAGAAAACGGTACGAAGCGTTTTTTTTTAATATAAGCATACAATTTGTTCTAAATTTAAGCCGCGCTAGTCTGAGTGGCCTTGCAAGCAAAGGAGCCTGTGCATACAACATCTGTTTATGCTCTTGAGACTGTTTGAGTTGACGCGATAAACTGAAAAGCGACGTTCCACAGAAAATCCGGTGCCCGCTCTGTCGGCGGAAAGTCGGAAAAATACCTCTCTGGTAAGAGGAACGTTCGTTGGTGATATGGCCAGTCCCTTTGGTGCAATCAGAACACATGACATGTTCAATGTTGCAGGAGCTGCCAAACCAGAGAGAGTCAATAAGATGTAAGGGTGAAATGGGAATTATTGAAAGTGGGACCCTTAGATCCCAAGTCAGGCACACTGTACTCCTACAGGGCACGTTCGTACGGCTTCAGTAAAGAGGGGCTTTATATAGCTATGTGTAGGGTGCTATTTCATATAATGCGGTGGCTTAAGGCTGCATTTTAATGATATGCGACAGAGGCAGCAATTACGGGATACGGTGAATAAGCAGGTAGCAAAGAGCGGGTACTCTAACGAGGCTCTGCAAGGAGATTTAGGAACCCCAAGTTTTGTTTATCACTACCAGGTTGTTGCTTAATTTATGCGATATTTGGTAATGGTTTTGAGGCGACATGTCAGTCGTGCAAAAGCCTATTGCAGGAAATATGAGCCAACTGTACCAGTTACAGGTTGATGAAAACCAAGGACAATGGAGGCTTGATGTACCCCGCAAAGGAAGTAATCAAGCTTTGTCAGCTTACGAGCACCTTCATTAACAGGATGATGAAGTCTGAAAAGGTCCGGCAAAGTAGCAAGCTGTGTAAACTTTTGATTTCATCATTGTTTTCTCACTGCACACAGTCCCACAGCTAATCTAAGAAAACAATGATCGTGCCCATGCTGAGGCGCTATGCAAGATATTGTTAAGTTGCGGCACCGACTGATAGCGAGCTGGGCTGGAAAATGTCAACTCAACAGTCGAGCGACATTTATGGCTATGGCATAAACCGCTCTCATGAAAGGCTTTTCCATCTGCGATTTGTAATTTTCTTCCTTTTTTGTGTGGCCATTTAATAAGCGTACTCGGCTGCTCGCTGAATCTCGGCTGCAGTTGCGCTCTGAAGCGGGAACATTGTTGAGATCGCTGCTAAGAGTTTCACTACAGGAGCACTCGATGCGCGTTCTTCTATTGAAAATTACAAACCAGTGAAAATTGTACGGATTTGCGAGAAGCCAATAAATATAGTAATAAAAACTTTCGGCGCATATACGTAGCAAGCTTGAGGCAGACCGGCTCTATGAAGCGCGCTTAGTTCGGTCATGCAATATGCGGGAAGCCATGACGGATAGCCTTCTGGTGTAAAATGTTTAAGGTCTCCAACTGAGTCGAAGATTCCAGGTTATCATGTAGATTTAACCTAATAAACATCTTCATATTTCCAACGTAACATTTGTCAGAATGAGAAAGGTTGGTCACATGTCGCATTTTCACACAGGTTGTTCACAATAGGACAATATATTTTTATTGGATAGCGCTGGTCAGCTTAGAACAGGTTGACATCAATTTGTGCATAAAAGCTGTATGCAGGAAGTAAAAATGGCATGAAAATGACACACGGAATTCGCGACATAGTTAAGTGGTTATGCATTAGGCTACCATCCCAGGCGGCCCAATAATGGGGATTGATTGGGGATTACTGGCCCACAATTGGCCCAATGGTGCCATTGAGCTACCAATAATGTGCAGCCACGCTATACCATAATCATTATTGGCCCAGTGAACTTCACCCATATCCGTTATTGGCATTCAACCGGCTAACAGCGGTCAATAATGCCCATTCATATTGAACAGTTTGTCATTATTGTATACACAATGAGGCAGCCTGGTCATTATTGGCCAACCAGCTGCAATGGTTTGCCGATATCTTACACACCATGGTATAACCTTGTAAATATTGTCCGGTCAATAACAACGGCTTCTCAATATTGAATATATCTAGGCATACAGTCGTCAATAATGTCCAACCAACTTTGGCGGCTTCCTAACATTGTAATATCTTGGTTTCTAGTGGTCGATATTGTCTAATGAGCCTTGATGGCTGGCCAGCATTGCACATATCATGGCATAGCTTGGGTAAT
The DNA here is from genome assembly GCF_055883805.1 of Amblyomma maculatum. Taxonomy (NCBI): domain Eukaryota; kingdom Metazoa; phylum Arthropoda; class Arachnida; order Ixodida; family Ixodidae; genus Amblyomma; species Amblyomma maculatum. The sequence goes on from NC_139346.1 coordinate 69,578,150, forward strand.
ATTCTCCGGCCATTATGGTTGCCTCGTCAACATTGAATATATCTTGGCATGCATTGGTGAATATTGCCCCACCAGCTTTGGTGGCATCCTAACATTGTATATATCTTGGATTATAGCGGTCAATATTGCCTAATGAGGTCTGATGGCTGGCCAGCATTGCACATATAATGGCATAAATAGGTTAATATTGTCCGGCCATTATGGTTGTCTTGTCAGCAATAAATAAATTATGGCATATATTGGTCAATAGTGACCTGCCTGTCATGACGGCCTGCCAACAATATATACATATGCGTTATATTGTTCAATATTGTTCGATGGACTGTGATGGCTAGCCAGCATTGCACCCTAATGGCATAGGTTGGGCAATAATGTTCTGCCAATGTGGATGGCTTGTCAACATTGCATATATCTTGACATAAATTGGTCAATATTGTCCCATCAGCTTTGATGGCATCCCAACATTGTATATATCATGGTTTCTAGTGGTCGATATTGTCTAACGAGCTTTGATGGCTGGCCACCTTTGCACATTTCAGGCTGCGGCGGCGCTAAAATAACAGCAGAAGCAGCTCTGACCGACACAGACATTTCTAATGCTTGTATCCCAATATGACAGTTTTTTTTGGCTAATTTCGTCCCAACTAAATTTTTCGCTGGCCCGGACGTCAGTTTACGTTCAACTGTAGAAGATATTCATACGCCATACGTAATTTGGGCCACCATATATATAAAGTTTATTGGGATTAATGTATAGATTGTCCTAAAATTGTTTGACTGAGCTGACCAGACAAAATGCACAGAAGTGCCCATCACGGAAAACGTAGAATATATTTTTCTGAATACATTTTTCGTGATACGCTAATTGCTACGGATGACCTGCGATTATACTTGACAATTTTGGATGAGAACTCTTTTATTTACGACTTTAAGCACGATTAATTGTTATGTAAATTTCTGCATATATATTCGAGACAATTCCTGCAAACTAGAGGCCCGGATGTCGATCACGCGTGGACGTAGCTAACACAGATAGTGTTCCAAACTTTAGCCAAGTGTTGAAAAAATTCTGACAGCACGTGGAATCTACACTGCAGAAATTAGCGAAGGCGAGATTAATGCTACTGCATACGGTGTATCACGTATCATTATCGTTATCAAAAACGCAGCGTCATTACCATTGATACTGTCATCATTGTCATTATCACTAATTGCAGCGTCATTCTCGTCGCTATCATTACGCTAGACAAGATCCGATGCACAGGTCCCGAACATATCTTGCGCACAACTCTCGCGCACGGGATTTCGTTCCATGGGCTATTTATACGCATACGATTGCACAATCATACGCGCACGCTCGAGCACACATCTGATCTGACAAGCAAAAGTTTAATAGATGCGTGTCCGCGAAAAAAATTATGCGCTGTCAAGAAACACAAGGTACTCAATGCAAAGAACGCAACAGAATGTGTGCGTCGCTTGAACAAACACCAAGGGTTACGTTTGGATAGTAAACGCAGAAACGATCGAATATATCCGGTGAATCCACATCCAGTAAACGTTTGTCCATGATTGGAAGCACGCACGCGTAGCGTCATTATTTCCACCTTTTTTATGTGATGGAAAGAAACCCAACATGTTCAAGCTATAGCAGAGGCGGGAGAGATCGATCGCGCTAGCCAATCAAACACGCACTGCATGATTCGCCATTACCTATCTGTTTCCAGCATTCAGCATCAGCACCGACTATACCACGCCTCAGTACTAGCTGTTCTTATAGACAGATATGTTGGGCTGCTTTCAGGGCCTTCGAGTTCTAATATCTACTAAACACAAATTTGTACTGTACTGTTTTGCGCTCTGCTGTGGGCTTCAGCAACAGACAAAGACTGGGCGACTTTGGCCATCGGTGCAGCAGCGCATAAAATATTTCAGCTCAAAGAAAAAATACAAGCAACATACATTCAACGCTATGTCTAGCTAATTCACTTGACAAGAAAAGAAATCTGAACTGACCTGGAATGGTTCGTATTCTAATGCGACGTAAATCGCACACTGTCAAAAAGTTGTGTACATGTAAAAGATATTTAAAAAATCAACAGCACTGCATGGGGCTAGGCAAACGAAAAAAAAAATAAAAATTTAAAACAATTACCTGCAGTGTAATGAATGCGCGCACATGTGTCGCCAGCATATATGGTAACAAAATTGAAATTGCATAATAACGATGTTCTTTACGGAAGTTATTTTTGTTCAAAAGCTGTAATATATGGCTCATAATGATGCATTTGACCACAGCGTTTGACAGCGCTCTCCTAAGCATTGTTAAGAAACTATTCTTCAAACATTCATTGCCTTATTATCCAACCATATAATCACCACACCAAAGGCGTTTCCCTTCAGAGAACTAAATAATTCTATCCCATCGTGTCAACCAGGCAGCTAATAGCAATTCATATATATTAAAAAGTAATGCGAGTGCGTTACTTTAGCAGTTTTGGGGCATTTTTAGAGAAAACCACTCTCGAAGAATTTAACACATGATTGAGAATTAGGTTTCCTCTCTGAAATATTCTGCCGCTTTCACAAGCGCTGCTTCCGCGGGCTGAAAGATGATTATACCGCGCTGCTTTCTGAGGACTACCTTGTCTCAAGTTCGTAGATATAGATTCAATGTTGACCCTTGCTTTCTTTCTATTTTTGTTAATGCCAATTTAGTTCTTCAGATCTTAGCTCGTCGAGTATTTTGTATCTCTTGCTGCTTTATATACCCACGCTTAGTTCTACGCGGATTTTTTCGTGCTCTAAATGTCCACCTGATTTGAAAAAAAAACAATGAAACGAATCACATGGGATTTTTTAACCTTGAAGTACCCGTATTTATGGTCGTTTTCGCTTTTCTTTTCCTTAATAGGAATACAGCAAGTATACAGGCTGTTGCATCGCTCATTTTCGCGTGATGACGTTTCAAGAGCACTCCGTCATGAACAGCGACCTGTGTGTCATCTTTAATAAAAAAAATACGTCCATTTGTTCGAACCGAGGACGATTCCATGAAAACTGAAGATTGCTTTACGTATGTGATTATTATTTGAAACACTGAGGTAAAACGTATTTCGCATTAACAAAACAAATATAGCGAAATTATCATTCCACTGAAAATGTTACCTAGCCAACAGTCGAGGCGACCAAAGAGCTCCGAACGCACTCGTGGTTTTAGCGAAGCCAAGGGCAAAACTGCGCATTTCTCCTCACACGCTTGGCGCAAAGAACATATGGTTTCTATTCTCTCGTCCTTTCGTCGCCTTTCCGCCCGAGGGCCTTGACTAAAGCAATTCTCCAAACCGCTTTCAACTTCCCGGCTTGTAGCCTTTTCTCCCAGTGAAGCAGTCATCGCGGAAGGGCAGCGACCTTCACTGCCCTCTCTTTCCTCCCGGCTAAGCAGGCGTTGCTCACAATGCCCCCCACTCTGCTCCCCCTAACTCTTCCCTTCCTTCCCGCCAACGTTCCTGACCGGCAGCCTCTGGACTCATGCGGTCCTGCGGGACCTCTTTCATTTCTCTCACCCCCTTTCGATCTTTATGCCTACTCTTTCGACAGATCTCAAGCAAAAAAAAAAAAAGAGAGAGAGAGAGAGAGAGAGAGAGAAAACACAGCTATCCTTCTGCCCCTTTCCAACCGTGCCTCGAAACTCGACACAAGCCGCTGATTCAGAGGCGTTTGGTCGGCCACACAATCCCCACCCGCTCGAGCTCCCGCATCTTTGGACAGCAGAACCGAAAAACCAAGCCTTGTGAAAGTTCCAATTCGTTTTAATGGCCATGCCTGAAAGAGGATATTTGTGAGTACCACTAGCATTTTAAGTTGTTTGTTCATAACTGAGCTCTCTGAGATTATTTCTTGCTTTGTCTCCTTGTAAGATCGCTGCTTTTTCTTACCAGGTGTGTAAAGCATCAGATCCCTGGGATGTACTTGACGTGGCAACATTCATTTTGGATTGTTACAACTGAGGTCTGCGAATCTGCGCTAGCCGTATGGTAAGATACTTTCTTTTTTTGCATGATTTGATGCTGTGTGTTGTCAGCCTTGATCATCATGTCAATAACCGATATGCTTGCGAGAACGGAAAGTCATTTATTTCGACCGCACCACGCCAGTCAGTTCTGAACTGTATTTTCAGCGCACTATTTTGTATGCATAAACTCTGGTCATAATGACAAAATTTACGGCGCAGAGGTGGCCAATTTGTATTGCAAAAGAAAAACGTGGTCCTGTAAAACGTGACGCGTGTTTTGTGTGATTTTCAGGTTACAGCTTCATCGCGCGTGTGTCGAGTGTCTGAAGGGATCAGTTTCTTTTCATACTATATTCAAAACTCAGAGTTAAGTTGAATTTTCTGGGACATGATTTTTAGTTGCGAGCGAATATTTAATATTGTAATTGGCCGTTATGAATGCGCTATTGGAATGGTCTAAACGACCCGTAGCTTATTCACGTGTTTGACCTTTCTCTCGCGCTAATCCCGAGTAGTAGAAGTGTCATAAAATAGCCGCTTAAAATATGTTATTTACAGTTGCTACCGTAGTTCTTATACTTTATTACACGTACAAACGTGTTCCCACCACAAACGTGATGCTAAGCTACGGATTTCTTTATTTTTTCAGTTCGAGTGTATCATACAAACCCCAAAGCATCTGTGTGGTATGTTGTTTTGGCTGCAGCTTTGAAAACTTTTAAAATATTCTGTTTGCAGTAATGATGCGGTGCACACTAAATTTAGCAGCCGCGGTTGGAGTGCGATTGGTATTTTTTGTGTCTGTTTTTTCCTTTGTAGTTTCCTTTTAGTTCTTGCGGCAATCTATCCTAACGAAAACTATTCAAAGGAAAGCTATTGATTTGAAGCTTCTAGTTATGACGATGTCTTTCTTTTACAGCTGTTCGATCACAAAGGCACTACAAGTATAAGGGGGCAAGCACTGACTACCGTTTAACGAAAAGATAACAGCAACCATCATTTTGTTTTATGTTTCCAGCATCAACAACACATCCACATGGGAAGCCGTCCACTGCCATATGTCGCAACTAATGTAACCAAGTTAATATGGCCGGCCTCACCAAGCATGCAGCTTATTTCAACCTGAGTAAACCAGACAAGAAAGTTGCCTGAGGGCCAACAGGTAGTGCTTTATTTTGCATTTTTACTCCACGGTCTAGCTGTACTTCCATTTTCCAAACGTTTTCTGTCTTAATGGGATTTATGAATGTTGCTTTTATTTCCAGGTGCCATCTGCGAAAGGAAATACATTGTTATGTACGCTGCTCAAGTCCATATCTTTAAAGGCTGCAAGGAGCTGCTGCCCCCACAACCGACCACAAAAGAAGCTACGATGAACGCAGCGCCTTCCTCCATCCTGGGACCTGAGAACACCTTGCCAAGGGACGCAAAAACAGGAGGAGCACTGAAGTCTAAGAGTTCTGCCTAAATGTTTCTATGCCCTATAACACGTGCACACCTAATAAATCACCATGCAGTGAACCTTTCAGTTGTATTATTTTCTGTGCATGGATATTCTCAGCATGCTTTATTTAAATAAAAAGCTGCATGAAAAATATCTGCACTGCATAAGTAGGGGATGGCTTTGCAGTTGCCTATTAGTCATAGCACGAAAAAGCAACTAGCCGTGGCGCCGGATTGCCAATTGCTCTGGCTGGATGCCAATAATGCAAAACCAGTGGGCAAGATTGGATTGGAAATATTGTGTAGCCGATAAATCTGGCTGGATGCCAGTTGTGAATATCCAGTGAATAAGCATGGATACAAGATATTGGATGGCCAGTGAGCTTGGCGGGATGGCCGTGATATAACAACCAGTGAGTGAGCTTGGGTGGAAGATATTGAGTAGCCATTGAGTGCCATTGAATGCCAGTAAACAAGGTAGTATGCCAATACTGGTTTTGATAGGAGAGCCGATCAAATTGGTTGGCATATATCTTGGCTCTTCGTGCGCCCCAATCAGACGCCAATATTGACCAATATTGGGACCAATATATCCCAATATTGGACCATTGGCGGTCCATTGACGGCGTGCTGCTTGGGATGGCAGCTGAACAGCTTGGAGTTGTTCACAGCCGGGTGAGATTTTCATGTGACAAACAACTTGATCCGAATGCAACATCACGGTAATACGAGCTCTCTAATCGAGTGGCCTTGACCCACCGTATACATCGTTGCCGAGCAAGCGCTAAGTGCTGACATGGTCATACTAGACATGGCATTATATACTAATTCTTGTTGGCAAATTGTGTGAAGCGGAGCTCTTATATCCTTAAAGTAAAAGGCTTCTACCACGCCGACGCCTCCCTGAAAGCGCAGCCAGGCGCAGCTCTCCGCGCGCGGCTGTCCCCGAACGGTGGCGCCGCGGCGGTGGCGACGGGAAGTAGGCGCCTCCCGCCGGTTTCGGGCGACGTAGCAGGCCGCACCTAGTGCGCTTTCATCGAGCGGCCGTGTTACAGGGCTGTTTGAATGACAAGCTATTCTTCATCGAATAATCTGTCTTTGTTGAACTGTTTGGAGGTGTCATATTACGATATAATGTTTAGTCAATGACATTTGTTGATATACGCAAGGTGATGTCTAATCTAATATCAGAATTTTGTACCATCAAGGCTTCTAGGTATATGCGAATCATAAGCATGCTGTTTAACAATGAAGTAGAATGGTGGTTCTCTATCTAGTTTTGCACTGCGCCATCTTTTTAAAGCACCCATTTTCTTTCTACTGCTTATTGCATGCGCTTTCTTAAGCTCTTATTTTGGCCACTTAGATACCTCTCAAAAATGTCGTAAATTCTGTGTTCATAATATTTCGTTCTCTTATTTTATGCCCCTTGTATTTTCCGTTTGCTGTGTTTCATATCACTTGCATTTTGTGTTTGCTGTTTTCCTTAATCTACGTTCAAGCTGGCTCGGGTTTAAATTATAGTAATTTTATTTTGGTTTTATTGAAGAATAATTATATGCCTATATGTCGTTTGTATTGCAAAAGAAGAAATGTGAGTTTAAATTAATTTGCATGTTCGACTTGGTTTTCTCTGGATTGCGAAGGGTGGTATAATGTGAGATCATATTTCAAACTTCATTGGGAGCCTTGATTTGCATTATTGTTGTAATACCTGTTCTGAAACATGCAGTATGCTACTTCAATAACTCAGGTTTTATTTGATGTAGCTCATACACAGGACATTTTTTGTATTTGTGTCAATACTCTTGAGTCAATGAATGTTTTGGTCATCACAATCATAATTCTCGTTTGTGTCTTTCTACACGACAAACCTGGTTATCATTTTTTGTAATGAAGAGCAAGCAGTTTTGAATTTCTTACCTTTTAGCACTCTCAAAGTGCACGTTCGATAAATTAACTTAATAAATAAGCCAACCATTCAGCGTAGAAAAGGTACACGTATTGCAACAAGTGATCTTTGTCATCCTTAATGCTGTATACCTTTTGAAACGTTGCACCGCTTCCAATAAATGTAACCTATGCATAAAATAGAAGTAACCTTTACGATTTGGAACTTTTACAAAGTGTAATAGGCCAAAACTTACATTTTGTAACATTTCGCTTCGCTTGGTTGGTTTTGTGGTAGTGGAGGGCTCAGGAAATATCGACCACCTGGGGTTCTTTAACGTGCACTGACATCGCACAGCAATCGGGGCGCCTTGATTTTCGCCTTCATCGAAAAGCGGCGCCGGGGCCGGGATTCGATCTCGCGTCTTTGGGAACAGAGGTCTAGCGCCGTAATCACTGCGCCACCCCGGCGGGGCCTTTCACTTAAGGTGCCCATAAATGTGAAAACGTACACTTTAAGAACGATTACAGTTTTTAGGGTGTACTGGCACAAGGGATCCACCATATCGCTGCCGCGAAAGATAACAGAAGGAGCGGCTGGCGCGGCGGGATGTACTACAACGGGGACAGTTCGCCATCGAACCATGGCAGCGGTCGCGCCGAAGGTGATGTGAGTGCTTCAAAAAAGTCTATTTTCTGTTTTTAGAAACATGCCAAGTACATTCACTGGCAGCAATGCTGGTCTCTGAGCAAGCATGAACACAGTACAGTGTATCGCCAGATTAACCGGCGTGGAACAGCAGCAGACGCCGCGATGTCTCTCTGTGACGTCACTAAGCATTTTATCATAGCGAACGCTCTCAGTGGAAGGAGCTTTGTGGTCTCAATTTCTGTGACGATTTCTGAAATAAGGAATGTGTCTATGGCGCTCAAACTTCGGAAATAAAATAATGATGCCCAATATTATTTACCAAACTTAAAAACTAATATATTTGATATATAGCTATAAAATATAGCTTTATATAGCTATAAAATATAGCTACCTCCAGTGCAGCGCGGCTCATTCACTTTCCTTGTATGTTAGCTCGGTAACTAATGCGTGGCTAGGCTAATCATATCATTTTTTGACTATGTCAAAATAGGATTAAAAATGAGTTAGATTCGGGAGTAGACTTTTCGAATACTTTTATTGAGTTCCAAAGCGCCGGCCACCCCGGCTTTGATGCTAGATCAATTAAGCCTAGTGAGGACTAGGGAGTACCGCAAGCGTCGTTGTCGGCTTCGATTGCGGCCGTCGCCGTCGCTGCAAGCTTTAAGCTTGCGAACTTAACTGCTTCGAGCGTTGCGAGTGTGTGTACTTTAATTAAACAGCTATAGGGCACACATTTGTTCACGTGCCACTAAGATGCACGGTGCGCAAATGATGCTGCATTGACAGGACGAGGCTGCAGTACGCAGTCGCTGAGTAGTCAGCCGAAGCAGAGGACGCCGGGCAGCACAGCAGAGCGTGCCTATTTTATGTGTTGGTTATTAAACATGCCAGAGTGGGCAAATGAGCCATTTGTCAAGGCAGAACAGCTCGTGCGCCTCTCCCACTCGGGCGCTGGCCAGCAGCTTCCCCCGACTAACCTTGTCATAACTTCCCAACTTCACCACCAATGTATACCGAAATCGCCAACCTCGGTTCACGAAAACGACGGTTGTGCATAATCGTAGTTTGATCCACTGTACAACATCGGCCAACCATGGCTCCGCGTAGCCGCGGCAGCAGTGGTATACCAGCTGTTGTTCTAAAACGTCCCACCCGCCTGAGATCGTGTGCGCAGAAATAAAACTTTCACGCGTTACGCACGCCACTTTCAGAGCGCGTTCAAGAACTCAGAGTGCCTCGGTACGTAGGCCCTATGGACAACGCCTTACTACATAGCCAAAGAGGCCGAGCTGGGGCCCTGCTGCAGCGGCCCAGTTTGAATGCAGGCGACACGCAAGGCACAAGCGTATTATGGGATTTTAGTGCACGTTAGCAACCTCAAGTAGTCACCCTAATCCGAAGACCTCGACCATGGCATCGCTCGCAGCCACTATCGACAAGGGACGTTGAGCTCCCCAAACCAAGCCAAACCTAGGATGACAAGTTTGCAGCACTATATGTATTTCACCGAGGCCATGGCACAGAAAAAAGGCCGGTGAGTTGTGGCTCGCCAAACCAGCGGCACGCGCTGCAGTTGGTGCACTTTCGTTGTGTAGAACAGCGCGAAAAACGACAGGGACGAAGGAAGACAAGACGAGCGCTGAATTTCAACTGACAAGTTTATTGCATACCTGCATCCATATATATGAACACGTTCACACAATAAAAGAAACAAGAACAACTAAACAAACACTGGAAAGTGTAAGAATGCAATCGAACCATGTGTCATCCAGAATTTCACAACGCATCATTTTCTCGCGTTCATAAATCTTACTTCACGTTCCGATAAAGCTATAGACGGGCTGCTGATACAAGTTTCCTTTATCCTGTTGATTTCTTTTGCTTCTAAAATCTCCCGAACTGTCTGGTCATTATGCCGATTGATTAATTCAGCGCTCGTCTTGTCTTCCTTCGTCCCTGTCGTTTTTCGCGCTGTTCTACACAATGGATTACGAACATGCCCAAGCTTCTGTTTTAAAGTGCGCTTTCGCGCAGTACTCTCTATGCACGCAAGCGCTGTAATTCGGGGACATGTTTAGTGTGCTCCACCGCAAAGCAAGTACTTTGCGCTTCCCAGTTGTAGCAGTTGACACAAAGCATTGCGTTCAGGACCCTGTGCAACTGCGCATCAGGTTCACCAGAAAGGACGTGTTGACATCGCAGCCGTCAATGCATGCCGCCGAAAAGCGACTTTGGTTTGACATTCGCCGGCGTCGTTCAGCCGATTGATGGTAGATACTGTGCAAAATGTGTCAGAGGAACTTTTACCCCAAATTGCTTGCCATATGGGGAGCCATAAACGACATTACGACAGCTGCAGCCACAACAAATAGTTTCAATGAAAATCTAATTTAACCGACTCATACGTAGCGATTGCAGTGCTGACGCGACCCGCAGTGGCCAACCACGTCACAAGGAGGCTATAACAAACCTGGGAAGTTGGAAAAGAAATGCGAATGACATGGACACCGGGATACTACGAACGGACGAGGGAAACAAAGCCGCGAACACGGCCCCCGTGCAATTGGGTGGGCTTGCTGACAGGTACAACACCCCACATTCCAACTATATGCCTAACACGATATTCATAAATGCCTACCAAACAATGTTCACTAAACGCGCCCCTGGTAGAGCATCTCAGGGCAGTCACCAAGATGTCGGTGCCGCTCTCCATCGCTGTACAGCACCCGATTTGCGTCGCCGAGCCGCAATTACGTCCAAGGAAGGTATGCTAGCTCCACAGGGGAAACTAAAGGCCGCAACCTTTCGAGGAGATGTTGCTACATGGCGAACTAATAAAGGTTCTTCGCCGCGGACGACTAACGACGACGATGCTACTACGCCGACGCTCCTTATGATGACGCCATTGACAATCACGCGCCCAGGCTCTAAAGTGACACCGCCACCCAGCGAAGTTACAACGGTGTGCCCCGGCCATGATCCCAATAAACGAGAAAGCTGAGATTGAACGCCAAGGACCAAGTGCAATGCGAGGATGCGAACAGCGACCTTGAAGTTGTTGGCGAAGGTCAAACAGTCACTGCCCTGGTAAACACCGGAGGTGACTATTTAGTCATCAGTGGACCGTTTGCCTGCAAACCCAACATAAGACGGTTGTGATTACTGATCTCGAGCCGGGCATCCTGAAGAGTGAAGTTGAATGGGCCTTAGCCAGTCTTGTTAAGAAGAAAGCCAGCAGAAGTGATGGCATTCCAGCTGAGTTGCTTCAAAACCTCAACCATGACGCTGTTAGCATTTTGCATACATTATGTCAGAAGATTTGGACAACTCTGCAGTGGCCACAGGATTGGAGGAGGTCAGTTTACATCCCCATTCCAAAGAAAGGCAGTGCCAAAGATTGTTCCAACTACCGCACGATCGCACTTATTTCGCATGCTAGCAAGGTGATGTTGAAAATCCTCCAAGGTAGGCTGCAGCAGTATGTGGATCGGGAGCTTCCGGACGTGCAAGCTGGGTTTCGCAAGGGCAGAGGAACTAGAGACCAAATTGCCAACCTCCGCTGGATCATGAAAAAAGCAAGAGAGTTCCAGAAACCCATCTACTTCTGCTTTATTGATTATGCGAAAGCGTTTGACTGCGTAGATCACAGCAGATTGTGGCAAGCCCTCCAAGAGATGGGAGTTCGAATTCACCTCATCTGTCTCCTCAGGAACCTGTATGAAGGACAAGAGGCCACAGTCAGAACTGGGCATGGTCTTACCGATTGGTTTCCGATTGAGAAAGGAGTGAGGCAAGGCTGCATACTGTCGCCCTGCCTATTTAACCTATATGCAGAGTGCATCATGAGGAAGGCCGGTCTGGACGAGTCTTCATATGGAGTGAAGATTGCTGGAAAACGTATCAACAACCTTAGATATGCGGATGATACCACTTTAATGGCAGAAAGTGAAGTGGAACTCAGGAGACTTCTGATGCGCGTAAAAGAAGAGAGTGAGAAGTTTGGGCTTAAACTGAACATCAAAAAGACAAAGATCATGGCGTCTTGCCCTATCAAGTCCTGGAGCATCAATGGACAAGAAGTGGAAGCTGTGACAGATTTTCTCTTCTTGGGCTCCAAGATTACCTCGGAAGGAGACTGCAGCCATGAAATTAGGAGACGCCTGCTTCTGGGAAAGAGAGCAATGGTTAGCCTTGACCGCCTAGTAAAGAGCAGAGACATTAGTCTGCCAACCAAGATCCGTATAACTCGTGCTATGGTCTTTCCAGTTGTGATGTATGGATGCGAGAGTTGGACTGTGAAAAAGGCTGACCACCGAAGAATTGACGCGTTTGAATTGTGGTGCTGGCGAAGACTCTTGAGAGTTCCTTGGACTGCCAGAAGATCAAATCAGTCGATATTGTCGACCATAAACCCTGACTGCTCATTGGAGGGTCAAATTCTAAAGTTAAAACTCAGCTACTTTGGTCATCTGATGAGAAGAGAGGAGTCGCTGGAGAAAGATTTGATGTTGCGAAAGGTTGACGGTCGCCGGAGAAGGGGTAGGCAGCGAACGCGATGGTTAGATGTCATCCTCGATGCACTGCAGATGAAGTTATGTGATGTTACGAAGATAGTGAGAGACCGGAAAGCGTGGCGTGAAATGGTCCATAGGGTCACGAAGAGTCGGACACGACTGAACGACTAAACTGAACTGAACTGGACCGTTTGCCTCCCAGCTCAGGAAAGGGACGACCGCTTAAGATGGCGCAATGATTCGCACCGCTGGTGACATCCTCATTACTCCGTTGTGGCGATGCACTGCAAGAGTACCCGTAAATAGCCGTACTAACTTCATGAGCTTCATCGTTTTACAGCAGTGCTCCTGCGACATTGTTTAGGGCATGAACTTTCTAAATGAACATAGGACGATCATCGACCTCCGATTCAAAATCACCAAGCTCTCAATGGACAATAGCATACCTTCCACGACAACAACGACGCATCGCATCCCGACCATGGCGGCTGCGTTTCGATGGAGGCGAAACGAAGTGGCGTCCGTGTGCTGTGCGATGTCAGCGCACGTTAAAGATCCCCAAATGGTCAAAATTCTCCGTAGCCCTCCACTACGGCTCCCCTTTTCTCTTTCTACTTTCACTCCCACCTCTCTCCCTTCCCTAACGGCGCGGGTCAGGTGTCCACAGAGCAAGTTTGACAGATACTGTGCCTTTCCCTTCCTGTGAATAAATTATTTATTTATTTATATTTATTCTTCTGCACGCTGCAGGTAGGCGGTGATGTTTCTTCGTTTTTTTCATGTCACAGACGAAGTTTTCTTCGTCTCTGACTTGCAGTTGAATTGCATCAAGCGCTGTCGTGGGCTCCATACCATACACAAGCTGGAACGGGGGTCGCTCTCGTTATCTCGTGGACCCCCTGATATACGCGAATATCACTTAGTGCACGATGGTGTCCCAGTTCTTGTGCTCGGAGTCCGCGTACATCGCGATCATGTCCGCAATTGTTTTGTCGGGACGCTCTGTAAGTCGGTTTGTCTGCGGGTGTTACACGATCGTCCTCCGGTGACTTGTCTGGCTGTACTCCAAGATGGCTTGAGTGAGCTCCGCCATTATTGCTGTCCACCTGTCTGTAATGAGTACTTCGGGGGCGCCTGTTGCAGGAGAATGCGCTAAACAAAAAATATAGCGACTTGTGCCACCCTACCATTTGACAATGCATTTGCTTCGGTGTAGCGGGTGAGGTAGTCAGTGGCCACGATGATCCATTTTTTACCCGGCAGATGAAGTCGGAAAGGGGCCGAGAAGATCCATCCCAATTTGTTGAAATGGCTTGGTGGGGGGCAATATGGGGTTCAGCGCCCAGCTGGTCTGATCGGTGCATTTTTGTCCTTGGCACTTGTGGCACGTTTTCACGTAATGGACAACGTCGACGGGTGACCGCGGCCAGTAACATCTTCTTTGGATCCCACCCACATTCGCACCATTTCGAAGTGTCCTGCTGTCGACTCATCGTAGAGCGCCTGCCAAAGGTATTTTGGAGTTCCATAGGCACGACAAGAACGTATGTGGTCATATTGGGTGCAAAATTCTTCACAAGGACGTCGTTGTGCAACGCGCAGGACGGCAGCTGACGCCTGAAGACTGTAGGAGCAGAAACCATCTTGCCTCTAGGCAACCCACCAAGTCTCTCAACAGAGGTCCTAGCGCTGCTGCTGTGCAAAACTGTTGTTGCTTACCGGTCCCAAAAAGGCATCGTGGTTTTTCTGAAAGCAGCGTCAATAGGAGTCAGCGGCAAGCAGTTTGCGTCTTAATGCTTTTGACCAGACATTGTACACCCTCGTGATGTCGAATTCTTGCAGGTATAAACTCAATCGTGCAAGGCAACCACAGGGGTCTTTCAAAAGCCAGCAGAGCGCGTGGTGATTGCTTACTACCTTGAGCGATCGATCGTATCGGTACGGACGGATTTTCATTTGGCAAAGATGATCGCGATACATCGTACAAATTGTACGTGTTGTGCGCCTAAATTCATTTTACGCGTGCTAAAGGCTACGCATTTGTATTCTCGAATGTTTGCGTTAATCTATGTCTGTTTAATTTGAAAAATCGAGGTGATGTTTTTTAAGGGGATATAATACCTCCAACAATTCAAAAATCTGTCTTCCTTTTCTATACTCGCCAGCATTCAGCTTAATCACAGCGATACCAGTGCCCTTTTACTATCTACGGCCTTATCACCACTACATGACAATATTCCCACGAAACCTTCAAAACAGTATTTGTTGTTTTTTAACAGCCACCGGCATACAGGCTTATCACTCTGATTCTGGACCGCGTATAAGTTCCATGATCTTTTTTAATGCTCGACGTCGCGAGTCACACCTTTATCAGTTTTGTTGTAGCGCAAGATGCACCGAGATCTGTCTCGAAGGTTCCGGCCACTCGGGTGTGTTTCCACAATGTTCCAGCCCGTGCTGCTGGCTGTTTGCGACGTTATCTAGATCGTTCTGTGCAGACTTTAAAGTGAGCGTTGCCCAGTGTGACGGGCATTCTTTGTTCGACGATCGACAAGCACGTTTGTTTCTATCGCCGCCGCCGAGTTGCTTAGTTCTTTTGTGGGCGCAAGTCAGCCCAAATAAACAGTTTCCTTTGTGCAATCATCGACCCTTCATTTGTGTCGTCGATCTCGTCACCACTACGTGACATCTGGTGGAGGTGCTGCCTTTGATTCTTCAAGCAAAGACCCAAGCCGTGTTCCTGTCGCCCTGGAAGACCCGCCTACAGGTCACCGAGCCAGCCGCCGACTTCAAGGTCTACAACCCGAACACGGTCTGCTGCCTGACTCCATTCGATCTCAGAAGGCATCGACGCTGACAATGGACCAGCCTACAGCACCGGTTGTTTTCGTCCAACCCCGTGAGCCACCCTGCTTCCATGGACGACCGGATGAAGATGCTGGAGACTGGATGGACCTTTTCGACCGTGTGGCAGAATTCAATGGCTGGAACGACGCTGCAAAACTCAGGCAGGTCTACTTTGTTCTTCAAGGACACGCCCGAGTTTGGTTCGAAAATCATGAGGCAGCTATGAAGAATTGGGACATTTTCAAGGAAGCGGGAAGCGTTTTTGACTGCCTTTTCAAGCGTCGTCCGAAAGGAAAGAGCCCAGGCCCGCCTTCAGTCAAGACTTCAACTCCCTAACGAGCCTGTCCTGGCGTACGTTGAGGAAATGAAGCGTCTCTTTCGCCGCGCCGACCCTAATATGACCGAAGGTAACAGAGTCAAATTTTTATTGCGAGGCGTTAAAGAGTCGCTCTTTGCAGGTCTTGGGCGAAATCCGCCAAGAACTGTGACGGAATTTGAAACAGAAGCATCTACCATCGAGAAGACGTTGGACAACCGGATGCGACATTACGAGCGACCACTTCAACCGTTCTACTTAGGCCACTACCCCAGCGCATCTGCAAGCGGGGAGAACCTTCGGGACCTCATTTGGGAGATCCTGCAAGAAGAGCTCCGCCGATTGATGCCATCATCGCAACATCCCCAGGTGGCGACGCTCGCGGACGTCGTCCGTGAAGAAGTCCAGCAGGCGCTGGGTGTTCCTCAAGCGACGGCTGCGACTGTTCCAGCACAAGAGGAACAGCAATGAACTACGATGGTGCATTACGTCGCCCTGCGCCCCGACGTGATGACTTTCCGAGCGCTCGCCACTACCGTCCTGTTACTGAAAACCGCCCCTTGACCCCCGCCCGCCAAGCCTACCAATGACCCCCAAACCCCAGGAAGTGCGACGCCTGGAGGACTGCAAACAACCGGCCATTATGCTTCCACTGCGGTGAGGCCGGCCACATTCTGGGCCACTGCCCATACCGACGAATCGGTCTCCGCGGATTTGCAGTTGACGCTCCACGACCACGCCCAGGTGAACGACCACAAGAAATTGACAACTATCTGCGTAGCGGTCAGATTGCGCCACCAAACCGTCGGTTCCGATCTCCATCGCGATACAGGCCCCACTTTGCGCCGCCAGGCCGTACCTATGATGAGAGTATGCGCGGAAGGTCCCCATGCCCGCGCAGGGGAAACTAAACAGAGCAACCTTTGGAGGTGAGGTTGCTCAACGGCGAAAAGACGAACTTCCTCCGCCGCAGACGACCACTAACGACGACGCAATCATTTCATCGCCGCTCCACACGACAACACGACCAGAGTGCAAGCCGACACCGCAGCCCAGCGAAGTAACAACGGTATGCCCCGGCCATGACCTGAAGAAACGACGCCGCCGAGATCGGACACTAAGGCCCACGTGCAATGCAAGGACGCGAACAAATGACCTTGAAGTTGATATCGACGGTCGCAGAGTCACTGCCCTAGTAGACACCGGAGCTGACTATTCAGTCATTAGCGGACCGTTAGCCCCTCAGCTCAGAAAAGTTACCCCTGCTTGGGATGGCCCGCTGATTCGCACCGCAGGTGGCAGCCTGATTACTCCATCGGGACGATGCACAGCAAGAATAACAGGAAATGGGCGTACTTACCCCACCAGCTTTGTGGTCATGCAGCAGTGCTCCCGCGACGTGATTTTAGGCATGGACTTCCTAAATGAGCATAGGGCTATCATCGACCTGCGATCCAAGCTCATCAAGCTCTCTGCAGACAAACCATTCCTGCTATTACGACGTCGATGCAACACATCCCTCTAAACGTCCTCGATGAAGAATTGACCATCCCGCCCCGATCAAGCATCGCAGTCTGCGTAGGTAGCGCAAACATCGAAACCGCTGAAGGAATCGTCGAAGGAAATATCCAATTGCTCTTAGAACGAGGTGTCAGCATCGCAAGAGGCATCACGAAATTCTTGGGAGGTCAAGCTCAGGTTCTCGTAACAAACTTCACCGAAGAATACCGGCATCTCAACAAGGGCACGACGATCGCTTTTCTCGACGAATTAGCGGACCTCAAAGATGTATTCGCCCTCCACGACCAAACGCTGGAAGACGCACCGGACCTATTCCGTCAGCCCAGATTTGACATCAACCCGGCATTGACCCACAACAGGAAAGACCAGATTCTCAGTCTGCTTCGAAGCTACGGGGAGTGCTTCTCGTTGTCATCGAAGGTACGACAAACACCACTGGCCAAGCACCGCATAATAACGGACGAACACGCCCGACCTCTGCGCCAAAGCCCTTATCGTGTATCGCCTCGAGAGCGCCAGGCCATTCGCGATCAAGTTGAGGAAATGCTGCGTGATGACGTAATCCAGCCATCGAACAGCCCCTGGGCGGCACCAGTCGTTTTGGTCAAGAAGACAGCACACTTCGCTTCTGCGTTGATTACCGCCGCTTGAATAGCATAACGAAGAAGGATGTCTACCCGCTTCCCCGCATCGACGACACTCTCGACCGGCTCTGCAATGCAAGGTACTTCTCATCCCTGGACCTGAAGAGCGGATATTGGCAAATTGAGGTAGACGAAAGAGATCGCGAGAAGACCGCATTCATCACACCGGAAGGCCTTTATGAGTTCAAGGTGATGCCATTTGGCCTCTGCTCCGCACCAGCCACGTTTTAACGAGTAATGGACACAGTCCTGGCAGGCTTGAAGTGGCAAATTTGTTTGGTATATTTGGATGACGTTGTTGTCTTCTCGTCAAACTTTGAAGACCACCTAAAACGACTACAGACAGTGCTGGAAGCCATCAAGTCATCGGGGCTAACGCTGAAAGCAGAGAAGTGTCACTTCGCCTATGAATAACTCCGGTTCCTAGGTCACATCGTTAGCAAGGACGGTATTCGCCCAGACCCGTAGAAAACAGCTGCAATCGGACAATTCCCACCGCCTGCCGACCAGAAAGTTGTGCGCCGATTCCTTGAGCTGTGCGCTTATTATCGACGATTTGTCAGAAACTTTTCGCGGACCGCCGAACCGTTGACGTTGCTTACAACGGCTGACGTACCTTTTAAATGGGAAGCGCCGCAAGGAGAAGCCTTCGATGAACTTAAGCGCCGCCGGCAATGCCCTCCTGTACTTGGCCACTTTGATGAAAACCCCGAGACCGAAATTCACACCGATGCCAGAAGTGTGGGCCTAGGAGCCATTCTCGCCCAGAAGAATGCCAGACAGGAAAAAGTAATCGCCTACGCTAGCAGATCCCTTACAAAAGCCGAAGTCAATTACTCGACGACCGAGAAGGAGTGCCTTGCGATAATCTGGGCTACTTCTAAGTTTCGTCCATACCTATACGGCCGACCATTCAAGGTGGTAAGCGACCATCACGTGCTCTGCTGGCTGGCTCATTTGAAAGATCCTTCCGGCCGCCTTGCCAGATGGAGCCTACGACTTCAAGAATTTGACATGACTGTAGTCTATAAGTCGGGCCGGAAGCATTCCGACGCAGATTGCTTATCCCGCGCTCCCGTCGATTCTTCCCCGAAGGACGATGACGACGACGCCTTTTTGGGACCGGTAAGCGCCAGCAGTTTCGCAGAACAACAGCGATCAGACCCCGAGCTGAAAGCGCTAGCCGATTACTTGGAAGGAAAGACCGCTTCACCTCCTGGTGTGTTCAGGCGACATTTATCATCCTTCACGTTAAGCAATGGCCTCCTCGTGAAGAAGAACTTCGCACCCAACAAGACCGCGCAGCTTCTCGTAGTGCCTAAAACCCTTCGGCATGAAATTCTGCAGGGGTTGCACGATGAGCCCACAGCAGGCCACCTCGGATTTGCGCGCACGTTGCGTCGAATCCAGGAGAAGTATTACTGGCCGCGACTTCCTGCCGAAGTTGCCCACTACGTGAAAACTTGTCGTGAGTGCCAACGACGCAAAACGCCGCCGATCAGACCAGCAGGACTACTAAACCCGATTCCGCCCTTAATCCTGCCTTTTCAACAGATTGGAATGGATCTCCTCGGCCCCTTTCCATCTTCGTCTATGGGTAACAAGTGGATCATCGTGGCCACTGACTACCTTACCCGTTACGCCGAAGCAAGAGCACTACCAAATGGTACCGCGGCAGAAGTCGCCAGATTGTTTGTCGAACAAATTCTCTTGCGACACGGCGCCCCAGAAGTGCTCATCACGGCAAGGGAACGGCGTTTACGGCAGAGTTGACGCAAGCCATCCTGAAATACAGTCACACAAGCCATCGACGAACAACTGCGTATCATCCCCAGACCAATGGCCTTACGGAGCGCCTGAATAAAACGATCGCGGACATGATCGCCATGTACGTCGACGCTGAACACAAGACCTGGGACGCCATCTTGCCGCACGTGATCTTCGTGTATAACACGGCAGTCCAGGAGACGACCAGAGCGACCCCGTTTAAGGTTGTGTACAGCAGGGAGCCCACGACGACGCTGGACGCAATGCTGCCGCACGTAACCAGCGAAGACAACCTTGACGTCGCCACCTACCTGCAGCGTTGCAGAGGAAGACCGACGACTCGCACGTCTGCGTATTAAAGACCAACAGCGCACCGACAGCCGACGATAGAATTTACGTCGACGCCACGCAGAGTACAATCCAGGAGACCAAGTGTGGGTTTGCCCACCAATTCGCCGTCGCGGATTAAGTGAAAAGTTGTTGCGTCCATACTTTGGGCCATACAAAATCCTTCACCGCGTCGGACCACTGTACTATGAAGTCATTCCCGACGGAACGTCAGCATCACAACGGCGACGCGCACGCCCAGAAATTGTACATGTTGTACGACTAAAGCCATATTACGCGTGTTAAAGAATCTGTGGTGTTTAACCTTCGCAGTGTTTATGTTTCAGTTTCTTCGTTTTGGAGCATCGAGGCGATGTTTTTTTTAAGGGGGGAGTAATGCCCCGAAACCTTCAAAACAGTATTTGCTGTTTTTTTTTTAACAGCGGCCGGCATACAGGCTTATCACTCTGATTCTGGACCGCGTATCACTTCCGTAATCTTTTTTTGTTAATGCTCGACGTCGCGAGTCACACCTTTATCAGTTTTGTTGTAGAGCAAGATGCACCGAGATCTGTCTCGTAGGTTCCGGCCACTCGGGTGCCTTTCCACAATGTTCCAGCCCGTGCTGGTAGCTATTTGCGACGTTATCTAGATTGGTCTGTGCAGCCTTCAAATTGAGCGTTGCCGAGTGTGACGAGCATTCTTTGTTCGACGATCGATCAACACGTTTGATGCTATCGCCGCCGCCGAGTTTGCTTAGTTCTTTTGTGGGCGCAAGTCAGCCCAATAAAGAGTTATTTTCGTACCATCAAGCCTGTGTCTTCATTTGTGTCATCGACACTGGTCACCACCACGTGACAATATGTCAGTTTCCCATGACGTTGATCTAGATCGTTCGGAAAGTGACAGGAAAAATGAACCCGTTAAAGTTGTAAAAGAAGAGGTGGTTCTTGCGAGACCTTGAAGCTAGAGAGCGAGCGCCTCCTATATAGGTAGAATCTGGAATATTTGCACGAGTGATATCAGAGTGTGGTTTATGCACAGGAATGAGAGTGCAGTTTTTATTTCCATGTGGCGTAAGAATATGTAAGGAGTGCAATGAACAACCACAATGCCATGAAGCATCCAGCACCAAAGAAACTAGAAAACATCGAGAGCAAGCATCCCTAATTCAAGATGTTGAACTATATTTGCACACAGCTAACTAAAGACTTTTCATTCTAATGTGGCCTGTGTCCCATTCCTCACAGGTAGGGGTGGAGTCTGAAAAAAATTTAATTTATAAATTTTTTCACGAGCGCGCTAAGGCTCTTAGAACTTGGTGCTTAGCACAACGTCTAAGTTGTTTATAACTGTGCCTCAAAAATGTAACACATATTTGGAATGATAAAGCCAAGCACAATTAAGTGTTTTAACGCGGTCCTATCAATACCCATTATCCTCTACTGATTCCCGAGGAATGGAAGCAATCTCACGATGACCACCCTGCCCAAAAGTCAGACAACTCACCAAATAGGCATTGCGTAACATTTGTAGGTGATTCCTCTGCCCGAGGGAGAAACAAGACAAACACATACAGCGGGCCGAGGTAGAAACATCTTTTATCTAGCCTACAGAAGCGGTCCGTCCATGCCGATGCGGAAGGTCAGGGGGCTCGTCTTCGGGAGCAGCCAGGCAGTATCCAGCAGGGAAACCAGGATCCAAGAGAGAAAGGCAAAAGCGTACGCCTTCCTTTATAGCCCCCGCGTGGGACCGGTTATTCCGGAACGAGCGAGGAGAGGGACGGGATATAGCAGCGGCGCATCGGTAGCCGCGGGAAAAGCGCTCCCTTTAAATGTGGCTGCCGTGGTCCCCACATCTACCCCCCCCCCCCCCTCAGCGTCTGACCCGGCGTCCGGCAACAGCCTGGCCATGTACATGTCCGAGTCCCCCGGGTCGGCGTACAATATGAAGGCTTGTCGCCTGGCTCTGGCGGGATGCCATCTCAGCTGGTACGTATGGCGGGAGAGAAGCAGCAGGCATGGCAGGACTGTTGCGGCTGGTCCTTCTCCTTTAGCAGCCACATACTCGGGATCAAAGCGCAGCTGGGCCCGGGCGCGCATACGCCTGGAAGCCGCCCTGAGATGCTACTCAACATCGCTGCCGACCCGTTTGTACATGTCGTCGCACTGGATGCACCGGGGCCCCTTTGCAGCAGGCGTTTCCGCCCCGGGCACACCTGGCCCCCTGAGTCCCGTACTCCAGGCCTGGGCAGTGTGCTCCGAATTCAGACTCTTTGAAGACGGCTGGTATGGCTGCGCTGGTCATGATGATGGGCCACAAACCACTACAAACTAGGGGGGTGCCCCGTGTTTAAGTGGCCCCTCCTAAAACCATGCGCTGGGTGTGGTTTCCCGCCTCAGCGACGGTGTCCCTCTGGCTGCTGCAAAATCTTATCAGACTGCATTCTGAAAGAAGCAAAGCCATTAGACAAAGTAGTGCACTACCTTGTTCTTAGGATATAGCGTGGGTTGCGAAACGGGTTGCTACCTGTACGCCTTACTTTGGGGGAGATCGCTGCATCGCCTTGATCGTCCACCGCTTCGCAGTTATCGTCCTTGTAAAGGTGGTAAGCTTTCAAGCCTGCGACGTGCACCGAACTGGTGGTTTCACCGCTCGTCAACAAGCGCAGCTGGTAGGTAGTGGCGTAGTTCGTGCCGTAACTTCGAACAGCCCAACCCCCTTGTTCGCTAGCGACGCGGCGAAACCACATGCTGCGTTACTAAGCGGGTGCGTTCTTTTCAGTACCAGGTCGCCTGTTTTGAAATTGACGTGACGACGACCTATGTTGTACTGATGCGCCTGCTCCATGCGCGCGGCATCGACGTTTTCACTAGCCGCGCGCTGCGCTGCCTCAAGGCGCTCGCGGGGCTTTGCCGCGTACTGCGTAAGCGGTGAGGACGCGGGCCCTGCCGCGTCAAGTAGGGCATTCTCTGGCGGAAAACCGATCTGTTTCCCAAAATTCAAGCAAGCGGATCTCATACCCCTGACATGTTCACGGTTGTTCTAGTGGCGAACGTCAGTCCGGACAGCCTTGCGTCCCAATCTCTGTGCTGTTCGGTCGTCATACTCTTAGCATTCCGAATCACTCTCTCGGTTATGTTGCTCTGAGCGTTTTCCTGTGGCGGATTTGAAGCGCCTGACAGGAATCAACAAGACTTTGCTTGTAAAATACGAAGCATTGTCGGTAATCTAGTCGGAAGAGAAACCGAAACGAGTGAATGCCTCCAACAGTTTTTCCCAAAATCTCTCCGACACAAGCTTCCTAAGGGAGCATACCTCAGCCCACTTGGAATAGTGGTCCGTTATTACCAGGATATATTGGTTTCCGCACGCAGAGTGAGGGAGGGGTCTAATGATATCGCCCACAAGCACTTGTCACGGCAAGTTGCTAACTAACGGCTTGTTATCCGAGCGGGCTTCCCCGCCTGAGGCTTGGCTGCCTAGCAAACAGGAATGTACGGGCGTAACCCAGCACATCCTTTCCCATACCTGGCCAGGTCGCGACATGGCATAACTTGCGGTAAGTCTTACTACCGCTGTCATGGCCTGCCAGCGCTGAGTCATGAAAGTACCGGAGGAATCGTTTCCGCAACATTCTCGGGACCACGACTCGGAAGGGGGATGCAATCGCCTCTTTCTCATCAAGTGGGGGATGTAGCTGAGCAGTAAGCCATTATCGCCCAGCATATACGCGTCGTACTTGCCCTCAGCGTTCCCGGTTCAAGCTGCACTACTCGCAAGCACTGCCAGCACCCGCTGGCATAGACCGTCTGCTTTCTGGGCCTCAATTAGTCCTTCCCTACTGACCGCTACTCCTCAAGACAAATTTCTCTCTGCCTCGCTTTTTGGCAGGCGAGTAGTCGTCGCCACCAGCTGCTGCGCCTTCTCTCTTCAGCACAGCTTTTCTACTATTTCCAAGGTATATTTACTATGGTAGCGAAGGCTCCATAGGTGCCCATACGTACAAAACATGGCGGCTCATGGGCTCCAGCGACCAATGAAAATTGGGGGGCCATGACGTCAAATGACGTCACGCATACGTTTACTTTGGTGCAAATTATAAACAAGTTTTTTAAAAAACCGCCGCGTTGCATTGACGAGCCTGCATCTTTTAAAGGTTGTTGCCTTTCAGCGCGCGCCAACCTTTGCCATCTAAAAGAATTCGAGTTTCTGTTGTTTGCGCCCTTGTTTATAAGCAGTTGCTCTACCACAATGAAAGTGGTTGGCAAAGGTGGCGGCATAGAAAGGCAGCAACACTCCCAAATAGAGACCACGAATGTAAATTCATAAATACAAATACGGCTGTAAGTCATGCAAGTACTTTGGCCATTTCCTTTGTCCCTCAGCACAGTAAGGTGCGGTCCAGAAACACTGGTGCAACGGGGCAGTCGTGCCCAGTTCGCATCAGAGTGTACCAAGTGAACAATTATGGTTTTCATATTCATGGTTTATTGCATCAACCAATAAAATACAGCAACAAATCACAACAATAAAAATGCATGTCGCAAACAGCACAAACAGTAGCGCTGTTTAAGCGGGCTAATCATCCCAATGATCACAGCCGAGGCATGAAAATGGCTTGAAATGCCTGCCACAAACCATCACCAGATAAGAAACATGCATGTACTGAAAACAAAGCTATGACAGCTACAATTGAAATAAAAATGTCATGAATTAGTAGGTGCATCAAAACATACGTGGAGCATAGAGCACTGGGATCACTCTTCACATTTGAATGCTTCGGCAGAAAGTATACAGCAGTTTTCAAGGAAATTTCAAGGTTGCACCAGTCCAGACAGCTTTAGAATCAACAAACGTGCTTAACACAGGAGCATTAGAGCATACATTGAGTCTGTGTGCAACCTCCAGATCTGCTCATCCGAAAAGTCAGCCGAGAAGCGGCAGGACACCGACGGTTGAGTCCACGCTGTCGCAACGTGCCAGAGAGCTTCGCTTCCTCACTTTGTGCGGGCTCATCTTGCGATAAAACGCTAAGCGCAATACAATGCTGCAAAAAGACTTCCCACCGCCTGCACGACGAAGGGGACGAAACCAAAAAAACACGGCTTCAGGGGGATATTAAATCTCACCAAACGGCGACAGAGCAGCGACCAGGAAGGACGTCGAAATCTTCGCAAAAGGGACATTTTCAGACTTGCAAACTAAATTACGCTTTCACGGGCGCACCAAGGCCCGCACCACAGCAGTCAAGCAGCAGACAGTGATAAGAAACCATTTCGTGCTTCGTCAGCTTCGTAATCTCCGTTGCCTTGGTTACCTCTGGCAGCGCCAAGGCAGCGCCTCCTGACCGCTTCAATATCAAGGGAATGGGGTGATAAGAATGTTGCAAGATTTTAAAAAAAAATTAAGAATGTATTTATAAAATACCTTACCTCATTCACAAGCGAAGTTATCAAAATTTATGTTGATTGATACTTTTTAATTTGTAGTAGTATAATTTCTTAATCTGAGTGGTTGGCCCCCCCGACCTGTGGCTATGCTGCGGTACCGCTGAACCGCTTTTGGGCCCAGCTATAGTGCCTAGAATATACTGGCTAGTGTGACGAGCGCTCGCGCTTCCCTATGGGTGAGGATGGCGCTATTTGCAATGAAAGCCAATCGTTAGAGGCAGAGGGCACTGCTTGTCAAGAGGGTGCCACCTGAGCAGACGACGCAGTTTTCTCTCTTCAGAATACGGCAATCTGTTGGTGTTGTGCGTGCGTGTTAAACCTGCTTATGCGCGTTTTTTGCTTTCACGAAGGTGCAGTAGTTTATTTACGGTGTAGGTGTTTGCTCATGCGAGTCGTTCCACACTTCTACCTGCTCGGCGACGATTGCATCGGTTTTTTTTCTCGTTTTGTGCGCGCGTTCTGTACTCGCCTGTATCCCTTCTTTTTATACTCTGTCGCCAGTGGTGAAGCGCGGTTCCCGATTGTTGTTTCCCCAACTTGTATTGAGCATGTGTATTTTGTATTGTGTATTTGTACTGTCTTGTGTTGAGAAGCCGAAAAAAAGCTCCTTCTCGGATGAAATAAAAGCTGAAATTGTCCCGAGTACCATTCTTTATTTCCAGATTATTGATATGTAAACACATACGCATACTAAACTGTATGGCCTGTGATAACTGCTGTCGGCAGGTGTGCAGTCTGCTTTTTCGCAGAAATGCGAAAGTAAAGATCAAAATACAGAACACAAATTGGAACCTGGCACGCGCACAATGTTGCGTTTTCTCTTCTGTAAATATAAAAACAAAAGACCTACAACGTCTTCACTCAACGGTGCTGACAGAAAATGTTGATATTGCCTGCGAAGAACCGGCGGGGTAGATATCAGGGGCCGTATTACAGACGGCTCACACTCACAATCACACTCACAATCTTCCTATTGGCCAGCGGCAACACGGCGGGAGTGGCCTTTCTTTAAGTCATCGACGTCTGCTGTTTACGTCATGAACACACTTGAAGTGATCACGTTGGCTACCGGCGAATTGTGAGCGGAGGCTGTGAGCGACGCGAAGCGCTCACAACTCGTTTGTGAGCGCGCTCACAAAGGAAAAATGGCGGCGGTCTATGCGGCGGCCGGCGTTCTCGTGAGGCGGTAGCGGCGGCGCCCCGACGCGATCATCGGCGAAGGACGGTGTACGAAGACTGTTTGACGTGCCGGGCGAGATGTTTCGACGCATGTTGCTACTCGAGAAGGATATAGGACAGTGACTGTGACGCGACGAACTGAGATAGGTGGGTGCGGCCGAGTGCGCTGTCTGTGTGGCGGCAGATAATGTGTGCACTGCGCTTTTTCCGAGCTCCTAGTGGCTTCCAAACCGCTACTGGCAACGAGGCGAACATCGGCCTCGCGCAGCCGACACTTCGAAAGCGTTTGCGGCATGCAGCAAGGCGGCGGCGAAGAAAGGCTTCCTTCGTCACGGCAGCATACCGGGCGTCGTCGGGTTTGTCGACGGCCCATCGGGCGTCTACGAGTAGCCTTGTGATGTCCCTGTTTTCAGATATGAGATGCCGACATGATTTGGGCCATGAACCTCCCTACGTGGTATCTTGGCATGATGCTTTCTTCTGGCGGCCTTCTCGGCTGCACACAGGCCGAGGAAGGCCTTCTGCGAGGCGTCGAATTCACGACAGTGAGCCGTGCTGCTCTTTGCAAGATAAGTTACGGTAGGCTCCACATGCCTCACATGTATTGCCGTTCTTGGGCTTTTATAAAAGCTGAAACGTAAGACACGTCATACATTTTTGAAATGCCTACGTAAGAAACGAAAATGGGAATGCGTGTTTGATGCCTGTATTGAGTAGGAATGGGGCACCATTTATACCGATATGAAGTGCAAGGCTGTCCTTACAGCAGTGTTGCTGAAACTTTCAATCATTCATTGTCTGCACTCCCATGAATTTCATCGTCAACAAGACCTGGCAATGAGCTACTCGATGCGACTCTTCCATTGTGTCAGCAAGGCTGTTAAAGTTTATGAGGCTGTTGAGGTCGACAACGACGAAGAATGTGCTTAACAGCGTGCCATTTTCGGTTATGCTGGTGAAAGGGGCACCTGTTGGAGACATGGCTGCCAGTGCCATGGCATCCCGGTCCGGACTCTTCATAACGGCTATAGAACAAGGCATACACCTCCACAAGGTTAATGGTGGATAACTGCGTAGGCGTGCTGAAGAGCCGCTTCCAGTGGTTGCAAAAATACTAGACGCTCCTCTACCAGCCAGAGCGTGTAACATGTGCCGTGTTGCATAACATCTTTGGATGTCTTCCTGCCTGCAGACGAGGAGGATGCTGCTGGCTTGGACAAGAAAGGGTCACATCTGTGTACCGGCTACTTGGAAGTGGGATCACTATTGCCATGCATACCTCTAGGGAAAAGCTATACAGAATCATGTTAGCCTGTTCCACAGAACCTGCCACCAGAGCTGGCTGGCACAGCTGCCCATGGTGCGGCAACAGCTGCGGCGTCAATGCCAGCACAACAATCGGCTATGATATACCATACGTAGCTGACCAACTTATCGCAGGCAGCCAAGTGCAGCGCCTTCTCGTTTCATGTCTGTGCCAGAAACCTTTGTGATAATGATGAATCTTCTCGTACCTCATCTGTCAAGTCAAATTTGTCTTCGTACCCCCCCCCCATTCACTGTTGCTTGCAACCGTGCTTGTTGGTGTTTGTGTGTGTGCCTGTGTTTGAGGACATAATTAAAGTGTTTCACAACGAGGCAGCAATTGTGATGCCTATCAGAATGGGAAAGTCTCACAGAAGTTTTTTAGAAGCACGTGTATCAACTGTGCCCCTTTATTTTCCTGCAGCGTTTCACACGCTTGAATATGCAGCAGCGAAACCAATTGCCTGCAATAGAACAGGCAGTTATTTGCACGTGCTGCACAATTGTGCTACACAGAGAAGACATACACGAATAATTTTTTAGAGCCTGTAAGCTGGCACTGTACTCATCGCAGGTCTGACACACTTCAGAAACAAGAAATGAAAGTATTGTGCATAAAACTGCGACTCAGAGGCATGACACAAAAGAATAGTTGCTTAATGATTACAGGCTTGCATAGTAGTTGTCATAGGTTTGGCACATTTCAGAAGCAGGAAACAAAGTATGGCTCTTAACAGTGCAGAAACATGACGCAAGTAGTGCTATGTACAATGTTTGCATAAGGTAGTCTCCATTAGTGAACCTTCCAGGACTACAGGCCTGCATATACTGTTAGGACGCATAGAAAGCACTTGCTTAATGCTAAACAGTGTAAACCTGACAAATTGAATGCATAATATTGCGAGTTTTAGTGCTCACAGTGATTGTAGCGTACGCAGAAAAAGATCACATATGCATCAAGCAAATGGTGTGTGGGCAGAAGGTATCGCTCAAAAACAAAGCAACTCAGTCATGAGAACAAAGAAAAAAAAATACAGAGCACACTACAATGAAAGCTACATCGAAAGCCTTCTCGCGGTGGCACTGCAGTGAATGAAGGCTTCGGGTTCAGTCACGGCAGGGGTGGAAGCATTCCCATGATCATGTTCTTTCCTAAACTATCCAGCTACATACAAACAGATGATCATGCAAAGACAGAGCTTCATTTTGGCCTACACTACATGCTTCACAGTCGTTTTGTATTTCCTAAAGAGAAACAAATAGAACCACGGAGCCTGCACGTTGCACTTTCAGCACTTTTCTCATCGATACTAGTAGGCGCCGACCGAAAACACCTTCGCAAGTTGTCTTTGTCTATTTCCGTGTCAAGCGCTCCATGAAATTTTATCGCTGCAGGCCCTGAACTTCGACTGCATTCTATTAGATTTTCAGCATGCTCACGGCACTTGCACGGCACTTCGATTACCGACGACGCTAAAAAAAGCAGCACCTTCTCGGGGAATCAGCTGTTTGCTTGCAGGCCGCCATGTGCACGCCATGACGCCGCCCGCGCACCCTCGCGGCAACAAAAGTTACCTAATAGCAAGTATAACTACAAACTAAGAACGCTTCAACTTGAGCTGAATGTTAATCAATACTAAAAATAGTATCTTGCCAAAATAAACCTTTGTTTGTTTTATTTATTGCGTATTAGTTGCGTCGTGTTAGAAAACGTTAGGAGACGGTCCCTGCTCAGTTTTGTGCCACACTGTGGCATCAACGTTTGCCGAGGATTCGGGACTACTAGGGCGGAGCCACGCTAAAAGTCGCTGGTAATTGGACGATTTCGCATACTCGTCACGATTGACTTCTCAAGGCTGCGTCACAGCTTCGTAATTTTGACGCCACGCTCACAAACTTGTGAGCGGAGTCCGTAATTCGGCCCCAGGTATATTCTCCGCAACCTGTTGGCATCCGGCGACGCTTACAGGCAAGCGGTCGCACTGGCGTGCGGAAGCAGCACCCTCTTGCATAGCAGCGCCTCGGCACGGCCGCCGGCGGCTTTCATTGCTATCCGAGCGATCCCAGCCGGCGCGCTCGACACACTAGTCAGTATATTCTAGGCACTATAGCCCAGCCGTCGCCACCATTCTACTTCGGCCATGCTATTTCTGCATCCTCTCTGTCTTTAAGCAGGGCGCGACACTCGCGCCCGCCCTCTCCTCCTCTCCA
This sequence comes from Amblyomma maculatum, assembly GCF_055883805.1. Classification (NCBI taxonomy): domain Eukaryota; kingdom Metazoa; phylum Arthropoda; class Arachnida; order Ixodida; family Ixodidae; genus Amblyomma; species Amblyomma maculatum. The sequence continues at coordinate 69,608,234 of NC_139346.1, forward strand.
ATAGCGGCGACGCCGCTTTCAGAAATGCTGGACTGCGCCTTTGATGCGCTTCTGCCAGCCTTCCACTGTGCGCGCGATAAGGCATCGGCCATCTTATTCATGCTGCCCCGGTGGAACTCAATGGAGTACGCGTAACATCGCAACGTCAGCGCCCATCTCGCGAGTCTGCCTGCGGGGTATTTCAGCCTCTTTAACCACAGAAATGCCTGGTGATCTGTCTGCACGGTGACAACTGCTCCGTCTAGGCACATGTCGAACATTGACGATGCGAACATTATCGCCAAGCATTCCTTTTCGGTCACCGATTAATTCCGCTCCGCCGATGCGAGCGTGCGGCTAGCCGGGAGTAACGTTCCCTTTCGGTTGCGTTGAATCAACGTCCTTTGTATAAAGAAGCACGATTGATATATTGCGATTTAATGGCCGCTGACTTAGCGCGAGTTCTTCGCCACTCGCCGTTGCCCACATAATTTTATTTCAGTTTTTGACGACATATTTTGCAGCGGCTGTTAATTTCAGATGCTTGTTTGAGAAATGCAGAGTATTTCAGCAGATCTTCTGAAACATGTATGCACGCACAGGAACCCAAGTCTAGCATGCAGAAGGGCCCTCGCTTCGAGAGATGGAATTGCCTGCCTACAGATTTTGTAATGAACATTTCGAAGCAAAAGAAAGTGCGCACGCAAACCACCGTATTTCCTATAGAGACCGCAGATGCTCTGAGCCTGTGCGAAAAGATAAGTGCGAATATGTCAATGGATGAAATATTTTGAAGTGTGGAGATGAAATATTCGCAATACATTGTTCAGTCTGTGCTGACGAAAAGACATTGTAGTGTGAGTGTTGAATAAACGTGTCACCTTTATAATTTTTATGTAATAAATGATATTTGGAAGACTTTAAATTGAGGTTGTTCTCTCCAAAATATTATGCCGTAATCTTTTTGGCATTACCAAATAAGTTTCATAGGAATACCAAGTGCATTCCGCCGAAAGAGATTGTCGTTAATATATAACTTCGGAGGAAACATTGCGGAGACACATTACAGCCATGAAACTGTACTAATGAACCATTAAGTAGAAGTAATACGAGTGACAGAGTTTCCCTTCATTTTGAAAAGGATTTAATCAGAAGTACCAAGCGTACCTGAAACCTCGCTCATGAAAGAGGTTTACGGCAAACATATTGCATTTCCGTAGAGTTTTCTGCTGCGCCAGTTTGCGACTTTTAATCCGCATGATGTTTGTATGTACGTGCGGTCACTTGGAAAAAAGGAAAATCAGTGACTGCAATCTATTCGCATTCCGTCGCACACACATGTCCTAAATTGAGACAATATTTTCCACGTGCGTGATGAGCGCAAGCGTATCGTGTTCAGACGTCAGTTACCGAGCGCATGGTCGCGCAGAAACTACAGCACAGCTGGTGCCAATCGCTTTCAGCATTCACAGAAGAGCCGCTTGTAGAGATGTGAGAAGCACCCCTAGACTCGCGCAATAGCGATAGTTTTTCTCGTATAATATGTTTTCTTTTCTTTTTCAAACCACATTAATATCTCTATTTAATTAAATATCCCAGAATTGCACGCCCCAATGATCTCCGAAAAGAAAAAATGATAGCATTTCCACAACAGGCTCTACAAAAAACGTTTTACTAATGGAGCATTATAGAAATACGTATATATAGAAGCAGAATAAGGAAGTATTGAGCACAGCAAAGGAGTTGTAAGTTTTGTTTTGAGCTGGAGCGAGACTCACACACGTGGGTTCATGCACCTCCGCAAACGCCTTGAAAGCAAAAAAAAGCTAGTTTATCGCGGTTCGTACATATATACGGGGACGCCTGCTTCAGCAAAATAAACAAAGCAAGTTTTTGCTACACTCAGAAAACGTATAAAAAACATCGTGGTTAGTATTCTGAAACCGCAACGAATAAAAGCTAATCCTGTTAAAGGTGCAGGCATAAAACATGCCAAGGGTCGCCAACCCTGCCGGGGTGGCGTAGGGGTTACGCCGGTTCGCACTGTTCGCAGGGATGCGGGATCGAATCCCAGCCTCGGCGGCCGCTTTTCTGTGGAGGCGAAAAGCAAAGGCGCTCGTGTGCTGTGCAATGTCAGTGCAGGTTAAATAACTCCAGGTGGTCGAAATTGGAGTCCCCCACTACGGTGTTCTTCATAGCCTGAGTCGCTTTGCGACGTTAAACCCCACAAACCAAACAAAACCAAAAATCAGGTTTCTGCTGTTCCTGGCGTTTTCCTTCGTTGTGAAATAGCACTCAGGTCTGCATTCGCGACCTCGAAGCTGAGAAATCCGCATACTTACTTTCCGTATACAGCTCGCTCACTCGGTTCGCTTTTGCGCTCCTTCTAGCCGGACCGGGTAGAAGCCAGGTCTGTTCGCACCTAATCCTTGGCAAAAGAAAGCGCCGTGAAACAGGCCTGACGCACGAAGACAAACAGCGCATAATAAAAACAGGAATTCATTGCCTACTGCCAATAGATACGGGAAAGCTTACAAACATACAAACAAATAAAGTGATTGAATCTTTCTTTTTGCCACCCCAGGGCTTTATTACTTAGTGAAATAGTCAATTTAATTTCGATAACCTCGGAGATGCAGAGCGTGCGCATGTCGAATTGTTGATATATATATATATATATATATATATATATATATATATAATATTTCAGGAGTGTAAACTGCTGGGCTAGCGAATCATATTGCTTAGAAAGTGATCCAGCGAATACAACATTCGCTGGATCACACGTCCGAAAAATGAGTAACTATTCTACTACTAATAAAAAGACTAACTCAAACAACATGCATCACTGATGCTTTCAAATAGCATCATCCCAAGCAGCACGCCGTCAATGGACCGCCAATCGTCCAATATTGGGATATATTGGTCCCAATATTGGTCAATATTGGCGTCTGATTGGGGCGCACAAAGAGCCAAGATATATGCCAGCCAATTTGATCGGCTCTCCTATCAAAACCAGTATTGGCATACTTCCTTGTTTACTGGCATTCAACGGCACTCAATAGCTACTCAATATCTTCCACCCAAGCTCACTCACTGGTTGTTATATCACGGCCATCCCGCCAAGCTCACTGGCCATCCAATATCTTGTATCCATGCTTATTCGCTGGATGTTCACAACTGGCATCCAGCCATATATATTGGCTACCCAATATTTCCAATTGAATCTTGACCACTGGTTTTCCATTATTGGCATCCAGCCAGAGCAATTAGCAATCCGGCACCACGGCTAGTTGCTTTTTTGTGCTATGACTAATAGGCAACTGCAAAGCCATCCCCTACTTATGCACTGCAGATATTTTTCATGCAGCTTTTTATTTAAATAAAGCATGCTGAGAATATCCATGCACAGAAAATAATACAGCTGAGAGGTTCACTGCATGGTGATTTATTAGGTGGGCACGTGTTACAGGGCATGGAAACACTTAGGCAGAACTCTTAGACTTCAGTGCTCCTCCTGTTTTTGCGTCCCTTGGCGAGGTGTTCTCAGGTCCCAGGTTGGAGGAAGGCACTGCGTTCATTACAGCTTCTTTTGTGGTCGGTTGTAGGGGCAGCAGCTCCATGCAGCCTTTAAAGATATGGACTTGAGCAGCGTGCATAACAATGTATTTCCTGTCGCAGATGGCACCTGGAAATAAAAGCAACATTCATGAATCCCATTAAGACAGAAAACGTTTGGAATGTGGAAGTACAGCTAGACCGTGGAGTGAAAATGCAAAATAAAGCACTACATGTTGGCCCTCAGGCAAATTTCTTGTCTGGTTTACTCAGGTTGAAATAAGCTGCATGCTTGGTGAGGCCGGCCATATTAACTTGGTTACATTGGTTGCGACATCTGCCAGTGCACGGCTTCCCATGTGGATGTGTTGTTGACGCTGGAAACATAAAACAAAATGATATTTCCCGTCATCTATTCGTTAAACGGTAGTCAGTGCTTGCCCGCTTATACTTGTAGTGCCTTTGTGATCGAACACCTGTAGAACAAAGACATCGTCATAACGGGAAGCTTCAAATCAATAGCTTTCCTTTGAATAGTTTTCGTAAGGGCAGATTGGCGCAAGAACTAAAAGAAACTACAAAGGAAAAAACAGACACAAAAAATGGCAGTCGCACTCCAACCGCGGCTGCTAAATTTAGTGTGCACCGCATCATTACTGCAAACAGAACATTTTAAAAGTTTTCAAAGCTGCAGCCAAAACAACGTACCACACAGGTGCTTTGGGGTTTGTATGATACACTCGAACTGAAAAAATCAAGAAATCCGTAACTTAGCATCACGTTTGTTGTGGGAACAGGTTTGTACGTGTGGTAAAGTATAAGAACTAAGGTAGCAACTGTAAATAACATATTTTAAGCGGCTATTTTATGACACTTCTACTACTCGGGATTAGCGCGAGAGAAAGGTCAAACACGTGAATAAGCTACGGGTCGTTTAGACCATTCCAATAGCGCATTCATAACGGCCAATTACAATATTAAATATTCGCTCGCAACTAAAAATCATGTCCCAGAAAATTCAACTTAACTCTGAGTTTTGAATATAGTATGAAAAGAAACTGATCCCTTCAGACACTCAACACACGCGCATAGAAGTTGTAACCTGAAAATCACACAAAACACGCGTCACGTTTTACAGGACCACGTTTTTCTTTTGCAATACAAATTGGCCACCTCTGCGCCTTAAATTTTGTCATTACGACCAGAGTTTATGCATACAAAATAGTGCGCTTAAAATACAGTTCAGAACTAACTGGCGTGGTGCGGTCGAAAGAAATGACTTTCTGTTCTCGCAAGCATATCGGTTATTGACATGATGATCAAGGCTGACAACTTACAGCACCAAATCATGCAAAAAAAAGTATCTTACCATACGGCTAGCGCAGATTCGCAGACCTCAGTTGCAACAATCCAAAATGAATGTTGCCATGCAAAGTACATCCCAGGGATCTGATGCTTTATACACCTGGTAAGAAAAAGTAGCGATCTTACAAGAAGACAAAGCAAGAAATAATCTCAGAGAGCTCAGTTATGAACAAACAACTTAAAATGCTGGTGGTACTCACAAATATCCTCTTTCAGGCATGGCCAATAAAACGAATCGGAACTTTCACACGGCTTGGTTTTTCGGTTCTGCTGTCCAAAGATGCGGGAGCTCGAGCGGGTGGGGATTGTGTGGCCGACCAAACGCCTCTGAATCAGCGGCTTGTGTCGAGTTTCGAGGCACGGTTGGAAAGGGGCAGAAGGATAGCTGTGTTTTCTCTCTCTCTCTCTCTCTTTTTTTTTTTTTTTTTGCTTGAGATCTGTCGAAAGAGTAGGCATAAAGATCGAAAGGGGGTGAGAGAAATGAAAGAGGTCCCGCAGGACCGCGTGAGCCCAGAGGCTGCCAGCCAGGAAAGTTGGCGGGAAGGAATGGAAGAGTGAGGGGGAGTAGAGTGGGGTGCATTGTGAGCAACGCCTGCCTAGTCGGGAGGAAAGAGAGGGCAGTGAAGGTCGCTGCCCTTCCGCGATGACTGCTTCACGGGGAGAAAAGGCTACAAGACGGGAAGTTGAAAGAGGTTTGGAAAATTGCTTTAGTCAAGGCCCTCGGGCGGAGAGGCCACGAAAGGACGAGAGAATAGAAACCGTATGTTCTTTGCGCCAAGCGCGTGAGGAGGAATGCGCAGAGTTTTGCCCTTGGATTCTCTAAAACAACGAAGAGTGCGTTCGGAGCTCTTTGGTCGCTTTGACTGTTGTCTCGGTAACATTTTCAGTGGAATGATAATTTCGCTATATATTTTTTGTTAATGCAAAATACGTTTTACCTCAGTGTTTCGAATAATAATCACATACGTAAAACAATCTTCAGTTTTCACGGAATCGTCCTCGGTTCGAGCAATTGGACATATTTTTTTATTAAAGATGGCACACAGGTCACTGTTCATGACGGAGTGCTCTTGAAACGTCATCACGCGCAACTGAGCGATGCAACAGCCCTTATACTTGCTGTATTCCTATTAAGGAAAGGAAAAGCGAAAACGACTCTAACTACGGATACTTCAAGGTTAAAAATTCCCATGGTATTCTTTTTTTTTCAAAAAGGTGGACATTTAGAGCAAGAAAAAATCCGCGTAGAACTAAGCGTGGTCATATAAAGCAGCAAGAAATACAAAATACTCGACAAGCTAAGATCTGAAGAACTAAATTGGCATTAACAAAAATAGAAAGAAAGCAAGGGTCAAAATTGAAACTATATCTACGAACTTGGGACAAGATAGTGCCCAGAATAAAGCGCGGTATAACCGTCTTTCAGCCCGCGGAAGCAGCGCTTGTGAAAGCGGCAGAATATTTCAGAGAGGAAACCTAATTCTCAATCATGTGTAAAATTCTTCGAGAGTGGTGTTCTCTAAAAATTCCCCAAAACTGCTAAAGTAACGCACTCGCATTACTTTTAATATATATGAATTGCTATTAGCTGCCTGGTTGACACGATGGGATAGAATTATTTAGTTCTCTAACGCTTTCGGTGCGGTGATTATATGGTTGGATAATAAGGCAATGAATGTTTGAAGAATAGTTTCTGAAATGCTTAGGAGAGCGCTGTCAAACGCTGTGGTCAAATGCATCATTATGAGCCATATATTACAGCTTTCGAACAAAAATAACTTCCGTAAAGAACATCGTTATTATGCAATTTCAATTTTGTTACCATATATGCTGGCGACAAATGTGCGCGCATTCATTACACTGTAGGTAATTGTTTTAAATTTTTATTTTTTTTTCGTTTGCCTTGCCCCATGCAGTGCTGTTGATGTTTTTATTATCTTTTACATGTACACAACTTTTTGACAGTGTGCGATTTACGTCGCATTAGAATACGAACCATTTTAGGACAGTTCAGATTTCTTTTCTTGTCAAGTGAATTAGCTAGACAGCGTAAAATATATGTTGCTTGTACTTTTTCTTTGAGCTGAAATATTTTATGCGCTGCTGCACCGATGGCCAAAGTCGCCCAGTCTTTGTCTGTTGCTGAAGCCCACAGCAGAGCGCAAAACAGTACAGTACAAATTTGTGTTTAGTAGATATTAGAACTCGAAGGCCCTAAAAGCAGCCCAACATATCTGTCTATAAGAACAGCTAGTACTGAGGCGTGGCATAGTCGGTGCTTATGCTGAATGCTGGAAACAGCTAGGGTGATGGCGAATAATGCAGTGCGTGTTTGATTGGCTAGCGTGATCGATCTCTCCCACCTCTGCTATAGCTTGAACATGTTGGGTTTCTTTCCATGACGGAAAAAAAAGGCGGAAATAATGATGCTACGCGTGCGTGTTCCCAATCATGGACAAACGTTTACAGGATGTGGATTCACCGGATATATTCGATCGTTTCTGCGTTTACTATCCAAGCGTAACCCCTGGTGTTTGTTCGACACACGTTCTGTTGCGTTCTTTGCATTTGAGTACCATGTGTTTCTTGACTGCGCAGGATTTTTTTCGCGGACACGCATCTATTAAACTTTTGCTTGTCAGATCAGATGTGTGTTCGAGCGTGCGCGTATGCTTGTGCACTCGTATGCGTATGAATAGGCCCATGGAACGAAATCCCGTGCGCGAGAGTTGTACGCGAGATGTGTTCGGGATCTGTGCATCGGATCTTGTCTATCGTGAGGATAGCGACGAGAATGACGCTGCAATTAGTGATAATGACAATGATGACAGTATCAATGGTAATGACGCTACGTTTAGTTGATAACGATAATGATACGTGATGCACCGTATGCGGTAGCATTAATCTCGCCTTCGCTAATTTCTGCAGTGTAGATTCCACGTGCTGTCAGAATTTTTTCAACACTTGGCTAAAGTTTGGAACACTATCTGTGATAGCTACGTCCACGCGTGATCGACATCCGGGCCTCTAGTCTGCAGGAATTGTCTCGAAGATATTATATGCAGAATTTTACATAACAATTAGTCGTGCCGAAAGTCGTAAATAAAAGAGTTCTCATTCAAAATTGTCAAGTATAATGGCAGGTCATCCACAACAATTAGCGAATAACGAAAAATGTATTCAGAAAAATATATTCTACATTTTCCGTGACGGGCACTTCTGTGCATTTTGTCTGGTCAGCTCAGTCAAACAGTTTTAGGACAATCTATGCATTAATCCCAATAAACGTTATATATATGGTGGCCCAAATTACGTATTGCGTATGAATATCTTAACAGTTGAACGTAAACCGACGTCCGGGCCAGCGAAAAATTTAGTTGGGACGAAATTAGCCCAAAAACACTGTCATATTGAGATACAAGCATTAGAAATGTCTGTGTCGGTCAGAGCTGCTTCTGCGGTTTTTTTAGCGCCGCCGCAGCCTGAAATGTGCAAAGGTGGCCAGCCATCAAAGCTCGTTAGACAATAGCGACCACTAGAAACCATGATATATACAATGTTAGGAAGCCGCCAAATTTGGTTGGACATTATTGACCATTGTATGCCTAGATATATTCAATATTGAGAAGCCGTTGTTATTGACCGGACAATATTTACCAGGTTATACCATGGTGTGGAAGATATCGGCATACCATTGCAGCTGGTTGGCCAATAATGACCAGGCTGCCTCATTGTGTATACAATAATGGCAAACTGTTCAATATGAATGGGCATTATTGACCGCTGTTAGCCAGTTGAATGCCAATAACGGATATAGGTGTAGTTCACTGGGCCAATAATGATTATGGTATAGCATGGCTGCACATTATTGGTATCTCAATGGCACCATTGGGCCACTTGTGGGCCAGTAATCCCCAATCAATCCCCATTATTGGGCCGATGAAATGTGCTGCCTGGGATAAGCTAGTCAGGTATACAGCCCGATTACTATATTTGGTGACAGCTCTCTAAAGCTATCTACTGATGAGCCGTGTATTGCTTCAAGCGGACGCTCACTCATGTGAAGTGACTGTGAACTGAAGCGGCTGGCGTTCTTTCGTAGCATGAACCACATTTTTACATAGATCGTTATATTGGCATTCGTTTACGAATTGGAGTAGGCATGATCTTATGCCATAGAGAAGTACGGGTTTCACTTCTGTTTCTGTGCAGCTCCCTCTTGTCCTCATGACGCAATACCTATGTCAATAACGTTTTATTCTTGGGAACATGGTCGTTTAGAAAGCGTAACAATCCTGAAGAACACATTGTCCCTTGCAGTTTTGGAACATTTTCAGTTTATATCTTATCATTGAAATTGATCAAAATGACCCAATCTTGAAAACTTCACTTACAGCCACTGTCATGTGCCTCATCACGTATCGATTACTTTGTATGAGCAGAATACCTCATTTTTGAACTGCATTTTATATATTCCTTTGTTGACCAACACCGATCTGTGATGCAAGCGCGATGCGGTGGTGCTTCTGTCATCAGGCTGTGCCGACTGGGGGTGAAAAATAGGCATAGCGCCGATAGGAATACTTGGAACAGAAATATTTAAAAGCAGTTTTCTAATTTCACGTGACACCTATGAAGTTTTTATTCTGTACAGAGCAATCATGAGAATTCGAGAACAGATGGTGAAAGTATGAAATCTCATTACTGTGCTGAAGTAATTTTGAAACAACCCGAAACATATGGGGCTGCAAGTTAAGAGGGCGACAGATAGAGGCATATGCAAACACAACGTACCGCAACATTTGCCTCGTTTCGCAGGTCACCAGAAGTGGTGGGCGATCATTAAGCATCGGCCAGCGCTTTGAAGAAATGTGTTACAAAGTGTACTGCGTCGTCGGGAAGGCAATCTGCTTTTCAAACCCCTCGTTGTGTATAAACCGAGTGCGGGATCGCGGCCCAAACAAAATATGTGTAAAGAACGGTTCGCAAAGACGCTGATTCCGCGGCTCCGAAAGTAGTCTTGCGTTAAGAGCTGGTGCATTATTTTATGACCATGAATATAAGTATGAAACAACTTTTCGCGTCTGACATCTCTGTAAACCATATTTATCAATAAGCATATGCGGCGTGTTTACACCCCCCCCCCCCTCGTTTGGGAGAAGAGAGGCCCAAGAGGCTTTTTTTCTTTGTCATGTTTTTTTCGGGAACGTCTTCTACCCCGCCCCGACATGTAGCATGGCGGAAGTAAAAAACAACCAAAGTAATGAAAGGGCTGACGACGCGCACGAGCCGCCATAAGGCAGTAATGACGCTGTCAAGACACGCGTCGTTTAGAGGAATAAAACGGAAAATAACGGGCACGACGTCATTGCGTTCTGAAAACGTCGATCGTGGCTAAGTAGAGGTTGTAAGTATTAAAATGAATGAATATATGTTTGCGTCGCGATACCTGCATGCTGTAAGCAAGTCCTAAGCGAACATTTTCACAGGCTTTATATTTCGACCTTCATGCACGCGCAGCTTGGTCTGCTCCCTACGGAAAGAAGCAAAATTCTTAATTCCACTGTGCCGCATGCTTCGGGCAATAAATATTTTTCTACTTTCGGGCATAATTTTTGTTTTGCATGCAATGTTTGTATTTAATTGTGCAATTTCTGCATTGTCGACATCATTTGACTCCATAACTTACAATATAATGTACCCCTGTTCGTCGCTCTCTTCCTTTTTTATGTCCAGTTCCACTCCCGTCTTCACTGCGTACTGGGCCAAGATGATAATTCAGATAAGTAAAACGTTTCCAAACTGAAGCCTAACTGTATAGTTTTACATTCCTACACATATTCATGCAGCGGTGGTTAAAGCGTAGTCGACTGGAGCTAGCATGTCCGGGGACGGCGAGGGTTACACACAGATGCATAAAAAGTGCGTTTTACTGTTTATTGGTTACTCGTTTGAAATTCGTTCATATGTGTCACTATTATTCTTGAGGCAGTTTCATTTGCTCTCACAAGGGTCATTGCAGAGGATAAAGCAATAATCCTGAGGAAGTACTATTTGCAGTCGAGAGATCATTTCTCATTATCACCTGTTAATACTTAGGGGAGTAACACGTGCCCTCCAAAAGATCATTTTCGAAGATAAGCTGTTGGTCTCCTAGGGAGCATCTGCAGGGAGCAAACATTCCTAATATTGCAGTTCGTCCGTTGGAGATAGCGTTTACCCCCTTCAATCATCATCATCATCAGCAGCAGCAGCAGCATCAGCCTGACTATCGGCACTGCAGGGCGAAGGCCTCTCCCACATTTCTGCACTCAACTCGGTTCTGTGCTAGTTGCATCCACTTGACCCCTGCGAGCTTCCTAATCTCATCCGGCCACCTACCTTTCTGCCGCCCCCTGCTACGCTTTCCTTCTCGTACGGGGAAAGTAAGCGCAAAAAAGACAAACTCAAGAGAGGAGACAGGACGCTTTCCTTTCCTTGGAATCCAGTTTGTTACCATACGCGACCATCGGTTATCCCCTCGACTCACTACATGTCCAGCCCATGCCAATTTTTTCTTCTTAATTTCAATAGAATGTCGGTAACTTGAATTATTTCTCTGACTCACTCTGCACGCTTGCTATCTCTTAATGTTACCCCTACCATTTTTCGTCCCATAGCCCTCTGGGTTGTCCTCAACTTACGTAGAACTCTCTTGGTTAGCCTCCACGTTTCAGCCCCATAGGTGAGTACAAGTACGATGCAACTGTTGTATACTTTCCTCTTGAGCGATACCGGTAAGCTGCTAGTCATAATCTGCGAGTGCTTGCCAAATGCGCTCCATCTCAATCTTATACTTGTTATTTCCTTTTCATGGTCCGGAACTGCGGTTATTACCTATCCTAAGTAGACATATTCGCCTACTACTTCCAGTACTTCACTACGTAAAGTAAACTGCTGTTCCTTCAAGAGGCTGTTGAACACTACCTTAGTCTTCTGCAAATTGATTTGCAAGCCTACCTTTCTGCTTTTCCTGTCTACGTCATCAATCATTATTTGCAGTTCATCCCCCGAGTTGCTTAGCAAGGCAATGTCATCAGCAAATCACAGATTACTGAGGTATTCTCCATCTATATTATTCGTAACTGCTCCCATTCCAATTCTGAATACTTCCTCTAAGCAAGCTGTGAATAGTATTGGGGAGACTGTGCCTCCTACCTAACACCTTTATGGGAATTTTGTTACTTTCCTTATGCAGAACTATGGTTACTATGCAGCCACTATATATATATATATATATATATATATATATATATATATATATATATATATATATATATAGTGGCTGCATAGTAACCATAGTTCTGCATAAGGAAAGTAACAAAATTCCCCATAAAGGTGTTAGATAGGAGACAATCTCTATATATAGACACAATATATATTCCTGCCCTTCTACGCCCTTATTTCGCAATGCCTGCATCACCGCCGAGATTTCAACTGAGTCAAATGCTTTTTCGTAATCAATAAATGCTATGTATAGGGGCTGGCTATATTGCGAGCATTTTTTTATAACCTGATTGATGGTATGGATGCGATCGATAGTAGAGTACCGTTTCCGAAAACCTGCTTGATCCTTTGCTCGATTGCAGTCTAAGGTTGTCCTCATTCTGTTAGCGATTACCTTCCTTATACAATGCAGACATTAAGCAGATTGGTCTGTAATTTTTAAGGTCATTAGAGTGCCCTTCTTATGAATGAGGATAATGGTTACATTCTTCCATGGTTCCGGTACCGTCGATGACACCAGGCACTGCGTATACAGGGTGGCTAGTTTTTCTAGCACGATATCCCCCCCCCCCCGTCCTTCAGCAAATCTGTAGTTATCTGATCCTCTCCGCTGATTTTCCCCTTTTCATAGTTTGTAATGCTTTCTTGACCTCGCACTTCGTCACTGGTGGAACGTCTGACTGTTTTTTCCTGCCACCAGTCTCGTTACAGTCCTGACTACTTTGGCTACTGTAGAGATCTGTAAAGAACTCCTCGGTTATTTTGACTATCTTGTCCTTATTCGTGATGACGTTCCCCGCCTTGTCCCTTGTCGCATACATCTGGTTTTTGCCTATGCCCAATTTCTTCTTTACTGCTTTAAGGCTTCCCCCTTTCTTTGCAGCATGCTCAATTTTCTCCATAGTATACTTCCTTATATCGGCTACCTTCGCTTATTGATTAGCTTTGATATTTCACCAATTCGATCTGGTATGTTGAATTGAAAGCTTTCTTACTCTGGCGTTTCTTAATCAAATCTTTCGTCTCCTTAGAGAGCTTACCGGTGTCCTCTCTAACCATCTTACCGCCTACTGCTACCACACACACAGTAATGATATCTCTGAAATTATTGTTTACTGCTTCTAAGGTAATGTGGCTTCTAAGGTAATTGTTAGAGCTGAATATCTATTCTGTATCAAGATTGTGTAGGGAGAGATCTCTTCTGAATTCTCCTGCCCTCCCCCTCAACGCTAATTCGTTGATGGGTTTCTTTCTTACTAATCTGTTGCGTTCCTTCTTCAGATTTAGCCTAATTCGGGACCTCAACATCCTGTGGTCACTGCATCGCACTTTCTCGATTACTTCTACATCTTGCATAATGGCGGGGGTTGAACACATTATGAAGTAAATTCCATTTTTAGTCTCCCCGTTAGGACTTTTCTATGTCTATTTCCGGTTCTTCCGTTTGCTGAAGAAGGTATTCATAATGCTTAAGTGGTCGCGCTCTGCAAACTAAACTAGTACCACTCCCCTGTTATTCCTAGAACCAATGCTATAGTCACCTATTGCCTGGTCTCCTGCCTGCTTTTTCCCCACCTTGGCATTGAAGTCGCCCAATAGCACAGTATACTGCGTCTTTACTTTTCGCTTTGCCGATTCTACATCTTCATAGAAGCTTTTAACTGTCTGGTCATGATAACTGCATGTAGGTGTATAGGCCTGTACAACCTTCAGTTTATACCGTTTATTAAGCCTAATTACGATGCCTGCCACCCTCTCTTTAACACTATAGAATTCATCTATATTATCCGCTATACACTTATTAACAAGGAAACGTACTCCTTGTTCTCGCCTCTCCGGTAAACCTCGTTAACACAGTACGTCCTCATCTTTCAGTACAGTATATGCCTCATTCGGGCTGCTAACGTCACTAAGCCCTATGACATCCCATTTCATACCCTCTAGTTCTTCTAACAGCACTGCTAAACTAGCTTCACTAGCTAGGGTTCTAAGTTTAACGTTGCCAGGGTCAGTTTTCTATGGCGGCCTGTCCAGCGGAGCCAGGAATTATAGCACTCCCTGCTGCGTCACAGGTCTGACCGCCGCCGTGATCAGTTGTTCCGCAGCCGCTGGTGACTGAAGGCCGGGTTTTTTTTTTTGAGCTAATCATGAGAGGTGGCGGCCAATTACTGCACCATGGTGGCCAACTCCTGTTCTGGTGAGGGAGTGTGTTGTCGAAAGTGTTCGCCGGCATCAGGTCGCACCCCAAACCTGTTTATGCAATTCCATCGACACAAGGATGTTTTCTTTTTTTTTAATCCGGTGAATTATTGCGCGGCACCGGGGTTTGAACCCCGGTCCTCTTGCATGCGAGGCGGGTGTTCTATCGCTACGCCACCCCCTTCCAGTTGGTCCCCAAAAGAATTAATGGTTGTGGCCAACCAGTTGATCCCTAAAAGATGTAGATTCCTAACCCCTGTTAATCTTTTTTTAAGAGTATACCCATTGGTTTCCTCAATATTATATGCTACTGAGTGCACCAACACCGTGGCTATGTGCTTAATGTCTCAGATGTCATGTAGGAAGAATTAAAGCCAGACTTGAAAATTTAGAGATTCTCTCTAGCGAAACAATGAAGAACAGTGTCCCCCAATTAGGCCACACGGATAAAGCGCAATCATCACGTCAGTGCCGCACACGAAGACAGCATTGACGTTGAGTAGTCTCGAGTAAGAATCATTAGTGATGTGACAATGGCAAATCCTAACTTTAAACACAGCAAGTGATTATGGCAGAACCACGCTACGTCTCCACAATATAATGCGAAGACACGAAAATCATAATGTTAAAGCAAATGGAGGCAATAGTCGGTCTTCAGTACACCATTCGCCCCTAGCTTACAGGAAGGACAACTTCGATGGCCTGCGCACCTCAGCCGCGGGAGGCAATCTTCTCAAGCTGTCTAGAGATCCGTACAAAAACCCATGTATATCAGCCTATTTTCCTTGGGAGCCTCGTGATACATCGTCGGGTTCATATGGAATGGTTTTATTTAATAATGTAGAGGTCTCGCGAATAACGGGTGCATGTTCGCGTTTCATATTGTTTTTTTCGAAGACGTGGGGGAATGCCATCTGCATGCGGCTACCACCGGACCCACTCGAGTATGATGCATGCCGTCGCCTCAAGAAATGGTGAGCAAGCAGCATTAAAGTAGAGTGACATTCGTATGGCGAAATTACCATTGACGGCCCGGTGTTTCATGGCTTCGACCTGCACATCGAAGCGGTGTTCAGATTTTGAATTAGACATCTTTGTTCATGGTACAATTAAAATGATTGGTAACGATAAGTCTGGTTAATTTTAATTCCGGTTTCCCAGGAGTAGAAGCATGTCTCTAGTTTGCTTGGGTTCGAACATTTAAGTTCAAGCCTTTTCCTTCAAGCTAGATAAATAATATTATATCGTATACTTTTATTATACACGATGAGTTTTATTTCGCGTTACGCGTCTGGTTTACTCTATTTTATTCCACACTTTACGTTGCAGTAAAGCCAGCGTTAAAAAGAAAAGGTACCGGGAAGCCATGACTCCCTCATCATGAAGAATGTTTTATTAAGTGCCTGTGACGTAAAATTTACTGTCGTCCGGAAAGCTTACGCTACCGCCTAAAATATTTACACTTTTACTTATATAGGCACACAATAAGATAATGGCGAAGCGATCAATGATCAGCATCCACCGACAAACATTCTTGCGGGTCAATTTAAGCTACACAGATTTGAACGCAACTATGTATTTCAAATTTGACTCAGCATGGCAATGCCTCCGGCACTGCCAAGTTGATTTCCTAATGAGTTACCATTGACTTTCATCACATTTTAGTGCGGCTGAAAATTATTTGAAGGCTCAAGGTGGCAACGATCGATGTTTCTGCAGTATCTAGAGTGATCGAGGTGAAGTTTTGGGAAATATATATATATATATATATATATATATATATATATATATATATATATATATATATATATATATATATATATATATATATAGGCCACTCAAAAACGCTGTGCAGCACGCATAGAATATTCTTCATTGAAACATATTGCCAGAAATACTTATTTATATATTACATTTCGAGATCGCTAACACGATGTCCATAAAAAATAAGCAGTGCGTTGTTATATACCAGAACTCTGTCAGCAGAATTTGAAACTGCAAAAGCTTGCATATTTTTTTAAGTACAGAAAGAAAACTTTCTTTTTGAGACAGTTTTCACAATTTTAAGGGAAAATGCGACCGTTGTCGATGGCCGTTCAAGTAATAATTCGCGCGGCTACGCTATGCCATATTACCAAATATCTTTTCAGCAAGTATGGATGTTTGGTGAAAAACACTCAGTGTTGAATATTTGTTACGTTAAATCTTTAATGTCCTGTCAAAATTGAACGTTGTCTACACTCCAATGGCGAGCTTTCCGTCCATCGAAACGCAACACAAACGCCCACAGGATGCTGACAAAAAATGCTGAGACCTCCAAGTGCCCAGAACATCTCGTCGTAGGAGCCCAGATCATCTCTGAAATATCCTGAAAAGCAAGAATGTATCGTTCGAATAGCTCAACAAAACATGGTACCGACTTGCTGCTTACATACTTGCTGCCCATCACATCGATCGGTCTTACAACATTCATATACGTTCGTGTGCGTTAGCAAATATTGGCTGCACGTTTATATTAGAAAGCGACCATTTGACATACGTTCGTGTAGGTTAGCAAATATGGTTCGCTCATTTAGGTGTGACTGCCAAGATCTGATTTGCGTTTAGTTTTGCTCGCAAATATTGTCCGCTCATTAAGATCACGCTGCCAATATGAGGTACATCTTGCCATATATTGATCATTACCTGGTTATTTAGCCAGAGTGTTAGCGAGAGTTGGTCAATATGTTCCCCTTAGTCTGTCAACATCTCACGTATTTGGCACGCACTTCTTAACAACACTGTTCTTTTGGGTTAAAAAATGACTTAAGAATGATACCTTCGTCTACGATCCTCGGTGTTCCAAATTATTGGTTACAGTTTTTATGTAAGCAATAAGGAGTACATTAAACTTGCTCGTGTGCGTAGGTTATGAAAGAGGTGTACACAAATAACAAAAGTAACTCTCGTCCGCCTTATCTGATAGCGATCCATGAACTTTCAAGCAACATTAGCTACCGGGCATTGTTATAAACTAGAGGCAGTTGCATCCCTAGGTTATTCCAATTCCACGACAGAGATAATCCACGACAGAGACAATCCATAAAAAACATCCTTGACGTGGGTACCTTTTAATCCGAATGTTTCTTCCAGTTCGGCATCCAGAAGCGAAAGGTAGATATTTGTCTATTATGCCAATGGGACATGAAGTGTCATGAAGGACCTCGCCGCAGCTGAAGCCGTTTAGGCGGCCATCATTACGATTATACGCAATAATACGTGAACTGAAATTGAATATTTATACTTCGTCTCCCAAGATGTTTGCAGCACTGCTAAAACCCGAGGCACCCCGGTATAATCTGGAATCACGCGCGCTACAATAGGCATTTATGTTCTTACGTACCTCTCGCCTTCCAAATTGGCGGGGATGTCAGGAAGAGCACAATTCTTTATTACAGTGCGCAGGGCCGAGATGCACTTAGCAGCACAGTTACAAAGGCTCCTCTGTCTTTCGCAGTGCTGCAGATATCTTTTGAGACGTAGTCCCTGCTTACGCACGTACTGTACAAGGTTTCTACAAATCGGAGCTCTCTAGAAATGTGACCGTCTCCAAGTTAACAAACTAATAATATAAGAATCTAAATATTTTATTGCTGCATCGTATTAAATAGGAGGTTGGCAACAGCAATTGCTTTTTTTATGTCGGCCTGTCTGCATAGCATACCTGCGAAACAGCTTTGACGTACTTGTGATTATTTATTGTTAAAAATTAGCAAACTGTGTAGATGAGCCGCGTCAAACTGTTTTACAGATTGATTTGTATATTTTTCCATGCCGACAGACTACAGCAGCCTACATTTGACTACACACTTTACAAAAATGGTGCTGGACTACACACAGAAAATATAACACAATGGACATAGTTAAAAACAGCAGGAAGGAGGGCAATAAAAACTGGCATTAATAAAGATTTCAGACAAGCATCATTGCACACAATCAAAAATTTTTGCCACTACAAATCAGGTATAAAATATCCCCATCTCCGTGCTTTGATTTATATAGAAAAAGAACACGTTGGCATGATTAGCGCGGCCAGTTTGTATAGAACAAGCTCACTAGTGTGGCATTTCAGCTGCACCTCAAAAAGGAAAGCGACGCCCCGGCTTTCTCTGGGCACACTTGGCTGTGCGCTATCCCACTTTTCTTTTTCTTTAGCTTGCAAGGAATGCAGATTAAAAATATTGCTAACTATATCCCTATACCTGGGCAGGACACCTTTGCAAATGTGTTTTTATATATAGGCATGAGTTTTTTTATTCCTCACTGCTTGAGCCAAGAGCGCAGATAACAATAAGCCCAATCAAAAGAATTATGTGAGAGAAATTTATTTTCGTTACTCGTTAGCCGATAGATGGGTGAATAATGAAAAAACAAAATACACTAAGCAGTTCCCTAGCCGACTTCTTTATAGGTAAGCCTCAAAAGATCGCGGAAGGCATATATGAAAGCAAATTTTTCTAAGTTAGCTGAATGGGCTCTACAGCAGTAGCGTAACAGCTTCTCAGTCTCCAATTATTTTGGTAAGTACATTTTCCTATTTACAAGCACAGTTCATCCAAGAAGTTTGCTCGGTTCCGAGCACTCTGTGCTGGTAATCTCCAGCAGAAGCTATCAGCTAAGACGCATGCACTTCGAAGTGACACGAAAAATCTTGTCGCGAATTCTTAGAAAGGACTGAGCGCAAACAATGTACTCGCTTCAAACGCGCGTTGGACACCTCCTTCTTTTCTGCCCCCTCTCTCCCCTTCATCCATACTTCGTCTCCCAAGATACTGCAGCACTGCGAAAGGCAGAGGAGCCCTTGCAATTGGGCTCCTAAGTGCCTCTCGCCCGTGGGCCCTATAATACAGAATTGCGCTCCTACTGTCACCTGCGCCGATTTGGGGGCGAGAGACGCGTAGGAGCACAATTGCCTATTGTAGGGCGGGTGATCTTGATTGGACTGGGGTGCCTCTGTCTTTCTCAGTGCTGCAAACATGTGAGACGAAGTATAATCTAAAGTTGTTGAATACCGAGGCAATGGAGACACCTCTACTGGCTCTCCAAAAGCCACCTGCTTTGTCCATGTTACTGTTCAATTAGTTATTGTCGGCAATTATTTACTGTCGCAATACATCCGCAATACCTGCTTCACGAGAAGCAATGTGAAGTGAAGCTGAGAAAACCAAATTTCAGATATCACAATTTCACTGCAAATGAAGAAGGAATAAATTCGTCATCAATCGGCTCTTATTGTTCAAATGTTTTATAGACATGCCTATAAGGTGCACTTACAAAATAAATGTAATTTTCAACAAGCAAGTGTAACTTGTTTTTGGTTTACACAGTTATGGATAAACACATAAGGTGCAAGCGGTAGGTAAATGTGGGAAGTACTCACCTAAAAATGGAGCCTTTCCCATGAGCGCTGGTCCGCAAATGGCGGCCATGCAGCTGTAAGCTACAGCAAGTTGCTCTAGTCCAAGGTAATGGGCCATGAGAACATTCTGCATTGTAATGCCGCAGCCCAGGAACAAAGAAATGGAAAGGCACGAAGCCAGAACTTCTCCGTAGCTAGGGGTAAAGGGCAGTGATACCACCGCCACGCCCAGCAGCAGATAGTTCATCATCATAAGCGTGGTGGACCGCAAGTATTTGCGGTCTGCCAAGATGGGAAGAAGCACCCTTCCTACGAGATCGGTTATCGATGCGTACGGAATAATAGTTACCGCTTCTTCTACCGGCATGCCTTTGTCCGTAGCGTAATCCACAACCGTGGAGAAGAAGATATCGTAGTTAAAACAAAACCCGAGCCAAGTGCACACAAGAACATAAAACATTATTGATTTCACAACTGTTCGTACTTTTTGGAGCACAGTTTTAGAGGTAGATTTTCTTGGCCTCCCTGCAGTGACAGAATCGATGGTAAACACTGATGGGCGTCGTGCATCCGAATGGTGCTTCTTCAGGCTCTTTTCCCTCTGAACCCACGGTGGCTCGCGGAATGCAAGGCTGAGAGCGAACATGTTCATGAGGATCCCTCCAAATAGAAGCAGGCTTCCGCAAAAGCCATAGGTGCCTTTCAAGAAAAGCAGCAGCTGGGGAAAAAAGAGCCCAGAGACCGTGGAACCGGCGAACATTATCCCGTTCGCAGCACCCTGGTACCGGTCGAAGTAGATTGTGATGATGACCTGCAGCATCGTAATCACGATGCCTAAGCCAAAACCTGCACATGAAAAAAAGACAGCTCTTGGTGGGCCCTATCGCGATCTTGATTATGAAGTATATTTTATTGCATAAACATTGCGCAGAATCTTCAATAAAGTCCACAAAAACAACGCCATTGTTGTTTCGTATATATGTGAAGTTAATGAAAAAACACCAATGGCTGTAATGGCTGTAGCGCTAAAATGTTGCCCCTTGTAGTGCGATAGCTCAACTGCACAGCTACAAACCTGAGGCCAATGGTCATCTGCGGCTGACGTTCAAGCTCAGCCAAAGTTGAATTGGGACCTGTACTACCGGGCAGCTCTTTCAGGCTATGTAGCCAACGCAACAGAGCCGAAACGCATCAGCTCACTGCGCAGCATGATATAGTCACTTGTCAGTTTTGTGTAAAGCTTTAACATTATCATTAAATCATTAAGTCATATATTGTTGGATAGCTAATGTCGAGTACGACTTCTTAGGACTAACCGCAATGCTTCGTTATTCTCAGTGAATTGTTTACTTTAGAATGGTCATTAACATTTATGCTAAAAGGGCAAAAAATATATTGTTGAATAGACAAACCCAATACAAGTGTGCTGCCTTAATTTCATATTCTAAGTGACGACCGGTTATTGGTGACTACGAACAAAATTAGGGTTTACCCGCATCATGAAGTAACATTCTTGGAAAGCTTTCAAAGAACACAATCCGCAAATAACCCATTTTACAACCATTCTTCCCGCTCGGTTTGAATGTTACTGCTATGAATGTTTGGAGATGCGAACTTAGAAATACCAAAATTATAACAAAAAATGTATTTTCTGGTACTGAGATTTGTGTTTATGGAAATGACGCCAACCATTTTATCATGCTATCAGCTCAAACAGCACAGGTATTTATTTCTCCGTTTTGCATAAAAGCAACGCAGTTACTGTTTGAAAGATGTCACATTTTCCCAAAAGAAATTGGTTCTCCGTCGTCTCACGTTAAAAATAGGTGTGGTGTTCGTACGTGCAGTGTAGTGTATAATTCCACCGAAAACAGATTGTATTGCGTTGCAGTAGCGTAACATGCCTGATGATGTGATGAAAATGCCTCACATTTTCAGGACACATGGTACCCTTCATATAACCTTGACCACAACTGCTCTTTGAGAAGAATGAACGCCGCGTTATCATTCCAAAATTCATAATTATGTTCCTGAATAAGGAACTTCGAAATGTTATACTCATAGCCAATCGCGCCACATTGCGCTACTTTTTATGCCTTAAAATTCACTTTGTTCACTAGTGAAAGGACTTTGAAGTTTCCACGACGAAGTTTTCGTTTTCGTGTTGGACAGTTGTCTCCGAGTTTTACCACCACTCGTTCGGGTGTAGCTGTTAAAGCTGTGTTAGCAACATAGTTGCACCATTTGTGGCTGCCCAATTCTGGGAGACGAGTCCTGGAATTCACGTTTCCCCACACATACTACTTCTGCAAGCAACACTACTTCAACGCGCTTGCGCTCTCTTTTCAACAATGTAGCAAAGAAGGTATAATTTCACGCCGCACACTAAGCGCACTAAATATCGTGTTTTCGCATGTCTGCAGCTTGATTGAGTTCTATATATTACAATTAAATTCAGTACCGATTTATAATAGTTTAGATGATACCATATTGCCGCGAAACCTTCAAAACAGTATTTGTTTTGACGCAGCTTACAAAGGCTGACGTACCTTTTAAATGGGAAGCGCCGCAAGGAGAAGCCTTTGACGAACTTAAGCGCCGCCTGCAATGCCCTCCTGTACTTGGCCACTTTGATGAAAACGCAGAGACCGAAATTCACACCGACGCGAGCAGTGTAGGCCTAGGAGCCATTCTCGTCCAGAAGACTGCCAGACAGGAAAAAGTAATCGCCTACCGAGAAGGAGTGCCTTGCGATCATCTGGGCTACTCTAAGTTTCGTCCATACCTATACGGCCGACCATTCAAGGTGGTAAGCGACCATCACGCGCTCTGCTGGCTGGCTAATTTGAAAGATCCTTCAGGCCGCCTTGCCAGATGGAGCCTACGACTTCAAGAATTTGCCATGACTGTAGTCTATAAGTCGGGCCGGAAGCATTCCGACGCAGACTGCTTATCCCGCGCTCCCGTCGATTCTCCCCCGAAGGACGATGACGATGACGCCTTTTTGGGACCGGTAAGCGCCAGCAGTTTCGCAGAACAACAGCGATCAGGCCCTGAGCTGAAAGCGCTAGCCGATTACTTGGAAGGAAAGACCGCTTCCCCTCCTGGTGTGTTCAGGCGACATTTATCATCCTTCACATTAAGCAATGGCCTCCTCGTGAAGAAGAACTTCGCACCCAACAAGACAGCGCAGCTTCTCGTAGTGCCTAAAATCCTTCGGCAAGAAATTCTGCAGGCGTTGCACGATAAGCCCACAGCAGGCCACCTCGGATTTGCGCGCATGTTGCGTCGAATCCAGGAGAAGTATTACTGGCCGCGACTGCCTGCCGAAGTTGCCCACTACGTGAAGACGTGTCGTGAGTGCCAACGACGCAAGACGCCACCGATCAAACCAGCAGGACTACTAAACCGGATTCCGCCCCCAATCCTGCCCTTTCAACAAATTGGGATGGATCTCCTCGGCCCCTTTCCATCTTCGTCTATGGGTAACAAGTGGATCATCGTGGCCACTGACTACCTTACCCGTTACGCCGAAGCAAGAGCACTACCAAATGGTACCGCGGCAGAAGTCGCCAAATTTTTCGTCGAACAAATTCTCTTGCGACACGGCGCACCCAGAAGTGCTCATCACGGACAGGGGAACGGCGTTTACGGCAGAGCTGACGCAAGCCATCCTGGAATACAGTCACACAAGCCATCGACGAACAACTGCGTACCATCCCCAGACCAATGGCCTTACGGAGCGCCTGAACAAAACGATCGCTGACATGATCGCTATGTACGTCGACGCTGAACACAAGACCTGGGACGCCATCTTGCCGTACGTGATCTTCGCGTATAACACGGCAGTCCAGGAGACGACCAGAGCGACTCCGTTCAAGCCTGTGTACGGTAGGGAGCCCACGACGACGCTCGACGCAATGCTACCGCACGTAACCAACGAGGACAACCTTGACGTCGCCGCCTACCTGCAGCGTGCAGAGGAAGCCCGACGACTCGCACGGCTGCGTATTAAAGACCAACAGCGCACCGACAGCCGACGATACAACTTACGACGACACCACGCAGAGTACAATCCAGGAGACCAAGTGTGGGTTTGGACACCTGTTCGCCGTCGCGGATTAAGTGAAAAGTTGTTGCGTCGATACTTTGGGCCGTACAAAATCATTCGCCGCGTCGGCCCACTGGATTATGAACTCATTCCCGACGGAATGTCAGCATCACAACGGCGACGCGCACGCCCAGAAATTGTACATGTTGTACGACTGAAGCCATATTACGCGCGTTAAAGAATGTGTGGTGTTTACAATTTGCAGTGCTTATGTTTAGTTGCTTTGTTTTGGAACATCGAGGCGATGTATTTTTTAAGGGGGTAGTAATGCCGCGAAACCTTCAAAACAGTATTTGTTGTTTTTTAACAGCCGCCGGCATACAGGCTTATCACTCTGATTCTGGACCGCGTATCAGTTCCGTAATCTTTGTTTGTTAATGCTCGATGCCGCGAGTCACACCTTTAACAGCTTTGTTGTAGCACAAGATGCACCGAGATCTGTCTCGATGGTTCCGGCCACTCGGGTGTCTTTCCACAATGTTCCAGCCAGTGCTGGTAGCTGCTTTAGACGTTATCTACATTGTTCTGTGCAGCCTTTAAATTGAGCGTTGCCGAGTGTGACGGGGATTCCTTTGTTCGACGATCGACGAGCACGTTTGTTTCTATCGCCGCCGCCGAGTTGCTTGGTTTTTTTGCGGGCGCAAGTCAGCCCAAATAAACAATTTCTTTAGTGCAATCATCCACCCTTCAATTGTGTCGTCGACCTCGTCACCACTAGGTGACAATATAAAGGACAAACGAGGCAGGGACCTCACTGAAGCCTCAGAGATAAAGAAGAGGTGGCAGGAATACACAGAACTGTACAAGAAGGACCCGGATGTTCAAACCCAGCATACGACTGTTGTGATTACTGATCTCGAGCCGGGCATCCTGAAGAGTGAAGTTGAATGGGCCTTAGCCAGCCTTGCTGATAACAAAGCAAGCGGAATTGATGCCATTTTAGCTGCGTTGCTTCAAAATCTCAACCATGACGCTGTTAACGTTCTGTATACATTAGGTCAGAATGTGGACAGTGCTCATAGGATTAGAGGAGGTCAGTTTACATCCCCATTCCAAAGAAAGGCAGTGCCAACGATTCTTCCAACTACCGCACGATCGCGCTTATTTCGCATGCTAGCAAGATGATGTTGAAAATCCTCAAAGGTAGGCGTCAGCAGTATGTGGATCGGGAGCTGCCGGACGTGCAAGCTGGGATTCGCAAGGGCAGAGGAACTAGAGACCAAATTGCCAACCTTCGCTGGATTATGGAATAAGCAAGAGAGTTCCAGAAACCCATCTACATCTGCTTTATTGATTATGCGAAAGCATTTGGCGTCGTCGATCACAGCAGATTGTGGCAAGCTCTCCAAGAGATGGGAGTTCCAATTCACCTCATCTGTCTCCTCAGGCACCTGTATGAAGGGCAAGAAGCCACAGTCAGAACTGGGCGGGGTCTTACTGATTGGTTTCCGATCGAGAAAGGAGTGAGACAAGGCTGCATACTGTCGCCCTGCCTATTTAACCTATATGCTGAGTGCATCATGAGGAAGGCTGGTCTGGACGTGTCTTAAGCTGGAGTGAAGATTGCTGGGAAATGTATCAACAACCTTAGATATGCGGATGATACCACTTTAATGGCAGAAAGTGAAGTGGAACTCAAGAGACTTCTGATGCGCGTACAAGAACAGACTGAGAAGTTTTGGCTTAACCTGAACATTAAAAAGACAAAGATCATAGAGTCTTGCCCTATCAAATCCTGGAGCATCAAGGGGCAAGAAGTGGAAATTGTGACAGATTTTCTCTTCTTGGGATCCAAGATCCCCGGAAGGAGACTGCAGCCATGAAATTAGGAGACGCCTGCTTCTGGGAAAGAGAGCCATGGCTAGCCTTGACCGCCTAGTAAAGAGCAGAGACATAACACTGCCAAGATCCGTATAACTCGTGCTATGGTCTTTCCAGTTGTGATGTATGGATGCGAGAGTTGGACTGTGAAGAAGGCTGACCGCCGAAGAATTGACGCGTTTGAATTGTGGTGCTGGCGAAGACTCTTGAGAGTTCCTTGGACAGCCAGAAGATCAAATCAGTCGATATTGTCGACCATAAACCCTGACTACTAATTGGAGGGTCAAATTCTGAAGTTAAAGCTCAGCTTCTTTGGTCATCTGATGAGAAGAGAGGAGTCGCTGGAGAAATATTTGATGTTGGGAAAGGTTGAGGGTCACCGGAGAAGCGGTAGGCAGCAAACGCGATGGTTAGATGGCATCTTCGAGGCGCTGCAGATGAAGTTATGTGATGTTAGGAAGATAGTAAGAGACCGGAAACCGTGGCGTGATATGGTCCATAGGGTCACGAAGAGTCGGGCACGACTGGACGACTGAACTGAAAAGCTAGGTTCATGATCTTCCGACGTACTTGCCCTTATCAGCGTGCCTATAAACGTACAAAACATGAAGTACAATGCAATATATGTAAACTAAGTAATTTAGGTGCTACGACGAGACGCGCAATTTTCAGCAGTTTACTCCGGCAGGTTTTCCGCCTGGGCATCCGAGTAATTAAAGTATATTGTGTACCCTGCAGTCTTTGAGTCTGGAAACTGTGTAGGCTACCTTACTAAGAAATAGTGAGCACAAGAAAGTGAAGGCAATGGACTTGCATAGACTGCGAACGTAGCCTACTAGTTGTGTTTTCTTCTATGCGCAGATCACAGCACTGGAGTGACGTCACATCTAGATCATTTCTTATTGGTCGGTCTTAAAATGAGCGCAGCTGCGCTGCGATAGAATTCCAACCAGACGGAGGTTGATAGCAAGCCATCTGCGGCTCCCCCTCCGCAGACCGATGAAAATTGTTGCTACGCGCGTCGGGAATCGCAGCATGTGAAACGGGCCTATGACGGTGCCAAGTTAATGCTCAAGTGCAGAGGTTGTCATGTTTCCAGAAATGTCACTGTGCCATCCGCGTACGCATTATCGTAAAAATACTGAACTGTACGGGATAAGTCAATATAACTGAACAAACATGGCCTCAGACTGAATCAGTGGGAGACGCTCCCGTTGACTGGATTTTATGATGAGCATAAGTTATTTTTTACGCAAATAAACCAGGGATAAAAACATCGCCGTGCACAATAAACAGTAGAAGTTCACCCCTTTTTCAAGAACAACGGTTATTTCTGTGCGCGAATGTGGTGGATAATTTCGAACATGCTTTGTTAAATGAATAAATATTGCTGCTAGAATTGAACCCAGTTAATTAGTTCTTTACGTTTTTATTTTAACTACTCAATAATACTTCTTCGCACATCCAGGTCAGAAACCGCATTGCTGTTAAGTCAGCAGGTAGGTTAGCAGGATCATCTGTCATGCACGCAAAGGCTTTTACTTTATCTTGTTACAACTGGGATGATTGAAATGGTTGGGTGGTTACCATTCATAGGCTACTCTTCGTGACCACAAAATTGTTTCATTTTTTTTCGACAAGCTAGAAAACACGCCTCATCAAGACATTTTATGGAAGTTTTCAAGTGCGTACAGCTACGCCTGTAATAGAAGCTCAATTCGTGAGCGCGCCTATAAACGCGGGCCAGCCGTGTTAAAGATGACATTGCTTCGTGTACACATCAGCCGAGTAATGGCGTGATGAGAATAAATGAGCGCAAAATAACAAGGCCGGCAGTCAGGCAGCTCCCTCCCTGTCCGCGGTAGGGCTCAAGCGTAAGTTGAAAGTGCTACTTTGAGCATAGGGATCAGTTGATGCTTTCGCGTCATTTGCTACTTATTAATTTATTTCCAATACCCTAAGGGCCCTTGCAGGCATTACATAGGGGGGGGGGAGGATTCATCAAATATGCACAAATAATTTACGATACAAGTAAACAGAACCCGTGAGCAGAAATAGGTGCACAAAAATCCATGAACAATTTATACAGGCGACAGGAGCAGGTTTCGGAGATTTAAAAAAAATATTAAAAATGCGCATCTAACAAAACAGGAAATTACAGCACTTCAAAAACAGATGAAAATATTGGAGTCTGAAGTTGTGGAACATGGAACAGGGAAGCGTTTCAGGGCATTTAATGGAGCACGTACCATAGACGGCAAATTTAAGAGCTAGAAAGATAAAATGCACATCAGATTAGGTTTGTGAATTCAAGTGTGATATTAGAGCTGCTTGAAAAGATGATGCTTCAGGAATGATGGCGATAATAGAAGGAAGTGAGTTCCACTCGTTAATAGACAGGACCAAAGGTGAGTACTTGAATCGTTTTGTTCGCGTTGAAATAACTTCAACCTTGTTGATATGGTCTAGACGAGCAGAGATGTGCGACGCCGGAAAGTTATGTGAGCATGCAAATGGTGTGCTGCTGTGATAGAGAGCATGAAAAGGAGATAAACGATTGAATTTCCGGCGCATGACTAGGGGCGGCCAAATTAAGTGATGTTTTTATCGCTGTAACGCTTTGATGCGGAGAGTACTTTGAAAGAATAAATCGCGCTGGTTTCTTTTGGACCGATTCTAAAATGGTAATAAGATGGGTTTGGTAAGGATTCCGGATGACAAAATAACAGCTTGAGGGGCAAGTTGGTGCATCATCGTATTCAGATATGTGGCGCAAATAAACACAAACACAGGAGAAGATACACAGCACACGCGCACGTGCTGTGTGTGATTGATACACAGATGCGCGTGTGCTGTGTATCTTCTCCTGTGTTTGTGTTTATTTGCGCCACATATCTGAATACGATTCCGGATGACTGACGGATATTCTAATGTAGGTTTGACTTACAGGCTGAAGGCCTGCAGTCGTGTGTTCTTGTCAGCAAGATACAGACTTCGCTTAAGAAGACAAAGGTTTTTAAGAAAAATTGGAAGCGATGTACTCTATATGTGTGTTCCAGCCTAAATTCAAGTTAAAGTGCACGCCGAGGTATTCCACCGATGCAACAGTTCCAATGAGAGAGTTGTTAATTGTGTAGGCATTAGGACTCGGGTAAGCAGCGGAAGTAAATTTAAAATATTTCGTTTTATCGGTGTTAATTACCATTTTCCACCTGCTGCACCAAAGAGTCAGCTCGTCAAGGTCAG
The DNA here is from genome assembly GCF_055883805.1 of Amblyomma maculatum. Classification (NCBI taxonomy): domain Eukaryota; kingdom Metazoa; phylum Arthropoda; class Arachnida; order Ixodida; family Ixodidae; genus Amblyomma; species Amblyomma maculatum. The sequence goes on from NC_139346.1 coordinate 69,637,177, forward strand.
CCTGTAGAGCGATAATATCAGCAGGGTTAAATATTGTTCTCTAAATTACACATTCATCTGCGAATAATCTTATTGTAGACGTAATGTGTAACGTAATATCATTAATATAAATTAGGGAAAGCAAATGATCCCGCACCGAACCCTGAGGTACACTGAAAACAACTCTTGAGCGATTTGAAAAGCAGTTATGTATTATTACTGATTGAAATCGGTTAGTTAGAAACGGGTTAATCCACTGTGTAGCATATTGATCAAGTTGCAGATTACGTATTTTTATCATTAAGCGATTACGGGGAACGCGATCAAAAGCTTTGGCGAAATAATAAATATGGAGTTAATATACAAAGATGAATCGAATGCCTAATGAAGGTTTGTTACTAACTCAAATAACTGTGTCTGACGCGATAAATGTTTCCGAAAGCCATGCTGGTTGACATGAAGCTAGTTGTTTTGGTTAAGATGAGCCATATTGTGAATGTAGATAATGTATTCGAGAAATCGAAGTCAGTGAAATAGGCAGTGGTAGTTGAGTCGGAGCCCTCTTGTTGATAAATTGTGCAAATAATTTCTAATTTTTGCGCGTAATGTGCATTCATATTGAATTTACCATGATATTATTCTTTATGGGGAATACAGAACGTGTGCTAGAGTAGTTGTAGAGCCATGTTATTGGTGTTATGTTACTGGGCTGTGATTCAATATTTATTTTCGAGGGGTTAATTTTTTGCGACATAGGTCACCTCAACCAATCAGTGCACCAAGGCTTTCTCAGAGACTGAATGAAGCATGTGACAATGACGCATTTGTACACTGAGAAATGCAGCTTGTTATCTTCCCAGAAAACGCTCTTGCACTATGGCCACGCATACCACTCGTGCTGCTACACTCCGGTCGATGTCACGCATGACTGCTACAAACTCTCGCGAAATAAATGAGTTCGAAAACGAATAATAATCTGTGATTTTGAAATCAGGCACCTATGGCTTGATCAATTGAAAGCTTTTATCAGAATGTGACCAATTGCCGTATTGGAACCAATTATGTCACACCTAGACGCAGAGGCATTTCAATCCAGATACAAGTAAACAGTGCCTACTCTTCGAAAAATTGATTTATTGAGCAATGTAATGTTTTAAATGTAATGTCCTGTCGTCAATTATTTGCAAATATGATCTCAGATATATCAAAAATTTCTACAACGAAAACTCAAATTGCAGTTATGATGCTCAGAAACATAACCTGCCATTCGGAAAAATTCCCTTCGTTATCCGACGGCAAAATTTCAAATCTTGTATAAGAAAGTATATAACAGCTTGATAATTAAGAAAGGAAGGTAGAGCACTATTCTTACGTTTGCGTAAACTGCGACCTTGAGAATGGACTACTGATAAGGCGGGTGGATTCTTCTTTCATAGCGACATGCTTGAAACCATGATGATAACACCATATTTAGCATAGCACAAAGAATTCTACTTTGTGAAAAGTTAGAGATCCTGAACTCTCTACGTACGGTAACTCTGACTGCATGGCACTGCCGTGCCGTAATTTACCTGTTGAGTGTCCCCGCAATGATTTCTCGGCTGTTTAAGTCCTCGACTGCTGTATCCAAGGATACAGGAGCAACCATAGGATGCGGCGGCCCCTTTTCGATTTAGGTGAAAAGCAAGGCGCCCGCATGCTTTCCGATATTAATGCAAGTTAAAGAAATTCGGGTGGTCGAGAGTTCATCCCTCCATTAAGCAATCCCTCATGGCCTGAGCCCCTTCGGTAAGTTAAAATCTAGAAATCAAAGCAGATATCTTCGCCAAATGCTTCTATTCATTTGTAATTTTTCTCTCTGTCAAAAATCCCTGTACACTCTCATTTTCTCTTCGGCATGAAATAATAAATAAGAACTGTTTAGTTAAAGATTTCATAACGTCTGATAGATGACGTAGTAACTATTGCTTTCCGTGGCTTGCAGAAATGATTACTTTTCGGCATTTTAACGTAACAATTTGTGCTGTGTGCGCTGCTTAATTTGGGCAAATTTATTGCAGTGAAAAGCTGAAATTAGCCACATTTGCCGCTTTGGAAGCAAAGTATATTTCCCGCAAAATCAAATCACCTTGCTCGAGTCATTCGGGCGATGGAGAGATAGTTTAATACGTCCGAAGGCGGAGGTGTAAAATTTATGGTTTATGCTCTTTAAGATCAATAAAATGTTGATTTCTATAGAACTGTTTTTCCACGGGCAAGCAGCCACGGCGTTCGGTGCAGCGTTCGCTTCCGCATGAGTAGAATTAGAAGTTAAACACGTGGCACCTGCCACCTCTTTTTATTCATGATAAGCACGCAAACGGCAGAGAGTGTTTGCAAGTTTCTACTCGAGTCTAAGTGGTTGTTTTTATGGAAGCGATACAGAAAACTTTCCTGTACTTTGTTATGACCTTGCTGTTTGAAGGACCCTAATTGGTAAAACTGTCAAGAACACTCTGCAACGTCTACCCACATAGCTGATGCTCTTTTGGGAGGTAAATCTATAAAAGCAATTCAAAACTGACCACTTCGTTTCATGTTTGGTCGCTGACTTTAATATTTATAGTTCAGGGCCTCCCTTGTTTTTCGAAATTAAGCTAAAGAAACACGGCGCGACTGTATATAAACGGAGGTGAAACGAATAAAAAGTGGAGAGAAAAGAGAAACACGATGTCAGTTCACGTTAAAAGTCTTCAGATGGACAAAATTAGTCCGTAGCCCTTCACTGTTCGGTCATCTACTGAAAACGTGACAGATACTGTGTCTTTACTACCCTGTATGCCAATCAATATTATTATTAGGCTACAGAAATATTATTACAAATCCATAATAAAGTATAGCACACTGTATATAAAAACAGAGTAGCGCTTCCCATGGATGGTAGTGTACTTGGAGAGGCCAGAAAATCTCTTTGTATTTGAGAGCATCTACATGCTCTAAGAGCCTCACTAAACTTATAGTGCGTAAAATTGTTAATAAGGCTGCCACACATTTAAGAAAGAGAGATGAGTGTACTATTTAACTTTAGTTGAAAAGAAAGAATTGAGCGATGCAGTAAAATCAGAACGCGTTTGATCATTTGCCTACCGTGCAAGACTCCCAGGGTTACGGCAAGCCAGGTGATGTCCGGAGCAAAGGCTGCAGCTATGACGCCCACCGATGCCAGCGCCGATCCGGACATCAGCACGGGAACCGTAGTGAAGATTTCGCTCAGAGGACCAGACAGCAGTCCTGCAATCAAATGCCGAAGGACTCGCAAGTTATCACTTACACTTACTACATTTAATGTCCTACACAAGAGTGACACATTATAAGGAGGTTTTTCCCGGTGCAGCAAGCGGCTCAGCAGCATTTACCCGGTCGCTGATAGCATTTTATTGCGTTAGCAATACTACTCTAGGTTTCGCCACGTCACCTAGAACCGGCCGCAGCCATGGTTTATGCCATTGCCTAGCTCCGCCAGAAGAAGAAAAAGCGGAAGAAGAACGCTCGATCACCGGCAGCTAACGCATTCGCTCCACGTTCGGATCAGCAGCATTAAATCCCTTCTCATTTATATGTGGGCTGGCAGCCTACTCGCTCGTGTCATACTCTTAAAGGATGAGCTTAAGTATTCCCATTTGTGCAGCACCTTACACTAATAGGGCGTGATAGGGGAATAATGTATCAGGCAAAAGAAGCTTCCGCCGTTGCTATCCGAATTCAATAGGGTTAATTTTTTCTTGGGCTGCACCCAAGACAAGCGGGTCTATTTGGATATATTCTATAGGACAGCGCGAATGCTATATGACGTGAGCACGATTATGTAACCTCAACTAGTGTAGAAAAGCCACAGTCCTTCACAACGGCGTTTGTCGTAGGCCCTCTGTCCTTCGAAACAGCAAGGCACATAATTTGCAGCCAAAGCCCATTCCGGGGAAATATCTATAACACACAAACCTATTTAACCCTCTCCTGTGCGATCTTGGGCCACTCTATCCCAATGAATTTCCTAAACTCATCAACCAACTGACTTTTTTCCGCCTGTTAAATTGCTTAGAGCCGACTGCTTCAAGGCTTAAAGGCCCTGTTTTATTCTTTTACAACCACCAACTTGAGTGACAAATTGTGACTCTGGTCATCTTTCCTTTTTTTTCTTCCCTTATTTAATCCCCTAACACGTATTCCGTAGTGTAGAGCAGCCAATCGGAAGCCTTTTTGATTAACATCCCTGCATTCTGTACTCCTATTCTATCTTGCAATGCTTGCTTTTTATTGGAGACCGGTCCGTTTCCGTTCAAAAAACACTGGCTCCCTTCTATCTCCATTACATACTGTGCCCTTGTATATTTGTTCTTTGAGATTTGGCATTAGATTACATAAATTGTCTCAATTTGGTTCCATAAATATTTGAGCTGTGTTCACGCTCTCAACTCTCTTGCAAACAATACACTCTTTATAATAAGGATGTAATTGCTCATTGGAATTCACTCAAGCGCAGCCAAACGCCTAAAGAGGAAAGCTAAACAGTACCTGCTAGCAAAACAACTACAATTGCTAGTAACATAACTACAATTAAGCAGGAACGTGAAATCGGGATAAAAGGATGCTGCACTCACCTATTGCCAGGAGCCTCACCTTAGTAGTTACTCCTGCGTCTTACGACCGTTATAGTCTTAGTTCCACTATAGTTGCAACGCTGCTGTCAGATTTTCACAGTTGCGCAAAAAATAGCTCTTTTATGAGTATCTGTACAAGTGTATGGTATCTAAATGAAGAACAATACTTGTACTTGATTCCGTTGGAAACAAATACTACCCGCCCCTCTTGCTGAACCCTCTGATTTAACTCTTACCTGTAATTCAATGGCGCGTCTTCTTCGCTCGGCTGTTAGTTGGAAGGTAGTCCAATTCTAGGCTAAGCCTCGCTGACATGTAATTAGTTCTGGTGGTTATTCATACAGTACTGGTAGTCTTATATTACTGCATAAAGATTTAGTGTTACGTATTAGCAGGTTTGCTTTTAAATAGAGATATCAGGTAGACCAGAGTCCCTTGGGGTGTGTTGATGCGGCAAAGGTTGCCTAAAGACAGTGAGTTGCCATCGGAGTACGAGGAACTTTGGTCTGGCGGTTATTTGATGCTTGAATACATGACGTTATGCCATCTAAAGAAAAGAAACAAACACCTTTTCGGCAACTTTGCAAGTAAAGTATAAAATATAGACCGGCGAAGGATAGAAAGTATGCTTGTTTCAGTTATAGGTGTTCCTTCAATATGCAAGAAGGTTATTGAACCGCGCTTGCGCTACTTTGAACTTGCATATGTGAGTCCCAGAAATCACCGAAATGTTTGATAGCAATTGTACAGTGTATAATTCTATTGTTCAGCAAAAATGAGAATAGACAGATATGTTTGTACCACAAAACCTATTAAGAGCCAGTGCATGTTACAAAACATTTATACTGAGATATAATGCACTACATGAAAGATAAAAGCTTCTATGGCGACTGTTCGACTTATAACAATGATATGTGGATAGTGGAGGGCCCCTGTTGTAGTGGGGGAACCACTGATAGATCCTGGATATATCGAGCTACTTCATGGCCTAAATTAGAAAACTTTCTAATAACCACTTTTAAATGTCTCGTGTCGTTGAAAACATGGCCAATTTTCTTGATAAAATTTGGAGGCGTGAAAGATTGTGCAATTTTTTACTTGCAGTATTGTTCCTGAAGAAGTTCACTTGTATTTGTGTTTTTCAAGCTTTCCGAAGAGAAGTAAAACTTGCTTGAGATAAGTATTTTAAGCTAAATGCAATGCAATATGCACTGCAAAATATTATTGTAATAATTTTTTTTTGCTCTGCACATTCATATATCTATAAAAAGGAATAAGTGCATCTGTTTGTCGTTGTTTTTTGGTTCACTGAAAACGCGAAAAATGAGGTCTCTATGGAGATTTTTTTTATTTACCCTGCATGCGTTTCAGCGGAATGTTTTACCAGTTTTCGCATTTTTTTAATCGATATTTATTGCCCCAGGATATCAGTAGAGTATGAGATGAAGGATGAATAAATGATTAAATGAATGGAAAAAGGTTGGCTGATTTTATGAAGTCCAGAAGTGGGCGATGATGAGGTCCCTTTGTCCAAGTGACGTATGAAGCAGGATTGGTTGCTGAAAGGCCAGCTATCCTCAGGTGCCGAATTCGTGTTGGTTTGAGTACTGGGCAGTCCCACAGCGAGTGGTGGATGTCGGCCTCAACAACTTCGTTGTTACAGATGGGGCACCCTGGGCGGTGATATAAGTGTTGGAAGTATGACCACGTCCTAGTGACAGCTGGTGTAAGGGCAACACCGACCCGGATCCTCCTAAGCGCAGCCTCCTCTGCACGAGTGAGACCGCGGCGAAGGCATATCGCACACGGAGGGATAAGGGCACGTGTGCGGCACCGGAGGTGCTCCTTTCTTGACAAAAGGAGGGTAGCGTCGTCCACTTCGAGGAGCCGTGGGATTGATGCGTCTTGGTTCACGAGGCAGGTTGCTAAATCAGCTTGACTTTGGGAAGGCCGCAGATCCCGTGGGACCCACTCAATGCATATTGACTGTGGGATACACGCTGCAAGCCGGTGGATGTCTTGCAAAATTTTAGGGCAGCGGCTGACACGTCGAAGCAGACGTACTGCTTGAAGTGCGTCAGTGCGGATGACACCGTGGGCTGTAGGGAGTATGGTTATGGAAGCCACGGAGTAGAGTGCCTCCTGAACTACCACAAGCTGAGCGCAGAAAGATGTAAGTGGTTCCGAAAGCTGGAACGTAGTGGTCTGATTCAGGCTAGCTCTCCGTGGCCAGTAGATTGCCGTTTTGGCTTCCCAGCCTTGCATGCTTCCATCCACGTACACTACTATGGAATATTGAGGCAGGTGAGTATCTTGCTCTTTAAATTTCTGGCGAAGTAAGGATGCCGAGTGGGCAGACATTGGTCTGCGGATATCAGTTGGCTTGTTGTCTCCTAACAGTATAAATTTCTAGGGAGGGAGAACTGGGCGAAGGTGGCTGAAAAATAATGTGTGACGTTGCACACGCCCTCAGTGCTTGCGTGGACTGTGACAAAGTGGCCTTGAGACTGCTAGCATCACGGCGCTGCTGCACCAGTTCATCGATGGTGTTGAGCTGCGCATTCTCCTGTAACGCTACGACAGGTGTGAGTCGTGGAATACATGTTGCGTATTTTGCTTGACATAACTGTGAACAATGTAAACTTGCTACATTAAGCAGGTTTACGAAATGTTGTTAATTACGCCAAAAACGTGTTTGTCCCGAAGATGAGGCACGTATAGAAGTCGATATGCTCCAGGTAAAATATTTTTGAGCTGGACATATCGTCTTATTATTTAGTATAGAAGATGTTATGGGATTATGTATTGTTTGTCGGGAGAAATATATTTTTCTTTTATTTCCTTAACAGCCCGAACCTGCAGGCACTGTCGAAATGTGGGTTTACTGCAGGACACGTGTTGGCGACTGTTGGTCAACTTCGCCCGCGTGAGTACTCGTCCTTAAGGAACCGAAAGTGGAGCTGTGGCTCTTGACGATTAGAAATACACCGAGTGTGACATATTGACATTTAGCTTAGTGAAAATTGATTTACAAGAATGCAAAGGCGCAATACCCATCATTGGTCTCTGTGAACACCGTCACCAAGCTGTCAGGGAAAGGTGGAAGGAGGGTTGTGAACTTGGTAGAGGGAGAGAGGTAGCGTAGTTAAGCACTGCAGAGTAATTTCGATCACCTGTGGACCTTTATTGTGTACCGACATCACAAAGCATACGGGAGCATTTGCTTTTTGATTATATAATTTCGAGCGCAACGCGGCTCACGTCAGCATAATATCTATGTGAATGTTCTGCAGTGGCAGTCAGTGCCAGTTTTATATAATTTCGAGCGCAACGCGGCTCACGTCAGCATAATATCTATGTGAATGTTCTGCAGTGGCAGTCAGTGCCAGTTTTGCTTAATGTTCTGTGGCACTTAGGCAATAGAACTTACCTCGCTTCTAAAAGCAGAGCTCGTCCTTCATAGATGGCGATAATTCTGTAAAAGCTCGATATTTTTGAACTTGTTTTTTGAGCTTTTTGTTTTCTCATCGACCCATGTTTTTTGAACTTGTTTTTTGAGCTTTTTGTTTTCTCATCGACCCATGTTCAGCTTTTCAGTGCTTCAGTCCTTAATATTATACATACCAAGGCCATATAAGAATTAAGGCCAGTTTGCACGACATCAATTACTTGTTTCAAAACCATAGAATGTTTGCATGTTGTCGACACTTCTGATCATCAGAATATGACAAACCGCCGCATTACGTTGATTGCAATCGCCATTAACAATTTCGACGTAAATGTTTTATGTGCCTATTTTGACATAAGGTAGCCAATTTAGTTGTTGTTTTTTAAATTAGTTCTGGCCCAGGGAAACACAAATTCATGATTATTTGATGAGATTATGAAATAACTCGGGCAATCCTACAATTGTTAACGCACCTTTAAACGTGCCACCGACTGCTCCCAAAGCAGTCTTTCGGTATGAAATCTCTAAAAACTTTGCCTTGTCAATACATTATGGCTCTCTTCATGATAGGAGAGGTGCACTAATAATGGAAAACAAAATGATTACGTTATAAGGGAAACCTCATGCAAGTGTGAGTGTTTCGCCAAGCGGAGTTTTCTTCTGGGCTTAGACAGGACTTCTTGTTGAAATATTGTCTAGCGATGCGAGGTTTTCCCTCAACGCCGGATCATTTTTGCTCTGTCTTAAGGATATGACTCTATCCTTCCACTACCACAGGGCTTCAAGTGTTATTTTTCTTAATTTATTCAGATGAAGTCCGGTCAGAAAAGGAGTTACTTCTTTTTTAAGCAATTTTATTTTACTTAACCTTTGAATATTGCTGTCCAAAATTTGAACATTCTTAATCTACAAAATTGTTTAGTGAAAGGTAAGGGCTGCCTTCTCATTCCATCGATTATTGACTTGCACAAATTGGCTTCAGGGTGTATATAGCAAAAATAATGATGTGATTAGAACGCCTATTGTCTAGTGCACATTTTATAAATCCTGCTCCTATGTCTGCCTATGTGTCTTAAAAATATTAGCCAGGGGGCGCTCGGAGCAAAAGGCGTTGAAGTGGCGCTCGGAGCGAAAGACGTTGAAGTGAATCGGCTCCGTCTTGGCAGGACGTATATAAAACTGTGACCGTGGACTTTCACGTGTACCGGCTTCCCTAATCAAGTCCCGGTTACCGACGCCGTGACAAATCTGGTGGAGGTGAGGTTTGATGTCCCGTGCCCCTCCGCTAAGCAGGAGTCCTAGTCCTATATTCTGGTAAACGCCTGTTGACCGCACTAGCCGCAGGCAACGAGGCCTGCCACCTGAGTCTTCCCCATCGAGCATGACAACCGGTAGACACGACGTCGTCGTAATGCCTGGCGCGACCCCCATCCACGTTGCGTTTCAGAACCCCCGCATTCCAAAGACCCTTCACGAGGACATCTATGAAGACGTCAACGACAGGTTGCAGCACTGTGAAACGGTAGCTGCGTTCAACCTCTGGGAGAACGCTGCCGGCTTCGAAATGTCTACTTCAGCCGTGACGACGGCGCTCGGACGTGGTTTGAGAGCCATGAAGAGCAGCTGTCCTCTTGGAGTGAGTTCAAGCATCATCTTGCGGCAACTTACGGTAGCTCAGACTGCCGCGAAAATGCCAAACGCGCTCTCCAATCTCGGGTCCAAATGCTTAACAAAACTGCAGCGGCGTATATCGAAGACATGACGCAACTCTTCAAGCGCGGACCCTACGATGTCCGAGGAGAAAAAGCTGCGCTACCTCATGAGTGGCGTCAAAGCGCAGCTTTTGCTGACCTGGTCCGCAACCCTTCAAAAACAGACCCAGAATTTCTTGTGGAAACATCCATGATAGAGAAAGTGCTTCAGCAGCGAGCTTTGGCACGGGATCGTGCCGTCCACGCCGTCTCCGCTGCTTCCGAGTAATTATCGCATGGCATTGACACATCTGTGCTACGGGAGCTCGTACGTTCCATTGTGCGCGACGAACTCCGACTTCTGTATGGAGCACCTCAATCAGCACCTACCTCCATTGCTAGCGTTAACTGCGACGAAGTGCTGCAAGCGCTCCAGTCTTCGTTTCCAAGCGGTGAACCTTGTCCTGCTCCTCCTCTTACGCCAGCTGAGTGTCACCGCCCCACATACGCCGAGGTTCTAGAATACTCTCCGCCCCATTCGCGTCCCTCATTCCTGCTAGCGTAGCTGTACCGACAACACCAGCCCCCGTGATCAAGTACGACCTCTGCACGGAAAGAAGACGTGGGGCGTAACCCCCGCCCCCATCCCCCCCGACCGACGGCCGCTATGCTTTCACTGCGGCGAACCGGGTCAAGTATATATCGGCGCTGTCCCTACCGTCGACTGGGCCTCGAAGGTTTTTCCGCCGATTCTCCTTGGTCTCGCTACGGGGAATGGCCCCGAGCCATTGAAGATTTCGTCAATGACCAGCACTGTGATGTACCGTCTCGTCTGCGGCAATCTCAATCACCGTCACCCAGGGCTCGCCCTTCACCATCTGCTGCGAGATCTTCATGGGCAGCGCAGGGCCTATCGCCCAGTCCCCGGCGGGAAAACTGAAAACAGCGACCTTCGGGGGTAGGCTTGCTGGACATAGCTGCACGGGAGACCCCCCACGAAGCGAACACAGAAAGACTACGCATCGACATTGGAAACGTCCACGGTTACCGATCATAACGCCACCAAGACGCCACCCATACGCACCAGCAACGACGACGAACTGCCGGTTGAACGGACATCGCAACAACGCACCCGCAACGACGACGAATTGCAGGAGAAGTAGACAGGGTACACCGACGCAGAGCAACAAACGGCTCAGAAGCCTGCAAATTGTAAGCTGGCTTTATTGGACATACCCGTAATACTGGATGATTGCCATATTCGAGCTTTGTTGGATACTGGTGCTGAAAATTTTATTTTGAGCAGCACGTTTGCCGCCGTTCTCAGGAAGGTTTTGACTCCGTGGGCTGACACACACGTTCACACTGCGGGTGGTCATCTTATTACTCCTCTAGGCATGTGCACGGCGAGAGTTCAAACTCAGGAGTCAACGTTTGTGGTAAGATGCTTTGTTCTGGAAATCTGTTCGCGTGACCTGATTCTGGGCGTAGATTTTCTTCGTGAATAAGGAGCAATTATTGACCAGCGGGATTTTGAGGTCCCGTTTTCTACTGAGAGAGCGGTGGCCCTCAGCAGTACAAAACGATCCTACGATGTGCTTCGAGTTTATACTGACAGTGTCACGCTACCACCCCGAACCAGCACCTTTTTTAATGTCAGGTGCAATACTCTTCACGATGGTGACGTAATAGCCGAAAGTAACGTCTCTTACTGCTAACACAATGCCTCTTCGTGGACCGCAGTTTGATCCATCTTTACTGTGGTCAGTCACAAGTACGTGTTACCAATTTTACTCACGAGTATCGGCATTTTCTTTCGTGACACTTCGGTAGCTTTCTCCGAACGCATCTTTCATGTCTTCAAGTGCTTGTCCTCACAAAACATGCCTCCGCCCGCATCCCTCGACAAGCTCGATGTCAGCTCCGAGCTATCAGTCAGCCAGCGTGAACAGCTGTTTTCGTTGTTACTCGAATTCAAAGAGTGTTTTGCATCATCGTCAAAAGTGCATCAAACTACCATCGCCAAGTAGCAAATCGTGGAATTCGATGATGTGCATCCATTTCGTCACCATTCCTACCACGTCTCTTCGACCAAGCGTGAATTTATTAAATCACAAGTTAGGATATGCCCGAAGATGATGTTATACAGCCTTCGAATAGCCCGTGGTGCTCCCCGGTCGTTCTAGCTAAAAAGAAAGATGACCCGTTACGTGTTTTCGTCGATTATCGCAAGCTTAACGCCGTAACCAAGAAGAATGTTTACTCCTTGCCGCGGATTGAGGACTTTCTCAACCGCTTTCAGCGTGCAAAGTATTTTTCGTCATCGATCTAAAACGTGGCTACTGATAGATTGAGGTGGATGAGCGAGATCGTGAGAAGACTGCTTTTGTCACACCCGACTGCCTTTACGAATTTAAAGTTCTAGTTTCTGGACTTTGTTCCGCCCCGGCCACATTTCAGTTGATGATGCACATTGCCATTGCCGGCCTGAATGGCAGTGTTGCCTAGTTGCCACAATTCAGACCAGAATTGTGTGAGACGCTCGGAACGTCGACACGATTTCCTCTCCCTGACGACGCTTTTAACCTAATCTCGTTAACAGAACTCGTTTCAGAGCCATAGCAAGTGCAGATTATGCCGCTTGAAAGCCGCGCTATTCTATGAAAAAAACGCTATAAGCTGTGTTTAAATGCTCTGTAAACATATGCCTCTTGCAGGAGGCGTTTGTGTGGGCTGAGTTTAGTAACGCCATGCTATCGTCCTCGTTGGACGCTGCGCATATAAACAGTTGCCACCTCACCGATACATCCCCCACAGTCCTCCCACCAGTTACTGAAAGCGGACACGTGTCGTTTATGGTTAGGAAAGCGACTGTAAATGAGCATGTGTGACCATTAGAGACACACGCCTGTACTACATCTTTACCCCGGCGCCATTACGTGCAGGTAACTAAATTTCTTGGCTGGGATTAGAGCGACTGCTATACCGCAACTCTGACTGCCCCTCACAGTGACACGTCATTGCATGTCCTCAAAAGCGTGACCGCCATTCTGTGGTTAAAACATTTCGCTTCCTTTCTAAAATGCGTTTTGGACCACTCATAAAAATTGCATACTTTATTGCTTGAAGTAAATTTTCCAGATATTGAGCACTCTCAATATTCGATTGTTTTTCTTTCTCAATCTCAAACAATTCAGTGATTCGCGAAATGAAATGATAGTATTAAACGAAACGAGAGCAATATAACTTCTTGGTTGTGCAGGAGAAGAGCGCAATAAACCTCTCATATGACTTCGGAATATGCCTAGTGCAAAGGGTAGTGCACTAGTAAAATATTTCTCTCATTTTAAACATTGCCCGTTTTTCTTGTCAGTACACTTCATTTATTGCTTCCGGGTCTTCCGTTGACAGCCGCAGCACATTCTCGAGGCCCGCAATAGTTTCCCGGAAGCTCAATATTGGGCACTGCACTGTGTTTATCATTCATAGGGAGGTCTCAGTTTTTGAAGGCCAAAAAGAAATAAAGAGAAACGCACTTGCGTAATTTACAGTCCTGACTCGATCGGGTTATTGTGACGCCCCCTCTACTTGCAGAGACACGTACACTGCAATATGTATATTGTTAATTTTGTTGAAAATGTAGCCGTTTCTCGTAACAAATAAATAGTCATGAATTCCTAAAGCTTAGTCTTAGAGAGGTCTACGATCACACCGTGGTAACGTTGATTCTTTGCATAAGTATCGTGTAATATAACTTTGTTGAGCGTGATTATCTCCATGCTTAGCCATTGCTGAAAGTTCCGCTTAGCTCTGGGGCTTGATGTTTTAAATAAAATAAATTGATACGTGGTAGATTTATTGCTTGTTCTTTTCACAATTGAACAATTGACTGACTAGCGGGAAAAGTAGGCATCTTAACGCGCCCTTATCATCCATGCAGAGCAGAAAATCTGAGCTTTCGGCCATTCACTTATGGCAAAATAAAAGTGGCGCATGTTTTTCCCGTTACTATGTCTGCGCTTTTGGCTTGTGATTTATGCAGCAGTTATAAAATAAGCTCCAGGTCGCAAGCCATTTTATTTAAACTGGTCATTTGCCTGTATATGCGCAGGTGTTTATAAATCATTGATGTTGCCATGCGGCCTAACATATAGTGAATCGCCGCTATTTTCGCCATACTTTTTATAAATAAGCTCTGTTGCGCTAGTCTGCGTGTTTAGCGTCCTGTGCGTATACTGTTATGGCTCAATTTATGCACGCCACCATATATGTTGTAGTCTTTACCAGATATATTTGGATCTTTGAACTTTCCTTACCGTAACCTTGAAATCACGGCATCCACTAATATGCACGTATTACACGCTTATATTATAGCTTAATGGATGATCGTGTTACGAATCATCGCTGAATACCACTACTCCATAGAAAACAGCGGTAAATGAAATCGTTATTATTGGTTGAAGCATATCACTTGTAGTGCGCGTAGAAACAACCAAGGAATAGTGTACATTAAGAGAGCGGATATGAATTTTGTGGATAGATGTTAGAAACATGCGCTCAATAAAGATGCGCCGTGAGGGTGATTTTCTTTAAGTGGGCCTCTTTAAACACTTATCGCAAATTCCACCAGCAACGCTATGCCGAGGTGATTGAAAGTAGCATGGTTTATGTTCAATATATCTACGTGATCTCGGCTAGATGTGTCAAAGCATTGTGAAGTATTTACCTCCGCAGTCAATCAGAGATCCAACGAGGCTGACAGGCCAAGATGCGAGGCCGTGAGTCACGTTCATTTCTTCCATGATTGCAACATACAGGAACCCCGAGGAGCGACTGGATGCCGATTCCATTATAGTCATGAAGAAAGCCAGCACTGCAACACCCCAACACTTGTCCACGCCCAGCGCACTGCCACTTCCCTTCGTCCGCACCTCGTCCGCATTCGATTTCGGCGCTTCCATTTTTTCGCAATGCAGAGTTCGCTTCCTAGAATCCGGAACACAGATTGCCGGCCATCCTGCATTCTCCATACGCATTTGATCCTTATTGTTCTTGGGAGGCATTCAACGTTGTTAGTACAGATCGTGGAGGTCGACGATGTGGAGGTCGGTAAATTATCCTGGTCCTAAGGATGGAAATGCATTCAGCTGTAAGACACAGTTCTTTCAGCAAACAAGTATTCGGAGTTCCATGCAATAAGCGCATCACGGAAGCATAGCAGCATGCAAACTTACACTGTAAAGCCTATAAGACAGTGAAAAGGGAGCAGCACGTCCTCTAGGGCACTCTGTATTATAACTACGGCATTCTTTTAGGCCGTGGAGCAGATTTCATTACCTCAAAATAAGCAAGCCATTTCCTGTTAAAAACGTGCAAAGTTTAAGCAATTTCGAATATTTTAAATGATGTTTCTCTGTCCTCTCGGTAATAACATCAGGATATGTAGCGCAGTCGGTAAAATCCTTCTATGATTGATAATTACATCAAATAAATACTGTTTATTAAGAGAGTGCGCTTCTGCTTGGCAAAGTACAGGTGTCCGTAAACTTAATTCTGAAACTCTACCTGAAGGCTTGAAGATGATACCGTCCTCTCCAAAGATGAGTTTGTTAGAGAGTATGTTACTCCCTTTTTATTGATATATGCTTCTTGTTACGGTATAGGAATAGTTTACCACTGTCAGAATTGTATAACTGTGCATTTCCTAGGAGCATAGAACATCGAAATCATTCTCTGAGGCACAGTTCATCCCAGAATGCAGTCCTTGGTGGGACATATAAGCGTGACTATATATTCGCCAAAACAGCTCTGCCACTTTGTTCTTGGTGCATGGTTGTTAAAGGGGGTTATTGAGCACAAAGAGACTCGGAAGAGAAGGAAATGCACAAGTGCAGTGCACTTAGGAATTCATTCCTTATTGTACAGATTATAATTGCTCTTATTTTCAATGGAGAGTACATGACTTCCTGCAGGCATAACATAAAGAGCTAGTGGAATGAAATACACAATTCCAATAGTAATCCGTATAGATTTGACATTTGGTCTGAAAGTTAGCCTCATGCATGAACTATTGCAGCGTCGCAAATCTGCGCATATTTAGATAAAGGCGGCTGGATTAGATGGGCGAAATGGTCTGCTATTGTACGCAAAAACATATAATCATGATTTTCACCTATTAGCACAAGATACCCGCTGAGTGGCACACTAGGAAAAGTGAATGAGACATCTGCCGAACTCTGCTTCTATAACGAAGCAAGTGAATTTAGCTTAATGCAATGTATTTGCCAAGGTTTACCCCAGGTTCCAGGTAACCAATCTGAATTCTGCAAATAGTTTCCGCTGAACCTTGAAAAAAGGCCATCATTTCGTCATACTGGTGAGTAGGTGGCCGTTGTTATTTGTGTACACACATCGACACAACTTTGAAACCCTGCCGAAAATCCCGATGAATCTGCCGTTTTACCTCGTGAGCTATCGCGCCGTTCGTATATGTGGTCGTCGCCATCTTCCACGGACACGGAATCGGTGATGGCAATGACAATACAGCTGCAGCAGCACCCTTTACGCGGCTGCGATTGGGATGATTAGAGTGCTCGTTTTATTCCGTTTTCGTCACCTATTACCGTTTGCAGCATATGCCGAGTTTTCCCTTCATTGTATTCTAAATATTTTATCATTTATTGAATATTCAGTCAAAATTTTATGGTGAGCACCTACCGGGCGGCGATAAATATATCGTTGTATACGATGTACCGCCGATAATCGATCGTTATATCTGTGTTATTTTTACATAGGCGCCAAGGAAAAAATGATAAATCACAAGAGTCTCATCGCTATAAGCGATATATCTATATAATAGGTATTGTTATAAGTGGACTGCACTGTGTATATATATATATATATATATATATATATATATATATCAAGGGGAAATGAGGGTGCTCGTTATAAACATGAAGGAAAGAAGCCAACAGTCGGCGAGGCCAAGGAAAGCGTTGGGGATGGTATGTTTATGTAATTTTTTTTTTTTTATGTTTACTTCGATAACCACAGAAATTAGTAATGTAATCTGTTTAGGGGAAAGATAATTAGACACAAAGTAGAAGAAAAAACAACGTGCCGATGGTGGGATCCGAACCCACGACCTCCGAATAACGCGTCCGGTGCTCTACCAACTGAGCTACATCGGCCGCTGTCCCCCCTGCTACTTTCTTGGGTATTTATGTTGTCTGTATACGAACCTTGAGAGTGTTCACCAGCGCCGCCCTCAGCCATAGCGGCGGACGTGGGACGTCCTTTGTTACCGCCAGCGTCACGTTCTTCTACTTTGTGTCTAATTATCTTTCCCCTAAACAGATTACATTACTAATTTCTGTGGTTATCGAAGTAAACATAAAAAAAAAAAATACATAAACATACCATCCCCAACGCTTTCCTTGGCCTCGCCGACTGTTGGCTTCTTTCCTTCACATATATATATATATATATATATATATATATATATATATATATATATATATATATATATATATATATATATATATATATATATATATATATAGAATAAGTAAATCGACGTACTTGGTTGCTAGAGGTTATACACAAGTGAAAAATTGCTTCATACTGTTTCCAAGTTTATTTGGAGTCGACGTTTCGGCAGGAGCCCTGCCTTTCTCAAGACTGAGGGCACATGGTTCTTGTTTGTTTTCTTTTAGTGTTGGCAAGAGGTGATACAAACAGAATATGAGCCCATACAGGGCAAACAGCTGCGCACGAACAATACACACATACACACACGCGCGGAGAGCAGGGTAGGCACCAAGGGTCATCCACCCAAGGCACCGGCCGGGAGTCATCTGTATACAATAGAGGCAGCGGCGGAACAATCTCGGGAGAAAAAAAAAATAGGAGTTGGGGGAAGGTCTTTGCTGCAGATATTGAAAACATTTCCGGTTCTCACTAATCGATGGGAGCGCCAAGCGTGAAGGAAGGTTTTGCGAGAAGTGGTCGACTATCAATGGTCAAGGCATTGGCCTTGAAGATTTTTTTCCTCCCTCTTCCTTTCCCCTTTTCACTGTATCTGTTATCCTCAATATTCTTTCGCTGTGTTGATGCCTGTATGTGCTTGCACACCTGGCATCTACTCTTTCCGCCAGGTCGGCACCCCAACCACGGGTTATTAACTATGTTTGAGTGGACTAGAATGTTGTGGATGTTTTTCGGTCGTCTGTAGACAACCTGGGGAGGAGTCGTGAAAACACTGGATAAACGTTCGCTCTGTTCTAGAATGTTGAAATGGGTCTTTAGGATTTTGGTCATGTTGGGGGGGTTACTCCTGAAGGTGAGTAAGAGGCTAGTTCAACGGTCTATGTTTTTCTTTCGTGGACGTCCCTCCAGTATTTCCTCTCGGTTGAGTTCAAATGCCTTTTTTATGGTGCCGTCAACAATATCTGGCGGGTATCGTTGTTTAGTCAGGGCTTCCCGCATACGTTTTGTGTTTCGTGCGAAGTCCTGGTTTTTGGAACAAACTTATTTGAATCGATGAGCCTGAGAATATGGAATGCTTGTTTTTGAGTGATGAGGATGACAGCTTTGAAAATGTAAGTATTGTTGCCGGTCCGTGGGTTTTCTGCATACGCAGGTGGTAAGCGAACCTTCATGAACCGCAATTTCAACGTCCAGAAAGTTAATTTTTTTTTTCGGGAATATGCGTGCGTGAAGGATATGCAAGGATGGAGAAGATTGAAGTTTTCATTGAAATGTAGAAGTGATTGTTCTGTGTCAGTCCAAATTAAGAAAATATCATCCAATTAGCGTTTGTATAGGGTGGGCTTAATAGGAGAAGTATTTAAAAATTCAGATTCAATGCTAAGAATGAAGATGTTAGCATAAGTAGGGGCCATTTTTTACCCATGGCGGTGCCGTTAATTTGTAAGTAGCGTTCATTGTCGAATTCCAAGTTGTTGTATTCTAGCACTAGTTTCATCAATACCTCTAGGACTTCTGGAGTGGGGGATCCTTCCTTCCTATTCTGATTAGAGGCCTCCATCAGAGCCTTGATTCCGTCGGAATGCGGGATATTTGTATATAGGGAGAATACATCTAACTTTTAAAGGAAGGCCCCCTGAGGGAGATTTAGACCTGCTATTTCGTGAAGGAAGTGGTTTGTGTCACGTATGTGGGATGGGTGTGTTTCAGGTATGTGTCCAATAATTGTGGCAATGTAACTGGAGATTGGTTCTGTGATTGTGCCGATACCGGATACTATAGGGCGGCCAGGGTTACCCCTTTTATGAATATTTGGAAGCATGTAAAATCGGCCCGGTGACAGGTGTGAGGCGTTCAAGGCTTTGCATAATCGCAGGGAGATCTCCCCACCTTTTGCGAGCTCATTTAGAGCCCCTGCTATGAAGGTTTGATGCTCTAGAGTGGGGTCCGCTTTTAGGTGTTTATAGAATTTAGTGTTAGCGAGTTGTCTAATGCCTTCTTCAATATACTTGTCCTTGTCCATGACCACTATGCCGCCTCCTTTATCTAGCGGTTTGATGACCACATCTTTCCATCTACTGAGCGCCTTCAAGGCGTCATGTTCCTTTTTGGAAAGGTTTTGCTTCTCTGGTCTGTAGTCCTTATAAGCTCTGATTACGTCGTTCTGGACGGCACTAATGTACATGTCCAAATGTTTGTCTCCCACCGTATACGGAGTCCACTGGTGATTTTTAAGGTTGAATTCTCTGCCATGTGCCGTGCTCTGCGTCCCTTTGAAAAAGTATTCCCATAGTCTCAGAGTTCGCGCAAAGTTGTCAATGTCCTTCAATACTGAAATTTTGTTAAATTTTCCAGTAATAGGGCAAAATGTAATTCCTCGTGAGAGTACAGATCGCTCCTCTGCGATAAGGAGGGGTGGATGAAAGGTTTATAATATTGTCCTCGAGATCAATGCCTGAGCTTTCAACCAGGGGGTAATCATGCGTAACTTCTTCTGTTTTCGAGCTTGTTTCCAGTATTGTTAGGTTTGTGATCATAATGTGGGGAACACCATCACAGGTAAATTTTTTTTCGTTTGATTTCGGCTATCTCGGTCGCTCTTTTTTCCTCAAACATCATGAGTTCGGGGGCCTGAAGCTTGGAAAGGACACTTTTTCTACGAGCACGACTCTCCTGTGTTTTCAGGGATACCAGCACCCTCTCACAATGGGAAATGGTGACTTTAAGGAGGTCTGAGGATGCAGATTTCAATACATGGTTCCAACTTTCCTTGATATATATATATATATATTGTCACCAACACACGTAGCAAGCGGCACAACAACCGAGCTGGCCCTTTTTAATTAAGCGAAAACTCGAGAGAGAGACGAGGATGACGCTTAGCCACGTGCCAAGACATTCGGCCACTTGGTGGCGCCAGAAGATGGTCAGCGGTGTGGCATTGCCCCCCTTCCAAGGGGCATCGACCCGATGCCGCAAGCGTAGGGGAATAGTCGAAAGGCGGGGCAAGTTATACGGGAAAGTCTCTGGCGCTGGTTTGGATCCTGAATTGGTTTACCGATTGTAATAGGGCTTCATTCGGGCAACGTGAACTATTTCAGATTTCGGCTGCCGAGAGGAGCGTACAGTGCCTTGTGGTAGCACCTCGTAGTTCACCGCGCTGAGGTGGCGGAGCACCTCGTAAGGTCGAAAGTATCGCCGCAGAAGCTTTTCAGAGCGCCCTCGCAACCGTATTGGGTTCCATACCCAGACTTGGTCGCCGGGCGTGTAAGTCACCTCTCGGTGTCGCAGGTTGTAGCGCTGGGCGTCGTGTACTTGTTTTTGCCGAATTCGCTGTCGGGCAAGCTGGCGTGCAGCTTCTGCGTCACGAATAAATTGGTCCGCCCCCACGGCAGTGGAGGGAGCAGAATCTGGAAGAAGCATGGCATCCAGCATAGTCAAGGGTTCGCGTCCATGAACCAAATGAAATGGAGTGAAGCGTGTTGTTTCCTGGAGTGCAGTGTTGTATGCGAACGTGATGTACGGCAGAATTCGGTCCCAGTTCCCATGATCATCGTCTACATACATAGAAATCATATCGGCAATTGTCTTGTTAAGCCGCTCAGTCAGTCCATTAGTTTGAGGATGATAGGCTGTTGTCTTGCGGTGGGTGGTGCCACTGAGTCGAAGTACCTCACTAGTGAGTGCCGACGTAAACGAGGTTCCTCTGTCAGTTAAGACGACTGTTGGCGCACCATGGCGGAGTACAATGCTGTGAATGAAGAAATGCGCAACTTCATCTGCGGTACCACGTGGAATGGCCTTGGTCTCACAGTAGCGGCTAAGGTAGTCAGTGGCAACCGCTATATACCTGTTACCCATGGAGGACTTCGGAAATGGGCCCAGTAAGTCCATGCCGACCTGTTGAAACGGGAATTTCGGGGGATCGATAGGCTGTAAGAGCCCAGCTGGTTTAATGGGTGGTGTTTTCCGCCGCTGGCACTCACGGCAGGTACGGACGTAGCGGTGCACAATGGTAGCTAGCCTGGGCCAGTAGTACTTTCGGCGTATCCGTGCCAATGTGCGAGAAAACCCGAGATGGCCGGAAGAAAGGTCATCGTGGCACGCACGAAGAACTTCGTCATGTAGCGTTGTGGGTACTACAAGCAGATAAGCAGTTTTTGTTGGACCGTAGTTCTTCTTGTAGAGCACACCATCACGCAGGCAAAATGACGACACTCCGCGCCTGAAGAGCTGAGGAGGAGATGACACGGTTCCTTCGAGGTATTCAATGAGGGGCAAAAGTTCAGAGTCAGCCCGCTGCTTTTGGGATAAGGTGGACGTCGCGATAACGCCAAGTAAAACGGAATCGTCGTCGGAGCCGTCCGCGTGGCAGGGAGTAGG
Organism: Amblyomma maculatum; assembly: GCF_055883805.1. Taxonomy (NCBI): domain Eukaryota; kingdom Metazoa; phylum Arthropoda; class Arachnida; order Ixodida; family Ixodidae; genus Amblyomma; species Amblyomma maculatum. The sequence continues at coordinate 69,658,803 of NC_139346.1, forward strand.
GGCGCGGGACAGACAGTCAGCATCACTGTGTTTCTTGCCGGACTTGTGCACGATTGTAACGTCAAATTCTTGCAACTGAAGGCTCCATCGAGCAAGCCGACCCGATGGATCTTTCAGGTTTGCCAGCCAACACAGAGAGTGATGGTCGCTCACGACACGAAACGGACGACCGTACAAATACGGACGAAATTTCATGACTGCCCACACAACAGCGAGACACTCCTTTTCGGTAGTTGAATAATTAACTTCGGAACGGGACAAAGTGCGACTGGCGTAAGCAATGACACGTTCTGCACCGTCCTGCCACTGAACAAGGACCGCACCGAGGCCAACGTTACTGGCATCCGTGTGCAGTTCCGTGTCGGCCTCTTCGTCGAAGTGGCCAAGTATTGGCGTACTTTGGAGACGGGACTTGAGTTCCGTGAAAGCGTTTTCCTGGTCGGGGCCCCAAAAGAACGGCTCGGCGTCTTTTGTCAGGCGGGTCAGAGGCTCAGCGATCTTGGAGAAATTGTTAACAAAGCGACGATAATACGCGCAGAGGCCGAGAAATCGACGCAAGCTTCGTGTATCCGCTGGTTTGGGGAATGAAGAGACAGCGGCCGTCTTCTCTGGGTCTGGGCTAACACCACGAGCGCTGACAATGTGGCCGAGAAATTTCAGCTCGTTAAAAGCAAAGTGGCATTTTTCAGGTTTTAGAGAGAGACCGGCAGATCGGATGGCCTCGAAGACAGCGCGCAAACGTTTCAGGTGCTCGTCGAACGTGTCCGAGAAAATCACAACGTCGTCGAGATATACGAGGCATGACTGCCACTTCAGACCAGAGAGTACAGTGTCCATCATTCGCTGAAATGTGGCAGGGGCCGAACACAGGCCAAACGGGAGCACTTTAAATTCATACAAACCGTCTGGCGTAATAAAAGCGGTCTTCTCACGGTCTCGCTCGTCAACTTCTATTTGCCAATATCCACTGCGGAGGTCAAGGGACGAAAAGTAAGTGGCATGGCGAAGGCGATCGAGGGAATCGTCTATGCGTGGCAGGGGGTACACATCCTTTTTCGTGACGTTGTTGAGGCGTCTGTAATCCACGCAAAACCTCAAGGTTCCATCCTTCTTTGCGACGAGGACAACAGGCGAAGACCAGGGGCTCGTCGACGGTTGGATAACGTCATCCTGGAGCATTTCTGTTACTTGGCGGCGGATGGCATCACGTTCTTTTGAAGACACCCGGTAAGGACGCTGACATAGTGGACGTTGGTCATCGGCAACTATAATTCGGTGCTTCGTTAGTGGCGTCTGTCGGACCTTGGAGGTTGATGCAAAACAATCTCGGAACGAATTGACAAGATTATCTATGCAGCGTTTCTCACTGGGCGAGAGGTGCGGGTTCACATCAGTCTGAATGGCTGTAGGCGTCGCATTGTCGGGGTCTGACGTGTTGGTTAAAGCGTACTGGCCTGTACATTCTCCAAGTTCTTCAAAATAAGCGACCGCCGTGTTCGCCGTCAAATATTGGGGTTCACATGTGAAGTTTGTCACTAGCACGTTGGCTTGGCCACGGACAAGTTCGACAAGGCCCCGAGCTACACAAACTTGTCGAGTTAGAAGCAGTGACATGTTAGCTTCAGCAATGCCACTCGTGCCGGTGCTATGATCACATTCGACTGTGACGAACTTGCTCGCACGCGGAGGGATCGTTATGTGGTCGTCACAGACGCGCAACATCGTTTTCCGGAAGTCCGTGTTGCTATCAACGGCTCGCTTGGTTGAAAACGATACCATGAGCTGCTCCCGAAGGTCTATAACCGCACCATACTCTTGAAGAAAATCCATGCCGAGAATCAGATCTTTGCAGCACTCTTGTAATACGGCAAATGTGCCAGTGAAAGTAAAACCGCAGATCTCTATGCGGCAAGTGCACATGCCAATCGGCGTCATTACATGACCACCGGCGGTACGCATCATTGGCCCAGACCAAGGCGTCAAAACCTTACGGAGTGCCGTGGCTAGCTGGCTGCTCATGACGGAGAAATCGGCGCCGGTATCCACAAGTGCGGTCACATCACAACTGTCGGCGGTTACAAAAATTTCCCCGGAAACAATGCGTTCGCAGCACGTCGGTAAGTTTATCGGATCGGGTCGTCGCCGCTCGGGCCGTCGCGTCAAATCGTCGGGTGGAGGCTGTTTAATCTGAAACGTAGCGGCGGCCCCACCCCCGGAGGTCGCCGTGTTTAGTTTTCCCGGTGAGGGGACGTGCCTCTGAATTGCCCAGAGGAAGAGTACCGAGTGGGCGAAGCAAAACGCTTCGGAGATGTCGATCGCGACCGCCGTTGTGGTGACGTTGGCTGCATCTCGTTAGCAGCCAGGTACTCCTCAATCTCCTGTGGTCTTTCGCCATAGCGGGGTCGAGGCGCGTTTGGTGGAAATCCTCTCAGGCCTATTCTCCGGTATGGGCAATTGCGAAGAATGTGACCAGGTTCGCCGCAGTGATAACAGAGCGGCCGTCTGTTGGGCGTGCGCCACAAGTGCGCCTTGCTGATAGCAGGACGCTGGTATTGCTGTGGCTCGACGGGGCGCAGATCTTGTTGCTGCTCGACGGGGCGCATGTAGCGAGGCGGTGGTCCGACAACGGGACGGAATGGATTTGGCTCGGGAGCAGGTCGACGTAAGACATCACTATAAGTCATGATGCATGGCTCCGGTTGTGGTGCTGGTGGTGGTGGTGGCTGCACCGCTCGCCGAATTTCATCACGGATGACGTCCACGGTAGAATAATTATTTGCAGAGGGAGCATTCAAGTGGAGGTTTTGCAGCTCTTCGCGGACAATGCTCCTCACAAGCTCCCGCAATGCTTCGCCGCTGGCTGCTGGCACGGATGAGCAGCAGGGTGTGGCCGCTACGCTTGCCTGGCGGCCGTATTGGGTACTCCGTTCCTGCAGGGAACGTTCCATGCTGGTAGCTACTCTCGCGAAATCTGCGACAGTTCTTGGGGGGTCGCGAATGAGGCCAGCGAACAACTGCTCCTTCACCCCGCGCATGAGGTGCCGTACCTTCGTTGCCTCAGGCATGGTAGGGTCGGCCCGATTGAAAAGCCGCATCATGTCCTCGACAAACATGGCCACACTCTCATTTGACTGTTGAGACCTTGAACGGATTGCAATCTCTGCATTTTCTTTGCGTGCACTTGAGCTGAATGTTGTAAGTAACTCACGGCGAAAGGCTGCCCAGTTGACAAAGGACGCCTCGTGGTTCTCGAACCACGTCTTGGCCGAGTCTTGCAGCGCGAAGTACACATTCATTAGCTTCCGCTCGTCGTCCCATTGGTTAAATGCAGCCACACGGTCGAAACTGGCCAACCAGTCTTCCACATCCTCTAACCGGTCACCATGAAATGATGGCGGTGATCGCGGTGCGAGAAGGACGAACGGTGGGGCGTTGCTGGAAGGCTGGCTTGTCTGGCTGCTCGTCGTGGATGTCATGGTTCGTAGCGGGGTGGACAGCGGTTCAAACTCAGGTTGTAGGCCTCGCAGGCGACGGCTGGCTTTATGGACAGGAGTCGCGTCCACGCGTTGATGAGCAGCGTCACTGACGTCTTCGGGGGCAACGTACATGGGATCTTATCCTGCACAATCCACCATATGTCACCAACACACGTAGCAAGCGGCACAACAACCGAGCTGGCCCTTTTTAATTAAGCGAAAACTCGAGAGAGAGACGAGGATGACGCTTAGCCACGTGCCAAGACATTCGGCCACTTGGTGGCGCCAGAAGATGGTCAGCGGTGTGGTAATATATATATATATATATATATATATATATATATATATATATATATATACATATAATATACATGTACATACATATAATATACATATACATGTATATTAGAGATATGAAACATTTTCAAGACAACTAATTAAAACAGTATGTTCAAACAGCCACATTGAAAAACTTTAAACAATTATTTCGAGGTTTCGGTCGTAGCACGGCCTTTTTTTTTCAATGTGCCTCTTTGAATATACTATGTATATATATATATATATGTATATATATATTGTTACGGACGACGGAGGCAGAAGAGAAGAGGGCAGTGGTGCGGGCAGGAGCGCGCGAGCTAGATCCGCGCACAGATTCATTAAACGTCATGACACGACCATCGAGCACCTTCTCTCTGTCCTATGTTCTCCTGTTTTCATCGCTTCTACCACGTAACATTTGGTTGGAGGTGCGGCATACGTCATCCCCATCCTCGCCTTGGTGCGTCGACGCCATCTGTAAGCCGGGACCATCGACCGAGGGCCCAGGGACATCGCCGAGCAGCTTCGCCCCAGCCCTTCAAGCCCAGACCTGACCAACTACCACCGGCCATCCCCCAGCCCGGACCTGAAGACAAGGAGAAAAGACATACCAATCAGAACCGAGACGAAGGACCCGAAAGACTCGAAAGACCCAAATGACTTGAAGGAACCGATGGACACGAACACGCAACACCCGCCCAAGCTGCCCGACGTGACCTCGAGCCATCGGTCCCATGTACTCTGGTGACGGATGGTTGACAGCTCCAGGGTAGGCGTATCACCCACGCATCAGGCATCGTACTGGCAAGCCGTTCGATTCTTACTTATTCCTCTTCTTCAAGCATCCGGACACGCCCATCATCATGCCATGGAATCATAATCGGTAAACTTCTTCGCCTACAATTGGGACGATCACTCGGTGGCCACGGGTCATGTTACGGATGAAGGAGGCAGAAGAGGGCAGTGGCGCGGGCAGGAGCGCGTGTGCTAGGCGCGCACACAGATTCATTAAACGTCATCTCACGACCATCGAGCATCTTCTCTATATCTTCTGTTCTCCTGTTGTCATCGCTTGCCGCCACGTAACAATATATATAATTGTAAGCACTGTGAAAGTCATCAACACCTGTCAGCACGTCCGGAAGAGAGGAAGTGAAGACGAACCGATTGATAGCGGCTGCATCTTCTTGTCTAGCAATAAGAAGGTCAACCTGGCGTTGCTTCATCCTTTCTCAAAAATGATGGAAGTGGCTCTTGATTTTAGCATTCTCTAGGCGGCAGAAACTGGAGCTTCGTTCTGGTGCTATTGGGGGCGGCACATCAACCGTCATTGGTCATGTCGATTCGCAACACCCTACTGTAACTACTGTTACAGTGCCTGCCGCTACCGACGTGCATTCTCCGGGTGGTCATGCTACCTCTAAGAACCTGACGTCGCATGCTACCCCTTTTCCACAGCCTTCGGCCCAGTCCACGTTGTCAGTTAGCTACCGTCAGCGCGACCCTCCTGTTTTCGGCGGTCTCCTAGGGGACAACGTGGACGACTGGCTACAACAGCATGATCGGGTGAGGGCATGTAATCACTGAGACGCCTCTACGAAGGTAGTAAACATCGCATTCTATCTCAGTAAAGTCTCGAAGATGTGTTCCTCAACCAGAAAGACGACTTTCCAGACTGATCCCATTTCACCTCACAGATCCAACACTGCTTTGGTACTGCTGGTGATTGTCACAATGCCTTCCAACAAAGCTTGACAACCGCTTGCAGTTTCCCCACGAAACATATACATCCTAGATCGAGGACGTCATCGTCCTTTGTCGGTGTGTCAACACCGCAATGATTGAAGGCAACCGCGTTCACAATTTTTAAGAGGATTGGCTATTTGGCATTCGCAGATCTAGCAGCTCGAAATTATTCAACGGTAGCTCACATTCGAGCCACTTGAGAGCGACCTGACACCTGCAGTTGCTGCTGCTCAACAACACCTGGAAGCCAAGCCGAATTCTCCAGGCCGATCGGCACATCGTGATCCGTTTCATTATTCGCGAGTAGCTACACAGTAACATTTATCCAGCCCTTAACATTTCTCGCCGACCTGCTGTATCCAAGAATTTCCGGGACGTTATCAAGGACGAGACTGCTTCCTTCACTCGTCCCGTGGGTCCAGAACTACCGTGCCCTCCTTACGTCCCGACGTACTCCGAGGTTCCTGCCACCCCTGCTTTTTCTCCTCCTGACCATTCCGCACCCATGCAACACAGCCTGACCGCCCTTCCTTCGAGATCACTGGTGTAGGGTGCCTGGCGCCACTACCACCCAGTTCAGTTTGTTTCTACTGCGCCATCTGCGTCTATGTTGCCCGTGTCTGTCACCGATGCCTGCTGGATGACAGTGCAAGCTACATTCGACGTGACGACGAGTGCCAGTTTCTTCCTGGCCAGTATTACTACTACAATGAACTCCATCACTCTCTTTCCCGTCTCCTTGACAGCCCTATGAACGAACTTGCCCAGTACGTGAAGTTGTTTTCTACTACGGCACTTTTCTACCTGCACAAACCACGTCTTTCATCTAATATAGAGGATCGCATCTCATTTCAAGACATCAATCCGTCCTCATTAGCAAATATTCGAAGCAATGCGCTTAACATAGATTTGTCTGAGGTATACAATACAAATGATCTCGATCTAGCTTATAACTGCTTTTTGCATCTCTTTAAATAAACCTATACGTCACACACTTTTTGTTCAAAACCAAAGCGAGTAGTGAAAAATCCAGAACACCTTTGTTAACAAAGACCTCGTTGACCTAGATAAAACAAAAAGGGGGTATGTACAGAACGTTTTTGAAAACAAGAGACCCGAAGGACCTCAAAACTTTCAGAAATAAGTTAACTAGTTCATTGAGAGAGGCTGAAAAGATATACATGCATAACTGTTTCAAACCGCAGATAATGAAACGAAACGACATTGTCCGGTGAAGAGTAAATCATGTGCTAGGGAGAATGAATCGAAATGCACATCAGTCTCAAGAAATAACCTTGAATGGTACACCAACGTCAGAATCTTGATTAGCGAATGCTTTTAATGATTACTTCACAACTCTTGTAAACAGTTCTCATCACCCTGCTAGTTTAGACCATCTGAAAACCAAATATTCTGAGAGTGCATTTCTATGACCTACCAGTGCCCAGGAGATATATAACGCATTCATAACTTTCCGGAACAGCAAAAGTACTGACGTTGACGACTCGCAAATTGGCCCTGGTAAATACGTCATAGATATAATTTCTGCGGTACTAGAGCATGTCTTTAACCTCGCTTTTAACGGTATTTCCCTAAAGCCATGCAAGCTGCGAAAGTAATTGTCATATTTAAAGGTGGGGATAAAAACCTACTATCAAATTACCGGCCTATATCTATTTTGCCGGTATTTTCCAAGGGAATCGAGAAACTAATCTATGTAAGAATGAATGCCTTCTGTGAAAAGCAGAACATTCTTGCTGATGACCAATTCGGCTTCAGAAAAGGTCTATCAACTGAGATTGCCCTTTTAATCCGGAAAGAAAACATTCTGAAAGCATATGAAAAAAAATTATTAACACTAGGAATGTTCATAAACTTTTCTAAGGCCTTTGATCGCATTAACCATGACACGCTAATAAAAAAAAACTCGAAACCTATGGCTTTTGAGGGGTATTTTTAGGTCTTATAAAAAGCTGTTTTGAGTACCGGCAACAAATGGTTAAAATAGGAAGCTACACATCGAATCATAAAATCGTTACAATAGGAGTGCCTCAGGAAAGCTTTATTGGGCCACTATTATTTCATATTCATTTTACCGATATTGTAAACATTTCTCCCCACGCTAAATACATTATCTATGCCGACGGTACAACTTCATTATTCACGTCTTCTACCTGTAGGGAATATGCGGCTGAATGTAATTCAGCATTAGACAAACTCAATACATGAAGCCAAGTAGGTTCTTTAACAACCAACACGAACAATACGAAAGCCGTTCGATTCCAACCTAAAAATTCCAGGGCTACCATTACAAACCGCATAACTATCGGAAGGTCACCAATAGAAGTAATGTCTTCCGTTAAATGTCTTGACAACAGATTTGAGAGCATCTGACATGAAATAAACACATCGACATGCTTAGTTCCAAGCTCGCAGGTGTCAATTGCTGGCGCCCTAACGAGAGTACGCTCTTTTCTTTCAGTTTCCGTTAAGTTGTTAATTTATAACTCCCTCTTTTTTTTTTACACCTAACATATTGCCATCTAGTCTGGGGTAATACTACGATGTCAAATATCAATAAAATGTGTTTATTGCAGAAAAAAAGGCTGTGCGTGCTATTTGCAACTCGGATTATGATGCACACACCGAACCCCGTCTCAAGAAACTTCAAATGTGCCCCGTAAAGTTGCTTTACAATGAATTTCTCTTGTAGCAATACCATACAGAAAAGAAGCGAAGAGAACACTTTATTGAACATCTTTCATTTCTGCACAAAAACATAAAACAAAACGAAACTCGTCATACTGCTATATTAAAGTAACAGCTTGTTCAGCGTGTCAACAGAATCGGGTTGCTGGTCGGCCGCAATCATGCTGGAAGCACGATCACGGTGTAAAGGAGATGACATAGGAGCGGTGGGGCTGTGCAAGGTGCAGAAGGAGGGACGGTAGATAGGGCTGAATCTTCACAGTCGGTCAGCGGAGAAAGTTCAGCTAATGAAATTCCGTCGGTTACAACTTGGGTCGACAAACTACGTTTAGGACTGGGAGAGTGCTGCGATTCTGAGATACGTGAATGATGAGGTGCGGGAGGATGACGTGACGCTGCAGGAGGACGTCTGTAATTGGGCACGCCAGGTTGTGTCCATCGGGCAAGGGCGGGAAAGGGCACATAGCAATATAGACAGCTTCTGGAGGGAGGCGGGAATATTTTGCTGAGCGGAGGCGAGGTGGCGTGGAGAGGTCTTCAGAGATGAGGGGAATGTCCAGGCGTAGAATGCAGGTTGAGCAGTCAATAAGGGCTGAGTGAGCGGTCAAGAAGTCAAGGCTTAGGATCAGGTCATAGGGGCATTCCTGCAGCACGGTGAATAAGACTGTTGTGTGACGACCAGCAATGGTTACACGGGCGATACACATACCAATCATGCCAGCAGGGCTGCCATTAGCGACACGAACGGTGGGCGAAACTGCTGGCGTGAGGACTTTCTTCAGGCGACGACGAAACGAGGAACTGAGGACATTGAGTTCGGCACCAGTGTCAATAAGGGCAGAGACAGGAACACAATCCGCAAAGACAGATTGAGGAGCTAAGGTTAACAGAGGTTTTGCTGTCCGGGTCGCCAATGCAGCAATATTCTGCCTGTACTAACCAAACGCGGTACATGCCAATCTTATTCATTTATTCATTGCGTTATTTTTCTTTCATGATCGCGGTCTGCGGTTACTAACTGTCCTAAGTAGACATATTCGCATACCACTTTCAGTGCTGCGCTACCGATCGTATTAGCTTTGACTTTGCATATTGATTTTAAAGTCTATCTTTCTGCTATTGCTAAGTAGGTCATCAATAATTCTTTTTAGTTGATACCCTGAATTACCTAGCAAGGCAATATCATTACCGAATTGCAGACCACTGAGGTATTCTTCATCAACCCTCATCCCTAACTCCCTGCAGGGGGCATCTATCTGTTAAAGCAGATGTTTGCGTGTACTGTGCGACACCACGGACACCGAGCACCCACGCTTAGCCTTGCGTGGCATCGCCGTGTCTGGCGAAAAGGGGATCCTGTTGGTTGAGCCGATGCCGAGTGTTTGAACCTTTAAGGCCCCTCAGCAGAGGCAACACACCACTTTGGCCCACGCTTCCCACAGACGGCTCCTCTGGGCTGACCAACCCGGGGGAAATCGGCAGTCGCCTTTTCCTGTCCTCCCCTCCATCTTTCACTTTCCTATTCCCTTTCTTACAACTGTCCTGTCTTCTCTTACTTTCTTCGTTTCTTCCTACTTCCAGACGGCGAGGGTTAACATTGTGTGGCTAACTACCCTGAGTTACGCCATATTGATTTATAGTTACGGTGTACAGCTGGCGAGGGCAGGACTTGATTGCCGATTCCTGTCCCGTCCCCTCGTTGGGCTCCATGGTGGGTGGCTGACACCGGAGCCGAACAATATACATTTGTTATGGCTACTTCTTCTTCAACTGGTAGCCCTCCTTATAAACGAGGGCGCACCGATCAAACTGTCCAGTTCTTTTTGAAAACAAAGAGCACCTTCCCACACTTTCATGTAGTTCGTAGTGAGCACTCAGAAAAGACAGAAAGACAAGTCTCATCGTTAATTGCTGCAAAGACACTGACTGAAGCTATTGGCAAGGATTGCAAGATCAAGAAGCTTACAAATGGAGACCTGCTTTTGGAACTTTTATATTATCATCAGTATGAGAAACTCCCAGGAGTCAATGCTTTTGGTGACATTCCAGTTGTGATTAGCCCACATCATTCTTTGAATACTGTTAGCTGTGTTCTTTCAGACCATGATTGGAAGTACATGGCAGAAAAGGAACTGCTGGAAGGGCTGGAAGAGCAACACGTGACAAATGTATACGGAATAAAAATAAGACGTAACAACAAAAAAATCGAGACTAAAAACTTTGTCCTTATATATCTTTGCACTGAGCGCACTCCCCGAGTCTGTGGAGGTGGGTGCACAAAACTCAACCTGAGAGCCTACGTTTTGACTCCACGACGTTGCTTTAACTGCCAGAAGTACGGGCATGATGCACAGAGCGGTCGAGGTTGACTCGCTTGTGCAAAGTGTGCTGCACATGAGCACCAAACCGTTGACTGCCAAACTCAACCCCATCTCTGTGCAAACTGTCAGAGAAACTATGTTGCCTATTCGCCTAGCTGTCCGGCGAAAATTTCTGAGACAGCGAAGAAGGCCATAATAATGCCACTTTTGAAGCCTGGAAAGTCGCCAAATTCTCCAAGTAATTATAGGCCAATTGCTGTGACGAGCTGTCTTTCGAAGTACTTCAAAAGTATTCTAAATATAATATTGATGTTTGTTCTCTAATCCCAAAATCTGCTTGACATTCGTCAGTGCGGTTTCAGGAAAACACGTTCCACTACTGACCACCTTGTCCGCCTCGCAAATACAGTTCGAGAAGCATTCCTACATAAGCAACACTGCCTTGCTGTCTTTTTTGACCTTCAAAAAACCTACGACACCAAAAGGAGGTTTGGCATCCTACGGGATTTCGGAGAGGTTGGCATTCGCGGCGGGATGCTAAAATAGCGAGCTGACTTTCTGCATAACCGATCCTTTCAAGTACATCTTGGTTCCATCCTTTCTAAAAACTTTACTCAAGAAACTGGTGTACTACAAGGGTGCAAATTATATACCACGCATTTCTTAGTAAAAATGAACTCTATAGAAAATCATACCGAAGTTCATTATGTACTCAGTTTACGTAGACGACTTGCAAATGAGGTGCACACAATCAAATGTAGCAACATGTGAGAGGCGGATTCAGCTAACTGTAAATATGCTGGCATCATGGGCAGATAAAAATGGTTTCAGGTGTTTCACGCAGAAGTCTGTGGCTCTTCTCTTTTCTCTTAGACGAGGACTGCACAACAACCCCATCATCTATTTATATGAAATCACGTTACCAGTAAACCAAGCAGATAAATGAAGGGGAAATGAGGGTACTCGTTATAATACATGAAGGAAAGAAGCCAACAGTCGGCGAGGCCAAGGAAAGTATTGGGGATTGTACTTTATGTCTTTTTTGTAATTTTTTCTTCGATAACCACATGCATTAGTAATGTAATCTGTTTAGGGGAAAGATAAATAAACACAAAGTAGAAGAAAAAACAACGCGCCGACGGTGGGAACCGAACCCACGACCTCCGAATATCGCGTCCGGTGCTCTTCCAACTGAGCTACATCGGCCGCTGTACCCCCTGCTACTTTCTTGGGTATTAATGTTGTCTGTAAACAAACCTTGAGAGTATTTACCGGCGCCACCCTCAACCATAGCAGTGGACGTAGAACGTCCTGTGTTTCCGCCAGAGTCACGTAGAGCATGATCAAGAGCGAAGGCGAAAGCTGTGCTAGAAGCCCCTTACGCTACCTATGGCTTCAAGACTTCCAGAACCGAAACCCCCGTAAGCTACAAGCAGATAAATGGAGGAGAAATGAGGGTGCTCGTTATAATACATGAAGGAAAGAAGCCAACAGTCGGCGAGGCCAAGGAAAGCATTGGGGATTGTACTTTATGTCTTTTTTTAGTTTTTACTTCAATAACCACATGAAATAAACACAAAGTAGAAGAAAAAACAACGTGCCGACAGTGGGAACCGAACCCACGACCTCCGAATATCGCGTCCGGTGCTTTTCCAACTGAGCTGCATCGGCCGCTGTACCCCCTGCTACTTTCTTGAGTATTATTGTTGTCTGTAAAAGAACCTTGAGAGTATTCACCAGCGCCACCTTCAACCATAGTGGTGGACGTGGAACGTCTTGTGTTACCGCCAGCGTCACGTACAACGTGATCAAGAGCGAGGGCGAAAGCTGTGCTAGAACCCTCTTACGTTACCTATGGCTTCAAGACTACAAGAACCGAGACTCCCGTAAGCTACAAGAGGATAAATGAAGGGGAAATGTGGGTGCTTGTTATGATACATGAAGGAAAAAAAGCCAACAGTCGGCGAGGCCTAGGAAAGCATTGGGTCTCGGTGCTGGCAGTCTTGAAGCCATAGGTAGCGTAAGAGGGTTCAAGCACAGCTTTCGCCCTCGCTCTTGATCACATTCTACGTGACGCTGGCAGTAACACAGGACGTTCCACGTCCACAGCTATGGTTGAGAGTGGCGCTGGTGCATACTCTCAATGTTCGTTTACAGACAACATTAATACCCAAGTAAGTAGCAGAGGGGGACAGCGGCCGATTTAGCTCAGTTGGAAGAGCACCGGACGCGATATTCGGATGTCGTGGGTTCGGTTTCCACCGTCGGCACGTTGTTTTTTCTTCTACTTTGTGTTTCTTTATCTTTCCCATAAACAGATTACATAACTAATTCAAGTGGTTATTGAAGTAAAAATTTAAAATAAAAGACATAAAGTTGAATCTCCAATGTTTTCCTTGGCCTCGCCGACTGTTGGATTCTTTTCTTCATGTATTAAAACGAGCACCCTCATTTCCCCTTCATTTATCTGCTCGTAGCTTACTTGAGTCTCGCTTCTGGGAGTCTTGAAGCCATAGGTAGCGTTAGAGGGTTCTAGCAAAGCTTTCGCTACGCTCTTGATCACGTTCTACGTGACGCTAGCGGTAACACAGGATATTCCACCTCCACCGCTATGGCTGAGGGTGGCGCTGGTGAATACTCTCAAGGTTTGTGTACAGACAACATTATTACTTAAGAAAATAACAGGGGGGACAGCGGCCGATTGAGCTTAGTTGGAAGAGCGCCGGACGCAATATTCGGAGGTCGTGGGTTCGGTTCCCGCCGTCGGCACGTTGTTTTTATGCGAAGCATACTAGCCGCACAACCGAGCTCTTCCTTGCTGCGCCGCGCGCGGCCGCGTAGCTACCACTTGACCAACATCGGCGCACCACGCGATATGACGTCACCAGAGCTGTGAAAGCTCTCAACTCAACTCGTGCGCTCGCTTGCGGACGCGCAGCCTCCGCCGGCGGCCTAACTGCCGCTCCTACCGCTAGGAGATACTGACGTCACGCAATTGTATAAAAGGCGACGCACTCGTTGAGTCAGTTGAGCAGCGAGATAACGGCCAGGGAGAGTGCGGCTCGCTAGACCGCAAAGCGCAAGTTACAAACAGCCACGGAAACGGGAGAAGAAAATATGATATAAGCGATGTTCAAACAAAGAGCCATTACTTTACTTATCATCATAGGGTATTTATTGGTTTGAGAAAAATAAAGGAAGAAGCAGATTAACACATGAGTTGTTCTTGTCTATGAAATGGCTAACCAGGTATAGCCAGGTAATATTTAATTTTTTAGGCTGGTATGCTTCGCATCCTAAGCTTAACCATAAGCTAATCCAGACCAATTTTTTCTTTTACTTAGTGTTTATTTATCTTTCCCCTAAACAGATTACATTACTAATTGATGTGGTTATTGAAGAAAAAATAAAAAAAAAATACAAAATGTTATACCCAATGCTTTCCTTGGCCTCGCCATCTGTTGGCTTCTTTCCTTCATGTATTATAACGAGCACCCTCATTTCTCCTTCGTTTATCTGCTTGTAGCTTACGGGGGTCCCGGTTCTGGAAGTCTTGAAGCCATAGGTAGCCTTAAGGGGGCTCTAGCACAGCTTTTGCCCTCGCTCTTGATCGCGTTCTACGTGACGCTGGTGGTAATACAGGACGTTCCACCGCTATGGTTGAGGGTGGCGCTGGTGAATACTCTCAAGGTTCGTTTACAGACAACAATAATACCCAAGAAAGTAGCAGGGGGGACAGCGGCCGATGTAGCTCAGTTTGAAGGGCGCCGGACGCGATATTCGGAATTCGTGGGTTCGGTTCCCACCGTCGGCCCGTTGTTTTTTCTTCTACTTTATGTTTATTTACCTTTCCCCTAAACAAATTACATTACTAATTCATGTGGTTATTAAAGTAAAAATTAAAAAAAAAGACAAAGTACCACCCCCAATGCATTCCTCGGCCTCGCCGACTGTTGGCTTCTTTTCTACCAGTAAAACACGAACATAAATTTTTAGGTTTAACTTTTCATAGGAAGCTCTCTTTCCTTCCTCACATATAGTCCTGAAAAAAAAAAAAATCTTCCAACTCTGCCATTATACTGGAAGTCCTCTCACGCCAACCCTGGGGGTGTGACCGGACGTACCTTTTGCACATCTACCGCTCAGTCACTCGCTCTAGCCTAGACTATGGCTGCATTGTATGCGGGTCAGCAAGACCTTCATATTTGAAGCGCTTGGACTCTATGCATAATTCAGGTTTGCGTCTTTCAACTGGCGCTATAAGACATCACCTATCGCAAGGCTTTATGTAGACACATATGAACCATCCCTAGAACTTAGGACTATGCTCACATTTTCATATATCCTGAAAATACGCTCCCTACCAAAACACATATGCTACCCCATTGTCACTAAATGTGCCTCCAGAATATTGTCCAAAAATAGACCTCAGTCAATCAAACTCTTGTTAATTCGATTTGAGGCTAAATGCGAGGAATTAGGAATACTAAACGCCCTCCACAATATTGCATAAAGACAAAATTCCCTGCCACCATGGTACAGCTGTCTTGTTGTGTGCGATTTCACACTAACTCATTTTTCTAAACATAAAACACTACCTGAACACATCCTGCAAGAATTTATATCTCTTAAAGAAAAGTATGACAATTGCGCGCAATTTTATACTGATGAATCCAAGACAACAAAAACGCTGGAAGTGCAATAGTGCATAGAAAAAGGGGAAAAGTTTGTGAGATTACGTCAGTGTGCAAGTATTTTTACAGCTGAATGTTATGCTCTGGCAGTGGCTGTAAGCAAAATAGTCAACGAGAACATTACAAAGAATATTATATACACAGACGCCTTAAGTGTTCTCACTTCACCACAGAAATGCAATTGCACCACTACTCGGGGAAATATTACGCAACATATCAACAGCCTCTTTTCGAGGACATAAAATAACGTTTTGTTGGATCCCAATTCATGTCGGCATTGGAGGCAATGAGAGAGCAGACATTTGCGCAGTCCAAGCCCATGAAAAACGAATAAACATAGATAGCTATACAGAGACTGCACGATGCTAGTGCGCAACAACCTAAAGGACGAATGGCAGTCCTCATGGAGTAGGGAGGTAAATAATAAACAGCAGTTGGTGAAGCCCACTTTAGGGGAATGAAATTCATGTCGCCATCAAGAACGTTTCATAGAAGTGATTTTATGCCGTCCCCGTATTGTCTACATACACATGACACACAACTTTTTGTTGAGAAAAGCAAGCAAACCTCTGTGTGAAGAATGCGGACAGGAACTCACCATAAACCACATTTTATTTTCATGCGCAAGATTTGAAATGCTAAGGAAAAGTATTTTACTCGATTTTACGAAGAACATATTCCTATCCATCCAGCTTTCATTTTAGGTGAAAGCGGACTTGTCAATCTATGATGTGGTTTTATCTTTTTAAACGAAGCAAATGTTTCATGGAAACTGTAGAATAAATGGTGTACGCCACTTACAACCTTGTGCTTTGCGCATGATAGCCTGAACTACGTATGCGCCATTAAACCCAACGCAACACAACACTCATCCCTAACTATTCGCATTATAAGTCTCTATATACATCCTCTAAGCAAGCTGTGAATAGACCTCCGGAGATGGTGTCGCCTTGCCTAACACTTTTTTTTATGAGAATTTTGTCCCTTTCCTATGAAGAACTATGGGTGCTGGGCAGCCACTATGGACACCTTCCAGTACTTTCACACACAGCTGTCAACGCCCCGAATTCGTAATGCCTACATGACTGCCGAGGGTTTTACTGATTCCAATGCTTTTGTGTATCCAAGTGAATGCTATGTTATATTCTTGTTACATTTCGAGCATTTGTCTATCACATGTGGACCATAATCGCGAACCACCGCTACGTGTTACCATGCACTGATAGATTCACTAGATGGCTGGAAGTGCTTACCCTCCAAGATATAATAAGGGAGTAGATTGTTTGCTCACTTCTCAATCTGGTTTACACGCAATGGTCTTCCTTCCAACATCGTGACCAATAGCGGTCATAATTCAACTCCGTATTAAATGCTTTTTTGTATCCACTTGAATGCTATGTTATAGTCTGGTTATGTTGCGAGCATTTTTCTATCACCTGTGAACCTTAATCGCGAACCATCGCTCCTTGTTACCATGCGATGATAGGTTCAGTAGATGGCCGGAAGCTGTTACTCTCCAAGATATAACAACACAGTCGGTTGGTTGTGTGCCCACTTCTCACTATGGTTTATCCGCTATGGTGTTCCTTGCAACATCATGACCAGTGTTCGAATTCGGCTCCGTAATATTCACTAACGTATCTCGTTTCGGTGGCAGTCACATTAGGACCACAGCTTCCGGTATGCAGCGGCCTCATCGAACGGTTGCACTGACACCTGAAGGCTTCTTTAATGGCTTCGGCTTACAGTACAACATGGATAGAGCGCCTTCGTTTTGTGATGTTTGGAAGCCACATCCGCACTTCTACTTTCACCGCGAGACATACGATTGGAACAATTCTTCGAGTACCTTGCGAAGCCTTCGACCCTACCCCAACCGCGGCAGCGAACGCTCAAGAATATATCCGCCATCTTTGCATTACTGTTGTCGTTCTCTGTGACTCCACGGCAGCGTCAGTTTTCTCGCCAGGTTTACGTGACCCCTGTCCTTCATAGCTTCACGTACGTTTTCGTGCCTAAGACGCTGGGCACCCTCCCTCACTGCAACCGTATGATGGCTCGTACAAGGCACTCCAGGGTGCCCCCAAGTACATTGTGATGCTCATCAACGGCCGGGAAGATATGGACTTCGTCGACCCTCTCAATCCTGCCTTCTTAGAGTCTGACACCGTCACCACCTGTACTGACACGTCCCCTTCCGACCGCGTCGGTCCTACTCGCTGCGTGCAGTTCGCCTTTGAACCATTCGCTCTTCACCCTTCGCCCACATCTCACGGCTCATTCACTAGAGGGGCGCCTTGTGGCGTTCCTCTACATGTTGCGGCGGTCGTAATGAAGACGGCGAGCTACTTCAGCGTGCCCGGACCGAGCACGAGACAGAGTCGTCTTCGGCTTCAAACCGTAGCTAGCAGTGCATCCCCACTCTCAGTTTGTAGACCGGGACGAGCCAATATATTTTCTGGATACCAGACACAGCTTCTATCTGTTACTTGTATGCCACATATTTAGTGGCCCGTCTAATCTACCAACCTTTTAATTCCAATCATCGATTACTTATGCGGAGTAAGTACTATCACTGCTGACAAATTTTTCAAAATCACTTCGCTCTATTCTTTGGTTATGTGGATTGTGTTTCCTTCGTTGTGTTTTGCCTGCAGTGCACTGCCCTGCTCTCGGTTTGTGGACCGGGAGGAGGAAATATATCTTGTGGATACCAGACACAGCCTTCTATCCGGGTCTTGTAAGCCACATGTTTAGAGTGGGCTGTCTATTCTACCAACCTTTAATTTCTAATCATTGATAAGTTATGCGGGGCAAGTACTATCACTGCTGACCAACCTTTCATAGGCAGTATACGCTCTATTCTTTGATTATGTGGGTTGTGTTTCCTTCGATGTTTTTTATTTGCGTTAGGAATGTGTTGCGGTAAATACTGTGTGGTAAAGTCTGCCAGGCTAAGCTCTATGTTCACAAGTGAGGATTTAATTTGCCTTGGCTTTCCTTAGCATTCTGAGCTGTAAAGAAAGCCATACAGCTGGTAAATACCAATGAGCAGTATGTCAGGCTTTACGCGCCAATACCATTAGGTGAATATTGATTTGATTGGCAGAGTGAATGTCCGTAATCGACTCATGCTTTTACAGATGCCATAGCATATGACGCCGAAAAGTTAGACCACCTGGGGGTCTTTCACGAGCACTGACATTGCATCGCGCACCGAGTCCTTGCTTTGCGGCGCCATCGGAAAGCGGCTGCGATGCCGAAATTCGATCCCACAACCTTCGTCACAGAAGTCGAGCGCCATAAGCACTGCAAAACCGCGCTTGGGTTGTGCGCAATGAATGCTGTTTGGAAAAATTGGTAGTACACAAGCTGCACGCTTTATTTTTTTCTTGAGTGTTAGTCTAATTCGTTGCACTGAGTATTTCGGAAATTTAGGGTAGATTTTGGCGAGATGCTTTTGTTTTACTTTCTCTGCTCTGGCAAACATCATCGTGTTTTGTCAGTGCAATTTGGGCTTTCTGGCCTCTTTTAATCCGAGAATAGCAGAAATATTTTTGATGCTTTAGCGAGAAACTGAATTACGATTATGCTTGCGCGAGAAGAGTCACTTGGAGGTCATTAAGAAAAAAACATCTTTGGCGTCCTGGAATTTCTGGATCTATGAAGGACACAAGCAGGAATCTGCGGTCAAAAATCAAAGTGAGAGTGCAGGAGGGTGAGCTACATTGAGGGGCCATGCATGTCAGACGCGACGCAGTGCCATGTGACTACTGACGTCAAGTGTCGAGTATATAATGTGCGCGCAGCACCTCCGGCCAAAGCCACATAATAGAGCCGGAAGAATAGCAAGCGAGTCTCTGTACCAAGTATAGCAGAAGGTTAGCTACTTCGAACCATCCAGCGGACATAGCAGTCCAAGTAGAAAGTCTAAAAAAAAGTTGAGAACTGAGTAAATCTCAGAGAGCGGCCGCAAAACCTGACAGCATATCCTACTCACTTATGGCATGGTTTTTAAGTAAAAACTTAACAAAGTATAGGCGCATAGAAAAACCTAATGTTTGACCTGGCGTAGCCGTTTGCAGCTATCGCAACATACTTGGTTTAAATAAAGCTAAAGCACAGTCACGTTGTTGCGCCGTGCTTTAGTTCCTGAACGCCCTTTAATAATTTGTTGTTTTTTTTCTTTGCGAGACCAACAATACGCAAGCCAGCTCAGCTCTTCGCTTATGCTCGTATGTCGTACCCGCAAATAGCCGAAGCTGCCAACTCGGGTCTCTCGTTTTACTTGGGACAGTTATGTCCGAATCAGCCTGCCAGGACACTGGTATACACGTTACGTAACGTGTATATCAGTGTCCTGGCAGGCTGATTTTGACATAACTGTCCCTATAGACCACTAAGGCACGCTCATACGGCTTGGTTAAAGCGGGGCTTTATACGTGGGCTCTTAACCTACGCTATCACGTCATACCGTCAAAGGCCGAGCTTAAGTGTCCCCCATATTTAGTCGCAATAAATGCCTTTACCACAACTACCACATAAAACGCCTGTGAAATTCGATGCGTAAAACGGAACGCTGATTGTATTCGATGCAACGCTCTGTTGCCCGCAGCCAAAGCTGTCGGTCCACACTCGAATGTCGTAGCCACAAATGGCAGGACTAACGAAACCCTCAGGCGACGGCGCGCAGAAGAAACGGACGAAGACCGCGCTGCAAGTCTCGAGAAAAGAAGGAAGAGGGTTTTGAGCAATTTCATCGTTGAGCCTTGAGACGTCGAATGTGGTCGGCGTGCAGACTTTGCACAACGAGTGGGCGAGCGCTAGTCGGCCATGCGATAGTTTCACCGCCGCTTCACGAACAACCCCTCTGCGTGCGACCGGCTGTCATAAAAATGGTCTAACACCGGTAAGTGAACGTATGAATCCGGCTATTCATGTGGCCACAAGCGTAGCTATACCGTCGTTGCTTTCCCAATTCAACTAGCGTTAACCAGAGCTGCACCAGAGTAAACGTTTTTAACGCAACGATCGATACGCTACATAGAGGGGCCTTTTTAACTACAAATCTGGATACATAACTCAATGTTCCTGCTTTGTAAGAGCTGTGGTAACTAACTGCTGGTCCTAGAGTGTTATTACGTCTCTACACAGACTTCTTAATTGCACGTTTGCTTTTCTTCAGGACTAAATTAAGCTCTGGCGGATAAAATATAAGATAGCTCTAACTGTATAGTTTATCATGAGTACCCTGCTACGGTTCTATAGCATGGATGCACTAACTTCAAAGAAACGCTATGCACATTCAGAAATGCTCTCTTAATCGGTTTCGGGCAGTACAAACATTATTTTAGAATTCAACTCAGACGCAGTAATATGAAGCAAAACCCAGCCTACTTTCACATAATACGGGCACAAGGCTTTTTTTATAGAGAAGAAATTGCTCATTTTCTGATATGCACCGCCTCCTATGTGACGCGACGACAACCTCTACATTACCATAGTAAATTATATTTTCAGAACCACTGTGAGCGCATAGCCGATGGCGTTGTATGCAAAAGTAAGAGGAACCAGCAGATGAAGCAAAGCCAAGAACTTTTTAGAGAAGAAAGCACATAGGAAGTGATCATGCACTCCAACGGATCTTAATAGTCCGGTTTACTGTGATTCACAACAATGCCGTCCGCCTCATGCTGACTGCGCGGCAGTTTGTCCCTGCACACTTGACCAATGGCACCACCGATCACCAAGAAACAGGGAATGTTCCTGTTTTCTTCTTTTTTACAGAGAAAGAGATCTTGCAACTATCCCAAATTAGTTATCTCTCCTTTTCTGTGTACCTTTATTCCCAGTAAAATCCGTTATTTGCGATGCACACTTCCTAATTCTAGGAGAACTAAAAAAAAACTGCAAAATGTAAACCTAATTATTCCAGCCTAATCAAGCGGTAGTACTGATGAAATGCTTGAAATGTTCCGCTTTCACAACTTTTTCCCCACAATATTGTTACAGGGTGGCATGACAAGCGATGGAACACGCAACACAGAAGAAACAGAACGACGTGATGACATGACGATAAAATATGCTTTAATGGCCAGCGTGCCTGGCGCGAGCGCTCCGCCCCGCGCCACTGGCCGCTTCGTCATCTTCGTAGCATTTACCCGGGGCCACCGAGCGATCATCCCGATCGATTGCTAGAAATCCAATGCATGACGTGACGATGAACACAGACACAAAATTGGGACATGAAACGCTGGACACCATAATGAATGCGAAGATAAGAATTAATGCTTGCACCGGAGCATGAAGTCCAATCTTCGCCGTTTGCCGAAGGCCAAGGCTCATGGACACGCCGAACGGCTTGGGCGCGGGTGCTGTCTTCGCTCGAGTGTTCGTGAGGTCGCTTCGTCGTGGGGTCGGTAGGGTCGGCTTTGGGCTCTTCCTGGTCGTCGTGTGTTGTGGTCAGGGCTGGGGACAGCGGCTGGTCGGGTCTGAGCAAAAAGGACTGGGGCAGAGCTTGGCGGCGATCTCCACGGGATTTGGCAGATGGACCCGGCGTACGGTTGGCTTCGACGGTGCAAGGCGAGGATGGGGATGAACCGCACCTCCAACCAAATGGTACATGGTGGCATGACAAGCGATAGAACACGGCAACACAACAGAAACAGAACGACGTGATGACATGACGATGAAATATGCTTTAATGACCAGCGTGCCTGGTGCGAGCGCTCTGCCCCGCGCCACTGTCCGCTTCGTCATCTTCGTAGCAATATGAATGCTGAGAGCTCGGACTCTACTACAACCGCTCTGATGAGGAGTTCCCCTCATATGCGTTCGGAGCTGGTTTACCTCACGCAATAACAATTCGGTCGGTGAAGAGCGAATCCTTTGGCTAAGCCTGCTACCAGAACACCTAAAGCCTGTGATTACCGCTTTTCAGACCTCGGTAACACTATCGCTTCAGGTCTTCCGAGTCACCCTTGTTCGTTTCAATGGCAATCTACTGTCGTTTTTCATAAATGGGCGTCAAGCGTTGAATAGCTCATTTTCCTTCATGAAGCACTAAAAGCTAATTTTCGACAAAATTCCTTACGGCATGCTGTTGATGGCTTTATGTTGCAGGAATGATTAGCGTCTCATCGAATATTCAGCAATTCGTTTTCTTCTGGGCCATATTTGCTAACTGGAAATGAAGGACACCTGTATCGCTATCTGAGGAGTCTAGTCCCGTACGAATATAAGATACGGCTTTGCTACTGTGCGCCTTTTATTTCGCAGACCTTCACCGAACACCAGCTGTGTTTCGAGCTGTTTCTTTCGGAACTGCTGGAGTTCATGACCGAAGGAAGGAATTTCAGCAGATGCATTTCTAGACAAACCACAATGGCACAGCTCGGCCAAATATGCTGTTACAGCAGATCAATTATGACGCCACACGCCACTTACTAGCAGTAAGGCAATATAATAATAATATTTTTGCACTCACAGGAAGAGAAAGGCACTGTATCTGCCAGACGTTGTTCTGCCGAGACCTGTACAACGCCGTACAGAAAGGGTGGAAGGGGCCAGTGAAAGCAGAAAGAGAGAAAGATGAATCGGTCGAGGAGGGCTAGGGAGTAATTTCGGCCACCTGGGGATATTTACGAACGCTTACGTTGCACAGCACAAGGACGCCTCTTTCTTTCGCCTCCATCGAAATGCCGCCACCGGGGATATACTTGATCAGTCCTTTTGCGAATTCTCAACGTAATCGGTCTGAAAATGTAGCCACCGGTAGGACACCATAAACCGTCTGTCATAATTTTTATGCAAGAAACGGCATACAGTAGTTTTGGGATGAAAGGCTTTTTCCAGAGATGAGCATCAGGATGGAACGCGCGAGAAAAGCATATCATGGGAAGTAACACACCTCTGAATACATATGATTAGCAATCCTGATTTGAGGCCATTGTTTTGAACCACTTCGTTTATATCTTTATCCGCTAGGTATGAAAAAATTAGAGGATACACTTAAATGGGCGATGAAAAGGTTGTTCGATGTATTGCCTTTTTGTACGTCTGTGAATAATATGCAGGTCTGTGATTCTACTCACAAAGTTTTAGCGCTACCGCGCAGCGCATATTACAAAAAAAAAACGCGAAAGAAATCTAAATATGGAACCTCTCCCTACCGAAAGCGACCGGCGTTTTGAAATGCTTGTTTGACATCATAAGGGAATGCGCGGCAGAGCGTCCTCTGCAATGCGAGCTGCACTATCAAAGTAGAGGTCTCTTTTTCGTTTGTGTATGATTGAAAGAATGGTCATCCATAATGCAGAAGTACTGATGAAGATTTTACCGCACAAAAGCGATACTGTAAGGTATGCTTTCTTCAACTTAAGGCATGATCACATTCAGCGGGCTGCAATGTTAGGTTCCTTAGCTTGTCGCCACAACGACCTACCCAATGATACCGGCGACGACGCCAGCACGATCAAAGGTCGCATATGTTCGTCATGTGAGATTTTCGACCCCGCGACGCCGACAGAACTGATTAACGGACGGTCGCCCGAATTGTTTTGGTCAGATTGGAGGTCGAGCGAGAACTTGACATCTGATGAGTTAACGGCCGGTACAGCTGCGCTTGTCTGTAGCTTAATCTTGGGAGAAAAAGGAAAACAAGCAGCTACAGTTCATATATCCTCTTCTCATCAGAAATGACCTCGGCCATACATTTTAGTAGGCGCTGAACTGCCGGTCCGTTCCGCGACGAGTAGGCCTATAGCGCCTGTACGCGGTGTTCAAGTCTAGACTTTCGGCGATTACGGAGCGCACATCCACAAGCTTTCGGCTGCATGTGGAGATCAAGTGTGGTGCTGGCAGTTGTGACCCCAAAACTCACGACTGCTTACATTGCGAAGCGCGTGCACATGGAGCGGACAGCATCGATATGATCCTATCTGTCGACAGCAGCGGTCAGCTGTGGGCGCCGCTTGTCGGTAACCGGCGCAAGCAGCGGACGTGTAGCACCTACGGCGCTTCTGCAGCGCTGTTGTAATTTGTGAACGAATAAATATGCTACTGCTGCAAAATATTTGTGTGGCACTTTGGACCACTAAAGGATGACAAGGCGAAAGCCTTTGTTTGATATTTCGCTGATTCCTGGTTTTACGGCGTCTGCTTCTGTAGGCTCTGTGGTGCAGCATTCAAGGAAGCGCTAAATGAATGGCGCCGCACGCACGCCTGGATCGGTGTGACGCGATAGCATAATGCTACCAGCCAATTTAGAAAGCCCCGCTTTAACCGAGCAGTATGAACGTCCCTGCGTGGCCTATAGGACAACGTTAGCGCGAGGGTCTTGGAAGAATGATTTTTATATCACCCTTCCATTTAAAGGAGAGGCCCAGGTTGGCAGCTACTGCCAAGCATAATGTGAGGAAGCCCTATGTCCAGTTAGTGTTCGGCCATGTCGGCTACCAGCTGCCGGCCACCATGTAACCAAAGCGTAACTAGGGTACGCCTTAATTCGTCCCCCTTTCGGGGGCGTGGGGCCAGGGTGGCCCACCTTGAGCTTTGGTGGCCGTCATTTTGGGTGGCATCACGTGACCTAGGATGGCCGCAAAGCGGGACACCTTCTACGAACAGTAGTATGAGCCATTAGAGGATTTCACGTTAAAACGCAAGGTTAGGCTCGCAAGTCGGTTGCAGTCGTGTGTGCTGCTGCGGGGTAGGCGAGACGGAGACGGTGGCTGGTGGGAGGCGCTTTCTCGGTGCGGGTAGTGAAGCGCATTCGAATCGCGTTGTGTTTTTCAATGACAGGACTGACGGCGGAACATGATTCCATTCGCTGGCGGTGGCCAGAATGAGCATAGGTTTGCAAAAGTGCTTTACCGCCGAAAACAGTTGACTAACACGTACGCCTAATTAACACTTGGCGCCTAGCCGAGTGTCCACCAAGACCCCTACGAAGGGAAATAAAGTTTTACCAAACGAAACCAAACTAACACTTACGCGCATATAACAGCCACTCAAGGTATCGCTTCGTTCAAAAGTTTTTTTTCTTTGATCTTCTAGTGTCGCAAGGCGTGCTGTCGCGTATGCTTCTTTGGGATTTATTCTTAGTTTTTGGACGGAAAGAGCAAAGTGCAATATATCAGTAATCAGCAACAAAGTGCGACCCCTCCCCCTTTTCGCAGTGGATACGGCAGAAGGAAACGTCGGACATGTACATTTTTATATTCGCGAGAGCTTGTTGATCAATGAAACTAACTCTCATAACGTATAAATAATATTCTTCTGATTGAATGCTTAACCAATACAGCATGCGCCCATTGATTAGGCTTCATCGACAATCTCTAGATGAAGCCTAAAACAAGTCCGACGGTCGCGTATTTTAATGAGGGATTCTAAAAAAAATACCATATGCGCACAAAATTGTTTTAGCGAAGAAAAAAAAAAAGCTGTCAGTAACCACCATCTTCGGCCAGCATGTAAGAGTACAGCCAGCACCGTGAATAGCAGACGCCATGGGGTTGATATCTTGTTGTAAGGTCAGCGGCCAATGGTTACAGACAAGGAAGCTGATTCGATATTCATTCATTCTTTCGCGCTTTTATTCATGCACCAGGGTGTACAGGAGGCCCAGAAAGAAAGCCGTTATATGACGTCTTGAGGTGTCAATTCAGTTCAGTTCAGTCGTTCAGTCGTTCCGACTGTTCTTGGCCCTATGGACCATATCACGCCACGCTTTTCGGTCTCTCACTATCTCCTAACATCACATAACTTCATCTGCAGTGCCCCGAGGATGCCATCTAACCATCGCTTTCGCTGCCTACCCCTTCTCCGGTGACCCTCAACCTTTCCCAACACCAAAACTTTCTCGAGAGATTTCTCTCTTCTCATCAGATGACCAAAGTAGCTGAGCTTCAAGTTTAGAATTTGACCCTCCAATGAGCAATCAGGGTTTATGGTAGACAACATTGACTGATTTGATCTTCTGGCCGACCACTGTTGTTTTGGTGTACTAGACACCAACAATACAGTGGCAGCAGAAAGCACAAAAGCACAATGAAAAAATGGTTACAGCCTAGTGACAACTAAGATTATAGCTTATTAGCATCTAAGCGTGCACAAGTATAAGAAAGAAACTATACAGCAGGCTCTAAACACACCTGTATGCACACGAAAAAAAAACGTCATCCAAAAATTGAAATAGGACTGAACTCAGAGATTGGTAATTTCAGAACATCAATGCTTAAATATCGTGTAGTATAGTAATATAGTATATAGCATAGTATAGTAATAGCAGTAATGTATGGAGGATACAAACAAAACATTGTAAATCATTAGTGTGGTAGTGGAATTAAATAACGATGGCGATTAAGAATTCTCTTGGCAGAGCTTAACTTCTGCATTAAGTTATTCACATGATCGTCCCATTGCATGTTTTCTGAAAAGTAAAAGCCCAGCACTTTAACCCAGCATAATAATAATAAAAATTCATTTCAAAGCTTTTTACTGCACCGAATGAGTACAAATTTCGACGAATTAAAATTTAGCATCTGTGGAGTGTAACGCAATAACCAGTTCATGCTCAATTCTTAGCTCTCATGGCCCCTTTGATACTGGTTTGTTTAAGTAAGGCGAAAAGCGGCTTATTCATCTTTTATTTTGATCTTCAATTATTTCTATTATTTTTCGTGCATCTTCGTATGCTTCATTTTCTTATATTTTCGTTTTACATACTATTATTCGTTATATTTTACTATGTTTAAGTTATCACCACAAGATTTAGTATTGCCTTGTTATCTGGCTACTTTTGCACTGGCCATGAATCTGTCTCATTCGACACATTCCTCTCCCCGCCAATCGTTACTCAAGAAAGGCTTTCACACTATAACGTCTCACTGTGGCCGCAAAGATTGCCAAATTTGTCTCAAGCGAAGAAATTGATGTTGTTTACAGTACACTCTAGGACAAACTAGATTCATACACGCCTCTGCATAATATCCCCCGAAAAGCTTGAACCAAAAATGCTTCATATCATGATATACTCTGAATAGCAAATGTGGTTCAAATAATAATATTCCGCCCGAAAGGGCACCATGATTACTGAGTAGTAGCCCGTAAGCAATGTTCTGATAACTTCTGCTCTCAGGCTTCTTGCCATCTTGTTACGCAGAAAATGATGGGTAGGCTTTAATGATACAGGCGGGGAATTCACGTCTAGTGGGAGCAAGCAAAGAAGAACTTGTAGCTTTGCGTGTTGGAGCCGTGTTATCAGGCAGGATCGCAGTAAAGTCTTGCGGACATAGTGACGGAACAGTGCTCGTTCTGTTCCCTCTCTACATAGCGGTGGAATGTCCCCAGTTGGTCCGGAGTTTTACATCTGAATCTCAAGGCCACCAAAAGCATCGCCACGACAAAGATCAGACGCCACACGTTTTTCCTGCAGGATCTCTTGTTTGGCTCTGGGTCCCTGGCACCCCACCGGGATTGTCATCAAACGTTCGAACAGAGTACCACGGCCCCTGCCGCATTGTCCTGCCAAACCTCTCCTGTGAATTACATCTTGGAGCCACTCACTCCCTCTTCGGACATGCGTAATCGTGGCCGCGAAACTGTGCACGTGAGCCGCCTCAAAACATACTGCGGTCCGCTCCTCTTGCACTCACCATAGGTCGCCAGGATGGCTCCTCTTCGCTCCAAGGGAAATTGTAGTGAACTATGTGGGGATATTACGCAGACGAGGATGAACTAGTCGACGATATCATGAAGACGAGGATAAGAATGACGAAGTGCCGCTGCGCTGCTCGAGCTTGCTTTTTGAGGCCTAGACTGGCTGCGTTCTCGTGTAGTTCGCCGTGCAACTTAGAGCGGGCTATTATACCTGTTAAAACACAGTAAAAACCCCCTTTCAGTATGTACATTTCTTTCAATCCTGCGTGTTCAAGAAGAGCGAGAAAATTAGTTCTCTTAGTGCGCGTAGAAATATCTTGCATTTCAGGATGAGGACCCCCTATTTCCACTCCTGGTATACTAATCCGTACTACCCACACAATTCATTACAGAATTCTTTTTCTGACGGCTTTCTACTTCGATTAGTTGGTCTTTATGTAAACCTAATTACCTGGCATTACATTACGTGGTAGCCTTTATTGCGTGGAATTCTTCATAATGATGACAATGAAGCATTCCTGTGACAGAGATTAACTTCTGCATTAAGGTATCACATGATCATCCCATTACAAGTTTTGCAAACAATAAATGCCTATCAATTTAACACAAAATAATAATAAAAATTCATTTTTATAAATTAGGTTTGCTTAGGTTTGCCTTAGGGTTTCTTCAGGTTTGCCGACTTAGGTTGATTTAGGTAGCGCTCGCCGGATTACTGTTCTACGATGTACAATATATAAATGTTTGTTTATTTAGGGACTGGGAGGCGGGCTAGAGGGTTTACCTTTTCCGGAATTAATAGAGCGTATAATCGTAAAATACATAGAGGACCAGGAAGCCGGACGTTCCAGTTAAAGTGCTACTGTCTAAGAGCAGAACGTTTGTATCACACGTGCCACTTCTAGTTATGATGATTAAATCTATGGTACAACGTCGATAACTGTGAATTTAGAGTTTATTTTCGGCAGGATTCTATTAATATTAGACTTTTTGATTAGCGCTACCGCCTACCGCTACTGCCTACCAAGCGAGCGTCAGTACGCATGCGCAGATCACCCCAATGGCGACTGATGGGCCGCGTTCCTGTCAAATTTTGGTGGACGCCGCACGCGTGGACCGATCAGCTCGTGCTTTGGTGACGTGTGCGCTAGCGGTAGACGGCCGTGGTAAGCGGTAGCGCTAAACTAAAGGTATCTATTTATTTGTGGGTCAAAGGCCACAATCATGTACATAATGAATCAAGTAACCAAGATTACATTTACGCTGCTTCGGGCAATTGTACAGGCTTGTGATTAAATAAAGACTCAAGGTAATGAAGACAAAAGGTGAAGACGCAAGGTGATGAAGAAACAAGGTGATTAAAAAAAGGCTACGATTCAGAGCGGAGTAGCATAAATGCGTGTTCAGGACTAGAAGGCTCAATTCACAAAACGGGCCTGCTAATCATCGTTCATATGCTTATCATCTTACCTGTTCCGTAGACACTGCTACAGGATACTAATCCACTGTAAGAACTTATCTCCTCCTTTCGAAAACGGGTGAGACTCGCTATAGTCACTTAGGTAACGCGATCCCACACTACAAAGTGCACGTTTGCGGCGTTTTTTCCAACATCGCTCATATATCCGGCTTCCCGGATGATTGCGACCGACTGTCCAGCTGCGGCGTGTACTACATAAACCTTGTTTCATTCTTCCCCTTTTGGAAAGTTTTTGCATTCTTGTAGCGTGCGACTAGGGGTCTACAAACTCTCTATTTTGTTTTTCTGTCATGCTCCGATGTCAGACCGAGAGTGAATAGAGAAAGACAGGCCTTCGAAGTGGCACTTGACGCAAGTTCCCTTTCTTTATAGTTTTCGCCCATAACTTCGATGACGGGCTGTAATGTATATGGGCAGCATTGATTGCCTCTGCAAACCTCATCATTATCTCCGGAAGTTGCATTTCTTTTAAAGAAGCATTAAAAGCCAAGTGCTTATTCGGGATAACAGCAAACAGAAAGACCAGTTCAGCTTTTTAAAATAATATTTGCACCACGTTGGTGTTTGACTGTGAAAAGGAGAAAAAATATGATTCATATTCACAAACACATGGAATGTATGAAACAGAAGCACATATATTCATTTTCTCAATCTCTTTTAAAACGTTTGGAAACTGTCACTGGTGTGCCGTTTAAAACATGTTTTCGCAAGTTTCTTTAGTCTTCTACAATATAAGGGGGGGGGGGAATATATTGTTACGAAGGGGGTTTGATGTCGGAGCTCCGCACTGGTCAAGGAGGCAGAAAACTCATCTGGTGAACGGCTGCGAGTCCGGCACGGGCATAAGTGTCTCCTTGTCTTTCTTAATGTCTTTTGCCCTTTCTTCTTCTATGCTTTTTCCTCTTCTCCAGGATTGCTACAGTTCCCCCTGGGACAGCCGAAGCCTCCCTAGGCGAGGGAGTTAGGCGTTCTCACGGGATTGGCACGGCTTCGTGCAGGTGACAGGAGCGAGTTCCGTTGCAGCTGAGTGACGACCAGTTGCGGTCATGCCTACGATTTCGTAATTCAGGTCACTGACGCGGTAAAGGACAACGTTAGGGCCAGCGTAATGCGGCAAGATTTTCTGGGCTAAACCGTGTTTCCGGAAAGGTCGCCAATGCCACACTAAGTCTCCAGGCGCTTAAGACACATGGCGATGCTGTCAGTCGTACCGAACTTTGGAACGCTCTTGCGAGGCCAGAATCCGCAAATGGACGAGACAGTGAGCTTCTTCGGACCGACAAAGAGTTTCGGCGATGCAAAGTTCGTCATGAACGGAATAGGGAAGAATGGTGTCGAGGAACTACTGAGGATCACGGGCATAGAGAAGAAAACACGGGCTGTGCCGGGCGTCTCATGTGTTGCAGTGTTGAAGGCAAACGTTGTAAACTGCAGTATTGTACCCCAGTTCTTGTGATCCGATGCAATGTACATAGCGACCATGTTGACGAGTGTGCGTTGGTGTGCTCCGTCAAACCGTTGGTTTGAGGGTGGTATGGTGTGGAGTGTCGAAAATGTGAGGAGCACAAACGGAGAAGCTCTTCCACAACATCTGCCGTGAACTGCCGACCTCGATCACTGATGATCACTCGCGGAGGAACATGGCGCAGGATGACGAAACGTAGCAAGAACATGGACACACGGTGAGCGGCGGCTGAAAGAACAGCGGCCGTTTCGCACAACCAGGATCCAGCGATTTACATCGGAAGATTACGGGAAGGGACCCATAAGGTTGATTCTAACTTTCTGAAATGTACCATGTGGTGGAGTCACAGGATGCAGCAGATTCTATGGCGTAGACGTAGGACGCTTTTGCCGTTGGCACTCAATGCAAATGGCTCAGTCGTCTAGCAAATCTTCGGCCAATAAAACCGGGCGCGGGCACGGTGGAGGTTTCGTGCAGAACCCATGTGACCGGAAGTGGGGTCGTCGTGCATAGCACGCTGGATGCACGAGTGGTAACTCTCGGGAACTACAAGTAGAAAATTCGTGCCGTAGCTAAAATAAGCATTTTGTACAGAAGGCCATCACGGAGACAGAATGAGCTAGGAGCTGTGAAATTCCGTGCCGCCGCAAGCAGTGGCTCGATACTTATGTCGGTCTCTTGCGCAGTCCGCAGAGCCGCGGCGTCAGGAAACTCGGGATCAACGGAGGAGATGCAGTGATTGAAGTCAGCAGAGTCACATTCCGTCGTGGGAAGGGGGAGACGTGATAGGCAGTCTGCGTCGGCGTGTTTGCGACCACTCTTGTACGAGACAGTGAAATCGTATTCCTGCAGACGAAGGGCCCAGCGTGCCAGACGACCAGACGGATCACGAAGGTTCACGAGCCAACACAGGGCATGATGGTCCGTTACAACCGGGAAATGGCGTCCATATAGGTAGCGCAGAAACCGCTGAACAGCGAAAACTACAGCGAGGCACTCTTGCTCCGTAACAGTGTAGTTACGCTCAGGTTTGCTGAGGGAACGGCTTGCATACGCATTTACATGCTCGCCGGTTGTCGAACGTGGCACAAGCACAGCACCAACACTAATCTCGCTTGCATCAGTATGAACTTCCGTCGGAGCGGAGGTGTTGAAGTGCCGTAGTATGGGATGTGACGTAAGCAGAAACTTTAGCTGATGGAAAGACGCGTCACTATCGGAGGTCCAGTCGAAAGGGACGTCCTTTTGTAGAAGGGACGTCAGAGGGTGATCGACGTAGGCAAACCTTGGGATGTATCGGCGAAAGTAGGAGCACAGCTCCCGAAAACTGTGGAGCTCCTTTTGATTCTGGGGTCTTTCAAATGCTGCAACTGCTGCAGTGTTCTGTGGATTTGGCCGCACTCCATCGCGGTCGACGAGATGTCCGAGTACCAGCGCTTGATGCTCACCAAAACGGCACTTTTTAGAATTCAGGACAAGGCCAGCACTTTGCAGGCAATCTAAAACAATAGCGAATCGCGAGTTATGTTCAGTAAACGTCCGGCCAAAAACAACAACATCGTCTAAATAGCATATGCAGATTTCGCACTAGAGGCCATGCTGTACTGTGTCCATAAATCTCCGAAAAGTGGATGGCGCATTACATAGGCCGAAGAACATCACATATTCAAATAGGCCGTCAGGAATAACAAATGCAGTTTTTTCTTTGTCAGTGGACTCCATCGGCATCTGCCAATAACCAATCGCAAATCAACCGAAGAAAAATAAGATGCAGAGAAAAGGCCATCTAAGGCATCGTCGATGCGAGGGAGAGGATACAGACCCTTATTAGCGATGGGGTTGAGGCGATGGTAGTCGATGCAGATCCTCCATGTTCCGTCCTCTTTATTTTGCAATATCACGGGAGCAGCCCAGGGACTGGAAGACTCCTAAATACGCCCCTCCTTAACATGCCTTTAACTTGCTCGGTGATCAGCTTGCGCTCTGACGGCGAAACTCGGTACGGCGTTTGGCGGATCGGATGGGCAGATCCTGTGTTATTCCTGTGGCGAGCGCGCGACAGCGGAAAATGCTGAGAGCCGTCGAATTGCGCGAAATCAAAGACGGACATGTGCTGGGACAAGAGGTTCTTGAATAGCTGTCGTTGTGAGGTATTCAAAGATGCGCTGATCATCGGAAGAAGCTTCTCGTCAGCTAGTGATTTAGTAGCGGGGTTATCAAGGGAAGAAGCAAGAAGAGTCACATATTTCGGGAGAGCTGCGCTACACGCAGCTAGTTTAGAGCCCGCTGGAGAAACAAACAGTTCCGGCGAGCAATTTATAGTCCACAGTCCGGTACGGCCCTCTTTCACCTAAACAAAACAATGCGACACTAATACATTTTTCTTTACGCACTGTAAATTAAGAGGCGCCACAGTAACCTCAAAACACTCATTAATAGGACGAGAGCAGGACACCCGAATGCACACTGCAGAATGTGGCGGTACGACGACTTCATCTCACAAACACATCAAACGTCTTCATAATTTGATTGCTCTTGGAAACGTTCACGAGGAACAAAAGCACTAACACTTAGATCTCCCGTTTGAAAACAAACTGTAGCGCCGCACATACCCAGGAAGTGAATTTCCAAGATTACATCGTGCGTTGTTCGGGGCAGTACTGCAACTCCGCCTCAAATACTGTGCCCCCCAAAGGAACTTTAACGCTGCAAACAGGATACAATAACTCTCCACTCACTCCATGAAAATTAGCAGTTTTGTCCCAAACAAACATAACTTTCTTCTTCAAAAGGTTCTTAAAATCTAAACTCATTACTGAGACAGTAGCACCAGTGTCTGCCAACGCGATCGTAGGTAAACCATCAACAAGCACATTAACCTTTTTCTTTAACATGTACACACACGGAGGAATAATAGGTAGCAGCGCAAATTGTCCAGCGACCTCACCTCCATTGGCCGCGTTGGCTAGTTTTCCTGCGTTGGTGGTGGAGATCGGCGCTGTGGTGACAGATAACGGCGCACACGAATTGGCGGAGGCGGTGTCACACTTCAGTCCGACGCTGAAGAATGCCTGTGGAGCCCTTCGTTTTGAAAACCGCTCCTCCGGGAGGGATATTCTGGCCGATAGCTGTCAACGTAGGGCTGGACGGCTCATCCGTTCGATGCCGTAAGAAGGATTCCTGAATTGTGCGCGCCGATTGCATTAGCAGGAAAGGTGACTCGCGACACCACGTTGGTAGCACACGGGAATAGGTCGATCAAACAGCTGCGCTTGACTGGACTCTTCGAGGTAGGACACGACGAATATTGAAATGTAGTTCCCGGGTCGACGTAGCTTTCCCGCGGTAGGCGCGGTGTACGGTTTGAGTAGACTGAGGGTCTCTGCGTTGATAAGAAAATTGCCGATAAATCTGGCTGGTCTTTGGGCGTGGGGTGTCCAGGTCTTCCCGGAAGGCGAAGTCGGTGTCACTGGCTGGTGAATAGTTGGACGTTGGCCGGACGTACGTGCATAGGCTGGAAAACCGTATGCTTCATCCGCGAAGACAGAAGGCGGAAGGGAAAGCAGATAACGTCAAGAAATTTCATCCCTAATGATTTCACGAATGGCGCACGGGAAACTTGGGAATAGAGATTCTTTGACGCTGGCCACGGTAGTGACATTGCCAGTGGCCCAAACTTCGGTATAAGGCGTCATGTCTTGAGGGCCTCGAATGTCCGGCAGTGTCGAATAACGTCGGTGACCGAACTCAAGTTGTCTTTGGTAATCACGAAGCGGTAGACACCTTCCGCAATGCCTTTGAGAGGATGGCCTACCTTGTCTTCCTCGGTCATCCGACAGTCGACGGTGTTGCATAATTTCAGTACTGCCTCGATGTATGTGGTGCAATCTTTACCGGCTGTCTGAGCTCTATGAGCAACTGTCGGCTCAGCCTGCCTCCTCTTTGCAGTCACATCGCCAAAACATTCTTTGATAGCTTCCACAAAGCCCTCCCAAGTGATCAGAGAGTCTTCGTGGTTTCCGTACCACATCAAGGCGGTCTGCGTCAAGAAGAATACCACATTCGCTAGTTTCGCCACCGATTCCCAGCGGTTGAAGCGGCTCACACGTTCAAAAGGAGTGAGCCACTCATCAACATCTTGCCCTGCTTGACTGGCAAAAGAACGAGGCTCTCGAAGCGATAGCGTCGCATTTGAGGCAGTGGTTGCCACATTACCAGACGGGGCTGAATGCTTCGCGTTGATGTTCGAGACTGCTCAATTGTCTGCTGCATTCTGAGAGGAATGGGAGGAAGACCAGCGAGGCGACGGCTCCGACGAAGCTCCAGCGGTTGAGGATGCGTCGTGAGGGTATTCGTACCCAGCGCCTGCCACCAAGTTGTTACGACGGGGGTTTGACGTCGGAGCGCTGCACAGGTATAGGAGGCAGAGAACTCAGCTGGTGAACGGCTGCGAGTCCCGCACTGGCACGAGAGTCTCCTCGTCTTTCTCAATGTCCTTTTGCCTTTCTTCTTCTATGCGTTTCCTTCTCCTTCAGGATTGCTACAATATTTCAAAATGTATACCGCACGTGTGATTAGGCAACGGAATAATAATGGCGAATAGGTTCTGAAACAAAAATGAGCAGGGTCTCAGGTTAACTCATCAGTGGCTGTATGACAAAACTGTCGTCCTTGCTTGTCAGTTCTGATCAAACTAGAGATGATTTTCTTTCGTTACCCAGCCTTTGGCCGCTGCTCAATAATACATACCTAAAGGCCAGCAGTGCGTGCCAAAACCACAACTATATCCGTGAAGATTATACCAGAATATGTTTTCATAAAGGATTCACAAATATCGATATGGTCTGATGTCTTCAAAAATCTCGTTGGACTAAGATTGCATGTGGGACTTTGACCAAAAATTGGAGCAGGAGAACAGAGGCAAAATTCCTTCCATGGCATTCTTGCTTGCAGGTAGAGGCCACCTCCACAGTGCCGATTCCAGCGAAATGCCGCAATAAATGCCTAAAATCGTGATTTTCATTTCTCTGGAAACATTTCGTGATGATAAAAAAGAACCAACGAGGAACAGTTACGACAGCATGAGGGTTGTTGCCGTTTGATTTTATACCATGCGCTGTTCTACATATGATTTGCCATAATTCTTTTGAGCGATGCTTACAGCAGAAGTGCTGAGCTTTGTCGATTTATTCCACGGTGTAACGTGATATATTTTTTTAGCTGTTCCACTTATGCATTTTATTTTATTATCACTACTTTCTCACTCATTCAATTATTTATTCTACTG
Organism: Amblyomma maculatum; assembly: GCF_055883805.1. NCBI lineage: Eukaryota > Metazoa > Arthropoda > Arachnida > Ixodida > Ixodidae > Amblyomma > Amblyomma maculatum. The sequence goes on from NC_139346.1 coordinate 69,694,956, forward strand.
TCGCTTCTTTGTCTCTCCGCTGAGTGGGCTCGTGCGCGCTTTTTATTTTCATTGTGATTTCAGCAGAGCAAATACAGCATCTGCTGCAGGGCAGAGGCTAAGGGCTGTGGCGCCTGACGAAGGCTTCTGTCCCTCTGCAGTCGACTGAAGTGCCGTCATAGTACCGCATAATTGAACGTAACATGCAAAAAAATGTGCACAAGCAAAACCACAGACTGACATGAGACTAGACGACACCATAGCAATATATACAACCGTGAAATGATATCCAACGGATATCTCCTCCAGTACAACTATAACATTTATAGCTATTCACTTATGACAAAATACATATAATAGCGATAATATACACTGAAACACAACACAAGGCAAAATAGATCAAATACCAGGTCAGTATACAATACTAGAATATGTTCTGCAGAAATATGGCCAAGGTGATAATCAGCCCCCATACATAACTCCATATGTTAAGACATCTTTAATGTGCTTTAATACTTACCTATGCTGGTTTCGAAATTTATTGCAACTTCTAATTTATTAAGAACAACAACCTTTTGGTATGTGAATGTTTATTTTGCATAGTTCGTTCTTGTTTTAGCTGTGCATCTTTTATTATGTCGGAAATGGTAAACAGGGTTTTCTTTCCCGTCGGAAACGTATAGTTTTCGTTGTTTGATGAACATTAATAGTTTGTAGCAGTAAAGCTGATCAGCCCTCAACATTTTGCAAATTAAGAACAAATGAGAAGTTCGTAATAGCTGCAAAGACCCATAATAATTTTCATAGCAACGCAATATTTTTTTCTGTATAATTATAATCTTATTGCAATTAGTATATGTCGTGGCTCCCCATACCATGACACCATACAACAGTTTTGAATAGAAAAGTGTATCAAACAAAAGTTGCTTTATCCATTGGGGGACTATATGAGCTACTTTGTATAAGCAACCGACGGTTCGTGCCAGTTCATTTAATAAATGGTTCACGTGTGGCGTCCATGATAATTCTTCCTGAAACCGCACGCCCAGGAATATTTGTTCTTTAACCGAGGAAAGGCATTGAACATCAAACTTCAGTGTTATTGTAGTCTGTAATTGTTTAGTGACTGGACAAAATACGATATAGGTTGTCTTTTTTGAATTCAGTTCTAGCATAATTTATTTGAGCCACCGGGAAAGGTGCATAAGGTAGTTGTTCACTTTGGTTTCCAGTATTGCTACATTCTGTGATGCGAAAAAATATTAGTATCATCTGCATACATGATAACTTCTTGTTATTTGGGTACTTATACAATATCATTTATATAATTTAGGAAGAGCAGCGGTCCCAATATAATGTCCTGTGGAACACCCTGAGTTATTTTTAGTTGTGACGAATTCGAGCCACTTATGCGTACAATCTGATAGCGATCATAAACATACGAAGAGAAAAGCTGCAGAGCAATACCTCGTACACCATACATAGATAATTTCTTTACTAAGATGTTGTACTGGTTAGAATCAAATGCTTTTTTGATATTCAAAAAAAGTCCCACTGTGTATTTTCTATCCTCTATGTTAGAAATTATTCTATCCTTAATATATAATAAAGCCTGCTCGGTAAATTTTCCTTTTCGAAAACAATATTGACTCTCTGTAATAATGTTGTGCTTATAAAAAAATAATGTTAGCCGGCTATAAATGACACCTTCAAATATTTTTGATAGCGTTGAGAGCACGAATATAGGGCGATAATTTTCCAGGTTTTCAGTTCCCCCACCTTTATATACTGGAGTCAGTCTTGCTATCTTCAATTTTCGTGGAAACACTCCTGTGGATGGCCTAATATTTATAATATGGGCCAAACAATGAGATATCACTGTAGATATAGACCAACTCTATCGGGCCTATGCCATCGATTCCAGGGGCAGCATTATTTTTCTGCATGTTTATTAAGATCTCTACTTCGTTGGGAGTTGCTTAATGCATATGAATAGACTCACGTAACGCTGTTACGTCCGATATTGACTTCTCTGCAATGTTCAATGCTGCATAAATATTCGAGCCTAGGGTTATAAATTGCATGTTGATAGCATTGGCGAGATCGCTGCCGCGCACGGCATTGCCATCAATTGTGATTTCTGTAATGTTTGAACTGTTATTTTGTCTTCCAGTGACCGCCTTTATTGCATCCCACACCTTTCGAGGCTCCTTCCTTATGCTTTCGAATTTACTATGAAAATATTCTTCCTTGGCTTTTTTCAGATCAGATGTCAGTGTTTTTCGGTATTTTTTTAAATTTCAAGAATACTGCTGGGTCTCTTTTCTTTAAAAACTCATGATGCATTTTATCCTTTAATTTTATGCGCCTGTAAAGGAGTGAAGTCATCCATGGTTTCCGGAATTTTTTTTCTGCGAGAAATGACGTTTTCTTCTGGAAACGCTGCATCATAGGAGGCACGTAACAAGGCTAAAAATGCGTCATAAGCTCTGTCAGCGTCTTTTTGTTTGTAGATTTCCCTCCACGTGCACAGGAATGAGTGTTACGTTGCGTGCGGACAGCGTCCTAGATGGAGGGGTGAGGAGTGAGAAAGATCGTTAGCGGAAGACTTCCAGTTCTGCAAGAAGCCGCTTGATTCTGGCTAATTGCGAATTGCCTGAGCGGGGTTTTGACATCGTTTCACAGTTAATCAGATTTCACTTTCACTATATATGGTCTTCTTGGGTAGCGTTCTGTGAATTTTGAGCAAATCGTAAACTATCTGGCGGGAAATTTAACAATTGAGCGATAAAATGATTTTTCTATATAGTAGAGGTCCCTTTTTGGCCTCCTGTCGCTAAACCCGACCGCTACTCTTACAGTGGGGAAGCACATGCGCTCAGAAGACTTAAAGATAATTGGACTACCAGCGACTGTCACGAGATTGAAAGATATGCAGTGGTTTTCTCGCATATTGCACCACTCCAGCTATAACATTGTGAAATAGGCGGTTTAGACAACTGAAACCTTTTACGCTACACTAAAAGAACTGGAACTCCAATTTCAAGAGTAAAACAGCCTAATTACTCCTTCAGAGCTCACTCTACTCCTGCTATATGCAAGGAAGAGAGAAATGGCCGTTCATTCTTCAAAAATAAAATGAGTAAAGTGACCATTGTACTCCAACAATCCTTGGTAAGTTAAAGCTGTTTTACTCCTTGGATAAACAAATTATAACTTCCTGTATCTCGCGTTTCAATCGCCGATCAGGCAGCACTAGCGTCCGTATTGAACACTGAAGCAGGCAGCCATGGACGTTTTGTCTTCCTGCGCAGGCAGTATATAAGCTTCATCACACTTCTAAAGAAGCGTAAAACGTGTTCGACTGTATGGAAGAATACAGCTGGAATAGCCGATGGTTGCCGTATTACTTTAGATGCTCCAATCAGCCCAAAATTTATAGCTCAAGTTCCGAGTGGAAAACTGCATTGTCATAGATGAAGAGCAATTATAAGCTCGTCATACGCACAGAAAGAATTAGGTTTTATCTCCGTTGTTGTTCATTAAAAAGAAGAGGCACATGCAAGTATAGGTACGTATACACCGGGGTTCCGATTTTGTTTTTTGTCACGTCGGACAGCACCGACTCTGTGTTTTGATGACGGTATACGTCATACGTCGGGTTTGAATTAGTTCAACATATCCGATCTATTTCACGCAAGGCTTCAGCATAGGAATCCGTACGTATTATTAATAAGATGCGGCGGACGGAAATCCAAGACACAATCGCACAAGTACTTCGCGCGGTTTGTATCTTTAGCCACTGCTTTTCGCGTATTCACACTGCCAAAAATGGGGCGATTGTTGGGCGATGAGTGTGTACTAGTTTCGACCTTCCTCAACAACAAACTGTCATAGTTCGTGCTGTATGTGGCGCACGTAAAACAACACGTCTTATTTTAATATACAAGTCGCTTCAGTTCAGTTTAGTCGTTCAGTCGTGTCCGACTCTTCGTGACCCTATGGACCATGTCACGCCACGCTTTCCGGTCGCTCACTATCTTCCTAACATCACATAACTTCATCTGCAGTGCCTCGAGGATGCCATCTAACCAACGCGTTCGCTGCCTACCCCATCTCCGGCGACCCTCAACCTTTCCCAATATCAAATCTTTCTCCAGCGACTCCTCTCTTCTCATCAAATGACCAAAGTAGCTGAGCTTTAACTTTAAAATTTGACCCTGCAATGAGCAGTCAGGGTTTATGGTCGACAATGTCGACTGATTTGGTCTTCTGGCAGTCCAAGGAACTCTCAAGAGTCTTCGCCAGCACCACAATTCAAACGCGTCAATTCTTCGGCGGTCAGCCTTTTTCACAGTCCAACTCTCGCATCCATACATTACAACTGGAAAAACCATAGCACGAGTTATACGGATCTTGGTTGGCAGACTAATGTCTCTGCTCTTTACTAGGCGGTCAAGGCTCACCATTGCTCTCTTTCCCAGAAGCAGGCGTCTCCTAATTTCATGGCTGCAGTCTCCTTCCATACAAGTCGCTTAGCTGCAGCATTTAACAGAAAATTTACTCCTTCATGCTAACATAGTATTTTCTGAAGTCCGAAGCGGCAAATCTTCGGCTCGTGTAGCCAGGGGATATAATTGATCGGCTCAACCTCGAACATAGGCCCCGTGGAAGGGGACTTTAAATTAAAGAGGTGGCAAAGCTGCGGGTTGAGTATTGCTCTTTATCTCCCCTAAATACACAAAGATAAAGAACGTCAATCAGTGTTCGTATACCGCATGTGCAGAAGCGAATCGATCCCTCCGCTCCGACGTTCTTGTAATTATGCACTCGCGTGCACAGCGGTGCAGCGCGTCTTGTCATCGACAGGCTCGATCGTTTGCCTGCCTGGTCATCGCCGTAAATCGCCGCTGTACAAGCGTAAGCCTAAAGTAGATTATGCACGCCTTTTTTCACGCATGTAAAGCATGTTCTAAGCCGAAATAACAAATGAGACCTTTACGGCAGCCCATGCTTACTTTCGCGATGTTCGGCTCCCGCCGTCATGAAAATGCGGTAGCATGGTCTAAAAACACACGTCTGGCTTTTATAGGACAATTGTGGTGGACACGATATTCTCAACGCAATGCCAGCTATTTCATTATCTCTCACTTGAATGAAGTGAAAATGGCCATAGGCGTATGCGAATTCTATCTACCCTGTTTTTATTTCTTCGATTTCATTCTAAAGCAGATTGAGGCTGTGTCGAAATGCTGTTGACAGGATGCTTATTTTTTTATCCTTCTGTCTGAGTGATACTGTACAAAATATAGTGATCAGCGTTCAAAGATAAAGGCTACCAGGCGCGTCGTCTGGGCCTGTTTTCACGTACGAAACTGTCAACTGCTCAAACAAAAGTTACATGAAGAAATGTATAGCCTACAACCGTCTAACTTCGCAAAATACCCTTAATATGTTAAAGACAATAAAAGCAATTACGAATACTTGTTAGCTATAAAACTCCCTCCCCCCCGCCGATCGCCCCCCCCTATTTGCGTTGTGCAACTGTGGCTCTCCTTATTCATTTCAAACGCTGCGTCAGCTGTGCGTTCTCTGCTCTTGCGGCCTGTTGTTTGCTTCGTATTTCGCTTAGTGATACTTTATTACCCGCGGCTTGACCTCTTAAACTACCCTTTTATAACACTATGAAATGCATTGCAAGCGGGAAGCCTACGCAGTTTTCAGTACACAGGATATGGCCGGCAAGGTGCTTTGCTTTCAATGCACGCTCGCCAACGTCATTCAGGTAAGGTTCGTTTTTTTCTATCACTGTAAGTTTAAACTACGCGAAAAAGCATTTAGACTTCTTTCCATTTCCACATATTTTGAAGGCTCAGTTTTATCAAGCGTTACTTTCTTGTACTGGGAGCAGTGGGCGCGTAGGTGCTATTTGTTCTGGCAGTTATGTAACCGTGAAGTGTCTTCCTAAGACACACAAGTATTTGTTTTTTTGCATGCATGTTTTTAAGAATTCCTTTTTTCTATCATCACAAATATGCATCGGCAGTCACTTTTATGTCCGGTTGAGTGAGCCATTATAGTTTGTTTCTTGCACTTCCGGGAGTACAGCAACACTTTTGGCATTAACATAGATGTTGGTGAAAATGCGGTCCTGGAAGACAGCTGCTTGTTCAGGGTGGATGCTTGCTGGGTTGTTAGAGGTGTCCCATGAGCTGCACTAAGCTCGTTAGTGTGCTCTCCTTCCGTCACATGATTCTTATTATAAAAGAGACTGATTTTATTCTATACCTTAAGAGGACATCATGAAATGCTCTAAAATCAACATTTGCAGAATGGAATGGTTCACACTTTATCCAAAAGCACGGGATCTGCATTGTATCATGTATTGCTTCTTTGCTCAGTGTTAGGTTCTTACTTATGGATGACAGAAGTCTCAGGGACCACTTCGAATACACACGAGTTAAAGCCATTTTTCGCTTTGGGGAGGATTTCTTAGTTATTTTAAATTGTGACAAGGAAGCCTTTTTTCATGTAGTGCCTGAAGCTTTGAGTGTTTTTAAAGGGGCCCACAAACACCTCCCGAGCATTGCTCGCAAACTATCTCAGTCGCTAGGTTATGCTGCGATACATACCTGAACGTAATAAAACACGTCTACACGCAGCACAGGTCCCGCAATCCTATTGAAAGGTTGGCGCTCTTTTTCCTTCGACTTTTGCGGTCCCCCTTCTCCTCAGTGCAACGCGTCTACGTACATGCGTTTTCGAATGACTGTTGGTCTGCTTCTTTGCGACGTCACACATCCATAAACCAACCACTTATGCCAAAATAATTGTAATACCCTTAACGTTTAGTTATAAGGAAAAAAAATTAGAATGTTTTGTAGACAGCAAGCTTTTTTTCTTGCACTTCCGGTATCGCGCGGGTACCGTGGTAACAACGGTAACCAAGGCGCGGCCGCGCGCGGCGGCCTCGTTTCAGTTCCTTGCGGGGCGCTTTCTGACTGTGTACAGGCGCCCAAATCTTTAACTGGCGTGCGCGAGCGGCGACTTTTCTGTGCGTCAGCGCCATATGACGGAGCGAAGTTGGAAACAGGATGAGGCTAAGCGCATGCCCACAAAGCACGCTCAGCTGGACGGAACAGCCTGGCAGACGACGCGTCCAGCTGAGCGTGCTTTGTGAGCATGCGCTTAGCCTCATCCTGTTTCCAACTTCGCTCCGTCATAGGGCGCTGACGCACAGAAAAGGCGCCGCTCGCGCACGCCAGTAAAGATTTGGGCGCCTGTACGTTCTCGTTTCTTGTGTCTCCCATGCGAAATGGACTTCGAAATCGGCGTACCGGTCTGCAGCATAGGTGCTATATTGCACCGCGCCGTACGTAGTGCAGCAAAATTTCGCAGGCAACCGCTCCGTTCTCGTGTCCACCAAACCAAAATACGCGCCTCGAATCGAGTCAAGGCTACAGCATACGCTGGTCAGTAATGTGTTTACTAGCCTGAATATAGCGCCGAGATAAACGACGATTTCAAAGGTGCAATGAGTTAGTCATTGTTGTGATGTATCATTACTGTGGCGGCTTTTAAAATCCTACCGTCTGAACTGTTGACTTCATTGCGTCAAACTCGTTTTGTCACGTAGTAACTTTGTAGCGTATTAACTTTTGTCTTATAGTAAATTAGATAAGACAACTGTACCCACCTGGCTCGGCTGTGTGCGATGCGCGAACCTGTGTTATCATGTGTCGGCGTTGGCAGCTTTTGGCCCCTGATACCGGCGCAGATTGCGGGTTCGCATTGTATGCAGCAGCAACGAATTAGGCACCCTTACCTAACTTACTACGAGCAAATAAAAGATACCGCAATATCAAAGCTCCGTGTGCAGTTTCACCGCAAACGACTGAGCGGTTGAGCTAGAGAGATACAAGACACAGCGGTAAACACGTATTAAGATTCGCATGCTGTATCTGCCCCTTGCAAGGTTTCACATGACGTGCAGTGATGAGGAGGCACCGAAGAAACAAAGAAAACAACGTTATTTTGAGAGAAGGCCTACAGCATTTTTCTAGATAAGTCCTAGAGCATATTACATTATTTCCTGGGCAGTAAACAATTGACGTTATTAAAAAAAAAAAAACATTCTCTCCGCGGCGAAGCTCTGTGCTTTCTTAGTCGCTCAGCAGTATAAATTACCACTAAGAACACAGTATAATTTCGCGCACATAAAAATAATCAATGCATTTACACTGTTGTCTTGTAAATTGTGCAGCTTAACGGATGGGGAACAGTGAGCTCGTGAAAAGAGAGATGTGACATGGCCACTTGTGAAGTCGGCTCACTTTAATTACTTCCATGTACTTCCAGTTTGGCCTCAAGAAGCTGAACAACTCTGATCGGCATAAGTATTCGTAATCAAGCCTTACACACACCCTTAACCCGCAGTTGCTCTGCCTTTCCTACTTTTTCTTTCAAGCGGCAGCTTTGATCTAATACTTGAAGGGCCTGCGAACGGTAGCACACCATGTGGAGTGGCCCCAAAAAGCAAACAGCAACGTGTTTTTTGTGCATTTTTGCTTGGCCGCAGCCAGAAGCGAAACACAGACATGGGTACAACAAGACTGCACCTGCTCCGACAGAAAACGTCATATGAAACTGCGCTCCAGCTATTGTTAGCCGCAGCAAACTTATTGAAACAATTGTGTTCGCTCCAGCGGCCAAAGCATTGTGGCGCTGATGCCAGTTTTTTTCTAAGTATACTAAGTATTTGATCTAAGTATACTGACACTTATACTGTGCAATTGAATAGTCATGATGAAGCGCAAATCTGTGGCTGTGCGCAGCAATTAGTACTTCTTTTGACGGCCTATCATAGGCATCAGTGGTGCTCTGAAGCTATGCTTGCAGCTGTCTCTCTGTGTGAAGAGTCCTGAGACCGTATCTCCGCATCCTGGAGGAGCCTCTGGACGTACGCTGGGGGCAATAGTCATCATGATTACAAAAGTTCGTTTAGTTTTTTGTGTAATATTATAAGTAGAACAAATTTCTAATTAAAAAAAGTATGCCCCATTTTCACTAGAGCGACACTTCGAAGTGTCCTTTTCATGGTTTTGCCATTTTCACATTCCAGCCGTCCTCTCTTTTTTTTCTGTGCCTGGAGCTCTGAAGAATTTTCATTGAGGTGAGCCTAAAAAGAAGATAAATATGAATGAATTTCTCATACTTTTGAAAAAAAAACGTGTTTCTTGTTGCCTACTAGCAAAATTATGCCAAGTAGAGGCTACTATAAGGAACCATTATACGTTTTATTTACATCACTGCAACAGAGATTGCTTCTGTTTTAGCTTCTATATCCAGTGCCTTTATATCAAATTAAGAATGTGATGCAATGATCTTCAAGCAGCAGAATTAATGTATGACATGGGTTATACAACATCATATTGTGAATCACCCGTGTTCTCCCTGCTGTTGTATTCTAGCGATCATCATTAGTCCAAGTGATCAAGTGGACCTTGAGCATCCTTTCAGTTTCAATACAGTAGCTTAGGGACATTCGAGACGGTTCTAGAGGGGTCGGAAACTTGCGCTGATACCTTCCAGTTCTTTAAAAACTACCTTTGTCTTGGGACTGCACTAAGGTGAGGAGCACAAAAGGGAGACGAGGTGTTTTTCCAGCCAGCCCTCCATGCTTTCCCTCAACTTTGTGTCATTGAGTGTCTCAGTTCATGTCAATTCTGTCTGTATGTATTCCTGCTGCGCTGTTCTTTATCTCATACGATCTGCCTATTCTAATATAACAGCAATGATTTTTAATGAGCACCCTTGGGTGGCCTGTGCAGTACGTCTATGGCCTCCTGTCTCACTTTTCCATGGAAGGGGACTACAGAATGGCTAGTGCTACTACCATCCTACCAAATATGTTTTTACCATTTTATATGAAGCATTCTTGAATGTCAGAAGTATGCACTGCAGTCTCCTCCAAATGTATGATAACTACATTTGACATGGCATTGTTCAAGTTTCGAAAAGAAAGACACAAGATAAGTTGAGCTAAATGTACAGCAGTGTATTTACTATCAGGATGGAAGGATTGTGGCAGCTGGCTCATAAGGTGCATTGAGTGCCTACTTTATGCAGAAGTTGGGATTGAGTTACGTGGTGGGCACTTTTTTTGGCAGATGTCAGGGTCGACGCCTGTGAATCGCAATTGTAGGGTCTCGTTTTACCTGGCCTGATAACATGAGAGCTCTAGATCAAGCACTGCACTACGGAGGCTGAAGTCAAGCCCAACTACCGTAAAAAAAGTGCCAAATGCGTCCAGTAACACAGCAGCTTCTCCCTCCTCATATTAAAAAAACAAAACAAAAAACACTTGAACTCTTTTTCTCATTTTCTCCAAACCTCAGCACCACACCATGAGAAAGACTGTTTTCAGGCGCTTGAAATTGGTCACAAAGCAATATTTCAGCCCCCCAGGGCTATTCCATAGCACAAACTAAAAGCGATCTGCTTAGCTCCAAGTTCCAATGGGCTGCTTAGCAAGTTGAAGAATCAAAAGGAGCAAAAGGAAATGAAGCAAATGTAGCACAAGCTTTCACAGCTGAACTTCTGTTTTTAATTTTCGCACTGTGTTCTATTTCCTTTGGCCTCTGTTTCTTTTATAATGCCAATATTATGTACATACATTAAGGATTTATTGTTTGCACATTTCATGGAGAAAAGGTGGACTACATACTCACACTGGAGTGAAATATAAAGTCTTAGTCTTCTCTTTCATTCAGCTTACCTTATGGCATTCCACCATCCGAGTATGCAATTGATTTGGGAGCAAACGTGATGACAAAGTTCTGAAAAGATTCAAGGGAAGATGTTTCGGCTTTGGGCGACAGTTTTCGAGTGTCAATCAAAAACCGGGTGTTCTTCAGAATGGAGTTCAGCTTCTTGAAAGCACATGAATTTGTTAAAAATATATGCATAAAAAAAATATATATATATATTGCGAGTGCAGCGCGTGAACGCAACGCAGTGTCTGAAGAGCAAGTCGTCACATACGCCAGTCGCAGGCTTACTGCTGCTGAGCGTAACTACACAATTACCGAGCAAGAGAGCCTCGCTGTTGTTTGGTCGGTTCAGAAATTTCGACCTTATTTGTATGGCCGCCACTTTACCACTGTTAAAGACCATCACTCACTCTGTTTCATCGCTGAATAACTTATCGGGTCGACTGGGTCGCTGGGTACTACGTCTTCAAGAATACACCTTCACCATCACTTATAAATTTGGGCGAAAAAACCTCGACGCTGACGCCCTCTCTCGCTGCCCATTGATACCTACTGACACGGCCCCACATATGGTCTCCTCTCCCTCCCGCCATCCGAGTCAGCCTTCTGCTGGCCACCTGAATGTTGCACCCATCGCTATAGCTCCACTCGAGAACAATGCTGATTTCTCGTCCCTGCAGCTGACTGACCCTTACTGCCGCACAATCACAGCTCGCCTCCGTTTAGAATCAGTTGTCCCAAACAGTCGCTTGCGCCGTCAGCTTCGTCGGTTCCGATTTCACCATGGAACACTTTACCGCGACGTTTATCACCCTACGGGCCAACGCTGGGTACCCGTTGTACCTCGCTCCCTTCGTTTTAAAATTATGGAGGCTTACCAAGACGACCCCACTGCTGGACATTTAGGCCATTTTAAAACTTACGACCCTATTAAGAGCCGCTACTTCTGGCCTGGGCTTTCTGCCAGCGTCGCCAAATACATTTCATCATGTCCGCCTTGCCAGCATCGCAAGCGTTCAAAATCCTCTCCTGCTGGCCTACTGCAACCTCTACCTTGCCCATCTGTGCCTTTTGTCACGGTAGCCATTGACTTGTTTGGTCCTCTCCCTTTGTACGTCAGACGGCAGCCGTTTTGTTGTCACTGCAATCGACCATCTAACGCGGAACGCTGAAACCGCACCTCTTCGTTCCGGTGCCGCCTCTGAAGTCGCCGATTTTTCTGCGTTCCATAGTTTTGCGTCATGGTTCTCCTCGTATTTTCATTAGCGACCGTGGAAAGACATTTCTTTCTCCAGTCCTTGAGGAAGTACTGCGCGCAGCCAACACCGTCCATAAGACTTCTTCTACATACCACCCTCAGACCAACGGCCTCATCGAGCGGTTTCATCGCACTTTGGCCGACATGATATCCATGTATATCGCTCCTGATCACCGGAACTGGGACAGCGTTTTACCTTTCGTCACCTACGCCTACAATTCCGCTGTTCAGCGCACTACTGTTTATAGCCCTTTCTTTTTAGTTCATGGCCGTCAACCATCGACAGTATTCGACACTACTTCTCTGCTCCCTTTACGTCTGAATCTCTGGGCGAAGAGTTTGCCACTCGTATGCCCAGTGTCGCCAACTTGCCCGTTTGAACACTGAAGATGATCAACAAGAACGCAAAGCGCTGTATCATCAACGCCATCGAACTCCCTCCTTTTAGCCCGGTGATGAAGTTCTCCTATGCACACCAATCCGCATTCCTGGCCTGTGTGAGAAGTTCCTCCATTGTTACATTGGTCTTTATACAGTACTCCAACAAACATCTCCGGTGAACTATCGCGATATTCCCTCGCACACCGTCGAAGATCGACGTCGTCGCTCCGAAGAGACCGTCCACGTCTCGCGCATGAAGCCTTATGCCCGTCGTCCCTCATCCCTGTAATCAGCGACCACGGTGGCCGCTCTCTTGTCGGGGGGATGATTTGTGCGAGCGCAGCGCGTGAACTTTCACCTCTTTCATCTGTATAGATACATGATAATCATCATCGCTCACTGCTGCTCGGAGCGTCGCGCGCTGTGTGACAGCTGGTTCTGGAAAAGAACAGACGTTTATGCAAGTGCTGTCCCACAATATATATAAATATTTGGCTGATGAATTGCAGTGTTGGTGTGTATTCTAGTCAATGGTAGATGCTGAACCTGTTTACAGCTGCTGCATTGCAGCTGAAAACAATTTTAGCATCAAATTCATAAAAATACCCCAGCTCTTGTACTACTATAATACTGTGAAAAAAAATCTAAGAGATGTTTTTGAGCAAACATGCTGCACTTTGTATTCTTTAAAATTGTCAGTATAGGACAGTATGGAAAATCCCATTGTATTTGTGTTCCATACAGGCAGGTATAATCAAGCTGCCTCAGTATTAAAATATCTTGCAGTCTGAGTACTCACATTTATATTATTTTGTTTCTTCACTTCATTATGTGTTTATTTCTCGGCTATGTCATATGTGAACTTGCTGTTATGGCGGATGTGTCGACAGTTTTTTCTGTGAAGTTCTATTTGCATTAGATATCCTTAAAATTTATCATTGGTGGACGAATGCCACAAATGTGAGCCCTGCACGTTCTAAACAACATCAAAGGGAAAACTTTACAAAAAACAGCCGATATAAAACAGATTATTTCTGCTCATTCATTGCCTGTTTGCAAGGAGCTCATGCAGGCATTTGCTGTATGGTCTATCATGGCCATCATGCTTATCGCGTATGTGGTTCAACAGGTTGCACCACATGCTGATTATCAGGTCGCCATCACCCTGGCCCAGGGCAGTAACATAATAAACATGACTTGTGATTGTCTGGATCCATGGTTCTATTGCTTCACAGCCCTTCGACTTGCTCATAGCTTTCAACTTCTTAAATGCAGTATAGAATAATGATATTACCATGTGTTCGCCCTAATTATTAAAGCAAGCAACTGCACGCATCTATAGTAATGTGCCAGGCATCAAAGTAGTGCTGTATAGGCGATTTGCCGCTCTTCCAATATGTCCAGATAGCTGGGTGGCAGTCTGTAGATAGATGCAATTATAAACTCATTACATAATAATCAGTTCAGTTCTGTTCAGTCGTGTCCGACTCTTCTTGACCCTATGGACCATGTCACGCCACGCTTTCCGGTCTCTCACTATCTTTCTAACATCACATAACCTCATCTGCAGTGCCTCGAGGATGCCATCAAACCATCGCGTTCGCTGCCTACCCCTTCTCCGGCGACCCTCAACCTTTCCCAACATCAAATCTTTCTCCAGCGACTCCTCTCTTCTCGTCAGATGACCAAAGTAGGTGAGCTTTAACTTTAGAATTTGACCCTCCAATGAGCAGTCAGGGTTTATGGTCGACAATATCGACTGATTTGATCTTCTGGCAGTCCAAGAAACTCTCAAGAGTCTTCGCCAGCCCCACAATTCAAACGCGTCAATTCTTCGGCGGTCAGCCTTTTTCACAGTACAACTCTCGCATCCATACATCACAACTGGAAAGGCCATAGCACGAGTTATACGGATCTTGGTTGGCAGACTAATGTCTCTGCTCTTTACTAGGTGGTCAAGGCTAACCATTGCTCTCTTTCCCAAAAGCGGGCGTCTCCTAATTTCATGCTGCAGTCTCCTTCCGAGGTAATCTTAGAGCCGAAGAAGAGAAAATCTGTCACAGCTTCCACTTCTTGTCCATTGATGCTCAAGGACTTGATAGGGCAAGACGCCATGATCTTTGTCTTTTTAATGTTCAGTTTAAGCCCGAACTTCTCACTCTCTTCTTGTGCGCGCATCAGAAGTCTCTTGAGTTCGCCCTCACTTTCTGTCATTAAAGTGGTATCATCCTCATATCTAAGGTTGTTGATAAGTTTTCCAGCAATCTTCACTCCAGCTGAAGACTTGTCCAGACAGGCCTTCCTCATGATGCACTCTGCATATAGGTTAAATAGGCAGGGCGACAGTATGCAGCCTTGCCTCACTCCTTTCTCAATCGAAAACCAATCAGTAAGACCATGCCCAGTTCTGACTGTGGCCTCTTGTCCTTTATACAGGTTCCTGAGGAGACAGATGAGGTGAATTGGAACTCCCATCTCTTGAAGAGCTTGCCACAATCTGCTGTGATCTACGCAGTCAAACGCTTTCTCATAATCAATAAAGCAGAAGTAGATGGGTTTCTGGAATTCTCTTGCTTTTTCCATGATCCAGCGAAGGTTGGCAATTTGGGCTCTAGTTTCTCTGCCCTTGCGAAACCCAGCTTGCACATCCGGAAGCTCCCGATCCACATACTGCTGCAGCCCTCTCTTGGAGGATTTTCAACATCGCCTTGCTAGCATGCGAAATAAGCGCGATCATGCGGTAGTTGGAACAATCTTTGGCACTGCCTTTCTTTAGAATGGGGATGTAAACTGACCTCCTCCAATCTTGTGGCGCTGCAGGGTTGTCCAAATCTTCTGACATAATATATGCAGAATGTTAACAGCGTCATGGCTGAGGTTTTGAAGCAACTCAGCTGGAATGCCATCAATTCCCCTAGCTTTGTTCTTAGCAAGGCTGGCTAAGGCCCATTCAACTTCACTCTTCAGGATGCCCGGCTCGAGATCAGTAATCACAACGGTCTTATGTTGGGTTTGCACATTCGGGTCCTTCTTGTATTCTTCTGTGTATTCCTGCCACCTCTTCTTTATCTCTGAGGCTTCAGTGAGGTCCTTGCCTCGTTTGTCCTTTATCACGCCCAGCTTAGCACAGTAGCTTCCTTTGATGTCTTTGATTGTCTTATACAGAGCTCTTGTGTTCCTTAATTGGCTGTTGTCCTCAACTGCTTGGCACTGTATGTTCAGGAAGGCATTCTTATCTCTCCTTGCTATTTTCTTAAAATCCGCATTGAGAACCTTGTATCTTTCTCTTTCCCCCTTAACCTTTGCCATCCTCCTTTCCTCAGCTATTTGCAAAGCCTCTTTAGATAACCAGTTTGCTTTCTTGCATTTCTTTTGCTTTGGAACTACCTTAGTAGCAACTTCTTGTATTATATCACAAACATCAGTCCACATCTCTTCGGGCTTTCTGTCTTCTAGATCTAATTCTTGAAATCGAATCCTCACTTCCACAGCATATTCTAATGGAATTCGATTCAGATCATACCTGAAAGGCCTTCTAGTTTTCTGCGTTCTCCTTAATCGAAGCTTAATTTTGGCAACAAGAAGCTGATGATCGGTGCCACAATCGGCCCCAGGCCTTATTTTTACTTCTTGTATAGCGCTTCTCCATCTCTGCCGGCAAGGAATATAATAGATATGATTTCTGTACAGACCGTCCGGTGAAGTCCATGCGTACAAGCGCCTATTTTGTTGTTGAAAATAAGTATTCGCTATACTCATGTTGTTTTCTTGACAAAACTCTACTAGCCTCTGCCCAGCTTCATTTGGCTCGCCAAGACCGAACTTGCCTACAATTCCGGATATTTCTTCACTCCCGACCTTAGTATTCCAGTCTCCTATGACAAAAACGATGTCTGATGATGGGATGCGGTCGAAAAGGCATTGTAGGTCCGCATAAAATCTCTCAACGTCAGCTTCTTCAGCAGTAGTGGTCGATGCATAGACTTGGATAACTGTTATGTTGAAAGGGTGACCTTGGATCCGAAGTGAAATCATTGGGTCGTTTTTGGGGTTGTACACTAGCACTGCTTTGCCCATTCTTCTGTTTACTATGAGAGCGACCCCATTCCTTCTCTTGGATTCGTGCCCACAATAAAAGACATAATGGTCGCCGGAGTTAAATTCTCCCATTCCGGTCCACTTGAGCTTGCTGATACCCAAGATATCAATGTTCAATCTGTCCATTTCTCGCTTGACGACATCCAGTTTACCTTGCGTCATAGATCTTACATTCCATGTTGCTATGGGATATATCTCCTTGCAACATCGGAGTTTCCGGTCGCTTCCCGACACATCCACAACTGAGCGTCCTTTTGGCTTTAGCCCAGCCGCTTAATTCGTCCTGAAGCTACTAGGAATCGCCCTTTGTTCATCCTCAGTAACATGTGGGACGCCTTCCAACCTGGGGGGGCTCATCTTCAGGCGCCATATCATTTATGGTATTGTGACTGGCCATAGGGTTTTCTTGGCAGGAAATACTGGTGTGGGTTGCCATTACCTTCTCCAGTGAATCACATTTTGTCAGAACTCTCTGTCGTGACTTGTCTATCTTGGGTGGCCCTACACAGCAGAGCTCACGACTTCATCGAGTTTCGCAAGCCCCTCCACCACGACAAGGCAGTGATCCATGAAGGGGATTACATAATAATATATGTCAGCAAATGTACCTCTTCCCCAATGGTTTGCAACGACGACATTAACATTTTGTAATTCAATTGTTTGTATTATATAATGAATAATTTCATTCTTTTTATGTATAGACATGCAAGCAGCACTTGCCAAAAGCACTCTTGGTGAGGTTGAAAATAATTTCTCCTAATAATATGCAGAAAATGTCGCCTTTTGTTAAAGACTGCACTGAGACTCGTTAAGTTGAGGCCAGGCCCCATGCTTGTGCTATTGGGCACTGCAGTTGACTTCACACAGTTAGTATGAATTGCAGCTTGCCAATTTTCGTATCGCAGCACTTCCTTGCCTCTCCTTTTCTTACCTGTTCGCATTGTAGAATATGATCAGTCTGAATGACAACAACGTTGTAAGTTCAGTACTTGGCGCTGTAGCCCAGGAATTCGTAACTCACATCTCCTGCGAGGTCCACTTCCATTCCATCCAGCTGGCTGATGATCTGCACCCTCTGTTCCTGGAAAAGCTGGGACAAAATAAATGTGCATTTGTGAGCTACTTGTAACATTGCGCCGAACTGTGTCACTCGATCGTTGCACTGCTGGATGCGCGCGCTGTTTTTTTTTTTTTTTCAATACGCAAGCTTGCCATAAGGTATAGTATAAGAACCCGTGCAAATTATTTTCCACTAGGAACCGGAGAAGGCTCCTGCTCTTATTGTTGTCGGTGAGCCATTTGAAGAAGTCCTCTTCGTTTGTTACGGTCTATATCTTCCGCCCCCCCCCCCCCCTTCCCGCAAGAAAAATCTAGTTGTGTATAACTCCTGTCTATGCTCCTGCCAAAACCAACACTTACACTTCCGATCGGCAGCTGATCGCTTAGGGATAAAGAGGCACAACCTTGAGCGACTAAGCCAGTTCACGCGAGTGATAACGTTTCATTCGCGAACTCCCCCCCCCCCCCCCTTTCTGAAGGGTAAAGCCTCTTGACACTTCTTTTTTTTTTCTGTTTCCATCTCTTCATTCCTGGCCATGTCTCTCCTTTCTTTTCTTTCTTCGTTCTTTTATCAACGGCCATCTCGGTTTTCACGTGTTTCTTTCCTGACCGCCTCGGTTGGTGAACTTGAACACGGCTTCATCCGCGCGACATTTCAGGGTGCGCTCTGTACAAACACTACATGGCGTAAAAAAAAAAACAAAACAAAAAAAAACTACAGGGCCGGAATCATGCTGCGATAATAATCGAGCACCGAACAGTTTTGTTCACTTCCTGTCGGCGCGCGCGTTCGCCGTTTTCTCGCAGTCAGCTGACGCCGAACCGCGGCTGACAAACTACACCACAGCGCACAACTACGCAGTTCCCTTCTCCTCATACCCTTCCTTTTTTTTTCTTCGTTAGAATCGATCGTTATCTTTCACGAAGGGGCATCGTAAAGTCTAACGCAAGAGAGCCTAAACACGAAGGTTTCAGGGTTCGAGCAAGGTGCACGAGAGAGTTTCCCACCGCAACGCCCGGAAGACCAGTCTCCGCGATCTGAATTCTGAATTTCTAGTCTTTTGCTAGCATCTCATAACCTTGCTGCAGTACGAATATTATGGACCCCGAGGTCGAAAAGCGACTTCGGCGAATTAGTACCGAGATGGGACTCGACCCCGTAAGTACACGTCGTTGAAGAATCCGCTGCTGAACCCCGACGACGATAGTATACGACTTACATGGGTGATAGGTGGGGTCGACTAGCGTAAACGTAATAAATATAAAAATCCCATCGTAAGCTCGCCACTGGTTTATTTTGAGCAGTGTAATTCACAGTGATTGACAAATCTTGCTTTTGCATGCCACAACGCAAAGCAAGATCGCCTGAGTTAAAAAAAAATATACTGTACTGTGATAACGCGTCTAAAGCTTGTGGCGCTCCGCAGCCCCTTTAGGTGTTTTAAACCGCGCGCGCGTCTTTCTATTTGTATTGTTTTTGCACGGGCAGCGCGAGTGCGCATGAGCAAGCAGATAATCTTGGGGGGCGTGATGTTAGCGGCGACAGACGAAGGTAGATAAGCGCGTCAGAAGCGAGGCGCGGGGCTTTTTCGCCCGGCGGAAAGGCCGGCGTGGGGCAACCGGCGAGCGTCATGGGCCAGCAGGGTGTGCACGGACGAACGAAAGAAGATCGCCGACGCGAAGATGGAAGCAGTGCCTGCAGGAACAGTTTAGGCGTATTTCTGTGAGTTGCTGTGCCGCAAGGAGCAATCTTTCTTGTGTCGCCGATAGCGCTTTGGCCCCATTGCTCGTTTTATTCGCTCCGCAGTGTGTTTTGTTTCGCCGCGGTAAGGTCCTGACATTCTCGCTTTCCGAAGGTGTTCTATTGTAGCGCTCGTGAATAGCCTGTTATTAGCGCAGTAGCGCCTTATGTTTCTCTCTTTTGCTTTTTTTATTTATCCGGAATAAGCCGGTGTTTTTAAGAGACTGGATTTGTCACTGGTCGGGCGAGACCACGGCTCGCGGACCCGCTTTTTGAAGGCCAGGCCTTCAAGCTAATATCACAATCTTTTCATTTTACAATTACCGGCGGTGTTGGAAGAAACAGCGTTGGTACCGTTCCTTCATGCAGACGCAGTCTTGTTGGCATCTTCAAATCGTGAACCACATCCGGGTAAAACTTAAACGCATTTAGGAGAGAAATGCCGTCCACAAACGTAGATAAACGCTTTCTTCACCGATGCTGGGTATCCGATGAGCTGTAGCCTCTGTTCCCGAAGGTTGGCGTTTTGAGGCACTTTATGCAGAATATTTTTCCTGCAAAAGAACTGTGAGTTGAGCTAGTTTGTGCATCATTTTTTTTTAAAATACACAGCGCAACAAACATCGGACAAGCGAGTAGCGCTGTTCCCGTCTACATCGCTTGTCCTATGTTTGTTGCGCTGTGTATTTAAAAAAAAAGTTTTTCCTGCAGTCACTAGCAATACCTTCGCAGCCAGGGACTGCACACTGTAACAACCTCCCGCTCATGTCCCGTCAAAACAATTCAGCGCTTCGATAACTGCCTTCGCGAACTCAAGAGAGTGGCCAGTCTAGCCCAGAACTGTCCTGCACCCATCGCGCACAGGACGTAGCACAAAATCGAAGGTGAGGTCAACGCCACGGATGTATAGCGTGGCAACAAAACTTTCGAGCTGTGTCGAAGCACGATGAAGCAGACGGCGAGAGGCCACCGGCGGCGCGTCGGCAAGAAAGAGCACCAAAACGGAAGTTGCGGCGGACGGCGCTCAGCAAAAAAAGTAAAAGCGCAAATGCGTCGGTTGTGAAGTGTCAGTGGGCGAGGCCCGTGGAGGAGGGCCAGCCTTTGCGCGCGCTAAAAAGTTGAAAGTGGGAGGAAATCCGCGAAGGCGCAGATATTGAAATGTTGATTGCAAATAGCTCTGCTTCCAAATGCCGCATTTCAAAAATTCTTGCGAGAAGGTTATCTTACATCGACATTCTTTCACATACTAGGCATAGGGAAACTGTATCGCTATAGCTGGTTTAAGCTGTTTAAGAGTATTCTGGCTCCCCTTGAAATAAAGCGAGAAATGCCGGACAATGATTTTATGTGCTTCCTGGAACTAAGCATTTTCTTTACACCCAGTCACGTGTGCTGGGCATTTGAACTAAGGGGCAACAAGCCCTTTCTACCAAACGGCTCCGCTCATTCGAAGCTTGTCAAAAAAATATCATACAGTTTGCCCTTGTTAACTCCTTGAATAAGGGATGCGAGCTCAAATTGCAACAAAGTTTCTCGAACTATATATGTAGGCTCACAAAATCAGGGTGCCATTACAACTCCTCTCCACTGTCGCAGGAAAAATGCTGGAAAAAAGCAAGTGCGAAAAAACAATCACTCAGTGAAGCCCGCAGGCAACATAAAAAGGTTTCAGTGATTCCTTACATGCAGCAAATTTTCCACAACATTAACTAGATTGGAAAGAAAGCAGAAGTTGATGTCTCTTCTGTACTCGAGCGGCTATAGCAGCTTTGTCGGATTGCTAAAGAAAAAAAGTCTGCAACAATGGGCACAGAGAAACCTCAGCGGCATGCGCCAAAGGCATTGTTTACTCCATTCTCTCGACTTATTGTAGCGTACTCATCGGCTGAACAGGCCGATGCATCATTGAAAGACTAATGGAGCATGAAAATCACTTACCAGGTACATCCCTCAGGAATCTCTCAGACCACTGCAGAGCTGCGACTCAACGAAGCCATGCCATCCAATCTTCGAAAAAAAAAAGAAAATCCACAGTGTTAGAAACAAACCGGAAAAGCTGACATGTGAGATATTTGAAGCCGGCCAAATTTTTAGGCTCAAGGATGATTGCGCAACCATGGAAAAATGCAAACATTATCCTCATTCACAAGAAACGGGACTCTAAGGACCTTAAAAATTACAGACCAATCAGCTTACTGTCTGTTACGTATAAGGTATTTACTAAGGTAATCGCTAATAGAATCAGGACAACCTTAGACTGCAATCAAGCAAAAGATCAAGCAGGGTTTCGGAAACGGCACTCTACTATCGATCATATCCATACCATCAATCAGGTGATAGAAAAATGCTCGGAATACAACCAGCCCTTATACATATCATTCATTGATTACGAAAAAGCATTTGACTCAGTTGAAACCTCGGCGGTGATGCAGGCATTGCGAAATCAGGGGGTAGACGAGCCGTACGTGAAAGTGCTGGAAGATATATATAGTGACTGCACAGCAACCATAGTTCTGCATAAAGAAGGTTACAAAATTCCCATAAAGAAAGGTGTTAGGCAAGGAGACACAATCTCCCCAGTACTATTCACAGCTTGTTTAGAGGAAGTATTCAGAGACTTGGAATGGGAGCAGATAGGGATAAGGGTAGATGGAGAATACCTCAGCAATCTGCGATTTGCTGATGACATTGCCTTGCTAAGCAACTCGGGGGATGAACTGCAAATAATGATTGATGACCTAGACAGGAAAAGTAAAAAGGTAGGCTTGAAAATCAGTACGCAGAAGACTAAGGTAATGTTCAACAGCCTCGGGAAGGAACAGCAGTTTACATTAGGTAGCGAAATACTGGAAATAGTAGGCGAATATGTCTACTTAGAACAGGTAGTAACCGCAGATCCGTACCACGAAAAGGAAGTAACAAGAAGAATAAGATTGGGATGGAGCGCTTTTGGCAAGCACTCGCAGACTATGACTAGTAGCTTACCGGTATCGCTCAAGAGGAAAGTATACAACAGTTTCACCTTGCCGGTACTCACCTATGGGGCTGAAACGTGGAGGCTAACCAAGAGAGTTCTACTTAAGTTGAGGACAACCCAGAGGGCTATGGAACGAAAAATGGTAGGGGTAACATTAAGATATAGAAAGCGTGCAGAGTGGGTCAGGGAAATAACTCAAGTTACCGACATTCTAGTGGAAATTAAGAAGAAGAAATGGACATGGGCAGGACATGTAGTGCGAAGAGAGGATAACCGATGGTCGCTTAGGGTAACAAACTGGATTCCAAGGGAAGGAAAGCGTAGCAGGGGGAGGCAGAAAGTTAGGTGGGCGGATGAGATTAAGAAGTTCGCAGGGGTCAAGTGGATGCAGCTAGCACAGAACCGGGTTAAGTGGAGAAATATGGGAGAGGCCTTCGCCCTGCAGTGGGTGTAATCAGGCTGATGATGATGATGATGATTGCGCAAGCGCACACTCTTCATTTGACTCTCGGAAAAAGAGATTGCCTTCCAGAATTGTTTGACCCAGCCCGGTTCTTATATTTGTTGAATTCAATTCTTGGTATTTTACCTTTCTTGTTTGGTTTTATGCACCTCATCTTCATCGTTTCGGTATATTAATTGTTTACTTCACCCTTGTTGCTCATGAGCTTTTCATTCCTTTGCTTTGTTTTAGCTATTTAGTGCTAATCTTCTGTCATCTTCTGCTAATCTTCTACTAGCTGTCAATTGTTGACTTCATCTTTCTTGTTCATGCATCTTTTTCTTCAGGTTTTAGTGTTTTTCATCTGATGCGTTTTGCTGTCTTAGTTGTTAGCTTTACCTCTGTTACCCATTTTCTGTTACCAATGCGTATTTTTGCTCTTATTAGTCCACTGTTCACGTGTTGGCAGCTTAAAAAATGATGTGCCTATTTTTTTCTCCCCTTGTTCGTGTTTCCCCTTATTGTATTTGTTGTTTTTGCAACGTTATTTTTTGTTGCCACAAGTGTCGAAAATCTCCAGTAGTCATTGCCTTTATGGGTATATAAGTAGAGTATTGGTAGTTTCAGAGTAACCTTGAAATTTTGAGCCTGTGGTCGTGTTTTATGTGTTTCGGTCACTGTGGTGCATTCTGATGCGTCAGGGGTGTAGGGGTGGACAGTATCAAGGGGAGCAGTTGGATGCCGGCCGTAAAGCAAATAGGACGGAGAGAAACCCGTGCTGGATTGCGCAGCAGTGTTGTACGCGTAGGTGATGTAAGGAAGGACAATGTCCCAGTTTGTGCGGTTGGATTCGACGTACTTCGCGAGCATGTCACCGAGGGTGCGATTAAATCGTTCAGTAAGGCCGTTGGTTTGCGGGTGGTAGGCGGTGCAAGTCCGGTGAATGATTTTGCACTGAGCGAGCAGGGCTTGAATGACGTCAGATAAGAAAGCACGGCCTCTGTCGCTGAGTAATTCACGAGGAGCACCGTGACGGAGAATGAAGTTCTTCAATAAGAAACCGGTCACATCTCGGGCTGTTGCAGCTGGGAGCGCGGCAGGTTCGGCATATCGCGTCAGGTGGTCGACGGCGACAATGACCCAGCGTTTGCCGTCAGTTGTGTACGGAAGAGGGCCATAGAGGTCAATTCCAATGCGGTCGAAGGGTGAAAGCGGGCATGTGAGAGGCTGTAACTCACCAGCCGAACGGTTAGAAGCAGGTTTCCGGCGTTGGAAAGTCAAGCACGATCGAACGTACCTAAGTACCGAGTTGTACTACATAACGCGCCAATAGCAGCGAAGACGGATTCGAGTGTAGGTCTTGAAAACCCCGGCATGACCGCACTGCGGATCGGCATGAAAAGCTGTACATATTTGAGTCCGTAGATGGCGCGGAATCCCGAGGATTCGCTTATGAATCAACACCACTAGCCCGACAGCTTTTTCTATCCTTGTAAGGTCCTTCTAGCAATTGAGAAAGGATCTGGGGGCAATGATTAAAACATTAGCTTGGGAGCTCATCTGACCATCAATGCAGGAAAGAGGGCAGAGGATGTCTTTGGGGTAACCCCCACCCCCCACCTCCCATGTTTAATGTTTTTGTAGAGTTTGGCATGAGGCTATTCACATAAAGGGGATCATGCCTTAAATTAGCAGTATTTATTGAAATTTTCACTCTCGCCAGCGAAACAAGTAAGGTATTGCCACATAGCGTTGCCAGGTGGCGCACGGCCCTCGGGAAGAGATGATGTCGGACTCATGCTAGCGTTCTGAGGCCGCGCTTGCTGACTGTGCTTGCCTGAATCGAGGTATATGACCATACCTCTCTGAGTACAGCGTGGCAGCTTGGTGGAGGTGGTGGGTGTAACTAGCCCACGCAAGAAACCCCTCCTGACAGCCATTCCGCGAGCCCTGCACCGATTGACACCGTGGTCCCGCTTCAGCCGGAGGCTCCAAGGGCACCCGCCGGAGCTTGCACCATCCAAGACGGGCACGACAACACTTGCTGTTGTTCCTACGCAAGCAGCCGATAGGGCGCTACGCTAGCCCACTATATACTGCAGACCACAATGGTTCCCAAGTCGTTTCACGGGGAACTTTTTGAGGATGTGGAAGACTGGTTCGTTCAGTTGGAACGTGCGGCTGCCTTCAACCAGTGGGACAATGCCACAGAACTGAGAAATATGTATTTCAGCCTCGAGGATGGAACGCGCACCTATGTACGTCGATGTATGTCGAGGACATGACGTGCCTCGTCAGACCAGCTGATTCATCCATGTCCGAGGAAAGGAAACTGCGTCACTTAATGCGTGGAGTTAAGGAGCAGCTCTTCGCAGGCCTGGCGCGCGGCCCACGAACGACCTTAGCTCCCTTCCGCACCGAGGGCCCAACTATGGAAAATGCCCTTCAACAGCGTTCCGCCACCTACTACCGGTCCGAGCAAGCTTCTGCCGTCACAGCACCATTTACTCCTGTCGGACACCACCCTCATGAACTGCGTGAACTGATCCGTGCGCTTGTGTATGAGGAGCTGTAGAAAGTGTGCACCTCATCGCAGCCTGTGATAGCACCATCTCAGCTCTTGTCCGCGAGTAGGTGCAATAGGCGTTCCAGGGCCCTATTCCTTTGATCGACAAGCCACATCTGTCTGACGCCTGGCACCGTCCCACGTACGCCGACGATACATGACGCCATGCTTCCGTTTCGCAGCTACCCTCTCCCGTGTCGCCGCACCCATTCACGCCGCGCCTCTTGCCTAGCTCCCATCAGTTCAGGCTGTGCAGTATCATGAGGATCAACAAACGCCTTTTCGGTAGGTTGACATATGGCGCACACCTAGCCGGCGGCCACTCTGTTTTCACTGCGGAGAGCCGGGCCAACCTTGTTGGAGTTTTTTTTACCGACGCCTCGGCCTGCAGTGCTTCCGCATGGACTCTCCGAGGCCTCGTGTCGGTCAGCGCCCGCCGCAAATCAAAAACTTCCTTGTGGACCAATGTACTCCTGCAACTCTGCAGAGACAGTCGCGCTCACCGTCACTGAGGCGCTGTTTCCCGACTACTAACAGCCTCTAGTGAGAGGCACAAGGCGGCTTCTCTAGCCCTTGCCGGGAAGTCTGAAACCAGCGACCTTCGGGGGTGAAGTCACTGGGATGTGCTCTGCTGAAACCTCCCTTTGTCGCAGCTACGATCCAACCAAGAAACGACGGTGTCCCCACCCGAATTAAATAACCATGGTTCTTTGGAGATTCCTGTGGTAATCGGCTGTTGCAGATTCAGTCCGTAAGTGGACACGGGCGCCGATTACTCTATTTTAATTACATGGTTAGCAACTGTCCAGAAAAAAGTGGTTAGCCCTTGTTTTGGAGTGTACCTCAGAGCTACCTGTGGTGATCTCGTTACGCCCAATGGTATGTGCACTGCTGGCGTGGAGATAAACCAGTTTACTTTCGTCGTTAGTTTCATCGTACTGTGCAAATTCTCGCGAGATCTCATCATCGGCATCAACTTTCTGCGGGAATTTGATGGAGGTGTCGACCTCCGGAACCAAAATCGTCACGTTTTCATCAAAACCAACTTCAGATCTCAAACTTTAGCCACCACAGTGCCACTCTTCGCATGTCCGCAAACTGTGTCACGCTTCCGCCACCAATGTTTTGGTTGACGTCGCTTGTGCCGAATATTGCGACGGCCACGCTGTAGAGCCGAGCCTATTTGGTCGCTCCTTCTTTCTAAAGGCATTTGCGTCGCTCGCAGCTAGATTACAATTCGCGGTGGCACATTTTCTCTGGAAGTGCCATCGCTTCCGCTGACGCTGTAGTCAATGTTCCACTCTGGTTTGCGTCCGCGGCAGCTGCCACCTACGACCATTCACCGAGCGTCCCGGACAACCATCCTCTCGCGGGCATAGACATCAACTGTAATCGGCCCGAAGGCAAGCGCCGGGCTCTAGAGCAACTACTACTGCAAATAAACAGTGCTTTGCGTCTTCATAGAAAGTTCGTCAAACGCCCCCAACGCAACACCAGATTATAGCTTATGACGACTTTCGCCCAATACCGCAGCCTTACCGCGTTTCTACTGAAGGAAGGGAAGTTATTCATTCGGAAGTGCACGGGATGATAGAAGATGGGTTTGGTGAACCTTCCCAAAGCCTGTGGTCTTCGCCTGTCGTTCTAGTCAAGAAGGGCGGAGCACTTCGATTCTGTTTCGATTACCGCGAACTGAACGATGTCACTAAAAACGATGTCTACGCGTTGCCAAGAATTGATGACTCCCTGGAAAGACTGTGACACGCTATGTACGTTTCATCAATTGACTTGAAGAGCGGTTATTGGCAAATTGAAGTGGACCAACGGGACCGCGAAAAAACAGCCTTTGCTAAGCCTGAAGGCGTACATGAATAGAACGTGCTCCCTTTAAGCTCGTGCTCAGCGCCGGCAACGTTCCTACGGAGCGCTCGCTGTATCGTCTTCTGATCTTGTGCTCCTGTCCACGTTCCGAGAGGTTCCAACGGATGCTGAACACTGTCTTCACTCGCCGCAAGTGGCAATGTTGCCTTATGTACCTGCATGACGTTTTTGTTTCTTCCGAAACGTTTGAACATCTTCTGCGCCTGCGGGCTGTCCTCAGAGCGCTCAACTCGGCTGATCTTACGCTGAAGCCCCAGAAAGGCCACTTCGGTTACAAAGATCTGAAGTTTCTAGGCCACGTTGTAAGCGCTGATGGCGTTCGTCCCGACCCCTACAAGATCGCAGCCGTCGCCATTTTCCCTACTCCTACTAACAAGAAAGCTGTCCAGCGTTCTCTGGGTCTATGTGTCGTTAGAGGTGGGGCCCGGGTGTCGCCGGACGGATCCTCGGGCGCATCGCCACCCGCTCCACCTCAGGAAGGAGTGCTGCTGAGCGAAGGAGTTGGGAGTAGACGGCCGAATAATCGATTTATTTCTATGGTGAGCAGTAGGAAAAACACCGGAGAAGAGGAAGTGATGATGCCCGCACACACACATAGTTCTTAAAGGGTCCGTGTTCCCCAGGTTCCCTAGGTGGATGGCGGGCTCGTCATTGAGAGTGTCCTTATCACTCGAATGTCACTCAAACTGCCACACTTTCACTCTCACAGACACGCTCCCTCGGAAGTTTAGACTTGGTGGGGAAGGAGGAAGCCGCTGTGGCGGTATAGAGGGCAGCACATGGGGAGCTCGCTGTCTGCCGGCGTTGGATAGTCTGGGACACACCTGTGTCGAACGAGCCACCGCGCGCCGTCGGCAAGACGAATCGGAAAAGCGTTGACCGCCGGTGCCTCATGGTCTTGGCACAAATGTCGGCCAGACGAAGGGGTGACCGCGTGACCGCCTTGACGGTACTGACCGATGCGGGAGACGCCGGGATAAACTTCAGCCTTTGCGTTTCCCGATGGCCCTACTCGTTCTGCTGTCGCCGTCCGGCCGAACACCCCGCGTTCTTTTCCGGTCGGGAATTCTTGTCTCGATGGTTGAAAGCGGCAGCTCTCGCGCTCGTCTCGTTGTCGCCATCCTTAACAGTGTTTATTATCGACGGTTTATTTCTGACTTCACCCACGTTGCGGAACCATTGACGCACCTGACGAGAAATGACACCTCTTTGTTTGGAATTGAGAATTAGAGGGCTCTCTCATTGCTGCGCCAGCGCCATCAGACTTCTCCTGTTTGTTCGTAGCTTGACAAACAGGATGATGCTGAGAACCAAATCGACACCAGCAACATCGGTCTTGGCGCTGTCCTTGTGCAACACTAAGAGGGCATTGAGAGAGTTAGAGCGTATGCTAGCCGCACTCTTTCTTGTGTGGAACGTAATTACTCGACGGCTGAAAAGAAAAGCCTTGCTTTTGTGTGGACCACCATGAAGTTTCGCCCTAACCTCTACAGCCGCCCCTTCAAAGCTGTAACGGACCATCACTGCCTGTCCTGGCTCGCTAATTTACCAGTCTCGTCTGGACGTTTGGCCCGCTGGAGCTTGCAACTTCAGGAATACGACATTACCGTCGTGTACAAATCGGGCCGTCAACACGAAGACGCCGACACGCTGTCGCGCGCACCACTCTACACTACAGGACCCGAACTTGATGACGATCACGGTTTTCTAGGTACTCTGCACACATTGGACAAAATGGTTCAGCAGCGGGCTGATACGAACATCCGAACTCTGATTGATCACCTTGAAGGGCGCGCCACACTTCTACCTCGGCACTATTCTCGATATCTTGGCTTTTTCTGTTTACGCCAGGGTGTCTTTTATAAGATCTCGAGAGCCCAGGACAGAACCAACGTCTGGTGATTCCAGAGAATCTTCTAGCATGCCACGATGAGCCTACCTCTTCTCACTTGGGTTTTTCCCGGATGCTTGCCAGGGTACGAAACATGTGCTACTGGTCCGGGCTATCTGCCGATGTCATACACTATGTCAAAAGTTGCATTTAATGCCTGCGTCGCAAGACGCCACCGTGTAAGCCAGCAGGGTTTGCCCAGCCCGTTCCGGTACCCCGTGCTGCGTTCAAACAAATAGGGATGGACCTCCTCGGTCCTTTCCCTCTGTCGCTTGCCGGCAAGAAGTGGATCATAGTCGCTACTGGCTATTTTACTCGGTACGCCGAGACCAAAGCAATTCCCCATAGCACAGCTTCAGATGTCCTTCAGTTATTCATGCAGAACGTCGTCTGGCGACACGGCGCCTCTTCGTACGTTATTACTGACAGAAGGAAGGAGTTTACAGCTCAGTTACAAGACCAGATATTTCAGATGACTGCACTGACCACCGCAAGACCACAGCGTACCATCAACAGAGCAGCGGACTAACTGAATGATTAAACAAGACCATAGCGGACATGTTCTAATGTATGTGGGTGTCCAGCACGAGACCAATGATGAGGTGCTACCGTACGTAACATTTGCGTACAACACAGCCTTCCAGCAAACTACGCGCTTCAGTCCATGTCGCCTCGGGTATGAGCGTGAATTTCAGACTAAGACTATGCTTGATGCAATGCTGCCCTGTCCCGCTGAGGAAGAACAGATCTCACCAGACGTCGAAGAGATCGCCCAAATAGCTGAAGAAGCCCGTCAGTTGGCCCGCTTGCACATTGGCCTACAGCAGGGCACTGATGGCCGCCGCTAAAAATTCGCCACCGACAAGTCAACTACAATTCCGGGGATCAATGTGAATGTGGACATCTGTCCATCGCCCGGGCGTATTTTAGAATCTATTTTGCCGTTACTCCGGCCCCCATAAAGTGCTGCGACGGGTCGGTGCTGATAAGTATGAAGCGCTTCCTAACAATTTCACGCAATCGCGACGTCTTCGTAAGCCAACCTCTGATATTGTACCCGTTGTGTGGCTTAAGCCGTACTGTACGCGATAACGGCTTAGTCGACCTCCGTTGTGAATGACCCATTTCTCTCGCTTTTGTTTTTTTTTTAAACCTAGCGTACCTACCATGCGGGTGGCCCCACTGCGATGTTTGTTTTTTGGATTGGTAATAATGCCACATAGCGTTGCCAGGTGGCGCACGGCTCTCGGGAAAAGACCATGACGTAGTAGCTCGTGATAGCGTTCAGCGGCCGCGCATGCTGACTTTGCTCGCCTGAATCCAGGTATTGGACCAATCCTCTCTTGGGACTGTGTGACTTTTAGTATTACGTGACAGTATATCGAAAAGCAAGATACGCGTCGAAAGACAAAGGTGTAATCATTAACTTTTTTAGGAACTAGGCAGCACTCGGTTTGTTTCTAGGCCCACTCAGAACAGAAGCTGCTTTCTTTTTTTAAAAGCGACATTTCAGCAGTCATCATCTATTTTTTGAAGTTGCTCTTAAGCGAAGATAAGCCTTTTTGCTCTGGCACTGCCGTAAGTTAGGGCTTTTGTGTCACCACCCTATCTGAGTCCTGCTGTAATCCCTCAAAGTTCTTCAATGCTTTTTTGAATACGCTAGTAGACTTTATTGTTGTATTTGATGACGTTATGTATTCTTTTTTTGACTGTCATTATGTATATCAGTGGGCCTCAGATTATCCACTTCCCGCGGGTCGCCTGAGTACAGCCCAGCCATTTGTTAACTGGGGCTGGTCTGGCGTTAGTCTTTCTCTAGGTGGGCAGTTCTAGGCTTCCTTCTAGCTGCCAGACTTGCCAAGCCAATTTTATGTTGGGTGCTTGCGTCCAGCTAGCGGACAATGGAGAGGTGATGGGGAGGTGAGGAATGTCTATGGCTGCTTTTATTGACTACGACTGCAGAGATTCAGGTGAAATTTCTTTTGGTTCTAGGGTATCTTTATTAATGCGCTGGCAGGTGCACATTTGAGCTGATCCGCAGTGAATATCTATTGCCTCTTTAACTGTTGCTGTATACTTGCATTTTTTATTTGTGCATATTATCGGTTCAGCATGGACCAAGATGGAATGGGCAAATCATCCAAATTGAGGGAAGCGTAGACCAGCAGGAACAGAAATGACGTTAATGCAGTAGAATAAATAAAACATTGGCAACAACATACAGTCATAAAAAACAGGTAGTGAAAGATTCTCTTTACATAATCGCCTTTGCTCTGAATATTATCAAGATGGATGAAAAATGTTTCTCGACATTGTGCATTTGCAACTTTATTAGGCAGCCCGTTCAATTCGGATGCTGTTACGGGAAAAAAGCAATATTTGAAACAATCCTCGCAAAAGTTCTCTATTTTAACATGTTTGTTGTGTTTATTGCGGCATATGCGTGTTCTTGTTTCGTTTATGTCGCGTTCTTTTCTCAGGTGGCAAAACTATTATTAAACAAAAAGAAAGATTCAGACTTTCTTATTGGAGAGGAGAGAAGGAGACGCAAATCAGCTTTCGTATTCGGTCGCGGAATCCAACCTACGGTATTTAGAGACAATAAAGCGTAAGTCCCGTCTCTATGCCCGCTCTAGTTTAGATATTAGCTTTTTGTTTTATGGGGCCCATATTTCACATGCATACTCAAGTAAAGGTCGTACAAGCATCTTATACGCTTTCAGTTTTGTGTATGTGGAGGCCTGATTTAGGACGCGTCTGAGATAGCCTAGTCTTTTCTTCGCCTTCCGGACCACGTTATCGATATGTTTTCTCCAGCTGAGGTCTGAAGTTATGGTCACACCTAGATATTTATAATCATCTAAACAAGGAAGGGAACTACCTTGCAAACTATATACATAATTCTGAGCAATAGTCATGCATACTGTCTTTCGCGGGTTGAAGGTCATCTGCCATTCTGTACACCAGTTTTGTATTTGAAATGACTTGGTGACAAGCTGATTTGCTTCCACTGCAGATAATGCAGTCGCCTGCTAATAGCCTTACTTTTATTGGCGAATCTTGAATTAGGTCATTTATATACATCAGAAATAAAAGTGGCCCAAGGACTGACACTTGTGGCACAGAAACTTAACATCGCATAAACCTGACATGTTGTCTTCAATGCCAATACACTGTTTGCGATTGCGGAGAAAGTCCTCCCCCCACTGAACTATGCAGTTAATGCCAAGAATAGCTTTTAATTTAATTAGAAGTTGTCATTGATTAACCTTATCGAAAGCTTTCCTGAACTCTAAAAATAAAACATCCATCTGACCCCTGCCATCAATTACTTTGCAGAAATCATGGACACATTTTATTAGTTGCATCACCGTTGATACGCCCTCTCGGAACCTGCGTGTATACTCGAACTATTGTGATTTAGATGCTTCCGAATTTGTTCGGATATAATATGCTCTAAATATTGCACGTGTATGACATTGCCTCCAATCAAATAATTTACAAATACAGATGTTCGTTCCATATCGAACTTACTGAGTTCGGATTTGCAAATTATATTTTATGTGTCAACTTCTAGCATCGACTTAAATTATGGCATTGTTCGAAGACCTTCTCGAGCGTGAGCTAGCCGACCTCAGCTGATGACGCAAACATCTGCACTTCTAAATGGTGAGAAGAGATACGTTGCCGCACATACACACAATAAGTAAACAATGGCAGTGGAAAAAGACACACATGTCCATCACAACTGGCAGAAATGAACACTGTCCTTGAGGTTGTACTAAAAGTTGTGTTCTATTAGGTACCGCACATGCGCACCACTTCCATATCACCTCTGTCGTTTGCTAGTTGCCCGAGCAGAAACCGCACTAAATCATTCTTATGAGAGTCTCGAATCCAGCGGCATATTATCAGAGAAAAGATGAGCACATTTTGGCAGCAAACAAAACTACCCCCCCCCTCCCCATACACACAGAAAATTGCAAGAGCTGGCCCAAGCTCGGGCTCCTCATGGGCTAATGTGGATAACCAAAGCCTAGTGACAAGGTGGCACGTATGCTGAAACTAAAGCTATGAAGGAAGAGTAAGCATCACAAACGTCTCTTAAACACAATTTACATTCATTCCTTCATCTGTTTTGTTTTGCTTTTATTCATTCAGTTCTGATGGGACGGCATTGAAGGTCCCGTTCTTTTCAACATCTTGCGTTGTTGTTGGCAACGTTGTAAGCGACACGTTATGAGCAGGTTCCAGCATTTGGTAATAAGCAGGTGATATTTTTTGCTGAGGACGATTCAGGTACGAACGCATCGGCCCAACGCTCATCAGACTTCTGTTACTGCAGCTGGTCCCGGCTGCCTGGATCGTCGTCGCGGCGTCCCGGTTCACCAGCACGTGACAACGATTACCGACGATTTTACTGACTTCGTCACACCGGACCCAGTGGCTACTGCGTGGGCGCATGTGCGCATGTTCAGGCTCTGCGACTGTGGTGAACTGATGCGGCGGGGCGTATAAAAGCTGAGCTCCTGACGCATTGCGGACTATTGCTGAGGACGAGTCAGGCACGAACGCATCGGCCCAACGCTCATCATACTTCTCGTATTGCAGGTATGTTATCCTTTTTACTAGCATTTTTTAAACACACATTTTGTGCCTGAGTCGTCCTAAAGCGATGGGTTATGGTGATGAGTCTAGTAAGCCGCCTAACACAATAGAAAAGGGTGAAACACTATTTGATAAGGCTCCAACTACTGTGAAAGAGGTTGGAAGTTTTATTTCAAACTCAACAGCAAGTTGAAAGTCTTGGTAGATAATCTCAACCGTAAGCTTGGCTCTCTGCCGGGTCACTCGAGTTTATGAATTAAAGTATTGCAGAATTTAAGAAAAAACTAGTCGAAATTCATTAGAAGGTTTGTGAGCTTAGGAAAGAGCAGAATAACTTGAAGCATGAAAACAGTGAAATTTTTAAACAGCCGCAGTGTACTAGAGCACAGCTAAGTGAGCTTCAGCAGTACAGTCGCAGATATAACCTTGAGCTGAAAAGCATCTCTACCACTGACAGCGAGTCACTGACTAGAATTGTTTTCGCTGTTACCAGGAAGGTTGGAGCGCAGATAACGGTGAACGATATTGAGATGGCGCACCGAGTGCCAACAAAAGAGAGGAACAAGTCTAATATTATCATCAAGTTCAGATCATGTGATGCCCGTATAAGCTGCTCGAATCGGTAAAACAAACTCGCTTAATCATATCAGACCTCGGCATTCCTGGATCAACATCCGTGTTCATAAATGAACACCTTTGCCCAGATAATAACGTGTTGCTAGCTAGGGCTATAGAGGCGAAAAAACTTCAGAATTGGAAATATGCATGGGTATCTCGTGGCTGAATCTTTGCACGAAAAGCAGACAACTCGGACGTGATCCGCATTACTACAGAGGCTGACCTCGGCCTTATAGTCTCGTTCGTTCACAATGCTGACCATAATATCAAAACACAAGTTTTACGCGTTAAATGAACCACGCACCATACTTTATTGCGATGTAAGGAGCATAGCTAGCAATTTTTACGGGCTTTATGCTTTTCTAGCACAGCACAGCTTTCTTTACGACTTTATACCAGTTAGAGATACCTGGTTGTCCTGGTGAAAGCTATAACATTCCCTATTATGCATTTCTGTCTCGCCCCCGCATTTCTAACAATCAAGGAGGTGGGTGGGTTTGTAGGTTAAAAAACTCTTATACACTGCAAATGTGCATTTCTGAGCGCGTTCGTAAGTAGCAGTTCGGAATTTCCAATCGTTGAACTTGAAGTCGTAATGGTTGGTGTTGTTTTTAGAGCCCCCCACGTAGATCGCAATAAGTTTATGAATGATCTGGAATCTGTGTTTATGCACGTAACAGAAATGAATAAAAATGCAATCATTGTGGACGATAATATTTATACCTTAGGAGTCAACCACAGTGAATATACTGCCCTGTTGCTTTCGTATGAATTTACGAATCTTGTATCTACCCCGACGCAAATCGCCGGTTCTAGCTCGACATGCATCGCCCATGTGCTATGCAATTTCGTGCCACCTTGTTCTTTGGCTGGGGCGTACACTGATACAGCAGTGGCAGATCACCACGCCGTTGGAATCTTATACCGCGTAGAAGATAGAGATAGCCATGGACCTCGGCGATATATTTGCAGACCTCACCGAAATGAATGCTAATGAACATTGTCGCAGCCTTGTAGATAGAATTTGTAAGGGACCGACGGGCACAACAGATTAGCGCGGGCCCCAATGCAACGCTGTGGCGAACACCTTACAATCGCACTGCACTAGCGACGCAGGCCGGTCGTGACAGGACCGCTCTGTTCTTTTCTTTCCTTTTCTTTTTTTTTCGTACACCGGGTTGAGCGCACTTTCTCGACGTCGCGGGGGCTGGTGAGACGCTCAATCAATGCAAGCGCCCAATGGAAGGACGTTACCCTAGGAGTTTTGCCTTTCCTTTTTTTTAGAGAGAGGGTTTAGTGCTCTTAAAGTTGAAGGCCCTGCTGGACATCGGAACGAACCAATGAGGTTGATGTTTGTTGTGATTGGTCGTTGCGGAAATTAGAGCTGCACCTAAGGGGGTTAAAACCGAGTCCGAGGGCACGGTCCGGCGTTCCCGACTAGGTTTTGATGCTCGGCATCGTCGGCTATGCCGAGGTGGGAATATTTCCCTTTTAGCCGGTTCCAACCTGTACCTCTGCTGTAAATATTGTAAATGTTTGCTGTGTGTATAAAATTCAGTTTTCTTCTCGTCAACTCCTGCCCTCAAGTCTTCGCTCATACCGTCTCCGACGGAGCGTCTCTGGCGCAACGAACTTCCGTTGCAACACGGTGTACCGTCTTTGACGGCGCACAGCTGGGGCACAGGGAAAACGGACCGCCAACGGAACTTCACTGAATTGAGGCAGTGATAAACGATTGTAGCTCTACGAAGAAAAAAAAAACATACTATACACATTCTGTGTGCCCTTGGATGATAGCAGCTTTGCTAAAAATGATAAAAACGCGCGATCATTGGCAGCCAAATTGAAACAAAACAATAATATACTGCGCTGTATAAGGTTCATAGAAATAAAGCTTTTGACTCCATACGTATACAGAGAAAGCTATATTTTAGCAACCAAATAAATGCATGCACAGGCAATTCTAAGAAATTGTGGGCTACAGTGAACTGAATAATTCGGCCTACCTCACGAAACCTGATCTGGCCCACTCCGCAGATAAACGTCTGCTACCAGATCAGTTTAACGATCATTTTTACACGGTGGGTGCTGATTTACTTTTAAGTATGGGTCTCACGGACGAACCTTCTCTGCATGAGTATATTGAAAAGACCTTTGGTTTTATGAAAATTAGCCATGAGGAAGTAATGAGTGTACTTAATTCAATGGATGCCACTAAGGCAAAAGGCCTGGATGGCATTCCGGTCTCCTTAATTAAAAATAACGTGGCGTCCTAGCTGCTACCTTAGCCTCATTATTAAGTAAAGCGTTTCTGTCCAGCATCTATTCTGATATTCTAAAGTTCGCGGGTGTAGTCCCCATCTACAAAACTGGGAAGTCTAATGAACTCGGAAGCTATAGACCGATCCTAATCCTTAGCTGCATCAACACTCTTGAAAAAAGTTTTGGCGAAAAGAATTACGCAATTCTTGACTAAAGATACAAATCTGTAAACGTCCCAAGATAGTTTTCATAAATTTAATTCGACCACCACGGCTGTGCTTTCTATAACAGACTTAATCAATGAAGCACTAAATAATAACAATATTGATATTGGCGTATTCCTGGACATTAAGAAGGCATTCGACACTGTGGATATCAATATTTTATGCAAGAATCTAGAATGATATGGGTTCAGAGTTGTATCACTCTATTTCTTCATAAGCTATTTAACTGAGACAAGGCAACGTGTTATTAACGACGAACACACATCAAGTTCGCGTTGTGTAGTAGTTGTATTGTGTAGTAGTTCTTCTAGAAGGGTTACAAATTTCGGCAACGATGTGCTGTTAGTGGTGTGTGGATCCAAACCGTTCAATTCGGTAGTTGCACGTGGAAAAAATGAATATCTAAAACACTCGGTACATAACGAACATTCTTTAAGAGTTTGTGGGTATTTATGATGCGAAGGTCTGCATTCATCTAAGGATATATACAACGAGCTATCTATATTTAGTGCATTGTGTAATAACTGGTGGAGTAATTTTAGCCGTGCAAGTTTGGCGCGGTTTTGTAAAGTAAGAATAGAGGCTTTTTTAAGCAATTGGGATGGCGAATCAGTGATCCTATACTTGGTAAATATCAATCTATCTGCCTTTCGCTGTAGTCCTTCGATTTTGTTAATAAGCTGCTGTGTATACGGGAACCAAATTGTGTTACCGTATTCGCGAACTGGTCGTACAAGTGTATTATATGCTAATAGTTTAGTTTCTGGTGGTGCTTCACGAAGGTGGTGCTTCACTTTGAGAGATGGCCAAAGCGCTGAGTGGTCATTCTTTTGTCCATGTCTCAAGAGCGCGCTGTTATTTTTTCTGAAGCTCTCTGGTTCCTACTGAGCTTTGATTTCACCCCAGATGCATTACCTACAGTAATAAAGGACATGCCTCTCTTTTTATGCCTTATCACATAATGTTGCGGTATTCTATTTTTGCTCTTAAGTCTGTAGCCCTGTGTTTCAGTTAAAAAGAATGACCGTGGTCACCTTGCTTTGTTATTTTGAACAACAATGCACCTTAAGATTATCCCGCTGTGAAAACATACATGAACATCAAAGCATATCCTACCTCCCATTATAACAATCAAAGGAAGTGTCGAGCATGCAGAAACAATAAGACAGTAGGCATTGCTAGCGATATTAACCGCAGCCCGACCATATGCCCACAAGCTACAAGGTCAGCCGGTCAGTATGTATGTCTGTTAGGGCTAAGTAAACCTTCTGAAGTGTGGGCAAATTTAGGGTAGCAGCAGCTTCTCTACACTGCAAGGAAATTCACCACTGACAGGGCTTTGATTAATTTAAATACTTGTCAAGCAGTATGCTTTGTTGGCCCATATGATGCATTGCCTTCGCAGTTGGATCTCTGCCTTCTCCACTACTGCAGACTGTAAGTAGCCCGTAACAATAGTCTGCACCTCTCTTGTGTAGGTCGAGTAGTGTGTTAGTCGGTACAATATCTACTTGAATGGAGAGGTTGCTTCATGATTCAAGCAACAGCAATCCGATATCATTTTACTTAAAGCTTGATGGGCTGATGGGGCACATTACACAATGATTACATGTATAATGTATGTTCTGCATGCACATTTGCTTGGTAGCGTTGCCACAGTATCTTTGAGTATTCAGGATTGAAGACAAGATTGCCAACCTACCTACTACCAGCTGTCGTGAACACCTTGCTTACTATACTAGTGCGTTCCTACGGCGGCTTATCCAAAACCAATGATTCGGTCAAAAGAACATGAGCCCTCTAGAGCGCTTAGACGTTAGCTTGACGGGGTCAAGGTGCGTACTGAATTTGGTATGGCAAGTACCGTACAAAAAGGAAGAGGTGGCAGTCCTAACACTTTTACACTCTTCTAGATATAACGGTTTTGTTAATTATTTTGGCAGTGTGTGGATCGTACATGAAAGTAGCACTTTTCAGTTCAATTTCGCAAATTTATTTGGCGGAAATAACTGTGCAATGCAGCATGACGCTATGTCTTGCTAGTTACACATACCTTTAAGGTTTTTCCTTGATATTGCTGTCGGCAGTGCTAAAACCTGGCTCCTCATCTCTCTGGTATATGAAGTAATCAATTATAGCCTCTGTATTCCAAATAACCATATATTTGAACCTCTTAACAACAGCGCCCGGTAAAGATTCCCAGGTGGTCGAAACTACTCCGTAGCCCTCCACTACGGCTCCCCTTTCTCTCTTTCCACTTTCACTGCCGCCTTCCTCCCTTCCCTTACGGCGCGGTACAGGTGTCCACAGAACGATTGAGACAAACACTGCACCTTTCCCTTCCTATGAACCAATTTACTATTTACTATTTTACAACAGCCTCTGGAGACACCACATGCTAAAAATGGAAAATACGCAAGCAGACAGGCTAAAGTGACACTCCAAGCAAACCTCATGTAGTCATTACTTGGTTACTGCTGCCATGCGCTCAAAGTACGGACATGTCTGAATTGTTCTTTATAAGCCACAGAGCTAGACGATGATGATGATGGCAACAGGCCGGTGCAGTACCTCAGTGTCCATACGGTGCCGCTGTTGTTTGCAGATTCTATTTTCTTCCAGACAACAGGTTGGAAATTTACAAGTGGCTCATATTAAATGTAGCCCTCAGTCGAGTGTTTTTACACTCCTATGTTTCCTTGGTATCGATGAGCACAAATTATTTAGATTTTTGAGAAAATGTATCGCATACTCGTAAAAGGGTTGCCTTTTCTCAGTATTATTTACACTCAGCAAAGTGTGCCAGACTGCATTATGCAAAGTTGGTCGCAGTCTACCTCTTCATTCTTGCCACCCTGCTGAAAGATATCTGTTGCCTGTCTCTAGCAGTACACTGGTCTGTTATTTCAGGCTGCTAGGGAAAGCGACACTATGCACAGGCAACCATCATAAGTATGCCTATTGCGTTCGCACTATAAAGCAATTTGCCTTTACAGTGTTTTGATTATGCTCTTTTAGCTATTTGCTTGTCTTTTCATGGTGCTATTTCCTCGCACCTCCAATTTTGGCAACTGCCATTTGTCATATACGTGCTCTGGAGGTAAAACCTCAGCCATCTGCTGGAAAATAAATCACATGACTGCACTGACTTTGTAAGAACTGAATTTAGTGCAATTGAAAGGCACCAGTATCAGTTCTGAAAGAGAAAATGTAACCCTTACTAAATTGTACAGACATATGCACATGGAAAAGTGCAGGCCATTACACATTTCTAAAACTGGCCACTGAAATCCAGCAACAGAGCTATCTATATGTAGGTACATATACCTTAACTGTGCCTTTTTGTTTGCTGCTAAATGTGAATAACGTCAGATATGCACCCTAGCGCTATCAATATAACTTCTATGCTCTGCGGGCATTCAGGCGCCTTAGCCAGTCATTGGTTGTGAGTGCGCCGCTTTCAACACAATAATATAGCAGTTGTGGTGTTCATAACAGCTGTTGGTAGGTGGATCGGCATGTTTCTCAACAATCCTCACCGGTAAAGGCTAACCAAGTACGTGTTCATGCAGAACGTCAATTGTACGCACAGGTTTTGTGTAAAGTATTCCAGCTGCACATCGAGCTTTAAATAAACTGATACCCGGTCACCGTTGCTCTACTTTCGAAGCAACCTTCCTGCACAAGTAGACCTGCACATACCAACAAACGTGTAAAAGCATTCCAGCTGCACATCGAGCTTTAAATAAACTGATACCCGGTCGCCGTTGCTCTACTTTTGAAACAACCTTCCAGCACAAGTAGATCTGCACGTACCAACAAACCGGGTAGAAAGTGGCCTTTTAGTATAAACACATCGGCTGCTGTCTACTTTTAATTAATGGGTGCGTACTGCTGTACCTACAAAGAATACGTGCAGATTGTTTGCTCTCAATGTCATCTGCACTCTACAGTAATAGAGAAGGTGGAGATCTAATTGGGCAGGCGACAGATTGCCCCGTGCACCAGTTCAGCACACAAAGCATACTCTGTGGCTGACATTCAAACTTCTGACAGCCCTGTCAGCTAGTGGTTGATCACTGCCAGCGTATAATAGCATGAATATGAAGCTGCTGCTACTTTGATTCTGCTCAAACTTAAGAAGTTTTGCTTAGCGGGCACACTGACGCATCGACGGACTGACCTTGTAGCCTGTAAGAATCAGCTCGGGCAGTGGTTAAGTTTACTAGCAATGGCTTCTGTATTATAGTTTCTTGCGTTGTTTTCTAGATGCTCGACGCTTTCTTAGCAGGTGAAAATGGGAGTTAGGTTATGCTCTGGTCTTCATGCAAGTTTTCACAGCAGGGAAACTTTATGGTTATTGTTGTTCGTTACGACAAAGCAGGGTGACCTCAGTAGTTCTTTTTGTCTGAAACTCGAGGCTATAAACAAGATATATTTTGACAGTAGCTTCACCCTCTTTCCGAATAAGCATTTGTTAGAGCTGAGGCTAATATAGCTGGGCTCTACTCCAGAGCTATGAAAAAGCAGCAAGACCAGTACCAATAAGTTCCCTGAGTACTCAATGGTATCAAGCTAACAAGAGTTTTCTATTCAGTCTGACATATCGAATACACACAAACGTAGCAGCAGTTCAATTAGCTTTAAAAAAAAGAAAACCGGCAGCAATAGGCGATTAGGTATAAAAAAGAAATCTTCTTCAATACTGTAGGCAATGCATTTGGAGTGAAATGAAAAAGTTCAGTAAGAACAGAGATCTTGGTAAAAAATATAAACCGCACTCCTAAGACATCGTGAAAGAAACACGGCACTTTTCCCATGGCTCAAGAGTACGCTATTTTTTTTCCTCAAGAAGAACTACCAACTACCTCATTTTTCTATCCTTGAAAAACAGGAAACACCATAAATCAACGCGGTGCTATAAATAAAAACCAAATCCGGACGGAAAGCAGGTTTTAAAAAGAAATCTCTGAAAAATAAACTAAACTTAATTTAAGACCTGAAGGAGTGAATAAAGTCCGCCTTTAAGGGTATGCTGCTATTTGCTTCGTCACTGATTCATATATCTCAAACATTCAGTAGCATACAGTCGTAAGTTACCGCATTATCTAAAAGACAACTTGACATAGATATAGATACCTGCTTTGGCCACATAGTACAAGCGCACGACTCGGAAGAGCTTGATTTCCATCTCACCTTTCAATTGCAAGGAGCTCCTGGCAATTTGGCTCTCATGCGGCCTTATGATGCCGCACAAACGAACACCAAAAATCAATTCTTGACCCACAAAAATGACACCTACTTATTACCAATTGCTAGAACGATGCTCATGACTTTTTGCTTACGATGTTGCCAACAACAC
The DNA here is from genome assembly GCF_055883805.1 of Amblyomma maculatum. Taxonomy (NCBI): domain Eukaryota; kingdom Metazoa; phylum Arthropoda; class Arachnida; order Ixodida; family Ixodidae; genus Amblyomma; species Amblyomma maculatum. The sequence continues at coordinate 69,737,075 of NC_139346.1, forward strand.
TGCAAGGTTTTGGGGGAACAGGGCCCACAATACTGTTGCATTAAAAATAAATGACTAAAGCTCAGCAAAAACAGATAAAAGAAAGAATTTAAATTAGGTTTAAGAGACATTTGTTACGCTTACCCTTCTTTTTTAGCATTAGTTTCTGCATACGAGCCGCCTTGTCACTGGACCTAACTTATCAACATTAGCCCATGGGGCGCCCGAGCATGGAGCCAGCTAATGCATTTTTATGTGTATGAGAGGGGCGGTAATTTTGGTTGCTGCCAAACGTGTTCTTTTTCCTGATGATATGCCACTAGATGCCAGACTCTCACAAGGGCGATTTAGTGCGGGCGGCGCTCGGGCAGCTAGCAGACGACAGAGGTAATATGGAAGTGGTGAGCATGTGCGGTACTTCATTGAAAACAGCATTCCGCACAATCTCTAAGATAGTTCTTATTTCTGCTAGCTTTAGTGGACATCATGTGTGTCTTTTTCCATTGTCATTATTTGCTTATTTTGCGTATGTGCGCCAACCTATCTATTCTCAACATTTTCAATTGCAGATGTTTGCGTCATACTATGATCAATAAATTTACAAGTGCAGATGTTTTCTTCATACTACGCTCATTAAATCGATTGATTCGCAAAATGTGTTCCCTCTCTCAAGTTCGTACTAAGTTTATTTTACAGAACTTGCTATTTAAGATCCTTCTCGAGCGTTGCCGCGAATTACAGCTCCCAGTACGTATTCAGGAAGGCGCAATAATACGTCCATATACATCAGCATCATGAGTGCATTCATTTTTCACTTGATTTCATGTTTCCACACAGTGGAAAAAGGACGAGGCAAGTTCATGCACTATCTATCACTTGATTTGTCCTCAATCTTCGGCGTGTGAGCCATCATTTATGGACATGCAAAGTCAGACTGTCACATTGTTCATGATAGCGGTTTGTTCCCCACTGTGACATCACAGCACACAACATTGGCTGCTTTTGTAACAGCCCCAATTGCATAAAGAATTCAAACCGGCGGCTTCAGCTGAAGGTTTAATTATGGTAGAGGCGCTTGCATATTAAAAACAATCTTATCGACCTTGTACATGGATAACGGCGTGAAACGGACTGCACTTTAGCCAAGCTCTACCACATATAATCCCGTTTTCCCCGGACAGATTCCCAAGACTGCACTGCAGTCCCATTCGGCAGTGGAAACAAAGAGTATCACAGATGGTGGCATCGACAAATCCCACAGCTGCCCTCTCTCTTAGTACTGTGAGTTGGGCTAGTTGGTGCATTTTTTAAAAATACACAGCGCAACAAACATAGGACAAGCGAGTAGACGGGAACAGCGCTGACTATCAACTGCATGATTTATTGAAACAACACGAATATATACAAAAATTCTCTGACAACCAAGTGCGCATGTTCGCAGATAAAACATTTCACTTTAACCAGTTTCGTCAAGATATGAGATTTCTCGGGGATGAATGGTAACAGATGGGGTGCTTACGCATGTGTCAGAATTCTTGTGAATAAGATAGGCCTCTTTTAATTATCGTGTTAATTTCTCTCTGCGTTTATACAACACTGTAGTTTCTCTGAACAGGGGAGTGCAAGGAGGGTGCAAAGGGGGCTTTTGGCTACATTCCTTGTGGTGTAGTGCCAGGTTCGATGACGGGGCTTTTTAAAAGAAAAATATTGACGCCATACCGTATGTGCATGGAATTTCGCATCGCCTACGGCAAGTTGGACATAGGTATGAAGTACAGGTCATGTTTTCTGCGCCCATAAAACTTGACAGCATTTGCGCTAAAGTAGACCGAACAATAAATGACAAAAAAACGACGTGCAGGCCGTGGGGGATTCCAGGTAAAACATTGTGTAGCTTTCCTTCCGTGCACAGAAGGAGTGGTATACAGAGTGCCTTTTACTTGCGGAAAAGATTACATTGGTCAGTCAGGAAGGTGTCTTAACATAAGGCTAAGAGAACATGAAAACTCTCTAGAAAAAGCCCCGTCATCGAACCTGGCACTACACCACAAAGAATGTAGCCAAAAGCCCCCTTTGCACCCTCCTTGCACTCCCCTGTTCAAAGAAACTACAGTGTTGTACAAACACAGAGAGAAATTAACACGAGAATTAAAAGAGGCCTATCTCATTCACAAGAATTCTGACACATGCGTAAGCACCCCATCTGTTATCATTCATCCCCGAGAAATCTCATATCTTGACGAAACTGGTTAAAGTGAAATGTTTTATCTGCGAACATGCGCACTTGGTTGTCAGAGAATTTTTGTATATATTTGTGTTCTTTCAATAAATCATGCAGTTGATAGTTTGCGCTGTTCCTGTCTACTCGCTTGTCCTATGTTTGTTGCGCTGTGTATTTTTAAAAAATGATGCCCTCTCTCTCATTCTCTCTACTTCCACACTTTTCTTATGTTGAACTTTGAGAAACTAAAGTCAGCTTTAAACCTGTGCCCTTTTACCCATTTTAAGCTGTGTCTAGCCGGACCAAAGCCATTGCAGGTCCTTTCAATTTTTTTAACACATGTTTTGCAGACTCCGAAAATCGCGATTCCTCTTGAGAAACATTGCTTTGATGACTCAAGTGAAGCATGATAGTGCATGCATGTGGTACATCTCAAATATGTCTGGACCATTACCAGAGAATATACGTGTTTCCACTGCATTGAAAAAATAAAATACCACACACTTAGATTGTGCTTCACATAATGACGATATGATTGCATGAATGCGCATGCCTGAGCATGTACTGGTGGCTATGATCTTCTGTCACACTGGAGAATGTCCTTACACGGTACCATAAAATAAGCTGAGGCTCTTGACAGATGAAATGTATTTCGGAAATCCGAGTTCAGTGAATTCATTATCAAATGGAACTCTGCAAGTGTCAATTGCTTGGTGGGAGACAGTGTCACATGCGTATAAAATATAAGAAGCGACAAGTCGAAAAATAAAGAGCTGCCATAGGTGTGCACCGCAGATCATCTAAAAGCACCTATGGTGCCCTCGGATAAAATAAGTGTGACATGATGTTCCCCTGCATTTCTTGTCAGTTTAAAAATAGTGCATACTTTTCTCACTTCCATATCGCCTCTCCATTGTCTGCTAGTTGGAGGAGCGCAGCCGACATAAAATCCTAGTTGAATGAAAATCGAAAACGTTGCTTTATGCTTTCCCTAGTTTCACTGGCGGCTGGCTTCCATTATGTAATTTGTCATTTGATGGATTTCATTACTACCAAAGTAGCGTCACTTCAAGATTTACGTCTTCATGGTCTTGACTGAGTGGTAGTATGAACTTAAAATTGTATAGACAACATAATAATGCCACAGTATTCATGGCTTTATTCTGGATAGTTTGATATAGCCACTTTGAGCACACATCATGAGCATATTTTCAGCAGGTGGTGGTTGACTGGTGACATGGCTGGAGACTGCTCATGCGGTTGTGCACGTCACGAGTCTACATGACACGGCCAAGTTGGCAGATAGGAATTCCGGCTTTAGCGAAGCCATCTGAACATGCCTAAGTGACCTAGGGGTAGCATGTCTTTGTCTGGATCCAAGGGATCCATGAACCTTTGGATCCAGTCAGACAGGCATCCCCAGGTCACTCAGGCAGGTTCAGATGGCTTGGGTAAAACAGGGCTCTATATCACTGTTGAGTGGTCTTTAACATAATCTGGCGGCATATGACTATGTTAACGACAATGTACCACATAATAGAGGAATAAATTATGAGCGCTCTCATTTAGCCTGTAGTAATGTGCATATACATGAATGAGGATACACAAAACAGGTTCAACGTGCTTCATCATACACTTAAGGTAGTGTAAGTGCCCCGATTTTTTATTGTATATTGTCTTTGTAACAGAGAGCATGACTATACATGGATTACCATGTGGTACTTGTTTATGGCTGCTAAATAACAATATAATCTCTCCCTTCATCTGTTTCAATTTCAACACCATAGCAATGGCTGTGTCAGAGATAAGTATAGGTCATGGAAGGCATGAAAGACAAGCAGCTGCAAATATCTGCTTTGTGATTTTATTCAGTATATCGCTGAAACTAGCCTGACTCAGGAGCAGTTATCCCACTGAACGTGCCTTTATGACCTTTCCTGATATTTGCCATCAAATCCTTCTTCACCAGGCTTCTGAATATAACTAAAGTGAAGGATTCATTAAAGTTATTTAGTAATCATAGATGGATGCCACTCTGCAGAAGCGGCTGCAGTAAACTCCCAAGAGAGTGAAGGTTTGCCAGTACAGCTGCATGTGTTCTACATCCAAAGCGAATTCTTGGCAACAAACGGTTCAGTGTAGGTCAGGCTTGCGCTAGCCTCTGAGAGGAGTAGCACAGTGGTATTTCCACTTGAGGCATAAAACATTGGCAGTGGCTTTCTAGACCACTAGCTTCGTTTAATGGTTTGGAATGAAACATCTTCACTTGGTCATGATGTGTAACTGCCTAGGAAATAAAAACTTGAGATTATAATTAAGTTTAGTTTCATGAAATAGTTTGCTTTAACCGCCCTTGCATTGTTTTTATTCATATATGCAGGCACCTGGAGAATGCAGTGATATCTAGCGGCTTCACACGGCTCAGCCAGCTGCGGTGTGGTCAGGCGACAGGATCGCTTGATTTTTAGCAATGTGCTGGGTATCTAGTGCCAAGTAGGCTGCGGTGTCCAAAACATTGATGGGCCTAAACCTCACAGAGCACCTTCCAAATTCATTGCTGGCACCCACACCAATCTTGAGAATACAAATAATAGTTTACTATAGATGATGCCACTCTGCTTCTCACAAGAAAGGAGCACCGCCGGCGCCGCACACGGGCTCTTGTCCCACCGTGTGCGGTAACCCTCCCCAGCGGTCTTACCTGCGCTGAGGAGGTTGTGCTACGGAGGATCCGGGTCAGGGTTGCCCTCATACCTGCGGTGATACGAACATGGCCGCAATATGGATATTTATATTACCGTCCAGGATGTCCTGTCTGCAAGTCACCAGATCACGAGGCAGATATTCACCACTTGTTATGGGTTTGCCTGGCACTGAAGCCGACGAGAGTTCGGCACCTGACGGCAGTGGGCCTTTCGCCGAACAACTCATCTTCATACATTGCACGGACTCAAGGGCATTATCATCGCTCTCTCTTGAACTTTATTAGATCAGCTAACCTTTCTTCTTTCATTTTATACACCCTTTATTTTTACATATTTTATTAGGCCCGGAAGCAAAAAATATCGTTATTAAAAAATAGTTGTCATCGGTGTCCTTTTACCTTCCAATTTATTGAAGCACTGATTTCACATCACAGACTGTGATGTGTAAGGTGCAAGAAGCGCTGAAAAAATTGGTCACCAATCATATTCAAATTTGTAGACTGAAGCACAATTTGTTCATTCACCAGTGAATAGTGTGTAGTGGAAATACTGTGCCACTATTAGCAGAGGAAGGTATGGGCAAGGCGAGTCCTACAAAGCATATGGCTGGAACTGGCTTTGCAGAAGTGAAATAAAAAACATTGGTAAAGTATGTAAAACAGGCCATGAAACTTCACCAGAGGGAGTAAATCAAAATGGGGCTAACTCTCTTTCAAGGAGTGCAGGCACTCTAATCACTAGTGTCCCTGAACTCCTCCTGGAAGAGAGATGGGATGCTGCTACTATGTGTACTTTTACTCCTTTCGGAGGAGTGCTTTAAGTCTATTACAGGAGTACATCAATCTAGAGGTGGAGCCTAATCACTCTATGGCTAGAGAGAATTAGTTTACTCTGGAAAAAGGAGTCGTATATGGGACAACCGAAAACGCCTCCATAATGAGTTGCAGTACTCCTTCTGTTCTTAGACTGTATATGTAGAGTTTCGGTCAAATTGATTAGCACAGAGTAACGCGTCAGAATATCATTGAACTGAAGTAGAACTTGTTGCTGGGCTAGTTAGTTCATGATCGTACGGGGAACTTAAGCGCAAACAAAGAGACAAACACAAGCCTCCTTCCTTGTCTGCTTGCACCAACCGCAGACCGTTGTCCTTGAAGTACTTCACCACGGTGTTGACTGTTGATCCAATATATACTGTGTGTATCGAGAAGACGAAACCTTTGGTGAATGCTTACGCTGGTACATGTGTCCGTTCTGGTTTGTATGTTTTCGCGTGCTTTTTATGTCTTCACATTTCACTGGGTCAGCATTTCACTGGGTCCCATCATCATAGAAGTTTTGTTTGCCTGTTTGTGGTGGCACAAGGTGCTCATAGTACTTAAAACATGAAGAAGGTTTAGGATGTTACATGATTTCTCGGGGTTGGGTTTTTTAAGTTCTGCTCACTTCTTATTCATTCCATCATGTTACTTTGGCCCTTTACACCACGTGTCATTTTGTTTTTAAAGTTATTTGTGTTTTTGTCGGTTTTGATCCCCCCTATGGTAAACATGAATTTATTGTTTATTGTTTTTTGTTCTTTGTCCTTTTACGTACCACGTGTCGATTTGTTGTTTTTAAAGATTAAGGTGTTTTTATCGGGTTTAGATCACCCTAGGTTGAACATGGAATTTTATGTTAGATAATATTGCCTTCTGACGCGTAGGGAGCCAATAGGTGGTGTGACGATGTCCCTATATATTGTGTGTCGATTTCGATAAAAGAATCAGTTGCCAGTAGCGCGTTGTTTTGTCTCCTCTCTTGTGTTTGTCTCTTTGTTTGCGCTTACTTTCCCCGTACGATAATATCATTGAAGCTTACCAATGAGCTACCAACATTTGCTCAGCGCTGTTTTTATCCTTGTGGACTATAGACAAATCTGTAGATTGGTGGGTTTAGGAGCTAAGCTATATTGCTGATGTAATTAATCCTTTATAATTCTATACGCTGATTCGTAGACTCAGAGAAAGGAGCCTGTTGTCGCTATCGAAATCACAATAACTAGTGGTGAGGAGGGCGGAGAGAAAGGAATGATGGGCGATTGCGAAGCTAGGAGAAAGATAGTCTATCTTTGTTCGCGATATTCGAGACTATGCCAAATTTATGGTAGAGGTTTTGAGACCGAGAAACATAGCTAGAAAGCGATGTTCATGCAACACTGTTAGCGCATATGAAGCTACAAAATGCGATTTTTTCTAATAACGTATAACATTTCCCGTATTCGTATATAAGTCAGCTTTTGGCAACAGGGGAAAAATAAGTATAGGATTCCAAAACAGGTCCCTGACGAAACATGGATTTGGTGAATACTTCGAAATGAAATTTGTGCGCAAATACTCGTTGCCTTCACTAAGGCGACGTAATCTGGCAGCTAGCCATTTCTATCTGAACGGACAAGACAACCAGAATTCCGGAATTGTCACTTTGTAGGGTCCTGTGCGTCTGGCAGTCCGCCGCGTAGAGCCTCGCCGGTTTTTGCCAAAATATAGTACATATTCCACCAGGCCAGCATGTTGCCAGGCCCATGCCCATGCGACATGAGTTCTTGTTAAAAAATCAGCAGTTATTCAGTGCTGCGAGACACTAGCTTCGAAGGTTTTAGAGCGCAGCTTTTTGGCGCCCATTCCTGGGTTTCGCGTCGCCGTCTTCGGCGTTGGCCGCATCGGCCTCGTAACCAAGCTCCGTTCCCCTTTCATCCCCCTAGTTCGAGACAGCGCTACGCTACGGCAACCGGAGCCTCTCAGGAAGAGGGGTGGGGGGTTCACTCATCGAAGAATGAGGGGTGCCGAAGCGCGCGCAGCAACCGGAGAACACGAGGAACAGAAAAAGAGGGGAGGGGCGCAGGGGCCGCCGCTAGCGAGTCAAAACAACGTGACTGCGTAGAACACCGTCGCCGGATTGCAGAAACAGGAGGACGCCCCCCTCTTCCTGCGTGGCCGTGAGGGTGCTCACCGGTTGCCGAGCTCCGCCGGGGTGGTGCAGTGTTAATACGCCCGACTACTGTGCCGGAGTACCCGGGTTCGAACCCGACCTTGGCGGCTGCGTTTTGATGGAGAGAGAGAGAGAGAGAGAGAAGAAACCTTTATTTAGCCGGATAGTTATATAGGGCCAAGTTATATTGCCCTACTAGATGGCCAGCAGGTCAAGCCTGTTAGCGACCTCGTAGGCGCGCTTGAGGATCCGGTCTTGTATGCACGGGTCCGAGCTGCGCAGCAGGGTCTCCCAGTCATCTGGATGCAGAATTTCTCCTAATTCTGGAGGTGGGGGGTCCTCCTTGCATCCCCAAAGTATATGGTTGAGGGTAGCTCTTTCATCGCACAGCGTGCAGTCAGGAGAAAATTGGCTGGGGAAAATACATGAGAGAACTACCGGGTTTGGAAAGGAGTTTGTTTAGAGTCTCCTCCAGGTTTTTTCGTGTTCTTTGCTTAGACGCTTTTGCGAGGGCGGAAACTTCCTTCGTTCAAGGCGGAAGTGGTGGGTTAAATCATGAAATGATATAAGATTATCCTTGGCTGTCCCAAGAGCGGAGGTGGTCACCGCCCGGCCGACTAAACCTCGGGCTGTCTGGTGAGCCGCCTCGTTTCCAGGGTTGCCAGAATGTGCCGGTACCCAAATCAATTCAATGTCCCTATCTGGGAAGGGAATCTTACTAAGAATATTTAGAGTAGATTGTGCAATTCTACCTCGGGCGAAATTGTGTATGGCAGTCTTTGAGTCGCTGATGATAATATCTGCCTCTGAATTTGTAATGGCTAAAGCGATGGCTGCCTCCGCAGCCAATGCGGATGTGCGTACACGGAGGGAGGCCGAGAAGGCTGTGGCGTGTGTTCCCGTAACCCCTGCCACTGCAAATGTTCTTTTTGGAACTGCATACTCAGTCGCATCAACGTAGATAACACCCGGTTGGTGCTTATGAGTCTTATGAAGAGCCAGGGCCCTGGCCAGCCTCCTACCCTCGTGGTGTATAGGATGCATGTTTTTGGGCAGAGGCTTAATGGTGAGCCGCTTCCTGATTGGTGTGGGTAGATCTCTCGGTTCATCTATTTCTGGCTCTGAATTTGCGTCCAGTGCGCCGAGGATGCTTCTGCCTGTTTTAGTTTTTGTCAGCCGCGCCATCTGTATGATGATGTGGGCCGCGCAAAGTTCCTCGAGTGTGTTGTGAATGCCGAGTTGAAGAAATTTTTCTGTAGATGTGTAATGAGGAAGCCGTAGTGCCGCTTTGTATGCTTGTCTGATGAGGCACTCCAACTTGGTCTTCTCAGCGGCATAGAGCTGTAGGTAGGGCACTGAGTAGGTGAAGCGACTTCCCATCAGACGGATTGTCTGATGGGTAGTGGCAGAAAGCCTGTTAATCGTCTCCGCATTCTCGCCATTACTCTGGATGAAGAGGCCCAACACCCTCAGTGCCTGAACTTCTGGTATGGGTTGTCTGTTAACCTTAACAGTAATGGGAATAGAATCTTGACGTGCTCGCCTACCTCTCCCCTTACCTCGAATGACGAGGAGTACAGATTTAGGCTGTGACCAAGTGAGTCCTGCTTGTGCGGCGTAATTTTCTACTTGGCCAACTGCCAATTGCAGAGTTTCCTCGATTTCGCCCTCGTTACCTTTATTGGTCCAGAGGGTGATATCATCAGCATAGAAGGTGTGGTGCAAATTTGGAATTTCGGCTAGCATACCCGGGAGGCGGATGAGTGCCAAACTGAAGAGAAATGGGGAAAGGACCGAGCCTTGCGGTGTACCTTGTGTTCCTAACGTTATTGGGGCGGATGTTATGCCCAGGCAGCACAAAGCATTGGGCCAATGTTGTAAGTACGACGGCAAGCAGTGGCCCAACATTGGGCCAGCCTAACCAGCATGCTCCCAACATAGGACATGCCAGTCAACACAATGTCCAACAGTGGCCCAGTCTAGCCAGTGCTCTCCCAGTGTTGGCGCTGCCAGTAGCCAACACTGGCTAGCTTGGGCCAAGATGTACAGTGAGTTCCCGATAATGGCACTGCCGTACATACAGAATGTCTATGTTGGACCGAGATTGCCGTTGTTCCTCCAATAATGGTCGTACCGGGTTTTAAAACTGGCTATAATGGGCCAAGCTGTCCTGCCTTCCTCCGTCATTGGGTTTTCCGTTTTTTAAAACTGGCTACAATGGACCAAGTTGTCCTGTGTTCTTCCGGCATTGGATGTCCGGTTTTTAAACATGGCTACAATGGGCAATGTTATCCTCTGTTCTTCCAGTATTGGATGTTCAGTTTTTTAAAGATGGCTGCAATGGACCAAGTTGTCCTGTGTTCAGCCGTCGTTGGCCGTTCCTTTTTTAAAACTGGCTACAATGGACCATGTTGTCCAGTGTTCTTCCGGCGTTGCCCGTTCAGTTTTTAAAACTGGCTACAATGGACCAAGGTGTCCTGTGTTCTTCCGACGTTGACCGTTCCGTTGTTTTCAACTGGCTGTAATGGACCATTGAAATTTGTCTTGTGTTTTTCCAGTATTAGCTATCCCTGTATGAAAACTGCCCACATTGGAACACTTTGTCCCCTGATCTCGCAATTGTCATTGCCATCCTAAAAACGCAGCTTTAATGGGCTGCCGAAGTGAATATTTTCCGTTGACCATTCAATCATAACAAATTCTCCATTTTTATGGTTAAATACACGTGCGCTGGACGCCAAACCGCGGCATTTAATTCCGACAACATTACAGCGGATTGTTCGGACCTCACCAAATACCACGTACGGGACGACAATTACTATAACGCATTCAAGCACGTACCGCTGCAACTGTCTGGATTCGTCTTTTCGGTGCGCTCATATGCGGCGCACCTTTGGGGGTGAGCTATATGTGTTTATGGTTTTAGCCTATTGGCATGCATGCAGATTTCGTCGCAGGCGCATGCGTATGTCGCACAATTATATCTAATGATAGCACGACCGTGCGACCACATATTTATAATCCAGACCGGCTAGCACTCACGACCCAATATGCCTGTATTGGACGCCGATTACATCCCTGCATCTATACGTAACCTATAGTACAAATCCAGTTGTCAGTGAGAACGCGCATAAAAACGAAATCGTGTCGCCATATAGCATGTTCATGTGACATTAAATTAGTGATTAGAAGGTATCTTTTTCATTGCCGAGAAGGAAAACGTTGCCTCAAGTTGAAGGAACAAATGACCATTTTCTCAGCGATGTTTTTGTTCTAGTGCTTTTGTATTATCCATAAGGAACTACGCGCAGCATCGTCTGTTTACCTGGAGAAAGGACCGAATACGATGTGTGTACTTTCTAGACGCAATGACTGGAAAATGAAAAGCCGGAAGACTCGAGAGGTTACCATTTTAGTTTTGGGCATTCACACGGTGGAAAAAAAAATGACAGCTTTTCGTGCAGACATCGAGCATGAAGGCCCCGGTACATTTATATGGCGCACAACATATATATCGCCAATAAACAAAAAAAAATAGTTTTTTCCGCATATTAGTTTAGAGTTTGACCATTCCAACCGCGCTAGGCGGTGGCAAAGGAATAAAAAAAAAACTGTACAGGAATGAAAATAATGTGCGCTGTCTAGTCATTCGAAAAAACGAATGCAGCCTAGAAACACTGTTTTAATGAGGCAGTTTTCCATGCCCTTTCCAATTCTTTCATTCTACTAAAATGATTTGGAATACGTTCCTTGCTCATTGAACGTTATCGTCTTTTTGTGCCATCCGCGTTAAGGTGAAGGTGATTGCGAAAAACGTCTGTGTATTGCCTGATGCCACAGCGCATCAGGACCTCGACGCGCACAAAATTGATTCTGAATTATTCATTGCTGTGTCTGTCACCGTCGATTTGCGAAGTCGAGACAAAACATGAGCGAAGAAATATTGTTACAGCTGGAGAATGATGAGGACGAAGTGGCGCGCTCTTTTGGGAAGATTAAGAAAAAGAAGTGCGTCGAACGGGGGGCACTCGTAGCCTGGCTCCTTGGCTGTTCCTCAATATATATATATATCTTTAATCCTCTTTTGTAAATATATTTCTCCCTGTTACAAAATTATATGCCAAAATTTAAAAACCTTGAACAATTCACAAATTCCGTAGAATGTTCAGAACAGCGCGGTGCGCTATAATTGGACAAAGGCTTTATCGATGTGGCCATAATTACTTGCGCAAGAAAATTATGCAAGGTGTTTAATTGGTTTTGAAAGCTGAGGTAGTGTAGAATAGGTGGAAAAAGTTTAAACAATGTGAAAACTGTTTTTGTTTTCCTAAAAATTTTCAATGTTCGCTGTTTTCTGTAAATTAGCGCGATCGTATCTCTGTATCCAAATGTCATAAAAATATGAGCTTTAGCTGTTTGCGGATAATTATGCTGAGAACATATTGTGGAATTATTGCTGCTCTACCATGAACCTTTTCTGAAATAAAGGCCTGCAAATTAGGAAAATTTTCGTTTCCTGGGCCGATGTTGAGAATTTTTATAAAAACATCTACCCATACCCGAAAAGCGAACATTAACTGAATACAAATAAAAGCATCTATATATTTAGTCAGATAATTTTCAGCTAGCTAACTTGAGCATAATTTGTATTATCTATAACCAAAGTTGGCCAGAATAGAAGAGAAGCTCGGAACTCCGCCTCTTTGACATTATTAATCAGTCATCACGCAACAGTATATAATATTTTGAAGTAAATATAAAAGGTCGAACGACCATCCTTTGTTCGATCATAGGTGGCGAAATGGAGGGGACGCGCGCATTTGTCGATGCACCAGCTGTATGGATTTACGCAAGAATGTGGATGGTAGATGGGGAGGCTTTCTATTTTTTTAGAAAATGTTTGTCCGTGGTTGGCTTGAAGAAACAATGCGTTTGCGAACACACAAAACAAAACTATTGATTAGAAGTCGACTCGAGCGGTGCGCGCTGGCGGCCGCTCATCGGCACGGTCCGAAGTCACGGCTGGCCGGTGCAAGCAGAAGAGGGCTGGGTAAAGGAGGAATGGAATTTTGAGAGGGTCGTTGGTCCTTCGTTCCCACGCGCAGCCCTTGCGAACACAACACCGCGGCGGGAATCACGCGCTGGTTGAGCGGGTCGTTGTTCCCCCTCGCCTACGCGTCTACGTGCAAGACACAACAGACAGCATCCCCAGCTGCGCTGCTGTGCGGCCTCCTCCCGAAGCGTTCATTTCAGAGCTTGTTGGAGACGCTACAAGACTTGTGACAGCTTCTTAAACCTTTCTTTAATTTCTTCCCTCATTAATTTTCTTTTTCATTGTGCTGTGCGTAATTTTCTCTTGCGCCTATACATGTCCATGTGCTCCGGTTGGTGCTTGCTACATATCAGTGAATAGCTGAGCTGTGAAATGTCGCTGGAGCATGGATTACAGCAACGGCGGGATACCATCGGCATTCTCGGACTCAGTGAACGCCGTCGTCTTAGACCGTAAGTATATATCTTTGCAGCATGCCATTGCTTCATAATTGGTTCTATATAATCTTCTACCAGTCCCAAATGTTCTCTTTCCTTATTCTCCTCGAAACAACTGCGCGAAGCATGACTTCAAGAACTAAGCGAATTTTCGTCCGGGTTACATGCAATCAAGTGCGTGGACTTATTTGCTGGCTGCGATATGAATAGCATTTGCGCCGAAAATAGAGGAGCCGTGCGTAACAGGTGTGTATGCCACCAACACGTGACAGAACACTGCAGGCAGCCATTTGCGCAGTCTTTTTTACTGTGCAGCGCGCCGCAATCAATTAGTAACCAGATACTATGCGCCCGGCTTTGTACATATATTTTGGACAGCCTCTCTTCTGCGCGCAGGAAGCCATGTTCACACAGTTTTTGGTTTTTGCTAAGAGTTAAGGGCAGTTTTTTGTTTTCAGATGTAGAGACGAAGTTTTGAAAACTGTTCGTGCCGTCCGTGCAAGCGAATTTTACAGTGGGGCAGACATGTGCGTGATGCCGCTTGATGATTAGGCTATAATTAAGTCATAATGAACCTCCACTTTTATAATGGTTAATATCATATTGAGGAATTGAAAGCCGTGAACAGCGCAAGTGAGCCCCTTTTCAAAATTTTCTTAATCGACGCCCCCCTTCTGAGCCCGCGCCTTCAGGTGAGAGCGTTATCAGAAAGCGGCGACAATAGGAGAGCGATTTCGCAGACGCGCTTCGAAGGCGGGGGAAAATAACAATACAAGCAAAAAGGCACATCAGCCGTGTGTGCACTGCGTCCCCGTCACTGCAAAGTAAACAACGTGCACGCGGGAAACATTGTACAAAACATTGACGGCCGGTATGAGGCATCCATATCGTCCGAAATATTGCTCGCGAAGCGCTCGATCACGGCGCGCACTTTCAGGCGAATTGGGACAGGCCGTCAGGTCTGCCTGTTCGGCAATTACAGCTCTTTGTACCTCACGTACCGTACCGTATGCATGAAGTGCACGCCATAGCCATCGTGCAAGAATGTTGAAACTGAAGCAGCGATCCACGTATTCTAATTCTATAGGAAATCATTTGGGAGTAGAAAAGAGCAACTTAATATGATGTGCATGGTTCTTTAATGAACGATATGTATAAATGGACGGTTGAATAGTTACAGTAATGGAGTGTTCCGCTAGAATTGTTTACAGCCGTGACCGCAATAAACATTACTCATATTGCTCGTAGCTTTAACCTCTGGCATTGATAAGCCTATCTAAAGAACCGACTGGCAGTGACAGGTTGTTTACAGCTTTTGATCAAAAGGTAGGCCATCATGCTATTATTGCAGGCATATTTGCTTCTTTTTGTACCTCTGTTTACTAAAACTTAATTTTGTTCCCCATTCCTAGGGACGCTGCACCTCTTACAACACTCACTGTTCAGTCGCTTTTATTCAAGTATACAAAAAGGAGGAAATGCTCATGCACTCATAGGATAGCCTGTCTTTCCGTTAACAGCTGCAAATAACACGCCACTGCTCCTCGGCACCTTGGATGAAGTTTTCAATGGGGTTACCTGAGATGCCTAGCAATTGCTGTAATATTTATACCAATCACTGCAGTGAAACAGAAAGGTAACACTGCATCACTTTAACTGCTGCATGCACCTATAAACGTGCCTTAATTTATTTTCTATTCTTATAGACGCAGGGCCTCTTGCTATAGGCTTTGTTCGGTAAGCAACCGTCTTTCATTGCTTCAATTTCTATCTCTCCACCACTTTCTTGTTGCTCTGGGTGTGATCATTTGATTTCATTGTTCAAAACATTTTTTTTTTATCATGTGTGAATGATTTAGCCTGCACATACATGCTTTCATTTTTTTAGATGCGCATCGGGAGCGTTTTCTACGTAGAAATGGATCGATTGAGTTGTATCACTGGTGCGAAAACCGACAACCCCCAGTAGATATGTGTCCTGTGGTTGGAAGGGCAATAAAGAAGAAGAAAATCAGCGGAAAAGCCTGCCTAAAAAACGGTAGCACTGCATCACTGTAACTGCTGCATGCACCTTTAAATATGCCTTATTTTTATTGCCTATTCTTAGAGACGGTGGACCTCTTGCTATTGGCTTTTTGCAGAAAGCAACCGCCTTTCATTGCTTCAATTCCTATCTCTCCACCACTTTTTTGTTACTTCGAGTGTGATCCTTTGATTTTATTGTTCAAATCATATTATTAAATCGCCGGTGAATGATTTCGCCTACACATACATGCTTTCATTTTTTTTAGGTGCGCATCGAGAGTGTTTTCTACGTATAAATGGATCGATTAAGTTGTATCACTGGTGCGAAAACCAACAGTTCGGTACCCCCAGAAGATTTGTGTCTTGTGGGTGGCAGGGGTATAAAGAAGATGATAATCAGTGGAAAAGCCTGCCTAAAAACTTACAAAGATGGAGCAAAAGCGAAATGCTGATCAGGGTTAGAGTCTGATTACTTCTGTTATCTCATTTCACTTGCTAGGTGATGTGACATATATGAAGCACTTTAGTATATTTTGTGGTATACTCACTGAAAATTGTGTAAACATTAACTTTTTTTCTCGTTCAATTATTTTGAGTGACGCACGAATTGGAATAAAACGAAGTCATCCACACATCTAATGCCCATAGACATTAGATGCGTGGATGAGCTCATTGTGTTCCTATGTGAGCATGCAATAGTTTGCGGATTATATTAATATGTTAAAAGTTGATTTTTTTACTGTTAACCGGAGTAATACATATGCTCCATATCATAGCATTATTCGCCTGTAGTTTGTATCTGCTCTTTCCTAAATTGTATTCCACAAAGTATACGTGTGTCATCTCGTACGTCTATTTAACTAGCGAACAATTTGCAATCGAATCCCTTTTGTGATGTTTCAGCTACAAATAATGTATGACAGTTGTGACAATATAGGTAGCTTTAGGTATAACATATAGCGCGAAAATCTTTAATATATGCGATGATATTTTTATTCACCGCAATGGCTAAACCAGCCTGTTGAAGAGACGAAATGAAAACAAATATGGATGTCTTCGGACAGGAACAGTAATCGTGGTGCCATGATCATTTTTTTTAATTAAATTTTCATATGTCGTGGGCTAATGTCTCGACACGAAGGAATGACCCTTAGGTTTGCCAGGTGTGGCGTAGTATTCTCGAAAAAAAAAACGCCTATCACTAAAGCTGGAAAACGCCGTTTTTGTCGTTTCAAAAAGTTGCACGTTTGGAGGCCGGCTGGTTGCGTAAAATTTTGTCATCCACTGTTTTTTACTCACCGCATTTGGGTAACGTTTACTTGTATAAGAAGTATTAAAAGTGTGTTTCATTGATGCAGTTGATTTAGTAAAAAATCGCTAACTTTGCTTCAAGAACAACGCGCTACAAAAATGTTAATGTTCAACCTTACATACTGGCGTGGCGCGTTGCGTTGTTTGCACTAAAATATTCTGTGTTTATTACGCAGGTCATATTGTTAATTTAAGGCAGAATTTGGAGCTCTAAGCTGCTATGTGTGTTCTCTGCAACGCCACCAAAAGTATTATGCTGGAAAGCGATTTGCTTATGATTGTAATTATAAAAATTACACATTAAAAAATCATCTTCAAAAATATAGTATTGTTAGTGGTGGTCAAAGCTGACAAATGGAATAATATATTAATAACCTAGATTGAATACTATTGCACCTAGCAATAAAAAAGAATGCAGGACAGAGAAAAAGTTCAGCCTTCACTTGCGTTCTGCCATGAAATTGACAGAAATAGTGAATTAATACCATTTTAAGCTATATTAAGTATTTGTCCCAGAAGCAGAAAAACGGTGTATAAGCGCTCACAATGTTTTAAATTTTACTTAAGGTTAATGTAACTAAATTCAGCAAATACTAAATTGAAGTTTTGATGCCTATTCCATAAGGGGGAGCCATATAAGCACGTCTATAGAACAAAAACAAGCATTTTTATATATCTAATATTACATTATCAGAATTCGGTATATATTTACTGACTCAAATTAACAAAGTACTTTGCATTGTTTCCACAGATTTTGATAAAAATTGATGTTGCGGCCGTTTCTTCAATTCTAATCAGTTTTCCTTATTTTACCATTTTCTTACTTTTGTCCAATTTCAAAATAATATGCAGATACACACACAAATCTAGAGCTTCAATTTTTTTCAGAAATAAAGAATGGAACCTAGATAATGTAGAGAAATAGTTTCTGTGCCAAGATAATATTGGATCTTGCAAGAATGCAGGTTGATTTTGGCCATTATCAGCACGAGCACTCGGTTTAATATTTAATGTTGTATTTTTATATTTTTAAACAGTATAACGCAACACTTTTTAGTCCGTAATATTTTTGAGGTACTGAAGATTTTTGAGAGGGATTTGAATGAAAATCGAAGATGATCTTTTTTTAATTGCAGCAAATTTGCCCTTTACTGCTGTTTTCGAATTCTGAGCAATTTTGATGCGTTGTGGAGAACACACCTAGTGGTCTGGAGCTCCAGATACTGCCTGGAATTAAGAACATGCGTCAGGGAGTGAAAACATATTTAGTGCAACCAACCTAATGCATCATATGCCAGTACATAAGGTTAAAAATGAATATTTTTGCAGCGTATCGCTCCTGAAGAAAAGTTTGCGATTTTTTAATAACACAACTGCAAAAAGAAAATAGGTTTCTAATAGTGTTTGTAAATATAAAACCTGCATATATTTAGTGAGTAAAAAAGAGCACATGACAAAATCATGGTATCCAAACTTGCAACATTTTGAAATGGCAAAAACAGCGTTTTCTACCTCTAGAGATACACCATACAATTGTTTTTTTCGAGGAAACTACGCGTATCTTGAAAAACTAAGGTTAATTCTTTTCTGTCTAGATATTTGCCCACCGCATATAAGAATTTCATTGGAAACGAAAGATGGCCATGGGACCTCGATTATGTTTCTTATCTAAGGCACCCATAATACGCTGTGAGAAAGCCAATATCAATGGCTTTTTTTAATATTCCATATTGCGAACGGTTGTGCCATCTAAGAAAATTTGAAAGCTAGGCACACCTTAGGTGTCGCCAGCCCTCACTTTCTGTTACAGCTGCATTTGCTAAGCTGAATTAATGCGTTGAGCACTTTATTTTAGCCACGAATATAGCGCTATTACGTGTCAATTTTAAAGGAAGGCCGCAGTGACGCGATTCCTGTAGAATTTGTAAGTGAAATCTGTAAACCTTACAAATCTACCCATATATATGATCTCTTGCAGGTTTTATTCAAGCTACATTACACCTGCTGCGCCCCATAGCTTGAGCCAAGGGTTATAAATAAACCATTAGAAACAGACGATGGAAACCGGCGGTGCATTGCTGGCAGCCACTTAGGACAGCGCAGAAAATTTTTATTTTGTACGTGGGGAAGTGAGGTTATTCGCTTCAAGTACTAAATATTAGGCAATAAATAGGACTTACACAGTCGGTGAGCACGTTCGGAAACCGCTGTTTCAATTTTTGCGGTTAGAAACCTCATGTGTACCTTTTTTTCCAGCTGCAGATAAATTCCGGGTTATGTAGATACCGAAACCGTTACCAGCCCATTCGCGCACCTCAACTGTGCTGCTCACAACATGATTTTGAGCGGACAAAACAACCTGCCGCTATGATTGCTAGCCCCATGCATGAGTAAGGGTGATATGCTGGCGATGGTTGCTTCGCGTCGGCCCTTTGGCGCCCATGAAGGCTCGAGTTACAATGAGCGCGCCGAACTTTGCAATGCGGATAATGACTACAAAGCGGTAAGGATATAAATGAGTTTAACAGTATTTTTCAGCTGTAAAATACAAATACAGTCTTGTTGGACGATGTGCTGGCGCGGACGAAGAAACCATAGGCAACTTGTAGGTCTAACGCTACAAAGGGCTGTCGAGCCAAGCCAAGTCCTCAATTGTATTGTCCGGGAATCAGATTTCTGTATTTACGTGGTTTCCTATTGTATCTGGCGTTCAAAATGCAGACGTGAGGGTTCTTTATCACAAATAATCAAACGTGGATTGTGCCGGTACTCTTGAAAGTAGCAACACCATTTATTGTGTAAGTCATTAATCAGTAATTTAGGTAAATAATGTCAATAAGGATTCCAAACAAAACCTTTTCTGTGGCGCTCAAGGTAGCTTCCAGCAATATATATCTGGTTTTCTTTGCCTGCCTCCGAAATGTTTTTTTTTTTTATCCCTTGGATCAAATTTGCTTGGACAAGCAGTATATGTGTAAAAATGATGCACCTGTGAGCTACCCGTTTAAGTGAGCTCGCGTTTAAGTGAAATACCCACAAAACTAGTCAAAAGCGTATATCAGCTAACCAGCGGTCAGTGCAGCAGTCGTGGGCTTAGATCGCTTGTGTATATTATATCTAGCCATTTAAAAAAATACAAATGGTCGCCGAACATTCTCTTGGTAACGATATTTAGTATAAACTGTTTGCACATCGCAGAAAGCGTAGGAGCAGCAAAAAACTAGCGCGCCAGTCATATGCAGAGACAGCCGACAATCAAGCACTAATTCCTAGTGTGGGATGAAACACTGGCTGTCTCAGCCGTATTGCTGTGGAGGCGATCAAAATGCAACAGGGCACATGCTATGAAATGTATGTGCGTCTTTCATCCTAATAAACCCAAGGCAGCTGAAACTAATCTGGAACTCATCAGTATTGTGTTTCTCATTGAACATAAATTTCGGTACGTGAATCCTGGAATTTTCTACATCTTCCTAACATAATGCGCGTGATTTTATATGCCTCGTAATAGTGTTGTAAATTTTGTTTCCTCATTGTTTTTGTGCAGGTGCCATTTGCGAAAAAGTTGGGGTGGACGATTTGGAGGCACACGCATTTATTCGCAGGTGGCTGCCTGGTTCCTGTGACAGGGGGGGGGGGGGTGGAAGAAAAAGGCGTTATGCTGAAACCTCCCCTGGCGAACCAGGCATGCAACCTGTGAATGCAATTGCAGGGTCAGCCCCCTCACTACGCCTATGAGTGTGCCCTCCAGCTCCCTGGCCCCTTCCACTTCCCGAGAGCCCTCCCTGCCCTGACCAACCCTGCCACTGCCCCGCTAACTGCTGCTGTGTGTGCCCTCAGCGCTGGCTAGTAACAACTGCCGTCTATAGTAACAATTGCAATAAATATTATCTTTTTGTGAACCATGCCCTTGTTTTGTGAATATCTACTGGTTGCTCATGAGCGACAATTTGAATTTATATGGCCACTCCTATTTGAAAGGCCATTATTGTCCCAGCAAGTTCGATGTGCTGTCACGAATATGGCTAGAATGAAAAAGGCTGCATTTTATGGCCTGCACAGGCAGTGCCACAAAATGTGTAATCTTGACATCATCAATGGCACATGAATGGAGTAGCCGGTGTACCCATAAACCATTGGATTAATACTGGTATCGACAATATGCGGCATGAATGGAGTAGCCAGTGCACCTGCAATGGCTAACCATTGGTATGATATTGGCATTGACAATGGGCCATCAATGGAATAGCTGGTATTAAACCAATATTGGTAATACAATGATGGTATAATGCTGGACAGTATTGGCAAGAATCATGGTGCATGAATGGAACGTCTAATATTGTGCCTACATTGGTGGCTCCAGCTTGGTTGAACACTGGACCAATCTTGGAAAGAAAGATGGGCCAAGAATGGAGAATGTAGTAAAATGCCCAAATGCCAATATCAGTCCAATACTGATGCCATTCTTTTCCAGTGATGAACCATTCTTGGACCAATGCTGGTGTGCTGCTTGGGTGTTTCCTAGTGTTATAACGGCTGTACGTTTAAACAAAAATGATTTGATATAATTGTATGTTCTGATGCCTGGATTAATACTACTTAGAGTTTCAAGGATGATTCTGTTTGAGACGTTGTCAAAGGCCTTTTTTAAGTCAAGGCCCAGGACGGCTCTGGTATGTTTGTTTCTGTCCCTGTCGATTATATCCCTTTTGAGACGAATCATAACATCCTGGATAGATAAGCTTGCCCTGAAACCAATCATTGTGTCCGGGAGGAAACCGTTGTCCTCAACGTAGTTCTGGAGCCTAGTAAGGATAATGTGCTCAAATAGTTTTCCCAGGCAAGAGGTCAGAGAGATGGGCCTCAAATGTTCTAGCGCTAGCTTTTTGCCGAGGCGAAACGAAGAGGCGTCCGCGTGCAGTGCGATCTCAGCGCAAGTTAAAAGATCCCCAGGCGGTCGAAATTACTCCGTAGCCCTCCACTATGGCTCCTCTTCCTCCCTTTCTACTTTCACTCCCACCTTCCTCCCTTCCCTTACGGCGCGGTTGCGGTGTCCACAGAAAACAAGTGAGACAGTTACCGCGCCTTTCCCTTCCTATAAATAAATCATGTACAAATTCTCCGGTTGCCGAAACCCCGACTCGTTATCTTACAAGGGTGAAGGAACGGGCTAGTTGGTAATTCATCTTGGAAACCAAAACAGCGCACTTCAAAACACAGACACATAAAGGGAACGACAACGCAGCGCTGACTTCGTTGTCGTCCCCTTTCTGCGTCTTTGCTTTGAAGTGCGCAGTTTTGCTTTCCAAGACTCGCTATCAGCGGATCACGGTGGATCCCGTTCTTACCCGCTTCATTCCATAGCAGCATCAGAGGCATCAGTCAGCCGCTGCTATGTGTTCGTCGCGCAAAGTTCCTATGGACCCACGCGCTGCTTCCCGCAACCTTCCGATAACTCAATTGCTCTCACTTCTTCTAACACAACCCTTCTTCTATGACAGCCAAGAGCTGTTAGTGTAGGAATACGTGAGAAAAATTAATAAAAGTTTGCTGTAATTGTGGCATTTGGAAGTAACGTAATCGTGGGCAATTTTTTTTTTGTTAACTGAGTCTATGCCTTCTCTTTCCTTTTTATAAACTGGGTGAGTGGTAAAACGCTGCATATTTCTAAAGTGTCCTGTAGTAGTCTTATCTGAAGAGCACGAAATAATGACCTGAGAAAGTATAAACTATCTAAGTAGGCTTTAAATCTGGAAATATGTGTGCCCGTTTTCACGCCTAGCCTCACGTTCAAACGCTCTATATCTTGCGGAGTTGAACCATGTCGTTTTTAAACGACATTTAGTTCTTCGTAGCATGCCGCCTTCATATACGCCTTTTTTTGTTACAAAAACTAGCGCTATACACGCCAAAGATTAGTTACCCAGGTTTCTAAAACGTATGGAAATAGATGTAAGCTGAAAAGGGTGGGTGTTGAGAAAACAAGGCAAAGGTAAATCCTGAAAATGTGAAGACGTGATGCCCAGTTTACGTCTTCCTTTCTGACTACTAATCTTCTACTTGGTTTTAACTGTGTTGACCCAGTCTGCATGCAGTGCAGTTTTGATACAATCTCTTGTTGAGCGGGAGGCTGTAAACCACTTGAATGAACAGAAATGTTTTCGGCATGCGTAACCTCTTAAATGTAACAACGTAAATGGGGCTGACGAAAATACTGCTAACTCAAGGTTAAATTCAGTCATCATAACCGGCTTCTTAGAAACAAATCATAAGAGCCTTATTGGAAACAAAATCTCGGGGTTAAGCACTATAAACGACATTTTAGCGATTAAAATCTAAGATCATGACTGCTGGGAAGGAAAACGTTCGGAGTGAAATAGTTCGATCTAACGAGATTACTCACACGCACTTTTTACGTATTCTGTTCTGTTCATAACGTGCTCCCATTCGCTTCGAATGCTTATCCAAGATAACAGAAAGTATATCATGTGGCCTTTGAAGCGAGAAGGCACGAAAACAGAATGCCGAAACACCCTTTCTACGCCTTATTTTTAGCTATTCGCAAGATAGCTTTAATGCCAGCCAAAACAGAGAAGCCGTTTTAAAGAGCATTTTGATTTTTGTAAACAAACCTTGCCATGTGCCGACTGACTACCACCAGGGAACATCCGGCATGCTTCAGCAGCAAGTGTGCCAAGTGTTTGCTATAACGTGCAGTTCCACTTTTATTATTTCATGCATGACGCTGTAGCCCCTGGTGCATTGCACTGTCAAGTCAGCATTTAGGAATGCTGGACACGGTGACAAGGAAGAAACGAACCCGTTATTGAAAAAAATTACTTTCAAGGCGCAACAGATCTGGACCCACTCAAATATGATGTGCGGCTCCTATTAACTTGTTTTATGGAGTGCCACGTTTTATGGGGTCCCCCTTCCTTCTAATACAATAAAATTACCACCTTTTATACAAAAGAACAGTTCAGAACTCAGAAAATGAACGTAGCACACAAAGCAATTTCACTGTAAAAGGGATGGGGCTGATCATCAGCAGACAAGCTTGACCATGGTGTAACCTCGTATTCACCGTGTATGTAAGCCACATGTTCAATGGTACATAATAAGCCTTGTTTAGTTTTAACGATGAAACAACGTTGCAAGCCCTGAAAGCATGTGGGTGTGAGGTAGGTACTGCGTCCTACTTAAATAGCTGTCTTGGCCGCATCAAGATTCCGACCGCTAGCTCTGCATGTGTAGGAATGGTGATACATGAGCTGTGAAGTGCAATAAAGTAAGTGCGAACACCTCATTACTGTGACGACGAGAATATTGCGACAATTTCGGCTAGCATTGTTTTCCAAAATTGCTTCCACAACATCGCTGCAACGTTTTTTTCTGTTGGCTTTTCTGAAATTAAGCCACAAAAGTATCAGCTTCCTCACCTTAGTATTTTGGGCTAGCTTAGTAAAAAGGTTCTAGAAGCAGCATACGTTGCCTATAGTGTGAGGTAATTCCGGTGTCCTGTAGAAAATGGGGGACGGATGCGGACAAAAAGCAACAACTCTTTATAATTCGAAAACGCAGTGTGCTATGCTAATGCGTTTTATCATTTCCGATGTTTTGTGCTACTTTCTCTTCTGTCATATCGTTTTAAAGCTAACATATATATCTAGACCACCTAGCACTAGATGTCATGCAGAAAAGCTTTGTTTTGGTTTGTGTAGCGACTTGTAAATACAATTATCTACTCATTTCTCCCAATTTCCACCATTTCGAACTAGTTGCTTGTACCTTTAGGATGGACAATTGCAGAGAATCACGTGGTTGGCGAAGTATGGAAAGATCAGACGCAGTCCCAAATAAGTCTTAAGTTCAATGCGCTTAGCTGCTTTAATGGGCTGAATATTTTGACTTGCAGCCTCGGAGAATGTTGCACCCATTTTGCATCACTGCTTTTCAGTATTTGGACAAGTGTACAATACAGTACATTAGCAATATATTTTTAGTGCGAGTGGATTGACGAGTGTAGAAGAAGAAGAAGAAGAGATAGTATATAGTCCTTTATTTGCATCAATAAACACTCTACAAACAGGGATCAAGCCAAAAGGTTTGTGCAGCTAGCTCCTGCTAGTCCCACAACGCTTGCTAAGCCCATATTGGGTCGTCCAACCTCCTGAGATTTTTTCAAGACACAAATGCAATACCAGCCAGGAGTGATACCAGCCAGGAGGAAATAATACTACCTTCCTAAATTCAAGTGATGTCTCATACGGAACCTTGTCTCCCTTGCGCGATAAGGAGCAAATACATTTATATATTTTTTACACGTTCCAAGGTGTTCTAAATCAATACGAATTCCGCCCAGGATTACTCTCAAATATGTGTAAGCAACTCTCCAAAGGTTGAGAGGTTGTGTGGCGTAAGCCACAAGCGACAGTATTCCTCCAGCTTTGCAACCAGCGACATCCGTAAATTTGCAGCTTCAAGTGGACATTTGGCGAGTTAGGAGAGCAGATATGATCTATAAGATATGCAGTGTCCTGGATTTGGAGAAGTTGTCAGAAGGCATGAGTCCGGCGAAATACTACTTCTCAGTCTGGACAAAAAGGGACAACTTGAAGTCACCCGTCTCGCCATGGCAGCTGCTCAGATCTAAGGTATCGCGGTTGATGGCTTATGGAGAAGACATGGTTTAGACAGAAGTTGTGACTAGGATTTTCGTCAACCTTTGTGACTACTACAATTAACTGTTATTTACTTTCTTCTGCAGTTACATGAATTACGTCAACGTTAGCCTCTCCATTGAGCAATGGCCTTAAATGTTTTCTTCTGCAGTAATTCTTAATAGTGCTTATACTTAGATTTCCGCTACTACTCAGCTGGTGAATTCAATGAGAGATAGCGAAGAGTTCAATTTCGTCCAGCGTCGTCGGAAGCAGGTATCAAGCTTAGATGGAATTATCATTGTTCAATTGAGCATCCTCAAATTTTTCACTGCAAGCCATGTATGAAGGCAGCAACACTCCATAGCGAAACAAGCGCCGAAGTCATATGAGCAATATTCGTGTGATGTCTTCGTCATGTGGCGCTTCAAAAGTTAGTACGATGGCATCACCACACTTATTGTTAACTCTGATAGGGTAAAACGCTCACTCACCTTCGCTTAAGGTGGGTCTGGAGATAGACGTTTGGTCTACTTGCAATCGATGTTGTTTCATCGACTTGCCAGTACTAAAATAGTTTAGTTCGTTTGGTTTAGGGGACAGTAAAGGCAAAATGTCTCGCTCAGAAGCCCCTGGCGCTGCATAGTCATAGGCAAACACAGTTATAAACAAACTAGTCCGCTGGGAAGTAGTATTGTCTCGCTCAGTGCTCAGTGGATATCTACACTAATAATACATGGAGTAAAATTGGAAGAACCTGCGTCCTCGGTTAGAATTCCTATGACCAAAAAGTTTGCAACTAAAATAACGGATGAATGCTAAAAGGAGCGCGAAATGTTATGATACCGTGCTTGAGGGTCCACAATGAACGGGTGCGTTTAAATTGTATGCGAAATCACATTATATTATTGTTGTTGTCACTTCCTTTCGACACCTACTGTCGGCACTTGCTACTGACAACCCGCATGGGACTAGTAAGGTGTTCGCATAATGCAGTATATCCGCACAATTCCACCTTCCCTGGTGCAATAATAACATACCTTCTATTGAGTGCACATAGCAAATCAGGAAGATTTCTGTTGGTTACCATTGTACAGGTGTACTGCAACTATACAGGTGTGTTTTCTGCCGGCGTCAATGGTGAATACTGACGTTCGCACTGCTGAAAGGTTTGCTGCTGAGCAAAGGCACTACCCAGGCAAAACTTCCGTGAGCACCATATCACCACACGAGCAAACCCGTAAAATAGTTTTTCTAAGCGCACCGGATGCGTGAATAACAGTGTTACCAATTCTAGGTCACTGCTGGATGAAGCCGCGCATAGTTCAAAAGAACAGAAAAGTAGGGCGCAGCACCAAGAGTGATGTGTGCTCTAAATGGTGCGTTAACTGTCACCATGAAACCACGCGGTATTCCATGCTCATAAAAATGATACCTAGGCTGATAAACTGTGTACGCATAAACCAAGATTGGTTTTTCGAATGGTGGAATTCAACGTCGGGTGATTTAGCCCCACGTCGGACACGCTACAAAAGCGATAGCTAGCAAACGCGCTCGGAATAATGAAGATAGCTAGCGCACTAATGACAGCGATTAAGTTTCGCAAGGGTGTATACTCCCCCCCCTCCTCAGAGCAGAGCCAACCGAAGGTGTATTGCGTCATATCCTTAAAGCGACGCAAATAGGTAAGCTTTTCTGTATTCACGGCGTGCATGGTAATATAATGAAGCCCTTTCAATGACTCAGACTTCTTCCGGGGCCTGTTTCTGACTTGCCTAATTTGAAGATTCTGCAGCGTCGCATTGTATCAAGCGTTTTGCCTTGGACTACTGCACGTTAAGTCGCTTTTTTATGACTTAGCGTGCAGTGACACTTCACAGCCCCCATTTCACGTCTTTCAGATACTTTGACAGAAACCGGGATCGGACCTAAGACATTCGAATTTCCGCTGTGTTCTAGGGCATTCGCCTTAATTGCGTCCGTCATGTTCTGACATCAGGATTAACTTCAAAGACTGCTACAGCCGCTACAAGGCCATTAAAGCATCTCAAAATTTAAAGTCTTCTGCAGGCATGCACGTGCAATGCTGCAGGTAATCGCTTGGCAGGGAAACTCAGCTGGGCCGTAGCAGTGAATAGCGTCTTTTACAGCTGATGGGCGAAGGGCACGCGGGTCTTAATGGCGAGCAGAAAGGCATCCAGTAAGCGCAGCGGCTAGTAAAGCTGCATTTGACTTCATGAAAACCGCGAGACGTGTCCGATTTTGACATTGTTCGGGTTACCTTACGTCCCCATGTATCTAAAACTACGCACGGGAGGGGGCTGAAACTACGTTTATTCACATTCCGTGTATATGGAAAAAGAACTTAAAAACATTCCACATTTTGCAACTTCCTACGTCTCGGAATTTATTTTATTCGTTTAAGGGATCAGTAGCAACTTTTTCTCCGTGTTCAAAGCGCGACTCTTAAAGCAGATTACAGTCCTGAAGTTCCTATATAGAGTTTGTGTCTGAATTACGAACGAGAATATATTTGCAAATATGGCCTGTAAAGTTACGTTGTGGTTCTTTTCATATTGAATACAGAAAGCCTTACCAAGCCAGGTTCAACAGCCCTAACCTTCCTTCTATAAATCAATGTAAGGTCGAGGGATCCAGCACAGATTTGTTTTATTTCTATGAACGTCGAACCAAGACAGGCTTTGTGTTTACAGATGCACAAATTTTGCCTTTTGCTTCACCTCGCATCAAGGACAAAACAAAATGTGCACTGTTACTAGATCTGCTTGCGCTGGCCCAATCAGTTTAGCACCCTAACCTCTCTCAGAATATAAGTAGCTAACACATGAACCACTATAAAATGACCATAATTCTATATCTATAGACAACCACCTTTTGTGCGCCTATACACGACATGCAGCAGCTTGAGAACAGCTACACAGTAAGCGCTTGGGCGTCAACAAAGTAATTAGAATTTAAATGCATAAAAACGCTCATCATAATGGAGACCACGAGTGCTGCTCAGTTCTGGGAGCTCGGAGTCTAAAGCACAGTAGAAGGAATAGCCGAAGCGCAGCTCACGCGAAAATGGAGTTAATCTAACACCAAGACGGGTCGCAGTATACTGTCCTCCTGGGTTAAAATCCTAGCTCGCAGCCGACAATTGCGCTAGATCAGCAAGGATACGCGGGCCCATATCCACGTGGACGCGACCACGAAGAACGTGCAAGCCGACTCCAAACAAGAAAAGCGGCCGGCGAGCAACGCGCCTAAGACCTGCGCTGCAGAGAACAAGCGGAACAAGCGAGGACTCGCGGCAGTGGTCGTTGCGGCGGCTAGCAGCTCGATGAGCGCCGTGCGAACTTTGCCAAGGGGCAAGGCTACGCGCCGGCAGCCGCCATCATCGGCAAGCTCAAGCTCTATAACCGCGGCAGCATCGGTATCAAGTGGACCCCTAGGCATGCGGGCGAGTGTGCATTCTCACCGACGCACAACGACACGGCCGAAACAGCGCCGCGGATCTTCCGCGCCCCGAGAGTGACCGTTACGTTACGGCTAGAAACCAAGAACGGAGTAACCAGGTGTGACAGAGCTATGCATCATCTTTAGCAGCCAGAATAAACCCACTGCAGGGCGAAGGCCTCTCCCATATTTCTCCAATTACCCAGGTTCTGTGCTCACTACATCAACTTGACCCCTGCGAACTTCTTAACCTCATCCGCCCACCTAACTTTCTTCCGCCCCCTGCTACGCTTTCCCGCCCTTGAAATCCAGTTTGCTACCCTAAGCAACCATCGGTTATCCTCTCTTCGCACTACATGTCCTGCTCATGCCCATTTCTTCTTCTTGATTTCCACTAGAATGTCAGTAACTTGAGTTATTTCTCTCACCCACTCTACACATTTCCTATCTCTTAATGTTACCCTAACCATTTTTCGTTCCATAGCCCTCTGGGTTGTCCTTAACTTAAGTAGAACTCTCTTGGTTAGCCTCCACGTTTCAGCCCGCCCCATAGGTGAGTACAGGTAAGATGCAACTGTTGCATACTTTCCTCTTGAGCGATACCGGTAAGCTGCTAGTCATAACCTGCGAGTGCTTGCGAAATGCGCTCCAATCCAATCTTATTCTTATTATTTCCTTTTCATGGTCAGGATCTGCGGTTACTACCTGTCCTAAGTAGACACATTCGCCCACTACTTCCAGTGCCTCACTACCTAATGTAAACTGCTATTCCTTCCAGATGCTGTTGAACATTACCTTAGCCTTCTGCATATTGATTTGCAAGCCTACCTTTCTACTTTTCCTGTAGAGGTAATCAATCATTATTTGCAGTTCATCCCCCGAGTTACTTAACAAGGCAATGTCATCAGCAAATCGCAGATTACTCCATCTATCCTAATCTCTAACTGCTTCCATTCCATATCTCTGAATACTTCCTGTAAGCAACCTGTGAATAGTACTGGGGACATCTCGTGTCTTCTTGCTTAACACCTTTCTTTATGGGAATATTTTTACTATACTTATGCATAACTTAGGTTGCTGTGCAGAATCTATATATATATATCTTCCAGCACTTTCTCGTATGGCTCGTCGACCCCTGATTTCGCAATGCCTGCATCACCGCCGAGGTTTCTACTGAGTCAAATGCTTTTTCGTAATCAATGAATGCTATGTATAAGGGCTGGTTATATTCCGAGCATTTTTCTAACGCCGGGTGGATGGTATAGATATGATCGATAGTAGCGTACCGGTTCTGAAAATCTGCAGTATCTTTTGCTTGATTGCAGTCTAAGGTTGTCCTGATCTATTAGCGCTTACCTTAGTAAATACCTTATACGTAACAGACAGCGCACTGATTGGTCTGTAATCTTTAAGGTCCGTAGCGTCCCCTTTAGTATGAATGAGGACAATGTTTGCATTCATCCATGGTTCCGGTGCCGTCGATGACACCAGGCACTGCGTATGCAGGATGGCCAGTTTTTCTAGCACGCTATACCCCCTGTCCTTCGACATATCTGTAGTTATCTTATCCACTTCAGCTGTTATCCTCCTTTTCAGAGTTTGTATTGCTTTATTGAATTTGTCCTTCGCCACTATTGAAACGCCTGACTGTTTTTCTCTAACCCCAACCTCATTACAGTCCTGACTACTTTGGCTACTTTAGAAATCAGTATAGAACTCCTCGGGTACTTTGACTATACTGTCCATATTTGTGATGATGTTGCCCGCCTTGTCCCTTAGCGCATACACCTGGTTTTTGCCTATGTCCAATGTTTTATTTGTCGCTTTAAGGCTTCCCCCGTTTTTACAGCATCCTCAATTTTTTCCATGTTATACTTCCCTATATATCGGTCATCTTGCGCTTATTGATTAGCTTTGACATCTCAGCCAATTCTGTCTGGTCTGTTGGATTGGAAGTGTTCAGACGCTGGCGTTTCTTAATCAAATCTCTCGTCTTCTTAGAAATCTTACCGGTATCCTAACTATCCTACCGCCTACTTTTCTACAGCGCACTCAGTAATATCCCTGAAATTATTGTTCATTGATTCTAGGGTAATTTCGCCATCCTCGGTTAGAGTTGAACATCTATTCTGTTGCGAGATCCTGAACTTTTCTGCCTTCCCCTTCACCGCTAATTCGTTCATCAATTTCTTACTAATCTGTTGTGCTCCCTCTTCAGATTTAGGCTAATTCGAAACATCACTATCCTGTGGTCACTGCATCGCACTTTCTAGATTACCTCTACATCTTGAATAATGGCGGCGGTTAAACAAAGTATGAAGTCAATTTTATTTTTAGTCTCCCCCTTAGGACTTTTCCGTGTCCATTTTCGGTTCTTTCGTTTGCTGAAGAAGGTATTCATGATTCGTGAGTTATTACGCTCTGCAAACTCAGCTAGTAACTCCCCTCTGCTATTCCTATTCCCAATGCCATAGTCACCTACTGCCTATTCTCATGCCTGCCTTTTCTCTACCTTGGCATTGAAGTCGCCCAATAGTACAGTATACTGCGTCTTTACTTTTCGCATTGCCGATTCTACATCTTCGTATAAGCTTTCAACTGCCTGGCCATCGAACTACATTTAGGTGCACAGGCCTGTACAACCTTCATTTTATACCGCTTATAAGCCTAATTACGATGTCTGCCACCCTCTCAATAATACTATAGAATATATCTCTATTACCCGCTATATATTTATTGACAATGAAACCTATTCCTAGTTTTCGCCTCTCACGTAAGCCTCGATAACACAGTACATGGCCATCCTTCAGTACAATATATGCCTCATTTGGCCTCCTAACCTCACAAAGCCCCATGACCTCCCATGACAAATTTACCCAGTGTTAACGCCTAACTCAAGAGACAATGCCGCCACCCCATTCGGAACACAGTCGGGGTGAGACCGCCATGCTGAGGCAGTTACCTACTGGGCCACTCATCGCCCCTGCAGTGCTACACGGAGTTCACCAAGACACCTATCCGAGTGGTGAGTGCAATGCTTGTACAGTGGTGCCGAGGACCAAAGGCGCATCATGCGGGACTGTGTCAGGTTCCTGCCAGAAGCTACCTATACTTCTACGTTAGGGCGGGTATGCCCGAACTTCAAAGTACAGTGCAGCCTACAGTCAAGGACACAAGAAAGTCCTAGGGTCTGCTGAAAAAGCACACTCATGGCCCATCTCAAACGGGATGAACCTTTATTGTGCACAGTAGGGCACAATCCTGGATCAACGCTTGACCAAAGTCATGATGCGTCAATTCACTTGTTTGTATTAAGGCGAAAGCCTTTAATTGCTCACGCTGTCGGCGTTCGTTCGGTGATACTATATATGTCCATAAATGACCTCATCACCCATAATCAAAACTAATGTTATTAGAAAGATAAAACTCCGCTTTTCACCGGGAATCGAACTTCGATCCCTCGGATCTCCAAGCGAGCGCTTTAATGAGCTGCGCAACGTCCGGGATCGTGAAACACGCATCATATTTCTCCTTGCTACAGGGAAGGATAGTAGTGGTGACAATGACGCTTCAATTAGTGATACTGGTAATAATGACACTAGCAATGTTCAGGACGGTGCATTTAGTTGACAATGATAAACGAGCAAACGTGATGCACCATGTGCACCAGCAACGCTCAGGCTCTTGAATTTATGCAGTGTAGATCCCACAGTGCTGAAGGAATATTTTAATAAAGTTATTCTTACCTACCTAGAAACACATCGCATACGACAGCGCAACGTTTACTTAATGTAACACATCGTTTCACTTGCAAATTTTAGGAGTTTATCGGGAAGCACACTGAACAGCATAAATCCGAGGTCACTATCAGGGGTGTTAAGGCGAACTTAGAGCATATTATCGCACTTTGCTATTACAGGGAACAGAAGACAAATAAGATTATGTAAATTTAGCAGCAAGAAGACAATGGTATCCGCGCGTTCTAGCAGTGAATAGCCCACTCACATGCTGAAGGAAAATAATGCGAAGCCATTAACACAGATAACCACCTGCCTCCTTCAGAGTTCAGGTTTGATAACCCGACAGAAGCATTTGTAAGGGCGAGTCGTTTAGTTCTTTTAATGCGCCGCAGTGGTCTTCACGAAAAGTCATTAACCATCACGCCCCCCCCCCCCCCCCAAGCCATTATTCTAAAATATTTTACTGCATTCGTTAGTCCTGCCTTTAAAGTGACTGGTTTGTCCGACTTGCCAAGCAATAATGTCATGAACTTATATGTGTTTGTAAGAAAGAAAGTGTTATGAAAAAAAGTGTGTTTCCCTGAACTCCTAGAAAGAAGAAAGGGTGCGAAAGAACGTGCGAAAGAAAGATTCCTCTCCTGCGGCTGTGTGCTAAAATAACCGAACTGTAATCTATCTTCACAATTCACACTGCTGTAGGGTTGTATTCGTTGCTCAAGTACACACCCACCTCTTGCAAAGGTAGTCATTAGTTGTGTATGCTGTCATTTATTTCTCAGGAATGAGATGCGAAGCGCAAATATACTTATGCGCAGGGTTGTAAAATGATTGCTTGATATATAAGGACACATTAATAACTACGGAACACCTTATCCGGTTGTTACTCCACAGCTTACAAGAGCAATGACGTTACAAATACTGTGGTTGCTTTCCGGGAACCTTCACTCTGGTGCGCCGTAAATACAAATGTGAAGTTCCATTTTAAGTGCGAATAATTCCCTTTTCCATGGTATTGCAAAACCTAATTAGGAAACTGTTCTGAAAAGTGTGATAACTTATTTCAAGGAGCTTTCAACTCACCAACTAGCCAAAGCAGCAGCTTTGCATGAAATAATTTGAGATTAAACAACTACAACATATGTTTCAGCTGGAATGGCTCATTTGATTGAGGTTTCAAAAACTGCAAATGGCTCGAGCTCCACCATGTCGTGGCGACCCCTTACTTCTTTTTTTTACCTTTGAATGCCACCGTGCAGTGTAGTTTCAGCGTAACAGAATGGATCTTAGGTTTATTTAATTACATGGAAATTTACTCAGATTGCAAGCGAAATATGTTTCCGCCACCTCTAATCTAAGAAATAGGTAGACCGCACCTTAGGGCTTGAAATCTGTCAGATTTAGAGAGGGTGTATACAGCTGACCTGGTTTTATTAATATTGCGCGATCGTCAGTCAAACTGCTGATCTGCGTCTTAGAACAGCGTTAAGCGTGCAACATGGTGAAAGTTCGGACACGCGCACAAAAGTAGAGAGTCATTTGCTACGCTGTTTCGATCGAAAGGACGCACGCCATGTCACAATCTTTGTTCGCAAAAAAAAGAAATTACCAGGCACAACAGCACTCGTGTCTTGCTTCCTGCCTCTATTGTCGTGATCCTAAATTATAGAGACGGCACCGGAGCCAAGAGGTGCGGTTTCAGCGTACCGCGTTAGATGGCCGATGGCAGTGACAACAAAACGGTTGCCGTCTGGCATCAAAGGTAGAGGACGAAAGAAGTCAATGGCGACCGTGTCAAAAGGCGCAGATGGGCAAGGTAGAGGTTGCAGTAGGCCAGCAGGAGGGGATGGTGGCAAGACGGACATGATGAAATGTATTTGGCGACGCTGGCAGAAAGCCCAGGCCAGAAGTAGCGGTTCTTGATATGGTCGTAAGTTTTAAAGTGGCCTAAATATCCAGCAGTGGGGTCGTCGTGGTAAGCCTCCATAATTTTTAAACGAAGGAAGCGAGGTACAATGGGTAGCCAGCTTTCTCCTGTAGGGTAATAAACGTCATGGTAAAGGGTTCCATGTTTAAATCGAAACCGACGAAGCTGACGGTGCAAGCGACTGATTCTCCGCGGAGGCGAGCGATAATTGTGCGGCAGTAAGGGTCAGTCAGCTGCAGGGACGAGAAATTAGCGTTGATACTGAGTGGAGCTATAGCGATGGGTGCAACAATCAGGTTGCCAGCAGGAGGCTGTCTCGGATGGCAGGAGGGAGAGGAGGCCGTAGGTGGAGCCGCGTCAGTAGGAGTCAATGAGCAGCGAGAGAGGGCGTCAGCGTCGAGGTGTTTTCACGAAGATTTATAGGTGATGATGCAGGTGTACTCCTGAGCACGTAGTACCCAGCGACCCAGTCGACCCGATAAGTTCTTCAGCGATGTCAGCCAACAGAGTGCGTGATGGTCTGTGACAATTGTGAAGTGGCGGCCATACAAATAAGGTCGAAATGTTTTAATCGACCAAACAACGGCGATGCACGCTTTATCGGTAATAGTATAGTTGCGCTCAGCTGCAGTAAGAGTACGACTGGCGTGTGCGATGACTTGCTCTTCAGACACTGCGTTGCGTTGCAAGAGAACAGCGCCAATACTGTGGCCACCAGCGTCTGTGTGAAGTAGGGTGGGCGCGTCAGCATCAAAATGGCGAAGCACAGGAGTGGAAGTGAGTGCCTGCTTGAGAGCTTTCAAGGCGTCTTCCCATTCAGTGGACCAGGTGTTAAACACTTGGGAAGACACAAGCTTGTTTAACGGTGCCGCAATTGTTGCAGAGTTCTAAATAAAACAGCAGAATTAGGAGGCTAAGCCGAGGAAGCTGCAAAGATGTTTGTGACGTTGGGGCCGAGGAAAATTAACGACAGCCGCAATTTTTTCGGGATCTGGCTGAATTGCTGCCTTACCGACGGCATGTCCGAGTAATTTGAGTACCAGCCAAACAGGAAGAGGCAGGTTTGCGGCGTTGGCAAGTCAAGCACGATCGAACGTACCTCTGAACCAAGTTGTACATACCGCGCCAATAGTAGCGAAAATGATTCTAATGTGCGTCTTGAAACCTCCGGTGTGACCGTACTGTGGATCAGCATGAAACGTTGTACATATTTGAGTCCGTAGATGGCGCGGAATCTCGAAGAGCTATTTCCGCCTCTTAAGTTGTAGGTGCGCCGGTAAAGGAGGTGATCCCAAATCTCATAGTGGGAGGCTTGGCGGCGAAGGGCGGTAAAGGGGTATTCACTGAATTGTTGGAAAAGTAGTCAATAAGAGATGCTATCCATGGATCTTTTCCTTGTTCGACGGGCATGTCACTGGCATAGATCGAAGACTCCACCGAGTCCAAAACGGAGAAGCTCGCAAGGTCGGCAGGAAACGACGAGCGAGACAACGTGTCGGCGCCATCATGTTTGCGGCCAGATCGGTAAATAACATGGATATCGTATTCTTGCAGACGAAGAGCCTATCGTGGTAACCGACTGGAGAGCTCCTTGAGCGATGAAAGCCAGCATAGGGCATGATGGTCCGTGACTGCATCAAAGAAAGGCCGTAAAGGTGAAGGTGAAACTTCGTTAGTGCCCAGACAATGTTCAAGCCCTCCTTTTCCGTTAGAGTAGTTCGCTTTGGCTTTTGTGAGAGTACGGCTGGCGTAGTCGACTGCGTATTCACCGAAGCCAGAGGGGCGCTGAGCAAGCACAGCGCCGAGGCCGACACCACTGGCATCTGCATGCACTTCGGTTGGCGCCTCAGGGTCAAACTGGCGCAGGATTGGCAGGGCTGTGAGGAGGCGGCGCAAGGTGTTGTAGGCGTCGTCTTATGCTGGTGACCACAGCGAAATATCTGAGTTAATGCCGATGAACTCAGTCAGCGGGTGACAATGGAAGCAACGTTCCGTATACAACTCCGAAAGTAGGAGCTGGAAGTATTGATGGTAGTAGGCTTCGGAAACTCAGTCACAGCTCGAAGTTTGTCGGGATCAGGATGTATACCCTCCATGGACACAACGTGGCCGAGATTGGTCACCTCCCGAGCAGCGAAACGACACTTCTTCAAGTTGAGCGGCAGATTTGCGTTCGCAAGACATGTCATGGCCTGCTTCAGGCAAGGGAATTGGGCCGCAAAGTCCGGCGAGAACACCAGGATGTCGTTATGGTAACAGAGGCACGTCTTCTACCTAAAGCCACGCAGAATCGGATTCATCATACGCTCGAATGTAGCAGAGGCATAATAGAGATCGAAAGGCATGACGGTGAACTCAGAGGCCATCGGGGTGATAAATACGGTTTTAGGGCGATCTTCAACAGCCATCAGCACCTGCCAGTAACCGGATCGTAAATCGAGCGAA
Organism: Amblyomma maculatum; assembly: GCF_055883805.1. Classification (NCBI taxonomy): domain Eukaryota; kingdom Metazoa; phylum Arthropoda; class Arachnida; order Ixodida; family Ixodidae; genus Amblyomma; species Amblyomma maculatum. The sequence continues at coordinate 69,774,007 of NC_139346.1, forward strand.
GAAAAGAGTTCAGTCTTTAAACAGTGCAATGCGCCATCTATACGCGGAAGGAGGTAGACGTCTTTCCTCGTGATTTTCCTAGGCGATGGTAGTCAACGGAGAAGCGAAAATAACCGTCTTTCTTCCTCAACAGGACAGCAGTGGAGGACGATGGTTGTTAGAAGGCTCAATCACTCATTCTGAAGCATAGCGTGTACTTGGGCTTGAATAACTCCACGCTCAGGGGTAGACACTCCATAAAGGCGTTAGCGTAAAGAGCATGGGAACCGGTGTCAATGTGGTGAGTAACAGTTGATGTGTGGCTCAAAGCAGGCTGCTGGGTGTCAAATGAAGACCAGAACTACTGAAGCAGTGCAAAAAGTTCAGAGCGTTCTGATTCAGGAAGACTGGCATCAATGGAGCGGAGGAAACCATCGGCGAAATAATCGTCCAGCGCAAGAACAGATGGTGTGAGTGCAGCCAAGTCAGCGGGTTGCGAAGTGATTGTTGCTTCACCGGTGAGAATAGAATCAATAAACTAGATGGTGCCGAGGTATTCACCGCGATGCAGGGGCAGGGGAATTGAGAACAGATTAGAAATCCAGAGCCCGGTGAGGCCAGCAGATATAGTAGGTACGGAAAAAGGCAGAGGATGATTTTTTGCGGTTCAAAAAGGTAGGCAATGGGGTGAAAAGTACATAGGTACTGCGGGAAAAAGCACAAGGGCAGGGCACAAGAACGAAAGAGCACGTAGGGAGATCAGTATATTCGTCAACGACGACGTTAGGAAAAGGAACGTCCGGTGACGGTTCGTCTAACGCCAAAAACGACAATTCGGCATGAGCACACATGATCACCGCATTATGGTGCGAAAGAAAATTCCAACCCAAGGTAAAATCATGAGAGCAGGAAGGCAAAACGGCGAACTCTATTGCGCAATGATGACTCGAGCTGTGCACAGCGCTATAGGCTCTACAGGCTGGACACTTGCCGTCAATAATGAAAATCCTGAAATAGGTGTTGTTACTTTCCGCAATGAACGACAAAGACTTGCAGTCATAGCAGAAAGAGCAGCGCCGGTGTCGACCAGAGGCAGTATTACAACGCCCTCTTCTGAAACTTCAGGAAAGTTTGCGGGAGATTCGTGAGGCCTTTGACATTTCGCTCGTTGCGCAATTCTCGCCTCAGGAATTGCGGCATTAACTTTTCCTTATGAGCAAGATTAGGACACCTTCGCAGTAGAGATGAGGAGCGGCGACGCGACGAAGTTGAGCGGCGAGGAGAATAGGTGGCACGACCATTTGCGAAAGACCTTGCAGATGAATCGGTGGCTGCGTGCTGATTTCGGTGCGCCTACCAGGAAGGTGACATTCGGCGCTGCAGAAAATCGTCGGGAGCGCGATTTATAACAGTACCTTGCAATATGGCCAGCAAATCCGAAGGATTACAGATGGGACGGTTATCGCTCGTTCGCCAAAGATTTCGGATCTGCGGATGAGGTGGAACAAATGGCTGTAGAGCCTGAAGAAATGTCTGTACAAGTCCTGGGGGTGTAGCGTACGCCAAAGGGTAGCTATATGGCCTTGGTCGGGCAGCGACGACAGCTTACTTCAGTGGTGCAACAGGAGCGGAGGCGTATGTCATTGGTGTAGCGACAAGTACGTCAACGTAGGGGCTCAACGGCCGGTGCGGTCTGAGTCATGGGCGCTGGCGGAGAGACAGATGAAAGGGCCTCAGCCACGCTACGCGGCAATCACCTGTCGAAAGGGCGCCAAATTGTGGGACAGCTCGCAGTTTGTGGGCAGTAGAGATATTTGGCGAGAAACTTCCTCCCTGATGCAGTCTTTAAGCTGCTGCAGCAAGGAGGAGGTGTCAGATGCAGCGGAGGCCAGAAAGGGACTGAACAGGCGTGGAGAGCTGTCTAGGGAGGGTGCGCTGCTTGCTCAACTCATCGTAGCTCTGACAAAGGTTGAAAATGTGAGCAACAGTCGTCAAATCTTGGGATGTTAACATATGAGAAACGTCATATTTGATGCTTTTCAGGATGTGCTTTATCTTCTGTGGCTCGGAGATCTGAGCGTTTACGTGACTGCACAGGTGGAGCACATCTTCAGTGCAACTTGTAAATGTCTCGTCTAGCCGCCGGGATCGATCATGCAGGCGTTGTTCGGCGCGGAGCTTATGTACAGCAAGTCGACCAAACACGGTGGTAAAGTTCGCCTTCAACGAGTCCTAATTTGTGATATCGGCTTCGTGGTTACGATACCAGAGGCTGGCAACTACGGTCAAATAAAAGGTAACGTTTGCTAACTTTGTAGCGTTGTCCCACTTATTGTACGAACTCACTCGGTCGCATAAAGCAAACCAGTCGTCACAGTCGGTGTCGTCAGTCCCACTGAAGAGCGCTAGGTCTCGCTGGCTTCAGGAGCCAGAGCAGACGACCGGCGGGGTCGTCGGGGCGGTTGGTGGGCGTTTGTATTCGACCATGCGAATTGCCGGTAGCGTGCGGGTGCGAAGCTCCAGCGTGAGGCAAGGGTTAAAGCCGCACCTCTCCCAAATGTCGGAGAAAGTTTACTTTACACATTAGAGGACGGCGTCGAGGTCGTCGAGGAAGCGGGGAAATTCAGACCAGCACGATGATCTGCGCGACAACAATACTACAGACTGTTTCTTCTTCCTAAACGTCCAGCGAAAAGGTCCACCTTCGTCACAATAGCAAAGAAACGATAAAGACAAAAAGACGACTGTCTTTCTCTACTTACTAGCCTTCGCTAGAATAGCAGAAAACGTTATTGGGGAGTATGGAATTAAATATTGTATGTAACCATAAACGAAAACTCATATATTGAGCATTTTTGCCTGTCTCAATGCAGGTATAAATTGGGAACGTGAGAAAATTTTCGTGACACCTATGGCGGCCGCATGGAGTACCAAAGATAAAAGAGAACGTAATTTCAAGATAAGAAACATTATTGACAATGTTTCGTCTATAGAACACCGGAGAGCAGTGGGATCTGGTCATGGTATACAGAGCTTATATCTCTTGTAGTTTGTAGCTCTAGCCCAAAACGCGTATAAACATTCGCGATAACATTAAAATGGGATCGCGCGTCCGTGGTTTACAGGTTAGGCGTTTATGGCAATGCCACCTTGTGGCGGCGATAACTGTGGCGGTCTTTTAAATAGTGTTGGTTTCCAGAACACTAACTTCGTTCCACATATATGCAACGCGGAAGTAAATAAATGTTGAGATTGGCGCACAATAACGAAGGCTAAATATTACAATTTTCAGGGCTTAGTAAAATGAAGGGTGACTGAAGGAAACAAAATCAAAAAGCAAGAGCTTTTTATGCCACTAACCGTACTGCAGACGGTTGAGTAGATCTTAATGCGAGATCGTAATTACATAAACCCAAATGGTTAAATATCCATTAAAGGAGGCGAGAATAAAATTCGTTCTACATACTAAAGGAAATAACTCTCTTTATTTTATTGATTTCATACGACAGACCTTACTCAGGTTCAAGCAGGGCGGTAAAATACAACAGCAATAAAAATAAACAATGCATCAATCAATGGTAACAGGAAAGAGCGAGTCATTCCAATTTGAAATAGTTCGGGGAAAAAACGAAAACATGAATGCATCCGTCTGTGTAAAATAAGGTTAGTGAATTCGGTCGAATGTGCCGAGTAAGCCTAGATGTTGAAAAAGACATATAAAATGAAGAGTCAAAAGCTAAACTTCCGTTACAAAGCACGGAAAGTAAGCGCAGTCGTATGTTTTTCCTTCTATCTTCAAGAAGTTGTATGCCATTATCAAGTATTATTTCTGAAGGAGAGTCGTATCGAAAAAATAAAGAATTTGGAATAGATAAATCACACAGCTTTTCTCTGTACACTTTTGAGATATTTAATATTTTGTTTAGTTATTGGGTACCAAACACGCACGCATATTCAAATTTAGGTCTAATGAAGGAATAATAGGCAAGCAAATTGACGTTAGGTTGAGCATTTTTAAGCTTTTGCCGCAAAAATATAATTTACGCAAGGCTGAAGAACAGATATTATCAATGTGTAAATTCCATGATAAATTATTAGCAATTCTGATACCCAAGTACTTTTAAAAAGTTTGTTCCCGCAAAGGCGACGCGCCTAATGTGTAAGGAAAGGAGAATGGAGCTTTTTGACTAGAGAAGCGAAGAAAAATAGCTTTTCAGTATTAAGCCGCCTTCCTCAGATTTTGCACCAATCACAAATGACAGTAAGCGAAGCATTTATAACAATTTTATCATTTGGTGACGCGATTTCGCGAAAGAACACACAATCATCCTCTAATAAGCCGATTTTCAAAGTGAAAATAATTTTGGGGTAACGTCATTTATGTAAATAAAAAAAAAACAATGGCCCTAGGACACTTCCTTAAGGGACTCCTGATGTGACCGGAGACAGCCAGATTGTTGCTAATTATTGCTACGAACTGGCGCCGATTTGTTAAATAGTTCGTTATCCAAGCAATCAAAATTTCTAGAAGCTCAAGATGTCGCAGTTTTAGTATCAGTTTGACATGTGAAACAGGCTTCCCTATATTTCTTTTTATTTTGCTGCGCTGCATAGAATATAACATTCCCGTCTTCCCTCAGCCTAAGAGACAAAGTGAGATTCAACATCCTGCATATATACACAACACCAGTAAGTGCACCAGCAGCTTAGCACCCAAGATGCGTCCTTCTCGCAAATTCTCTTTAAAATGATGCACACCGGCAACGTAAAGTACTTCTTGAATATGCGAACTTTTTGCCGCCCTTCTCTGGCATTTGCAACTTTGCCATAATTTGAGGGAGTGCGACGCAAAGCTCTGAATTGACTGTTCTTGATTGAATAAATTGTGAGAGATGCTGTGCTTCTCTGTCAATTTAGTTTGGTAAACCCTTGTTTGATATTATAGATCGTCTGTATTGCAAAAATTTGAAAGCTGAGGTTGTCGGTCACAACGCAAACAAATCGATGCCAAAGCAATCGAATGACAGTACACTGGAAACATTCAGTTGACCTGACAGAGCAGATGCGGTGGAGTAGGATTGTAGCACTAAACAGCTGCGCAGCGAGTTAACTATATCCACTGGGCAAACGTGTACATATAGCGCCACTTTTTAGACAGTCAAACGCCAATCCTTGGCGTAAACAAGATGATGATCCTGTTTTTGCCGGCTGGGGAAACAGCTGGGTAAAGGACCAAATCTTGCTCAATGGGCACGCCGGTCAATTTGGGATTTTGAAAAAAAGCTTAGCACATTTGAGACCTTAATAGGCAGGTATGCAACATCATGCTGAGAGCGATTTATTAACTCCACAATTATATATATGCGCACCGAGGTTATCTAAGACTGCTGTCAATGAAAAAAAGGTAGTAATTTTCAAGGTGCATGATGAACTCCGGAGACATGGTATGCCGAAATGGTATGGGTCTCGAATCAAGTGCGAGCCATTGCGTCAGATTGCCACGATGCGGGAAATAAAAGGCGGCGTTCAAATCTTTTTTTTTTTTTCAATCGAAGATAAATCAGATGAAACATGAGAAACGTCCCAACTGAAATAATCAACTTCTGCTCGGAAAAATAAAAATGAGAAATTGCTGCTACAAGCCAACAGTTTAAGCGGGTTCACCAACTGGGAAAATACAGATCTGAGAAGTGGCGGCCAATGATAGCAAAGGTGATGTATTTCAAGGACGAACCGCCTATCTTGTTTCAGGACACAAACATAAGGAAACACGCTTTGCAAGCCGGAATATTTTTCGCTCGCAACGCACAAAGCAACAGCAAAGCTGATCGAGTACGCAAAACAGCATAAAACGATGTACAAGATACCAGTTGATAAACTGCCCACGAAATCAAACACGTACATATAAAATGTCACTACAGATGCTGTCATGCCGTTAGGGCAGTAGCTCATATGAAGCAAGAGTGCGCACATCCACAAAAAACCTAAACAGGCCATATTTTTCAGTGAGCTGTGCGATATCAGCGCACGTTAAAGATCCCCAGGTGGTCGAACTTACTCCGTAGCCCTCCACTACGGCTCCCCTTTCTCTCTTTCCACTTTCACACCCACCTTCCTCCCTTCCCTTACGGTGCGGTTCAGGTGTCCACACAAGTGTGACAGATACTGCGCCTTTCCCTTCCTGTGAACCAATTATTATTATATTATTATGATTATATTTTTGCCATTAATATTACCATTTACTAGTATCAGAAGTATCTTATTGAAGTGTAACCACGCGTAATCTATTCTCGAAGTACGTGACTCTGAAATTATCGCATTTTTTGAAACATAGCGGCGCCCCAATGTCAGGTACTGCGAAGTTCTTTCTGATTCACACTCATATAATATTTACAGGCGTGATAGCATTTATACGTGAGGGAGAGGCGTACTATTAGGCACTAAATTGCTTACTTCATTTGCTATCAATACCGATTCCGACCTTATAATCACTTGGACAACTTGCATTACTTGTTCCAACAAACGTCTGATAGGCAACTGCTACCGCGCGCAGAACTACAATCTCTACTTTTCAGGTAAACTCCCCGAAAGCATTACGAGAGCATTTCAGTTTTTTCAGATTAATGCGCTTTAATTTTTAATGCGCTTTTTCAGGTTATTCTGCTTTAATTTTCCACAGACCGACTGCGTCAATCTCTCACCTTCTTGCACTGCTTCAACAAGCTTCACATATATGGCTTTATATCGCAACATATTGTTACGGGGATGCACTTAATGTAACAGCACTGCGATGGGCTGAACTCGGCGCTGAGACTTCAGTAGCCGTGCAGTGTCCACTCTGTGAGCGTCGTCCTGTTTCTCAACGCTTTGTCGTCGTCGTCTTCGTCAGTGAGCACATCACTTTGGTACCGCGTTTCCAGGTAACACTATCCCCCTCGGCAGAAGGCAACGTCCCGGTGCGTATTAGGCGTGCGATGTGGAGGGGGAGTAATATGGCTTTAGGCGGGCGACATGTACGATTTCGGAAGTGGGTGTAGCAGTCGGTGACTTTGGGTGGAGCGGTGAAATCCCATAGGTAACGTCGGTCACTGGGCGTAGTACACGGTAAGGACCTGTGTAGTGGGGCAGAAGTTTTTGACACAACCCCACACGACGGCACGGAAGCCAGAGCAACACCAGAGATCCGGGAGGGTAGTGCACATCGCGGTGGTGAGCGTCGTAGCGGCATTTTTGAGTTTCTTGAGAGATGGTGAGATTCTGACGAGCAATCTGGCGAGCAGCGTCGGCTCGGGCGATGGTATCGCGGGCGTAGGTTGTGACGGGGCTAGCGGCGGAGAGCAAAGTGTCGAAGGGCAGTAAGGGGTCTCTTCCAAAGAGAAGATAGAATGGAGAGTACCCAGCAGTGTCATGACGCGAAGAGTTATATGCAAAGGTGACAAATGGCAGACTAATATCCCAGTCGCGATGACTGTCGGATACGTACATTGCGAGCATGTCGGTGAGTGTGCGGTTAAGACGCTCCGTAAGGCCGTTCGTCTGAGGGTGATACGCAGTGGTGAACTTGTGCCGAACGGAGCAAGAACGAAGTATTTCCTCAACAACTCGGGAAAGGAAACAGCGGCCACGGTCGGTAAGGAGTTGACGGGGAGCACCATGGTGTAGTATGACGTCGTACAAAAGGAAGTCAGCAACGTCTGTGGCGCAGCTGGTTGGAATGGCGCGAGTGATCACGTACCGCGTGGCATAATCGGTGGCCACAGCGATCCATTTGTTTCCCGACAAGGACTCGGGGAAGGGCCCTAGGAGGTCAAGGCCAACACGAGAAAATGGCTCAGTCGGGATAGCAATCGGCTGCAGGTGTCCAGGTGGTAGCACAGGGGGTTTCTTCCGGCGTTGACAGAGGTCGCAAGCGGCTACATAACGTTGGACAGAGCGGTAGAGTCCAGGCCAGAAGAAACGCCGGCGCACGCGGTCGTATGTGCGTGAGAGGCCAAGATGACCAGCTGTAGGAGCGTCGTGCATTTGTTCGAGAACGGCGAAGCGTAGGTGTTGGGGAACGACCAGCAAGTGCTCAGCACCATCAGGTCGCATGTTGCGGCGGTATAGCGTATTCCCATGAAGGAAGAACAGGGCGAGGGAAGAGTCACGGCTGTGTGTGCGGAGGCGGTCGATAAGAGAACTGAGGTTTGGGTCCAACCGCTGTTCGTCGGCTATGTGGGAAAAGTCCGATATAGAGAAGACCCAGGGGTCCGACTCATGGTCAGTAGAGGAAGGGGGATCGACGGGATAACGGGACAGACAGTCTGCATCCTGGTGAAGCCGACCGGATTTATATACAACGGAAAAGGTATACTCCTGCAAGCGCAGTGCCCAGCGGCCGAGGCGGCCAGCAGGATCCTTCAGGGAAGAGAGCCAACATAAGGCGTGGTGATCGGTAATTACAGTGAAGGGTCGGCCAAACAAGTAGGGTCTGAATTTTCCAACGGCCCAAACGAGAGCCAGGCACTCCCGTTCCGTAATAGAATAGTTCTGTTCTGCTGATGACAGGAGACGACTGGCGTAGGCAATAACGCAATGTTGGCCGCGTTGTCGCTGTGCAAGAATGGCACCAATCCCGTGGCCACTGGCGTCGGTGCGAAGTTCCGTCGGGGCAGACGGGTTGAAATGGGCCAACACAGGAGGATTGGTGAGAATAGCGATGAGGGTGGAGAATGCGTTAGCCTGTTCTGGTCCCCATGAGAAAGGAACGCCTTTCTTCAGCAGATTGGCGAGAGGACGAGCAACAGCAGCAAAGTTTGGGACGAACCGGCGAAAATAAGAACACAGTCCTATAAAGCTGCGGACATCACGGGGCGAACGAGGACATGGAAACGCACTGACAGCACGAACTTTGTCGGGATCGGGTTGCACGCCGGTGGCATTCACCAAATGGCCAAGCACTTTAAGTTCGCGGCGACCAAAAATGCACTTCTTTGAGTTCAGTTGAAGTCCGGCACGGCGGAAAAGTGCCAAGATGGAAGAAAGGCGACTAAGATGGCTTTCGAACGAGGGCGAGAAGACAATCACGTCATCCAAGTAACATAGACAAGTCGTCCATTTGAAGCCGCGGAGTAAGGAGTCCATCATGCGTTCAAACGTAGCAGGGGCGTTGCAAAGTCCAAAAGGCATAACCTTAAATTGGTAAAGTCCATCGGGTGTGACAAAAGCTGTCTTCTCGCGGTCTTGTTCGTCAACAGAGATCTGCCAGTAGCCGCTACGAAGGTCGATGGAGGAAAAGTAGCGGGCTCCATGTAAACAGTCCAAGGCATCGTCTATTCGCGGCAGCGGGTAAACATCTTTCCTTGTAATCTTGCTCAGATGTCGATAGTCGACACAAAAGCGCCAACTGTCGTCTTTCTTTCTAACGAGCACGACAGGAGATGCCCAGGGGCTGTTCGAAGGTTCGATGATATCGTTGCCCAACATCTTGTCGACCTCCTGCTGGATGACTTGGCGCTCAGAAAGGGACACACGATAAGGCCTCCGATGTACAGGCTTTGCATCGCCGGTGTCAATGCGGTGAGTCACAACTGATGTTTGGCCCAGAGAACCGGCAGCAAAGCCAAAAATGTCGTAGAAGGATAACAAAAGGTTGCGCAGGTCCTGAGCGTGTTCGGGGCTGAGGTCAGAAGCAATCATTGCGGAAATAGGGTCGGTAATTGTGGTGGAGAGTACGGGTGTTGGAAGGACGCTTGAATGTGGGCCAGGAGTGAGTGCACAAATGGTGCAGTCTGTGAGAGGGAACAAGGTAGCAAGGGATATTCCTTCGGGAAGAACTTGGGGTGACAGACTGAAGTTCAGGATAGGAAGGTAGGTGCTGTTCTGTGTAACGCGTACGATGAGATGAGGAAGAACGACGTTGCGGTCAAGAAAGACCTCGGTGATAGGGCAAGCAAGATAGTCACCGTCAGGCACAGGTGGTAAAGGTGACAGAGGTAGGTAAACAGCAGAGTCAGGGGGCAGGCGAGCGAACTCAGTGGAGCGAAGGCGGGGTGCAGATGGAGGATGTTCTGAGCAGACAGGTAGGTCCAAACGAAGAAGGCCGCTGGAGCAGTCGATAAGGGCAGAGTGGGCCGTTAAAAAGTCAAGGCCGAGGATCACATTGTGAGGGCACTGGTTGAGGACAGTGAACAAAACAGGGATGTGATGACCGGCAAGGGTGACTCGGGCAGTGCACTGCCCAGTGACGGCAGCAGTACTGCCATCGGCAACACGAACGGTGGGCGAAGCGGCGGGGGTCTGTACTTTCTTGAGGCGGCGGCAAAACGATGAGCTCATGATCGAGACGTGGGCACCAGTGTCAATGAGGGCAGAGACGGGAACACCATCCACGAGCAGGGACAGGAGGTTACAGGGCGAAGAAATGGGCAGTAGAGGTTTTCCAGGTCGGGGTACCAATGCAGCGTCACCTCCGGGAGCTGCATTGGCTAGTTTCCCGTGAAGCGGCCGGCAGAGGACGGCGAGGAACTGCGGCCAGGAAGAGGTGAACGGGAACGGCGGGCTGGCGGGGAAGGAGACCGACTGGACACAGGAGGAGGCGGAGTAGTATCGGTGCGGGGCGGCTCATAACGAGGCGTGAAACGGGGGTGACCGTAATTGGAGTAGCGGTCAACGTAAGGAAAACGTCGAGGTGGTGATGTCCAGCGGCTGCGGCAGTGGCGAGCGATGTGGCCAATACGCGAGCACGTGAAACAGATAGGCCTGTCGTCAGGGGTGCGCCACTCATAAGGAATGCGGTATCGGTAGCGTGGCGCGTAGGTGTTGCGGGGTGTAGCGGTGGCGACCATGGGAGGGACGGAGCTCGAACTGTGTTGTTCTACGGTGTGGCTACAGGGGACGCCCAAGTTGGCAACCTCTTGACGAACGACGGCTTGAATGAGGGATATCGTCGCTAGGTTGCTGTCCGAGGGTTGGATGCAGCAGGGGCGAGCGCTTCTTGTTCACGACGCACAATGCGTGTCACATTTTCAGTGTTCGAAGGTTGCCTTAGGGTCGGCAGATCCTCGCACGTGGAGGTAGGGGCAGTGTTGGGGAGCCGATCGAAGCGATGTGCAATGCGTCTGTGTTTGGCCTGCTCGAAATGTCGACAAACCTGCAAAACGGAGTCAACCGTAGCACAGTCCCGACAGAGTAGAAGATTGAAGGCATCGTCGGCTATGCCTTTCAGGATGTGCCCCACCTTATCAGGTTCTGGCATGTCTTTATCAACTTTTCGGCAGAGGGCCAGAACGTCTTGTATATACGTAATATAAGGCTCGGTAGATGTCTGGGCACGTTTGGCGAGGTCCCTCTTAGCGGCGAGTTGACGGCCAACCGGTTTTCCGAACAGGTCACGGAGTTTTTGTTTGCAAATATCCCAGGAGGGTATTTCTGCTTCATGCGTTTCGAACCAAACGCGTGCCGTGCCAGTAAGGTAGAAGATGACATTGGCCAGCATCAGCGTGGCGTCCCACCTGTTGTGCTGGCTAACACGCTCATAAAGCGAAAGCCAGTCCTCGACGTCGACCTCATCTGTACCGCAGAATGATCCAGGGTCACGGGGGTGGGCTACGACGACAGTTGGGGTTGCGGAGGTAGATGGAGCCGCGTCGGTTGTCATCGTGACGGTTCCGAGGTGACGGCCACTGCGGAGATCCAGCGTCAGATTGTGTCGAACCCGCGACCTCCACCAAGATGTTACGGGGATGCACTTAATGTAACAGCACTGCGATGGGCTGAACTCGGCGCTGAGACTTCAGTAGCCGTGCAGTGTCCACTCTGTGAGCGTCGTCCTCTTTCTCAACGCTTTGTCGTCGTCGTCTTCGTCAGTGAGCACATCACTTTGGTACCGCGTTTCCAGGTAACAATATTTCAAATAAGTCACCCTATCCACCCGTGGTTCTAATATACTAGGCCTCATCTTCACAACAGCCCCTGACACAGAGTACAAGAAAAATGACTTCGATGAACTGAGCGACCATAAATTAATTCAAATGAGAATTATTAGTCCACTTCTGTTCACTGCCATCACGAGGAAACGGACTCTCGATCATAACAGACAGAATTACATTGGAATAATTGCCGAACTTCAAGTATTTTATGATAATACACGCATGCCGTCTTTTCATCACAGGTCAGTAGAAGATAACTGGCTTTTTTATAGAGACACAATCACAGAATTGTAGCCTAGCGTGTCCCATTTATACCGCTATCAAATGATAAATATAACCCCTGGTTCACTAGAAAGAATCGACGCATGAGATATAAAATTCAGTTGCACAAATACCCACACAACGATCGCATGTCATGTGCGTGGAGCAATTGCTACCTAAAAGTCTAATGTTCTACCCTTTGCGACGCTAAAGATAAATTATTTTCAGAACACCTTCCTGTGCTACTTAAAATAATTCAAGAAAATTCTGGGAAAAAATAGGTCAAGGTAGCTTCCGCTATGATATATCAATACATGACGTAAACAACACCCCCTACACCGCCGCTGATTATCCTGAAGTATGTAACTCGTTTTTCCAATCTGTTTTCATGAAATATAACTCTAACATCCTGTATGTACCAGAACCTCATTATACCTACCTCGCACAAGCTGATATTATACTTGATAGATTGATACACCTGATAAATAACCTTAAAGTTCCTTCGTCCTGAGGTGCTGACAAAATTAATTCGAAAATATGGACAAATACCATCGCTGTTTCTGTCATCATCCTATTTAATGCAGTCTATATCACCAATTGGAAAGCAGGAAAAGTCGTACACGTTTTCAAAAAAACAAGCACTCGCACGAAAATAATCGTCTCATCTCAGTTAAATGTACCTGCTGCAAGATACTTGAACACATATTCGTATCGTACATCTTCAATCACCTGGAATCTAATTCCTTTTTCTCTAACCAGCATGGTTTCAGAAAAGGCGTTTCCTGCCTGTCGCAGTTATTTTAATTTACTACTGGCCTACATTTCAACATGAACAGTAACTTACAAACCGATCAGAACTTTTAGACTTAGCCTAAGCAATTGATTGTGTAGCACATTGCTCACTTATATCTAATCTTTCTGCAGCCGAATTAGAATTATTGTAGTGGATTCGTAACTTTCTTTCGTAACTGTTTCTGTCCTCTCGCCAATGCCACCTCGGGAGAACTACAAGGTAGCGTCCTCGGTCATTACTATTCTTAGTTTACATTAATGACCAGCCAATAAACCACTCATGTTATATACGCATATATGCTGGCGACTGCATTACTTATCGCTGAATAGAGGTACTGATGATCACGTTTCAGTCCGAAGTGACGTCAATCGCATTAACGACTGGTGTATAGCGTGGCAAATGACTGTGCGCATTTCTAAATGTCACACAAAGTCGTTTACCCGAAACTCAGCTAATTCGCACTTTCCCTACTACATGAACAATTATAAATTGCCTCAGGATACACCTTAGGAATCCACCTGACGACAAATCTAACTTGGGTTGAATATCTTTGCTAGTGCACCCAGGTCATTAAAAATTTCTTCGCTGACGCCAGTAAAATACAACCCCTCAAGCGCATAAACAAGCTTACATGAAATTTGCCAGACCGCAGCTAAAGGATGCTTCATCCATCCCGTCACCACATAAGAAATACTTGCGTGACAAGCAGGAAGCTATCAAGAACAGGTCTTGCATTTCATTTCACGAAACTATAGTTACCAGTCCAGTGTAGCACAACTGAAATTTGAACTTTTGCTCCAACCGATGATAATTTGAGCGAGACATCGCTGTTTTATCTCTATTTCATAAATATTGTTACGTGGAAACCCGATCTATTTACAGTATATTTACAACACAGTTAGAACTGGCAAAGCAGCGAGCAGCAACACGGAACCAGTCCCACTTCTTCTTCATCTTGTCCCTTCCGCGAGGCAAGAGGACGCACTTCGTCGTCGTCATCGCGTAGCATGACCCCCCCGGCGGTGTAAGTGTCGTTCCGGCGCTAAACTGGTAAATAAGGCTTCAATTTGTATGGCTTCAGGCGCGAATTATGGACGGTGTCAGTAGTGGGGCGAGAGGAGGAGGACGCAGGCACAAGAGGGGCAAGTTCATACGTCACATCAGGGACTTGGCGCACCAACCGATAAGGGCCACTGTAGCGGGACAAAGGTTTCTCCGAGAGATCGATGCGGCGTGCAGGAGACCACAAAATAGCCAAGGACCCAAGGTCATAGGTTACGTGGCACTGTCGCCTATCGTAGGCAGACTTCTGAGAAGTCAGAGGCGAGGGGCCGACTACGGGCTACTTGGCGCGCTTCAGTGGCTTGCGCAATGGCGTCACGTGCGTAGGTAGTTATGGGGCGGCCAGCAGCGGGGTGCCTGCCAAAGAGCAGGCAGAAAGGTTAATAACCAGTCGTGCCGTGCTTAGAAGAGTTGTAAGCAAAGGTCACATATGGTAGCGCTAAGTCCCAGTCGTAGTGATCAGGTGATACATATATAGATAACATGTCCGTAAGTGTGCGGTTGAAGCGCTCGGTAAGACCGTTGGTTTGGGGATGGTACGTGGTCGCGAGCTTATGCTTCGTAGAACATGAACGCAGGCTGTCTTCAACAACTCGGGACAAAAAGTAGCGACCGCGGTCGGTGAATAATTGACGAAGAGCGCCGTGATGGAGAATGACGCTGTGTAGAAGAAAGTCAGCGACATCTGCAGCGCAGCTCGTGGGTAAAGCTCGGGTGATGGCATAGCGTGTTGCATAATCGGTTGCCACTGCGATCGAGTTGTGACCCGTCCGTGACGTCGGGAAGGGGCCAAGAAGGTCAGGCCCAAAACGATAAAATGGTTCCAAGGGCACGCCAATAGGTTCGAGCAGGCCAGCTGGTGACCGCGATGGTTTTTTCCTCCGCTGACACGTGTCACAGGCTGCGATGTAGTGCCGGATGCTGCGGTATAGTCCCGGCCAAAAAAAAAAACGGCGCCGTACCCGGTCGTAAGTTGCCAGACACACCGAGAAGGCCAGCTATGGGCAAATCGGGGAGTTTTTGAATAAAAGAGTAGCTGAGTGTTTTGGGAATCACCAAAAGGAGGGGAGAACCGTCATTATAAAAGTTACGGTGGTAGAGGATACCAACCTGTCCAAAAAAAAGCTGGAGAGAAGAATCTGTTCTTCCGGATGCCAGGCCGTCAATGATGGCTGTTTAAGATGGGTCGTTGCGCTGCTCGCCTGCTATGTTGGCGAGATTGGAAAAGGCGAAGACACAGGGAATCGCCTCTGCGTCGCCGAAATCAGGGGGCTCTACAGGATAGCGATACAAACAAACTGCATCTTGATGAAGGCGCCCCGACTTGTAAACGACGTTGTAGGAGTACAATTGAAGGCGCAAAGCCCACCGACCAAGACGGCCGGAGGGATCTCTCACAGATGAAAACCAACAAAACGCGTGGTGGTCAGAGATAACTGAGAAAGATTGGGCGAATAAGTAAGGTCGGAATTTAGCGACAGCCCATACAAGGGCGAGACACTCGCGCTCAGTAATCGAATAATTGTGTTCCGCGTTGGAGAGAAGGCGGCTAGCATATGCAATGACGCGGTCGTTGCCATGTTGGCGTTGAGGCAGCACTGCACCGATCGCATATCCTCAGGCGTCTGTTCGAACTTCAGTGGAAGCTGAGGGATCGAAATGAACCAAGACAGGGGGGGACGTCAGTAAGCTTATAAGCGTTGAGAACGCACCTTTCTGGTCAGGGCCCCACGTGAAAGCGGTGTCTTTTTTAAGTAGGTCGGTAAAAGGACGAGCGATAGGGGCAAAATCTTTGATAAAGAGGCAGAAGTAAGAGCAGAGGCCGACAAAGCTGCGCACATCCTTCGAAGACTGGGGACGCGGAGTCTTTGACGGCTTGAATTTTAACCGGATCAGGTTGTACCCTGGAGGCGTCAACCATGTGTCCAAGAATGGTGAGTTGGCTGCGACCAAACTGGCATTTTGATGAATTGAGTTGAAGGCCGGCTTTACGGAATACATTGAGTATACTGGTAAGGCGTTCAAGGTGCGAAGAAAAGGTCGGCGAGAAAACGACGACGTCGTCGAGGTAGCACTGGCAAGTGGTCCATTTAAATCCGCGTAGAAGGGAGTCCATCATTCGTTCAAAGGCCGCCGATGCATTTCAGAGACCAAACAGCATGACTGGTGTGACAAAGACTGTTTTTTCACGGTCCTGCTCGTCAACAGCGATCTGCCAATACCCGGACCGTATATCGATTGAAGAAAACTATTTAGCTCCATGGAGGCAATCTAGGGCATCATCAATTCTGGGGAGAGGGTACACATCCTTTTTAGTGATATTGTTGAGATGGCGATAATCGACGCAAAAGCCCCAGCTGCCGTCTTTCTTTTTAACCAGAACGACGGGGATGCCCAAGGGCTCGTCGAGGGTTCGATGATGCCTTGAGCGAGCATCGTGTCAATCTTCTTTTGTATTACCTGGCGTTCAGCACCGGATACGCGAAAAGAACGGCGATGAATAGGAGTAGCGTCGCCGTTGTATATGCGATGTTGCACAAGAGCAGTTTGAGACATTGGGCGCTGATCAAAATCAAAAATGTCTCTGAAAGATGCCAGCAGACGACAGAGTGCATGAACTTGTGGAGGAGAAAGGTCCGGAACGATCATCTTGGCGTAGTCTTGGAGATTGGATACTTCAGATAAAGAGCAGTCAGAGGAGGGCGGTAAACCGGTTGTCGCCGCAGAGAGATTACATTCGTTTACAGGACATAAAGTGGCGAGAAAGATGCCTTGCGGGAGGGGCTGAATTTGCGACGCAAAGTTCAGAACAGGGAGGCATGTTTGGTTCGCGGTCACTGTGATGACTGTATGAGCAAGGGCAATGCGTCGGATTAGGGGAGCATCACGGGTTGGGGTGACAATATAATGTCCATCGGGAATTTAGGGTACAGAACAGAACGTAATATAAGTTGCGGCTTCAGGTGGCAGGCGGACAAAGTCGACACTACAAAGGCGGTGCAGAACAAGAGAGGGTGGGGCGAAAGTAGAGGGCAGGTCAAGTTCGACGACGCTGGTAGCACAGTCTATGATGGCTGCATGGTCAGAAAGAAAGTCGAGGCCAAGAATGATATCGTGAGGACAATGCTGCAGAACTGTGAAGAGGATGGTAATATGGTGGCCAGAAATCGTTACGCGGGCGGTGCAGAAGCCAATAACCTTATGCCACAGATTCATCACTACCACATCTACAACGTCCCTCCTACTTATCGCGTATTAATATAACTGCAGCTACGCCCGCACTCATGGCAGTAACATGCTTCCAACATCCCTCCCGCTCATAATCCGGTCTTTTGAACGATCTTCCGGACGGCATCACCTTGCAGCGCCATCTTGAAACCTTTCGTGAATATCTACTCAAACACTTTGTTGATAACATTTAGCATGCCATGTCTATACTCATCATTCATATCATTTTGTTTTCGGGTGCACGATACTATTGCCTTGTTGATTTTGTTTTTATGGGCAGTTTCCTCTTGTATGCACAAAAATATTTCTTTTATTTATACTTTAACTTTTTAAAGATAAGTTGTGCACTGCCGTTTTTTTTTCTGTGTGACTTCCCTTGAAGAACGATAGCTTGTTATTTGAGCTCACTCGCTTCTTTTTGCGATATTGCTGTACTTTTATTATGTTTTTGGTTTTCAACTCCTGCTGCGCAAACATCTGCATTTGACCACCTCCCCCTCCTTACACAACGTCCCACTTGAGGCCTCTGAAGTGTTAATGAAGAAATATAAGGGTGCTATATTCAATGAGATTGTTTAAAGAACTATTGCGCGGGGGCAGCGGCTGCACCGCTGGTGGGTCCCTTCCCGATGATGCTATCGATGCACTGCAATACTCGCTCGATGCACAAGTGTGCCGAATAACGAGAAATATCTTCACAAATCTCTCCGGTCTACCTTTTTTATGAATATGAAGTTCTTGTGCGCGTTCTGGGGGCAA
Organism: Amblyomma maculatum; assembly: GCF_055883805.1. Lineage (NCBI taxonomy): Eukaryota > Metazoa > Arthropoda > Arachnida > Ixodida > Ixodidae > Amblyomma > Amblyomma maculatum. The sequence continues at coordinate 69,791,998 of NC_139346.1, forward strand.
ATAATCAACATTTTTCGCGCGGCCAAAGCGATTTCATACGTCTAATACTTGCATACACCTGAATATCATAGATCAGGTGAATCATGCACGTTTGAATTTACCTGCAGCTCCGCAGATGATTTCCAGGTATATGAAGAGCGAGCCGGTAACTTCTTGAGTTTTCTTTTTTTCTGAGGTCTGTCAGGCACTGCTTTCTCCGGTGGATGTCCTACACAGGTAAATATAGCGTCACACTAAATGACCGTTCAATTCTTGCTTTCAACAGTTCGAATTGAATAAACAGGCGATCTTCCCCAGCACTGCACTGACGACAAAGGCTGCCGCCTCTTTGCTTTTTTCCTCTCAATGCCAGCACACCACGTCTACCTGGTCTGGAATGCTTACCCAGAGATGTCTATACTTTTTGAAAACTCGCAACCAAAAAATCAACAATTATTGCGGTTGCTTCGGTAATATGTTTTCATTGCCTTGGACATGATGTTATTTTTTTAGGACACCGCAAACTCACAAAAGTAGTTTTCCACGTGTTTGCTCTCCTATCTACTATATCAGTTTCATGAGCCGAGTGGGGAACTGCAAGAATAAAATGAGACCACACTGAATAGGAAACAATTTTGCCTAATATCTGGCACTAAAAAACGCTAGTACCAAGTGAGAATGTGTGCCTGCTGATGTTATTGGCAAATTCTTCGTGTCGAAACCTACACCTCATTTTAGTTCACTCTCATCACTACTCTTCCAATATGTCACATGTTGGTTGTGGTGTTGTGTGCGATTTCTCTCTGTCTTCCTTCATCTTAGCAACTACTGTGAATGTAGCGGGGATTAACCTCAGTGAGGTTTTAGGGCAATATAACTGGTGTAAGGACTTCGTTCGCAAGAACTCCCTTGATGTCAACTAACTAAAACACCAACTAACTCCAATGATCTAAAACGCTTTTGATATTCATGAAATAATAGCCTTCCACGCCGTATATGCTCTGTGATCATAGCGTTCAACTTCCGAACCCAATGATGTGGACAAAATGTACGCACGGTGCCTGCTTTCCGATATGGTCAAAACGCACTGCGCCCGTGGCGTATACTGCCTGATGTCAGTACACGTTACAAGGCTTGGTAGTCAATATTTTCAAAATCCTCCGTAAATTTCCTTCTTCCCAAACCAACAAGCTCTATAAACTTCGCGTAGTGAGCAGAGGGAACATTTCTTACCTTGCTCAAAAACGTAAATCATCAAGCTTTTTGCGGAAGTTGTTATGGAACCATGACCGGTGAGTGACGCAACTGCACAAGCAAGCACGTATGGCTGCTTGTAATGCGAATGAAAAGGTGGGTGACCATAACCGAAGACGAGTTGAGTCGAAAAATCTTTGTACGACAGACAGGCGAGTTCCGCTGCAGAAAGAGGTGGGGCGGCCAGTATGTGGCTTCAACCACTAGTGATGAATTAGTCGCTCCATCGCGCAGTTGCGGACGACCTTCCGGGAACGAACTAACCATAACCTGGAGCGCGAGTAATGTCAGTCTGCGTATGCCGCTGCAACGTTGCACATTGTGTATAGTCATGTATTCACACTGCATTGTTTTTTCGGACCATAAATGCAAGAAATCTGTAAAAAGCAACGCATTTCTTCAAAATGTGCTCTATTTATATAGGAATTTTACCTCAAGGAAACATTTACGCGCCGGAAGTTCCTAAGCAAAACCTGAGTGCTATGTGAAAGTGTCTCTCTCTGGGAATCGCAGAGTTGAGAAAAATGCCTTCAAGACGTTTATTGCATTTCATTTCATAAGAATTCTCTGAGCAATATTTGAAAACTTTCGAATTATATTTTTGTTGAAACGAGAAGCGTTGCAGTGGTGTATATGCTATAACGGCTCGTTCAACAAAGCGAACAATTCATAGGCACCGGATGCGTGTTCATGTTTTCACATGATACCTCGCAATAAGCTTTTTATTGAAATACTGCGGATGCTATAGGTCAAGCAAATTAGTAATTTTTTTCAACGTAATAGTTAGGCAAGAGGATAATCTAGCGGTTGCCTTCCTCTCCGCTTTCTCCTCCGCAGGTTCACGTCGCTGATTCTATGATATATCAATGCATAAAGTAGCCAGTGGAGCCTAAAAGTTGTCTCTATTAAAATATTGTTTTAAATTGAGAGGCTCGTGTTAAACTTTGTTTCATATAATTATTGCACAATACATAATGAATAATAGCCATGGACTTTACATTAGGTGTGAAATAATAATAGAAAAGAAAAGATAACGACGATATCATGACTGTTAGGCTCTATTTTGTAGCCTTCGCTACAATTGTAAAACACATTATTGGGGAGTATTGAATAAAATAATGTGTGTAGTCGTAAACGAAAAACGCATATATTCAGCATTTGTGCCTCTTTAGATGCAGGTACAAAAAGGGAACTTGTTAAGATTTAGGTGAAACATAAGGTGACCGCATGCAGTAACAAAGATAAAGAGAACATAATTTCAGAATAAGAAAAGTAATGAACATTTTTCGTTTGCAGGACAAGCGAGAGCAATGGAATCTGGTCTTGATATACCGAGCTTATATCTCTTCTTGTTTCTAGCTCTAGCCCAAAACGCGTAGAGACCTTCGCGATAACATTAAAATGGGATCGTGCGTCCGTAGTTTACAGGCTTGGCGTTTGTAGCATCTTGTGGGCGCGATAACTGTGGCGGCCTTTTAAATAGTGTTGGTTTCCAGATCTCTAACTTCGTCCCACATGTATGCAACACGGAAGTAAATAAATGTTGAGATTCGTGCCCATTAAAGTAGGCCAAAGATTACAATTTTCAGGTCTTAGTAAAATTAAGGGCGACTGAAGGAAACAAAATCAAGAGCCAAGACCTTTTTATGCCACTAACCGTACTGCAGACTGTTGAAAAGATATTAATGCGAGATCGTAATTACATAAACCCAAATGGTTAAATATCCATGAAAGGAGGCGAGAATAAATTTTGTTCTACATACTAAACAAAATAACTTTGTTTATTTTATTTATTCCATACAACAGACCTTGCTCAGGTTCAAGCAGGGCGCTAAATACAACAATGTTAAAAATAAACAACACATCAATCAAGGGTAACAGGAAACAGCGAGTCATTCCAATTTGCAATATTTCAGGGAAAAAACAAAAACTTGAATGCATCCGTCCTTGAATTCATTGTACCTTCGATCCACATATATGCAACGCGGAAGTAAATAAATATTGAGATTCATGCACATTAGCGTAGGCTAAAGATTACATAGCTTCAGGGGTTAGTGAAATTAGGGGCGACTAGAGCAAACAACCTTAGATATGCGGATGATACCACTTTATTGGCAGAAAGTGAAGTGAAACTCAAGAGACTTCTGATGCGCTTACAAGAAGCGAGTGAAAAGCTTGGGCTTAAACTAAACATTAAAAGGACAAAGATCACGGCGTCTTGCGCTGTCAAGGCCTGGAGCATCAAGGGACAAGAAGTGGAAGCTTTGACAGATTTTCTCTTCTTGGGCTCCAAGAATACCCCGGAAAGAGACTGCATCCATGAAATTGGGAGACGCCTGCTTCTGGGAAAGAGAGCCATGGCTAGCCTTGACCGCCTAGTAAAGAGCAGAGACATTACACTGCCAACCAAGATCAGTATAACTCGTGCTATGGGCTTTCCAGTTGTGATGTATGAATGCGAGAGTTGGACTGTGAAGAAGGCTGACCACCGAAGAATTGACGCGTTTGAATTGTGGTGCTGGCGGAGACTCTTGAGAGTTTCTTGGACGGCCAGAAGATCAAATCAGTCGATATTGTCGATCATAAACCCTGACTGCTCATTGGAGTGTCAAATTCTAAAGTTAAAGCTCAGCTACTTTGGTCATCTGATGAGAAGAGAGGAGTCACTAGAGAAAGATTTGATGTTGGGAAAGGTTGAGGGTCACGGGAGAAGGGGTAGGCAGCGATCGCGATGGTTAGCTGGCATCCTCGAGGCGCTGCGGATGACGTTATGTGATGTTAGCAAGATAGTGAAAGACCGGAAAGCGTGGGGTGACATGGTTCATAGGGTCACGAAGAGTCGGACACGACTGAACGCCTGAACTCAACTGAGAACAAACAAAATCAAGAGGCAAGAGTTTTTTATGCCCCGAGCAGTACTGCTGACGGTTGAAAACATCTTAAAGCTAGATCGTAATTGGATAAAACAGAAGTGTATATATACAAGAAAGCAGTAGAGTGAAATTTGTTCTACATGATAAAGAAAATACCTTCCTAAAATTCTGGCGTGCGCACTAAGGCTTCCTTGTGTTTCTTTTTTTTTTGCTGCGCAGCATAGACTATTACATTCCAGTCTCCCCTCAGCCTAAGAGACACAGGAAGATTCAACATCCTGCATATATACACAACATCAGTAAGTGCACCAGCAGCTTAGAACCCAATATGCGCGCCTCTTGCAAATTTGTTTAAAACGGTGCACACCGGCAGTGAAATCAACTTCTTGAATATGGTAACTTTTTACTACCCTCTCTGGCAGTTGCAACTTTTCCATGATTTGCGCAAGTGCTGCATACAGCTGAGAATTGACAGTTCTTGCTTGATTTATTTTTAAGGGAATATTTTCGTCTTTGTGAATAGAGTTTGGTAAGCCCCTGTTTGGTTTTATAGTTAGACTGTATTTTAAAACGTTAGAACCTGAGGCCGTCGGGCACAGCGCAAACAAATGAAATCCAACGCAATCGAATGGCAGTGCACTAGAAACCTTCAGCTGAAATTAAAGAGCATATGTAATAGAGTCGATTTGGAGAATTCAGAGGCTGTACAATGAGTTAACTAGATCAATAGGTTAAACGTGTACATACAGCACATCTCATTAGACCGACCGACGCCAACCTTTGGCGTAAACAAGATGAGGTCACCCTGTTTTTGCCGGCTGGCTAATGAGCTGGATAAGGGACCGAATCCTACCCTTTGGGCACGCCAGTCAAGCTGGAATTTTAAACTCGAAGCTTAGCACATCTAAGGCCTTAATAAGCAGGCATAAAAGATCATTTCAAGAGCGATGTATTAACTCCGCAAAAATGTATGTGCACCGAGATTATCCAAGACCACTGTCCATTAAAAGAAGGTGATAATTGTAAAGCAGCACGATGAAGTCGAGCGTTAGCGGCTTTCTTGTGCACTAAAGAAAGAAAATGCAAAGTACCCTTCATCGCTTCGAAGTCTATATATTCGGTGTTCAAAATATTCAACACATTTCAGTGTCTTTGAAATCGTACACAAGGCTTCAGCAAGGATTGTGAAGGTTTATCATGTCGCACGGAACGTATTGTTATGGACGAGGAAGAAGCGGGTAGTGGCGCGGCCCGGATCGCACGCGCTAGGCCCGCCGCAATTCATTAAATCATCTTTTCTGTCATCGTCCATCCTCTCTATGTTATCCTGGGTTCATCGGCTTACCGCTTAGTAACTTTTGGTTGGAGGTGCTTGGTATGTCAATATCACTTGACTTCCTGGCCCGGCGCTTAGACGCCCTGTGTCTGCTTGCGCCATCGGCAACGGGTTCTATAAAGCACACCGCCTGGGCGTTTCTCAGACTGCCGGACCCGACGACACCTTGCCGTTTCTCAGCCCCATCCCCCCGCCCCGACCACATGACACGCCGAAGAAGAGACTGGCCCGAGACACCACTCACACGACCACGAACACAACGGGAGAGCTAATGACCATGTCAGCCCTCTGGCCTGATATGTCAACCAAATACCCCGCGACCAAAGATGCCGCTACACTTGAAGACATCACGCCTTCCCATGCCATGCGGAGCGTGCCAGAGCCTCCGCCATTGGGTCGTGGTAACCGGTGGCCCCACAGCGTCCTGAGCCAGAGTTCATCAAAAATCACTGTGGCGGCAAGCGGTTGTCTTCTTCCTCTTTCTCTCTATCCACTTTCACTCCCACCTTCATCCCTTCCCTTACGGCGCGGTTCAGGTGTCCACAGAGCAAGTGTGACAGGTACTGCGCCTTTCCCTTCCTATGAACCAACCAACCAACCAACCTCAGCCATTCGGACACGCTCATTGTCTTGCTATGGATCTCGACATTGACAAACTTCCTCGCCCATCAGCAGGACGATCGCTCGCTTGCCCCGGGTAACGTTACGGAATGGGACGAAGCGGGCAGTGGAGTGGGCAGGAGCGCTCGCACTAGGTCCGCTGCAATTTAATAAAATATCTCTTAGTCATCGACCATCTTCTCTCTCCCTGTTGTTTGCTCTCCTGTGCTCATCAGCTTGCCGCCCCGGAACAATATCATTTACGGGCAGAGCGGATATGGAACTTATGATTAAATTCAGCTAAGACTTTGGGGCGCACATTTATATTGGATGTTGAAGGCTTTGAGATTATACAATTAGCTCGCGTTATGCGCTATTGAGCGGTAAAATGCTGCTTCCGCAAGCAATTCCGGGAGAGTCGTGAAATGGTGCTGCATGAATAAACGCAGAAACTTAGTACGTCGTGGATAAGGTTCAAGGCGTTTGCATGGTTTCTGACATATCACACGTAGGTACGCCGTTGTAGTAACACACATGCTGGAAAAAACTAGTTCATAGTTTCGTTACCGTAACTTCAGACCACAATAACGATTACAAGTGCTATAAACAAGTATAATGTTCATATTCAAGTTGAGATGTTGTACCTTAAAATTACAAATTAACAGTTTAATAAGTAATATATACGTATATATATATATATATATATATATATATATATATATATATATATATATATATATATATATATATATATATTGTGACCCTTCCGTGGATCTTCGTTCTTCTTCTTCTCCCTCGTTATAATGGCACATACCCACAATGGGGGATTGGTCAGAATTTGTTGTAGGTGACATAATATAATCGATAATGTTGATTTGACTGTAAGATAGATAACATAATAATTAAAAGTTAGTGTTGCTGAAATAATTTGAAATTTTTAGGCGATAGTAATAGAAAACAATGAAAAAGGGAATAATATTGTAAAACAATAAAAATAACAATAAAAAAGTGTACAATTCAAAAAGATTAGCGCTAACACACAAATTATCCAGTTGCAATATTATAATTATGAATTTGCTTACACTCCGGTTTTAGGGCATATTTTTCGACGGTTCCACCAAAGGAGAGGAGGACAGGAAGTGTAAATGGCAGTCCTAGGTGAGCAAGAGGCATTTCTAAATAATTTCTTCTCTGAGTAGCATACCTGCGGCAGGAGAGAATGTAATGTTCAATTGTTCCACGTCAACACATGACGCACAAAGATTCGACGGCGTAGGTTCAGAGCGAAATAAATACAGGTTTGTACATACCATAGACATCGACCCGCGGCGCCGGCTCCGGCGCGTGCCTGGGTTGGTCATCGGACTAAAACGCTAGACAAGGCATCGATGACCTTGCCGTCTCGACCTAGCTTTCTTGATCTCCTTGCTGCCTTGGGCCCTGCCTCTCGCTGGAGCTACGCTCCTGTCGCCGTTTGGCAATGGCCACTATTGTCATGTCAGCCGAGAGCAGTGCCGACCCGGCCGGACTCTCTACCTTGGCTGCACCACCCCCTCCGACTGTGCCCACACGACAACGCGACCCGCTGCTGTTCACTGTTTGTCGCGACGAAGACGTGGATGAGTGACTCGACAAGTATTAACGATGCAGTGCATAAAACCGGTTGGAAGATGCTTGAAAATTACTCAACGTTTTTTTTTTTACTCGTTGTATTAGCCAGAAACTGGTTCACTAATTGCGAACCTGGCACTATTAACTGAACCCCTTACAAACAGCAGTTCTGACAATACTTCGCCGAACCGGCAATTCGGACTGAGATCGCTAAAAATAAGCTCGCTTCCGGCTTTCAAGGTTCCGATGAGTGGTATGCGTCTTACATTGAGGCCGTACTTGAACTCTGCCGGCGTATTAGTGCCACCATGACGGAAACCAGCAACAACTTCTTTTTAATCGATATTTACTGTCTCAGGGCATCGATCGGGTATGAAATGAAGAATGACTAAATTAGTTAATGAATGAAAAAAGGTTGGCTGAATTTATGAAGTACAGAAATTAGCGATTATCAGGTGCCTGCGTCCAGGCGACATATGAGGCAGGATTGGCTGCTGAAAGCCAAGCTATCCGCAGGTGCCGGGTTCGTGTTGGTTTCAGTGCTGGGCAGTCCCACAGCAAGTGGTAGATGTCGGCCTCAAAATCTTCGTTTTTACAGATCGGGCACCCTGGGCGGGGATATAAGTGTTGGAAGAATGACCTCCTCTGCACGGGTGAGACCGCGGGGAAGGGTTATCGCACACGGAGGAATAAGTGCACGTGTGCGGCGCCGGAGCTGTTCTTTTCTTGACAAAAGGAGGGTAGCGTCGTCCACTTCGAGGAGCCGTGGGATTGATCGGTCTTGGTTCATGAGGCGGGTTGCTAAAATAGCTTGATTTGGGAAGGCAGCAGTTCCCGTGGGACCCACTCAATGCGTACTGAGTGTTGGATGCGCGCCGCAAGCGGGTGGATGTCTTGGCAAATTTTAGGGCAGCGACTGACACGTCAAAGCAAACGTACTGATTGAAGTGCGTAAGAGTGGATGACAAAGTAGGCTGCAGGGAGTGTGGTTAGGTACAGCTCTTCCTGTCCGCCGTCCGGAAAACTAAGCATTGCAGTTTTCGGAGGTCAAACTGCACTCCTCGAACTTACTAAAAGTCCTCCTTATCGCCCGTATAATGTGACTGCGGTTTTCACTGAAGGATTACCGGTCGGAGCTTTGATTGATATAGGGGCAGCAATTTCATTCATTCGCGCTGATTTGTACTACCGCTGTCGAAAAGTGACAGCACCGTATGATGGGCCTGAACTCCGTGGAGCCAATGACGTCCCTTTGCGTCCTTCAGCGCAGTGCACCGTGCGTGTTGTTATCGACGGCGTCCGCCATCATGTGCAGTTTGCTGCGCTCTCACTTTGTGCGCATCAGATGATTGTTGGATGCGGTTTTTTGTCAACCACTTAAGCGTTAATTTCTTTTGGCAGCCGTGTTGTCCACATGACAGACAGAGATTTTTCATCTGACTTTTCTGAACAATATCATCCCCTCGTTGCCGCCACTGATACTTTTTGCCTCCTCAGGGCGAAAAACTACTTACTGTTGTTTCTGACCACATCTCTAACGGGGACATACTCATCGCACCATCGTATCATCATCTTGCACGAAGCATCGCCATATCGTATAGTCTTGTCCAGTTCCGCAATGGCTCAGCGACAGTATCGGCCACTAACACTTCACGTGAATTCCTCATGCTCCCAAATGGAACCTCTCTTCCTTGCGTGGTGGATGTTCTTTCTCCCTGATGGTGCTCACCGTCCCTATGCCTCAGCAACGTATTTCGTCACTCGTCTCTGGTTCTGTTCTCACAAAGACTTAATCCTATCCCCACGCCGAATCAACGCCAAGAACTGCTCTCATTGCTTCGACATCACCAAGCCATATTTTATGCTACTTCCCCTACTAGTGTTGCACACCATCGCATCATTCCTGAGAGTAACTATATCGTTAGCCGACGGCCTTATCGGGTTTCCCTCTCAGAACGAAAAGTATTTAAAGAAAATGCAAATGACAGGCTCCGTCGCAATATTATTCGTGCCTCAACAGGCCCATGGTCCTCCCCAGTAAAGCTAGTTAAAAACAAAGGACGGCTCGGTACGCTTTTGTGTTGATTACCGCGCACTCAACAAAATTACACGCAAAGATGTATACCCGATGCCGCGAGTTGTTGACGCCCTTGGCTCTGTCCAAGGCGCCGACTATTTCTTTATCTTTGACTTCCGCTCAGGTTATTGGCAAATACCTATACATGCGGAGGACAAAGAAAAAACCGGTTTTGCCACTCCTGGTGGCCTTTACGAAATTATAGTTATGCCTTTCGGACTTTGTGACGCACCAGCGACATTTTAAAGAATGATCGATTTTGTATTTCGTAGCCAAACATGGAGAACCTGTTTATGTTACTTGGACGAGATTGTTACTTTTTCGTCAAGTTTTAATGACCATCTCACGCGACTTAATAAAGTCCTCACGTGTCTCGCTTCAGCGGGCCAAGAAGTGCCACTTTGCACAGAAGGAAATTAAAATATTCGAACATCTGGTCAGCCATGACGGCATTCGTCCAGACCCTGAAAAAACTATCTCGGTCTTGAACGTTCCTCGTCCACAAGGAACTACACATTTGCGTAGTTTCCTCGGCCTGGCGTCGTATCTCTGGCGTTTTATAAGGAAGGCATTTTGCAGCTATCGCTGCTTCACTTCATGAACTACTTAAAGCACGCAACCCTTTAGTTTAGACTGAACAGTGTGAAACTGCTTTTCATGACTTAAAGCACGCCCTCACATGACATCCTGTTCTTGGCAACTTCAGTGACAGCGCTCCAACCAACCTGCACACCGACGCCAGTGGTCACGGTCTTGGCGGTTTGCTACTGCAGCGTGATGCAACTTCGCGTGAGAAAGTGATTGCCTTGGAAGGTCTAACTATGACTGCAGCTGAGAAAAAATACACCATTACCGAGCAGGAGTGTCTTGCCGTCGTCTGGGCTGTCCAAAAATTTCGCCCTTACCTATACGGTCAGCTTCACAGTTGTGACCAATCATCATGCTCTTTGCTTGTTGTCTTCGCTAAAACATTTTACATGCAGACTTGGCCATTAGATTCTACGCCTGCAAGAACACCATTTCGACCCCAAAACCAAGACACCGACGCTCATCCTTGCTGTCCACTTTCAAAATAAGCTTGCTGTTTTTCTTCCCAATGTGTTTCTTCCTCTGACTACAGCCGACCATCACTTTCCACGACATATATCACAACAGTATCTTCAGCTCTTCGCTCACAGCATTTTCGCTCACCGCAATTAGCCGATGCCTACTGCCGTGCCATCATCGACCACCTTATCGGTGCTTCGAACCGACCCAATGCTGGCTTCGCCGACAGCTTCGCAAATTCAGGCTCGAAGATGGCATCCTACGCTACGTCTATTGCCCTGATGGATCTCGCTGGATCCCAGTCGTGCCGCTGGTGCTTCGCCCAGGCATACTGGCAGCGCTCCACGATGACGCTACTGTAGGTCACCTTGGTTTTATTAAAGCCTATGACCACATGAAAAAACGATTCTTTTGGTCTGACCTATCTTCCAGCATTGCCAATACATCGTATCGTGCCCTCTGTGCCAACGGCGCAAACGGCGGCTTCTTCGCGTGCTGGTCTTCTCCAACGTCTTCCCTGTCCCGCCACGCTTTTCGATGTAGTTGGCATCGACTTACATATTGCTCCTCTACCTCACACCTATGGGGATAACCATTGAATTATAACATTTGTCGACCACCTTACACGCTATGTTCAGACAGCACCTGGGCTGACTGATTCCGGTCAAGAAGTAGCAAATTTCTTTTTGTGATCAATTGCACTGCGTCATGGCACTCCTTGGGTGCTCCTAAGTTACCGTAGTATCATCAAACCTGCGGACAAAGGTTGTGGACAAGGCAGATTATTTAACAGAAGGTTTTCGAAAATTGGAAGATAAACGTTTCTACACTAAATTGGATAGCGATCCCACAAGAGATTTTGAAACCAAAATCAACAATCAGTTAGAGTCTCTGTTTCAAAAGCAAAAGATATCCCAGGATATGTTTAAAGCAATGAAGCCATTCAAACCGGTTCCCGGGCGATTCTACCTCCTCCCAAAAATTCACAAACCCAACCGTCCCGGCCGCCCAATTGTGTCAAGTAATAGTACACTCACCGAAAATATTTCCGCAGTCCTTGACTTCCTATTTAAGGACATTATACCAACTATCCCTGCCTTCATTAAGGACACAAATCATTTCCTGAGGGTTGTGTCCAACCTCGAAATTCCGACGGAAAGCTTTTTAGTCACAATGGACGTAACATCTCTGTACACGAATATCCCCCATTCAGACGCCATACGCGCGGCAGTGGATGCATACCTTAAGACGGACCCCTCGGTGAACCTGGATGAGGAAACCCTCTCCACTATTCTTAGCCTGGTGCTTAATCACAATAACTTCGAATTTGAAGGAAGACACTACCTTCAGGCTAACGGTACGGCGATGGGAACCAAGGTGGCACCGGCTTATGCCAATATATTCATGGCGGCCCTCGAGAAGCAATTCCTGGACACTCAGTCTCTGAAACCCCTCCTCTATAATCGTTTTCTTGACGATATTTTCCTCATTTGGCCCCACGACGAAGCCAGCCTGTTAACATTTATACAAAATTACAATTAATTTCACCCATTCATATCGTTCACTCACAGCTTTTCTAAATCCTTAATTAACTTCTTGGACGTTACAATACAGAGAAAAGGCAACGTTCTTAAGACTACCCTATACCGGAAACCTACCGACCGCCAGCAGTACCTACATTTCAAAAGCAGCCACCCACACCACTGTAGAACCAGCATACCCTACTCACAGGCCCATAGATTCCGACGGATTTGCTCTGAGCTAGATGACTTTGACCGCCATGCGGAGCAACTAAAAACAAATCTTCTCCAAAGGAATACCCCCCCTTTATTGTTGATAATGCTATTGGGAAAGCTCGAGGCTTAGACAGAAATGAAATAATCCATTTTGAAAAATCACAGCAGAACGACAGGCCAACAAACCTCGTTCTTACACATTCCTCAAACATGCCATGGGTTAATAATATCCTCTCGAAACATTTCAATGTAATCCAGCAAAGCGGTCACTTGTCTTCCATTTTCAAACAGCCACCGAGAGCAGTGTATCGGTGCTCTAGAAACCTAAAGGACATGTTAGTTAAATCTAAAACGACCGCCAATACTAACCCTAACCCCGGATGTAAACCGTGCGGAAAACCACGCTGTAAAGTTTGTAATCATGTGCAGGCGACAAATATTGTAAAGGGCCGCTTCTCTGATTTCACCTTTAAGATCAAAGAATCCTTGAACTGCGACAATGCCAATGTGGTATACATGCTAAGCTGCGGTGTGTGCGGCATGGAATACGTCGGCCAGACCGAAACGCCATTCAGGTTTCGTTTCAATAACCACAAGGCCCACGTCCACACACTGCCAAATCTCCCTTTTTCTAAGCACCTGTGCCTTCCAAACCACACTTTCGGAAACATTCGGGTCATTCTCCTTCAATCAGGCTTCCAAACAAATCGGCAAAGAGAACAAAGAGAATCGTACTTCATACACAAATTTCAGACTCTAACCCATGGAATTAATGAAGCATTGGGCAACTTTGCCTTTCTGAAAAACCTACATAACTAATAGACAAGGCCTTTATCTCCCCCCATTTGCCCGCTCCTAAGAATTTCCTCCCTCTCACGCAAACTATACTGTTCGTTATTTAGCTCCTTGGCCTCCCCCCTCTGGTCGGTTTTCTAGCCCGCAACAAACGTCTTCACTTAGGACACGCTCGCGGGAACCACTTGACGCGAATGCCCGGCTGCGGCATTGGGTTTCAGGTTTCGGGAGAGCGCGTCTGGCCGACGGCTCTTTCGTCGCCGCGGTGGTGGTGGTGGTGACAAACGTTTATTGAATCAAAAAGGGGTAGATGTATTCATCGGCCGGATCTATGAACATCCAGCCCTTACAGATACATGTGGGGTCCCTAGTACGGGACCCCAGTGGCGTCGGCCGCTGCCCGGGCGCGCTCGACCAAGGCCTTTTGGGCCTGCAGGTCATAGCAGCCGAGCAGGGTCGTCTCCCAGTCCTCCCGAGTGGGGTTGGGGTGAGGAAGAATAGCTGGGTTGGATGGGCAAGCCCACACCATGTGGTAGATGTCCGAAGACTTCTCCGCACTGTGCGGACAACTGCCCGTGAAGGAGGGATTAAAATGTTTTAGTGCTGCCGGGCACAGCAGAGTGTTGGTATAAAGACGGAGTAGAAGCCGCTCCTCCGTCTTAGATAGACTTTTACTTGGGCGAGGATAAATGATATGACAAGATTGATAATAAAGAACAATGTCTTTAAAAGAATACGCAGGTTCGAATTTGAGATCCTGATCTAGGGGGTCGAGATGGGAAGCCCGGAAAGAGAGCGCGCGGGCGGCGTCAGCTGCCTCATTCCCCTCGAGACCCATATGAGCAGGAGCCCATACTATTTTCCGGTAAGCGGGGTCCCCGGTGTAGGTGCAATTTTGAAGTAGTCGGTAGGCTAGGTATGGCGCCCAGCCTTGCTCGACGTTCCGACAGGCCCCTCGCGAGTCGCAGATAATTGTTTTAGAATCAGTGTGGGTAGCTGCCAGCGCAATGGCGACCTCCTCCGCGTGGGTTATGTCACGGGCGCGAAATGTAAGCCCGTTAACCGTTTTAGACTGGTGGACCACTGCGGCCGTGTACCATCTCCCATGGTGGGGGCCGGAGGCGTCCACACAGTAAATGCCGGGTTTCGACCCCTAATGGCGGCCCAGGGCTTCCGCCCGCGCCAGGCGCCGGCCATTGTGGTCTTCACGTGTCATGTTTTTAGTAAGAGGGCGTACGGGGAGGGCGCATCTCCACTCGGAAGGGAGGCGTACACGATCTTCCATAAGGGTGGTATGTTGTGTGTGTAGCCGGGCAAGGAGGCGGCGACCCGACAGTGTCTTAGAAAGACGTGTGTATTGGTTGGTTAAGTGAGCCTCTCGGATTTCCCGGAACGTATTCACCATGCCCAGGCCCAGTAGACGCTGGTTGGAGGTGTTCACGGGGAGATCGAGGGCTCTCTTAAAAATTTTGCGCAAGACGACTTCGAGTGCATCCTCGTCTTGTTTCCGAAGGTGGAGGTAAGGAGTCGAATACAAGATTCGACTGGTCACGAATGCATGCGCCAGCCGCAAGGCATCTTTGCACCGCAACTCCCCACGTTTGTTAGAAACCCGGCGGACCATGCGGCCCACCTGGTCCCCCACCTTACGGAGTTTCACCAAGGTAGTGTCCGACCGTCTATGTTGATGAATAAAGAGCCCCAGTGCCCGGACTTCTGTTCGTTCAGGAATTGATCCTGTCTCTAAAAAGAGCTCAATTTTGACCGTACACTTTGGTGAGGGGCGTATGTGTACAAATTCAGATTTTTGAGAAGAGCGGCGGCGCGCCGCCCTGGCTCCGATCGCTGGCGTGTCGCGGTGTGGAACAACTCTGTCTAGAACACATAACTCTTATCCCAACGGTTTCTTGAACACCTGCACCGCTGGGGAGCGGGCCGTCCTGGTGTGCATGCTCGCGTTGTCTGTTTTCCAGGTTTTATTTATTTTTAATTTTTTTTTATTTCTTTTATTTCGAGAGAGACTTGTCTTGCTTTTAGTGTCGTCTTCGTGGAAGCACGGCGCGTATGTAACATTCGTCGGCTCTCCACTTTCTCTTTTTCTCCCTTTCTCTCTCCCCCTTCCTTTTTTTTCTCTCTCTCTCTTTCCGTCTTTGTTGCATTATAAGCGAAGAATCAACTGGAGCATTTCGCCCTTTCTATCTATTCAGTAATGTTTGCTTCTCCAAAGACGGAGAGCGTGAATTTCTTCTGCCTCTCCTAACAGTGGCGTAATGTGCGGACTTATTCTCCATTCTCAATTCTACCTTGAAGAAGGACGGTCCACCGTCCGAAACTGTTGGAATAAAATAGATAATCGGGAAAGTTGTGTGACATCCTGCTTGTATATATATATATATATATATATATATATATATATATATATATATATATATATATATATATTGCCACCTGGTGTCCCCATGTTCTTGCTGCGCCTGGAAGAAGACACAGAAGTTGACTCGCGTGCTGTGCGCCGAACTTTGCCTGCTAGCACAGCTTCGTCCCGTCGTCTTAGTCATGTCTAGCCCTGTTGTCCGTGACATATTTTGGTGTCGGCGCAGGGTACAGATCCCAGTATATGTCCCGCACTCCTCCACATACCGAGGATTCAGGTCCTGTGCCAATTGACACTCCTGTTCACCGCGCTTGCCGGAGGAACCTAGGCCTACCACCTGAGCACGGGCCGTTGGAATTCAGCAACGCAGCCGTCCCTCGACCTGTCATGCAAACTCCAACGTATTACACTCTCCAGAACCCACGACTGCCTAAGGCTTTCCACGGCTGTCAGACGGAAGACGTCGAAGACTGGCTCACCCAGTTTGAACTGGTCGCCGCATTTAATCTGTGGGACGACGCCGCGAAGCTCAGGAACGTCTTCTTTAGCCTGGAAGATGGCGATCGTACTTGGTACGAGAATCGCGAAGGCACCCTAGCATCGTGGCGCGAGTTCTCTGGCTGCATCCTGAACACCTACACCAGCCCGCATCGCCGAGAACGAGTGGAAAGAGCTTTGCGCTCTCGCATACAGATGCCGAACGAGACCATAATCATGCACGTGGAGGACATGACTAGGCTGTTCCGACGATCTGACCCGGCCATGCCCGAAGAGAAAAAGGTGCGCCATCTCATGCACGGCGTTAAGGAACAACTGTTCGCTTGGCTCGTGCGCAATCCGCCGAGCACAGTTGCCGAGTTTCTTTCGGAGGCAATCACGATGGAAAGGATGCTCCAGCAGCGGTCTACGACCTACGACAGGCCGGTACTCGCCGCTTCGCTCACGGAGCCGCATTCGGCCTTCGGGGCTAGTCCGGATCTTCTTCGCGACATCATCCGCTCCATTTTACGTGAAGAGCTCCAGACGCTCTTCGGTGCTCCCCAGCCGACGGTCGGCTCTATCGCTAGTATTCTCTGAGAAGAATTCCAACAAGCATTTCGGCCTTTGGTGCCATCTGCTAACCCGCCATCCTTTTCCACGGAGTCCTGCCGGCCAACGTATGCGGACATCTTCTGACGGGAGGCGAAACGAAGTGGCGTCCGTGTGCTGTGCGATGTCAGCGCACGTTAAAGATCCCCAGGTGGTCGAAATTACTCCGTGGCCCTCCACTACGGCCCCCCTTTCTCTCTATCCACTTTCACTCCCACCTTCATTCCTTCCCTTATGGCGCGGTTCAGGTGTACAAAGAGCAAATGTGACAGATACTGCGCCTTTCCCTTCCTATGGACCAACCAACCAACCCCCAACTGATTCCACACAATTACCGCCACCCGACCAAGGCTCGCTGTATTCAGCCCACCCCGAGCCATACATAGACAACCGCCGACCACCCCAGCGAAAGGCAGACCTGTGGCGTGCCCTCAAATCGGCAGCGCCTGTGCTTGCACTGCGGAGAACCTGGCCACTTGTATCGACAGTGCCCATATCGACAACTGGGACTGAAGGGTTTCCCCATCGACATGCGTAGCCCTTGTTTAGGCCAACGACCCAGGGATATTGAGGACTACGTAGGCCAGGAGCGCATGGTGCCAACTTCTACACGACAGTAACAATCTCCGTCTCCACGCCGACCATCCCCGCAGCCCAGCTCCTCCTGGATGGCGCAGCGACGGCCGTCTAGTCCGTGCCGGGAAAACTAGACAGCGGCCTCAGGGCGCGAGGCCGCTTCAATTAGACGCGATGAAAACCCCCCGACAACGCGACCTGTGAGCGACCGCGACATGACAGCCCTGACAACAGTTCGTACACGTGAAGATGGACTCGCGCTGGATATACCCGTGGTCCTCGACGGCTATAAGTTTAGCGCATTGGTCGACACTGGTGCTGATTTTTCGATTTTAAGCGGGAAGCTAGCGGCGAATCTAAAAAAGTGATGACGCCATAGTCTGGCACGCAGATTCGAACCGCTGGCGGGCATGTCGTAACTCCGAGCGGTCAGTGCACGGCGAGAGTCCAAATTAGCAACTGCACGTTTGTTGTCAGCTGCCTTGGAATACCTGACTGCTCCAACGACTGTATCCTTGGTGTCGATTTCTTCGGGAGTATGGGGCCAATATCGATCTCTGGAATCGTACCATGACCTTTTCGACCGAGAAAGCGGATGATATTGACACCGCAGACCACCAAAGCCACGCCCCTCTTCGAATTTCTGTCGAAAGTGTTTCTATTACGCCACGTTCCCGTGTTTTTCTGACTGTTAACTGCGATGAACTACGTGACGGAACGGTGGTCACTTAGGGCAACCAGGCTCTTTTGCTTACCCACGGCATCACCTCGGAACGGCCGATCTGAGCTCCTGGTGACTAACTTCACGAACGAGCCCGCCTTCTTTTCCGCGCTACCGCAATCGCATTCGCCGACGCCTTAGCGGACGTTTCTGAATGTTTTACGTTCGGAGAAGTTGAAAATGTGCGCCCATGCCTTGATCGTCTGGATATTAGCACAGATCCCTCAAAAACACAGCAGCACGACCTACGTTCTCTCCTTCTAAAATACAGTGCTTGTTTCGCGACATCATCGAAAATTCGGCAGACGCCTCTTGTGAAGCACCGTACAATTACCCCCGACGATGCCCGCCCTATACGCCAGCAGCCGTACCGCATCTCAACGACAGAACGTGAAGCGATTCACACACAGGTTTAGGAGATGCTTCGTGATGGTGTCATCCAACCCTCCAACAGTGCGTGGTCGTCCCCTGTCGTGCTTGTGAAAAAAAAAAAAGGATGGCGCCCTTCGCTTCTGTGTTGACTATTGAAAGTTGAACGACATCACAAAAAAGACGTCTACCCGCTGCCCCGTATCGACGATTCGCTCGACAAGCTTCGTCGCGCCCAGTACTTCTCCTCCATTGACTTGAAGAGCGGGTACTGGCAGATTGAGGTTGATGAGCGGGACCGCGAAAAAACAGCCTTTGTTACCCCAGATGGACTGTATGAGTTTAAAGTGCTGCCATTCGGCCTATGTTCAGCGCCGGCTACTTTTCAGCGCATGATGCACACCGTTCTCGCCGGCCTCAAATGGCAAATCTGTTTAGTTTATCTCGACGACGTTGTCGTGTTCTCTGAAACATTTGGAGAACACCTCGAACGCCTTCGAGCAGTATAAGATGTCCTCCAGTCAGCTGACTTGACGCTCAAACCCGAAAAGTGTCACTTTGGATACAAAGAGTTGAAGTTTCTCGGTCATCTTGTGAGTGCCGCAGGCGTTAGGCCAGACCCCAACAAAACTGCCGCTGTCGCAAAATTTCCCGTTCCTACCACGAAGAGGAGTTTAAAGCGTTTCCTGGGTTTGTGTGCGTACTACCGCCGCTTCATCGCCGATTTTTCCAAGGTAGCTGCACCCCTCACCCGCCTCACGCGGGATGATACACAGTTCCTGTGGGCCGCCGAGCAACAGGAGGCTTTTGCGGAGCTACGCAGACGACTGCAAACTACCCCTGTTCTTGCGCACTTTGATGAAGACGCTGCCACCGAAGTCAACACTGCCGCCAATAACATCGGCCTTGGCGCTGCACTTGTTCAACACCAAGCTGGCGTGAAAAGGGTCATTGCGTATGCCAGCCGCACGCTCTCCCGCGCTGAAACATATTATTCCAATACGGAAAATGAATGCCTCGCAGTTGTGTGGGTAACTATGAAATTTAGGCCTTACTTCTATGGCCGCGCGTTTAAAGTCGTTACTGAACACCATTCTTTGTGCTGGCTGGGCAATCTCCGTGACCCATCGGAGCGCCTAGCACGATGGAGCTTTCGCCTTCAAGAATTTGATTGCTCCATTGTGTGCAAATCTGGTCAGAAGCACGAAGATGCCGACGCGCTCTCGCGGGCACCCGTCGGATTTGTCGATAACATCACGGATGACAGAGGTTTTCTTGGACTAGTGGATGCCTCAGACATAATGACCCGACAGCGAGCTGACCCAGACCTTCGACCTGTCATTAACCATCTGGAGGGTCGCGCTGCAGACGTCTCCCGCCAGTTTGGAAGGCACCTCTCTGCATTCTGTCTTCGGAATGGCATTTTATTCAAGAAAACCTCCAGCACTGTTGATCGAGTGCACCTCCTTGTCGTGCCGGCCGACCTTCGCAACGATATCCTTTTTGCTTGCCACGATGAGCCCATCTCCAGCCACTTGGGCTTTGCACGCACACTCGCTCGAGTTAGTCAAGCCTATTATTGGCTAAACTGGCGTGCTTTCATCACGCTTGGCGCTCCCATCTTTTAGTGAGAACAAGAAAAATAATTTTCTCACCATCTGCAGCAAACACGTTCCCCCACCTGTTTTTTTTTTTTTCAATGTTGTTCCGCGGCTGCCTGTATTGTGTATTGTATACAGACGACTCCCGGCGGCCGGTGCCTTGGGTGGATGAACCTTTGGGCCTAGCCTGCTCTCCGCACCTGTTTGTGTATGTGTGTGTTGTGCGTGCCCAGCTGGTTTACCTGTATGTGCCCATATTCTGTTTGTGTCCCCTCTTGCCAATGCTATAAGAAGACGAACAAGAATCATGTACCCTCAGTCTTGAGAAAGGCAGGGCTCCTGCCGAAACGTCGACTACAAATAAACTTGGAAACAGTATGAAGCAATTTTTCACTTGTATGTAACCTCTAGCAACCAAGTACGTCTATTTATTTATGCTATATATATATATATATATATATATATATATATATATATATATATATATATATATATATATATATATATATAGTGCAGTTTTTATTGACTGCTTGCGAAGAGTTCATCTCGGCCTTGCTGTAGCGCCCATCCGAACCGGGAGCACAGATGATAACTTGACAAGCTGTCGAAATGTGTGTTTTTTGTTTCAGCTTGAGAAAACTGCGTTTGAATAGCAGATACCTCGCCGCAATACATATAGTGATATATTATGTACAGCATTTAAATGATTCCAAAAATTCTATATATATGCTGTATGGGCACAGGCCCCTACTAATGTACCAGTAAATTTATCAAGCTTGTTTCCGCTTCTGCGGTTTTTCTTGAATTTCCCGTCGTCGACGCCGTAAGCGATACATTAACTGGTCGCCTGTCAGCTGTGACTAGCAATATCAATGCAAGAAGCCTACGTGGATCTGCAGGGTGACTACCAGAAAATCATGAGATAGAAAGGCTGCGATGGTTGTGCACCCAAAATATACGAGCGGTGATGAAATAGCCAGGCATGACCAATGATAGCTTAAACGAAGGACCTAATGATTGTCAGCATAAAGGTGGCGGTACAAAAAAGGCCACAAAAGGGTTGTTGGAGTAATTGAGGAAGCTGATGGCGAGATTGCAGGGAATTAAAAGGAGAGTGAAAATGAAATGGTTGGTTGGTTGGTTCACAGGAAGGGAAAGACGCAGTATCTGTCACACTTGCTCTGTGGACACCTGAACCGCGCGGTAAGGGAAGGGAGGAAGGTTGGAGTGAAAGTGGAAAGAGAGAAAGGGGAGCCGTAGTGGAGGGCTTCGAAGTAATTTCGACCACCTGGGGATCTTTACCGTGCACTGACATCGCACAGCACACGGACGACACTTCGTTTCCCCTCCATCGAAACGCAGCCGCCGTGGTCGGGTTCGAACCCGGGAACTCTGGCACAGTAATCGGGCGTCTTACCACTGCGCCACCCCGGCGGGGCAAAAAAAATGCAGGAGCAGAAAAGGTTGGTTGGTTGGTTTGTGGGGTTTAACGTCCCAAAGCGAC
This sequence comes from Amblyomma maculatum, assembly GCF_055883805.1. Lineage (NCBI taxonomy): Eukaryota > Metazoa > Arthropoda > Arachnida > Ixodida > Ixodidae > Amblyomma > Amblyomma maculatum. Next base: position 69,813,540 of record NC_139346.1, read on the forward strand.
TCGGGCTATGACAGACACCGTAGTGGAGGACTACGGAAATTGCGACCACCTGGGGTTCTTTAACGTGCACTGACATCGCACAGCACACGGGCGCCTTGCTTTTCGCCTCCATCGAAAAGCGGCCGCCGAGGCCGGGATTCGATCCCGCATCCTTGGGAACAGTAGTCGAGCGCTTTAACCACTGCGCCACCCCGGCGGGGAGAGCAGAAAAGGGTAATCTGATTAAGAGTGACGAGGGCAAAGGAAGGAAGAGTAGGGTCGAAAAAGCAAAGTCGAGAATTTCTTTCAACGGGAGAGAGGGGAGCAGAGATCTGGGTCAGGTTCATGTTTCTTCGTTGCCACTAAGAATCTAATGACGCAACTGTACACGCCACAACGAACTATGGTGACACAAAAAGACGCACGCGTTCTCCAAGCCCGCTGGAGATTTTGGTGTGCATTTCTGAATGTTTGGGAACTCAAGTAAGCTTAACAGCAGCTCGAGATCAGCGGAACCAGCCAGGTGCGTGAACTATGCGATGGCTATGCGGCTAGATTGGAAACCCCTCTACTTCCTTCCCCAGAAGAACAGGAGCCAACCTAGGAGCCTAAGGGAAGGACAACCCAGAGGAGAACAGCAAATTTTTAGGGCTTGGACATTCACAGCGTCGCGGCCGTGGTGATTGAGATCGGATGACGTTATTAGAGGCTTAAAAATTAATCTTGATATTTGGCAGTGAGATTTCTGGAGAGGCCCAGTGTACTGTGGTGTATCCATAGTCAGACAAGACAGCCTGGAGGTAAATGCAGATAATGTGGATGTTCTCGTAGCGAGCCTTTTGGAGGCATTGGGTGGTCTTGTGAGACCGTACAATCATGAGGCAACCTTCTTCGTAATTGGCAGCTTCAGAAAGTGGTGCACTGAGACGTGCTAGGATGGTAGGCTAGCACAGCATCGATTGGAACGAAGGGATATCGGCCTTAAAGAAGTTCGAAAGGAAAAGAGTTGTGCGGCGCTCAGGGCCACTAATGTGCGGCAAAGAAATTATTTGTCTGAAACTTCACTGATTCCTGGTTTTACGGCATCTATTTCTATAGGCTGTGTGGTGCGGCGTTCGAGGAAGCGATAAATGAAGTTGCCGCACGGACGCTTGGATCGGTATGACGCGATAGCATAAGCTACCAGCCAACATATAAAGTTCCGCTTTAACCGAACCGTATGAATATGCCTGCGTGGCTTAGGGGTAACGTGAATGCAAGGGTTCTGACAGGCTGATTCTGATATCACCCTCCCAATTAAAGGAGAGGCCCGAGTTGTCAGCGCCTGCAAAACGTAGTGTCAGAAAGCAATACGTCCAGTTAGTGCTCGGCCATATCAGCTGCCAACTACCGCTTCCCACGTAACGAAAGTGAATTAAGGATTACACCATCATACTTGGCCTTAAAATTAAGGCTTAAGCCTTAACACGCCCCCTTTGATGGACGTGGGCCCATAGTAGCCCACCTTTACCTATAATGGGCGTCATCTTGGGTAGCACCACGTGAGCTAGGGCGGCCGCAAAGTGTGACACCTTCTGCGAACGACAGTATGAACCTTAAAGTCTTTGGCCTTAAAATGTCAGTACATGGATAGAAAAAAGGAAATTTTGAGATGCGCGATTGCACTCCGCAACGGAAGGTTAAAAACGACGTCTTCACTTTCGCTGAAGAGCGGCAAAGGGCTGCATCTACTACAGAGACACATGCACCAGTGTCGACAAGCTCCATCACAGGAATGTCCTCTACCAACACTTCCGATGCCTTAGCTGCATATAAACGAGGCCTACCAAATCTTGACGAAAGTACAATTCTCGCAGCAGAGATTGCGGTGCACATTTTTCCACTTGACTTGCTGAGGGATGACGTCGCATCAAATAAAAGGAACGCCGACACAGGGAAGGTGAACAGCCACCCTAAAGGATGTGTTTAAAAGACTGGCGATATTTTTGGGACGGTTCAGCAGGGGAAGCGCAGTGACGGCGATTCTAGTAACCGGAAGCTTCGGAAGGCGGATAAGAGACGCCCATTCGTCGAATCAATTCCGCACCACATAGCCTGATAAGCCCCAAAAGTAGCAGATGGGACGATGGTTAGCCATGGGCTGGGAGCTTGCCAGTTGAACAGACGATCAAGTAAAATATACTTATTCTCGAACGGGACTAGGAGGCTTAGTATAAGCAGGGGTCAAGGTGGATAATATTTAGGAGGTGGTTGAGCAGCAATTTTCTAATATGCAACCGGTCCGCGAGATGTGTGGGCTGAAGGGTTTGAGGAACAGCCTCTGCTACCGGTCCTTGAATAATCTGGCAGAGATTTGGCGCCAGGTTCGATGAAGGCTGTTCATGGCGCGAATAAATCTCGTAATGCGCGGCAGCAGCGACGTCTGCCAAGCTTCATCTGTCAGGTCAGCAAGCGAATCAGTGTGCGCGTTGTGGTCTCGAGTCGAAGCACTGTGCTTGCGTAATTCATTAAAGCTCTGACACAGTGTGACAACTTATGCGACGGTGCATAGGTATGGGGAACCAAAGCTCAAGTTTCGCCGCGCGCTGGCAGCGCTGCATTCCTGGCGTGGTGGCGAAGTGTGAAACGATGGCGCTTCGCCGGAGCAGACGCTCCGCTAGGTTCCTGTGCACGCGCGGCGATCGCATTTCGCCTGGCGGTTATTTGGCAATACAAAAAACGCTTCCGCTAATGCGAAACGGATGTATAAGTAGCATTGTGTTATGGGAAGCCACAATAGTAGGCAAAGCACAGAAAGATGAGGCTCACGTGTGAAACTTTGCAGATTCCGTTGGAAGCTGTCAGCAAGACCCGCGTTTATTGTGGAAAGAAAAGAGCCAATTTCCTCTTTCTTCGTAAACTCAGAAATGTTGACAGTTGACAAAGACGGCTTGGAGAGGCATCAAAAAAGTGCAGTGGTTTAACACCATGCATAAAAGAAGCATGGCAGCTACAGTGCCTAGTCAACGAGTGCTTTCTCGTTGCTGTGCAGCGCCATGTGTGCCTTCAGCGCAGCAAACTGCAGGAAGTGCTGGCCACATGCCGAGCACGAGTACGATGGCTCCCCCATGTGCACCTTGAGGTGGCTCTTGAGTGTCGAAAACTGGGCAAATGCCTGGCCACATACCTCGCACTTGAATGGTTCGGGGCCCAAGTGCAGCTTCATGTGGTTGCGCAGATGCGTCTGTCGCGTGAAGGTCTTTGAGCAGATGCTGCAGCGGAACGGCAGTGCCGCCTCCGGCTGTGGGGACAGCTCCCCGAGGTGAATCTTGGAGTGGGTCTCCAGGTCTGCTGCCTGCGCAAAGGCCTCGCCACACAGACGACAGGCGAAGGTTGCCCCCTGCTCGTGGATCTTGACATGAGTCCGCAGCGTGGAGGCCTGGGCGAAGCCAAGGCCGCAGACGCCGCACGCAAAAGGGCGCTCCCCCGTGTGGATGCGCATGTGCGTCTTGAGCTCGTACGGGCGCGAGAAAGACTTGGCACACAGGGCACAGCGGTGAGGTCGCTCACCTGTGTGGATCTTCATGTGGCCTCGCAACGTCGAGGCGAGGGTGAAATCCTTACCACAGACGTCGCAAGAGAATGGTCGCTCACCAGTGTGGGTGCGCAGGTGGTTACGCATGGCCGAGGACTGGAAGAAGCCCTGGCCACAGACGTCGCAGACAAAGGGCCTCTCGCCAGTGTGGATGCGGAGGTGGCGCTTGAGGTCGTATGAGCGTAGGAACTGCTTCTGGCACACATCACACTTGTGTGGCCGGTCGGAGCTGTGGGTCTTTCGGTGGGCCCGCAAACTGTTGCTTGTGGAATAGGTCTTGCCACACAGCTCACACTCGTGTGGTGGCTCTGAGGGGATGCCGTGCGGCAACTCTTCTGCGTACAGCCGCAGCTCCTCCTCGTGCTCTTTGAGGTGGCCCTGAACTGAGCAAGGCAAAGTGAAGGGCCGGTCGCATATGCGGCACAGGGAACTGTTCTCGATAAGGGCCACTGTGCCGCAAATGAAAGACGCTGTGAATGCTGTCCAAAGAGGACACAACTTCGTGTTGGCAGAGCTCCAGGGAAGAACCTGCCACAGACATCACACTCACCCCTTCATGGATCACTGCCTTGTCGTGGCGGAGGGGCTTGCGAAACTCGATGAAGTCGTGAGCTCTGCTGTGTAGGGCCACCCAAGATAGACAGGTCACGGCAGAGAGTTCTGACAAAATGTGATTCACTGGAGAAGGTAATGGCAACCCACTCCAGTATTTCCTGCCAAGAAAACCCTATGGCCAGTCACAATACCATTAACGATATGACGCCGGAAGATGAGCCCCCCAGGTTGGAAGGCGTCCCACATGTTACTGGGGATGAACAAAGGGCGATTCCTAGTAGCTCCAGGACAAATGAAGCGGCTAGGCTAAAGCCAAAAGGACGCTCAGTTGTGGATGTGTCGGGAAGCGACCGGAAAGTCCGATGTTGCAAGGAGATATATCACATAGCAACATGGAATGTAAGATCTATGACGCAAGGTAAACTGGATGTCGTCAAGCGAGAAATGAACCGATTGAACATTGATATCTTGGGTATCAGCGAGCTCAAGTGGACCGGAATGGGAGAATTTAACTCCGGCGACCATTATGTCTTTTATTGTGGGCACGAATCCAAGAGAAGGAATGGGGTCGCTCTCATAGTAAACAGAAGAATCGGTAAAGCAGTGCTAGGGTACAACCCCAAAAACGACCGAATGATTTCACTTCGGATCCAAGGTCACCCTCTCAACATAACAGTTATCCAAGTCTATGCACCGACCACTACTGCTGAAGAAGCTGACGTTGAGAGATTTTATGCGGACCTACAATGCCTTTTAGACCGCACCCCATCATCAGACGTCGTTTTTCTCGTAGGAGACTGGAATGCTAAGGTCGGGAGTGAAGAAATATCCGGAATTGTAGGCAAGTTCGGTCTTGGTGAGTCAAATGAAGCTGGACAGAGGCTAGTAGAGTTTTGTCAAGAAAACAACCTGACCATAGCGAATACTCGTTTTCAACAGCACAAGAGGCGCCTGTACACATGGACTTCACCGGACGGTCTGTACAGGAATCAGATCGATTATATTCTTTGCCGGCAGAGATGGAGAAGCGCTATGCAAGCAGTAAAAACAAGGTCTGGGGCCGATTGTAGCACCGATCATCAGCTTCTTGTTGCCAAAATTAAGCTTCGATTGAGGAAAACTCAGAAAACTAGAAGGCCTTTCAGGTATGATCTGGATCAAATTCCATTAGAATATGCTGTGGAAGTGAGCAATCGATTTCAAGAATTAGATCTAGAAGACAGAGAGCCCGAAGAGATGTGGACTGATGTTCGTGATATAATACAAGAAGTTGCTACTAAGGTAGTTCCAAAGCAAAAGAAATGCAAGAAAGCAAACTGGTTATCTGAAGAGGCTTTGCAAATAGCTGAGGAAAGAGGATGGCAAAAGTTATGGGGGAAAGAGAAAGATACAAGTTTCTCAATGCGGATTTTCAGAAAATAGCAAGGAGATGTAAGAATGCCTTCCTGAACATACAGTGCCAAGCAGTTGAGGACAACAGCCAATTAAGGAACACAAGAGCTCTGTATAAGACAATCAAAGATATCAAAGGAAGCCTCTGTGCTAAGATGGGCGTGATAAAGGACAAACGAGGCAAGGACCTCACTGACGCCTCAGAGATAAAGAAGAGGTGGCAGGAATACACAGAAGAACTGTACAAGAAGGACCCGAATGTGCAAACCCAACATAAGACGGTTGTGATTACTGATCTCGAGCCGGGCATCCTGAAGAGTGAAGTTGAATGGGCTTTAGCCAGTCTTGCTAAGAAGAAAGCCAGCGGAAGTGATGGCATTCCAGCTGAGTTGCTTCAAAACCTCAACCATGACGCTGTTAGCATTTTGCATACATTATGTCAGAAGATTTGGACAACTCTGCAGTGGCCACAGGATTGGAAGAGGTCAGTTTACATCCCCATTCCAAAGAAAGGCAGTGCCAAAGATTGTTCCAACTACCGCACGATCGCACTTATTTCGCATGCTAGCAAGGTGATGTTGAAAATCCTCCAAGGTAGGCTGCAGCAGTATGTGGATCGGGAGCTTCCGGACGTGCAAGCTGGGTTTCGCAAGGGCAGAGGAACTAGAGACCAAATTGCCAACCTCCGCTGGATCATGGAAAAAGCAAGAGAGTTCCAGAAACCCATCTACTTCTGCTTTATTGATTATGCGAAAGCGTTTGATTGCGTAGATCACAGCAGATTGTGGCAAGCTCTCCAAGAGATGGGAGTTCCAATTCACCTCATCTGTCTCCTCAGGAACCTGTATGAAGGGCAAGAGGCCACAGTCAGAACTGGGCATGGTCTTACCGATTGGTTTCCGATTGAGAAAGGAGTGAGGCAAGGCTGCATACTGTCACCCTGCCTATTTAACCTATATGCAGAGTGCATCATGAGGAAGGCCGGTCTGGACGAGTCTTCATATGGAGTGAAGATTGCTGGAAAACGTATCAACAAGCTTAGATATGCGGATGATACCACTTTAATGGCAGAAAGTGAAGTGGAACTCAAGAGACTTCTGATGCACGTACAAGAAGAGAGTGAGAAGTTTGGGCTTAAACTGAACATCAAAAAGACAAAGATCATGGCGTCTTGCCCTATCAAGTCCTGGAGCATCAATGGACAAGAAGTGGAAGCTGTGACAGATTTTCTCTTCTTGGGCTCCAAGATTACCTCGGAAGGAGACTGCAGCCATGAAATTAGGAGACGCCTGCTTCTGGGAAAGAGGAGCAATGCTTAGCCTTGACCGCCTAGTAAAGAGCAGAGACATTAGTCTGCCAACCAAGATCCGTATAACTCGTGCTATGGTCTTTCCAGTTGTGATGTATGGATGCGAGAGTTGGACTGTGAAAAAGGCTGACCGCCGAAGAATTGACGCGTTTGAATTGTGGTGCTGGCGAAGACTCTTGAGAGTTCCTTGGACTGCCAGAAGATCAAATCAGTCGATATTGTCGACCATAAACCCTGACTGCTCATTGGAGGGTCAAATTCTAAAGTTAAAACTCAGCTACTTTGGTCATCTGATGAGAAGAGAGGAGTCGCTGGAGAAAGATTTGATGTTGGGAAAGGTTGACGGTCGCCAGAGAAGGGGTAGGCAGCGAACGCGATGGTTAGATGGCATCCTCGAGGCACTGCAGATGAAGTTATGTGATGTTAGGAAGATAGTGAGAGACCGGAAAGCGTGGCGTGAAATGGTCCATAGGGTCACGAAGAGTCGGACACGACTGAACGACTGAACTAAACTGAACTGATAAAAAGTGAAGAGGATGGAAGATTATCCTGCTCTTCGCTCCCCACGTGTCTAGCTTTGCCGATTTTCTGTGCTCTCTCCCTGCTTTGTGAGTGCTCTGAAAGCAACCAAATCAACAGATGCGACGTCCGCGTTCGCCCCACCGGGGTGTTGCAGTGGTAAGACGACTGACTACTGTACCGGAGTACTCGGGTTCGAACCCGACCTCGGCGGCTGCGATTCGATGGAGGCGAAATGTAGAGGCTTCCGTGCGCTGTGTGATGTCAGCGCACGTTAACGATCCCCAGGTAGTCGAAATTACTCCGTAGCCCTCCACTACGGCTCCTCTTTCTCTCTATCCACTTTCATTCCCACCTTCATCCCCTGCCTTACGGCGCGGTTCAGGTGTCCACAAACACAAGTGTGACAGATACTGCGCCTTTCCCTTCCTGTGCTCATGTGCCCTAAGTGTCCACAGCTGCCTTTTCATTTTTAGATTGACCAAGAAAATATCGAGGAACGCGGCCATTTTTTTTTTCGGGGGTGGGGCGGCGTTGGAAAACATGCCTTGCTGAGACGCTTTTACAGATTTTCGCAAATTGGTCAATGATGGTTGGTTGGTTTGTGGGGTTTAACGTCCCAAAGCAACTCAGGCTATGAGAGACGCCGTAGTGGAGGACTCCGGAAATTTCGACCACCTGGGGTTCTTTAACGTGCACTGACATCGCACAGCACACGGGCGCCTTGCTTTTCGCCTCCATCGAAAAGCAGCCGCCTAGGCCGGGATTCGATCCCGCGTCCTTGGGAACAGTAGTCGAGCGCCGTAACCACTGCGCCACCCCGGCGGGGGCAAGTTGGTCAATGAGTGAACCAGTTATTATTATTAACATTATTATTATTATTATTATTATTATTATTATTATTATTATTATTATTATTATTATTATTATTATTATTATTATTATTAACAAATATATGTCGGAAGTGCAGTACAAAAGTGATCGACCGTTTTATCATGGGTGATACCATTTTGTGTATGTGGCACCATCTAGCGGCCGAGTTGTGAACAACCGCCATGCTGGTATGTGGGGCCCCATCCGCGGAACAGGCGACATGTAGCGGAAATCGGCACTTTGGAGCTTTCGCGTGCAAATGTTTGCTTTCTGAAAGTACCTAGCTGAAAGAAAAAAAAAGTTTTTAGTAGCAGCGAAGCCATTCGGTCAGAAATGACAAAATATGCTCCTGATCAGGTCGGCTGAAGGCTACGAGCCTGATTTCAATTAGTGCGTATGTGGCACAGAGAGGCGGCGGCGCACCACTGGCAGTGGTGGCAGCTTTCGATCTACTTTTTTTTCTTAAATAATTTTTAGAGACGGCTTACCGTAACAATTTGAGGAAAGAAAGAAATCGAATGTAGCCGTTTCATAACCCGTTTAGGAGCAATGCTAATCGCGCTAGATTTGTTGGGTCAACCAATCATTCATATACTCTTTACTGCTTGAGCGGCTACTGCGGATGTTCCCACACCTCCACTGGGGTTCTATTCTTAAGTATCCATTATTCATTTTGGATCCATTTACTCTACCCTGGCTACTTTTGTTGGGTGACAATCAGGCAGGGTGTTCAAGTGTCCACATACCAGGCAATCGGATTTTGACATTGCCTACATGACTCAACCACCTGTTTGCCGGTATGTGCGGGGAGTGGCGATGACTTCTCAACAGCGGAAGCTGCTAGCCTGCAATTTCTCTGACTGGAAGTTAGTTGCGTTTGTCTGACGCTGCTGTCATACTGACATTAAAATACAAGATAAAATGGACAAATTATACCTATGGAATAGCGACCTCAAATTATGTCCGATAATGGCCTCATCGAAAGTTGCTTTTGTCAACAATTATATAGTCCATTTTTGTCGCAAGGTCTGCTTACTGCAAGCAATCGCTGCTATTCCTATGATCATATTCCCATTTATTATCGGCAGCAAAATCTTACGAGATGCGTGTTTTCAAAAACACTAAATAAGTTGACAACCAATTTATTAGTATATCGTTGTCTTCAAGTGGAACAGGTTCTGTCATACTTGCATTAACCTCAGGTGACTGAATCGAAATAGTTTTTCTTTACCTGGCGGCATCTCGTAGATATTTGCCGCAAGGAATATCATCCGCTTGTTGCCCAAAGTCTGCCGTTGTTGCACGGGTATTCAGTTTTTCCGGTTCGGAAAAAGTGTTCCGGAAAAAGTGTTCGGAACTCGCACGAAAAGCTGTCAAAGCGAAACATTTTCGGTTGGGGCTTGAAATTCATAAGCTGCTCGTCTTCGCCCAATTGAGTGAGTTGCAAGTGAAACAGTGTAGAGCAACACACGCGCATACACCGCTGTTAATCTTTTATCTTTTGTTAATCATCTCTTTTTGGTTGTTATTTTTTTGTTAATGCAAACAATTGAGTAAAAAAAAAAAAAGATTGCGTTAACCGCGGCAGCTCTTAGCAGCTAAACTGCGGCCGGCGGAAATGAAACGATCAGGAAATGAAGGAAAGAAAGGGACGAAAGTAGAAAGAACAGGGAAAGAAAGAACATCGCTCACATCAGCTAATCGGCTTAGATACTTTGCGGCTATTCAAGACATTCAGTGTGCAAAAGACTGCAACGCGTGCCCTTTCTCCGTAGAATGCCCTGCCGCCCCCGCTGCTATCTCCGCGTCCCCACATACCAGACAGGAGGAGCCGCGCAGCGCGTTCCGTTTCGAGGCTATTTTCCTCCTAGCCGCGAAAACGGTATGGCTCGACTGACACTACTCGCACGGAGAACCCCATTCGCGCCAAAGGGTTCGTGAGCGTAAACCAAATATTATCATAAATGAAGCACGACTATTTAATAAGAACCGAGATAAAACACTACGTAGTAAAAGCTTTGATTTCACCTGCCTTCAGAGCCAGCGAGCCGGTTATGTCGCGTGCAGCGCACGGTGCATGCATGTGCTTATGAGATTGCTAGCGTTCTTGTCTTTTCTACACTTCCTCCGGACTATATACTTATTCTTCTACTGCAAGATTTTCTTTGGTAACGTCGGAATAACAAAAAACAAATCCGTATATACATCGCATGCTACAGGCCAGGACGGTGGTCAATGAGCGGGCACTTTATTTCACAGTGCTGATGATACTTTAGCAGTTTTTAAAGATATTACATACGACAATATAATTACATAGCGGACTTACCTTGAGATGCACTTCCTACGTTTTTGCTAACGTGGGACGCATTTACAATCAATATTTACTCAATCCCGTCTGTTGTCTGCTCTGCAGTGCAGACATGAATAAAATGTTTCCCGCCTATAATTAGGTATCCTTCATGAAAATACGCGTCAGGTTGCCCAATTAAGACGGAATGCAGGTGGCATGTCACGGAGCGCCTGCGGGGGCACGTCAAGGCGCGTGCTTGTGCGAGAGAAAGCGCACGGCGCACGCCGTCAAGGCAGCGAGCTGAGTCGGCGGCGTCCAGTCTGTGCTTTTCTGTCCGCGCGACAAAGCAGCGCGAGACGTCTGCACATGCGCGGAAGGAGCGAGCGAAAGGGGAAAACTTGTACTAGATGCCTAGGAGGTGCTGCCGCGTGTATGGTGGTGGGTGGGGTGGGGTGGTTCACAGGAAGGGAAAGGCTCAGTATCTGTCACACTAGCTCTGTGGACACCTGAACTGCGCCGTAAGGTAAGGGATGAAGAAGGGAGTGAAAGTGGATAGAAAGAAAGGGGAGCCGTAGTGGAGGGCTGCGGAGTAATTTCGACCACCTGGGGATCTTTAACGTGCGCTGACATCGCATAGCACACGGACGCCACTTCGTTTCCGCGTGTATTAAATTAAATTAAATTGGTTCACAGGAAGGGAAAGGCGCAGTAACTGTCACACTTGCTCTGTGGACACCCGAACCGCGCCGAAGGGAAGGGAGGAAGGTGGGAATGAAAGTGGAAAGAGAGAAAGAGGAGCCGTAGTGGAGGGCTACGGAGTAATTTCGACCACCTGGGGATCTTTAACGTGCGCTGACATCGCACAGCACACGGACGCCACTTCGTTTCGCCTTCATCGAAACGCAGCCGCCGAGGCCGGGATTCGATCCCGGGAACTCCGGCACAGTAGTCGGGCGTCTTACCACTGCACCACCCCGGCGGGGCCCGCGCGGTTTCTATTTTTCTGTCAGAGATGGTGCTCCCTGTCAGGAGCAGCAGCGCCGCTCGACGGTGCTTTGGAAGCCTATGGCGCTAGCAATATCTCAAATTTATTGCCATCGATTTTCTTGACAATGCACTTGATCTCAGCCGCCTCTGGCATCTCTGCGTTCTTGTGCTAGCAAAGGTCGGCGACGGCTTGAGTGTAACTCGTAAAACTCTTGCCGACCTGCTCAGACCCCTCATGCACGAGCTGTTCAGCGCGGAGTTTTCTGACAGCCGGATAGCCGAAATCTTCAGAGAAGCTGGCTTTGAACACGGAGAAGCTGGCTTTGAACAATGCCACAATCAGGAGAATACCGGCCCAACATAGGAAAGTATGGCACAAATATTGTAACAGAAGTCAGTAAAACTAAGTAGGCTGATTTACTTTCACCTACGCAAAGGCAACGGGTAAAACAAGGCACGGAACCAACCGGCGGGTGAGCACCGAGAGCGAAGAAGAGCGCGTGTCATAAGATAACATTGCGGCATTGCCCCTCCCAGTGGAAAAGGCAACGTCCCGATGTCGAGTGGGGAGGGCGAGGATAACCGTAGTCGGCGAGGATGCCGCGTTCACATAAAGCACAAAGGAAGCAAAACAAACACACATGTAACTTAACCTAGCGGGAGTAGAAGGGCTTCATCCTGGCGACATGCACGACTTCTCATTGTGCTTACCGTCGGGATGAGCGAGCAGTCTTTTGCGGGATCATTTCGTAGGTGACGTCGCTGAGTTTGCGTTGTACTTCGCACGGGCCGAAGTAGTGGCGCAGAAGTTTCTAGGAGCGACCCCGCTGGCTAACAGGTGTCCACAACCAAACCTGATCGCCAGGGTTATAAGTTACTGTAATAGAAGAGAACTGGGCGAGTTGGCTAGGTGACATGATGAAAAAACAGCGCCACAAACGTGGGATGGAGGTCAAGAACAAACAGGACGGGCGCTGCCCTGTTTGTTCTTGACCTCCCTGTGACGAAGGTTATAACGTCGAGATTCTTTAATTTGCTGTGTCCGCACTCACAGGAAAGCCAGCTGGCAAACGGCCTCAGCATGCTGCACGAATTGGTTAGCACCCGGCAAACAATGGGTGGGCAACATCTGGCAGTAGCATTGCATCCAGCATGGTGACAGCTTCGCGACCGTACACCAAACGAAGCGGTGTGAAGCGGGTCGTTTCCTGGACTGCGGTGTTACACGCAAATGTTGCATATGGTAGTATCTAGTCCCAGTTCTTATGTTCTTCATCGACGTACATAGAAAGCATATCTGCGATGGTCTTACTGAGTCGCTCAGTACAACAATTCGTCTGAGGGTGGTAAGCTGTTGTTCTGCGATGACAAGTGCCACTGAGCCGCATCACTCCTTTGGTTAGAGCTGAAGTAAATGCCGTGCCTCTGTCAGTTAAAACGATCGCAGGGGCACCGTGACGAAGGACTAGATTAAAGATGAAAAAGTTCGCAATATCAGTAGACGTACCGCTGGGAAGAGCTTTCGTCTCACAATAGCGGGTAAGGTAATCAGTGGCGACTATAATGTACCGTTTGCCCAAAGATGACGCAAGAAATGGCCCGAACAAGTACATACCGACTTGGTGAAAAGGTACTCGCGGAGAAACAACATGCTGCAGCAGGCCGGTCTGTTTGAAAGGTGGTATCTTCCAACGTTGGCAATCACGGCACATCCTAACATAGCGCTGAACAATAGCGGCATGCTTGGGCCAATAGTACGTTTGTCGCACTCGTGTAAGGTGCGAGAAAAACCGAGATGTTCGGCAGAAATCTCGTCGTGGCATGCCGGCAAAACGTCGGTACGGAGCGGCGTTGGGACCACCAGCAGACACTGAATGTCTGTGCAAGCGCAGTTTTTCTTGTAGAGGACGCCGTCATGCAAGCAGAACGACGACAGGCCACTCGGTTCCCTCGAGGTAATCGACTAAGGGCCGCAGTTCGGTGTCCTCTCACTGCTGTTGAGCGAGATCTGTCGTCGTGAGAGCGCCGAAAAAAACGGAGTCATCTGTTTCAATTGAAGAACACGGGACAGGGTCTCGGGACAGACAGTAAGCGTCACTGTGTTTCTTGCCGGACTTGTACACAATAGTGACGTCGAAGTTCTGTAAGCGGAGACTCCAGCGGGCTAACCGGCCTAAAGGATATTTTAGGTTCGCTAACCAACAGAGTGAGTGGTGGTCGCTGACCACTCTGAATGGCCGACCATACAAATACGTCCGAAATTTTGTTACCGTTCATACAACTGCAAGGCACTTCTTTTCGGTAGTAGAATAATTCGCTTCGGAACGAGACAGGGTGCGGCTGGCGTAAGCAATCACTCGCTCAACGCAATCTTGCCACTGAACGAGAACTGCAACGAGGCCAACGTTACTGGCGTCGGTATGCAATTCTGTGTTGGCCTCCTCGTCGAAGTGGCCAAGTACGGGCATTGTTTGGAAGCGCTTGCGAAGCTGCTCGAAGGCCCTTTGCTGCTCGTCGGCCCAGAAGAAAGGCTGGTCGTCTTTTGTTAGACGAGTCAATGATTCCGCTATCCGGGAGACGTAGTGCACAAGTCTCCTGTAATATGCACAGAGGCTCACAAACCGACGCATGGAACCTTTATCAGTGGGGGTTGGTAAAGCAGCTACTTGAGCCGTATTCTCTGGAACAGGGTTAATTCCCTCAGCGCTCACGACGTGACCCAGAAACTTAAGGTGTTACAATGCAGAGTGGCATGTTTCTGGTTTTAGTGAGCGCCCGGCCCCGCGTATGGCGTTTAGCACGGCCGTCAATCGTTTGAGGTGCTCCTTGTAGGTCGCAGAGAAAATGACAACGTCGTCAAAGTAGACGAGGCAAGTCTGCTATTTCAGGACGGCTGGGACAGTGTCCATCATTCTTTGAACGGTTGCTGGAGCGGAACAGAAACCGAAGGGAAGCACCTTAAATTCATATAATCCGTCAAGAGTAATGAACGCGTTCTTCTCTCGATCCCGTTTATCGACTTCAGTCTGCCAGTACACACTGCGTAGATCGAGCGATGAAAAGTATCGGGCGTTGCGGAGTCGGTCGAATGAGTCGTCAATTGGAGGCAATGGGTAGACGTTCTTTTTCGTAATTTTGTTTAGCCTCCTATAGTCGACGCAGAATCTGAATGTTCCGTTCTTTTTAGTGACCAGCACAGCTGATGAGGCCCATGGACTTATGGACAGCTGAATCACAGCATCGCGGAGTATTTCATCACCCTGCGTCCGAATAGCCTCTCGTTCTTTCGCCGATACTCGGTAGAGGTGTTGGCGTATAGGGCTCTTGGTAGGAGCAACTATAATTCGATGTTTGGTTTCTGATATCTGTTTCACTTTGGAAGTGATGGCAAAGCAATCACAGGAAGTGTCCAGAATTGCTTGAAGACGCCGTGTCTGGGTAAAAGACAAAACAGGATTCACATCAGCTTGCACGTATGTTCAAGTCTCTCGGGAGCGTTCTCGTTGGCCAGCGAAAGGGCGCAGTGGGCGAAGGGCGCACTGACTTCGTAAAAATAAGCGATGGTTGTCCCTTGCGGTAAATGGCGGTATTCGGCGCTAAAGTTTGTCAAAAGCCATTCAGTTCTTTTATGGTTCAAGGTAAAGTTCCCGAGTGACGCAGACTTGTAGACTCACCAATAAATTCACGTTCGTTCCCGCGAGGCCTTGAAGGGCGGGAGGGTTGTCGCACTGTACTGTAACAAACAAGCTGGTGCGTGGAAGTAGAGTGACATGGTCGTCGCAGACTGAAAAACTGGCCTGCCTGCGTAGTCGTCGCTGTGCGGTTTTTAGTCATCGGAAACTGCGCGTGGAGTGGAAAAAGACACCATGAAGTCACGGAGGTTGATTATTTCGTCATTTTCTCTAAGAAAATCAAGGCCGAGAATCATGTCCTTGGAGAACACTGCTAGTACAACGAAGCAACACGAGAATGTTACGTGGCGAATCTCAACGCGAGCGGCGCACATTCCGAGCTGCGTTACCACATGCTCACCGGCTGTCCTTATCGGGACTCCGTGCCAAGGAGTCAGGACTTTTCGCAGGATGGTAGCAGGCCATCACTCATAACGCAAAAATCAGCGCCGGTATCTAAAAGGGCAGTCGTGTGGTGGATATCAACGACGATCGGTATCTCGGCGGAAGGTAGCTCACTGTCAACAAAGTGCGGCGTGCCAGGGATCGTCGGGCTGAAGGGTCGTTCGTTGAGTCGAATTGCGGCGTCGAAGTAAGCTTCTGTGATCGTCGGGAGGTCGTCGGACTCGTTGGTCGTGCAGTGCGTCCATTGGGAGCGTCGGAGGAAAGCTTCGGCGATCGTCGAAAAGTGGTCGGACTCTTGGTAGGAGCGAAGGGTCAGAGGTCGGTCTGTGTGATCGAATCGGTGAGCGGAGGATGTTGGTCATAGTGTTCATCGACGACGGCCCTATTCGCGAGGGCCGCCATCTTCCGTTTTCCCGGTGGGGACTTGACTGCCCCAAGGAAGAACGGCGGCTTGGAGAAAACTGTCGCGGAGATGGTGACCTGGACTGGCGTCGCTGGAGGGACGCAGTTGGGAAGTTATGGCTGAGGTATTGGTCGATGCCCTGAGGTCGTTCGCCATAGCGTGACCGAGGGGCATCCGGTGAACATCTGCGCAAGCCCATCTGACGGTACGGGCAGTGACGCAGTACGTAACCCGCTTCGCTGCAGTGAAAGCACAAACGTTCATTGTCCGTCGTGCGCCACGCGTGTGCTTTGCGAACGAGTGGTCGAGCGTCACACTAGTGTGAACTGGACATCGAGGCACAGGACGAGCGGAAGGAGCAGGGTTGCAGGCTGCCGATTGTTTTGGCGCAGAGATACGCTACACGTCGCTGTAAGTCATCATGTCCAGCGCAGGCGGCTGGATTGATGGTACTGATGGCACTGCTTGGCGGAGCTCTTCGCGCACAACGTCCGAGATGCCCCCAAGACGCGGGTGTTGCGCGAGAGAGGGCAGCTTTTGCAGCTCTTCACGCACAATGCTTCGGATGAGTTCACGAAGGGCTTCACTGTCGTTTCCAGCCATCGGCAAGCGGAAGTGCACAGCAGCGACGTTTGCAGAGCGATCAAAATGCACAAATCGCTGATTCAGGGCACGCTCGATGCTTGTCGCTTCCTTCGTGAAATCAACCACAGTACATAGAGGGTCACGTACAAGGCCAAAAAGCAGCAGCTCCTTGACGCCTCGCGTAAGGTGGAGCACTTTCTTTGTCTCAGGCATGACCGGATCCGCCCGGTTGAAAAGCCGAGCTATTTCTTTGAGAAACATGGCGACGCTCTCATTAGGCCGTTATGATCGGCACTGTAGAGCGAGTTCAGCCATCTCTTTTCTGACATCGTTACCAAATGTTCCGAGCAGCTGCCGCCGGAAATCTTGCCAGGTGGTTGTGGTAGCGTCATGGTTTTCGAACCAGATCTTGGTGGCATCCTGTAGTGCGAAATAAACTTTCCGCAACTTCCGCTCCTCGTCCCACGCAGTACACACAGCGACCCGGTCGTAGCTCGTCAACCAGTCCTCAACGTCTTCAAACTTGTCGCCATGGAACGGCGTGGGCATACGCGGAGTATGGCAGATCACCGGCTGGGCACTCACGGGAAGCTGAATGGTCTGGCTTGCTGCTGTAGTCATCATGGTTCGCGGCGAGGAAACAAAGGGACCACACTCGGGAGCTAAGCCTCTTAAGCGGCGGCTCACCTTATGCACATGTGTCGTGTCCACGGCATGTAGATGGGCGTAGGAAGCACCCAGAGGATCTTCGTACATGTGATGAACCCGGAAACTCCACCAAAAAAGTTACAGAAGCCAGTAAAACTGAGTAGGCTGATTTACTCTCACCTGCGCAAAGGCACCGGCACAAGAAGGCACGGAATAACTGGCGGGCGAGCACCGAGAGCGAAGAAGACGAGCGGGTGACAGTGTCCCGAGCTCGCCACATGGCGGCGCCACTACGATAACATTGCGGCAATATTGTACATTATTGGCATTCGACGTAAAGGCTATCCGATCCAATACTCTTCCTGGGACTCTGGATGCACTGAGAGTGACAGTGTTTCCTTAATCTCTGAGAATAAGTCCGTAGGATTAGGGACGTAAAGAGTGCTAAATAGTTTCTCGATGGTACTGATTGTTCAATCTTGGTGTGTTATGACTAATGCAGCGCCTGAATAAAGGAAGAGTTAGCTGTCCAATGTACTGGGGGCAAAAATTTATAAAGTACGCGCATGTACCGTCTTTGCCAAATTGGAAAAACTAACCAGGCTGCGTGTTCCACTTCTCGGTCGGATGTCAGAACATTTGTACCACTTTTGAAGCTATATATCTGTGCAAAGTAAAGGCGAGCTTCTGTCCTCACTTCTTAAGAAGCGATCGTCTGGGAATCCATGTTGGCTTTATAATACAAGCAAAAAGGAAACCATACAGCCTTGTTACTTTTGACAAACACAGTACAGTTGAATTTCGTCTGTGCATATTTTGCTTATTGTAAATTAAGACATAAATTCAAAGTTGTGCTCAGAAAGTCAGCAGAAATATCAGAAAAGAAGCTTCCTTTCTTCCTAGGTGCACCAATGCTGCATCACTGAATCCCGCCATGCTGCAGGTCGGTTTTTTGGAAACGCTTATAGGTTATTTAAACAGGCGTAATTTCGTCAATACTCTGTAGATGGTGCCAATATGTGTCCAACTTTATGAAAAACTGGATTTTATAACTATAGATGCTTTGGCGCTAGAGAACCGTCTCAAAATCTAATGTCGATGTATTCAACAAAATGCATATAGTCAGGCCTCGGGAGGATATATACCATCTAAAACAAATATAGGACCCATATCTAGCCACTGAAAAAGCCGGCATACCTACTATACTGGTCATATATTATAAAGCCGAATATTATATATTCCAGTTGACTGGCTGCTCTTTATTTGCAACCCAACCATATTTGTCGGCTGTCATAATATTGACATCAGATGTTTAACTGACTTCTAAATGTTTTCACGCTCTCAAATTCATTGGCACCGTAAATTTGTGAGCGAAGAATACCTAATTGCATGCATAATTTTAATATCGGGATTATATGTTGCTTTAATGATTACTTGCTAATCCATTGCTTGGAGACATTCACAAGCATAGAGAAGTTTGCGCAACTCATTGGAAACTGCACTGAAAACACGAAAACGAGAATATATTGTTAACTGGCGGCAAGTGATGTCAACATGAGAACAGAGGACAGAGGGAAGATGCTTGGTAATCGTGAGATGGCGTTAATTAATTTGTGAGTGGGCCTAGCTCGCGCGCTCCTTCCCGCGCTGCTGCCCTCTTCTTTCTCCTTCGGCCGTAAAGACTCAACTCTATAAGCCCTCGAAGCGCGCGTCCTGCGCGCTTGGCTGCGCGCGCGCCGGCCAGAGGAAGTCTACGCATGCGCGACGCGCCGCCCAGAGCCGAGCGCGTTCACGACGCTCGGATCCGACAGTGCCAGATATTCGGCGCGCGCGCTGCTTAGGGCAGCGCGCCTCCGAATTCCGGCGTGCAAGCATTGACTAATCAGCGGGCACTCTACGTCTGTTTCTTCCGGGGCGGGTCTGGCGAGCCTTCCAAGCATGTTTTGAGCAAAATGGCGGATCTCCACCTCAGTGGAACGCGTCGTCCTGCATTGGCAGCCAAATAAATGAAGTCAACAACGAGCTGCTCGTCGCCACCATCGAACGATGACAGCAGCTATGGCTTGCGAGCCACGCGCTTCATTAGAAAGAGCTGGTGACGGCGGCTCTATGGATAGAAGTGGTCGCGTAACGTGTGCCGGGGTTCCCCCGCGAAGGTGAGATGCTGAACCTGATCGTTCGTTATTCATAGCGTGTATATTCGTTATTCGTGTCGTATATATCAAACATTTCATGTGTATGTTCTTGAGTTTTCATCACAGAGGCTCTAACAACGCTCCAGAAGCGGTTGAAAAGCCTCCGCGACAAGTTCCGCCGATTATGCAGCGCGTGACCGGGCGCGCACCGCGCAATGTGCTTGGAGTTGTGAACCACTTTTTTTTGCGCGCCGGGGCGCAGTGCTCACCGCGCAGGCGCGCACAACGCCCAGCGCGTAGGACGCAGAGGTGTCTATGGAGTCGAGCCTTAACATGACCAGGGGCCACAGAGCGATCGTCGCAATCGTAGACGAGGAAGTTTACCGATGATGATTCCATGGCATGATGATGAGCGTGTCTGGATGCTTGAAGAAGAGGAAGAAGTAAGACTGGAACGGCTTGCCGGTACGATGTGTGATGCGTCGGTGATCCGCCTCCCCTGGAGCTGTCAATCATCCGTCACCAGAGTCCATGGGACCGATGGCTCTAGGTCACGTCGGGCAGCTTAGGCGGGTGTTGTGTTTTCGTGTCCATCGGTTCCTTCGGATCATTCGGGTCTTTCGGGTCTTTTGGGTTTTTCGTCTCGGTTCTGATTAGTCTGTCTGTTCTTGTCCTCACGTCCGTGCTGGGGGCTCGGCGGTGGCAGTTGGTCAGGTCTGGACTTGAAGGGCTGGGGTGAAGCTGCTCGGTGATGTCCCTGGGCCCTCGGTCAATGGTCCCAGCTTACAGATGGTGTCAATGCTCCAAGGCAAGGATGGAGATGACGTACACTACACCTCCAAACAAATGTTATGTGGCGGCAAGCGATGAGAACAGAACAGAGGACAGAGAGAAGATGCTCGATGGTCGTGAGATGACGTTTAATGATTCTGTGAGCGGGCCTAGCGCGTGCCACTGCCCTCTTCTTTCTCCTTCGTCCGTAACAATATTTTCTGAATTATATTTTTTAATAACAAAAGAGCGTGCATATTGGCCAGAGGTTTTGCTAAGATCCGGGAAAACAGTTGTTAGCGGTGTCAAGCCCACTGGCAGGCCCAGTGAAGATGTAGGGGGACCAGCATCTATATTTAGGTCGCTGGTGAGAGTGGGGTTTCCGAAAGTTGAAGCCGTTATTTCGCAGAGCAGGGCAACGAGCTAAATGACGGGCAGCTCCAGAGGCCAACTGAGAAAGCAACACAACCAGATGCCTCCTTCAGCTTCTCCCGGGATCGATTGCTGCGGGAATCCGTTTGATGGTGAGCAGCGAGCAGCGCTAATTCAGCTATGTGGATGTCGTCCTTATAGTAGATATAGCATTTGGTTGAACAAGGAGGAAATGAAAACAAGTATACATTTGGCGGTGCTTCCCACGTGCATTTATTGTGCGTCATAGCTTCGTCAGAGGGCTTTTAGTGGCAGTCTACCTGTTGCAACCTTCCAGGACGGGTAATATATGCTTAATAATTTCCTTTTGCAGCTAAATGTCTACGTTTATAGTCAAACTATCAGGGTTCTTTTGAGTTTTCGTGTTATAAGCGTGCACTGCACGGGAACTTGAATTAAATTGCGGATGGGCGTAGTTTGTTCATAATTTTCATAGGAACTAAAACGCGCAAACTGTAGACAACCAACAGAGAACACAGAAAAGACAAGGACGGGCGCTAATTACTAAAAACTACTTTATTCTTCGTGGCAGCAACGCATATATAAACCTGAGGCCACACTTGCGTAAACACACAAGAAACTAACATGTCATCTTGTCCAAGGTAACAACGTCGCGAGCCCAGGAACTAGTGAAAATGGGAATTATTAGCGCCTTCATGCATGTAATCGGATCTCAGAAAATCGTCTATGTGAAAAATGCAGTCAAGTTTTAACAATCATGTGCGCCGGATTTTCGCAGCAGGTTTCTCTTTGTCACTCTTAACATCTGTTGCCGAGGCCCTGATTCATAAGAAAAAAACTGCAAAGCCAAGTCAGTGATCAGCATCCGAGCGTGTAACGTTCAGGACAGTGGTGGTTCCTTATTTCCAGAAGGTTTCGCGCAATCTGAAGAAAATAGCAAACAGGCATTCTATTCCTCCGGTGTTTTATGCTTCGAAGAATCTATCTAATCTTTGCTTCTGCACGCGCGGTGATGGACGGCCTGCAGAAAGACGGCAAAGGTGTTCTAATCTCGTGTCCCTTATTCTCGCTTGCAAATGTTCAACGACATTTGATATGATGTTGATATTTGGCACAAGCAAAAATGAACACGCGCGGTTGGCACTTCAAGCCCTCCATATCAACGAAGAGGGTAAAGACTGTATTAGCGACACTTCTATTTCTTTGTACGAAGCCGAATATAAGTACCTGGGCACCCGACGTTGTTAACTTGGATCAGATGACATGCTGGTTTCTTGTCTGCTTGCACAAGGGTGGGCTCAGGTCTATATATGCGTTGGTACCAAGAAGAATGAAGCAGTTATTAGTATAGTTAGCTCCAGTCCTTGTCTTCTCTATGTTCTCTGTGGTGTTGTCTACTTTTCGTGCTCTTCAGTTCCGTACCAAAACTGCACGGGAACAACGATCAAGATATCGAAAGCTCGTAGTCGAGTAAGCATCAAAGAAAGATGTTTTTGCAATAAATTATCGCTTAAGCCGCATATGAAAATCATGCGAGTGTGATTTCAATAAACATGTCGCAGGTTACAGTCCTGCTTTATTTCCGCGAATGAAAGTTCTTTTCTTGCAAAAAAGAAATGACCGCTTCAACCTCATATGAAAATCGTGCGCGTGCGATTTTAGCAAACACGTCGCTGGTTACATTCGTGGTTTATATCTGCTAATGCAAAACGCCGAGCGCTTTCTCAATCAAGAGCGAGCCATATTGAAACGCCCGGGAACCACAGACAATTAGTGGGAACAAAATGCAGGACACGTTGACGTAATTTCTTTGAGGCGCATGGCTCCGTTCTTGTGCAGCAACGTGATTAGCGGTAATAAAACACGTGAAGAGGTCCAAGGAGGAGTATATATATTGCGTATTTTTATGAAAGGGAGGTACACTGAGACAGCTTGACTGCCAAGAGACATTGGACGCCTGTTACCTTTTAAATAAGAGAATAAGTGCTACTGAAAGCTAAAAGGCACTGGCAAATAAAAAAAAAAGTAGAATGGCTATAGGCTGACGTTAAGTGCGGCTGGCTTAAATAAAGCATCAACTGCTACCACTGCATGCGACTTTCAAGTGGCTAAAGCCTTTCTTTCTTTCTCTCAATGCTTCCTAACGACAGCGATGCTGATGATACTAAAGGTACTGTAATGCACTAGCCACAGGGAAGGACAACGAAATTAAAATGGCCACAAACACATCCAATCTGCACAAAATAGCTTTTCTATCCATCCATCAATGCCAGGGCATAAAAGTGGAATTCGACTAAAACGCCGGCGAACTTAGACGAATTTAACGGAACTCTGGCTGTCTTCGATAGAATGATAGGTCTCAAGCAGCCAAAGCTTTCGCTCTTGATCCCTTCAAATTTTTTGCGCGATGGCATTAAAGGCCCCGTGTACCAGGAAGGCCGGCGTGAACATTGTGGGTGTAACGCGAAAAACAGAGAAAAGTAAAGAAACAATAAGCGTTTTGCTGAAACTCGCCAAGTCGAGCACAGTTCCTTCGCTGTGGGAGATTAGCGCCTTAGAGCCGCATTGCTTTTTCCAAATAAAAGTGGACTGAATGTATGCATTGTCGTATGACTGCCAGATATTGTTTAGGCGCGTCATTAGAAATAAACTTATTAGGGAGTAATATTTAACAAGGAGCAAAGGAAATTTACGCTATACTCACCTGCGATACGGCGCTCACTCATTCAGTCAATAATAAATCTTTATTCATGAGGATAACCTGACTACTTTAGAAGACAGGTAACCTCCATCGATCATTCCGCTTTGCCTCAACAGAAGGCGCGCTGCCACAGCCTGATTCAAAGCCTTATAAGTCCATTCATCATCTTCAAAACGTTAGGGTTTATGAATAGTGGAGAAGGACCTACAGACTTTCAAATCGTGGTAAAAATCGAAGCAGGAGTGAAATATCATCTTGTACCCTAGTACGCTTTTTTGCAAGGTCAAATAAACGTTTTTCTTCTTAATGTGTGATTTTGCTGCATTTAGACTATTTGCCGCGGCATGTGTCGGTGTTTTATTGTACCTTCTCCTCCACTATATTGTTTGCGCTTAAATATTTCGTTACCTTATATTCACTACGTATATAAAAATTTCTTCTCTCCGTTCTACAATAATATGTTTTGCAATTACTTTTCGGTTTCTAATTGAGATTTATTTTCATAGGAGGTCTCACCGGCTGTCTTCTACCATGGGACCACTGTATATGCTTGTAACATTGTCTGGATACATTATAAACCTTTAACTTCAAACCTAATAAAAAAGGAGTGGTGCGTCGTGAGAAGTATCTCGCCAAGCTGAAGAACTTGAGAAGGCGATGCGAACGGGGCCTGATAACGTTATCGCGTTGAACTTTTCAAGGAGAAGCTTAACTACACTCCACGTTTTTATATCCTTTTAGGTCCGTCCCCACCTAGCGCGGAGATGCGAATAAGGCGGCGAGAGGGCCAGTGTGTATGCAAGAGAGTGAGAGGCACACGTCTGTCATCATGAAATGTTCCGGGGGAGAAAGGGTTGCGGTATTGTAGGCCTTGGCGCGTGCTTTGAGAGGGTAAGCCTTGCCCCACCTTCGCGCCGATAGTGGTGTTTTTTTAAAGATTTATTAACAATTTTATGCTTAACATATATGTGATTGAGCTAGGCCATTATAGGCCCCTCCCCTCACAACACCAGTTGGAGCCACTATTTCGGGTCTCCATTTGCAAGAAACACCACCTGCGTTCGTTGAGCCAAAGCGTTTTGAGCCTTGAGGTCGTGACAGCCTAACCGGGTCGTCTCCCAGTCCCCTCTTATGGGGTTAGTTTTGCGGAAATTAGATGGGCTTGTTGGCACACCGAGACTATGTCGAAGCTGGCAGCCACCGCCCCGCAGTACTGGCCCGCAGCATCAAAGGATATACTGAAATAGGTAAGCACCGCTGGGTACAGCAGAGTGTTGGTGAGAATTTTGATGAGGAGGTGCTCTTCAGCATGATCCTGCCCATTACAAGGGTTCGGGTAGCGCCTATACTCCTCCTTGTAGTAATGTGTGATATAGTTGAATTTAAGGGCCAGATGATCTGGTTGCTTGTAGGCTTCCAAGAACAAATACATAGCTCGGGGGACGTTGAAATGTTACCGTGGATTCATTTCGGAACACTCCCTTTTCGTTCTTCTACATCGCACACTTGTACGTTGACTTTCGAAGGGCAAGACAGCGGTGCTGCAGCTATATACGCCCACTGGGGCTTTACTCGACAAAGCCGCTGCGGCTAGCTTTCTTTAGGACTTTGGCAGAAGGAGCACACAAGCACGCAATCAGCTTAAGCCACTATCAACAATTTTCTTCGCTGCTTCTATCGAAGCGACTGAGCGCGTCATTGCGAGAAGATACCCACCATGGCCCTGGCTTTCACATCTGTGCACCGTGAGGGACGCCTAGTTTCCGGCTTTTCATTGCCTACGCTAAGTCCATTTGTGGACAATTGGAAGAAGCGGTGAATCCACGCGCCATCTTCTCAAGACAGTATTTACCATTGTTACGGTAGTCCTCACTGCAGTTGTAGTTATTTATTTTCTGATGTCTCCGTTGCTGCTATCGAAGCATTTGCGACGTGATGTTCATTTCAGAAATATAAAACGTAGTCAAAGATTTTAAGCACGACATACATGACTTGGTATAAAGTGACTTTCAGGAACAATTTACTGTCTTGCGTACCTCTATTGAAGAACTTCGAAATGGCCGTCGGAGCCCTATGCGGAGACTTGACATTACCAATAAAGCGTTTGATGAAATGGTATCAAAGTGTACATAGCACGATGAAGAAATAGCTAGCTTACGTCTCATAATTAAGTCCTAGTCGTTGTTAAATCACTTTCTTTTCTAAATGAGAGCTATCATTCTGAACACTTTTTCTCTTAAAAAACCTCGAACAGAGACATGTCCCTAATACGTCCGATGAAAAGCTCACAAATGTCGCCGGAAAAACATGCAGGTGGTGCAGGCAAGCAGATAGAAGAAAGCGGCATTGATAACTATTACACGTTGTTGTGAAAGATGGATATCAGTGCAACGTTGTTGACATTTTAAAGCTATACCATTAATGATCCCATATCGCAGAAAAGCTGTGGTCAGCGTTGTGTTTGTAACGCCAAATCAGAAGAAAGTGCACAAACAATAAAAGTTCTGTGGACACTCGCGGAGTCTAACACAATTACCTTGCAGTGCGAGGTGAGCACGCAGTCACTCCGCTCAAGACCCGCATTGCTTATAGCAAATAAAAGCGGGCCTAAATTATGCATTGCCTTATGACTATCAGCTAAGGTTTAGGTGCGTCATAACAAAGAAACTGATTACTTAAGTAAAGTTAGGCAAGTAGAAAACAACATTTCCGCGTATCATACCTGAATATGAGGCGCAAACTGGAAACTTCATTCCATCGTACGGCGCAACCTCTACCGCAGTAGATGATGACACGAGCCGACCCCCAATTCAAAGTCTTATACATCCATCCATCGTCATCAAAACATTTGGCTTTAGCGACTGCAGAGCAAAAAAGCAAAAAAAAAAATGTCTACAAACTTTAAGCGGGAAGAAACAACCAATCGAGGTTATCCAATTTTTCCGAGGAATGAAATTTCATCCTGCTCTAAATACATATTCAGGGCGAAATTTCATTCCTGCCTTAAATTTGCCTGCCAATCAGGTAACCTCCTATTTTCCTTCCCGCTTAAATTGTGGAGCTGTTTATGTTTGTTAAATTTTGCTCTCTACTAAATACAAATGTTCGAGATAGGCGAAAACAAGGGATCCGTGTGCTGTGCAAATGTCAATGTACGCTAGAGCGCCGCAGGTGGTCGAAATTTCTGGAGCCCCCCATTACACCGTCTCTCATAGCCTGAGTCACTTTGGGGCGCTAAAACTCATAAACCATTCTAGATACAAATAAAATGAGTAATTTATATTGAGAAGTATGCTGTTTTAGAGGCGGAAGAGCATGACAAGCGGATGCAAACGGGCCTCATACACGCTATCGAACTGAACGCTTAATGGCGAAGTTTAAGCTTCCTCCACTCATTTCTACAATGTCCGCAGCTGAAACACATGCTCTGTATGACAGTCGCCAGAGATTTGCTGACTATATGCATGAACGAAAGGCGGAAAGATATTTGGCCTAAAATTTAAACATCTGGGCACCAGAATGCATCACCATTATCTATCTTGCTCCTCTTTTCAGAAAAGTGCATTATGATTTCAGTTGCTGTTTTGCATCTTGCCTTTTATTAAGGCCTACGTACAACATCGCCTGCAAAGTGTGCACATTACGAACTTGTCCAGCTTCAAATCATTACTACATGGCATTCAGCAAGTATAGTATTCTCGGGCTGCTGCTTTTCAACCTATAAATATAATTAACATTTTTAGCTTCGATTTAAACACTTACTTTCTTACTCATGCCGGCGACCCAAGATTATTTATTCCACAATATAGTCTGCAACTGCTTGTAAAGAAAGCGAATAAAATGCCTATTTGCATTGAACACTTGGAGTGAAATGATTTTCAATAGGCGCCTCGAAGACAAAATTCGTTATTTTCCGTCCTAAATATAAATCAATCAATTCAAACACTCTCCTGCACATCGTTTCTTCAGTCTGAGAATAGGCTCCAAAAATAAAATCCATAAGTGTTCTTTTTTAAGAGAATATGTAGTTTAACGCACGTACTAACCTCGCTCGCTTCACCCTTTCGCTAACAATACTAGTGCAAACTCAACATAAGACGGTTGTGATTACTGATCTCGAGCCGGGCATCCTGAAGAGTGAAGTTGAATGGGCTTTAGCCAGCCTTGCTAAGAACAAAGCTAGCGGAATTGATGGCATTCCAGCTGAGTTGCTTCAAAACCTCAACCATGACGCTGTTAACATTCTGCATACATGATGTCAGAAGATTTGGACAACCCTGCAGTGGCCACAGGATTGGAGGAGGTCAGTTTACATCCCCATTCCAAAGAAACGCAGTGCCAAAAATTGTTCCAACTACCGCACGATCGCGCTTTTTTCTAATGCTAGCAAGGTGATGTTGAAAATCCTCCAAGGTAGGCTGCAGCAGTATGTGGATCGGGAGCTTCCGGACGTCGAAGCTGGGTTTCGCAAGGGCAGAGGAACTAGAGACCAAATTGCCAACCTTCGCTGGATCATGGAAAAAGCTAGAGAGTTCCAGATACCCATCTACTCCTGCTTTATTGACTATGCGAAAGCGTTTGACTGCGTAGATCACAGCAGGTTGTGGCAAGCTCTCCAAGAGATGGGAGTTCCAATTCACCTCATCTGTCTCCTCAGGAACCTGTGTGAAGGACAAGAGGCCACAGTCAGAACTGGGCATGGTCTTACTGACTGGTTTCCGATTGAGAAAGGAGTTAGGAAAGGCTGCATACTGTCGCCCTGCCTATTTACCCTATATGCAGAGTGCATCATGAGGAAGGCCGATCTGGACGAGTCTTCAGCTGGAGTGAAGATTGCTGGAAAACGTATCAACAACCTTAGATATGCGGATGATACCACTTTAATGGCAGAAAGTGAAGTGGAACTCAAGAGACTTGTGATGCGCGTACAAGAAGAGAGTGAGAAGTTTGGGCTTAAACTGAACATTAAAAAGACAAAGTTCATGGCGTCTTGCCCTATCCGGTCCTGGAGCATCAATGGACAAGAAGTGGAAGCTGTGACAGATTTTCTCTTCTTGGGCTCCAAGATTACCTCGGATGGAGACTGCAGCCATGAAATTAGGAGACACCTGTTTCTGGGAAAGCGAGCCATGGTTAGCCTTGACCGCCTAGTAAAGAGCAGAGATATTAGTCTGCCAACCAAGATCCGTATAACTCGTGCTATGGTCTTTCCAGTTGTGATGTATGGATACGAGAGTTGGACTGTGAAAAAGGCTGACCGCCGAAGAATTGACGCGTTTGAATTGTGGTGCTGGCGAAGACTATTGAGAGTTCCTTGGACTGCCAGAAGATCAAATCAGTCGATATTGTCGTCCATAAACCCTGACTGCTCATTGAAGGGTCAAATTCTAAAGTTAAATCTCAGCTACTTCGGTCATCTGATGAGAAGAGAGGTGTCGCTGGAGAAAGACTTGATGTTGGGAAAGGTTGAGGGTCACAGGAGAAGGGGTAGGCAGCGAACGCGATGGTTAGATAGCATCCTCGAGGCAATGCAGATGAAGTTATGTGATGTTAGAAAGATAGTGAGAGACCGGAAACCGTGGCGTGACATGGTCCATAGGGTCACGAAGAGTCAGGCACGACTGAACGACTAAACTGAAACCTTGTTCGCTTCACCCTTTCGC